>NC_072492.1:42789428-44118428 GCF_027574615.1 Eptesicus fuscus | reverse complement strand
TCACACGCCCACCTCCCCGGCTCACGGAGGACGGGCCAGGGGCGGGACAAGCATTCACTCCTGCCTTCTGAGGCGCCGGCGCAAGAGGGTCCTGGTCTCCTAGTTGGGAGCTTCGCTTGCTCTCCCCCTCCCCGCCCCCAACCTCCAGCTCCCCCGCCTCATTTGTGTAAAAGGCCATCCCTACGGGGCGGTGTCTGTCCACGCAATAAAAACCGCTTTTCCTTTTCCAAATATCTCTTGGTAGTGCGTCCAGTTTTTCTTGGCGGGGCCTCTGAGGAAGCCCAGGGTCTCCCCCCCCCCCCACTTTGGCCTCTTCCCTGCATGGTGGTAATTCATTCTTTGGGGTGCCCAGGGCCCCGGGACAAACCCACGCCGCCCGGGTGACTTGCTGTTCTGACTGACTCCATTCGGTGGTCATGGGAGCAGGACACGGGGTGGGTGGGTGCCTGAGGAGGGGCTTCCCCAAAGCGGTTTTGCGAACTTAGCACAGAACTTGGCGTAAAAACTAGTTAGTATTTTTATATACACTATTTTTTATTTTTGTCGCCTACAAAAGGAATACATGTGATTTATGTAAAACTGTCGACTAATTACTTACCGTGTGACTGGTGCATGGAGTGTATTGGGTCCCTGCTGTGCGGTCGGCACTGCGCTGGGCACACCCACCCACGGGGCTCCTGGAATGCAACGGTGGGCGGTCAGGATGGACTCCTCTCCTCTTAGAGATGGGGAAACGTAGAGATGAGGGAGCTAGGGAGAGGCAGGACTTGCCCAGGGGCCTCATGGTTGAATTTAAAGTAAGCAGCAGGGTTGGGGCTGAGCCCCAAGTTTGTATGACTCCAAGACCAGGGCTTCCCCTGAGCCTCAGGCCCCAGCCCTTCCCAGTTCACTACCAGGACCCTCCTCCACCACAGGTGCTGTTCGAACCTCCCTCCTTCCCAGCCAGGCACACCTGACCTCCAGGTGGCAGAGCCATTCCCATCTCTGCCCCCGAAAGCCAACTCCTCTGCACAAAACACTTCAAGTGCCCAGAGAGAAAAACACCAGCTCCAGGAGGGCCTCCCTGATTTCCCCAAGCTTACCTCCAAAGCAACACCAACCCCCATTGCCCTCCTCTGTCCAAACCCCATTCTTGCTCCCCTGACCCCAGCGTCTCCACTCTCCGGCCCATTAGAGCCGCGGCAAGCACGCACACCTGATTTATTGCCTCCGGTCTGGGGCTGGTTCCCCTGGGGTTCTTAGCCCTGGAGAGAGGGCAGGGAATGAGGAAGTGGAGACCTCTGGATGCTGTGTCTGGGCTGGGTCAGTGGGGAGAGGGAGAACTGGTTTCTTAGCCTTCTGGGAAGAGCAGATTGGTGTGTGTGTGTGTGTGTGTGTGTGTGTGTGTGTGTGTGTGTGACTCTGTAATCCTAAGAATCAAATCATTTTGGGGGAGAGCCAAGCCCTCTGAGAGGGGGCCCCTCTGGGTCTCGCTGCATAAAACCCCTTGCCCGGCAGCTCTGGGTGGAGAGAAGCTGGCTCCTGTGCTTTCTGGGGGAGATTTAATCTAGAATGTGTCTCCTGAGTACACACTTCCCCTGGGGCTGGAGGAAGGACACACAATTTATGAAGCGCCTACACTGTGCCAGGCATTCAACGAATGGCATCTCATTACTCTCCCAACAGCTTTGCAAAAGCGGGGTCCGCCTGCAGCGTCAGTTTCCAGGAACGGAACCCGAGGCCCAGGGAAGTTAGTAACGGGAGCAAAGTCACGGGCTGGGAGATAGGGAAACTGAGTCTGGAATTACCTCTGATTCCAGACCCTGGCTTTCCCCTGACGACACAAGGGTGACAGACGAAGGACACACCTTTCTTACCAGGATGTACCCATCGGAAACCCACTTCTTAATCTCACTGGGCAGCCGGCTCCAGCCTCCTACAGCCGCTATGGTCAGAAAGATGGTCCCCGCATCTAAGCTCGGTCTCTCACGTTGTGGTTAAGCTTATGCTGAGGCCCAAGGCACCGGGGGCCAGGTCCCCGGCCTCCTGGGGACAGCCAGGCGCCTTCCTGGTCTGAGACTCGCAGACCCAACGGCCTGGCTGTTCCTGCCTCACCGCCTCCAGCCTCTGTCGAGAAGTCTTGGGCCCTAAGCAGTCAGCCAAGGTGTTCCCAGCCTTTAGTCTGTAAGAGTAATGACCTCTGCAAGCTGCAGAGAGGCAGGTGGAGCCTTCTTTGGGGGCTGGGCCCCGAGCTGCGGGAGGGGGAGGGAGGCTGTCTCTCTCTCCCTGCAGCACCGGGTCCTGCTCTGCTGGGGCTCCCCCAGGAGGGCCGTCAGGGAGGCCCTCGGACTTGCCAAGCCCTGGCCCCTGCCTGACCCTGGAGTGAGCTGCCCACACCCAGGGGTAGCTCCTGCCAGGCCCAGCCCTTAAATAGTCTCAGCAGAGATGGCCCGCCTCCTGCCTGCCCCTGGGCTGAGGTCGGGCTTGGCCCCCAGCCAATCCGAGCAGCAGGCACTGGGCCTCCCTTTTCCCCACCGAGAGAGGAGAGAGGGCGGCTTTGGGACTAGGGATTAGGGCCCTGGGCGTGTCCTTTGCTCGGGCTGGGCTTCCTAGAGCAAGCGTGTGATGTGCCTGCCACTCTCCCCCTGAGGACTTGGGCCGGTCCTTGTCCCTCTCCGGGCCTCAGTGTCCCCGTCTTTAAATTGAGGAGTCAGGCTGGACACGATGGTTTGGGAGGTCTCTGTGAGCTGGGACTCAGGGGAAGCGGACTGTGGGACCTGGGACAGCGGGGCCCTGTCTACTCTGGGCACGGCTGTGTCCTCAGAGGGGGCGCTAAAGAGATCCTGACCTCACGCACGCCCTCGCTTCTCCTTTGCTGTCCTGCCTCAGACGCGGCTCTGGGTGTTTGAGAGTGGCTTTGGCGTGTGCCCACCTGGAGCTCACCTGGCCCTCCGTGGGCAGCTGGCGGCACAGGGGACATGAGAAGCTGGCAGTAGGTGCCCGGCCGGTGTGGCTCAGCAGCAGAGCATCGACCCAGGAACCAGGAGGCCATCGGTTCCATTCCCGGCAGGGCACATGCCCAAGTTGCGGGTTCAATCCCCAGTGGGGGGTGTGCAGGAGGCAGCCAATCGATAATGTTTCTCTCTCATCAATGTTTCTCTCTCATCCATGTTTCTGTCCATCTCTCTCCCTTCCTCTCTCTAAATATCAATGAAAAATATTAAAATAAAACAAAAAAGCTATACAATAAAAAAAAAGAAGAAGCTGGCAACTTCCCATGAGATTTAGAGCTGGGGTGACCCCACTGGATACCACCCCTGCTTCCCATCCGTCTCACCCCAACCCAGCAGACAGTGTTGCAAGTGCCCTCGCAAGCCCGAGCTTTGGCGCTCACACCGGAGACGGTCGTTAGACAGGCTGAGCCATCGGGCATCAGCTGCACCGGCTTTGCCACTGTGGGGAGCAGGACCGCTCGCCAGCTGGGCCTGGGGGGACGGGGTCCTGAGAACGGAGAGGTCAACAGAGGACACCCCTGTTTGGATAGGATGGCACTAACACTGGCCTGAAAGGGGTTTACCAGGCAGTGGTTAAGGGCACAGACCCTGCAACCAGAGGTTTAAATCTTGGCTCTGACACAATTGAGTTTGGACAATGCATTTAACCTCCACGGGCCTCAGTTTCCTCATCTGAAAAAAGGGTATGATAAAAACAGTCAAGTTGCTCTTTTTTGGTCTGTGTTACATGTATTTATTTATTTATTTTAATTTAAATTCTTTATTATTTAAAGTATTACATAAGTCTCTCCCTCCCCTCCCCCCGCTACACCATTGACCTCTCCCTGGCCGCCCCATAGTCAAGTTGTTTTGAAGTCATGCATGTAGAGTGTTTAACACAGCATTCAAGAAATGTTAACTAGTGTTATTTTATCATCCTTAAACACATATAGAATGGAACACCCAGAGATCATTCACCGAGTTCACAGAAGTCTCTACGACAACATCAGGTGGGGTCGAGAGAGCCAGAGGCCAAGTTTAAATCTTGACTTCATGGTGACCTTGGCCAAGTGGCTTGGTCTCCCTGGACCTCAGTGGCCTCATCTGTAAAATGGGCCAATAAGCAGCCTCTTTGGTTGTTGTACGGACTCAGCGGGTTAAGTGCAGCCTCATGTGCAGGGGGTGCTCATGCACCAGCTTTCTCTCTCCTTCCCTGGAAACGCCCCGGGCAGGGGACTGAATGTGGTGCGATTTCACCAGAAAGCACAGCCGAAAGCTCAAGACCAGCGCGCAGTGCCTCAGCCCGCGCTCCGTCCTGTGCTATTAGAACCGGGACCTCTGCCCGGCTTCCCCCAGGAGGGCTCAGCTGCTCCCTGTGGGCCAGAGGCCCGCATTCCTGTGTCAAGGCCCCGAAAGTCCCCGCTGGGGAGGGGAGGGGTGGGGAGGGCGGTGCCCTGGTCCGGCAGGGGGCCATGTGCGTGCTGCTGGGCTTTGCGGGATCTGAGGTATTGTTCCTCGGGAGAGGCGTTGGCCAGAACCTGCTCAGCAGCCCCGAGGAGATCATCACTCGGGGCCTGGCAGGTTCCATTAATCACCTTTTTGTCAGTTCTGATCCTCTATTGAGTGAGCCAGAGCTCCTGGTTTGGGCTGAATCAAACCCTTCCAGAGGGAGAGCTGAGCCATCAGTTTGGGGTAGAAGGGCCGGGCCAGGTCAGGGGTCGGCGCATCTCGGGGTTCACCAGGGCTTTGAGCACCCACAGCACTCCCTGGCTCTCTCCCTGGTGCTGACACCCGCTGGGTAAAGCACAGGCCGCTTCCCCACCTGCAGCAAACAAAGGCGAGAGAGCCCTGACTCACAGCCCTCGCTCCTGGTCTTGCTGAATCAGCCGGGATCTTCCACACCTGGGCCATCTACCCCGGCCCTGGCCTGGTCCCCTGCAGATCCCTGGCTGGTGCGGCCAGAACCCTGGCCCCTTGGTGAGTGGGGCTGTGAGCGAGTCCCGAGCCTGCCATTCTCAGACCCGGAACCTTCTCCTTCTATCTGGGCTCTGGGGGGTCACCTCAAGGCCCTTTCCTTCCAGCCTGGGTGGTGAGGGCCCCTCTGGCAGGGTTACAAGCACAGCTGAGGTTCAGCCACTTGTCAGAGAGACCCTGGCCCCAGGTCCTGGGTCACATCCTCCAATGTGGCCTCTTGGTCAAGCACTCACCAACTGAGACAGGTGTCACATGGTTAGGGGGCTAGACACGGCCCCGCTCAGGTACTGCAAGGCCGGCCTTCTGTCTGTGCAGCTAGGGAAGCTGGTATAATGGAGTCATGAAACACACAGGCCGGGCTGACCCAGGGCTTCTGAACCCTGGGTCAGCTGATCAATGATTCTCTCTTATGATTGATGTTTTTTTTCGCTCTCTCCCTCTCCCTTCCTCTCTGAAATCAATAAAAATACATTAAAAATGCATTAAGCTGGACACATGATTTATACATTTTATTTTATGAAAATCATACCTAAGAAACGAGCCTTAGCGTCAGACCGAACCAGACGTGGGTCTCACTCCTGACTCTGCCCTTTAGGCTCAGTTTCCTCACGTGTAAAATGGGGATAACAGCAGGACCCACCTCACCCGCTGCTGCAGGCTTAAACTCCATAGTCACTAGTGCAAAGTTCTTAGCCCAGTGCCTGCATGGGCTGAGGGATCTGAGAGGATGACCTATTGTAACGTACAGGGTGGCTTCCTCTTCCCGTGCCTCAGTTTCCCCAGCTGTGCTGGAGGGTCCCTAAGGTTCCGTGCCGCTGTGACTTTATCTGAGGGTCTCAGAGTCATCTTCTTCTCAGCTGGAACACTTTCAGGACCAAGCCAAGTTCGCCCTCAGCTTCGCTGGGGGCGCGGGGGCAGGTGACATGCTAAGAAAGAGGCAGAGCTTTCTGGTCAGAGGTTTTAGAAACAGAAAGAAGGGAGGCCAAGGGCTGCGGTGACCTCGCAAAGCACCGGGCCACTCTGCAGCCACCTCTCCCTTCACAGAGGCACCCGAGAACCCTTTGCAGCTGGGTCCCCATTCCAACACTGGGTGGGGCCGAGGCCTCTGGGAGTGAGTTCCTTAAGTGGAGAGGTGAAACAGAATTCACTGTCAAAGGGCAGTCCTAAGCAGAACACCGTTCCCTCTGAATCATCCCTTTTGTCAAGGGTTTAAAAAAAAAAAAAAAAGCCAGCACCCCCACTTCCCCTCAAGGCACTACCCACCCTGGAAAGCAGAGGCAACTGGGCTTGTGGGAAACAGAGACGCCCAGCTGGCACCAATCAGAGGGTGGGGACGGGAGGAGAGGAGATGGGGCCATTGTCCAACCTCTGCGGAGGGTGTATAAAAGGCACCCACTCAGGGAAGAGCCACATCCTCATCCCAGGCCAAGTCAAGCTCCTGCCCACACCTGCTCTTCATCTTCTCTCATCATGAGCCTTCGCCTGCAGAACTCCTCCGCCAGCTACGGAGGCGCGTGCCAGCTGGGGGGAGGCCGCGGCATGTCTTCCTGTTCCAGCCGATTTGTCACTGGGGGATCCTCGGGGGGCTATGGCGGCGGCATGAGCTGTGGCTTCGGTGGAGGGGCTGGTAGTGGCTTCGGCGGTGGCTTCGGCGGTGGCTTTGGGGGTGGCTTCGGTGGAGGGGCTGGTGGTGGCTTCGGAGGTGGCTATGGTGGGGGTTTTGGCGGTGGCTTTGGTGACTTTGGTGGTGGCGATGGCAGCCTCCTCTCCGGCAACGAGAAGATCACCATGCAGAACCTCAACGACCGCCTGGCCTCCTACCTGGACAAGGTGCGCGCCCTGGAGGAGGCCAACGCCGACCTGGAGGTCAAGATCCGAGACTGGCACCTGAAGCAGAGCCCGGCCAGCCCGGAGCGCGACTACAGCCACTACTACAAGACCATCGAGGAGCTGCGGGACAAGGTGAGCCCTTGAGTGCTGAGGAGGGTCCCTGTGTGCAGGGCAGAGCTGAAAAGGCCAGGACACGCAGTACCAGAAGATGCAGGGCGGGTGGAATTCTCACCCTTCCCGCCGGGGAAAATTCTAGTCTTTTACTACCAAGTGCCTCCACTCCTGATGGGCTTTCTCACGCCGTAGCACCCCGAATGCACTTTCTCCCACTCTCCATTTTATTGTTGTTCGTTCTCGTGTGCACGTTTTTATTGCTTTCCAAACAGTTATGTTATTAGTGACTCAACCTCCAGAGCCCTGACCCACTGAGTTATTTGGACACCATGACAGTTTTAAAAGCCACGAAGAATGACTAAAGTCAACAGAGAAACGGAGACAAGTTCACTCACGGGGCTGGAAATACTAGTTTCCTTTGTAGGGGCCCCTTTCAAGGGTTATTCTCAATTGGCTGTGACCGGGTGGGGGAGATGGAGGCAGAGGCTTAGGCAGGGCTAAGTCGAGGTTCCCTCCAAGCCTATCCATCCTGGGTGATGCCAGCTTGTTGGGACAGACACCCCCCTGCCCCTGCCCAGGCTGGGTCCCAGCTCTGGGGTGGGGGTGGGGGGTGGATTTCCAGTGCTTCAGGATAGAAAAGTTTAGCCAAGGAATCCAAATGCATGCATCTATTGGTTGGGTTTCCCCTCTGCTCAGCGGCAGACCAGCTCTGGCGCAGTTAGGAACTGTGTGCAGCCAGGTGGGCTGCCTCCTGACCTAAGGGAGAGGTTCTCAGTGGCCTAGAGAGGTTACTAGTCTGAGGCCTCGGAGACCTGGCCGTCCAAAGATGTTCTCTTCTCGGAGGGCTCGTTCCCCTGCACCGCACTCCGCTATCTTCCCTGTCATGACTAGAATGCAGGATGTAGAATGCTAATGAACTGAAGGGATCCGGCTGGCTGGCCCCTCACTTTACAGAGAAGCAGCCCAGGTCCAGCTCCCATGCTCCCTCAGCCCTCCTCCCCCAGCTCCTGGGACCCCCCGCGGTGACCTCCTGTGTTTTGCAGATCCTGGCGGCCACCATCGACAACAACCGGGTCATCCTGGAGATTGACAACTCCCGGCTGGCTGCCGACGACTTCAGGCTCAAGTGAGTTTGTTGTTCCCATTCACCGTGCCTCGCAGTCTCTTGTCGTAGACAAACGCTCATCCGAACCATGACATTGGAGCTTCCCACGAGCGGATGTCTTGGAGAAGTAGCAGAGTCCAGGGGGAGTGTCTAATACCACCCATGTGTTGTTTTTTCAATTAAAACAAAATCCTTCAGGTATGAGAACGAGCTGACCCTGCGCCAGAGCGTGGAGGCCGACATCAACGGCCTGCGCCGGGTGCTGGACGAGCTGACCCTGGCCAAGACCGACCTGGAGATGCAGATCGAGAGCCTGAACGAGGAGCTGGCCTACATGAAGAAGAACCACGAGGAGGTGAGAGGGGGGCATGGGCCTGCCAGGGTGCATCACCTCCCGTGAGAAAGGGGAGCCCATGGCCAGACTCTGCGCTCCACTGTGGGACCTGGAAGGGCTTTCCAGAACATTCCAGTAGCATCCAGAACCAAGGAGAGGAACCAGAAGGATCCTCAAAACCTCTTCCTTTCCCATCCCCACAGGAGATGAAGGAGTTCAGCAACCAGATGGTAGGCCAGGTCAACGTGGAGATGGATGCCACCCCGGGCATTGACCTGACCCGCGTGCTGGCGGAGATGCGGGAGCAGTACGAGGCCATGGCTGAGAAGAACCGCCGGGACGCCGAGGAATGGTTCCACAGCAAGGTGCCCGGCCCTCTTCCCCTGAGGGGCCAGGGGGTGCCAAGCCTGCCATCTGGGCTTCTCCGTCACCTTCCCCCTGTTTGCCTTTCAGAGCGCGGAGCTCAACAAGGAGGTGTCTTCCAGCACAGAGATGATTCAGACCAGCAAGACGGAGATCACGGAGCTCAGGCGGACCCTCCAGGGCCTGGAGATCGAGCTGCAGTCCCAGCTCAGCATGGTACACCTGCGGCCCCCTGCCCAGCGGCCACCGCCTCCGGGCCTCCCCTGGGTCGGGCTCCCCTCACGACCTCTCTCTTGCCTCACCAGAAAGCCGGGCTGGAGAGCACGGTGGCCGAGACGGAGTGCCGCTACGCCACGCAGCTGGTTCAGATCCAGGACCTGATCAGCAGCATGGAGGCCCAGCTGAGCGAGGTGCGCGCTGACACCGAGCGCCAGAACCTGGAGTACAGGCAGCTCATGGACATCAAGACGCGGCTGGAGCAGGAGATCGCCACCTACCGCAGCCTGCTCGAGGGCCAGGATGCCAAGTAGGTCCTCGCCGGCCTCTCTCTTGGGAAAGGGCCGGCAGGCTGTCGGCTGTGAGAGCAGGCAGCGTCTCAGGGATCAGGCCCTCGGGTCCCAGGCAGGAGGGGGCCTGACTGAGCCTAAGCAGCCTGGACGAAGACCCAGGACCAGAGCTCCCCTGTCCTCTGGAATCAGGCTGCAGAGCCCATGCCTGTGACACTCTAATCCAGGCCTCCGAATGGGACCAGCAGGACTAGGGACGGTGGAGGGAACACCTCCTATGGGAAAAATACGAGCTTGGATTCAGGTCAGCCCAACAAAGCGCTTACAAAGGCGATGTAACCGCCTTCGGACCATTTGCAGAGCCCAGGCCATCCTGTGGGCTCAGGGCGGGGAGGGGGTGGGGCTGAGGGAACCAGAGGGAGGACAAAACTTCTGGCAAATGCCCTGCATTTGGGGGCCAATGGTACCTTCTCCTGAGGCCTCAGACAGACAGACAGACAGACAGACAGACCTGGCAGGCACCTGCTGCTGCCGCCCCTGGGCTGAGGGCACAGTTAGGTGACAAAGCCCCACTCAGGGCTCCGAACGATGGCTGAGTAGCTCTGAGGAGGGTGAGTGCTGACCCCGGTTGCCTTGTGCTCACGCTGCCTCTCCTCTCTTCCAGGATGACGGGCTTCCCCTCCGGAGGTAAGCACATGCTGGGGCGGCTCGGCGGGGGCAGCGCTGGACTTCCCCATGGGAAGGGGTGGGGCTGCGGGGAGCGTGGGCCTCTGCTCACCTGTTTCCCTTTCATCATAGACGGCTCTGCCCCCTAGAGCCACTGGCTGTCATGGAGAAAGCTGGCTTTGGGGCCAATCATAGTCCCCGTTAACGAGCCCCTCACTGACGAATGCGGGGCTGGGGCCTCCTGGGGTCCTGCCCTGGCCCGAGGTGAGGCTTCTCCAGCCTGAGCATCTCTTGCCTCCTTGTTTCCCAGGAACCACCAGGTCCGGCAGCTCAGGAACCACCAGCTCCGGAACCACCAGCTCCGGCAGCCCCACCACTTCGGGCCCTCGCCGCCCGTCTGAGGTCACCCCCCGTCGGCCTTAAATCTGCCCGGCATCCCCTCCCTCTGTCTTCAGCATCCAGAGGGGGAGAGAGCGGAAGGGTCCTGCAGGAGAGAGGGAGGGACCTCGGGAGCTCAGTCACCCCGCTCCCAAGCCCGGGCCCCCCTCTCCCTGGGTGGGCGCTCCTTGCTCTTCCCTCTGGGTCGGCTTCCTTTTCCTCCTGACCTCGCTGCTCTGATTTCTCCGCTTCTCTGCTCAAAAGAATTCAATAAAGTTTCCTGCCTTTTTGCAAACGTATTTTTGATTCTGGCCTGGTTTTTGTGGGTGGCACCTGCCAAGAACCTAATTTGGGGCTCTGGGTGAGCAGGTCACCCCGACAAGCTCAGCCCAGGGAGCTCCCAGTGGGCACGCCAACAGCACCCGGTGCAACAAGGACAAACACAGGGGCGCTGGGGGCTCACGGGTGATGGCACCCTGCAAACATGGACATGGGGCAAACCGGAGACATGCGGGGGCACGCGAGTCAGCTCAACACCCTATAGGGTGCCCAGTAATAAGGCAGCAACGGGGTCCTGATGAGCCAGTTAACGGGGAGAAGTGGATGAGAGGTATGGAGGGTGCTGGGCAGGCTGCGAGCGGCCACTGCAGGGCTGCTTTGGGGAGAAGGAGGCCCAGGATCATTACCCCAGCCCCAGCCTGCTGCCTCCCTGCTCCCTGCAGACATGATGGGCATCCCGACCTGCAGTGCCCCCTCAGCCTGCCCCACGGTCCTGCCGTTCCCAACCACTCAGTGAAGCAGCCACAGGCCTCAGTGAGTGACCCATGTGCTGCCTTTCTTCCCAGCTTCCCCCTGCCCCCTGCCCCCACCCCTCACTGCCTCTCTGGATGTCCCAGCTCGGACTCGCAGCCTCCTCTTGCTCAGCCCACTCCTTTCACGGGGACTGGTCTCCTGGACCCCGGCGTGGGCGCGCTTCTCTTTTTCCTCTGGTCTATGACTGTTAGCGAGTGAGAACACTCATGTTGTATGTTCATGCAAGAGATTCCAGACTAGAGGGGGCTATAACACAGGGGAAAGGGATAATGTGCCCAGCACGCACTCTGCACAGGGCTCCTTTCATTCTTTATTTCATCTCTACAACGATCCATGAGTTGGCACCGTTGTGCCCATTGTACAGATCTGAAGGCTGAGGCTCAGGCTGGTTGAGTGGCCTGCCCAGCCTAAGAGCCGGGGTCCATGTCCCAACGTGCTTTCCAAGACCGTGGCTGGTCCTTTGTCAGTGCCAAGCGTTCAGCTCTGGGAAGCTAGGGGGAGAAATGAGTGCTCAGGGGACAAAGACATCAACCACAGAGCATCCTCATGGCCTCATTCCCAGTGTCCTGGAGCTCCAGAGCAGAGCGCCTCCATAGGGCAGGTGCTGCACACAGTGGTTGGTTGCTGTGCTGCCTGTGACTCCTGGCTGCTCTGTCACCCTCCTTCTCAGCAAAAGTCGCCTCCCTCTCCCCAAGGCTCCTCCCAGATGCATGAGGCCTGCGCACTCCCCTTGGGGTTGCGTGTCCTGCCTGGGTCCTGCAGGGGGCAGGCTCACTCCAGAAAGCAGGTCAGTGCCTCTGAGGCCACCTGCTGGGACACAGAGTGAGGGACGGGGCTCTAGACCTGGTCCTCCCCTGGCCTGGTTCCAACATGGCCTCATGTTGGGCAGCTGGGCACGGGGGCGAGCAGGGCATGGCTGAGGACAGAGCAGCAGCCTTGGGACCCCCCCTGGGTGCCTTTTATCCCTCTGTTTTGGGTGACAGCCTTGAGGGTCCACAGAAGACCTAGGGTGGGAGATAAGGGTGCCCAGGTCTTCCTGGCAAGGGGAATCTCAGCCTTCAGATCTGTACAATGGGCACAATGGTGCCAACTCATGTATTGTTGTAAAGACGAAATGAAATAATGAAAGGATCCCTGTACAGAGTGCTGGGCACATTATCCCTTTCCCCTCTGTCACTGTCCCCTCTAGTTTGGAATCCCTTGCAGGAACATACAACAGGAGTGTCCGCACTCACACACACCCGAGGGGAGCCTGGGGAAGAGAGGAAAGGGGCATCCCAGGAGGGCTGTGGCCCATGGCACTGTGCCAGCCTCCCTGCGGGGGCCTCTGCCCGCCCTGCCTGGGTCCGTGCGTCTCAGGGGCTCCTGGGGGCGTGGCCCCTGGTGGACGATGTTCCTGAGCTTTCGGGGCCTGGAGTGGGCAGGCTGTGTGCATTGCTTCCCTTGAAGCAGCTCCTCAGGGTGCTACAGAGTTTGGGGGGCATCAGGTGGGTGGGTGATGGCTGGGTGGGTGCTGCTCTTGGGGGTGGAGATTTGGGGAGTTGGCCGACGGCTGGCATTCACTCTTCTGGCCCATTTTCACAGACAGCCGTAATAACCCCGCGGCTTCTTTCATCCCAGGCTCTCAGACCAGGTTGAAAGTAGACTCCACAGTATAAACTGTGGTTAATTACAACCCAGAGCCCACAGTCCGACTGGCAGACACCCTGAGACCCACTGCGCACCAGCCCCTGTAAACGCAGCTGGTGGAACCCAACCAAACGGGGAAACCTGCTTTGTGGTTCAGTTAAGTGGTACCTGCATCCAGGGGACGCGGGAGACCGAGGTACCAGCTTCTTTCCCCAGGCTGTGGGTCTCCCACAAACCACACGTTCTCTAAGCACACAGGGAGAGCAGTGGCAGCGCTGGGATTGTCCATAAAAGCTGGGTGGGGGGAGTGGGGACGGAGTGGATCTGAGCAGGAGGCCCTGGACTTCCAGATGGGAGCTGTCAGCCAGCAGAGCCGTGCAGGAAGAGCTGGCCTACGGGCGAGAAGGCCGAGCCTGGCGTGAGAAAACCAGGAGGTATGGCTTAAGACTGGGGTCAGGGCGGCTGTCTAGGCCTCCCCCATGGCAAGAGCAGTTTGGAGCAGAACCCCGAAATCCCAGGCAATTGCCAAAACCATATTCAGGGGCGGGGGGATACCTTTGTATTTTGGGGGAGATGAGAGTTCCAGGGCAATTCTGGCCGGGCAAAGGGGGAGTTTTGAGGCCCCAAGGCCCAGGGGGGACTCAGGACCATGCACAGAGCCGCATGTGGTACCCGGGAGCCCCGCAGACCCTAGGGCCATGGGAGAAACCCCTGCTCAGGGCCCTGGCCAGCTCAGCAGGCTCTGGGCTCCGGGCTCTGTAGAGGGAGTGTGGAAAGCCCTCCTGGCTCACCCAGTGTGTGTCTGCCCTGTCCCGAGCTTGGTGAGGCCTGGCGACAGCAGGGGTGGGCAGAGGTTCGGGGCACAGGCTGGGGGAGTGAGAAACGGAGCAGAGAGGGACTTGCCAGATCTTGCCGAGGAAGGTCTGAGTCACCCTGCTCAAGGCAGCTGCCATGGGGTGGATTGTCACTGCGGGGGCCAGGACGACACTGAGGACAGCGCCGTAGGTCCGAGTCGTACTCGCTGGGCCTGTGAGGGAAAAACGCAGCCACTCCGAATAGGGTACAGAGAACAGAAAGATACGATTTTTCAAAGGAAGTCAGATACACCTGTCCCCACGCCCAGCCAGTCACGGGACAGGCCACAGGGGAGGAGGGAAGGAACAGCTGTGTCCTGATCGGCCCAGGCGCTCAGCCGGGGATGCTTCCTTACCGAGGCCTGCTGGGAAAAATGCAGGTGCCCAGTTAAGTCGGAATGACAGACATTGTTTAGTACAAGTATGTCCCAAACATCGCCTGCATGCACATTTGCGAAATACCACGACCCCATCCTTGGTCTGTGAACTGCCCTGAGTCTTCTGCCATCGAAACTGAGTAAGCGAGACCTTTCTCCAGTTCTCTGGACAAATGGCTAAATGGGGTGGCTTAAAATGTCTTCATTGGAGATTTCTCCTCCCATAATGCTCCCTGCAGCTTTGTGTACCTGCCACTGCATGCCTGCACTAGACCTGCCACCAGCTGGCAGGAGCTTTGGCCCAAGCTTTCGATGTGGTTATTTGGCACAGAACAGAGAGTAACCCTGCTTTCCTGGGAGGGGCCGGAGTCGCGGGTGCTTCGTCACTTGAACACATTCTTGGTTACAAGGAAGAAGCAGTTGAGTGTGTGTGTGTGTGTGTGTGTGTGTGTGTGTGTGTGTAAATGAGATCGGTGTGGGTCTCCCCATTTCTGGGTGACTGCTGGGTAGGGTCTAAAGAGGTAAAGACATGGGCCCTGACCAGGTAGCTCGGTTGATTGGCGCATCCTCCTGATATGCCTAGGTCATGAGTTCTATCCTGGATCAGGGCACATACAAGAATCACCCAATGAATGCATGAATGAGTGGAACAACCAGTCAACATTTCTCTCTCTCTCTCTCTCTCTCTCTCTCTCTCTCTCTCTCTCTCTCCCCATCCTCTCTCATCTCTCCTCTCTCTCTCTCTTGCATTAAAAAAATTAAAAATAAAGGGGTTAAGACACGGGACCAGCATTCCTTAGATGCCTGTTACGGTGGGAAATTCTGCAGGATCTGTGTGTGTGGACGTCAAAGGTGGAACAGGCAGCAGGTGACAGCCAGGAGGATGAAACCCCAGGCAGCAGGACGCTGAGAGGCAGCCACGGGCTTCCTGAATGATCTTGGTCCCCTCGGTGCCCCGTTGCAGGGGACTTGGCAGCTCCATGGCCCACTGTCCCTCTGATGCCGGTGGGGCACTCTGGTGTGGTGGTGGCTGGCACGCTCTGACCACAGCCCAGAGCAGCAGGGAAAGGGAGGGGACCCTGCTCAGAGAACCCATTTCCTCCGGGGCACACCGTGACGGGCTGTGCCTGCTGCCATCTGCACTGGAGGGACTGTTCAGGGCTGGGCAGAAGGAGACTGAGGCTTGATCTCTCGGCTCTTTGCCCACGGAGAGCCTCGGCTTCCGATGTAAACTCACTTATGGATGGAGACTTCCTTTTACCAAAGAAGGAGCCACAAGCTCCGTGGCTGGCTTTGAACTTGGTGGCTTTCCACGATGGGCTTGGGAAAAGCCAGACTGTTTTCTCCCCCCTCCCCCCCGCCCCTGAAGCGGGGGCCATGTGGGCAGAGAACGCCCTGTCAGCTCAGTAGCCCTAAAACCAGCACTGCTCCTGCAAAGTGAGGGTGGGGTGGAGGTGCGGGTGGGAGCTTCTAGAATAAAGGTCAGAGAGTCGTGGCTGATGGGGTCCCTTTAGCCCTGGACATAGCCCTCTTTGAGCAGTTGTGTTTCCTGGCACAGCTGAGTCAGGCCTCCGAGTCAGTGTTTCATGAAACCGGGGGGTGGGGGGGGGAGCGGTTTGTGTACCGGAAACCGTATTTGGGGGCTCAGACGGCATGGGCTCTAAGAACAGTTTTGATCTCATAAATCTGTGAAACGAGTTCCTGTTTACCAAGCACATTTCCATACAGTCCCCACAATCCTGTGGCTTTGGGACCTCCATTCACCTCTTGGGAAAGTGGAGGCTCAGCCGGGTTGAGTAGCTTGGCCTGAGCTCTTGCTGAGCCCAGGCCCGGATTTGGATATAAAACCCGATGCACGGGCAGCCCTGGTTTACTAAACAGTGAGCAGGCGGGTGTTCCCCAGGGCTGGCTGGCCAGGAGAGGGAGGGCGGGCGGTCCCCGGGTGCGGTCCTGGGGGTGAGCGGCTCTGTGAGTGCGGGCTCTCTCCTCCGATACAGGTGCAGCATCTGTTCCACGTGGGCCTCCGCCATCCCATGAGGATCCGGGCTTCTGGGCGCAGGAAACAGGAATTCTTCCCACGAGGCTCCCTCCGCACTTGCCTCGGAGAGGTGGCCTTGAAGTCCCCAACCTGGAGAAAGGCAGGGCCTGAGGGCGGCTGAGACCTTCTCTGCCAGCTGGTCACCTGCTCCAGGAGGGGTGCGTGCTCTGCTCAGCCCTGGAGACCCTGCGGGGCGCTGGCCCACCACGGCCCTCCTGCGGCACTGCGGAGCGGGGGACGGCCAGGGTGGCAGACCCCCGCTTCCTCAGTTGCCCGAGAGAGACCTAGAATCAGCTTCAGGTCTGGATTTCACAAAAAAATGAGAGCATCCGCTTCAGCCGGAGACCCCAGCAGAGAAGAGCCGCGCCGGGGGCTTGGCAAGGGCTGCCCGCGGGATGAGCCCGTGTCGCAAATGTGGGACATCGAGGCACGGATGCCCTGAGGACTTGCCTGAGAGGCCCCAGAGCCCACCGGACTCCGCCCCAGTCGTCCTAGGAAACAAAGGCAGTGCTTATAGGAGGTCTGGACAGAGCCCAGTTCCGGTCCCGATAGTCCAGTGGGTCTCAACCGAGGGCGGTTGTGCCTCCCGCAGGGACATTGGCCATGTCTAGTGACATGTTCGGTTGTCACAGCGAGGGGAGGGGACTGCTCCTGGGCCATGTCCGTGGATGCCAGGGATGCTGCTAACATTTTACAGTGCACAGGGAGCCCCCCACGACAGAGAACTATGGAGCCCGAGATGTCAACAGGGCTGAGGCTGAGAAAGCCCGAGACGCCCCGTCCTAGGCCCTGGGGCAGAGCAGGGGAGATGGGCAGCTGGGAGGAACCGTGGCTGAGGCAGCCGGGGCTCTGGAGGCCAGCCGCCCGCTCTCAGTCCTGGAAGGAGCCCCCCAGGTGCAAAATGGGGCACCTCGACAGGATGCCCACTGCACTGGGCGAGGTGCTGTGCACCACAGCCAACCCTCCTGAGTAATTCCAGAGAGAAGCTTGTAAAGCGTTTTAAGAGGCTGGTAAATTACAGCCCCAGAAGCACATAAACGCTCCCATAAATGCCAGCCTTGCACAGCAGGCCTGCGTGGGAAAGCCCGCGTGGTGAGGCAGGGGCCGCGTTTACCGTCGCTCCCTCATCCTCAGCCTCTCCCCCGGCTCGCTTACCTACCCGGCAGCACTTTGCTCCTCTTATTCCTTCCCTGTCCAGAGAGTCAGCATCGGCCATCTCTGGACCCAGTTCAGGGACTGGGGGGCAGCGCCGGCCACCTTGGGGTCTTGAGTCTCCCCTCCTCAGTGTAGAGACCTGGAGGCCACAAAGGGAACTACCCTCCAAAGCAGCTCCGTTTGCAGGCTCACTCCCATGATCCTTTGCAGGCCACAGCCATCAACGGCCACCAAAGACAGTTCTCCTAGCTTAACCAACATCTCTACGGCGCCCGATGGTTTTCAAAACACGTTCCCTTCTGACTTTTGATTGAGGCCGGTGATCGCGCCTGCTGTGACGAAGGCACTGAGGAGGCCAGAGAGGGGGTGACGTGCTCAGCAGATGATCAGCAGAGCTAGGATTTGAACCTGGGCCTCCTGTCCCTAAATTCCAGGTGGTGGCACTTGACCTTGGTTGTGTGGGGGACGAGGGCGTGGGAGTTGGGGTCTGAGAGCCCTGGTGTCAGATCCAGGCTCTTTCCTCACAGCCTGTTTACCTTGAGCGGGTTTTTATTTATTTATTTTCTAACCATTCTGAGCCTCAGTTTCCACATTGGCAAAATGGAGACAATTTTGGCCACTTCCCAGGACTCTGGTGAGGCGGTGAGGCACATAATAGACGCTCCATGAATTTTAGTTTTCTTTGCTCCTTTTCCACCATCCCGGTGGCCCAGGCCCAGGTCAGGGGCGAGGAGGCGTGGGGTCATGAGTGATGGTGACAGATGGACAGACTGGGCTCCTCAGGGGAAGGCACGCAGACAGGGCAGCGACCAAATGCCACCCGCGAGGCCACTCCCGGTTAATGGGATCTGGTGCAAAGTCTTTGAAGAGGCAATAAAATGCATATTCTGCTCCGAAGTGACAACAGCTGAGAGTCCTGACTTAGCCAACCGAATTGAACAATTTTTTTTTACAAGGCAGGGAATTCTGGATGGGTAGCAAAAAGTCACGTTCTAATGCGATTAGCTTTCCGGAATAGGACTAGGCTTTCCCAAGAGTAACACGCCAACACCCCACAAAGAGGGTATATAACCGCCCCAGAGAGGCCGGGAGAACCCAGAACCCCGGCTCCCTGCACTGCTGCACCTGCCTCTGCTAGCATCATGGCCACCTGCTCCCCGATCTTCTCTTCTGGGTCCGTCAAGGTCCTCTGTGGCCCAGCGGGCGGGCTCTCTCGGGTGTCCCCCGTCCGCTCCATGGGCTCCTGCAGGGTCTCCAGCCTCGCCGGTGCTGCGGGCTCGGCCTCCTCCTGCCGGCTGGGCCTCTCGGGCCTGGGGAGCTGCTTGCCGGGCTCCTGTCTGTCCTCCGGGTGCTACCCCTCTGGCTTTGCTGGCAGCGGGGTCTGGCTCTGCGAGGGCGCCTTCAATGGCAGCGAGAAGGAGACCATGCAGTTCCTGAACGACCGCCTGGCCAGCTACCTGGAGAAGGTGCGGCAGCTGGAGCGGGAGAACGCGGAGCTGGAGGCCAAGATCCGGGAGTGGTGCGAGTGTCAGATCCCGTACATCTGCCCCGACTACCAGTCCTACTTCAAGATCATCGAGGAGCTCCAGCAGAAGGTAACCGGGGCCTGGCCCCTCTCCAGCCCGGAAGCCCCGTCCCTGGAGGGGGTCTGTCTCACACCAAGGGGCTACGGGTGGAACTGTAGCTCTTAGGGAATTCTCCCATCAAGGCAAGCTTTTCTCCTCGGGGTCTTGGTTTCCTGGAGGGCCCAGATCTCTCTGTTGCTTATAACCTGTGGCCAGCCATTCCTCCCCGCCCCTCACTGTCTCAGCGATAGGAAGGGCAACACCATGCACCAAGCCCCTACTGGGCACAGCCACTGTGCCTGGCACATTCCTCTCTGTGGCTTACTGGTTCCTCATCTGGGAGAGATGGGCTTTACTGGGCCCATTGAACAGATGAGGAAGTTGAAGTTGAACGGGTGGAGTGCCCGGTCAGCACCTTGCTCAAGATCACACAGCCTGCCAGTGCTCGGCCTGGCTCCAGCTCAGCCTGGCTCTCTCCACGCCCCCTGGTGTTTCCCATTGTGCCTCTCTGGGGGCTGCCGATGCCAGGACTGACGGCCACTGACATCCCTCCTAGGACTGACGCTCCCTTCAGACCTGGGCTCAGGGCTCAGGGCTCAGGGCTCAGGGCTCAGAGCTGGAGATGCTGAAGGCGCTGGTAGCACTTAGAGGCCTGGCCTCTGTGAGCCGAGCTACCCACCCTGCTTGGCCTTCTCCAGCTCACGGGGTGCCCCTTGTTCCCCAGATCCTGCTGACCAAGGCCGAGAACACCAGGCTGCTCCTGCAGATTGACAACGCCAAGCTGGCTGCTGACGACTTTCGGACCAAGTGAGTGGGCCTGGCCCGGGAGGATTCTGTGCTGCTCCCCTGCCCTGGGGAGCCGGGGAGGTGGGGGTGAGGCCAGATGAGACTGTACGAGGAAAACGCAGCATTGGCTCCGGATCCCTTCTGGGTCAGGGGAAAGGATCCCTGTGCTGCCGACCCCAACTCAGCCACTGCAGCCAGACAGCAGCCAGGGGCCCTCCCTGGGCCTGGCTCCTCCGCCGCAGACTTGGCAGGGTTCTGTGTGTGCAGGTACGAGACAGAGCTGGGCCTGCGGCAGCTGGTGGAGTCAGACATGAACGGCCTGCGCAGGATCCTGGATGAGCTGACCCTGTGCAAGGCCGACCTGGAGGCCCAGGTGGAGTCCCTGAAGGAGGAGCTGCTCTGCCTCAAGAAGAACCACGAGGAGGTGAGGCTGGTGCCCAGCGGGGAGTCTTAGGCATAACAATTGTGGCAACCACCACAGGAACTCCAGCTGGCATTTGTTCATGGCTTACTGTGTACCAGGAACTTTGCATTTCACTTCATCCTCACCGTAATCCCAGGAGGGATATGCTATTATAAGCTCCATTCTACAGATGAGAACACTGAGACACAAAGAGGTTAAGTCACTTGCCTAAGGTCACCCAGATCCCACACTCCTGCCCATAACACTAAAGCTCCATTTGGAATGCAATGCCTGCTAACAGGCCTATTTGCCTGGTACTTGCACCATCTCACCTTACTCTCCCAAGCCCTCTGAGGAAGTAGCTCCAAGTCCAGGAGGAGACGGGGGCTCAGAGAGGTTCAGGATCCTGTTTCATGTCACACAGCTGGCCACCGAGGGAGGAAGGTTGGAATGCAGCTCAGTTGAATCCCACCCCCTGCATCCAGCATCCTTTTCATCACCTTATGGCATCTTGCCGGCTCTCTGCAGGAAGTCAACGCACTCCGTAGCCAACTCGGGGACCGACTGAATGTGGAGGTGGACGCCGCGCCCCCAGTGGATCTCAACAAGATCCTGGATGACATGAGATGCCAGTATGAGGCCCTGGTGGAGAATAACCGCAGAGACGTGGAGGCCTGGTTCAACACGCAGGTGGGGCTGGGGGCAGCCCAGGATCGCCAGCTCCTGGGCTGAGGTTACCCTTGACAGTAGCTTCCCTTGGTCTGACCGCGCTGGGCCCTCTCGTTTCCCAGACCGAGGAGCTGAACCAGCAGGTGGTGTCCAGCTCGGAGCAGCTGCAGTGCTGCCAGACGGAGATCATCGAGCTGAGACGCACGGTCAACGCCCTGGAGATCGAGCTGCAGGCCCAGCACAGCATGGTGAGCGGCCCTGACTGAGTGGCTGTCGGCCCCTTGCGGCTCCCCGACCCGCCAGCCTCGGCGCTTAGACGACCGTGGGGCGTGATCACAGTGACATGCAGAGTCCCAGGGCCGTGGGTGTCTGGGTGGGATCCCCTCCCGTTGACAGCTCTCCTCTTTGCCGCTGCAGCGGAACTCCCTGGAATGCACGCTGGAGGAGACCGAGGCCCGCTACAGCTCGCAGCTGGCCCAGATGCAGTGCCTGATCGGCAACGTGGAGGCCCAGCTGGCCGAGATCCGCTGCGACCTGGAGCGGCAGAACCAGGAGTACCAGGTGCTGCTGGACGTCAAGGCCCGGCTGGAGTCGGAGATCGCCACCTACCGCCGCCTGCTGGAGGGAGAGGACTGCAAGTGAGTGGCCAGGGTCCTGGGGAGTCAGGCCTGCGGGGGCGGGGAGGGTGCACCTAGACCCACCCCAGGGCCTGGCTGGCAGCATCAGCCCTGGGAGTGGCTAGTGCACAGATGAAGGGGTCTGAGCCGAAGCCTCTCGAGAGCGATTCCTCCCAGCCCCCCAATTGGGTCATTCACAGGGGGACAAGCCGTCCAAGCATTGTTTTGGCTGGGAGTTCCTAGTCTTCATCCCTGCAGCCCCCGGCACTGTCTGAGGCCATTCATTGCTGTCACCCACATGTTTCACTTGATCCCCTAAATCTGGTTAACATGACGTCGGTGCAAAGTCCCGATGCCTGACCTGATACCATTTCATCTCCCCAGGCTGCCTCCCCACCCTTGTGCCACGGAATGCAAGCCTGCTGGTAGAGCTCCCTACGTCTCGGGCATGTCCTGCGCTCCGGCTCCCCAGGGCAGCACCTAGATTCGCACCATCGCCGAGGAGATCCGAGACGGGAGAGTCGTTTCCTCCAGGAGCACAAGCAGGCCTGCCCGCTGTGCCCAGCCGTCCAGCCCAGAGGGCAGGGCCCTGGCCCACAGGAGGGAGGCCACCCCTGTGGCTCCCGGCTCTCAACAACCCCCCTTCCCTAGAGGGGCTCCCCGCTCAGCAGGTTTTTTTCTACTGAAATACTTCTTACATTGTGCTTCTCCGTTTCACTGCTTTCATGCATGCAAAACTAGGTTTCCCTGGAAATGTACCCAATAAAGTGTGTTCTCTTGGCATAGCAAACGCGGCTCTGTCTACTCTCACGTGGTTAGTTCTGGGGGTGTTTGGTCAGGGGTTGCACTGAAGGTGTGGGTTCTGGTGTCAGATCTGTCTTCGCTGGTGCTGGGTGATAGGAAGTGACGGGGTGATTAAAAATATTGAGTAACGGGGATACCTCAGGCCCTGGTCCACGAGCCCAGACACTGACCCAATCAGAACAGGCGTTGGCCACAACCCACAGGCTTGTGGGCCCTGCCTGTGGGTACCCACCTGGGGAGACCACAGAGGAGGCAAAGGCTCCCCGGCCAGTCCTCCTCGGCAGTCCTGCCTGGATCTGGGGGGTTGTCTGGGGGTTACCTCTCCCTTCCCTTTAGCTTCTCCCTGGCCTGGCGCCCTTTCCCCTGCTCACCCACCCTCAGACCTGGCTCGGGGACAGTTTAGGAGAGGGGGTTCCAGGACCAACCAGAGAGAGGCACATTCCAGGCTGCCAGGCTGGGCCAACCGCCCCAGGGAGGGGAGTTGGAGTGACCTGGGGTATGAAGGTGGGAGGTGAATTCACGTGCACAACACTGGCTACAGAGCCAAAGTGAAAGGTGATGGGGACAGGGACGTGCGTGTGTGTGGGGGGATGGGGGTGGGGGGTGGGGGGAGAGGGTTGGAAACAACAATGGGGCAGCATTCAAAGTGCCCCGGATTCTGCTGGCTGAGCCGTGCCATCTGAGCAGGGAGCCTAACCATGCCAGGACCTGCTCCCCTCTGACTGAGGAGCCTGGCCTGGGAGAAGTCTGAGCCCTCACGCCTGCTTTGTCTCCGGCCTCGTTCTTCAGTGGAGAACACGGGCCCAGAGAGAGCAGTGACTTGTCCCAGGCCACACGGTGGTGAGAGGGACAGGCCATGGCTTAGCTATTGAGACTCTAGCTCCGTTGCTCTTCCCAGCACGCAGGTCAGGTTCTCACCTCTCTCTCCGTGTCTGTTTCTGTGTCTGTCTCTCTTCTTTTCCGCCTCTGAGCTCTTACTGGAGCCCAAGACCTCCATGGGAAAGGCATGGCCTTGGCGGATGTCACCAGGAATTTGCTGCTCAAGCAGAGGTGCAGCGAACACCTCTCAGATCTTAGGGAAGAGGGACATGGGCAGGTTGGAGCATCTGCACTGAGCCTCGCTCTGTGTTTGGCAGTGAGCGCCCAGTCATGTCCTGTGACCTCTCTAGTGTTGGCTGGTTCATCTGTGAAATGGGGCGCAGGAGGCTCAGTGTGTGCAGCCCCCAGGAAGTGGTAGCAATGAGCATTAGTGTTAAATGAAGGGCCCCTGAGCTGAGTATGGAGAGTGGAAACCCCCTGGTCCCCGAGGTGGGCCTGGGGTCTTTGCTTGGTTACACGGCAGGATGCTGGTAGGGCCCTCACTATTGGTCAGCAGCACCCTCAGAGCTGGACAGTGAGTCCGAAGGCCTTGGCCTCAGAGTCGCTGCTTGGCCTTGGCCAGGAGGGTCCTTCCATGTGGTCTCACTCTCCTGTCCTGCGCTCTCTGGGCTTCCCACTCCTGCTCCGGGGCCTGCGGGCTCCTCTTCCTGGCTCATGCCTGAGGCTCAGGAGATGAGCGGTGGGCAGGGGACACTCAGAGCACGCCACCCCTGTGTGCTGGTACATGGGGAATAGCCAGGATTGGACTGGACCTTCTGTTCCGTCTACAGCTCAAGCTGCCTGGCTACTGTGTCGGAGCAGGCAGACAGAGCACACAGGCTTGTGACCTGACAATCACACTGTCAACTCCTCCTAGTGTGCAGTGCGTTCCCTTTTTATGCACTCTCTACAGTCTGCAGAGGGAATTCACAGCCTCATGCCATGCACTCAGGCAGCCCTGGGTGTCATGGGCGCTTTATTTAGGTAGCCTTGTCTAGCTTTCTATTAAATTGTTTAGAGTCTGTGTTGGTTAAGGAACCCCTTCCTACTCTCACCCTCACATACACCTTCAACTGAGTTCCACTTTAAATCACTAAGCAGTGTGCACACCAGAGCTCAACACTGTGGACTGGACATGAGCGCGGCAGTGAATTGGCTCACGGTCCTGCCTCCCTTTGGGCAGAATGGCGTTTGGCCCAGAGAACACTTTGTTCTCTGCCAAAGGGGCTGGTTCATCTGAGCAGGTGCTGCTCACCTACATGGAGATGCCTAATCTTTTATCGCTAAGTCTCGGTTTCCTCATCTGTAAGAGTAAGGATGATAAGACTAAATTTGGAAGTACGGTATCTTTCTCTCTCAGTTCTCTACCCACTTTTCTCTCCTTCTTTCTTCATTCCCTCCTTTTCTATGCTCCCTTCCTCTCAAAATCCTTTCTTTGCTTCCTTACTTAGCACAATTCACCATGGGCAAAGCATTCATTCATTGATTGATTCATTCATTCATCCATCCATGTATGTTGAGACATCTAGAAGCCCAGCACTGTGCTTGACACTATAGAGGTTTCAAAAGAAGTACCAGGTCATTCCTTGCCCCCAAGAATGTACAGTTTCCCTGAGAAGATAGGGCTGAAACACAAGACAATTTGAGGATATCATCGAATGGAGGGCCAACAGGTCAACCACTAGTCACTGCCATGAGTGTTTGGAGCTGGTAGAGTACCACAGGGCTGGAGCAGGGGGAAGGCTCCTGAAACATCTATTAAATGGGGATATTGGCGATGCCAATCTCATGGGGTTGTTGTGAGGAGTGAATGAGAGAACGCCTGGAGAGAGCTCAGCCCAGAGCCCGGCAGGTGCTCAGTGCTCAGTGAATGATGGCTGGTACCACTAGCTTGTATTACGAGGACTATGTGGGAGAGAGAAACCCCTTCCAGGGAGCACAGGTGTGGAGCCCTGCCTGGGAACCCATGTGACCCTCAGGGCTGTATAAACAGCATGTGGCTTGCTGGCCTCCACTGCTGTAGCTTCTCTGGGCTCCTGGGTGGCTCCAGGAGGCTGCGGCTTAGCAGGGCTTGGGTGGAGCCCTGTACTCACCTGGGTGGGAAGCACAAACACGCAAGCAGGTGCAGCCAGGTTCTCAGCTCAGGTGTGTCCTTGCATCGGGGCATGGATTTCCAGGGAGGGAGAGGCTGAGGCAGCCAATGGGGGCCTGGGCTGGCGCTGGGTGGGTGCCGGTCACACCAGGCCCCCAGGTGTGGGAAGGGCATGGTGACTCATGGAAGCTCTGTATCTGAGGGCCCCAAACACATGCACCTGGCCCGTGGGATGGTGGCCTGTGTGCTCAGAGACCGTCCACACTCCCTAGTGACAGCTGTGTGCCATTAAGGTGTGACTTCAACAAGACTCCACAAGCGTGGGGACGAGCAGTCAGCGGCTGCCTTACTGAGCATGAACCATGAGCAGGTGCTGTTCTAGAAGCTTCACACTTATGTTATCCTCAGAGCAGCCCTAGGAGGCAGGTCTATCTTCCTCCCAGCTTACAGAGGAGGAAATAGAGAGGAAACAGTTGGCACGTGGCAGGGCTGGGCTTTGAACCCCCAGAGTTCACAGGGAACCACGATGCTGAGCTGCATCTCCTGGGACACCAGAGGCTGTTGGCCATCCTCTTGTGGAGTCCACCCTATTCTGTCCTTTCCTTTCTCCACAGAGCCCGGCCACAGCGGGCAATCCAGGACTGGATTTCGGAGCTGTGGTGGAGAGGGCCAGGCCAGACTCGGGTTGGCATCTGGGTTCTGCCTGTCACGAGCGGGTGCCACTAGCAAGCTTTCATCGCCCCTGGGTCTTGGTTTCCTCAGCTTTGAGAGGGGGATAACAAGCTCGGCTCACAGGGCACCATGAGGATTCGGTGAGACCCCGCACCGGAAAGCACCAAGCGCCCTGCCAGGAAGGCTGCTGGTGCTCAGCCCACGGTCGTTCTCCTGATGGGATCCCGAGAAGAGTAAGCAGGACCCAGACCGTAGGGCAGAACAGAAGGCAAGTCCCATCAGCCTCCCTGATGAGGCCCCTCCCCAGAAACACCTGCCCTCTTGCTCAGCTCCCAGGCCCTCTTCCCGGTCCCACTTGCTTGGCAGACTGAATTTTCTGGGCAAATAACCCACCCTTGTCCAGCTTTCTGGGCATCCATCCAGACCACTCCTGTAGCAGAGATCAAATGCCGAAGGCCAGGCGCTTTGAGCCTTCGGAGGAGGCCTGTGAGGCAGGACCACTCCGCCTGGCCCCGCAACCAGACGGGTAGGCTTCTCCATTTTTTCAACCAAGGCCTGGATGACACCTTCCTTGCGTGGGGCAGGCGCCCAGTTGGCCACTCTAGTCATCTTGGCTGGAGCTGAGGCTGCACAGCCAGAACGGACTTCCTGGCAAGGGAGGGAGTGGGGATGTGTTCATCGAGGCTCTGCTGTGTTCAGGGTGACCAACTGAACCCTTTTGCCCTAGGACGGAGGGGTTCCCAGGGATCGGAGACTTTCAGCACTAAAACCAGAACAATCCTGGGGAAACAGCCATAGTTGGTTACCGCAGTCCTATTTCCTGAGCTGTTCTAGAGCCTTCTGTGTCTGCTTGGGCTTGAGGCCAGGCCTTCTTGCAACAACCAGACTTGCCTTTCCAACGCCCAGGAGCCACCCCAGAGGCCTCCCCGACTCCCTTGGCCCATAAAAGAAGACAATGCTGGAGAAAGTCAAGGCCGTGGCTGGACTCCCACACCTCTTGCCCAGGAGGCTGAGGTCTGGGCTCTGATGACAGGCCCCTTTGAAGAACTGAGGGAGACTGGGTCTTGCCAGCAGCATGGGGCGGTGGAGATGAGTCTCAACGTAGCCGCCAGTCCAACGGGGCTCCTTTTTTACGAGGCCGAGCAATGTTCACAGAAAGCTAAAGAGCAGGTTAATGAGGGGTTCTGATAGAAAGTGGTATTAACTTTACGAGAAGAAGTCACTTGGTAAAGACCAACGCCCACGGGGGCCGAGATATAAACCCGGGGCGAGGAGCTGCGTCTCTGCATCGGGGGTGTCCAGCCTTGAAGCTCTGTCCCTTGCGTCCAGGTGCGGAGGCCATGGCTTCCAAATGCCTCAAGCCCAGCTTCTCTTCGGGGTCCCTCAAGGGCTCGCCCCGCGTGTCCGCCGTGTACTCCAGCAGCTCCTGCAAGCTCCCGAGCCTCTCCCGCGGGGCCCGGAGTTTCTCCACCTGCTCAGTCGGGCTGGGCAGGAGCAGCTGCAGGGCCGCCAGCTGCCTCCCTGCGCTCTGCCTCCCGTCCGGAGGCTTTGCCACCAGCTACAGCGTGGGCGGGGGCTGGTTTGGGGAGGGCATCCTCACGGGCAGCGAGAAGGAGACCATGCAGTTCCTGAACGACCGCCTGGCCAGCTACCTGGAGAAGGTGCGGCAGCTGGAGCAGGAGAACGCCAGCCTGGAGAGCCGCATCCGCGAGTGGTGCGAGCAGCAGGTGCCCTACCTGTGCCCCGACTACCAGGCCCACTTCCGGACCATCGAGGAGCTGCAGAAGAAGGTGAGGGGTTTAGAGTGGCGTCGGCAGCTCGGAGGTTGGTGCCACCAGCACTGGACTGGAAGCCCGAACATCTGTGGTGGCGGCCCAGCGCCCCTGGGGCACTTCAGAGGTCGCAGAGCGTGTCCACACTGTGGCCTCACTTGCTCCTCCCAGTAGTCTTACGAGGGAGGTATCACCAGCCCATTTAACAGATGAGAACACTGAGGCTCAGGCTGGTTAAGTGACTTCTTCTAAGTGGTCCCGCTGGCAGTTAGTGGAGCCAGAGCTTGAACATGACTCTATGAACTAATTGGTTGTATGACCTTTGATACCATAGCCCAACTCCCCTCCTCCTCCTCCTGTTCCTCCTCCTCCTCCTCTTTCTCCTCCTCCTCCCTTAAGGTAAGGGGATTGAATTTGATGTGTTGGTGCAGGGCAGGTTTCCTATAACTGATTCAGGAAAGGAAAAGCCAGTCAGAAGTTTCCTTCTCGCCCAGCCCACATCCCCTGAACACCAGCTGGCTTCTGAGAAGGAACATTTAGGACCAAGGAATCACAGAGAAGGCTGTTGGTAATAACCTGCCCGGAGAGCCCTGTAGCCTGGGCAATAGAAAGAGAAGAGGAAGCCACCATGCCCGTCCTTCCTGCAACATCTCCACACCTCCCCTCTATTCCGGGCGACAGGTCGCAGATGACTGCATCGGAAGGGGCCCTAGCGGTTTCCTGCCTTGATCCGTGCAGCATTCCCATAAGCCTTCATGGAACCTCAGCTGCCAGGAGTCCAGGGATGGGTGCTGCCCTTTCTCCAACGGCAGGCAACTCATGCCAGCTTTGGGGTGCTCCGGCCAGCAGAATGCCCTTTCTTTTACTGAACTAACTCTTCCCCCCACTCCACCCCCAGACCCTGTGCACCAAGGCAGAGAACGCCCGGTTGGTGGTGCAGATCGACAATGCCAAGCTGGCCGCAGATGATTTCAGGACCAAGTGAGTGTCCTGCTTGCCCCTTGGTTGGGGGTGGGTAATACTGGACATTGGGGATGCCCAAATTCAGGGTTTTGGCGGCACTAAGTCACCGAGGCATTAAGGTGGACACACAGCACCAGGCCAGTCTGGGGTGAAATGTGACTTAGATTTAAAATGGAAATGCAGCTTCAGGTGCCCTGTTACGTGCCTGCCAGGTATGAGATGGAGGTGTCCATGAGGCAGCTGGTGGAGTCGGACATGAATGGGCTGCGCAGGATCCTGGATGATCTGACCCTGTGCAAGGCTGACCTGGAGGCCCAGGTGGAGTCCCTGAAGGAGGAGCTGCTCTGCCTCAAGAAGAACCATGAGGAGGTAAGTATGGGGAGGTGAGCCTGGGGGAGCAGGTGAGCATAGGGAGCAGTGAGCAAGGGGAGTAGGTGAACATGGGGAGCAGGTGAGCAAGGACAGGAGGTGAGCATGGGGAAATAGGTGAGCATGGGGAGGAGGTGAGCAAGGACAGGAGGTGAGCATGGGGAAATAGGTGAGCATGGGGAGTAGATAAGCATAGGGGAGTAGGTGAGCAAGGGCAGGAGGTGAGCATGGGGAGGAGGTGAGCATGGGGAGCAGGTGAGCATGGGGAGCAGGTGAGCATGGGGGAGTAGGTGAACATGGGGAGTAGGTGAACATGGGGAGTAGGTGAGCATGGGGAGCAGGTGCAGTGGTGGGGAAGGCGATGGGGCAGCCAGTGGGAAAGTTAGTGCTGACCTTGGTCTATGCCACAGGAAGTAAACTCACTGCGCTGCCAGCTTGGTGACCGGCTCAACGTTGAGGTGGACGCTGCCCCACCTGTGGACCTGAATCGCGTTCTGGATGAGATGAGGTGCCAGTACGAGACCCTGGTGGAGAATAACCGCCGGGATGCTGAAGACTGGTTCAACACCCAGGTACGTCCTGGAGACAGCCTGCCACGGAGACACACTGTGGGTCACACAGGAGTGACCTGGGGGCTCCCCATCAAGAACCCTGAGTTTGAGTCCCAGCTCTGCTTTGACCTCCACATGCACCTTGGGCAGGTGGCTGTGGTCTGAGCAACCACGTCCTCTGAAATGAATAGTTTGGGCTGGGCGATCTGGAAGGTCCTTCTCAGCTCACGATTCTCAGTGGCCTCTGTGGACCTCAGGAGCTGTGTCCCCAGTGATCCTGACCAGGTGTGTATGTTTCAGACCGAGGAGCTGAACCAGCAGGTGGTGTCCAGCTCGGAGCAGCTGCAGACCTGCCAGGCGGAGATCATCGAGCTGAGACGCACGGTCAACGCCCTGGAGATCGAGCTGCAGGCCCAGCAGAGCATGGTGAGTCCTGAGGCTGCTGGGGACCAAGCCTAGCTGCCCATGAGCCCCCCAATTTCCATGTTCTGACCACACAGGCTCGTGGTCAACTTCTTAAGCATCAGAGATTTTCTGTGCAGAGAAGAGGGAATGAGAGCCCAGCCCCCATTCACAAATGCCCCAGTGGTAGAAGAGGAGGCTGTGGCAACCAACATGTCCAGGCAGCAGCTCCTCTCTTTGTGGAAGCAGATTCTTTCTGAGCAATTATCAGTTACTCAGAGATATCATTATTTTTATTTGTTTGTTTTTCTTGTTAATCCTCACATGAGGATATTTTCCCATTAATTTTTAGGGAGAGTGGAAGAGAGAGGGAAAGACAGAGAGAAACATCGCGATGTGAGAGAAACACATCAATTGGTTGCCTCCTGCATGAGCCCTGACCAGGGCTCGGGCCGAGAGGAGCCTGCAACGGAGGTTCGTGCCCTTGACCGGAATCAAACCCGGGACCCTTTGGTCCACAGGCTGACGCTCTATCCACTGAGCCAAACCGACAAGGGCCAGAGATATCATTTTTAGGTCATTTTAGACCAAGATAGCTAGAGGGGCTAATTGGCTCATCTCAAGGGAAATGTCTGGTTGTGGTTCATTCTGGCTCCAAGTGATTCTCTGAGCTTCTGTTCTTGGATTCCGAGGCCTCCGTGGGACCCAGATGGATTAGGTGCATCTTCCTTGCTCCTCCTCTGATCTCTAACCTTCCTCCTCCCTACACAACGCTTGTCCTCACAGAGAGATGCTTTGGAATCCACCCTGGCGGAGACAGAGGCCCGCTACAGCTCGCAGCTGGCCCAGATGCAGTGCCTGATCGGCAACGTGGAGGCCCAGCTGGCTGAGATCAGGGGTGACCTGGAGCGGCAGAACCAGGAGTACCAGGTGCTGCTGGACGTCCGGGCCCGGCTGGAGGGTGAGATCAACACGTACCGGGGCCTGCTGGAGAGCGAGGACTGCAAGTGAGTACCACTGTGCTCTTATCTTCTGAACGCAGTCCACACAGTTCTGGGGAGACAGCCTGGTGCCTGGGAAGAGCCCAGCCAGGAGCCCTGGGTTTCCTTCTGGTCTTGTTACAAATTCATCACATGACCCGGGCAAATCTTTCCTCCCCTGGCCTCTGTTCCCCTTTTGATAAAAACAATGGGGCAGGTCTAGGTGACTTTTAGGTTACTCTGAGTTATGGAAAACAGCAACTGGAAAATCATACTAATCTGGTCTTTTTCTTTCTCCTAGGCTGCCCTGTAACCCGTGTGCCCCGGAACCCTCGCCCTCCAAGTCATGCCTCCCCTGTCTTCCCGTGGCCTCCTGTGGTCCTGGTGCAGCCCGCACGACCTGCAGCCCCCGCCCCATTTGTGTGCCCTGCCCAGGAGGCCGGTTCTGAGAGTGCCTAGGCCCAGAAAGCCAAGGCCACTGTCTCCAGGACTTGGCCTCTAGTTAACCCTAACCCTAAAGCCCCAATCCCTTCTCATGCAGAGCCCAGGGCCTCACCACAAATACATGCCATAACGTTTCTCAGAGCCTGTCACTAAGGCTGGCCGCTCCCGAAGGCTGCAACTCCTCGTCATTTCAATGGGTGTCAGGGTCTCTGTTCTCAGGCTGCCTCTTGGGTCAGCATTTCCTTCTGGGTGCTGTTCCAGTGGGTTCTGAAATGCAACAGAGGGATTCAGAACAATAAAGTGCATTTGCTCTGGCTCTCGATGCCTGAGTAGCACCAGTCTGGATTGTTGGTTTGTGTCTCTGCTGTGTGAAGAGGGGTGACTCTTGGGCAGATGAATGGGGGATGCTTGACCATGATGCTGGGGATGGCAGGGTCCCTGTGCTCCTTTTTGGGGTGGGTAGAGGTCTACAGTGGGGCTTATTGTTCAGCTTTCCTGATGAAGACCTTTCTCCAAGAGTCCAGTGTGGTGGCAGATGTTACCAGACCCTACTATTCAGTACACACAGTCACCCTGGGAGCCCAGAGGAGGAGAATAAATCTGGGCCAGTGCAATGGGAAGCATCTCAGGCCACTTCATTTAGCTCATGTCTGTGGTCCTCCTAAGAGCAGCCGTATGGAGTTCCACACCAGGGTGCTTCTAGGAGCATGCTTCAATCAACCCCCTCTTCCATTGCAGCCTTTTCACACAGTGCCCCCACCCCCTGCCCCCCGTTCAGCAACCCCCCTGAAAACCCACCCTCCATCCAAAGCACGAGATCCGAGAGTGAGACAGCCACCGTGACTTCCACCCACAATTCAGAGATTCTAGTCCTTACGAGGCTCATCACGTTCTTGTGTGCCCTTGACGTCTGATAAGGCCCACCGTGGGTACCAGAGCATTTCGACAGGAAAGTGGAAGCTTCCAGCATTTTGACCCAAAAGCTCTCAGTTGGGCCTAGAATGTCCTCTCCCAACAGACCAGGCAGGCTCCAAGTTCCATCAATGCCAATGGGAAGTGGAGAAGGATGAAGGCAAAGCTTTCTGAGATGGAAAGGAAGGTGGGTGGGCCCCAGATGGCCACGTGCTCTTTATAAGGTGCCAAGAGCACATGCTGAGGAGCTTCAGTGATGGTAAGAGAGTTAGAGCAACACTCAAGATGGAAAACAGATTGGGGAAGATGCTGACTGAGGTAACGCTGAGGACCCCTCCCCACACACCTCTTAAGGGTGCCGAGTGTAGGTCACCCTGATTCGATTTTAGAATCATCCCCTTTCCAATCCACTGGAAAGGCGTGTCTGGGGCTTCGGTTCTCCTAGCCCCCTCATGCCTGGCATTCTGCACCCCCTCAGCTCTGGGCTTCTTGGAACCCCTTGGCTGGTTTAGCTGAGACTCAGCCACCCAAAGAGGATGATGGTCTCAGGATCATTCAGATCATTCAACAAACCCTTGCTGAGCACCTTCCTGGACCAGGAGGTGTGTTAGGTGCCAGGGACAGGATTGACTCTCATTGGAGGGAAGCCTTGGGATAGGACAGGAAGGATCCCACTCTCTGTCTCTTTTCCTTCCTAATTCAGCAGTAGGAGGAGGCCAGCGACAGGGGGCCATGGCGTTAGAATTGCCGGAAGCTAATTCTAGCATGTCAGCAGGGCTGAATCATCTGGAATGGCTGAGGGCATTTCCCCAAACCTGAAAAGGAAGCATAAATGATTGCTTGCTGCCAGACAGATGAGGGCATTTCAATCTACATGTTACTGCCTCCTGCTGGCCAAACACCTGAACAGCCGTAGGCATTTCCCCCAATTCCAACAATGCCTCTGTATACTAAACCTTGGCCTTTGATGTGTATATCTACCTTGCCTTAGGACAATTTGTGTTGATAAAGAGCAAGGGGTCCTGAGACAGGGAGGACTTGGTTTCTTTAGCTAAGTCTCCTCTGGCTCCCCAAAATGCCTTCCAAAATTGTTTTGTCTCTGGACTCTTTATTAATTTACCACAGCCCTTCTCCAGATTCCTGAACCCTTCTAGATGCTGGATAAGACCCCCAGCAAGAATGATGAATGTAGGCTCCAAACACAAGCCAGACTAATCTGAGTTCAAATCCCGGCCCCACCTACTGCCTGTGGGAGCTTTTGCAGGTGTAGGGCAGGTGTAGGTCTCAGTTTCATCATCAGTAAAAGAGAACAGGACATTGACTGTGCCGGAAGGTCCCTAATGCTATGCTGAGCATTTGAAAACTGGCCAGTAATTATTATGGACTCTATTCTAGCTCAGTGGTCGGCAAACTCATTAGTCAACAGAGCCAAATATCAACAGTACAACGATTGAAATTTCTTTTGAGAGCCAAATTTTTTAAACTTAAACTTCTTCTAATGCCACTTCTTCAAAATAGACTCGCCCAGGCTGTGGTATTTTGTGGAAGAGCCACACTCAAGGGGCCAAAGAGCCACATGTGGCTCGCGAGCCGCAGTTTGCCGACCACTGTTCTAGCTGGATGCCTGGGTTGCTCTGAATGTGGGCACCCACCTTTTTCCTGCCCATGGTTTCATTTCTGAGGTTTCCTTCCAAGCAGCAATGCCCAGGGCAAACCAGACGAGCCAAAGTGGGTAAGTAGGGAGATGACTTACTAGCTAATTCTGACTCGGAGCAAAGTCAGCGGGAGAATCCACAGCCAGCGAGCGGTACACCACCCTCCCTGGAGCACACAGCTGGGGTTAACTGTTTCACACAAGCCACACTCTTACTTCATTCTTTGTGGTACAAGCCTCTTCCAAACCTACCCTAACTCCCTCCAAGATGGAGCACACCAGATCCTGTGCAGCCCCGTGCAGAAAGCATTACTATCTACTTTATTAGTTTGTGATTTTCAATTGTAAAGTTGTTTCCACTTGGCCAGAGGTCCTCGGCCTTGGCCAAGGTTTGATGCCTTTAAAACACGCGGATGCCAGGTCTGAAATCCTGAAATCCTGACTTCGTGGGTCTGGAACAGGCCTGGTGTTGGGGTTTATAAAAGCTCTGCACGTGATTCCAGAGAGCAGCTGGACTGAGAGCCCTGCTGGCAAGGCCCCTGGGAGTTCAGGGGGCTCAGGGCGCCTCTGATGTCGACCTTAGTACTGTCTGATCCCCATGGTGTACTTTTTAAAGAAACATTTTTATTGACTTCAGAGAGGAACAGGGAGAGGGAGAGAAAGATAAGAACAATGATGAGAGAGAATCATTGTTCGGCTGCCTCCTGCACACCCCACACTGGGAATCGAGTGCCCCGACCGGGAATCGAACTGTGACCTTCTGGTTCATAGGTTGACGCTCAACCACTGAGCCACGTGGCTGGGCTAACCTAACCTTTTCAATTTGCGTGAGGAAACAGAGGCCCAGAGAGGTAAAGTGACTTTCCCAAGGTCACACAGCAAATTAGAAGGTAATAATCTCTATCTTGGCTTTTCTTGAGCAATGAATTTCTGGGAATAGAGCTAGGTGGGGTTTTCTCTTCCCTGCCTCTTCACCAATACTTCTAGAAATATGCGAAAAACGAGACAAGTGCTTATACTCCAATATTATGTTGAGAAGATGAAGAAATAAGACGTGGCTATATATAACACACACACATTAAACATGACGTGTTTGAGCTGGCGGGTATTGCAGGCAAGGACTGAAACCACGGGTCTCCCCTGTTGCTTTCGAAAGGAATGTTCAAGGCTCCTAGGATTGGAGATGCCTGCTCCCCATCTCCTGGCGTAGCTCATCCCAGGGCGGCCAAGTGTCACTTCTCAAGGGAGCGGATGCCCACCGCCTCCGTCTCTGAGGCCCTGACGGGAGCCCTCCCTGCCCACCACTGCAGAAAGTGAAAGCTGAGCCGGTGCCAGCCTGGCCACCGCCGTCTCAGCAAACAAGAATCGAACTGGACAACTCTGTGCGTGGGGCAGTGAGCAATGAAAGGGTGGATCCAGAGACAGTCAAAATAGAGCATCCGCCTCACGGAGATGTCCATGACATTGAAGGTTTTCTCCCAGAGTGGCGTTCCCTCATCTTTCTCAACAGTGTCCAGCTGAAAGGCTGTCCCTGGCTCTTAGCTTTCTGACTTGAGTTTGTTCTCTTGCCCCAGATATTATTTCTCCCCCCCAGGGAGGAAGATGAGCCGTGCTCCGAAGCCTCAGAGGTTCTCTTCCCGACCTCCCTGGATTTCTACCGCTGCCAGTATCGATGCAGCTTCTGTCACCCACACACTTCCTCCTTCAGGGGCCAGGCCTCTTCCCACAGGGAATGCTCTCATTAAAAGGAGCGCCCGCCGGCCCATAGAAGGTGCCTTTCTCAGGGCTGGAGCAGGCGGGGGCGAGGTGGGCCAGGCCATGGGTCTCCTGGCAACTCCGCCCTGGTAATGAGGGCCCAGCATGGAGTCGATCCTTTGAAGATGTGTCCGGAAACTCTCCCCTGGTGATCAATGACAGGAGGCCTGCTTTAGCCAAATGACAAGCTTGGCCTCTTTTATGAGGAAAGGAACTGCTTATTGGAAACCAAATTACAAATTAATTAGCAGCTTCCTCTGAGGCCGAGTGTACACATCAGCACCGCTTCCTAGGGCGAGCCCCCTCACTCCAAGGGGATAAAAGGCCCCAGAGGGATGGGGGAGGTAGGTGTTGGCGGTCCAGGTGGCTGCAGCTGAGAGAAGGGGCCTCCCCAACACGGCATCCAACTGCCCACCCGTCTCCACCAAGAGCTGCCCCCAGCCCTCTGTCTGCTCCAGCAGCATGAGCTGCCGGCCCGAGCTGTGCCTGGGCTACGTCTGCCAGCCCATGCCTTGCGTGCCTTCCGTCTGCATGCCCACCACCCACCGGCCGGCCAGCTGCCTCTCCAAGACCTACCTATCCAGCTCCTGCCGACCCAGCGGCGGCCGGCCAACCGCTGGCATCTCCAGCACCATGGGGACGTGCAGCTGGTTCTGTGAAGGGACCTTCAACGGCAGCGAGAAGGAGACCATGCAGTTCCTCAACGACCGGCTGGCCAACTACCTGGAGAAGGTGCGGCAGCTGGAGCAGGAGAACGCCAACCTGGAGAGCAAGATCCAAGAGGCCTGCCAGTCTCAAGTGCCCACCATGTGTCCTGACTACCAGTCGTATTTCAGGACCATCGAGGAGCTGCAGCAGAAGGTGAGGGCAAGCGGTGAACAGTCTCACTGGGAAGGCAGCCGGAACGGCGGGCATTCTAGATGTGAATCTCGTCACTTACTGAGCTATGTTCAGGGAAAAGAGGCTTCCCTGGGGCATAGGATTATCTCATAATTGGAGCACTCGGCCAGAGCCCTTAACGTGGAAAGGGGCCTGGGATGTAGTCTTCATTGCATGACTTTAGGAGGTCCCTTCCCTTCCCTGGGCTTCAGTTTCCCCATCTGTAGAATGGTCCTCACCTAATGGAGCTGCCAAGAGGATTCCATGAGTTGATGCAGGTCAAGTACTTAGCACAGCCCCTGGAACAGAGGGGGGGGGGTTTAGTAAATATTAGTGCTGATGAAGGACCCTTCTAACTGTCACACGAATGACTTCAGACTTAATGAGAGCCTTTCCTTCCGTATTGCTCATTGTATCCAAAATGGGGCATTTGGATTTATGCAGACCCAGGTGCTTAAGAAATAAATCTCATGTCTCTACGGACGAGCAGTTCACTAAGTACCCCCCAGAGTTCCAGGGAGGAGGGGCTTCTGTAGGGATGGCTGCTAGGCTGCTGAGCCCCCCAGCTACCATCTTCTCCTCACTTGGGTTCTTATCCTGGACTGACCCCCTCTGTGGGCTTTGGCCTCCAGGTTCTGTGCACCAAGGCAGACAACGCCAGGATGGTGGTGCACATCGATAATGCGAAGCTGGCTGCCGACGACTTCAGGACCAAGTGAGTTTGGCCCGGGGATGGGCACCCTCTCCCCGCTGCACACGCATGGGGGCAGCTTTCCATTAACTTCATAGAGAGCCGGAAAAGTGCCAGCCGTTCAAGGACTCCCCTGATTTCTGTATCCACCCCTCACTGGTGACCCTGTCCTGGTGCAGGTACGAGACGGAGCTGGCCCTGCGGCAGCTGGTGGAGGCCGACACCAACGGCCTGCGCAGGATCCTGGACGAGCTGACCCTGTGCAAGGCCAACCTGGAAGCCCAGGTGGAGTCCCTGAAGGAGGAGCTGCTCTGCCTCAAGAAGAACCACGAGGAGGTGAGCCCGGAAGTCAGGCAGACGCAGAACGTGGGGAGTACGTGGGGCTTTGGGTCGGACCGACGTGGGTTGGAAGTCCCAGGCCTGCCCCATATTGTTTCTGTGACTTTGCCCAATGTCTAACCTTCCTGAGTCTCCTTATCTATACGCGGGAGCAACACGATCAGACAGGGTTGCTTTGAGAATTCAGTGAGGTCTGGGGCTTGAAACACCTGTCCCTTGGTCGGTGCTCAGAAGCGCTAGCCATCTTCTCTGCATTCCCTGGACTTGCGTGACTGCCAGGTGCCTATCCACTGCATTTGTTTTTCTCCTGAAAGCCAAGTTCCGGGGTGGTGGGGTGGTGGTGGTGCACTGGAACCATGGGGGTTGTGTTCTGGAACCCACACCTGCCCGTCTCTGCGAGGCTGGACTGCTGGGTGCCCCCATGTCTTTACAGGGGGAGTTGAACTGCAGTGGTTTCCTTCCTTCTGTCCCCATCCTCCTCTTCCTTCCTCTCTTCTGTTTGCATCTAATAGACTTAATCCATGAGCCTCAGGTCAGCCCTTTCTGGCTCTCCCTCCTCTCCTGCAGGTCCTGGTGGGAATCCCCTCCCGCCGGGCGCCTGCGTGCTGAACGCCCACTGAGCTCTGGTGTTTTTCCCTCCTTCCCTGTGTTGACTCTCAACCTCTTCTTGACTTGGCACTGGAAAGAACAAGTGTCTCTGAATCCTGGCTGGGTTCCCTTAGGCTTAAGTGTAAAGTAACAACCCATCACCATGCCTTTGCCAAGTGCCCTAAGGTACCTGACTCATCCCACCTAATCAGGGAACTGGGACCTGAACGGAGAAGCCACTAATGAGGCGCTATCGCACTCCCAGAGCCTCAGAGACAACTTTCTCTCCTTGGCAGCCAAGCCTGCGGGGGCGCCTGCTCTAACTTGGCCTTGAACCAAGTGAAGCCAGGCTTTTGCTGCCCCGCTTCCCAGATGGACACGCGGGGAGGGTGGCCGGGGATGCAGGCGCACGGGCTCCCATCTTAGCTTAAATGCATGAAATGCACCCTGATGCTCATGTGTGAAGGGAGGTGTTTAGCTGGAGTGCTTCCCCCATCCGGTTGGAGCCGGAAGACCCTCAGGATACTCGAGAGCAGATGGCAGTCCACCGGGGCCCCTTCAATGTAGAGACCTTTAGCACCTCTTGTTCTGTCTTTTCACATCGCCTGGGGCAGTGAGCCCCGAATCCCACAACTTCACACTTGCCTGGGGCTCTTGCTCCTTTTCAGGAAGTCGGCACCCTCCGATGCCAGCTTGGGGACCGCCTTAACATTGAGGTGGACGCTGCGCCCCCTGTGGACCTGAACAGGATGCTGGAAGAGATGCGGTGTCAGTACGAGACGGTGGTGGAGACCAACCGCAGGGACGTGGAGGAATGGTTCAACACGCAGGTGGGCCTCTCGCCGGTGGGCGGCCTCCCCAGTGTCCCCCACGAAGGCACTGCCAGCCTCTCCTGTCTCCCCCCCTTGCAGATGGAGGAGCTTAACCAGCAGGTGGCCACCAGCTCTGAGCAGCTTCAGACCTACCAGTCGGACATCATTGATCTGAGACGAACAGTCAACACCCTGGAGATCGAGCTGCAGGCCCAGCACAGCCTGGTGAGTGCCCCTGGGGGTGGAGGGGTAGGGGGCGGGGAGCACCTCTTCCGCAGCTCTGGCTCCCAGGTAGCATCGAGTGTGGGTGGCACCGAGCATCCCGGAAGGAGGAGGAGGAGGCCAAGATTCAGCTACCAGGGCTGCTCGCCCAGATGACCTTCCTTGGAGGGAGGTTTCTCCCAGGACCCAGCTCAGAGATAAAACGGGTGTCCCAGATCTGACATGAGTGAGGTGGTCAGAAATGACTCCTCAAGAATGCTGTTCTCTGCTCAGCCTGCCCTTCCAAACCCGTGCTTTGCCACCCCACCCGTGAAGGTTTAAAGAACCAAATGCCCAGGTTCCTCCCCAGAAGAATGAAATCAGAGTTCCTGGAGGTGAGGCCTGGGCCTGGGGGACTCTGACATGCAGCCAGGGTTAACGACCACTGTTCCCAGTGATGCCTTAGGGAAGGAGCCCAGTGGACCTCAGCCCCAAAGCCTGAAGGCAGACTAAGGTTGGAGAAGGAATAGGGATTTAGGATCACACGGACGTGTGTTCAAACCCTGGTCTCTCACTTACCAGCTGCTTAACCTTGAACAAGTCCCTTGACCCTTCTGGGCTTTAGTTTCCACAGTGACTTAGGAAAAGAGGGGTCATTCTCAACCCCAAAGAGAGACTTGGCTCTTCCTGGCTCTTCCTGAGTCAGGCCATGGAAAACAGATCTGTTCCTCATAATTATTTCCTCTTCTCCTTTCCTCAGAGGGACTCCCTGGAGAACATGCTGACGGAGACGGAGGCCCGCTACAGCTCCCAGCTGGCCCAGATACAGTGCCTGATCACCAACGTGGAGGCCCAGCTGGCCGAGATCCGCTGCGACCTGGAGCGGCAGAACCAGGAGTACCAGGTGCTGCTGGACGTCCGGGCCCGGCTGGAGTGTGAGATCAACACGTACCGGGGCCTGCTGGAGAGCGAGGACTGCAAGTACGTGGGCCCAGCCGAGGCTGTACCGGGAGATGCGTGGGAGGGTTGGGGAAGCCATAGGAAGCAACTAGGTCTTCTCATAAGGGAGAACCCTGGTGTAATTAAGAAGGGATTAGGAAGCTGATAGAATCTGAAGAAAGTCAGGCAGGCGTTCATGCCGCTCTCCCTAAACCTGGCCCATTGAAGATCCTGCTCCATCCCAAGTCAACAAACTCCTTCCAAGGGCCCAGCGTGTGCCAGGCGCCAGGGGAAGACCCAGATGGATGATGATAAGGCATCTTCTCTCAAGTTGTTCCCATCTGTTTAGAGAGCCAGGCAGACAGGCAACCTGAGATCATACTGGGGAGGGGAGGGATGGTTTCAGCACTGGGAGGGCAGTAAGTAGCTTCATGTGATGATCTGGGGTGGGAGGCAGACAGGAAAGGTCAGTTGGGGACTGTTCATGGAGAGCCATAAAGACCATGCTGGAGAGGGAGGGTTTTATTTTATAGGCAATGGGGAGGCCTTGCTTTTTTTTTAAGGAGGAGATGATAGAATGTGCTTAATTGTGGATCTCCCTCACTAGAGGGTAAATAAATACCTGGACCTCAGAGACAATATAAAATATTTTTACCCCCTCCACCTGGCACATAGTAGATGCTCAGTAAACATTTCTTGACCAAGTCAGTGAGAGCTCACAGCTGCTCCTCAGGAAGAGGCCACAGAGGAAGGGCTGAGTAGAGGGAGGAGAGACCGGGCAGGGACACTGTTCAGGAGGCCCTGGCCGTGGTCTAGGTAATAAGCAACAGAGGTGGGGGGAGGGGGTCTGAATCAGGTCAGTGAGGCATCAGCCCCCAGCCGCAGTGCAGGCAGAATCACAGGGCTGGGCGGTGGTCTGTGTGCAGGACACCACGGTGCTGTGGACCCCTGGGGGCTGATTACTGTTCTAGGTAGCTTCTGATTCTACGTTCAGCCTTGCTTCTCTGTCATTTAGAATCTTGTCCTCCAAGACAAGAGTCGCAAAGTCAAATGTTTTCCTAGGACCAGGCTGTTAGCGGACCTGAGTGACGTGGCTCATGTAGGACTGTGGACCACTGGGGAGCTAGGCCTTGTCCAATGCGGGTGGCACCACCCCTCAGGGCCATTTCCATCACAGGAGAGTGGCAGCATTGCTGGATCGTCTGATTGTACAAGGGAAACCGGGAGTCTGGATTTCTTTTAAATGTGAAATTCTCTTGAATTTTAAATATTCCAACGAATTAAAAGACAACACAGTGCCGGCATTTCCAGCTGGATGTGGTCCTGGGGCTGCCTGTCTAGTCTCCGGGCTACTCGGTGTCCATCCAACATCCAGTGTGTCGTTTCTGGTTTTGAGCCAACACCTGTCAGTCTCTGAGACCATCCTTTTCCCCTTTGCCGTATGTTTCTTCTATATCAATTGATTAATTCATTTAATCAGTTATTAAGAGTCTGCTCTAGACCAGGTATGCAGGTGGGCATGCATCCATGGCTGCTCACCTCACTGCCCAGTGGGAGAGAGATCATACTAGAATAATCACACATCGCTCTGGATGGAGGTACATGGTACCATAGGGGGATCTGATGCAGAGAGATCCGGGGTGGGATGGGGGTGGGGAGGCTTCAAGGAGGAGGTGACAATTGAGTTGAAGGAAGTTGCTCTTTGTCCTGAGTACACATGGGAGCCTCTGAAGGTCCTAAGCAGGGGAGGGAGATGATTAGATTTGTGTTTGTGGAAGACTGCTCTGGCCACCAAGTTGATAGTAGTTAGAAGGGGCAAGAGTGGGGTCGGGAGACCAGTTAGGAGGCCATTGGGGTCACATAGATGAAGACGATGAAGGGTGGGACCAGGGAAGTGAGGAGAGAAGGTGAGCAGTGGGTGATTTGGGAGGCATTGGGCTTGTTTAACCCCTTCATGTGCCTTTCTTCCGCAGGTTGCCCTCTAACCCATGCTCCACTCCCTCGTGTCCCCCCTGTGCGCCCTCCCCCAGTGTGCCCCGCACTGTCTGTGTGCCCCACACTGTCTGTGTACCCCACACTGTCTGTGTGCCTTGCGTGCCCTGCCCCCCGGGCCGCTACTGAAGCCCCTCGGTGCTGGTGGATGGATCCTGGAGGGACCGGAGCTGGGAAGCCGGTGCCCCTGCAGGTCGAGCCTGACCTGGGCTCAGTGGCCACCAAGACAGCGGGGCCAGCAAGGAAGACTGAGCAGTGCCAGGTGGGCCGTCTGCCCGCAAGGCGCTCTGATACTGCAGGGGGCGCCCTGGCCCCCATCGCTTAGTAACAGCCTCTCCATAGGCGAATCTGCTGATGTTTCTAGTTCTCTGCTGCCTCAAGAGCCTGTGTCCTTAGTCAATGGGCAAATAAAGCCGCACTCGGTGGCCCTGCAAACATCTTTCTCTATTGGTCATTTACGACGCTGTGTCCAGCAGCCGGTGCTGCTGCGCAGTGGGCATCAAGAGGAATGCGGCCACATTCTGTATTTGTTGTATGCCCCTCTGCTTCCGCAGAGGCTTCCAAAAAGGCCCACATGCCAGAAACCAGTTAAAACCAGGCTACTGGTTCAGAGCCAAGTAATAAAAACATGAAAAGAGGAGGGAGATAATTATGCCGGAAACTTAGGCCCAACAACTGTAAATGAGAATATTCCTGTGATGGTCCCACCCCAAACCTCATGGCAGCTGGTACAATGGGGTCATTCATTCATAATATCCTTACTGATTGCTTGGGAGGTGAAGGTTCTACCTCATGGGCTGGTGAACCCAGGCAGTAGCCCCCCAGACACCTGTTAACGCCCCATTAAATCCTTGCAACAATCTATGAAAAAGGCACCGTTATTTTCTCCACTTTACAAATTAGGAAACTGAGGCCCAGAGAGGTTAAGAATCTTGCTCAGGACCACACAGTTAGTACGTGGTGGGCCCAGGACTCGAATACAGTCCTTCAGGCTCCAGAGATGCTCAACCAATTCATATTCTCAAGTAGTCCTCACTATTTGCAAACGACAGCTGGGGGCGAGGGAATACCAAAAATGCAAGTGATCCCCATCATCCAGACACTCCTAATTAGAGAAGGAACTAGAACCAGTATGTGTAAGGCCTCACTCATGCCTCAATAAGGGCCTAGTAATAAAATAATAATAACCATTTCTGCCACTTACTGAGCACTTGTGATGCACCTTATATTGTATTGCGCACATTACATAAATTAACTTATGCAGTTTTCATGACCACCCATCTTAGAGATGGGAAACTGAGGTGCAGAGAATGGTTTAGTCAGTTGCCCAAAGCTACATGCAAGGACAAAGATTTGGACCCTGGTCTAGCTGCTTCCACTGTAGCATTATTCTAACCACTCTGCCTCACTGCCAAATTCCAGAGTATACACACAACAAAGACTGGGAGAAAGTCCTGGCTTGGGGAGAGCAGAGAAGGCTTCATGTAGCTCAAGCATGTCAAACTCGTGGCCTGCGGGCCACATGCCTCCTTTATTTGGCCCGTGTTAGCCTTTGAGTTTGACATGCTTGATGTAGCTGGTGGCATCTGAGATTGACCTGGAAGGTTGAATAGGTTGTCTACGGAGCAAAAGAGAGGTATAGGTGTGGGTTCTGCAGGAAAGCAGAAGTCATGTCAGCGGTGTGGGGGGAGGGGGGGCACGTGAGTGGCCCTCCTGGTGAGAGCAGCAGGTTCCTGTGACAAACTAGTGGAAATAAAGCTGAAATGGTAGGAAGGTCAGACTGTGGGGGGCCTTGGTTACCCCACAAGGAGCCTGGACTCCATCCTGAAGGCAGTGGGAGGGCTGCTGCAGCCCTTGAGTCCAGGGATGACATGACCGGGCGTGGGAGGTATTGTAAAAAGTTTTACTAAGGAGTGTAACCAGGACAGCTGAGAGGCAAGGAGAGGGCTGAGGAACAGTGTGGCAGAAGCTGAAGGGGTCTCACCCAAGGCAATGACAGTGGGAAATGGAATAGTAAGGGATCGACTGGAGCGACTCAGGGAAGGGCCCAACTTGGCCATGGCAGATAAAGAGGAGAAAGCCGGGAGCAGGAATCTTGAACACCTTTTTGCATCTCACTCTCCAAATACGTAGCTTTTCCTAATGAGCTGAGGTGATGTTTCTATTAAGGATCTGCCCTCTGGACCTGCCAAGAAATTATGAGAGATGGAGTGGCTCCTGACGCTGCCTGAGGCTGTTCAGACATGATTCCACATGCCTGGCAGACAGGGCCATGATGACTGGAGACACACAAACACACTGCTCAGCCCGCTGTGGTTCCTGGTCGTGTGTGTGTGTGTGTGTGTGTGTGTGTGTGTGTGTGTGAAAGAGAGAGAGATTTCAATGAGCTGGAACGCCATGGCAGGGGGCTTCTAATAACTGAGCACAAACCGGCATTCCTTACTTTCAGTCCCTGTGCAAAATTTGTCCAGAATGTGCTCAGCTTGGTTAACACGACAGTCTAAACAGAACCAACTCTTTGGCTCTAGAATCCTAGGCCCATTCTGTCCAATATGGTAGCCACTACCTATACCAGGCTGTTTAATTTCTAATTAAATAAAACAGATCCAGAGACACAGAAGCATGGAACAGACTGATGAATCTCAGGGAAGGGGAGGATAGGAAGAGAGTAACCAAGAGCTTATATGCACACTAGAGGCCCGGTGCACGAATTTGTGCATGGGTGGGGTCCTTCAGCCTGGCCAGTAATTAGGGCCGGTCAAGGCCAGCTGGGGGGGAGGGACCGTGGGAGGTTGGCCAATGGTGGGAGGTTGGCTGTGGGAGCACACTGGCCACCAGGGGGCAGCTCCTGCATTGAGTGTCTGTCCCCTGGTGATCAGTGCGCATCATAGCCACCAGTTGACTGATCATAATGGTCGCTTAGGCTTTTATGTATATAGACATGCATAACCCATGGGCACAGACAATGGTGCAATAGGCTTCAGGGACTGCGGGTGCAGGGTATCAATGCGGGGAGGGGTCATTTTAAATACTTTCAACAATAAAGATAAATTAAAAAAAAAAAAAACACCTTAGGTTCTTCAGTCGCACTAGCCACATTTCAAGTGCTCAAGACCTTTGCGTGGCTGGTTGTACCACACTGGTGTATACAGATAGGGACTGTTCCCATGACTGTAGAAAGCCTATTGCATGGTGCTGTCCTAAACTATCAGAATCAAAAGCAGACCTACAGTTGGCCTGGCCCAGCCTCTCACTCACAGACGAGGAGTCTACAGGCCCAGGTTGATGGAAAGATGTGCTCACAGACACACAGCCAACAGGTGAGAACCGGAGCCAAGTGTTCTGACGCCAGCCAGTGGGTCTCTCCAAGCTTGTTATGCTTCCTCCAAGCACCAAGGTTTGTTATTCTTTCAGGCTAATAAATATTTCCCCTTTCCCCTTCTTTCATGCCCCTAAGGACAGAGGCACTTTCTCTGAGATGCTGAAACTCTTTCCTGGGAATGTAGTTCCCCTTTAAATAACAACTCAGCAACCTCCAAACTCAGCATCCCCTCATCCTTTGAGCATCTAGCTCAGTAACAGCACAGACCTCAGGCTGTGGCCAGAGTTGCCATGGGAACAATCACACCAGAGTTGCGACCCAGGCGTCCAGGCCCCTGGACCTCATGCAGACTTCTGCAGGCTCCTTTTCCCCCCAGCACATACTGTCCAGTCCAACCTGGCCCTTGTTCCCACACCTGTGTGTCCTCAGACTTGCCAAGACCTGTCTGACCACCCAAATGCCCGTTAAAGTTTTTTATGTGAAACCAAGCCCCACAGCCCAGGGCCAGGAGTGCCGCCCCCTGCTGGGCACAGATGGCCACCACCTTCAGTGTTTGGATGGTACTTCCAAGTTAGAGACCTCTTGAGCTATCCTCCTGCCTAGCCCATCTCTCTTATTTGATGGATGAGGAAGTCTGGGGCATAGACTTTGGGAAATATGTCCACCAGCACCAGGACCTCCTGGACCCAGTGCTACCCACATGGGGGATTCTCAAAGGAACCGTGTCCTCATATCAAAGCGTTTGGGTTTAATTAACTCTGGTTTATAGGAAGACTTAGGAAGGGCTATGGTAAAGTAATAAAACCTCTGGCGTATTTGATGTTTGGGAGAAACTCCCACAGGTAGCAGGATCCTTTCCAGGTGGGAAAGAAAAAGAAAGAACTTGGGTTTCAAAGGTGCAACTCTCCCTGAGGCCATTAAAGAGTCTGGGACTCAGACCTGCCCCTCACTGCCCAGGTGAGAGGGCCCCTTCTGAGGCAGGAGTGAAGACCCGCGGGCAGAGCTGCCTCCAGGAAGCCTGGCCAGAGGGCGATGGCTCCCACAGAGAAAGGTCCAGCAGTTGGACACAGTGACTGGGGGATGGGTGAATTGTGGACTGAAATGCACTGAATCAATCTCCTCCCTACCATACTAGGGACACTTTCACAGCATGATCCAAAAAGGATATGCCAGGCCCGGCCTGTGTGGCTCAGTGGTTGAGCATCAACCTATGAACTAGGAGGTCATGGCTCGATTCCTGATCAGGGCACATGTCCGGGGCACAAGCTCTATCAGCAGTAGGGGGCAGGCAGGAAGCAACCGATTAATGATTCTCTCTCATCATTGATGTTTTTTTTCTCTCTCTCCCTCTCCCTTCCTCTCTGAAATTAATAAAAGCATATTTACAAAAAAGGATATGCTAGGAGATAACTGGGAAAATCATCAACAATAAAAAATTCTCTTTGGGGGTTTCATACATTTTAGCACACGAATACAATGATCTCAATTTTGATAAACAGCAAGTTCCTTTGAAAGATCATTTGATGGCTTATCTTTGATGGTTGAGATAGGTTTACTTCTACATAGTCCTCTCCCAAGCACACTGATGAGCATCTTGCCATAATGGAAACCATCAGTGCTGCTGGCTTCAGGGATCCTGGGCTGGCGTCCTAATGCTACTGCGAACATGCTGTGTGATTTGGGCAGATCCCCCAACCTCTATGTATCTCAGTCTCCTTCTCTCCTTCGGAAATGGGGGTAATTCTACCTCCTTCCCAGAGGCGTTGGGATGAATGCATCTGAAATGCCTAGCACGATGCCAATATGTTGAAAGCGCTCGATACCAGCTTGGTTGAGGAAGATCTGCTTTGCAACAAGTGCCCCTGTCTTCTGAGTTTCCCCAATGTCTATGGAAGCTGAGTCACTTTTCTGAGCCATTTGAAGCTCACGTTTCAGAAATAACAGCAGCAGCAACAACAACAACAACGACACACAGACAGCTTTTCTTTGCAGCAAAATTATAGTACATCTGGATAGACTCTCAGTCTTGGTCTAAATGCCTCAATAAAGTGGAGGGTCCAGTATCTGAGACCCAGAGTCCAGTCCTGGAGTCCACCTGGGTGCTGCCCTCCCTCTGGCCCTACGTGCTCTGAAGGATCCAAATTTTAAGACTCGCTCATTGTGTTGTGTAGAGTGATGGTTAGTAAACCACTGCTCACAGGCCCACTCCAGCTGCTGCCTGTCTTGGGAAATAATATTTTACTGGAACACGGCCACACCCATTGCTTCCATATTGTCTATGCCTGCTCGGGGCCACAGGGTGGAGTTGAGCAGCTGTAGAGCAAAGAGACTGTCTGGCCTGCAAAGCCTAAGGTATTTACCACTTGGCCTTTTCGTAGGCAAGGTTCGATGCAGAGGAGAGAGGATGTGCTGGGGTTGGAAGCCCAAGGTCCCAGTCCCAGTCCTGACCTTGTGGCTGACTTCTCTGTGCCCAGAGGAGCTCACAGCCCCTCTCTCCTCTCCAGCGGAATTAGCTCTCGGAGTTTAGTTCTAACACCTTAGCACCCTTCCATTCTATGCCAGTCTCTCTGGGGCTCCTGCCCTGAGACTAGAGTACCCCACGCTCAGTGAACTCTACCTCTTCGAGAGCACCACTCCAGAGAGATGCCAGGTGAGCAGAACTTCTCAATGGGGTGTCTTAAAAGAGATAACGTGAAAGATCCCTGTTAGCAGCAGAGGGCAGTGATAAGGAGTCCAAGGCAGTTACCTCTCCCTTGTATGAGGCGGGGAGCTACTTATGGAGACCGAATAGCTGACTGATGGCTGTTCTCATGCAAGTGGACATGAGGACATCCTGGGGGAAAATTGCAGGGTGCACTTGCATCCCAGGAGGGAGATGAAAGATCTGGGCAGGGAAGCACTCTCACACTTGGGTGCTTGGCCCTGGCAACAAGCCTGCGACTCAGCTTTCTAGGACTATAGCTTCTAGCTGCAGCAAAAACTGCTGCTCTTCAAGCTTTGGGAAGTCTGTGTGAAGGCTCCTAGCTCCAGGCAGGCTATGGCAAGCAGCTGCCCCAGGAACTCCATGCCCAGGGGCTGCCCAGGCTCCAGCCACACTGGGGCCCACCCACAAGGGAGCTGCCAATCTAGTAGCCATCTTCCCAGAGCCTGTGGCTCATGGCTACTCCAGCTGGACAGTTTTGTGGGACTGAGCCCTTACCTTGCAGAATCTGACACTAGCTCCAGGCATATAATGCTAGAATTATAGGACATTCAGATGGTGTCACAGAGAACTGCCTGGTGTGTGGACAGCCCATACATCTAGTGTCAGGAGTATCATGAGTTTAAGGGGAAAGAAAGAAAAAAAACAGGAGTGCTTTTTCTAGATAGTTGCAAAGGAAGACTAGCTTAAACTATGATCTGCTCTTGGGCCATCAACAGGGTAATGGGAAGGAAGATGGTGACAAGTCTAAAGACCTCAGCGTGAGGGTGGCACCACCCTCACAGGCCCAGTGTGGAGCTTTGTCACAAGTGTCTCCCCCACTCTAAGGCAGGGACTGTGTCTTTCCTAGATGCACCCCTAGTGTCTAGAATATGTCATGGTAGGTGGAAAAATAACACTCATAGTGAATGAACTTTATGGATCCTGGGGCTGGACTAAGAAATCAGATGGTAAATCCCATCTAATTTGCAAGAAAATGTGCCTTTTCCATTCATCAAAGCTTCAAGAGTTGCATAACTAGAATAATAAAATGATATGCTCAGCCTCTTAAGAGTATGTTTTTCTTGACCTCTGATTTTCTTTGGCACCATTTCCTAACACCTAGGAGACATTGCAGTAGGAGGCTCTACACACAGCAGTTGTCTTCAATCTTTGCACCCACTGCAATGTGTGATGGGTGACGTTCCCACACAGGGCGCAAACCTCTGGGTGCTCCCACGCATCATCCTGCAGGGAGGCTGTGGGTCAGGCACAATTTTCAGCTGCCAGCCTGCAACTCCACACCTTCCTCTCCCACTGGTTGAGATACACCCATAGGTAAAACACCATGTTTGAAAATAGCATCTCAAGACCACCGTTCTCTACTTCTATTTGCAGTAGACTTCCTGCCTCTGGAGACCAGTATTTCTAAAGTCAGAATCAGCCCAAAGAACTTTGTGCACACAAGTGAATAAAGGAGGGCTAAAGGGTCCCCTCCATCTCTCCCTCTGCCTCACCACTCCTTGTCACAGAACCTGGTTCATATATGTTCACCAAGGGCCAAGAGTTAGGAAGGAAGGCAGTTTTAGGTATGAAGGCAAGGATCCTCACCCCGCATTCACCTCCTTTCAGAAAAATGCAAATCAGTAGAAACAAGCAATTTTACAAAGGGACATGCAACACCAGTGTCATTATGCAAAACAGCATACTCAGTAGAAGCCCAAGCCAGGACCATAATGAGCTTAAATGGAAAGAAGCATCATCCAAACACATAAAGCTTCAACAGTGATGTTGTAAAGTATTTACTGAGATGGAAGAAATCGTGGACTTTAGCCAATGAATGAATCCTGCCAGAGAATAAGGGCAAAAGATGAATTCTGTTCAGCAAGTCAAAAGAAATTACTTTAAAAGAAAGTTCTCTAGCTCACAGAGAAGATTGTTGCTATGTGATGAGGTGGAGGAGAGCAGCAAAGGGGTGTCTGAAGATGTAACCTATGCAGATTGCACGCAGAAGCCTCTGAAGGAGGGGATGGCCTAGCCTGGCAATGACTTCTAATTATGGTGTCTGCAAAGGGCTATTCATTGATGAGCTCCAAGTAACCCTAGGCCTTTCCTTGAAAACCAACTTGAACAGAATTCTCAAATTCTGTATTTCTTCTTGATAGAACTCCAATAGCCTATGTTTCACATATACATAGCTCGTCCATACAGAGATGTCTGTTCAGTTTTGCTCAATGCTCAAAGCACTGGCAAATATTCATTTTTTTCAAAGATCTTGTTATAACCACTTTGTGGGCGGGTCTTACTCCACATTAGGTGTTGTTCACTCTTAGGGTCCTGTCTACCTCCTGCCACAAATTTTGAGAGGAGACTTTCTGGACCTCAGCAGTCAGCTGTCTTGGTTCCCCAGTACCAAGAGTCAGTAGGGTGCGCTAGAACTTTCTCCTGGGCATCTTCCAGCATGGTGCTTGGAGAAACCCTGCCATATTGCTTTGGTACCCCAACATCTGTATTTTCTGGGACACAAAGAGGAATAACATAGAATGTCAGATTCTTGTTTTATCTCCTAATTTTAACTTCTTGCCCAGTTTGTAGGCCTTTTAATCCTTCTTGGTTTTGGCAATGACACAGTTGTTCTGTTGGGGTGGTGGTGGGAGTGTGGGAGATGGTCCGGTGGTCAAGTTAAAGAGAACAAGGATAGGCTCTTGAGTCAAAAGAAACTGATATTGAGATCAGGCTTTGTTATTTCATAATGGAGTTGATCTTAGAAAAATGACTTCACATCCCTGGTCCTCAGTGCCTATTTCTTTCTTTTATAAAATTAAAATAATAACACACACCTCGCAGGATGGTAAGAAGGATTAAACAATACCATTGATCAATCCCCTAACATACACAGTAGGTGCGTGGTAACACACTTTAGAATCAAGGAAGAAAGCCAGGAAGAGGACCCATCATGACTCTGATAATTCAATGTCCTTTGAGTTTCATGGCCAATTCTTACTTGGGATTACAAAGATCATGCTCATTTTTGTTTGTTTCTGGCTTCTTGAGCTCACTTTTCTTGGTTCAGATTGACATGGTTTTCAGGGTCACACTTATACTGATGAACTTCTCAGACACCTATGGCTGTCTGCGTTGTGATTGTTTCCCGATAGACTTCACATCAGGTGTGTGGCACGGTGCCCTGCATGTAGGATGGGATGGGAGATGTATGCTGAATGAATAGACTTACTGAAGTATTTTGCCCCTTGAGTGAGTCTGAAAGGCAAACAACTGAAGAAAAAAAGAAATGTAGAACTTATTAGTAACCCAAATCATAACGTCTACTAAGAACCAGTATTGGGAAGGCTGGTTGATTGTAAACCCAGAGAATGCTACTGCAGTCACAGGGGTTTGTCTCTCCTGCTACTCCAATGACCCACAGTAACAGTCATGCCTTAGAGTGGGCAAATCAGCAAGGAGGCCAACCCCCGTCAAGGTATAAACATCCAATGGCTAAGAGCACTTTTGTTCTTTGAAAAATAATAAAAGCTTCCCTGCCCTCTCACCAACAGACAACCTGATATCAGAGCCAAGAGGCACCTCGGATCATCAGCATTCCTTTAACGAGGCGAGGAACTCATGGTGGTAAACTCAACAGCTGAGTAACAGGATGGCGGTACAACAACAGGTCGAGAATCAAGGCAGTGAGGTCAAAGCACTGAGCCAACACCCACCTGGGATACGGTATAAAAGGCCCAGGAGGGAAGGGGGTTCTCAGACTTGTGTCTTGGCCTTTCCAGCTGCTCTGAACCTCCTGTGTAGCATCAGCTCTCACCATGACTTCCTTCTACATGACCTCAAGCCAGCCTCTGGGCAGCACCCAGAATCCTGGAGAAAGAAGTGTCTGCCCCTCCTCCATGGATATTGGGTACCACCCTGGCTTAGAGGAAAAGGCTGCCTGCCAAGGCCTCCTGGCCAGCCTGGCACATGTCAACAGAGTTCGTGTGGGGACCACTCCTCTGGGCCGACCCAATCTCTGTCTGCCCAACAGCTGCCACAGTGCTTGCCCTTTGCCAGGAACCCGCAACATTCCCGCCAACATCGGAAGCTGTGGGGCCTATGGTGAAGGCACCCTGAACGGCCATGAGAAGGTGACCATGCAGTACCTGAACGACCGCCTGGCCAACTACCTACAGAAGGTGCGGCAGCTGGAGCAGGAGAACGCGGAGCTGGAGACCAAGATCCAAGAATGGAGCAAATGCCATGAGATGACCATGTGCCCCAACTACCAGGGCTACTTCCAGACCATCGAGGAGCTCCAGCAGAAGGTGGGGTCTGGAGTAGCCTGGGGTGTGCTGGGTCTGAGGGAGGTAGAGGGCTTGGCAGGCAAAACCACTGAAGGCTCAAAGAGCTTAGGGTTCTTGTGTGTTCTTGAGCAGGATGGTAGACACCACACAAAGGGCTGGAGCCCAGTGTGATGTTAGTGTGTGAACGGTCTTCCTGTTTTTTTCTTAGATCCTGTGCAGCAAAGCTGAGAATGCCAGGCTGGTTAGCCAAATTGACAATGCCAAACTGGCTGCGGATGACTTTAGGATCAAGTAAGTAAGGGTCTAAGAAGGCCCAGAGTGACTCCTTCCTCCATCTAAATCCCAAATGTCCAAGTATTTGTTGAATGATGGAATTACTGTTCTGTTTCTTTCTTCCTAAATTCCCAAATTAAAAACAACTAATAGAAAGAAGGTAGAGAAGAAAAATCACCATTAAGTCAAGCATGTATGGCATAGCCTCATGTTAGTCCTATGTCATTTATTTCCCTAAAATGTAAGATAAGGATGACTGAGCTCATTGCTTAAGAGCAAAATATGGTGATTTCAAGAATAAACTGAGTATGGAAAGCTACTGAATTTCATATATCAGTTGGAAGAGCCACTTACAGAGGGGTCAGTGTCCAGATTTAGCTATGAAGCCCTCAGGTACCAGGCATTTCCACTAAATAAAGGAGAGAGATGAACAAGTAGCACAACACAAAGAATAAGGGAGCAAATCGAGGTCCAGGCTCCTGCTGTTGCTTCTCCTTCTTAACAATAGCCCACGCAATGGCCCGAGCCCTGTACTGAGTCCTAAGACACATATTCTTAGGTAAGTCAGTTCATCTTTCTGAACCAGAGTTGCTTCAAAGCACAATGGCAAAAATATAACTGCTTCCCTAGACCACGAATCCTGTGAGAGGAGGGCATGTGTCTAATTCATCTCTGAGGGCAGAGACTGAGCACAGTGAGCAAATGAGGAGCCACGGTGATCAGGGGGTGGGAACGGGGGTCAGGTGAGAGGGGCTCTCCTTGACATCTTGTTGACCTTGCATCTCCTGTGGAAGGCATGAGAGTGAGCACTCCCTGCGCCTGCTGGTGGAGGCGGACATGTGTGGGATGCACAAGCTCCTGGATGACCTGAGCCTGGCCAAGGCCGACCTGGAGGCCCAGCAGGAGTCCCTGAAGGAGGAGCAGCTCTGCCTCAAGAGCAACCACGAGAAGGTCTGGCCCTGTGGCTGCAGACTCATGGTGGTGGTGGTAGTGGGTGGTGGGCTGGAAAGGGAGCACCTCCCCCCTGTGGCTCAAGGATTGGAACCTGGGTTCAGTGGCATCAAGATAATGGGCTGATCAGGGTCTGAATCAAACTGACCCTGTGGGATGTGGCAGATGGGAGTTTCTTTTCCAAAGATTTGCCTCATGAGTTTAGGAAGGTCTCCAGATGGGTTCTTCCCATTGGACCCGGAAACAAGACCTTTCACATCAGTGTGTATGTGGAGTCACCTCTCATACTGCTTGTCAGGAGAGGGGTTCAGATGCTGTCTTCTCTGTCAAAAGCCCTTTTCTCACTTGGGGTTCTTCTGTTGGTTCTTCTGTCCCTACAGGAAGTGAACATTCTGAAGTGCCAGCTGGGAGACAGGCTCCGGATTGAGCTGGACACGGAGCCCACCGTGGACCTGAGCAGGGTGCTGGAGGAGATGCGGTGCCAGTACGAGACCATGGTGGAGACCAACCGGCGTGATGTGGAGCAGTGGTTCGAAGCTCAGGTGAGGCGATGCTGCGCAGCAGGGGGCAGGGGGAGCCTGGCTGCCATCTGGGCAGGCGCTGATCACGTCTCTGTGCACTGTGCTTCAGTCTGAAGGCATCAGCCTGCAGGCCTCATCCTGCTCCGAGGAGCTGCAGTGCTGCCAGTCGGAGATCCTGGAGCTGAGATGCACGGTGAACGCCCTGGAGGTGGAGCGCCAAGCCCAGCACCACCTGGTACGGGTCCTCCCTCACCCGCACGGCCCTGCGAATGCCACAGCCATGAGCTGGTAGCATTCTGTGATGGAGGTCTCACTACTCAGGTCCTTTCATCCATTATTGTCAATTCCTTCTTTTTTAATATTTATTGCTCTAGCTCAGAAACATACCTCAAAGTCAATCTCTCCCTTTAAAAAAATGAAGCTTATGCATTCATTGCACAAAATTTATTGACTTCTAACTTTTTCATCAGTTACTGGAGATTTAGGGATGAATGATATACCACCACTCAAGCTCTGAGTCAATGCTACTTTGGCAAAAGTCTTGCTCACGATTGATTTATTGAGAGCTCTGCTCTGGAGTGTGAGTTTCTACAATTTTTCTTGTGCCCCGTGGGTGTCCACATAGTGGCAGTTGTGGCCATAGTGACCACGGCTACGATTTGGTGCATGGACAGACTCCCTGGCGCCTTACCCCATTGTTTCCCGTTATAGAAAGACTGTCTGCAGAACTCCCTGTGTGAGGCCGAGGCCCGCTTCGGCACCGAGCTGGCCCAGATGCAGTGCCTGATCAGCACCGTGGAGGAGCAGCTGGCCGAGATCCGGGCTGACCTGGAGCGGCAGAACCAGGAGTACCAGGTGCTGCTGGACGTCAAGGCCCGGCTGGAGTGCGAGATCGCCACGTACCGGAACCTTCTGGAGAGCGAGGACTGCAAGTACGTGTCATCTAGGCAATTCCTGGCCAAATCATTTAGCCATTTCTCATGAGCTCCTCCGGGTAACAGAAGGGCTGTCTTCACAGCACAAGGCTCTCCATGCACCTGTGAGCGACCACTGCCTGTCCTGTGCACACTCTGAGTCATAGGTGGAGCGAGTGTGCAGGGACTGACTGTCCATTCAGAGGAGGCTGTCATCTACCAGGTCTCTTGGCAGAGATTTGATCCAGCGGGTTTTTTGGACTTGCCTTTCCTTTTTAAAATCTTTCCTAGTATTTTATACCCCGTGGGATAGAACCGGACTCTCACGTACAAAACCTTGATTCTGGCAGGCCTTGGAGAGGTCGCCCAGTCGAACTCTAGAGGCGCAAACCAGGTGTCAGCGGGCAGAGGGCTTCAGTTGCATCATGTCTGTGGTTTGGGAGTGAGGATCCCTTCCTCATGCTCCACACACACATGTAGCAGTGAGCCTTCTATTAACTTCCACCCCTAACCTTGCCCACCTTTTCCATCTCTCTGCAGACTCCCCTGCAATCCCTGCTCCACGTCTGCCGCCTGTGTGCCTCCCGCCTGTGCTCCGCACCCGAGCTGTGCCCCCTGCACCCCGTGTGGGCCCGGCTCAGCCCGTGCAGCCAGCACTGGGAGCCGGTTCTGAATGTCTGTCGACCAGCAGAGGCGGTTAAAGCAAGGGGGTACCCACGTAGGGATGCTCATTAGACATTTAGGAGATCTGGCTTCTAACTATCACTGACTTTCCGCATGCATAGGCCTGTCCAAACCTACCAGGAAAAGTGGAGTCTAGGTGGGGAGCCTTCCCTCCCAGCTTCCGATTTCCCCAGATGGGCTCCACACCTCACTGGCTGGATCCCCATGACCGGTGGTGGCTCAGAGTATCTACCTGGAGTCACTCAGGGATGGGATCCGGTGGAAGAATCATTCAGGGTGAGTCTAGGGCATGACTTGAAGTTGAGTTTGTGTTTTAAGGACACCAATGTTAACTTGAAAATTTATCCACTAAATTTACTTCGTTTGTGACCAGGGAAGTGAGGAAGAAACTTCACTGTTTAGGATTCCCCCAAATTGACTGTTTCTAACATCTCCAGCCCCAGACAATGGTCCCGGAGGGAAATATGGGACTAGAAACTGCGTATTTGATCACTTCCTCTCCCACTTTCTCCTGCCTCCCTGCCTAGAAAGCTGGTTCCACTTCCTCTCTAGGTCAGGGGGGAACCTCCTTCATCAAATCTGAGTTCTCTCTGCTCAGGATCCCTGTCTTTGACAAAGGGCCAGGCTCGCCTCTTGCTATGTTAAGGGACCTTTCACTTTAAGAAATCTCTCTTCTCTATAAACACTGCCTCTCGCAACTATTGTCTGGCTAGACTCCCCCTCTCCATCTAATTTTACAGTAAAATTTCAACAGTGACTTAATTTTGTCTAGCACGTCCCCCTGAAGTATTAAAACCTATTGACTCAACCAGGAGAGGGCTGCTGACCACAGGGCTTAAGGGTAATGGAAACTATATCACGGCAGTACCTTCAATACGTTTATGTTTGCTTACTTTCTATGCTTCGGCTCTTGTCTCCCACTGTTCTCCGTCCTCAGCACAATCCAGCCACGGCAGCCTTTCTGCGCGGGACATGCTAGGAGACCTGTCCCTGCTCTTCCTCCTCCCTGGCATGCTGTCCTCCCTCTTCCTGGTTATTCAGGTGTCAGCTGAAACATCACTCCTCTGAAAGATCCTGCTTCATCCTCAGTCTTCAGGCCTCACAGCCTCCTCACTCTGTCCTGTTTATTTTCATCAGAGTATCTCTCAACAGCTGAATTCACTTACTTGCCTATTATTTTCTCATTAAAATGTTTCCTTGAGATTAGCATTTGTCTACTGCTGCTCCCCCAGGGCCTGGCCACCACCTGGCACAGACTGGATGCTCAATAAACATCTGTTGAAAGAATGAATGTGTCTGGACCTGATTTTATCATTGACTTGCGATGGGGCTCGAGAATCACCCGAGCCTCAGTGTTTTGTTCCTGCTATAAAATGGGGCTAATGTGACTTTTCCCACTTACGTCTTAGATCTGTCATGGACTCAAAGTGAGATGGAAGAATTAAAACACTCTGAAAGGGAGAAAGCACCATAAAAACCTCCTCCAGAGCCAATATCATACCATGACTAGGAGTGTGGGTCCTGAGGCAGATGGGTCAGGTTCAAAGCTCACCCAGGGCCTCCGGCCTTTTCCTTGAGGCAGTTAGAAGAAAGTTCCTTTAGCAGCTAACTTCAACCAGAAACAAAAGGATACACTGAATAACTTGCTTTCCAGAGCAAAGTGTATTTGCATTTGTCCAAAGAATGAGGAAACTTTGCTTTGAGGGACAGAGCCTTCTTAGCAACCCCCTTATACTGAGTTCATCCAAGGGGAGGGGACCCAGTTTTAGGGGTGGTCTTTTCTTTCCCCCTATTGGACCCACCAGGGTTAAAGTGATAGGGGAACTCACCTTAGTCCCACGAGGCACTGATGACTCCTGCAGAACTTCCTTTTGGGGGGATGTGGATTATATGCTTGCGGTCCTGATTTCTAAATGTGGTTACCAGATGGTTGGAAAAATAGCTCCTCTCAGCCTCATGGCACGTCCTACCTTGTGGCTCTTTAAGAGAAAAGGCGACGTGGAGAGACCGAGGAGTGACACTGCCACCAAAGTCAGAGTCAAGGCCGGCCTGGTTCAAGGCAACCTTGTCTTCATGGGAAGGAACTGCCCGTTTGCATTTGGGCCCACAGCGTCCAGCGCTGAATGTGGCCGGTGCTGAGGGTGCCCTTCTGGAAGAATCTCTCGTGTTATCAAGTCATTTTGTCTGAAGTTGATGGACGGGGCTGTGTTAAGGGGCAGGAACTGGCTTGTCTCCCTTCTTCCCCCAATGATCTGAGCTTTGAAAAACTCCCTCTGCAGGGTTGACATCTTCCTGAGAAGAGACTGTTGTGTGTGTACCCACCTTGAGGGCGCTGCCTGTCGGGAAAGCTCCTGTCTCCTGCTTCAGCCCAGCTCCAGTCTCCCACCTACGCCTGGTGGCCTTCCGTCCTCGCCATGGACAGCAGCAGTGACATCATACATGCTCTCTTCCTGTGATGGTTAAAATAAACATTGAACCCTAACCACACACTTTTAACTGGGGCTTTATGTAGCAGCGGTTTCCTCCTGCTGGTGTTAAGTGCCATCACTTCTCTCCAAGAACTGAATGTCATTCTCTCACACTCAGAAAGGCGCACATTACAAACCCCTTAAGATTATGAAGCAGTGGGGCTCACAGGAGCTAAATAACTTGACTAAGGCTGAGCCAGGACTCGGATCTAGACTTCTCTGGCTGCAAAGCACTTGCGTCCTAGTGCTCGAGTCTTTATTGTCTGTTCTTTTGGTGACTCTGCCTTTTAAAGGGACGCCCTGCAATGTAAGCCTTGGATGCCCCTGTTTCTCACATGCAGGGTCACCGACAGTGCAATTTGGAAAGTGGCTAGACCTGGATTTACTGAGCACAAATCTCACAGGACAGTGGATTATCAGTTCCCTGAACCAGCTGGTCTGCACCCCAGCTCACTGCTGTCTACATCCTTAAACACACACACACACACACACACACACACACACACACACACACACACACTGAGTGGCCAGATTATTATGATCTCTGAACGCATAATAATCTGGCCACTCAGTATATATATATTAGAGGCCTGATGCATGAATTCGTGCATGGGTGGAGTCCAGCCAGCCTGGCCAGGGGGAGGGGACATGGGCGATTGGCCAGCCTGCCTGCTGGTCAAACTCCTGGTCAAGGGGACAATTTGCATATTAGCCTTTTATTATATAGGATATACACTGAGTGGCCAGATTATTACACATTCAGAGATCATAATAATCTGGCCACTCAGTGTATATATTCTTATTGATTTCAGAGAGGAAGGGAGAGGGAGAGAGAGATAGAAACATCAACAATGAGAGACAATCATTGATTGGCTGCCTCCTGCACATCCCACACTGGGGATTGAGCCAGCAACCCAGGCATATGCCCTGACCAGGAATTGAACCTTGACCTCCTGGCCCATAGGTTGACGCTCAACCACTGAGCCAAGCTTGGCTGGGCTGTCTACCTCCTTTTAAATGCCTTGCCTATGTTTAACATTTCAAGGGTCAATATCAATATCTGAGAAGGGGTACAGGGGACTCTTGAGGGGAGAGTATGTCATTGGCAGAGGAGGGCTAGTCCCAGTGATGTAAAACCAAACCAGTTGTCTGCCATTAAATAATTCTATTCTCTTCACAAAAGAACATGGGTTAAATGAATCAATATGATCTAGTGTAAATGCTCTGTAGGACTTTTTATATACATACTAGAGGCCCAGTGCACAGATTTGTGCACCAGTGTGGTCCCCTGGCCTGGCTTGTGACCTCTCGCAATCTGGGACCCCTCAGGGTAAGTCAGACTGTCAGTTTCAGCCCGATACCCACAGGCCAGACCAAGGGACCCCACCAGTGCATGATCCGTGCACTGGGCCTCTATTATGCCTGTATGATCTTTGGTTAATCTCTTCCCACCCTCCCCACTCCCGCTTCCCTCTGAGATTCACCAGTCTATTCCATGTTCCCATGCCTATGCATTGAGCATCTGCCCCCTGGTGGTCAGTGTGCATCATAGCTACTGGTAGAATAGTCACTTAAGCTTTTATATATATAGATGATCCTATGAAAACAAATCTTATCCTGATTTGATTTAGGACCACAGGGTGTAGAAGTCCAGTATTTTCTTTCCTTGGCATAACATGCTATTGTCTGGCTTTATACTATGTCTCTTAATTAATTCATTCATTCCACATTTACTGAGCATCACCATGTACCAAGCACTGTGGAGGTTAATGCTGAGTATGATTTTCTCCATAGCTGAGCTCATTTGGTTATTTCTTTCATCTTTTCACTGACTGAGCATTTACTGTGTGTCAGGTGCTATGCTGAGAATTACAGAGATGAACAAGACAAAAGGAATAAGATGAAAATCCCTGCTTCCAAGGGTCTTCCAAGTAAACCGACAGCAGAGTACACTATGAGCGGGGCTATATTCAAGGTAAACTAGGGACCCAGTGTGAGTGGAGAAGAAGAACTGACCAAATACCAAGTAAAGCTGGAGGAATATTCAAGGCTACTCTTTAACTGAGAAATACGAACTCTTAGGGCTTAGACCTGACCTTCAGAAATCAGAGTATTTAATAATAGATTTTTCATGTGCAAAATGAAGCCAACTAGTCCATTTTCCCCTATTTTTCCTGCACAAAATTTGTGAGGTGGGCCAAATAAATACTTCTATAATGACTTATTCAGCTCCTATTTCCCCAACATCCTAAATCATTCACCCTCCAAGTTCCCACAGTTTATTTTTCTCCTTTCCATTTAATGCACCTTTTCCCCAGGACTATCTCCAGCCAGGCCAGTGAGAGTTTTATTAGCTTAACACCCACAGGAAAGGGTCCCTGAGAAACCCAGAGGAATGGGCGAATAACATCCAGAGGCTTATGGGGACACAAGACAGCAGAGGTGGTTCCTGGTCCAGCACCCCAGGGACCTCATCCCGAGAGCTCCCGGGGACTGTGGATGAGGATAAGGATGACCTGGCAACACCTGGGGGTTCTGACAACCAAGCTCTAGGCAGGAGGACCCGGTGGGCCACCTGGGCTGCAGGGTGGATGAATGAAAATGCCGAGGACACACCGCTGCCTTCCCCCTCGGCCCCAACACCATGGAAAAGAGGCCTCTGGAACTTGGGGCCACCCCTTGGGAAGGGGTACTTAAGATAACTGAGATTAAGGTTCTGCCCTTTGGCATAGTGAGAGATGAAGATTAATAGTGCAATTTAGTTTAAGTATCAGAAAAACTATATGTTTTTCACACCTGACTTTACGGTCTGAGATTCAGTCTTGCTATAAATTTATGTCTACATAGACGTCCCTTTTGGTAATTATAAAACGTAGCATGCTAGGTATTTTGTTGTGCACTTGGATTTTTTTTTCACTTACTCTTATATTGTAGGTGTCATTTCTATGTCAGCATCTATAGATCTACCTCATTGTGTGCAATAGCTGTAAGCCTTTTCCTATATGGATGAACAAGTCATTAACCTGGCTCCTGTTGGTTGGCATTTTGTTTCTTCCTGGTCTGCTGTGACTCCCAAGCTGTTGCGATGAATATCCTTGTTCCCCTTGCACATGTGTCCAGGTAAGTGTGTCTGCAGCATAAATTCCCGGAAGTGGAATAACTGGGTCAGAGGGTATGTGCAGCTGTACTTTTAATAGACATTTCTGACCTGCCTTGCAAAGAGGTTGTATGACGCCATAGTGTGTGACGGTGCCAACATTGTGACATTAACCTTTTTAAAAATTTATGGTTGACACTATTATAGATGTCCCCTATTTCCCCCTTTTTTGATCTTTGCTAACTTAAATAGGTACAAAATGGAAATTTAATAAGCATTTTTGAATTATAAATGATGTGAACACCTAAACCATGATTAAAGGCCATCTGAAAAAAGCAACAGCTAACACTTGTTTAGTGCTTCCTGCAGACATTATTTTAAATGATTTATAGATATCAACTTCTTTAATACTTAAACAGATCGATGACCTGGGTGCTATTGCCACTTCCATTTTTCACATGCAGAAACCATGGCATAGAGAGGTCAAGTCACCAGGCCACGTTCATACAGCTAGTACATGGAAGAACCAGAATTTGAATCCAAGCAGGCTGGCTCCAGAGTTCCTGGCTTTAACCACTCTGCTCTGCTGCCTTAAAATTCTGTGTAATGGGTTCTAGTAGCAGATAAATATTAAAGCAAGTGTCCTGTGCTAGAATGTAGATAAAGGAACAGGGGGGGGCGGAAAGGGGAAGTGAATTATTTTCATACTGATCGGTCTCTAATGAACTGAAGACCTGGGACAAGAATAAAGCAGAATACTAATGTTAAAACCCCTTAAAATCAAATTAAGGATGCCCAAGTAACACGGGTATGAAATCCCATCCAGAGACAGAGAAGCATCGATCAGACCATCAAACCTCAGAGAGAAAGAAGGGGAGGGTGGAGGGAAGGGGGAGAGATCAACCAAAGGACTTGTATGCATGCATATAAGCATAACCAATAGACACAGACACTAGGGGGATGAGGGCACGAGCTGGGGGGAGGAGATAATGGGGTATAAGGACACATATGCAATACCTTAATCAATAAAGAAAAAATAAAGAAAACAAAGTCACGAACTATGACACTAGCTGCAATAAAAACACAGGCATGTCCATTAAAAAAAAATCCCATGGAAGAGAAAAGAAAATGGTGACTTTTCCTCTGTTTCAAAGCCTCTCAAGATAGAGTTTTGAAGTCAGAGATCCCTCAGGTGTCCTCCCTCAAACTCTGATCTTTACCAGAAGCAAACTTCTTTCTGGTGTAACACACAGTGGGTGCTGCCTGCGTTTGCTTAGGTATCTTCAGAATCTCCCCCTGCAATAGACAAGGTGGCTGCAGGTTAGACCCAAGCCCCGTGGGCTGCTCCAACTCCACTGCTTTTGCTCTCACTCAGAGATGCATCAGAATTGCCCCAACATTTGCCACGCCATTGAATGATGCTATTCTGTACCCAGTGGCCCACCGCCCCGTGAAGATAGATGGTAGCTCAAAAAACTTTACCCCTGAAGAGAGAAGACAGAGGTGGCCCCTGTGGATGAAGGAGGGCCTCAGGATTACCTTTCTCTTGGCTCTTCATTGCCAGCACCTCCCTTCATGTTACCCGGCTCATATGTTGTTCTCAGGGACCGGGGCCCGTTTTCACAGGGGAGTGAAAGGGGGCAGTCTACGGTGTCCAGGGCGGGATCCTCCTCACCTACACAGCCGAGTGTATCTCAAACACCTGCCTCATGCTGTCCACTTACTGCCAGTTCCTTTGAGACAAAAGAGAAGCAGCAGAATCCACTGCTCTACAGAGGAGCAGGCAGCATCAATGCCACCAAGTAACACAGACCTCACAGAGCCCACACGGGGGGGAAGGTGGACACAAAGTCCAGCTTTAGAGAGGGGTGTCAGCCAGGGATGCAAACTTCAGCTCTGATGCCTAGAAGTGTGTTTCGAGATGGAAGGAACCATGATGTTCATCAATGGGACAAATCCTGCCTGGGGACAGGGTCAAAAGATGGAGCCTATTTAGCAAATCAAAGGAAACCATTTTAATGGTCCAATTCTCTGGATTACAGTGATGCTATGATGAGACGGAAGAGAGAAACAAAAAGGTGTTTGAAGATGAACATATGCAGATTGTGCTCAGAGGCCTCTGAAGGACAACCTGGCTGGGAGAGGTCTTCTAAGGATTGCCTCAGCAAAGAATTATTCATCGATGACCTCAGGGTAGCTGGGAGAGGCACAGCTGACACAGAGCAGTTTTCCTCTGGGGAAGAATTCCAGTTCTCTTTATTTTATTTCTTCTTGAGAGAATTCCAAGAACCTAGGTCTCACCCATCCTCACACCCACTGCCTCCCATTTGGGTCCCATGGGGATCCTTGTTCCTGAACTTTGCTCAGAGAAGAGACCTATTTATACTCTTTTAGGGTCTTATCCCATTGGATCTTCCTCAGTCATTAGGTCCCTCTACTTTGCCTCGGCCACTTTGGAGGGGCAATGCCTGGCCCCACAGAAGTTGGTCGCAATGGCCCTGATGAAACTCTAATGAAACTGGGATCCGAGATATGCTACTGATTCTCATATTTAAGCATAACCTTTTCTATGTGCATTTTATTGTCCTCCCTGCCTCAGTATCTCTGTGCCGGAATACAAGGACCCTCAATAATATTCTTTTTCACTCCAACTTCCTGTCCAATAACTAATCCTTGTACACTTTCCCGAGCAATGACCTGGGAAGCAGTATAGATTGTTCCCCCTAGAGGTTGTGGTGAGGTGGAGAGAGAGTGGTCTCTACAGATATGAGACGGAATCTAGCCCTTGCCAGCTTATCAGCTCTGTGAATCAGAAAATGAACTTTATTCTAGTTTCCTCATCTGTACATGGAGGCTAAGAACAGCTGCCTCACAGGTGGGAAGGACTCAATAGGAAAGAACACAGTAGCATAGCTAGCTTACCTGTATCCTCTATAAATGTTAGTTCTGGAACTTTTGTCACAACATCCTTTGAGCTCTGTGGCCCAATTTCCATTTTCTGGATTAAATAAGGTTGTTGTTTTTTTTGTTAATAGTTTCTCTCTAGATACACCTGTGGTCAGGATGATGAATTTTCTGTCTTTCACTAATTCTCACTGATTTATGGTTCTTATTCAAGTTTAAGAACCTATGATTTTAGTGACACTGTTTTCTCCTGAAGAACAGGGACCACTGTGTGTCCTGGTCCCAGCACACCACCTGAGTTATGGGGGTGTTCAGGAAACATGCTGAACAAGTGAATGAATGAATGCTGATGTGGACTAGTCAACCCAAACTGAAAGAGCAGCAATGTTTTGAAGTGCATTGATGCTTTGTTGCTCCTCTAGAGGAGTATGCAATTTAAAAGAGAAAAGAAAAAAAGAAGAAATGGGAACCACTCAATGTTCAAGTATCAGTAGACTTGCTAGTTTTATAAACTGGCATTTCTCTTGAAAGAAAAGCTCAGTTGAGTCCAACCACAGGTGGGAGAGACACTGGATCTTATAGATTTGCTGTCTCTCCTGCTACAAAAATCATTGACTGAAAGATTTGATCCTTCAGTGTGACCGCATCCACAGGGAGACCGTCCAGCCCAGAGTGAGGACATCTGAGGCTGCATTAACTGTTGGTGGTGGTTGAGTAGGAATATAAAACTCTGATCTCCCATGAACGACAATCTGATATCAAAGAGGCAAGAGGCACCTCGGATCATCAGCATTCCTTTAATGAGTTGAGGAACTCGTGGTGGTAAACTCAACAGCTGAGTAACAGGATGGCGGTACAACAACAGGTCGAGAATCAAGGCAGTGAGGTCAAAGCACTGAGCCAACACCCACCTGGGATACAGTATAAAAGGCCCAGGAAGGAAGGGGGTTCTCAGACTCGCGTCTTGGCCTTTCCAGCTGCTCTGAACCTCCTGTGTAGCATCAGCTCTCACCATGACTTCCTTCTACATGACCTCAAGCCAGCCTCTGGGCAGCACCCAGAATCCTGGAGAAAGAACTGTCTGCCCCTCCTCCATTGATGTTGGGTACCACCCTGGCTTAGAGGAAAAGGCTGCCTGCCAAGGCCTCCTGGCCAGCCTGGCACATGTCAACAGAGTTCGTGTGGGGACCACTCCTCTGGGCCGACCCAATCTCTGTCTGCCCAACACCTGCCACAATGCTTGCCCTTTGCCAGGAACCCGCAACATTCCCGCCAACATCGGAAGCTGTGGGGCCTATGGTGAAGGCACCCTGAACGGCCATGAGAAGGTGACCATGCAGTTCCTGAATGACCGCCTGGCCAACTACTTGCAGAAGGTGCGGCAGCTGGAGCAGGAGAACGCGGAGCTGGAGACCAAGATCCGAGAGTGGAGCAAATGCCATGAGATGACCATGTGCCCCAACTACCAGGGCTACTTCCAGACCATCGAGGAGCTCCAGCAGAAGGTGGGGTCTGGAGTAGCCTGGGGTGTGCTGGGTGTGAGGGAGGCAGAGGGCATGGCAGGCAAAACCACTGAAGGCTGAAAGAACTTAGGTTTCTTTGAATAGGAGTGTAGACACCACACAAAGGGCTGGAGCCCAATGTGATGTTAGTGTGTGAATGGTCTTCCTGTTTTTTTCTTAGATCCTGTGCAGCAAAGCCGAGAATGCCAGGCTGGTTAGCCAAATTGACAATGCCAAACTGGCTGCCGATGACTTTAGGATCAAGTAAGTAAGGCCAGAAGCAGGCTAAGAGTGACTCCTCTCTTCTGTTTTATTTCTAAGTGGCCACCAGAGTACTTGGTCCAGAGTAGGTGTTCAGAAATAGTTGTTGATGAGAATAATGAATGAATCAATGAATAAGTGTCCTCTCTCTTCCTCTCCAAACCATAATTTGATCTGTTACTAGAAATGGTCATTATGTGGGATGAAAGAGAACAAAAACATTAAAACAAGAAAGGAGGTAGGGTCTAGATTAGTTAGATCCTATGTCATATTCTCTTCATATCTAGAAGAAAAGAGGGTTTTGTGTTACAACCTGAAGCAAAATCAAGCCATTCCAAGAATAAACTTTGAGTGCATAGATCATCGACAGACTCACTGACCCTTGGCCTAATCCATTAGTGGGAATAACTGTCATTGTAGCTCCTTTTATTAAGAGTTGCAATTGAATGAACGAGAAAAACAATGAGAAATAATTAATCCAATGGGTGAAGTAGCAAACTGTAGGTCCAGAAGGCTTATATTTAATCCATTCTTTTTCCTATGGCAGAATGAATACTGCATTTGAAGGTTGAATACTTAGATTGAGCCCATTATTTACTATTATTCAAGGTATATAATCATAGACATCTACTATTCTTTCTGAGACTCAGGTTCCATCTAGTCAGTGACCATGGGCTCTATAGCTACAGAGTCTAACACAGTGATAGTTGATCAGGTGAGCAAATGGGAATCCAAGGTGGGAACAGGGGTCAGGTGAGAGGGGCTCTCCTTGACATCTTGTTGACCTTGCATCTCCTGTGATGGAAGGCATGAGAGTGAGCACTCCCTGCGCCTGCTGGTGGAGGCGGACATGTGTGGGATGCACAAGCTCCTGGATGACCTGAGCCTGGCCAAGGCCGACCTGGAGGCCCAGCAGGAGTCCCTGAAGGAGGAGCAGCTCTGCCTCAAGAGCAACCACGAGAAGGTCTGGCCCTGTGGCTGCAGACTCATGGTGGTGGTGGTAGTGGGTGTTGGGGCTGGAAAGGGAGCACTCCCACCCTGTGGCTCAAGGATTGGAACCTGGGTTCAGTGGCATCAAGATAATGGGCTGATCAGGGTCTGAGTCCAACTGACCCTGTGGGATGTGGCAGATGGGAGTTTCTTTTCTAAAGATTTGCCTCATGAGATTAGGAAGGTCTCCAGATGGGTTCTTCCCATTGGCCCTGGCAACAAGACCTTTCACATCAGTGTGTATGTGGAGTCACCTCTCATACTGCTTGTCAGGAGTGGGGTTCAGGTGCTGTCTGCGCTGTCAAAAGCCCTTTTCTCACTTGGGGTTCTTCCGTTGGTTCTTCTGTCCCTGCAGGAAGTGAACATTCTGAAGTGCCAGCTGGGAGACAGGCTCCGGATTGAGCTGGACACGGAGCCCACCGTGGACCTGAGCAGGGTGCTGGAGGAGATGCGGTGCCAGTACGAGACCATGGTGGAGACCAACCGGCGTGATGTGGAGCAGTGGTTCGAAGCTCAGGTGAGGCGATGCTGCGCAGCAGGGGGCAGGGGGAGCCTGGCTGCCATCTGGGCAGGCGCTGATCACGTCTCTGTGCACTGTGCTTCAGTCTGAAGGCATCAGCCTGCAGGCCTCGTCCTGCTCCGAGGAGCTGCAGTGCTGCCAGTCGGAGATCCTGGAGCTGAGATGCACGGTGAACGCCCTGGAGGTGGAGCGCCAAGCCCAGCACCACCTGGTACGGGTCCTCCCTCACCCTCACGGCCCTGCGAATGCCACTGCCACGGCCTGGTCGCAGCCTATCTGAGAAGTCTCCCTACTCAGTTCTATACACATTAAGTTTGAGCCTGAGCTGGGTTCCTCTCTCCTGGGTGGAGAAGGCTTGCTTTTAAGGCTAGTTTGACCCAGAAAAATGATTCCTATTACAAGTTAACTCCACTTCCTTCAGAATGAGGTGTGGAGGTTCAGGCACTCATTTCACAAGATTTTGTGGGGTGTCTCCTTCATGTCATGTACTGGAGGCATTAGGGGGAACATGACACAGTTCAAGTTAGATTTTTGTGTGTGTGTGTAAAAAGTCATGGTCACATTGATGGTAATTTCTTCAGAGCTCTAGAAATGCCCTATGACTTCTTGGAATTTGCCACCTGCCTGGTGAATTCAGATAATTCACTGTTGAATTTTTCATCCTCTGGGACTTTCCCCCCATTGTTTCCCGTTATAGAAAGACTGTCTGCAGAACTCCCTGTGTGAGGCTGAGGCCCGCTTCGGCACCGAGCTGGCCCAGATGCAGTGCCTGATCAGCACCGTGGAGGAGCAGCTGGCCGAGATCCGGGCTGACCTGGAGCGGCAGAACCAGGAGTACCAGGTGCTGCTGGACGTCAAGGCCCGGCTGGAGTGTGAGATCGCCACGTACCGGAACCTTCTGGAGAGCGAGGACTGCAAGTACGTGTCATCTAGGCAATTCCTGGCCAGGCCACATACCTGTCAGATTCTGCTGAGATAACTCACGTACTGGTGAAGGAGATCTCATCCTAAAGAACCCGCCTCACTTAGTGACTCGTTTACCATTGCTAGTGTGTACAGATTGTGCTGTTGATAGAATGGATCACAAATGGTAGCCGGGTCCCTAAGCCGAGCCCCAGGGATACCTGGATACGAAAAGACACAGCTGAGTGTGGACGTGGGTCTGATGGAAGAGGTTCTGTTGGGTTGTGTGATTTGTGTGTGGCAAACCCTCCCTACACCATTTTGGTCTGATCTTTTCTGTCTCCAGCACTGAGATATGTTTTTATTTCCCATGTCTAACTCTCCCTTCTCTCTCTCCCTGCAGACTCCCCTGCAATCCCTGCTCTACACCTGCCTCCTGTACCCTTCGTCCAAGCTGTGCCCCGCCGGCCTGTGGGTCTTCATGAGAGCCGACTCTGAAGGCCTGAGTTCCAATGCTGGAGGTCACGGCCGCCCGTCCTGGGGCTAGGATCGCCCTCACCTTGCTTAGTCTTCCTCTAGAAATACCAAACCCACTGGAGGCATTTTCACTGAATCAAAGGGCAGCAGACAACTTCTAAGTAGTGGCTTCCTATTTGTGCCTTAGGCTGATTTTTAAAAATATTGCATTGCCTTCCACTGAAACTATTGTTTTCCCCCCCATTCTCTCTTCTGGGATTTTCATTCTACTCCAGTGGTTCAGAATCTTCTAAAATGTAATTGGGCTCCTTTATTAAATGGTCAATAAACATCCTTCCTGTATCACGTGGTCTCCTTCCTGGGTTTGGCAGTATATGTGGTGTGCTAGAAAGCCCGGGCCCTCAAGCCCTTGGGTGGTCACTGGCCCTGACATGTCGCTTCCCGGACCTCTCTGGGGCACTGGGGTCTGAGCCTCGGGATGAAGGTCCTCGGCTGACACTGGACATGTCTTTACCTTGCCCGCAGATCCCTACAGATTGGTGAAAGGAAGCAGTATTGGTTGCCAAGTTTGAATTCCTTCAGAACAGCTCAGAACTAACATGTCCCTACTGTGCTTTTTGGCATCTTCGGCCTCTTGGTATTTTGTTCCAGAGCAAAATCACACAAATTCGAGTTCCAACCCAGTCAAAGGGAGGTCATGTTGAGAACTGCCCTGGCCAAGTTGCCAAGTTTTTCTCTCATACAAACTGGCCTCTTCCTGGAGGCATGGCATTTCCTCCTGCTGTTAGAGATGGAGGCCCAGCTTGGCCCCTGGGGACAGTTGTCTCGGTCCTGGCCCACTTCTGGGACATGGTTTTCTCTAGAGAGACGCTGCCACCCATGTGCTTGTCTCCTCTGCTGCCACCTTCCAAGTGCTGGTGTGGGGACTATGGTTGCCACAGATGCTCCAAATGCCTGCCGGCCTCCTAGCTGGGACTCTGATATTGGCCCAGGTGGTCCCCAGCCAGACCTGGTGGAAGAGCATTTGGGCACCAGCAGTGGAGAGGCTGTGCCCCTTTCATGCTGAGGAGTCAATTTCGCTTTCGGCAGGCGCCGAGTGTGCGCAGATCTCAGCTCACCCCTGTACCCTAGTCCATAGACCAGTGCAAAGTTGGTCCTTCTTCATGGCAGCATAGTATGGTGGCTAGAGCACATGTTCCAGATTCGGGCAGACCTGGGCTCAAATCCCACCTCCGCAACACCAGCTGAGTGAAGTTGGCCAGGTCACTACACTCTCTTGAGACCTATTCATAAAATTAGAATAATGTACTTCCCTCTCACCACTGTTAAGGGATAATCCAGGTAATGTTTCCAGCATATACTAGGAGAAGGCACTCAATGAATACTGGCTTATGGGGCTTCCTGGGAACCAGCAGGGACAGTCTTTTCTTCATTGAGAGAAAGAGGAGGTAATGAGGTGGTAGCAGAACCTGTCAGCGGCACCAGGAACCACGTCTTCCCATGCTGGTTTCCCAAAGGTTTGTCCATACTCCCATCCACTTATAAACAATCACAAAAACCATTGACTGTTGTTATTGGAGCTCAATTTCCCACTCCAAGTGGCCTAACCAAAAGTTTTTAAAAAGCATTCTTTGGGCTGTCAGAGGACAAGAATTCCATTGGGCTCTTTTGGGCTTCCTTCTATTAAGTGACCCCCAAGAGTCATATGTTTTAAACAGTGGCCAGGACCGCTTCCTGTGCCAGGGCCATGGGCATCTGGTCTGTCCCCCATTCCCTGGCCAGGTCACACCCTGAATGCACTCTAATTGTGGGACCCCCATGGCTACTAGGCCTGCAGGAAAGGCTACTCAGACCTGGAAGGGACTGCAGGTTAGGGAGGCCGGCAGGTGGCTGGCTCTGGGCACTTGGACAAAGGTCTTGCTCAGTCATTACTGCAGTCTGAGGGCTCGGGGCTCCCTCTGGTACCAAACCCAAGCACTCCTCTTCCTCAGGGTGATTCTCCCGTCTGCATGTCATCTTCCCCTCCGTGGCCTGACTGCATCATGATCCCCTCACTGATTGGCCCTGGATATGGTATCTGCTTTTGCTTTGGTCACAATAATTTCAGCCCGATTAACTATTTTCGTCTCCCCTGAGACTCTGGCTGCCTTGGCTTGAGACCAGAGCCAGTTTGGAGCCACCTATCACTAACCCCATTAGTCTTCAGTCAACCAGCCCTGCACTCCTGATGTGCTGGTTGGTAATATTTCTTTCCGGTCGGGTCTTTTCACGCCCTTGCACCCACCATCTTTTTTCCAACTCCAAATGCTATTTTCCTCAAGTCCCAGCAGAGTGGGAAGGAGGTGGTGGCTGGCTGTGGATCAAGGAACTTTGGGAAGGGACCCACACTTCTGCGCCCACTACCCACACTGGGAAGCCAAGGAAATCAAGGTGGAATTCTGGGCTCGCCAGAACAAGAGCATTTGAAATGTAGATGCTAGGTTTTCTGTGGTCCACCCTGTGTGACCCAAGGCCCTGCCTCGTCCTCTCCCCATCTTCCTTTGCTCTTCCCAAGAACGGAATCAATGTGTCCCTTCTCATGACCACTTACACTCACCTTCACGAGCGCATCTTGTTGAATCATTTTTGTCTTTTTTCATCAATTCAGTGTTCCCCGACCTTTTCCTCATCCATGGCTTTTCATTGAATGAATATGTTTTTAAATAAAACCTCACCTTCTCATTTAATGTTGTTTTAACTTTCAAAAATATAAATACCAAAGTCATTTTATGACCGAAAGACAGCTCATTTAGAATCCAGGTTTTGCTTGCTTTCAGACAACACTCCCTCTATCCAAAATATTTTCCCTCGCCACTGTTTTAGAGATTCCAAATGCCACTCCCCTCTAGGATCATTCTCCCATTGAGAAGCAGGGCTCCCGGTCAGGTCTGAGCCCTGGGCTGCCTCAATCTCCCTAACTGCCTTCAGGCGTAAGAAACCTTAGCAGCTCAGGAGGGCTTCTCAATAGGTCCAAACAACCCAGGCTCCAGACACTTATCTCTGACCCCCTGGTGGCCAGTCCCACTCACTACATGTCACACTCTCCACACTTAATTCCACTTCTCTCCCTTTAGCCAGCTCTTTGCCTTGACTTCCCAGCTTCCCTTCCCATCGCATTATACTTCCAGGGTGACCTCAAGAACATTTTGGTGTCTCCCCATCCCCACATATACAGCCAATCGCTCAGCCTTAGAGAGTCCTTTTGGGACATCTCTGTCCTCCATCCCTCCCTTACTATTGGCACTGCTAGTGGCTGGAGTGGGTTTCCATCATGCGCTACCTGGACTCTGATAAGAGCCTCCTCCTGCCCATCTTTTAAGCCCCAGATAGTCTCTTTGATAATTCTACATCTCTAAGGCTCTGTGGCCTCTCCTTCCTTTGAGTTACATGGTCTAGCTCTACTGCTCTCAGTTTTTTGAGAAATGGGGTTTCTCTGATTCATCTCTGTAGGCCCCATAGTGCTTTGAGAGGGCATTGCTATGGCAGGAGCTCATGAATATTGGAGTGGGTCACTGGGACAAGGTCACTGATGGTGGTAAACCCTGCCTTGGTAATATTGCCCACATCTACCGGCAGCCTCTTAATCCAAACTCATCAGAAATTCACTTCTAAGGTCCCCACTTCAGGGTGATAGGAACTATGGGGAATGTATTCAGAGGAATATACTCAGGATGGCAGGCAAGGGGACTTAGAACCATGCTAAATAAAGGACCAAGAATGAGAAATCACATAGCAGCCTTAAAGAGCTGAAGGTCTGCTATAGGGCAGAATGACTGGATTATTCCTCTCTGGGACCCCATGGGTAGAATGAGAATGGAAATGAACTAAAGAGCAAACTCTGGCTTACTTGCTAATGTATCACCCGCACCCAACGTCTGTGCCTGCTTGCACAGGTAGGAACTCAATAAGTATTTGTTGAATGCATGAATAAAAGAACAAATGGAAACACTAGGTAGAACTAGCAGGGAGGTAGCTCTGTCTCTGCATAAAGAACTTTCTAATAATCCTGATGTGGAAAATTTTCTAAGGCAAAGCTAGCTGTTATATATCTCTTGATTCCAGTGTCTTGTACAAAGCCTGGGATACTGGGAGCCACAGGGGCCAAGTTGGCCAGGAATGAGTCATCTTGGAAAATGGTGGTCCAGGGATGAGTCATCTTGGAAAATGGTGGTCTGGGCAACTAGTTAGAGGGGGGTTATCAGAAGGGATTCAATGCCAAAGGGTCCAAGACTAGTGGACTTTGAGATCCCTTTTGGCTGGATATTCGATGTTTTTGAGCCAGCTATGACGTGTACTGCTGCCTCAAGGGCACTCCCAGGGCAGGTGCATTCATTCATCTTAAGAATAGGGTCAAAGTAGCGTCTTCGTTAGCATATTCTTGAAGCTGGCTGGCTGCCCTTTTCCAGGGCTTATTAAACGACTGGCCACAAACTTCTGATGCACTGAATGTGTCTGAAGATTAAGGAAATTTAAATTTTGTTCTAGAGTCTCCTAAGTAATGGGCAATCAAGGTAGGTGCGTTTCAAAGAAATGCAAGAAGTTTCAAAAGGTGAAACATCAAAGTTCTTGAGTGGGTATCTTTTAAAATAAGGCGAGGAGGGAGGCAGTGGGTGAGAGTGTCTGATGAGGAAAAATGCCCAGAAAGTATAGGGAGGTGCCTGAGAACAGACACCCTAAAGTAGAAATCATTGCCTGCCTTAATTAGACGGCAGACTCTAAAACACAGGAGCATAATTTTATTCCCTGGGAATCACAAATTACTCAGTTTCATTCCCAAGTGTTCTCCCCACTTCCAAAACTGCTCATCGGCTTCACACTTGCACACGGAAAGTCTTAATTGCCAAAATCAGTTTGATATGTTGTATTTTCATTTTAATTCAGCTCAAAATACTTTCTTTTCTCATTTGGTTTTGCCTATGTCCCTCGGGTTATTAAAGTGTGTTATATAGTTTTCAAACACCAAAATCAACTTAGAATTTAGGTTCTTCTTTCACTGGTCCACAGAAGGAAACTTCCTTCTCCTTTCTGTTACTTTCCTTCACAAGGATGTTGGCTATTTTTCCTCAGAGCTGAGGAAAGTCAGCTACCAGGGGCAGATCTTATCTTTGATTTGCCTCTACCTGAAGACTATACATGGGAATGGTCCTGGCATTCGAGGCTCCCACAATCTGGACTAAACACGACTTTCCAGGAGGGGCATGTATGTCTTCATAGTAAGTGCCCACACAGTTAGATTCTTTCCCACTTCCCAAGCATGTTTGATTCTGTTCATTCTGTTCTCTATGAGAGCTACTTTCTTCCCCAATCCCTCATGGAAACCATCATTCAAAACACGTTTTAGACACTCCCTATTCTGTGAAGTCTTTTTCTGGTCTCTCCAGATGCTCTCTTCTTAAAATCTTCACAGCTCTTTTATTTAAAAATAGGTTTAACACTCCTCCTACTGCCTTTATAATATCAAGGCCATTACCTTTCTTCTCTCTCTTATTAAAATCGAACACCGCTCCCTCCAAGCAGGCCAAGCAGTGCCCCCCCCCCGCTCCCCCAGCACTCCATCCATATCTGCTGGGGGGGGGGGCGGGGAAATGGTGATTTTTCTCTTTCCTCAATGTGCCTGATGGACTAGCATCTTAGACTTTGCCATGATGACAACATGACAACATTCTAAGGTAGGAAAAGACTACAGGAGGGACAGAGCTTTTGAGGACATTTTAGGAGTCCCAGGGTCTTGATTGTCTCACAGACACAAGCTGACAGCGGGGAAAGAATTCATAGCCCCAGAGTGTGGGCGGCTCTTCCCCCATGTGCGAGGTCTCCGCACGGATGAGCAGCATCCTGTGTGGGGTAGGCCTCTTTCATGAACTCATTAACTCTTTACAGGAGACAAAATCACTGAGTAACCGAGTGATCGTATAACATTCGATATACATATTAATGAGCAAAATGCCAGTTTTCTTGCACCAACTCCCACTACAGGCTTATATAAGATCTAGAGAAGGAAGGTTTTAGGCTCCAGCAAATGCAACTGTGGACAAAGCCGGAGGCCAGCCTTCGAGCGCCATGACTTCTGACCACCGGAGTTCTCCCCTCAGGGGGCAGGTTTCAGAGGCCAAGGCTGCCTGCCAGGGCCTCCTGGACAGCCGGGCACATGCCAATCGAGTTCAAGTGGGGACCACCCCTCTGGGCCGACCCAATCTCTGTCTGCCCAACAGCTGCCACAATGCTTGCCCTTTGCCAGGAACCCGCAACATTCCCGGCAACATCGGAAGCTGTGGGGCCTATGGTGAAGGCATCCTGAACGGCCATGAGAAGGAGACCATGCAGTTCCTGAATGACCGCCTGGCCAACTACTTGCAGAAGGTGCGGCAGCTGGAGCAGGAGAACGCGGAGCTGGAGACCAAGATCCGAGAGTGGAGCAAATGCCATGAGACCACCATGTGCCCCAACTACCAGGGCTACTTCCGGACCCTTGAGGAGCTCCAGCAGAAGGTGAGCTTTAAGGTTCTTCAGGTCATGGGTTGGCAAACTGTGGCCCGTGGGCCAAATCTGGCCTGCTGTCTGATTTTGTAAATAAAGTTTTATTGGTACAGCTGTGCCATTTCATTGAGGAATGGTCTTTGGCTGTCTTTGTGCTACAGTAACAGAGTTGAGTAGTCATGACTGAGACTCATGGTCTGCAAAGCCTAAAATATTTACTATCTGGCCCTTTACAAAGATTACTGACCCTTGCACTTAATGTCCAGGGCCTGGACTGGAAGTGGAAGCAGCAATAGCTGAAGTGTTTTTTAGATGTGGGAAGATAAACTCTTGAGTGGAGGTGAATGGGGACGTATAAAGGATGAGACGTAGGATTTGACTCTCCAGGATTCTGAGTTTATGCTTCCTTAGGTTCAGTACTTACAATTCCTATACTATAGTTGCAAAACTGCAACTAACTTCGGGTGCAGTAAAAGGGGTCAGAGGAGTATGCTCCAATGTCCTGCATGAGCCAGAGTATATCCATTCAGTAGCACTCGCCTCTTATGCACATCAGCTGTCCCCTCTGATGATCAAGTCAACGCTGCTTAAGAGCCTACATCTTAGTTCTGAAGACAGGAAGACAAGGAATGTCAGAATGGCCCCTCACAGAAGTCTGGCTAGATTCAGAGAAGATCTTTGGGGAGGTTGACCAACCAGCACAAAGGACTTCTTATTAGGAATGGATCCCACCTTAAAACTTTCATAACCAGTCATTGTTCTCTGGTTTAGACTCCAGATCTTTTTGCTTAGATCTGGCTAAGCATCGCATCTGGCAAAATAAAATGATCTTTTTTATATGTTCAGTTTGCACCCCTACCTCTGGCCCTGCACCACACAAGCATCCCTTACATGTTTGGGAGTTTGTGTTTGTCCAAGGGGATGCTGCAGTTTGAACCCAGCCAACAGGACTTCTTCTGACCCGAGGCCACAGCTGGTCTGAGACCAGTGAATCACTGAGCCTACTTTCCTTCCTCAGATCCTGAGCATCAAATCTGAGAACAACAGGCTGGTCATCCAAGTTGACAATGCCAAGCTGGCTGCAGATGACTTCAGGACCAAGTGAGTTGGGGTCAGATGGGGAGGGGGCAGAGCCAGATGCATCTCCTGGCTTCTTCTCTCCTGTGATGCAGTTGGCATCAGAGATGTAATCGACCAGGACCAAACCAACAGTTCCAGCAAGAGAAAACAAAGGGCAATTAAGCCCAAGATCTTGGAAGAACAACCGCCGCCCCCTCTCCCCCCATAATTGTTTAGCCTTTAGAGTTTACAACATGACAGTTTAGAACCACTGGCCACTTGATTCCATCGTAAGAAGAACCTTGTGAAGCATGCAGGGCAGTGATGGTCTCTCCTTCATGAGGATGCGGAGGCTGAGTGCTCATGTGACTTGCCAGAAGTCACGTGGCTACTGAGAGGTAGAACTGGAACTTGGCCCCTGATTTCCTACCCTGAGGCCATTTCCTATGAACTTTGCTGCCTCCGTGAGGACATGATTCCACACTGCAGCCTGACTACTTTGTGAGCACTAGTAAGTCATGATGCCGTGGAGGCATGTGGAGGTCAAAGGGTTCATACCACCTGAGAAGGTCCCGCCTGGGAGCAGGAAGGGGCCTTAAGTTTTGTCGTCTTTCTTCAGGGCACATGGAAGCCTCACTCCTCTAGAGCTAAAAAAAAAAGCCATTTCCTTCCTTCCATTCTCACTGTTGCCTTTTAATCTGAGAGAGATTCCAGGGTCCATCTCAGCGGGGAAAATGGAAGAGGGGGTTCTGCAGTGATCACACTGCATTGTAATTACCTCATTACTCTGCTGCCTCCCCTCTGGCTGTCAGCCACCTGTCCATCCCGGTATCCTTAGTACTGGCCACTTTGCTGGTTCATCTTAGGTGCTTAGTGGTGAATGAGTGGGGAACACCCTATGGCTTTCTATGAGCACACTACACAGCAAATGCCAACTCACTATGAGACTGCAGAGAGAAGCCAGTGATGTTATGGCTGTAAATTGGGTATTGGGGTCCCTTCTACCCTTGAACCCCAACTCCTATACCTGACCTGGTAAAGGTACCAGATGGAGCACTCACTCCACCAGCTGGTGGAGGCCGACATTTGCGGCCTGCGCAGGGCGCTGGATGACCTCACACTTGCCAAGTGCGACCTGGAGGCCCAGGTGGAATCCCTGAAGGAGGAGCTGCTCTGCCTCAAGAAGAACCATGAACAGGTGGGGTCCTTTGGGTGATCCGTGTAGACGTCTGGGGTGTGGGGGAGGGGAGTGAATTCAGGCTCAGTTGAAGAAATGAGGTTCTTCCTCTGGCTCAGGATGGAAGCTCTGCAGGCCCTGCCTGTGGTTAAGCCTCAGAAGCCATGAAGAGGAGCTCTGGTATTCAGTGGGAGCATGTTCTTCCTCCGCAGAGGGTGAAGGAACATCATTGGGATGATGGGCAGTGGGAGATCATTGAGGCTTTGGGTGGAGGGCAGTGGGGGCTCAGTGAATAGGACGTCCTCCTCCTGTGCCCACAGGAAGTCCACACTCTGACGTGCCAGCTGGGAGACAGGCTCCGGATTGAGCTGGACACGGAGCCCACCGTGGACCTGAGCAGGGTGCTGGAGGAGATGCGGGGCCAGTACGAGACCATGGTGGAGACCAACCGCCGGGATGTGGAGCAGTGGTTCCAAGCTCAGGTGAGGCGGTGCTGTGGAGCAGGGGGCAGGGGGCAGGGGGCAGGGGCAGCCCGGCTTCCATGTGGGCCAGCGAGCTGACCTCTGTTGTTGGATCCACTGTACTCCAGTCTGAAGGCATCAGCCTGCAGGCCACGTCCTGCTCCGAGGAGCTGCAGAGCTGCCAGTCGGAGATCCTGGAGCTGAGACGCACAGTGAACGCCCTGGAGGTGGAGCTTCAGGCTCAGCACAACCTGGTGAGCTCCTGTGCGTGCATGGATGACTGGGCTTGGCTCCCACTCCCAGGAGCAGTTCCCGGTTCAGTGCATGCCTCCCTTATATAGAGCCCAGGGCACAGCCTGAACCTTGGCCTCCTCTCCTTAGCACTGAACATTCTCGTGATGTGAATGCTGAGGGAATGAACATTAACCCAGATGAGGGAGGTCCTGCAAACCCATCCTAAGGTCTACGATGAAGAGCCATAGCACCTTGTCCGTTCCTCCAGCTGGAGACTGATAACAGGAGCCGGGCTGGTCTCTGGCAACCTCTTGGGGATGTCATCGTCTGGCTGCAGAGCCCTCGGGCAGGAATCCATGCTTTTTAACCTGCTTCTCATTTTCTTTGGCATCACAGAAGGACTGTCTGCAGAACTCCCTGTGTGAGGCCGAGGCCCGCTTCGGCACCGAGCTGGCCCAGGTGCAGTGCCTGATCAGCACCGTGGAAGAGCAGCTGGCCGAGATCCGGGCTGACCTGGAGCGGCAGAACCAGGAGTACCAGGTGCTGCTGGACGTCAAAGCCCGGCTGGAAGGCGAGATCGCCACATACCGGAACCTTCTGGAGAGCGAGGACTGCACGTAGGTCCTCTGATGTCTGTGTCAATGTCACGTGTAAGAGTCCTCTTATTGGCAATGCCCTAGAGGTGGCATTGCAGACGCAATCTTTGAAGACAAACTTGTTACTCATGGTCTAAAACCCTGTTTGCTCCTCCGATTCTAAAGAGCGGTATACTTTTGTCTTTCATGCTTCCGGTGCCAATGTTACAAATAGCATTTTTCTCTTTGCAGGCTTCCCTGCAACCCATGCACAACCCCAGCCTCCAGCACCCCCTGTCCAGGCCCTGCAGCCTGCACCCGCTGCCCTCCCTGCCCTTCCAGGCCTCTTCAGGCCTCCCGTGGACCCTGCTCGTCGCCTCAGTGCTGACATATTCCTCAGCCCGAGGAGCCAGAAAACAGAACACGATCCTTCGGCTCCATCGAGCCTCAGCCAGCCCCGGAGACTGGAGCCAGGCGGTCGGTGCTTCTCCTTGGGGGGATTCCAGTCCTGCAGCTCAGCACCGGGCCCTGGACTTGTGCTTCCTTTTCTCTCTTCCATTGCCTCCTGGTTTCTCTGAGATGTGGCAGGCAACCTTGTTTTTATTTTACTAATAAGCTTCACCTTCTGCAGCATAAGGAGGCCAGAGCCCGCTGGTCTCAGTGTCTCCATCCCATGGCGAGAGCGATGCTGGGAGCTTCTTGAACCAGCCGTTCCCGCAGAAGCAGGGCTTGTGGCTCTGGGAGATGGCAGACGACTGGGATTGAACTGGGACTGCAGCAAAACGGCACAGACGAGAGATGCCTGGCTCTGGACCTGACCAAGCCTATTTAGACCCGGACTCACAGAGCTTTTAAGATACAGACACTAAAAAAAACAAAAACGCTGCCCCTTTATCTGGCTGAAGCATCGCGGTTTTTATGCGGAGGAAAAGCTCCATCCAGAGGTCCTGTCGGGTCTCTGTATAAAGTCAGCTTTCGGGACCTCATGCTCCTGACCAGCAAGGCCCCATGCTGGGCGTTACAGACATTGTGACCAGGGTCCCACCGAAACCCGCAAGCGGGGAGCGGCTGTCATGATTCTCAGCTGGTGGCTGAGTCAAGGCTTGACCCGCAGTCCCTTTGAACTAGATCCAAAGCCCATCCTCTGGGAGCTTTGAAGGGGAAAACAATCCAACATGAGAAGGTTCAGGGTGGTGGTGAAGTGTGGTCCTCCAACCGGTAGCACCGGCACTACCTGGAAACTTGTGGAAAATTCACATTCTTGAGCCCCACCCGAGACTTTCTGAATCAGAAGTCTGGTTTACCAAGACTTCCGGATGATTCTATGCACTCTCATGTTCGAGAACCAGTGGGTTAGGGGCTTTATTTGGGGAGTGAGCCCCGGCCTGGCCAGACTGCAGAAGGGGTTGGCCTTGCTCTCCTGGCCAGTCCCATGGGGGAGGAATCCCTCAGACCGCTGAGCTAGAGCATTTCCCCTGCACATTACGAAAGTCTGAACATATTTAACCCTGGTGACTGCTGAGCCTGTCAGACTATCAGTCTATCCATCAAACTGACCCACCCACGCTCCTCATCAGACTCCACTGGCAAGTCCTTCCAGCAGCTGCTGGGCTTGAAACTTGCAGGAAATAGACACATGACCGGAGGCTCCATATTTAGGCTGAGAACAGCACATCTCCAGAAAGCAGCATTGCACCTGGCCAAAGGCGGGAGGCAGGGCGTCCCCATCACAGGAGATATTCAAGCAGGGCCTTTGCAGCCACCTGGTGGGGATGCTGAGGCGGGGACTCGGGTATCTGATGGGGCTAGAGGAGATGAATGCAGAGGGTCTTCTAGTCCCCAGGATTCTATGACTCTGCCTTCGAGGTCTTATTTGACTTAAGTGCTAAAGTGGAGCCCTCTCTGCTCTGTGATCCCTCTGAATCGAAGTCACTTGCTGAGACATGTACAAAGCCCAGCGGGTGGCTGTTGAATCCAGCCCGTTCTGTGCAGGAGTGGCCACAGTCTCCAGATCCAGAGGCAGAGAGAGCTCTGGGGCTCTGCCTTCAACCGCTCTTAAGTCCAGACTCTTATCTGTCGGCCACTGTCTGTGTAGACTGATTTGCTTGGGAGGCGTCAGGACTCCGATCCTAGGAAGCTTTGGGAGGGTCAGAGGCTGTCACGCCCTCCTCTCCCACCCCACTGTGTCTCTGCTTTTTCCCAAGTGGTGGAGGTGTTTGGGCACAGGTGACACACCCCTGAGGCACTACCCAAGAGTGGGTCCCAATAAGGAAGAGCAATTTTGATTAGTCTTATTTTAGCACCTGGCTCAAACACCTTCACCTCCTCCTTTGTACTTAAATAGCTCCTTTCATCCAACAAGTTCAAAGCTGCCTAACAAAATAAACCCACTTATTCGTGCACATGACAGAGTAGGCAAGCATTATTCTTCCCATTTAAGGGGAGGGAGAGAAGGTGAGTCATTTAGTGGTTGAGGGATTCTTCTGGTGACATGAAATGAGTCAATGGGGCCCCAGGGTGATTGACCTGTATTTCTTAAGTTCACATCCAATGCCCTGTCATTTATAATTATAAGGTTAGTTTTGATGAGACATTGTTTGTGTATGTGTGCGCGTGTGAAATGGTTTGGGTTCCTGGGAAGAATTGCTGGGTAGATGGGTCTATTATACTTGGGGAGGTGTACAGAGCTTCCCTGGAAACCAAGCAGCCCATCATTACCATCATCACTGTCATCACCACCACCCCAGTATTCATTTTCTTCTTCTTCATCATCATCTTCTTCATCATCATCATCACATTGTATTCAAAGATCACATTCATTGAGCTCTTACTATAAGCCAGGCAGTAAATTACAGATAAGTTTATATATATAAACTCATTTACAGCAATTCTATGAAGCCAACAATTCTATGAAGCCCTTACAGCAATTCTATGAAGCCAACGCTTTTGCTATCCTCATTTTACAGATGAGGAATTGAGGCACAGAGAGGTTAAGTAACACACCCAAGATCACACAGCTACTAGGTAGTGAAGCCAGAATTTAGATTCAGGAAGTCTGCCTCCAGCAACTGCTCTTAACCTCTGTGCTTTACAGAGGCTAAGTCTCAGATTTTATATATATATATATATATATATATATATATATATATATATATATATTATTGATTTTTTACAGAGAGGAAGAGAGAGGGATAGAGAGTTAGAAACATCGATGAGAGAGAAACATCGATGAGCTGCCTCTTGCACACCCCCTACTGGGTATGTGCCCGCAACCAAGGTACATGCCCTTAACCGGAATCGAACCTGGGACCCTTGAGTCCGCAGGCTGACGCTCTATCCACTGAGCCAAACCGGTTTCGGCCTAAGTCTCAGATTGTGTCAGCAGAACCTTAACTACCCACAATGCTTTTCCTTGAAGGAAATGAGAGCGTGTTTATGCCAGAGGAACCATTTCTGAGGCTTTATGTCACAAAAGGGGATACAAGGAATGAAATTCCTATAGCATCTCAAAATAGCTTGAGGACCTTGGCCATTTTAATGCCTGGGAATCACCAAAGAAGGTCATCCCACCCCTTGCCGCTACTAAAACCACTCTGCCTATTGAGGAAGAGGAGAAGAAGAAAAACAGATTCCCATATATATGTCCATCATTTTACCATTTACAAAGCACTTTCATATGTGTTATTCAGTTTGCCGAACCCCGAGAGAGACAGAACAGGCGTCACCATGCCCATTTGCAGTGGGACAAGTTCAGGGTCAGGGAGGGGAAGTGACCCCCTAAGAACTTAGGGCCTAAGTTCTCACGGCTGGTCTCACTCAAGCCCAGGCCTTCTCATTCCCAGGCCATCGCCCTTTCCCTGCACTGAACCTCTAAGGGCTTTGCTGGAAGCACGTCTGGACAACACTTCACATTCAGACCCACTCTCAGTGCTGGGAGGGGTGGCTGAGATGGATTTGCACAGCAAGGGTATTGCAGGGCCTGGGGTTCTCCCCAAGGATAGTCTTCCTGTGCTTTCTCCTACACTGCACGGTCCTCCTCACCCAGCCACATTCAGACTGAGCTCCTGGCCTTCAGTCATCTCCTGGCCTCTCTTAGCGGAGGATCCCCCTTTACCTGGTTTTTGTACCCAAATCTCCTCCGGCTCCCTTCTCCCTTCTTCCTCCCTGGTTGTCAGACAACCTCCGCATGTGTCCAGCCATTCACGCTGGGCTCCCCGGCCCTCCACCACACGTCTGCACCCGCGGGAGGGCTCTGGTCCTGAGGGTGGCACAGCTGTGTCTGCTCACTAGTAAGTGTCACCTCCATTTCTCTCCACTGATTGAATTCCCCTTTCTATTTCCTGATTCACTTGTTTGGTTTAGCACTTTTTCTTTCTTCTGCCCTGTACCTGCCTCCTTCACCTGCTTTGAAACTTATCTCAGTGCCTAGGGGGATGCTGCAGGGCTGAACCATTTGTGGTCTCCAAAACAACAAGAACCAAATATCAAAATAATAAATTATGCCCGGCCAACATGGCTCAGTGATTGAGCAGCAACCTATGAACCAGGAGGTCATGGTTCCATTCCTGGTCAGGGTACATGCCCAAGTTGTGGGCTCGATCCCCAGGGTAGGGCATGCATGAGGCAGCCAATCAATGATTCTCGCTCATCATTGATGTTTCTCTCTCTCCTTCTTCCTTCCTCTCTGAAATCAATAAAAATATACTTAAAAAAACAAAACACAAATTACCAGGCCTGGTTGAAACAAAGACTCTTAAAAAGATATGGATTCTAATGAGATCAGTTGTTTGAATTCTACCTGATGCCACCTAGAGAGTGGGTCACCAATACACCTTCGGAATATAGGTGCATCATCTGAAATGGCCTCATCCCTCAGCCCCGGGCTGAGAACCATGAACTGGGTGAAAAGCCCTGACTGAGGTTTGGGGCAGGAATAGGTGTGAGAAGAAGTGGGAAGGAAGAAACTCTTTTTTGAGGGGGCTGGGGTGAAGGGCCCAATTATATTACCTCATATTAGAGTTAGTTGTGGACCTGTCTGTCTGCCCAACAGGACTGAGAGCTCACAGAGGGCAAGGGCATGCCATCTCCCTCCTGTCCCCCTGTCCTCCCATTCCCCAGCCCTGGGACTATGCCACGTGCTATGTAGACATTCAACAAATGCCTGCTTTCCTTAATGTCGCACATACAGCCTTCTAATTACATTGAACACAGATCTATCTCCAAATGTCCATCTCACACCTTTAAAATTTCTCACCTCCTTACATTTTTGTTATTTGTCAAATATTTTGGGACCCATAGTAGCCTGAATTGCTCATGAAAAGATAAGCCCCTACCAGAACTAGGAGTCTTCTGACTCACTGCGGTCCCATGCCCAGCACCGCAGAGCTGCTCAATAAATGCATTTGGAGTAAAATTGAACTAAATGAAGAAAGTGGCTCTGATAGTCCATTGACTGCTCAGTTTCTCTCTGAATGAATAAAATCTGCAGCTATTCTAATTAGGAAATGAGAGCGTACATGAAGTCTGAGCCTCACCTGTGGGAGGTCGTGGAGACCTCACAGCACCGGAGTCCCACTTCCCCTATGAATCCGAGCAACACATTCCCACAAGCCTATCGATATTTTGGAAACACCACAAGAAAGAGGCTAGATTTACAAGGGATGGCAGCATTATGTTCACTCACCAGCCAGCCCATCTGCTGCTCCATCCAGAATTCTTGTGCCATTTCTCCTTCTGCAGGGAAAAAGGAATCTCCAGGTAACACGGGTAGCCTGTTCCTTCTCCATCCTCTACGTGGCTGTTGGTTAGCCGTGAACTGAAGCCCATGCAGGTCTGACTCCCTCTGCTCCATACTCCTCTGCACACTCCTTATTCGTTCAGGAACAGGTAGCCTTGTCCCCCTTTTGACTTGCGCTGCCTGCATGCAGACAGTGGTGTCCTTCTCAGCCACAGACACATCTCGGTGTGGATCAGGGAGGTGATGGACGCCTTGGAAGACTGCCGCTTCTTTCAGAGGCCTCAGAAGCTGTGGTCTCGTGTCTATAGATCTTTCCTGAGTCATCGCCACTGACATCTCACAGGACACTCAGCAGGTGTGCCACTCTTCCATCCACCAACGCAGGTTGTCTTGGTTACTTCTCAGTGTTGCATCCTCCAGGTTCACTCTTGTGAAGACAGGGTATCTCTGTCTGATATGCGTGGCCCCATGTGATTCTGGGGATTCCTTCTAGGTCTCCTCCTTCCCTCTTCTTCGCATTCTTACCTCTCTTATTAAACACACCTCTCCCTGTTCCATCTCCCTCCGTTTCTCCGGTCTCTGCGTTGTGCACAAATTCGGTGCCATCACTTGTCAATCCAATCCTCCAATCTTTTCGTATTTACAACCGGCACATTCTCCTTTGACTAAGGCCTCCACAATGCTACACTGGCCAGTCAGTAGATCAGGCCAAAGAGCTTGAAGGATGCTGCTGGCATTGAGTCTGTGCTCAGGGGAGCCCTCCCTGGGTGGCGAGGAAGGCGGGATTGAGGAAACAGCTCCTTGCAGGCTGACAAGGTGGGAAGCAGGAGGCTCCGTGCTGTTCTCTACAAGCAAATGCTCACGAGGCTGATTCACAGGCCTTTCCATTCGTCCCGAGCCCAGATGAAGTGAGACAGGAGCTTCCTACTGACTGAGCTGCCCAGCCGTGTGCCTCTGCTCTGGAGAGTCTCGGTGATGCCTGCCCCAGCACCCATCTATTTCTTCTCCTTTAATTGCCTTGGAGGAAAACAAAGAAAATTTGATTTTATTATAAGCCTGGGGCTTCTTTGTAGTGCAGTGGGGCATCTTAATGGCATTATAGTAAGTGGCGATAATGACCTTGGAGAAGGTAGATGAAGGACCTTTTATCTGAAACTCAAGCAGAGAGCCATAAGAATACAGCATGAAAGCTTGATGGGGAAGAGGACTCCAATAAGTTGTCAATAAAGCTGCCACTCTGGCTGGCAGCCAAAGCCACAGTGGAGGTTGGGGTGCTGCTACCCAAGATGCAAGGGGTACCCGGTGATGCCTATAATTATGCAACTGATATATATATTCAGAACTTTGGCCACCTCTTCCTCAGACCTTCTGCTGCCTGCCTTCAGACCTTCTGGTGCCTTTCTTCATCCCTCAAATCAACCCCAAATCCTCCAGGCTTGCTTTGCTATGTCCCCTCCCCTGCTTATGCGGCATCTCAGCATTTTCTCTCCCTGTGAACAGGTCCTTGGACTCAGTGACATGACCACAGAGCCGTCCCTGGTACCTTTTAACTTTTGGTTCTTAAACCAGGTTACGTGTAACCAAGAAAGGCTGTGGATGGGAAGCCCAGGACAGGATTGGTATATCTCCCTGGTGTATCGATTTCACTTAGCGAACTGGGCAAAACGATAGAGAGTTTAACTGGAAACTTTGGAACTATTTTTTATCTTAAAGCCAAAATGGGAATCTGATGGGATATGAAATCAATCCACATGATGCTTTAAGATCAACCTCAAAGGTTTTCATGCTTGTGGAAGCCGCCCCCCATGCCCCCCATGCCCCCCTCCCTCCCCACCCCCGGGCTGTCTCTGGACTTTTCCAGCTATCTGCTTACTCTGTCCCAATGCTATGGATGCCTGTGGAAAAGTCTACCGTCACCTTCTCGTTCCTTACCTGTCTCCAGATACTTTTCCCAGGTAATTGAAATGCATTTGTATGGATCTCTCAGCTTGCATTTTTTTTCAACCCTTTTTCGAAATGATCTCTTCCTCCAGAAACTCCCCTGATCCCCAACTAATTATCAAAGCCTCTACCTTTGAAATCTCTCTACAATCCCTTTAAGGGATATATAAGAGGTGTTACACAAACAGCTGTCCACCTTCTCGGCAAGTCCTATCCACCTCCCGGTTTCCAAGGCTTGGGGTACTACAGCGCTGAAGGATTTGACTCTTAAAGCAGATGGAAATGGTGCCCATTGCTGCCACTTCATACAACTTCTTCATTGACTCAATCCCAGTCCCTCCCTAGAGATGCCAGGTGGGCTATGAGGTGGGTCTGATTATGGGTTTACAGGATCGCGTGACACAAAAGAATGTCACTGGGTAGACCAACTCCCAATTAACAAGCGCAGTTACTTGGGCTAGACTGTGTGGCCTCTTTGAAGGTCTACCACAAAAGTCTGATTTCATGGGTGTACTGAGAGGAGTCCTGACTTAGCAAGAAGCTCAAGTAAAGAATTTTATGGGACAAGAATTTTATGGGACAAGAGACTCTTATGAGGAAGGCAAATAACAGACTGAAGGGAAGGGCATTTGAAAAGTGGTGAAGATGTAAGAAGAAAAAAGACTTTACATACTATGTCCACACCCTCTGAAGAGAGGGTATAAATGCTCCTAGAAGAAGGAGTCCTACAAGCTCCTTGGAGAGCTGGGACTCTGTTTTCAGCTGGGTGACTTGCTCCCTCCCAGCGCCATGCCTTACACCTGCTACCTGCCCAACCTGAGCTGCCGCTCCAGCTGCTCCTCCAGGCCCTGCGTGGCCCCCAGCTGCCACAACATCCCCTTACCTGGGGCCTGGAACATCCCCGCCAACGTGAGCAACTGCGGCTGGTTCTGCGAGGGCTCCTTCAATGGCAGTGAGAAGGAGACCATGCAGTTCCTGAACGACCGCCTGGCCAGTTACCTGGAGAAGGTGCGGCAGCTGGAGCGGGAGAACGCGGAGCTGGAGAGCCGCATCCAGGAGCGGTGCCAGCAGCAGGAACCCCTGATGTGCCCCAGCTACCAGTCCTACTTCCGGACCATTGAGGAATTCCAGCAGAAGGTGAGGGGCCTTGGTATCATTGCTAAGCAAGGGGAGTTTGCCATGATTGTCAATCTGTAGTAGAGAAGTGTGTTTCTCGCTTCTGTCATCTTGACTCTAGCTTCTCCTCTTTACTGTCCTCACTAAGCGCCCTCTCATTCTCCAGATCCTGTGCACCAAGTCTGAGAACGCCCGGCTGGTCGTGCAGATTGACAACGCCAAGCTGGCCGCAGACGACTTCAGGACCAAGTGAGTTCTTTCTGAATGTGCACTGGGGTCCACTTCTTTTGTTTAATCTCCAAAAGAAAAGGGATTCCCGTAGCTTTGTTGAACAACGGTTTGATCCATTGGTCACAAAGGATTCTGCAGGGATTGAGGGGAGCACAGCAAAGTAATCACCGAAAGAGATGAAGGCTCAAATCAATCTATTGCTTTTTGGATCCATATTGGGTCTTGATAGCCTCCAGAACCCTCTGTCTCCTGGTTTCACTCATTGCATAAAGTGGAAAGACAAGAGGAATGGGGTTATCAAAGATCATCCCTGGGAGTCTTGGAGGTCTGCCAGTTACTGTTCTGATCTATCCTTGTGCAGGTACGAGACGGAGCTGGGCCTGCGGCAGCTGGTGGAATCAGACATGAATGGGCTGCGCAGGATCCTGGATGAGCTGACCCTGTGCAAGGCTGACCTGGAGGCCCAGGTGGAATCCCTGAAGGAGGAGCTGCTCTGCCTCAAGAGGAACCATGAGGAGGTGAGGCCAGAAATGAGAAATGAAGAAACCTGATTTAGTCTCCGGCTGAGGTGGCTTTAGTGATTTCCTTTTAAAACACCAACACTTCATAATGACAGAAAAAATGAAGAGACGGAACCCATACATGGTCCCAGATAAGTTGTCTCTTTCCACCAGCTTGTGATTGGTTACTGTGTTGTAGAATGCCCACGTTGGCAGGGATGTTCCAGGCCCCATTGTTGTTTTCATGCTATGCAAAGTCATTTCTCACCACGAAGAGCCAAAAGAGTCTACTCTTTCAAAGTCTTGGTGAAGAATAATCTGGGGCTCCTTCTTCTCTCTCCTGGGATTAAATTATTCTCTTACTTGATGGCAAGAATTATTTGATGCAAACTGGGAAAGTGGACCTTCAGTGGCATCCAAGCAGGTCCTTGAAAATATGTTTGTTTGTTTTTTAAATTGTTGACACTATTACAGATGTCCCCTATTTCCTCTCCCTTTGCTCCCCTACACCCAACTGCCAGTCCCCTGGCCTTCTCCACAATGTTGTCTGTGTCCATGGGCTATGCATACATGCATATATGTTATTTGGCTAATCTCTTCCAGTCCCCCCATTCCTCTCCCCTCTGAGATGTGTCAGTCTGCTCCATGTTTCCACACCTATGGCCATATTTTGTTCTTTGAATCCTGGTGGGATGGCACAGTCATGGTGAGGAGGGAGCTGGGCCACATGGAACACAGATCACTTTGCCTTGAACCGTCAGAGATTGTTCCACTAAGTTTCTTTCCTGAGGAAATAGATTAACAGGCTTCAACAAACAATGCCATTCCTTTGAGTCTATTCTTCATTGAGGATAGTCACTCTTGCTTTTTCTGAATCCATAGGAAGTCAACACCCTGCGTTGCCAGATTGGAGACCGCCTCAACGTGGAGGTGGACGCTGCCCCCACCGTGGACCTGAACCGCGTGCTCAATGAGACCAGGTGTCAGTATGAGGCCATGGTGGAGACCAACCGCAGGGACGTGGAGGAATGGTACACCAACCAGGTGGGCATCTCGGCACACAGCCACCCAGGACTTTGGGACCCTTAAGGCAGGGTCTGATCCTGTCTCTTACTTTTGGTGTTTCAGACCCAGGAGCTGAACAAGCAGGTGGTGTCCAGCTCAGAGCAGCTGCAGACCTGCCAGGCAGAGATCATTGAGCTGAGACGCACGGTCAACGCCCTGGAGATCGAGCTGCAGGCCCAGCACAACCTGGTGGGTATTGTTCAGACCTGTTGGTGAGAAAATGAGGTCGGGAATCAGAGTCACTGGTAGGCCTTTTGGGTCGCAGTCTCTTTAACTCTGGAAGCTTGTGACTTCTATGGAACCCTATGGAGGGACATGCTAAATAAAGGAGTAGCTCTGTGACATTCTTCCTCTTCCCCGCACAGAGGGACTCACTGGAGAACACGCTGACGGAGACGGAGGCCCGCTACAGCTCCCAGCTGTCCCAGGTGCAGTGCATGATCACCAACGTGGAGTCCCAGCTGGGCGAGATCAGGGGTGACCTGGAGCGGCAGAACCAGGAGTACCAGGTGCTGCTGGACGTCCGGGCCCGGCTGGAGTGTGAGATCAACACGTACCGGGGCCTGCTGGAGAGCGAGGACTGCAAGTGAGTACCTGGCCGGGGGTGTTTGATGAACGAACACACACACACACACACACACACACACACACACACACATACTTCTCAGTCGGACTCCAGGGAAAAATTGCATGCCTTGGAAAGGAAATTATGACTTCACGCCAGACAGGCTCAAGCAGAACTCAGAAAACACAATATGGCCATCATTAAAAACATAAAATGGCAAGAATTGTTTAATGTACAAACTGAAATTGTACAGCCAATTCTTTGCATTCTAATGTGATAATATTGATGATATTTCTTACGTTTTATAATACTGTGTTTTGTAGACAGTACATTTCCACTCACTACCTCATCTGGCCTTACATACAGTTAAGAGCTGGCAGGCTGGATCAGTATTCTCCCCATTCTGTAGGGGAAGAAACTGGGCTGAGAGAAGTTAAGGAACTTTCCCAAGGTCACCAGCTGGGAATAGACAGTGTTGGGAGTCAAAGCCAGAGTTGCAGAGTTTCTGTCTAGAATTTTGGGCTATATGGTAGGGAGACCATGAGAAATTTGACCCTGAGCTTTGTAGCCGCTGAGCCTTTAGCCTTTCTGTTACAGGTCAGGACAAGTCCAGATGGGCATTCCATTCTTGGGGTCTCTCTGGTACGTATGATAAGCCTCCCTCAATTCACCTTTCCACATCATTCTTTTCTCCAGGCTGCCCTGCAACCCCTGCGCCACAACCAACGCCTGCGGCAAGCCCATTGGGCCCTGTGTCTCCAATCCCTGCACCCCCTGTGCTCCCTCTGCCCCCTGCACGCCTTGCGTCCCCCGCCCCCGCTGTGGACCTTGCAGCCCCTTTGTGCACTAAGGGCTGCCAGAGGAGCCAGGAGGCAGGCCCAGGGCTCCGGAGCTTTGACCTGGCCCTGGTTCATCCAACACAAGGGCCTGAAGACACAATTTGCGTGGCTGGAAACTCTAGATCATTCATTCCCTGACCAGCCTTGCCTTCACCAGGGTCTGTTCCTTCTTTGCTTGTCCAGAGAACCCGCCCAAGCACCAGCAGCCTTCCTTGGAACTTCCTAATAAACTTGACTTCCCTGGCAAAGCAGATGCCTTTCTCATTGGTATTCATTTGTTTCGCCACACCCATCCCTGGAGCACTCTATAAAAAGCCACTTGAAAGTCAGGCCATGTAATGACTGACTCTTGCATACAGAGCCGTTCTATGCCCGGCGGGCAGAGGGCTGGCCTGGCACCCATGGGTGAGGCAGGGTGGCAGGAGGAAGGGCAGGGCAGCTGCAAGGCTATGGCTCCTCTCTCCCCCTGATCATTCCTAGATTCTCCCACCCCCTTCTCTTGACCTGGACATCTCCTAGAGCTGATTGTCTTCAAAGGCATGAGCTGGAGGCCAGAGAGAGAGGGGCTCTGGAAAGCTCATCTTCTCTAGGCAGGAAGTTATAGGGCCCTGCATTGTATCACCTGGGTGACTGGGGGTCCAACAGCCGCAGGAACACCTAGTGAAGGGACCCTCTGCTGTGCCCTGTGTAGGTGGATCATTACCAGCCTGGGCTTCGGCTGCTTGCTTCCCCTCTGGGCTCTGAGGCTTAGAGACCCCTCAACTCCTCACATGATATCCCTGCCTTTCTCAATGCAGTCCAACCAGTACCTGATGAATACCTGCCCCACGCAGACCCTGGGCTGCAGGGAGGGGAGACACATAAAGACAAAAACAGTCCTGGCTGCAAGTTATTTACAACTTGTTAAAAGGCATAAAACTTGTCCCCAGGTAGTGCTGTTATAAGCCATAGTCCCTGGCCCTGTGACCAAAGGCTGGAGAGGCAAGCAGATCTTGGGGTACTGACGGTGACAGCAGCATTCATCAAGAATGGGATCTTTCTTTAATTCTAATGAAAAGCCACGGAAGTGATAAGCATCCACTTGCTAAAACCTCAGAGGAAGGGATCAGAGACCACAGAGGGGTCTAATTTTCCCCATTAATTTGCCCAACACACCAGGCTTCCTGAGGCTGGTATCAGACCCCACATTAGTGAAACACAGTCTTGTGTACTAAAATAATAAAATGGATTGAAAAAATATATATTTTTTAAAATAAAGCAACTATTTATTCCTTCTACTATAACTTTCCCCTTGATCCTTTTTTAAATCCTTATTTTCAAAGCTCAAATTTCGGGATGGATTCAGATTTGCATGTTTGGCTACTTGGTTTGTGAGAAGCCTCTGACCTAAACTTCCTTCTCTCATGTGGTTCATCACCAAGTCTGTGATTTCCTCCAAATCCAAGGTCAAGTTTGGTTCAGAGGTCCTGCCTAATTTTGCTTGTTTATTGATTGCATATCCTGCTTACATATATTAGTATTTTACAATAATGCTGAAGTAATTCTAAAAGCTCATGTGGTAGGCAGAATACCTGCTCTCCTCCCCTGCAAAGGTGTTCATGTCCCAATTCCTGGAACGTGGAATATATTAGTTTACGCACAGCGGGAAATTAAGGTCACAGATGGAATTAAAATTGCAAATCAGCTGCCTTTACAATGGGGGATTATTTTGGATTAGCTGGAGGGCCCAATGTAATCACAATGGTTCTTAAAAGTGGAAGAGGGAGGGACAAGAGAGCCAGAGGGAGATGTGACTATGGACACAGGTCAGAGCGATATGACAGCAGAAGCACTTGACCCATCACTGCAGGATTTGAAGAGGGAGCAAGGGGGCTCTGAGCCAAGGAATGCAGGTAGCCTCTGGGTGGTGAAAAAGGCAGGGAACTGGATTCTTCCCTGGAGCCTGCAGAAAGGAGCACAGGCCCACCAACACCATTATTTTTTTAAATTGTGGTAAAATACATAGAACAGAGAATGTACCACTTTAACCATTTTTAATGTACGATTCAGGGCCATTAGATGCATTCACACTGTTGTGCAGCCATCACCACTATCCATTTCCAGAACTTCATCATCCTAAAACTCTATACTCATTAAACCTCCCAATCCTGCCTGCCCTGAGCCCCTGGAACAAACTCTTTCTGTCTGAGTGTGACTATTCCAAATGCTCTCTTTTCTAAATCCCCACTCAACTCCGAGCCAGGAGTGTATCTTCTACTCAGCTCTATTTGATACTCTTTGGCCCCAGGTCCATCTTTTGATGAGGGCCCCAGGTCCCTTCTCAGTTGGCATGTCCAGTGAGTGCTCTTTGGTGATCTGTTTTATTGGCTCCTGAGCTTTCTTGGTCTGAACTCTAAGCCCACTGGGCATATCACTCTCCGATGTTTGACTTTTCCCCAGGCTTACAAGCTAAATACTTTTGCTGATTCTTTTCCTTTCTGTTTCCCTGAAAATTTTATAGTTGTTATGGGAAGAGATAAAGCATCTTTTTTCATCCTCATACCTGGGACCAAAGTCATTGTTGGAGCCCTTTAAGGCCTGAGCCTGCTGTCAGCATCTACAGGTGGGATAGCACTGCCCAGGAGTCTCACCATTTTCCTCTATAAAACCCTATTTCATTACTTCCAGGAGTCACGCCTCATCACAAGCTTATGGTATTTGTCACTTTTTAACCCCCATTCTACTGAGGAGCAAAGCAATATGTCTGTCCTCAGAGCTGGCATCGAAATTCATGATCTCATTTCTGTGTCTTCTTCCAGTTCTTGTGCTTAGACACTCCATGACCTTGTCCTTGTCTCATCTCTCTAGTTCAGCGGTTGGCAACTGGTGGTCCGCGGACCACTGGTGGTCCTTGAGGTCCGAAAGGTTGGCAACTGCTGTTCTAATTCACAATGAGGTAGAATGGCCCAGGCAGACTTGAATCTACCTACATGTGTCATTGGACAAGTTGAATTTCTTCCCAGTGTCTCAGATTCTTCATCTCTGACATTGATGACAGCAACAGAATCCAAACTCTTTGGGTGAGATAGGAACACTATGTGTGAAGGGTCCCATAGGCTACCTGACTAGAAAGTGATCTATTGGGATTCATTTCCTTCCTACCTCACTGTCTGTGCCTCCGTTTTCTCTTCCATGAATTCAAGTCCTTCTAGCTATAAAATTCTTTGATTCTAGGCCATGAAACTCACTGCTGAAGTGAACTTTTACAGGGCCAAAAGTTCAAGGCTAGGTCGGCTTCCTCCCAGATTCTAAGTCGCCTTAGCTCATGCCATTGTGCATTATCATTTGTTTAGATGCTAAAACACACAATTTAATTTTCAATCTGGATATATCAGCCAATTATGAAAAAGGATGGTATTGCCCTGTAGAGAAAAGCTGAGTGTAACTTGGTCTTAGTTCAGGAAGGTGAGGGGACTGCTTGGGCAGAGAGGCCTATGAAGGGCTAATGGGGTTAGTAGGGGTTGGGTAACAGGGCCCCAGTGGGGACCAGAAGCAAAAAGTACGAGTGGGACAACAGGCAAAAATCAATCCAATACTTATGTCCCTTAGAAAAATCAGAGAAACTTCTGTGCCAAATATTTTGCACTGTGTTTAGGTATTCAGGCTCAGGAGTTAGACAGCTGAGTTGTTTAAATCCCAGCTCTGCCATTTATTGGCTGTGGCTTGAGAAGATTCTGAGCCTTTCTTTGTCTGTGTCTTTATGTGTAAAGTCCAACTAATTTTATAGACCAAACTTATAGGGTTGTTGGAAGGATCAACTGAGAATTGTGCCATAATACTTAGCACCTTGTTTGGCACATAATAAGTATTTATGAAATGGTATCATCATCTTCATCACCATCACCATCACCGCCGTCATCATTATTATGAATACTTGCATGGAAATGTAAGGCTGGAGGATTCCCAGAAGACGAGTAGAGCCCATTTCAATGCCAGTACAAGAAAAGAGGCTTGGTGGCAGTACAACCCCATGTAAATAACTTGTCCCCCTCAAGAACTACCCCAAATAAGATAACCAAACCCACAAGATCAGGAACTTAACGAAGAATGTAGGGACCATGGGCCATCTACCAACTTCCTATTCCAGTCACCAAGTTAGTGTTAAAATTTGCATCTTCGTTGATTAATTTATGAGTATAGTTCTGTGCCTCTAGTCCTTGCAAGGTAAGTGGATGGGGTTTGATCACCAATGGATTGGCATGGGCCACCTGTCCAGGTGTCTGTTCAACAAAATTGAATTTTCATAAAATTCTTCATCTGAATAATCTAGGCCAACAATGGGAAGGAGGAAGATTACAGAAATAATCACCATCACCCCCATGCCCAACCATATTCACACACAATATCTTATTTAACTTGCACAACAAAACTACTATTACTTCAGTGTAAGAGATGAAGAAAACAAGAGTCAAAAAAAGGGAACTCACTTCTCTGAGGTCATATCGTCAGTGAAGATGTGAACTGAGGTCATTTAGCTTCAGACATACGCTTTTCTGTTCCTTCCCCACTGCCTTTGAATCTGGACACATTCTTCTTAAATTATCTACATTGTGTTCCACAAATGATCTTTTAGGAATTATTTCTGAACCATGATTTTGTTGCTGTGCAAAACAAAGGACAGATATAGTGAGAGAAAATAGAAGGTGAGATGGGAGGGCTACTTTGTTAAGATGCATTATTGGGCAAGAGGGAGACTCCCAAGGGTTTGGAAGTGTCAAAGGGTATATGATCCCAGAGATGATGGAGAAATATACACACTCGTCACAGATGGTGTCCCCTTCTTAGGGACAACAGAGTCAAGCTGCATTCTCATGGGCACTGTGACTTGTTCTGGGAATATCTCATGTTGGCAGAGCCACACCGCTAGGGTTGTTCAATGCTCTCAGTAAGAGGATTAAGTCTAGGAATAAGGCAAGAGACATTTCCAGAGACTTTGAGATAAGGTCACTATGAATACAAAGATAGCTCTGAGCACCTCATTCAGGTTTTCCTTTCTTGTTAAGTCTGAAGCATTTGTGTCAACACTGCCACCTGAACTCCCTGTGGACTATTCCCAGCATGTTTCCCTCTATCTTTCTCTTCTCTTTCCCATCTTGGGGAGATTGTTGCTTCAGTGAAGGTTGGTAGACTTTTTCTGAAAAGGACTGATAGTAAATATTTTAGGCTTTTCAGGCCATATGGTCTCTGTTACAACAACTCAACTCTGCCACTGTAGAATGAAAGCACCACAGATAATGTCTAAATGAGTGAACATGACTATGTGCGGATAAAACTTTATTTACAAAAAAGGGCAAGAGGCTGAACTCTGCTTTAGGACTATGCGTGCCCATTCCACTGGTTTCATTTTCCAACCATAAATACTCAATTATTTTCAGTCTCTTCATTACTGACAAATTCTCTAAGCCCCCAACTAATATTCTCACGGAGTAAGGCAGCTGATACAGGATGAATTTTTGCTGAAAGAAAAGTTGTACTGAACACTGAAATGTGAGTACACTTGGGAGAAGACGGCCACCAGAAGACTGTTCACTCCAAACACTCTCTCTAGGGATTCCAGTGGCAGGACCTCATGGGTGAGGAGTCCCAAACAACTCCACCCCAATGTCCCTGGCTGTCCTCCCCTCTGAGTAATGGGAAGAACCATTTGGAGTTGTAATGATTCTGTCTCCTTTGAAGCCACCTGTTTTCACCAACCTTCAGTATCCTGGAGAAGCCCGTGTGACACAAGATGAATGGAATAATTTTATGGGATGAGGGAAGACTCTGTGGAGGCATCTAACAAGCATATTTTGGAGAAAAAAATTACCCGAAGCATTAGGAAAGAAAACTATGCAACATGCCAAACCCCCACCCACAATAAAGGGTATAAAAGGACCATGGAGGAAGGAGAGACTCAAACCTCACCCACATCCACCTCCATCAGCTCGTCTGTTGTTCCATCACCTCTCCCAGTACCATGCCTTACAACTGTTGTCTGTCCAACCTGAGCTGCGGCTCTAGCTGCCCCTCCCGGCCCTGCGTGGCCCCCAGCTGCCATGACATCCCTCTACCTGGGGCCTGCAACATCCCAGCCAATGTAGGCAACTGCGGCTGGTTCTGCGAGGGCTCCTTCAATGGCAGTGAGAAGGAGACCATGCAGTTCCTGAACGACCGCCTGGCCAGCTACCTGGAGAAGGTGCGGCAGCTGGAGCGGGAGAACGCGGAGCTGGAGAGCCGCATCCAGGAGCGGTGCCAGCAGCAGGAGCCCCTGATGTGCCCCAGCTACCAGTCCTACTTCCGGACCATCGAGGAGCTGCAGCAGAAGGTGAGGGGTAGGGTATATGGGGGCACAGCAGCAGCTGGTTGTCTTTGAACAATAAGAAGTTCTCAAGTTCAGGTGGTCCTCACAGTGGAACCTTGTTTTCAGATTCTGTGTGCCAAGTCTGAGAACTCCAGGCTGGTGATACAGATCGACAATGCCAAGTTGGCCTCTGATGACTTCAGAACCAAGTATGTTGAAACTTTTTGGCCAGGTAACCTCCAAGGTCTCTATGGCTCCTTCCTGGCCCTGTGGGCCTAATGTTGCCTGGAGGAGAAGAGGAAGCCATTTCCCCCTTTATATTTCTCCTCTGATGGCTGGATATGTAAAATTCGTTTCAGAGCCCAGATTCATATGCTATCTGCTCTTCAGTCCCTATTGGTCCTTCTTAAACCCCCGAATTCAGAAATTGAAGTTAATTCTTGGAGAATGGATTGGTTTGGTGGTATATTAACCAACAACATTGAGAGGAGAGAGAGAGACTCCATTCCAGGAGTCCCCATGGGCACCTTTGGGTGTTAGGATGAGTCCAGTCCCCTCCAGACTATCCATGCAGAGCTCGAGAAACACATGGAAAAGAAGGGATGGGAAACTATTTCAGTTCAAAGACAGCGAGGCAATGCCATTCCAACAGGACATGGGGCAGGGAGATGGGCTTCCTTCCTGGCTCCTCCTCCCATTCCAACCTGTGTGTGCAGGTACGAGATGGAGCGCTCCTCCCGGCAGCTGGTGGAGTCGGACATAAACAGCCTGCGCAGGATCCTGGACGAGCTGACCCTGTGCAAGGCTGACCTGGAGGCCCAGGTGGAGTCCCTGAAGGAGGAGCTGCTCTGTCTCAAGAAGAACCACGAGGAGGTGAGAGGGGGAAAAAACCAACAACAATAGGCTTCAGAGCTAACCCTTCAGCATCAGGTATGAGGAGGTACTTGCCATCAGGATCCCTGGTTGGTACCCTTCTCTGAAGAACTCAGGGCCAGCTCAGGGAATAAGGATGCTATGTCCATAGTGTACAACAAGGTGCTGAGGAAGGAAATCCAGGTTCTCTGTTGGTCACTGTTGGGTCCCTAATTTGGTGGTAGAGATTGAGAAAAAAAAAAAAGACATAATACATAGCCCCTCTCTTCAAAGGCTCCACAGTCTTGTCTCTAGTCTGGGGGAGACAACAGTGTAAAAACATCATATAATCCCAGCAGAGGGAAATAAGTGCTATATGAGACGTACTAGTATGAGCATCCCTGAGAACAATCCAGTCTGCTTGAAAGTAACTCTTCTCAGAGGCATGTTATGGAGAGTGGGAAAACTTTAGTACTTGGCTGTTGTAATGTGAGGGAAGAAGCTGAGCAAAGACACGAAGTGGCAAAGTGAGGCATATTTGAGAATGGCCCATGAATGGGTGTGGCTGGGCATGTGGTACCTGTACGGATGTGACAGGAAATGACAAAGGACCTGCGCATGGCCAGGAGTTGGGACTAAGTCTTATAGGAAATGTAGGTCTATTTCAGTTTTCCCAGAAAGGAATAGATGTGACCCTTATTTGGATTTATTTTTATATAATATCTGTGTCAGTCTTTGGAAAAGTCAGGATATTCTTTTCAGTGAACTTTTTGGCTATCGCAGGAAGATAGCAGACCTATTTCTGTGGGTTCACACCTTTCCCTTCCTCCATCAGGAAGTCAACACCCTGCGTTGCCAGATTGGAGACCGCCTCAACGTGGAGGTGGACGCTGCTCCCACCGTGGACCTGAACCGCGTGCTTAATGAGACCAGGTGTCAGTATGAGGCCCTGTTGGAGACCAACCGCAGGGATGTGGAGGAATGGTACACCAACCAGGTGGGCATCTCAGCACACGGCCACCCGGGACCTCGGGACCCTTAAGGCAGGGTCTGATCCTGTCTCTTACCTTTGGTGTTTCAGACCCAGGAGCTGAACAAGCAGGTAGTGTCCAGCTCAGAGCAGCTGCAGACCTGCCAGGCGGAGATCATTGAGCTGAGACGCACGGTCAATGCCCTGGAGATCGAGCTGCAGGCCCAGCACAATCTGGTGGGTATTGTTCAGACCTGCTGGTGAGAAAGTCGGGGAATCAGAGTCACAGGGCAGCCCTTTGGGTCATAGTCTCTTTAACTCTGGAAGCTTGTGACTTCTATGGAACCCTATGGAGGGACATGCTAAATAAAGGAGCAGCTCTGTGACATTCTTCCTCTTCCCCGCACAGAGGGACTCACTGGAGAACACGCTGACGGAGACGGAGGCCCGCTACAGCTCCCAGCTGTCCCAGGTGCAGTGCATGATCACCAACGTGGAGGAGCAGCTGGGCGAGATCAGATGTGACCTGGAGCGGCAGAACCAGGAGTACCAGGTGCTGCTGGACGTCAAGGCCCGGCTGGAGTGTGAGATCAACACATACCGGAACCTTCTGGAGAGTGAGGACTGCAAGTGAGTATGAGGCAAAATATTTCTGGGGAAGTGTTTGTGGGACTAATGACACTGTAGACACTCACATGTCGGCCATATTTTCAACTCAACTCTACCATGTGACAGTTAAACATATATGTAAGGTCAAAGGTGAAGTGCATATATCCCTGCCTCAGAGAGCTAACAATGGAGGTAATATATTTCAAAAGGACAAGTTTCCACCTCTGCCCATGTCATTCTGGGGAAGGGAAAAGGATTTGGTAATAATCACATTAGATTCCAGCTAACTCCACCACTGTGAATTCATAGGTTGTTTCATTCAACTTGGTGTTTTCTCCATCCTCTCCCTAATGCATTCTAAAACTGTTTTCTCCCAGCCTCCCCTGCAACCCGTGTGCTACCACCAATGCTTGTGGAAACTCCTGTGGGCCCTGTTAGCAGGTTGCTGTTTACTTAAATACTGGCATCCTCTTTGAAGACGACAATGAAGCCATTTACATCAAACCTGGAAAAGGTTCCTAGGTACTACTTTGCCGGAGCTCAGTTGCCTTTAGACATCTTGTCATGCCAACTGAGATATTTCTAGACATGGAAATGCTTTCCAGATCCAACAAGCAAAGACACATCATCAAGTTCCAATGTCTGGAAAACTCCCTCCCATTGAAGGTCGAGTCTCTCTGTATCTGAGGCTGTCCAGCTCCCTGTAATCTGAGCTCCAGGTAGTACTTTAGGGCGTTTCCTATACATATTATGTTTCCTGCTTTCCTGGCTTCTTTGGTATTCTCTGGAATGCAAGGAGGCTACTTCATTTACTTCCCAATAAACTTTATTTCTCTGGCATTGTAAATGTGTTTCTCATTCATATTCATGCATTGTAAAGTACTTCTCATGGCTGCTCCATAAAAAATACCCCTTCATTAGGAGGTTGACATGAGTTGAATGACTGAACCCAGCCACCATCTTCCAGTGAGGGAGGGCTGTCCCGTGGGAGGCTCCCACCCAGGGAAGACCATGAAGAAAACCTGGCCTTCAACATTTGATGCCCATCTGGCTTTGGCTGCAGGGCCCTTGACAATTCTGAGACTCTTCTCCAGCCTCACTGCTGTCTCCCACTGCTCCTTCATCACTGTGAAATTCTCTGCTTCCCTTTCTCCCACACTGTGAAGACCAGCTTCTGTAGAAACTGCTCCAAAAGCAGCTACCTTCTCCTCTCAACATCTTGGCTGCACATGTATGACCCATATGCATACCTGTCCTTCCTTCAAAACGTTCCTTCAATGATTTCCTGCACACTCACTCTGGGTCCTCTTCGTATATCTCTGACTACCCATCCACGGACTCTGAATTAGCCAACTTACACTTTTTGTCCCAAATAGAAGACATGCCCATATCCTTGGCTCTTTGTTTTGCTCTCTCCACATTCCTATTCACAGGAACAGCTAGCACCTCTATGCTGATGATGCCGAAATCTCACTCTCACCTCAGCTTCAGCTTTGCTTGCCTTAGGACAGTTTCACTTGGTATCAGGCCATCACGGCCCATTTAATGGAACTAAAACTTATCTTTGCCAAACTGGTTCATCTTGTACTCACTTATTATGCCAAATATTTTTTAATCAAAAGATCCTTTAAATGTAGGCAGGTGTGTCTCCCTCTCTTCAAGTTTCCTTTTTCCTCAAGGTCTTTGCTCATATTTATAATGTTCTTCCATGACCTCTTTATCTTTTATTTTCTATAATTCCAAAAAAGGCCAATGTTCATTAAATCTCCTCCAACAAACATTGATTCTACCTTACCTCCCACTTGCCTTATTTCTGAATTATTAAAACTCTCAAGTCTATCAATCACTTTATAGATTATCCATTTAATGTAATGCTATCTCACCAACACAACCACAATCATTCATCTGATGTGTGTGCCAGTACAATGAGGGGTGCTGAGAACACAGAAATAAGTGAACCGCAATCTTGGCCCACAGCACATTTAGAGTCCATGGTGGATAAGACAAAGAGATAACTGCCACACACTCATCAATGTCTCAAGAAAGGTGTAACTAAAGAATGATGAATTTCCGAGGTCTGAGGGAGTGATAAGAAGAGGCTCCAAGAAAGAGGTAGCACTCAGTCAGGGTTTTGAAAACCCAAATCTTCTGTTTATATAAATTTTGTCTGCCTGTCTCATTGACTTCACTGTTTTCACCTGATCAAAATCTAGTGCAAACCATAAAATACTATCCGTGGAACAAACAGGGAATAGTATCACTGGTGAGGATTCATGAGAAGGACATTAAAACTTTGTATACTTCCAACTTCAATCAACTATGACTACATGACATTAGCATAATTCTGAAATACAGTTTGATGGGATATGTTTGGACAGATGAGTGTGTGCAGATCTGAGAAGAGAGAAAGTTTTTCCAAGCATGAACTTTGCCTGGTAAGGAGATGAAGCAGGAGGTGTGTCTAGAGCCTGACAGACCAATTTGTAGCCTGGAACATAGGTTATGTGTGCCAGTGGAAGATGCAACTGCAAAGTAGTTAGGTAAAATCACATCTGGCAGTGCTCTGAATGGTTATCTATGAGATTTGCTTGTAAGGAAGGTTGGCAGACGATATATCAAGCAGCTATGTATAGGCTGGGTTGTGGTGGGTCCTAGAAGATGGTGGGATTAGGTGAGAAAGAAGGAAGATCAATCAGGAGGCTGGTAAGAAACAAGGACTGAGATGGGTGGAGGTGGGCGAGTGGGCGGGGCAAGGGTGGCATGGATTTCAGAGGCTCAGAGGTAGAACAATGGAGTGAGATGAAAGGAAACTAGTACTGATTGGATACCTACGATGGGTCAACATGTGTGAAGTTTTTGAGCCTGATAAAATGAAACAACAGTGGATCTCGAGTGGAAAGAACTGAAAAAAAAAAAAAAGAGACTACATTTGGGAGAGACACTGGAGTTACCTAACTATAGTTAGAGCTGCAGGAGTTGTTAACATTGTCAAGGGGAAGGTGTTAGAATATGGAGGAACTTTGGGGACCACTGATAGAAATGATAGAGCAGGCCTGAAGCTCTCAAAAGCCTTGACATGAGGTTCTGCCTTGGGTAACTTTGTCCCGAAGACAGAGATGGCATTTGGGTAAAAGCAGTTGGAAAAAGAAGTGGAGGAACAGCTGAAGTGACACAGAAGTAAAAAGAAGTCACAGTTGTTGGTTTTTAATACATATTTTTATTGATTTCAGAGAGGAAGGGAGAGATAGAAACATCAATAATGAGAGAGAATCATTGATTGGCTACCTTCTGTATACCTTTTACTGGGGATTGAGCCACAACCCAGGCATGTGCCCTGACCGGAAATTGAACCGTGACCTCCTGCTTCATAGGTCAACTCTCAACCACTGAGCCACGCCAGTTGGGCCAAAGTCAGAGATGAGAATTCAGACAAATCCACTGGAAAGAGCAATGGGGAGAGAAGTGGGGAATGTAAAGGGTGTGCGGGATGCTGGGGGAAGAAGCCGTATTTCAGCGGCTCTTTCAATCTGTCTCAAATCATCGACTTGAGAGTGACCTTATTGAAAAAGTTCAAAGCAATACATTCACTCTAAACACGAAGCTTACTTTGCTCTATCCTCTGTGGGCTACTAAAAATGTTTTCGCCTCTGCTGTCCCCTTGGATCTGCAGAGCAGCCCCATAACAGGTTCTCATTCTGTCTGAATCCAGCTTTCCCAGAAGACAAGGACAATTAAGTTCCACTGCTTTGGGTCACTTCATGTTCTTTTTGACTTCTCTGTTCTAAACTGTGCAGAATTAAAAACATAGTGATGAACTTTGCATTTTTCTTACGTGGTTTGTCCCTTATGGCCCCTGTTGGGACTCCATTTCCATTGTGACTCCAAGAATGAGTATAAGAGAAGCAATGGTGGCCTTGGGGAGGGTTTGTGGAATGATCCCAGAATCCCATCTTGAGGTGTCTGTTCCTCTCTTTGCTCAGGGCATCTTGCTACTGACCTGGCACATCTTGCTACTGTCCTGGCACATTTTCTGCATGTCTCTCATTGGAAACCCTGTTTGAGCATCTTCTCAGAGCCAAAACTGTGGGCTTAGTTCTTGGGTTACCATCACAATTCATCCCCTCAATGTAGTGAGGCTGGGCAGTTGATAACCTGGCAACAGTCCCTTTTATAAAGCAGTCTATGGAAGTCTTATATCCTGATCTCATGAGCAGCTCTCACTGGGGCAGGCTCAACATAATGGGCTAGTGTTGGTATCAACAGTGTGTGCTTCTCTAATTCCCAGTGGGTGACTTTTCATCTGTCTTTGGCATAAGTCAGTCCCCCTGCTCGGTGTGTGCCTATTGATACTATTGTTGGCCTCTCCTTGCCATGTGTACACATTAAAAGACAATTAATTGGCAAGTGGTCCAATATGTTACTTTGCATTTCCTAGACAACACATTTTATATTTCTCGTTTTTTCTTTTTTACTGAATTTATTGGGGTAACATTGGTTAATAACATGATATAGGTTTCATGTGTATAATTCTATAATGCATCGCCTGTATACTGTGTTATGTGTTCACCACCCCAACTCAAGTCTCCATTTATCATGGTGAGAATTTCAAGTGCCAGGACCTGGCCACGCAGGAAGATGGTTTTGGGAGGAGAGGGGGGGGGGCCTCCTAATGCCTTTAAAGTCCTGCCACAGGGAGGATGGCCTCAGCAGAAGGTCTTCCCTGACTCCACTCCATGGTTAACTACCACTGATGAGTTTACGTGTGATCTTTGCCACGAAAATAGCCTCAGCTTCCATCATAAATAGTATCCTTAAATCTCAACTGCAATTTGCTCACATCTGGAAACCAGAAGCCTTACCACGGCGTCTGCCACAATTACATGGGCAAGGTGTAAAACCTTTCTGTTTGTTAGGATTTGATTTGCTCATCATGTTTATGGAAGGGTCATTGACTAGAGACAATGCCATTGCTTATGCAAAGGCAAGAATTCTCAATACACAGTAAGTGGAATAAATAAAGAGCAATTGTCTTCCAGAATTCCTGGGAAGCTACTTGAAACCTGGTTCTTTTCTCCATAGACCCAAGTCCTCTCAACCATCATTACCTAACAACCATGTAGTTATGCAGCAATCATGGTTACTTCTACTCAAAAGTGGGAATAGTCTTGTTTTCTAAACTCTGCCTTCCACTATTGAATATAAGGATACTCCCCCTCTGGATTATTCCATTCTGACTGACATAGAAGCTATAGTAATGGTTTTAGGGACCCCCATGGGCATATGTACCAGTTTGCAACACAGTATGCCTATTCTTTAAAATGTACCATTGTCTAGATTTTCCTCTTTTGAAGCTTGGGGAGTAGAAGAATGAGAGAAAAGCCTATGAATCCAGCAACTCAATTTATGTTATTTGATCTCGGCCAGTATAGGGCTTCAGTCAGTCTGGCACTTACTTGAAACCCACACACCCATTCCACTTCTCGCTAAAGGTAGAGACTCAGGCAGGAGGGGCAGAGAGGTGTGGATCGCGAACATGGGTGAAGATGTCAGCGCCTTCAGAGCACACACTCTGGGAGAGCACACCTTTCCTCCAAAGCTGCTGTCTTCTATGAAAGTGTGTTTTTTAAACATATATTTTTATTGATTTCAGAGAGAGAGACAGAAACATCAATGATGAGAGAGAACCATTGACTGGCTGCCTCCTGCACACCCCACACTGGGGATCGAGCCTGAAACCTGGGCATGTGCCGTGACTGGGAATCCAGCCATGACCTCCTGACTCATAGGTCAATGCTCAACCACTGAGCAACACCAGCTGGACTAAAAGTGTATTTGAAACTCCATCTTGGAAATGACTTTTAGAATCACCCAAGAAAACGCACCCTATTATTTTATAGTGACAACAGGTTTCTTACCCTTCAAAGATGCTCTTTAGTTTGGTTGTTTATCCCACTCACTAGAGTTGTTTCCAAATGATATCTGGCTGATTCCAGAAATAAACACACCCTCAGAAGGTGAAGATTTGCCTTTAAATGAGGATGAGCAAAAGAAATGTCCCAGGCTGTGAGGACAAGCTTGAAGAAGGGGTGATCTGAGTATTGGCAATCGGGGTGGAATCAGCATGGAGCTTCCAAGAGGAAGTACTTTAAGGAGTCATTTTCATATTTTGAGCACTGGTCGATTAAACATAAAATCTTCATAGTTCTACATCTGTCTGGAATAGCATGAGGGCAGAATATCTGCTTGCCAAAACATATTGATGGTCACAAGATGTCACTAAGCATGTAACAATGTGGTGGCGTATCACAGTCACATCCTTTGGAGAACTGGGCTCAGGTGTTTCTATGTCAAAGCCACCGAGGACTTCCTTTTTTCTAGCTTTTGCTGGGCATTACACTTCCCCACTAAGCAGACTTCCTTCTGTTAGAATGAAACATCCTTTTCTTCTTTGGTAGAGACCAGGCTTTCATTTCCTGGTCCATTCTCACGTAGGAGGGGGTATGGCCTAGTAGTGGTTGAGTCCCATTGAATTCGATCCATTTGTGTACTGTTGCATCTCAGCAGTGAGAAGATCGGAAGAGAGACACTTAGGGATGGAGAGAGCTCGGCCTTTGGAATCAGAGAGTTCTGGGTTTGAATGCTAGCTCCATCACGGAGGAGCTTGATGTCCTCATCTACAAACCCTGCAGGGTTTCGGGCTGCAGCAGATGACGCATTTGAGGTGCTTAGCACAGTGGGTGCTCAGGAAGCAGGAGCCATTCTAATAATAGTCATACTGTGTGTAAGCACATGGTACAATCCTCATGCTGAGTAGATCCCAAGATGTTAGTTTTCTTCATGTTCTGTGAACACGGAGGAAGAGCAGAAATGGAGCCTGGGGGTGTCCTATAACCTCTTCTCCCCCGCTCCTCCCATTAGGAAGAGGCTGCCATGCCTCCCCCTGCCCTGGATGGCATGGCTAAGGGACATTGAGCTGGACGGCCTCCTAAGTCCTTTCTGACCTCAGCTTCCAGGACTTCCCCCTACCCCAGGAGTCTGGTTTCCAGATGGGCTTCCACCGATGGTTTTTCTCACCGAGTCCTTACGGAGTAGGAGCTGGATGAGGCACAGGCCACTCCTTGGGTAGGACAAAGAGGCACAGACATGCCCCCAACTTGGGGGGGGGGGCAGGGTACAGCTGTCAATCTACCTCGACACCCTGTGAATAAGTGCTCCTGTGGACAAGGTAATAGGCTGGTCACTTTGAAGCTCTTACTTAACCAACCAGCAAGATGGGTGAGGAGTCCTGACTTAGCAAAGAAGCCAGAGTAAAACATTTTATGAGGTGAAGGACTCGCGTGAGGTGGCTAAAAAATGAATGGAAAATGGGTAATCAGGGTAAAGGGGGCAATGCTGTACGTGGTTGCCACACCCACAGCTGACGGATTATAAAGGCTGAGGAGAGGACCAGGGCTTACACCAGAGAAAAGGAATCAGGCTTTGACACTGACCTTCAGAGCTCGGCTCCCTCCCAGCGCCATGCCTTACAACTGCTGCCTGTCCAACCTGAGCTGCCGCTCCAGCTGCCCCGCCCGGCCCTGCGTGGCCCCCAGCTGCCACAGCACCCCCCTGCCCGGGGCCTGCAACATCCCCGCCAACGTGGGCAACTGCGGCTGGTTCTGCGAGGGCTCCTTCAATGGCAGCGAGAAGGAGACCATGCAGTTCCTGAACGACCGACTGGCCAGCTACCTGGAGAAGGTGCGGCAGCTGGAGCGGGAGAACGCGGAGCTGGAGAGCCTCATCCAGGAGCGCTGCCAGCCCCAGGAGCCCCTGATGTGCCCCAGCTACCAGTCCTACTTCCGGACCATCGAGGAGCTGCAGCAGAAGGTGAGGGGTGGGCACCGCGCTGCCATATAGTGACCTATTTATCCAAATTCAACATACCCGCTTCTGAATGGATTTAACACTGTGCAAACTAATGTGGAGAATGATGAAGACACAGACTTCATCCACGCAGGTGTGGCCCACCAAGTAGTCTTAGAACACCTGTTTGGGAAGCGCCACAAGGGAAACTTACAGACTACGGGGAAGGCAAGGCATTAGGCTGAAATCAGTCATAGCAATCTTATACTGTTTCCTACCTAAAAACAGAATATCAGATTCTTTAATTCCATTATGATATCTTGGTCTTGTTTTCAGAGCCTATACCATTAAAAACAAAACAAAACATGTGACCAAATTATTTTTCAGAAGTGGGAATTTCGTTAGTGAATTCTCAAATAGTCAAAGCTTTCAAAACTGTAGCAACAGACTAAAAACAGCAGAAGGGCCCTTGACTCCAGAGCCTCGCCGACAGTCACAGACACTGTGCCACCCTCTAAAGCAGGCATGCACGCAAGTGAGAATTCAGGGCCAGAAATGCAGAAGCAGAAGTGGGGATAAGTAAAGAGTCAGCACAGGGTGCGACTTACTACATAGTGCAAATCAGGGAGGGCTTCCCGGAAGAGACAGCATCCGAGCAGAGTTTGAAGGATGAGCGCTATGCCAATTGCACGAGCTCTTGATTCTCAGAGCGGATCTACTGTCCACAGTTCTGTAGTTCTGACAAAGTGAATGCCAGAAAGAGCTGTGCAATCTGAGGAGCATGCATATTGACCCACTCTTAGTACTAGGCTCAGTGCTGGAGTGAGGGGTGAAGTACTAAGACGATCCAACAGGGGAGAGAGATGTGGAAATGAATGACCATGGTGAAGCCGGTAAGGAGTGTAACTAGCTAAGGGCAAAGTGCGGTGAGAGCTCACGGAAGAAGTGACCCCTGTAAGAGCTGGGGAAGGAGGGGGATGTGGGTTACGCAAGGGGTCTTGCCAGGTGGGTGAGGGCATCCCCGGGCACTTCAGGTAAAGGGAGAAGCTTTGTGCAACAAAAGCCTTGGCCACGGTAACTTGAGGGGAGAGTGGGGAGAGGTCAGCAGGGCAAATACGTGGGTCTGGGAGTAGGATAACCAACTTGTCCCAGTTTGCCTGGGATCTTCCTGGGTTTAGCATCCCAGGAACCCCCTAATCCTAAGCAAACTGGGGCACTGGTCCCACTCTGTGAGTCTTGGTACCCAGGATGCTCAATGCCTACAGGAAGCCAGCAGCAGACCAAGAAGAGAATTCCGGACAGCAGGCACGTTTCCTCTCCACTGTTCTAGTTTTGAAATGATCAGTTCGATCAATCCTCCTTTTATCCCCAAACTGTACATCCAAGAAGACTCGAAGCTATGTGGCTGAATTAAAATAGCTTTTCATGTGAAGACACAAGGCATTCTTGCTTAGTGTAACTCACTTAGTATACTTAATTCTGGCTCCAGATCCTGTGCAGCAAGTCGGAGAACGCCCGGCTGGTGGTGCAGATTGACAATGCCAAGCTGGCCGCGGATGACTTCAGGACCAAGTGAGAATTCTCTAATGACCAGATAAGTCTAGTGAGGGGCAGGCTGAATGGCAAAGTGACGGACTCTGTCCAGGGAGCATGTGAGCAGAAGCTGTCTGGATACTATGGGAGGATTCTTACACTGGCTTAGTTAGGTCCAATGTGTCCAAATCTCCTCACATTGAACCTAAGATTCTGTATTTTAGGTTTAGCTTGAAGGAGCTCAAGAAACCACCCATTCTTTCTCTCTTTCAACTTCATGTCTGGACCAAGTTTGGAAAGTGAATTTCACACCATTTCTTAGAACAAGTTTAGTTAGTCACTCTCAGCCCATGAAAATGCAGGAGGCAAAATCCATGTCAGAGAATCGATCAATTTTTCTAAGTCTGAGCATCACAATCATAAAATCCTTTGCATTTTGATGGGACCCTACAGTTGACAACGTAATTTTACCGATGTCCTTTCTCCATCTTCAGGCCCACCCGATGAAGTGCTAGTGTGGCTCCCCTTTTACAGATGAGGAAGTCAAGGCTCAGAGAGATTAAGGAACTTATGCACAGCCACCGTGTCAAGGTTGAATCTGACTGACTCTATTCACAACACCAGATGGCTTCTCGGAGTAGTTGGAAATGAGGGCGAGACAGTCTGTATGTCAGGCTTATGAAGTTTAGACTCATTGAAGAAGGCAAGATGATAGGACGTAGCTGACAGCAACCTGTGAATGGGCTCTTAGAACAAACGCACTTACTATTAGATTAGAATCTTCTCTTGGGGTCTCAGGGAAGAAATAGGTCTTTTTACTTAGCATGTTGATATTTTTTCCTTTCATAAACTTTGAAAAAAATTTCAAAATACAGGTCAGCCAAGGAAAGCCTGGGAGGAATTCTTCCTCCTTAGCCTCCTTGGACCTTTGGCTGTGTGTGCAGGTACGAGACGGAGCTGGGCCTGCGGCAGCTGGTGGAATCGGACATAACCAGTCTGCGCAGGATCCTGGACGAGCTGACCCTGTGCAAGTCTGACCTGGAGGCCCAGGTGGAGTCCCTGAAGGAGGAGCTGCTCTGCCTCAAGCAGAACCACGAGCAGGTGAGGGTGTCCCAGTCCCCAACATCGCAGTAGTGAGAGTTCCACAACTCCCCTGGGCAGGATAAGATGGGGCTTTGCTAACACAACATTTTGCTGGTTGCTCAAAACATATTTGGGGGATTGTTAGGGAATGAGTCATAGGCCTCCTTTCTTTATTTTTATTTTTAAATCTAAAAGAGTGTGGTCAGTTGACCTATTTCTACTTAGGGCCAGACCTGTAATGAATAGTCCAGACAAAGATGTTTAAAATACTTTCTACTGTTAGATAAGATCTGTTATCTTCTGAATAGATTCCAAATGAATGACTGAGACTGGAACTAGCTAGCAAACTATTTGTATTAGGTGTCACCCTAGATGTTAGAAACCAAGCTGGGTGGTTGGATGGGTGGATAGATGGATGGATGGATGGATGGATGGATGGATGGATGGATGGATGGATGAATGGATGAGGAAAGTGGGAGAAATGAAGGTTGATTCAAATAATGGTTGATTCTGACCTGATGGTTGAATGTAATACTAGGAAATCAGATGCGTGTCTCAAACATTAGATGTTGTGATGAAGAGGATATAACCCTTAACACATAGGGTATGATGGTTAGGAGACATGAAATAAATGGGAGTTGGTAAACCTTATTTCTCCATATCTAAGTAGCAACAGTTATAAACCAGTTATCATGCTAAGCTTATCACGGAGAAAAGAGAAAATCGGGAGAAAATGATAGCATCTTGGAGTGGGAAGAAATACTAGCAATCATTTAACCAAGCAGCCTCATGATACAGATGAGGAGAGGCTCAGACAGGAGGACCGAATCACAAGACCTAATTTAGCTGGGTTTTCCATCTATTGAAATTCAACTCATAAATCCTAAATTTCAGTGCAAACCTCTTCCAACCACACCAGACTTCCTCAAAGAAAGTTTATTTTAGACTCTTTCTGTGGGTTCACTCCTTCCCCTTCCTCCACCAGGAAGTCAACACCCTGCGTTGCCAGATTGGAGACCGCCTCAACGTGGAGGTGGACGCTGCCCCCACCGTGGACCTGAACCGCGTGCTCAATGAGACCAGGTGTCAGTATGAGGCCCTGGTGGAGACCAACCGCAGGGACGTGGAGGAATGGTACACCAACCAGGTGGGCATCTCGGCACACGGCCACCCGGGACCTCGGGACCCTTAAGGCAGGGTCTGATCCTGTCTCTCACCTTTGGTGTTTCAGACCCAGGAGCTGAACAAGCAGGTGGTGTCCAGCTCAGAGCAGCTGCAGACCTGCCAGGCGGAGATCATTGAGCTGAGACGCACGGTCAACGCCCTGGAGATCGAGCTGCAGGCCCAGCACAACCTGGTGGGTATTGTTCAGACCTGCTGGTGAGAAAATGAGGTCGGGGAATCAGAGTCACAATTTTACCTTACTTAGTAAAATACAACGGTTACCATTTCTAGAGTCACAGGGCAGCCCTTGGGTCATAGTTTCTTTAACTCTTGAAGCTTGTGATGTCTATGGAGGCCTATGGGAGACATGCTAAAGGAGCAGCTCTGTGACATTCTTCCTCTTCCCCACACAGAGGGACTCACTGGAGAACACGCTGACAGAGACGGAAGCCCGCTACAGCTCCCAGCTGTCCCAGGTGCAGTGCATGATCACCAACGTGGAGTCCCAACTGGCTGAGATCAGGGGTGACCTGGAGCGGCAGAACCAGGAGTACCAGGTGCTGTTAGACGTCAAGGCCAGGCTGGAGTGTGAGATCAACACGTACCGGGGCCTGCTGGAGAGCGAGGACTGCAAGTGAGTACCCACAGGCAGCACATGCCCATTTCTACTGAATGGATACATTAAGGACTTTGCAAGTCAAGTTTCAGAAGCCAATATGTCTTTGGAGACCAGATGTACGGTATTTTTGCTACCGTAACCTGGGCTAAAGGTATTTTCTGGTCCAAAAGATACTTGAGAGACTTGACTTGGATGCTGATGGGTAAATAAAGCTTTGTACCTTCAGGGTGGGATTTAACCCAAGCACCCAAATCCATTGTTTTGTGGATCCCAGTTGGACCCATCTGAGGTAGGCAGAATGGAGATCATATAACCATCATCGAGATGAGCATTTGAATATCAAAAGGGAGTATAACTCAGTAACTCAGGGTCCAGCATTTGTCCCCTAACACAGAATTTTTTTGAATACAGTCTTGTTGACTTTTCACAATTCTGTATGGTAGGTCCTACTAATCCTGTTTTAGGGGGAAGGCCAAGGCTTAGAGGGAGGAAGTGACTTGTCCACGACTCCAGGGTTACAGAGCGAGGGCTGGGATTACAACACAAGGCTTGGCTCTTTTCTGCCACCACTGTCTGACTTTTAGAAGGGGTGATCAGAAGAGGCTTGGCTCCTTAAGGTGTCAGAGAATGAATTCCTCTTGTCCCCATGTCTCCTTGGGTTGAGTCCCCTCCCTTTTAAAAAAGAAATTATCCCTCTCATGCTAACAAGCTAATGCTTCTGTGTCCCAGCCTGCCTTGCAACCCCTGCGCCACAACCAACGCCTGTGACAAGCCCATCGGGCCCTGCGTCACCAATCCCTGCGCCCCTTGTGGCCCCCGAACCCGCTGTGGGCCCTGCAGCACCTTTGGGTGCTAGACATCCTGGTGCCAGCAGGAGGATCGCACGAAGACAGAAGACCACGGATGGACCAGCCCTGTTTCTCTGACAACCATCATCGCAGGAACTCGCCGCAGGCATCACCATCGATCCTGGTCTAGAAGAAGAACATATGCCCAGCGTGTGGCTGGCTCTGAGCCCTGCCTGCCTGATCCTCTTCATTCAAGGCTGCTCTCCTGTAGTTATTGTCTGACCTGAGAGTCAGACAGGTCTGGGCCATGACAGTGTCATCTGAGATGTTTTGTGGTTCTCTCTGTTGCTATGACCTTCTCTCGCAGTTCCCCAGCCCCTTTGCACATCTTCTAATAAACTTTCCTCTTGCAAAGCAGAGATGATGTGTATTCATACTTTTCCAAGTGTTCGCTCTATGTTATGTGCTTCTTATAAACCCACTTGAAAGCTTAGGCGGACTGTGTAGTTGAATCCTCTCCTAAAAGGTCTTTGTCATCATTAATTAACATTCATTAAGCACAAGGAGCCCTAGCATGCACTCAGGCCAGCAGGAAACCAGTGGGGCCACGAGGGCAAGAGGCCTCATCTAAATATGATAAACACATTCATTATGGGACCTTACTTAGTAAAATACAACGGTTACCATTTCTAGAAAGTTCCACTGTTTCTTTCCCAAGTGCCTACAAGAAGAAGGACAGCAACCAAGTACCAGGAACTGCATGGCTAATTTTCTCTCTTGCTCGCATAGTAACGATCATGGGACTGAACCCAGAGCTCACGCTCTGAATGTCAGTTACATGTGAGGTGTGACTATGAAAGAATAAAACTGATTTCAAACAAGCACTCTGACTTTATGCATCCTTCAACGTTGTCACCTGGGGAAAGATGATGCTATTAGCACCCCAAACATCTCTTGAAACTCCTTTGGGCAAAGAACTCATAATAGTGGGAGCCTTATATTTGAGTAATACCCAACAGATTTTTCAAGTGTTTTACTTCTCATTTGAATGTTTTAATCACTGAGATTAAATTTGGATTTGGGGGCCCCTCCCCCATAAAAAAATACTTTAGCATCAAACTAGGACACCGAATGTTTGCCACTGTGAAAACTGACAGCTTTGCTGGAGCCCTGCTCCTACTGGTGCCCATTGATGTCGGCATAGGTTAGTGGCTCCCATGGCTATGGTGCTGTGGTCTGTGCGATGCCACTGTCCCAGTCATTGGCCAAACTGCTAGTCATGCCTTCTTTCCTTCAGATGAAGCTGACACTATCTCCCCCTGCTGTGATGATGTCTGCTCCAATCTTGGTCTTCAATTCATACTCTGGTTCTTTGAATGTTTACTCCATTGTCATTGATGTTGTTGGATCTCCCTTATCCAGACTTAAGGCATGAGACCCTGGAAGATAATTGAGTGACACTCCATGCTGTGCGCAGATTGTCCCAGACCCGGTGGGTGCATTCCACTCTCTCTTCCTTCCTTCAGGGCGAGTTCAATCCCAGGAACCACCTCCACGCCTTGTACAAATACCCCTTCTCTTCAGTTCTCTGTAAACGCTGGGACCACTGTCCACCAATAGTTGCCTGCAGCTGCCTTTATCAGGACAGGTGCTTCCCAAACCCCATTGTCTTTTGTGTTTTGTTGTCATTGCTGAAAAGCCTATTGCCAATCTAATGGTGGTTCTATTGCTGATAATCCTTTTTTTTCCTCTCTTGGACTGTTTCTAAGATTGTCTCTTTGTTTCTAGTGCTGTGTAGCTTCAATGCATTATGTCTAAGGCTGGGGCTGGTTTTGTTTTCCTACTTAGGAGTGAGGGGCTTCTACAACTGATTCATGCTTTTCAACACCTGTGTAAAATTCTCAACCACTATCAATTTTGAATATGGCTTCTGTCCTATTCTGTTTTCTCCTTCTGAATTATTATTTTAAAAATAGCTTTATTGAAATACAACTCATACCATAATATATAATTCACATACCATAAAATTCACCTATATGAAGTATATAGTTCAATGATTTTAAATATATTGATAGAATAATGTAACCTTTACATAATTTTAGAATATTTCATCATCCCAAAAAAGAAATCTTCTACCCAATTAGTAGTCACTCCCATTGCCCCCCACCCTCCAGGCCTAGGCAACCCCTATTGTCTCTATAGATTTGCCTATTCTGGATATTTCCTATGAATGGAATCATACAATATGTGGTATTTTATGACTGGCTTTTTAAAATATAGCATACTAGTTTAAATTTAGAAAAATAAGAGCAAATAGTGCCTAAGTCACTAAGAGCAAGTTCAATTTTTTCTTCGTTAAATCTTCCTGTAACAATGAACATACATTTTTTTTAAGTTCACCTTTTCCTTAGGGTGCAGTCTTTTGAGAGATGTAACTTTTTCAATGGTTTGAGTTTCAACACTCACAAAGATCGAAGACCTTGTCTCCTGTCCCTTATTTCTCTAGTCTAATGCACCTTTCCCCATTTTAGACTCTTCCACAAACTCTCCACGAGAGCCTCGGCAAGCTTCTTCCCCCTCTGGGTCAATGCCTTCCCATTTGCAAAATGAAAGAGTTGGATGAGATGGCTGCCTAGGTCCTCCTTGGCAGTGCCAACATTCTAAGATTCTAGACTTCATATGACTTAGGCACTATTTGCAGAAAAGACATTTTATCATCACGTGTGTAGGAAATCCATTCTAAGAATGTCGTCCGGTGAAGTAATCGTGAAATACCCAGTTGTCTTGGGCTGTGGGCTGACAGCCCATTGAGAGAACATTTCTCCAAGGTTGGGTCCTCTTGGCATTCTCTTCACCTGCAGCTCAGACCTACACATCAGCCAATTCATGAGCAACAGGTCCTTTGATCCCATAGGAAGCTTAGTTTCCCTTCATCACTTCCTAATAGCTCCCTTTTGAAACTGGCAAACTCAGCAGTTACCACAAGAGTGTGAATGCCAATCATGACAAAGGCTTTATTTCCAGAATAACAAGCTCAAGGGCAACTTAACGATTATGTTGGAATAGGAGCCTTACCTGGGTCCCTTTACAACTCTTTATTGCTTTAGAAGACTTGTAAGAATTTCCTTTTGGAATTTTTAATGTCAATTTTATGTCTTTTTCTTGTACAGAAGTAATATATGTGTTTTTAAAAAATTTGGAGGAGACAAAAAAGAGTAGAAAAGAAAAAAAAAAGCATTCATAATCCTACCATTCAAAAGCATGCAGTGTTATCATTGTAGTGTGGTTCTATTTTATCTCTCAATCGTCCTCATTGTTACAATCATTTTAATTTTAATATAACTATTTGTCTACCTTATTTTGGGTAAATGTATTGCTCTTGAGTAGGGTCATCATTTGAACAGTTGTGATTCTAAGTTTCTCCAAATGGTGGGATATAATTCTGTATCTGATGGGATATAATTGTATCATCAATGTAAAAAAATTGAAATCAGGCCATAAAGTACTTCAATATTGCTGAATTCCATCATCTCCACATTCACCCTTCATTCTTCTTCAACTAAGCATATGTATGGACAACAAGATTTTCTCCCCTCTCCCCCTCACTGCCTTTAATTTCTCTCCCTAGGACCTAGGTAATGGCAGATCAGATTGGTTGTGAAATTATTTAACACTTCTGAAGCATGGTGATGGGGACTGGGAATTCAAGGGGTCAGCAGATTTGGGTTCAAGTGATAAGACCCTAAGCCAGCCATTCCTCCATCCTGTGCCTCAGTTTCCTCATTTGTACAATGAGAGACTTGAATGAGATAACCATTAAGATCCTTAGCATCACACTTGTTCCAAGATTTTCCCTCTCTCTCTGGATAATTTTGGCATTTGAGCTCTACCTTAGGAGGTGGGAGGAGGAAAGGAAGAGCAGATCAGTCTGGTTGCTGATCTACAGCTGTAACTGAGGGGCTTGGGCTCTGCTCTGAGCACCTTTATTTGAGTTCTGCTGTGTCCCCTGCTAGGACGATGGCAAGAAGCCCCTCCTCTCCCTGGGCAGTACATCTAGGCACACAACTGAATTCCTTCCTCATCACCTCCCTTTAGGATATTAAGTACGTCTCCCCTTATGCCTTGCAACAAAACAGAAGTTACAGGCATGGACAGTTCCAAGCGCTTCTGCTTCTTGGCTAATTGTTCCTACATCACCAACTATTATAAATCATCAGATCCAAACAAGACTGACAACTTGAAGCTGCATAAAGCACACTAATTATGGTAAGAAAGTCTGTATGGGTAAGAGCAAAGCTCACAAGCTTTATAATCAGGTGTACAAACTGACTGTGGCAGGACTTCTCTAAACCATGAACATCTCAGCTCAGGGTGTTTAAAGTCTCAGTTTACCGAAGTTCCATGCGGGTGTTATTCTGAAGAGCACAGGTGTGGTGTATACCTGTGTGACTCTGGAAAGGTCCTGGCAACTTCCTGGTCAATTTACCCAAGACCCTCTCCATGGTTCTGATCTTACCGGGCCCCTTGGCCGCACTAAGAGTTTTGACGTTCAACTCCACTTTGATGCTCTCTCCTCCTTGACCTTCTATCATGCCATGAACCAGCTCTCTTCATGTTCTCTCGCCAGTTCTCCATTTCATCCTGCTCTCTGGCTGGGGAGTTTTCCAAAGTTCGGTCCTCAGCCCCTTGCTGTTCTTCTCTTTGTGCACTCTCTCCCTGGGCTTATTTCTCCAGCACTCATATCTGCAGTGGGATTATATCTGTCAGGAATTCTAGTCAACTCCGAGGACCTGCTGAGCATTTCCCTGTTCCTTCAAATGCAGCTTATCAAGAATGAAACAATATCACTTCTCTCCTTAGAACCTTCAATGGCTCCCCTTTGCCCTTAAGATAAAGCCTAAACTCAAGGACCTTCATATGAGGGTCCTTCATGCCTTCAGGGAACTCATCTAGAGAGAGAGGTAGACATGAATCATGACAATGCCATGTTCAAGGTGAGATGAGAGCTTGGGCAGGAGGAAGAGAGGATCTGTCAGAAGTTAGGAAAGGAGGTAGGTCATCTGTACCTATGCACAGGGGAGGATGGAAAGATCTGCTTCTCCTCCACCCTAATCTGTCACTCCCTGGCTCACACGGTCCTTACTGAGCCTCTCCCAGCTCCTCTGATGCAGAACTTCCCAACTTACTGAGGTCTGAGAAGTTAGGGAAGGAGGTAGTTCACTTATTTAGGAAGCATAGTATGATGGAAAGAGGAGAGATCCGTGCTGGCATCATAAATTCACAACATATTAACTCCTACCCTCTATGCCTCACTTTGTGCATCTGTAAGATGGGTATAATACCACTCACTCTTGAAGGCTCATGGTGGGGAGTGAATGAGATCATGTTTCTGAAGTGTCTAGCACCACCTTGGGCCTGTGTAGGTGCCCAACAAATGCCAGCTCCATCTGATCACAGCCCTGGTCTGACCCTCCATTCTTCACTGTTCCTTGTCCGAACCATGATCCTGGTGAATATCTGTTATTTGGTTGATTGACATTATCACGGATATGGGTGGTGCCCGCATATCAGGCAACGGCCACTGGGAACCAGGCAGTTTGACTGGTTCCAGAGGGATTTATTCTTCTTTCTGAGAACATGGGTTTGGAAGCCAGTGCTGGAAATTTGACCTAGCCAAGGACAAATGGACAGGCAGGAGCTAAGTTTTTCTGTCGTAGCGAGCAGAGCCAGAGGCTTGCCAAGGAGTCAGGGCTGGGAAGCCAGGTGTCCCTGGCCCGCCACGCCCAGTAATAAAGGCCGGGGCGTTCGCGAGGCCAGCGCTTTGAAGCCACACAGTGAGGCTCTTACTTCATCGACGCTCAGCATGGACGAGGAGTCCTGAGGTGGGGAGAAGCCCCAGTAAAGACTTTTATGAGGTGAGGGACTCTTCTGAGGAAACATAACAAACCCAGGGGAAGGGCTTCTGACAATCGCCAAGTAAGTAGGAATGAAAGGGCTGCCTTCCACGTCCACACCCTCTGCGGAAGGGGTATAAAGGCTCCCAGAGCGAGGAGACCCACACGCTCCTTGGAGAACCGGGACTCTGTCTTCCGTCAGCGCCTCGCTCCCTCCCAGCACCATGCCTTACACCTGCTGCCTGCCCAACCTGAGCTGCCGCTCCAGCTGCCCCGCCCGGCCCTGCGTGGCCCCCAGCTGCCACAGCACCCCCCTGCCCGGGGCCTGCAACATCCCCGCCAACGTGGGCAACTGCGGCTGGTTCTGCGAGGGCTCCTTCAATGGCAGCGAGAAGGAGACCATGCAGTTCCTGAACGACCGCCTGGCCAGCTACCTGGAGAAGGTGCGGCAGCTGGAGCGGGAGAACGCGGAGCTGGAGAGCCTCATCCAGGAGCGCTGCCAGCCCCAGGAGCCCCTGATGTGCCCCAGCTACCAGTCCTACTTCCGGACCATCGAGGAGCTGCAGCAGAAGGTGAGGGGTGGGCACCGCACTAGCCGGGCAGGATGTTGTGTGTGTGTGTGTGTGTGTGTGTGTGTGTGTGAGGGGGCGGGGGGAATGTGAGCTCTGATTCAGAAATAAGACGGGCTCTCGGGGGGACTGAAACACAGGGGTTCAAGTCTGGCTTTTCCAGTTTGTTTCCTGGAGGCCCATGTTGTTCTAGGCTCAGGACTGTTAGGTCTGAACATTTGCATAGTGTTAGTCTATGTGGAGGTAGCAGCACTTTGCATAAATACGCTGTAATTAAAAGCTGCTGTGCATTTGCCAAGCTCCGGAATTACTACCCTGGGGTGAGAGAAAAGACTGGGCCCGAGAACCTTCGGTAAAGCAGAACCTTCTGTAAAGACCGGACCTTTTTCTCTCTCCCGCATCTGGATTTCCGACGGCTCTGACCTCTTACTACTGTCCTCTGTGGGACCCCAATCTCTGTGACCTCATTGTCCTGACCTAGATGCCTCTGGGCTTCTCCTGCTTGTACTGTCCAGCGAGGGCATGCAATGGTTGGCTAGAACCAGAAAGCGTGAGAACTGCCTACCAGGACATGGTGCCAAGGCATCCTGCGTGGCCGGGAGGGCGTGGCTGCTTTCCTGACGCAGCCCACGCTCCCAGCTGCAAGTTCATTTCCTTATTGATCTTCCCCGCTGGATTGGGAGTTTCTTGAGGGCAGGATCTAGTCCTGACTCATTTTTGTATCCTCAGCTCTTAGAGGATATGCCAGACATATAGTAAGTTTTAAAAAAATAAATGCTACTTATTATCAGCTTCTCAGTACTGCTTATTAGGAAAGAAAAAGAAAGATCATTTATCTACTGATACTTTTCTGGGTGTTCTTTTCAAATTAAATTTCTCAAATAGTTATTGAGCACAGAGATAGCACGTAATAGTCTTATATAAGATCTACTAGGGTTTTCCTCACTGTGCTCCTTCCAGATAGATAAATTAGTAGGGATTGCCGCTGCTGAAAGTAACCCAGCTCACTCCCGCCCGTGTTCCCAGCTCACTCCAGCCCGTGTTCCCAGCTCACTCTAGCCCGTGTTCCCAGCTCACTCTAGCACGTGTTCCCAGCTCACTCTAGCCCATGTTCCCAGCTCACTCCAGCCCGTGTTCCCAGCTCACTCCAACCCATGTTCCCAGCTCACTCTAGCACGTGTTCCCAGCTCACTCTAGCCCATGTTCCCAGCTCACTCTAGCCCGTGTTCCCAGCTCACTCTAGCACGTGTTCCCAGCTCACTCTAGCCCGTGTTCCCAGCTCACTCTAGCACGTGTTGGGTCTTCCAGATCCTTTGCAGCAAGTCGGAGAACGCCCGGCTGGTGGTGCAGATCGACAACGCCAAGCTGGCCTCGGACGACTTCAGGACCAAGTGAGTGGCAAGCGGGGTGCTGCCTTCTCTCTGTCCTCTCCGTGCCCTTAGCCTGTGCTCAGCACTGACAAACATCAACAGAGCGTTTCCCTGCGTGTGTTCCCCAAGGGCTCGAGGCTCACCAGAGCTGAGACCTCTTTTCCGGATTCACCTCCTGCTTCTCTGCAGAATGACATTCCCTAACCTAGTGCAGGAGCCTGCTCCCCAGTGCTCTCCTGTGCACAGAATTCCATTGGGAGACTACGGGAGGTGTATTAATTTTGGACATCTCACCATTTTTATGGGCTTTTATCCCTTTAAGTCCAGTGGCTCTTATTTATTAAAAATAATTACAGCCCAGCTGGTGTGGGTCGGTGGTTGAGGGTCGACCTATGAACCAGGTGGTAGGTCAGGGTTCAATTCCCGGTCAGGGCATATGTTCGGGTTGCGGGCTCGATCAACGATTCTCTCTCATCATTGATGTTTCTTTCTCTCCCTCTCCCTTCCTCTCTGAAATCAATAAAAAATATATTTTTAAAATAATCGCCAGGGCATTTTTCTCTAGGAGCTACTGCTCGGTGTTAAAAACCTAAATGAAGGAGATGTCTGTACAAAACACAAGCCCCAACTCCCAGTTGTCTGACAAACCAAACCAGAGTCTAGGTCAGGCCTGTGTCCGATGCTCCTGTTATGTATCGCAGGTATGAGACGGAGATGGGCCTGCGGCAGCTGGTGGAGTCGGACATAAACAGCCTGCGCAGGATCCTGGACGAGCTGACCCTGTGCAAGTCCGACCTGGAGGCCCAGGTGGAGTCCCTGAAGGAGGAGCTGCTCTGCCTCAAGCAGAACCACGAGCAGGTGAGCTTTCCCAAGGAGCAACGGGCTTGAACTTGCCACGGCCCGTTTCCAACCCCACGGGGTGTGTGTGGGAGAGGCTCGGCAAGCTGGGGAATGTGTTTTCCAAACAAAAAGGGGTTTATCGAGAATGAGTAACCTAAAAATCCCTGACAGCCGATTAGGAGTTTCCTGCCGGAGGCAGGAATGAGAGTGAAGGAAGCTGGCGAGCCCAATAATGAAAGGCCGGCAACCAGGCAGCCTCCTCTGCCCCCAGGTCAGAGCAGGTCTGCAGGGGTCTTCTACCCAAATTCCCCACTTAGCAGCTGGAGAGGCCAGGATGAGGCCTCTCGACACAGCAGAGAGGGCTGAGCTGGAATCGAAGCCTCTCTCTTCCTTCCATCTCATTCAGAGCGCTTTCTGCTGGACAGAACTGTCTACAGGAAACACAGGAAAATGCTCACCACCACTGCTCGGGTGCACAATAAAGAAAACTGATATCACGTGCAAACCTTAAATTCCCGAACAATGTAAATGGTGATAGTTGATGTTACTCAAGTGCGTGTTGTGTGCCAAACGTTGTACCAAGTGCTTTAGAACTCCAGAGGTAGAAACTGGGGCATTTAGAAGCTTCTAGAAGCCATACAGTAAGGGGTAGAGGTGAGACCCAATTCAAACCTGCCTGACATCCACCGAAGCCCACGCATCACACAGTGTTGGCTCAGTGAGATTAGCAGCGAAATGAAGAGACACTGACTTCCTCCAGCAAGATCTATGCTGGTGGAATCAACAAATCACCAGTTATGCGCCAATGGCAGATTTTGAAGTAAGCAGTCTTTAATTCATCTTTAGCCAGACTCTATCCTTTTTATTACCCATGGTTAAGAATCCAACATAAGAGGCTTTCTGGTCTACCAGCAAAAAACTCCGAACTTGGTGTTTGGGGACCCACGGTGCAAACTGTGGTCCATTATACTTCACCTTCCGCATGAGGAGTGGTACACTGAACACGAGGGTGGAAAGAGGTCATGGACTTGAAAGCACTTTGTAGAGTGAAATACGCAGATTACTCATGAATATAGAACCCAGTTAATGAGAGGATCAGAGGGAACTGAGCTGTTGAAAGCTTATGAATGATCACAAGTTGAATTGCATTCTTAGAGGAGAGGATCAGGATCCTTTAATTTTTTTAAATCATTACAATGTAATAAATACTGTTCAAATATTTTAAATCTTCCATCAGGAAGTCAACACCCTGCGTTGCCAGATTGGAGACCGCCTCAACGTGGAGGTGGACGCTGCCCCCACCGTGGACCTGAACCGCGTGCTCAATGAGACCAGGTGTCAGTATGAGGCCCTGGTGGAGACCAACCGCAGGGACGTGGAGGAATGGTACACCAACCAGGTGGGCATCTCAGCACACGGCCACCCAGGACCTCGGGACCCTTAAGGCAGGGTCTGATCCTGTCTCTTACCTTTGGTGTTTCAGACCCAGGAGCTGAACAAGCAGGTGGTGTCCAGCTCAGAGCAGCTGCAGACCTGCCAGGCGGAGATCATTGAGCTGAGACGCACGGTCAACGCCCTGGAGATCGAGCTGCAGGCCCAGCACAACCTGGTGGGTATTGTTCAGACCTGCTGGTGAGAAAGTTGGGGAATCAGAGTCACAGGGCAGAACTTTGGGTCACAGTCTCTTTAACACTTTTTTTTAAAAATACATTTTTATTGATTTCAGGAAGGGAGAGAAGAGAGAGAGAGAGAGAGAGAGAGAGAGAGAGAGAGAAACATCAATGATGAGAGAGAATCATTGATCAGCTGCCTCCTCCATGCCCCCTAAGGGGGATTGAGCCTGCCACCCAGGCATGTGCCTTGACTGTGACCTTCTGGTTCATAGGTTGATACTTAACTACTGAGCACCACAGGCTGGGTGTCTCTTTAACTCTTGAAGCTTGTGACTTCTATGGAACCCTATGGAGGGACATGCTAAAGGGTGACAGTCTTCCTCTTCCCCACACAGAGGGACTCACTGGAGAACACGCTGACGGAGACGGAGGCTCGCTACAGCTCCCAGCTGTCCCAGGTGCAGTGCATGATCACCAATGTGGAGTCCCAGCTGGCTGAGATCAGGGGTGACCTGGAGCGGCAGAACCAGGAGTACCAGGTGCTGCTGGACGTCCGGGCCCGGCTGGAGTGTGAGATCAACACGTACCGGGGCCTGCTGGAGAGCGAGGACTGCAAGTGAGTATGAAGCTAGTTATACTTGCCTTGAGGGCACACGAGGTTGCTGGGTGGGGGGGGGGGGAGGGCTCTTCTTGATGGAAATTATTTTATAACTCCAAGAGTTTGGTTGGCAACAAAGGAAGAAAGATATAAAGAAAGTGCGTTTAGTATCTTCCAGTTTCTTCGCTCATGTCACGCTAACTTGCCCCAATGGTTTTGTCTCCAGTCTTCCCTGCAACCCATGTGCTACAACCAACGCATGTGACAAGCCCATTGGACCCTGTGTCTCCAATCCTTGTGGCCCGCGTGTTCGGTGTGGGCCTTGCAGTACCTTTGTGTGCTAAAGGCCCTGGTTCCAGGAGGAGGAGAAGGGCTCCGAAGTCACATCTCAACTCTACTTGGTTCAAACACCTCCAAGAGTGACCACTTAGGATAAAGGAAGAAACTCCTCTCGCACCAGCTTCCAGGGTTCACCTCTAGGCTCCTGCTGAAGTTCCTGGCTTGATTCTTTCCTGTAAGAGATGGCAGAGACACCTCACTGTCTCCATCTTCTGAGACACATAGAGAAATCTATAACAGGGTCAAGTAATATCTGTTATCACAGTGACACATTTACATAATGTGTTATGCTTTCACAGGTACTCATCTAGATGTGACTTTAAAATAAGTTCATTAAATGTGATATTGCTGATGGGCACACTATGAAGCTAAACATAATTGGGAGACATTTTCCTTGTCACTCTTTTGGTCTTTGGAGATGCAATAACAGATCCCTTGTTAACCTCCTAATAAACTTCTAATCTGGCACAAAAGTGATAACTGTCCTGTTCGTTCATCAATTCCAAAGTTGGGTGTCTTGTATAAATAAAAAGTAACCGGTGTTCTTCCATCAGATGAAGGGATCATTCACTCTAATATATGGTCTGTGATTTCTGCTTAAAGGAAAAGTCTCCACTAGACACACCCACTCATTCTTGTGGATTTCATGTTTGGGAAGAAGGTGGTGGGAAAGGAATGGCAAATCCATGAGGGTCTCTGCAAACGTGTTCAGTCAAGCTCTTCAGAGGGAACATGTGAGCGAATCACAGAAACAGGTCAACAACAGGAGGAAGTGGATCTTGAGAGGAAGTCTGTGCCTCTTGGCAATGTGAAATATTGTAACCTGGAAAGAACTGGTGAATTTATACTCAGCCAAAAATTATCTTCTCCAACTCAATCTCCACATGTTGGAGAGGTTTTTGTCCATGGCCATCAAAATCAAGCAGTGACTATTTTTGTTCCTGAAAATTTCATAGTTATTAACATGTGCAGAAATATATTGTACACAGAACCAGACCTTCAAGTCAATGCATTACAAGTCATTAAACCAAAATGTTAAAAAAGACTCCTTTTCAATCACATTCTCTCACCAAAATGTTATTAATGTTAACATTATCTTTCATATTACTGAATTACGATATATTTTGGGAGTGCCAATGTTTATGTCTACTTTATAATAAAAACTAATATAATTTTGAAAGTTTTATCACAGATGACTTAGTCCTTTAAAAATTTTTATTAGTCAGGTCTGGTATATATTTAACAACATGCATAATGTTTTACAGATGTAGTATATATACATATTATAAAATGCATAAAAATAAGTAAACATATTATAGGTTTGGACTCAAAATTTTTTTAGTAGGGGCATAAAAAGAAATATGGTGAAACCCAGCAGATTGGTGAGCCCTGTTTCCCCTTAACCCCTTGAAAAATTGGGATATGACATTTCAACCTGACATAAAGGTGTGGGTGGAAATTCTTTGGAACACACGTCTGATTGAAGCGTTGAAAGTCAGACAGTTTTGTTTTGGTCACAAAGATCCTTTTCACAGTGAGAAGACTGATCGTCCTCACCACTGTGGGAGGGGATCATTCAGTCACTGAGGGCCCCCCATACAGCAAAACAGCAGTGGATTCGCTTCCTTTGCCTGAGCTGGACCTTCATCCTCCCCTGTCCTTGGACATCATGCTCCTGGTTCTCTGGTTTTCAGACTCAGACAGAATCACACCACCAGCTGTCCTGGTTCTCTGACTTGCAGATGGCAGATCAGGGGACTTGTTAGTCTCATAATCACATGAGCCATGTTCCATCATACATCTCATCATATATATCTCCTATTGGTTCTGTTTCGCTGGAGAACCCCAATACGTGGATGGAGAGTGCCAAGATGGCAGGTAATGGGCTCTGTGGTGGCATGAATGTCCCAAACATAAAATACAGGCCTGGGAAGCTTCTCCTGGGAATAGGAGACTGGAATGGAGATGAGTGTGCATTCAACATGGACCATCTTTTCTGGTTCTCACCCTTCCCTGGCTTCAGCGATCCTGGAGGTCGGTATTGAATTAAATTTGCCTTCAGGGTCAACTCAGAAGGCTTCTCTCTTCCTTCCTTCAACTTCCTATGAATAACCGCCCCCCCCTAGTTTCTTGTTTATGGGAGTGAGGGAGGAAAAGAGAGAGAGAGAAATAGAGAGGGGGCGATGGAGAGAGAGAGGGAGAGGAAGAGGGAGAGGGAGACGGGGAGAGAGGGAGAGAGAGAAGAGAGATAGAGAGAGAGAGAGAGAAAAGCAAAGCATAGAGTGAGAATGTATTGTATGGTTCAGTTAAAGGGTTATTAGTAAGCCTCAGGAAATAGCTGATACCAGACACATCTTGGTTTTGTTGTTGAGGAGAAAGGAGAGGGAAGAGACAGAGGACAATGACTATAGGCCCTTAGCATCCCAAAGATAAGGGAAAGGATTGTCTAGGAGAAGAGAGAGACTGTGCATCAATATCTCTTATCCCCATGCCCTTCTCACAAGAGCTAGCTTTCCTGTTGACATAGACCCTTCCCTCAAACCTGGGCCAATTTGTGACTGCAGAGGAAGTGACCCTCTGTGACTTCTGAGGATCATTCGTGAAAGGACCAGCAGCTCCCACCATTTCTCCTGGGATGCTTGAGACCCAGACACCAAGCCCTGAGGAAGCCCACGCAGTCTTCACGCCTCTCCAGAGGATACACCTGGCATCATAGAGCAGTGATGGGCCATCTGCTGTGCCTTTTCAGAATTCCTGACCCACAGAATCCATGAGCAGAATAACATATTTGTTGACTTACAGCACTATATTTGGGGTGTTTGTTACGCAGCAGTAGAGACCTGAACAAGGACTCTCTCTGGGGCCTCTGGTTTGTCTTTCCCTTGGGTGGGAACCGAATGAAAGCAGCAGACGTTACATCTCTATTTTCCAGCATCCACACAATTCTATGGGCATCTAATCAGGACTGAATTTCTTTTGTCAGCTGTATTTTTAAAGACCACCCCTGCAGATATACTCCAGCTTGTCATTTATTACTTTAAAGCAGCAGTCGCCAACCTTTCGAACCTCCCGGACCACCAGTGGTCCAAGATAGAAACATCTTCTCTAATAATAGGCAAATATGCAAATTGACCATACCTCCGACACACCCACAAGTCACGCCCACAAAGCCACACCCACCATCTAATCAGAGCGAGTATGCAAATTAACCCAAACCAATATGGCTACAGCCACAGAGAGCAAGGTTTCCTAGGTAACAGAGGAAGCCAAGCTTTCCGCCTGCCCTAGCCAGGCCTAAGCCTCCACTCAAGCTACAAAGTTTCAATTATAGAAGGTAAACAAATTCAAACAAATGGCGGCAGAATGGAGCTTGAGAGAGCAGGCCAGGGTTGCCGCAGGCAACAGGGGAAGCAAAACTTTTCGCACACCCTGGCCAGGCCCACCTGCTTAAGCCAACAAAGTTTCAATTATAACCCCAACACAAATGGCTTCGGGCCTCGGAGGGAGCCCCAGGCTTGGCTCCGCTCCAGGCTACAAAGTTTCAATTGTAGAAGGAAAATAAATTCCAGATACCAGGGCCTCTGCTTGGGTCGCTAGGGGGCGTGGCCAGCCTGCAAACCACCACAGGCCCCTCGCTCAGGCCGCCCCACACCCTAAGGGAAACCCCACCTGATCTGGGACGCCCTTCAGGGCAAACCAGCTGGCCCCCACCCCTGTACCAGGCCTCTATCCTATGTAATAAAAAAGTAATATGCAGATTGATCATCATCGCAACACAATATAGCTGCCCCCATGTGGTCAAAGATCCTGCCCCCATGTGGACACAAGATGGCCACCACAAGATGGCCAGCAGGAGAGGGCAGTTGGGAGGCACCTGGCCTGCAAGGGAGGGCAGTTGAGAGGGACCAAGCCTGCAAGGGAGGGCAGTTGGAAGTGATCAACCCTGCAGGAAAGGGCAGTTAGGGGTGACCAGGCCGGCAGAGGAGGGAAGTTGGGGGCAAACAGGCTGGCAGCAGAGTGGTTTAGGGGGTAATCAGGCTGGCAGGCAGAAGCGGTTAGGGGCAATCAGGAAGGCAGGCAGGCAAGCAGTTGGAAGCCAGCAGTCCTGGATTGTGAGAGGGATGTCCGACTGCCCGTTTAGACGGGCAGTCGGACATCCCTCAAGGGGTCCCATATTGGAGAGGGTACAGGCTGGGCTGAGGGACAACCCCCCTCCGTGCACGAATTTTGTGCACCGGGCCTCTAGTATTATAATATGTGTTTAATAATTCCAGTACCTGTAGTCTCTGTGGTTTGTTTATGCTCTGTTGTTTCTACTGGCTCTCACTCATGGTGCCTTGTTTCCTTGTGTGCTTAGTCATGAGTGACTGTGAGTTGTTCATTGCAACAGTCAGGACAGGCAAAGTTACAGGTACCACAGTAACAATCAACTCCCAGGTTTCCCAAATCTTATCACAACATGAGTTTATGTCTTGCGCATGCTCCAATTCCACCACTGGCCATGAGGAGGCTCCAATCGTCATACTTACGAAGCCAGGCTGACAGTACCTCCGATTCTAGCTACACTTTCACAGATCTGCTTGGGAGGGCAGTCCATTATGCAATGACTCATAAGCTTTGGTCTTCAGTGAATAACATTCACATGTTATTAACCAAAGGAAGTCACTTAGTCATGCCAACTTCAAAGGAGGTAGGAAGAGCATTCCTGCCATATTTGTGAAAGGCAGAGAGAGAAACAATTGGTGAACAACACTGATGAGTACCACCTTCATTTTCCTTGGAATATTTGTGGGACTTCATTGAGGTAGGATGATGGGGTGTCCCTCCAGAAAGGAGTGGCATTTGTTCCTGCCACTGCACTCCGGCACTCCTGGTCAGAGGCCTCTTTAAATTCATGGCCTGAATTTTTTGGAATCACGCAGGTGATGTGCAAGACCAGTGCCCTGTGGTAGGCGTGGGTGGGCTGAGATTATATATGGCTCACCATTACCCCAAGGGTGTGGCTCTTGGGGGGTCCCAGTTTTACGGAGGGTTGGATCTCCTAGGGGGTCTCTACTGTGGGTGGGACCTGGACTTTATTTTCTGTTTCTGTAATTCAAGTTTGTCAAATTCAGCAAATGCCCTTGAGGGAGAAGCAATTACAGTACTCAGTCCACCTCTCTGAGCACCTACCAATTACTTAGTTCTTTGATAATTTCTTGGCAATTTGTACTATCTTCTCAGTTCTTTGATGCCTTAAAAAGGCTTAAATTTTAAAAAAGAAAGGAAAAACAGAATATTTAGTTATTTTCATGATGCAGGTTAATTCCAACAACTGAGCCTGCCATGTCATCTGAAACAGAATCTCGAGCTGTACTGTCCAACTCAGAAGCCACTGGCTACATGTGGCTATTCAATGAAAATATATAAACATTAAATACAGTTAAAAACACGGTTTCTCCATCACATCGGCCACATTGCCAGTGCTCAGTGGTCATGTGTGTCCATTGGATCCCATGTTGGTGGAGCAGACGTGGACATTTCCATTATGGCAGCAGGTCCTACAGAACAGTGCTGATTCCAGACCCGATTGAGAAAAGCAGAGACTGAGAGCCATGAGTGAGTGAGGAACGACAGGAGGGACTCCGCTCTCTTCCAGTTGACACTTTTGGACTGCATTGCTGACAGGGGTCATCTCACATTCCGTTATGATTTTATTTAGCCATTCATTTTGTGACTATGTATGAGTGCCTGCCATCCGGTAACCATGGATGTAAACTGGTGAATAAATTAGCTATGGCCTCTGTGGTTTGAAACTAGCATTCACTTGACTATATTCTTACTCTAAGACTTACCTTAAGACAAAGAGGCAGTTTCCTTTGGTTCCCTCAAGAAACATAGACATAGAGGAAGGAGGCTGGCTTTCTTTCAGAAGCAGACATATCTGGGTTCAAATCCAAGCTCTGCATCTCCTAGTTAAAGTAGTTGACCTCCATGAGCCTTGGTTTCCTCAAGATGAGGATAATACTTGTTGTATATAGTTGTACTGGATATTATCCAAGAAAACACATAGAACATGCTTAGTGCATACCTGGCACCATTGGAGGGGCTGATAATGTGCCCCCTTTGCCAAGAGATGGTTGATTGGACACATGATTTAAATCAGTGCCATCTATAATAATAAAAGTGTAATATGCAAATTGACCAAATGGCCGAACAGCAGTATGACTGTCCGGATGTCCTTCCAGACAACCTTCTGGCAAAGCCGGGGCTGCGAGGGCCCAGGTGGCTGGGGCTGCAAAGGCCTACCCTTGCACAAATTTTGTGCATCGGGCCTCTAGTGTAATATAATAAGCCTCTAACATCCAACCAAGTTTTTGTTACGTTGCTTCTGGTGAAGCCAGAATCAGGGCTTATTTTGTGATTGCCTCTAAAAGAACCACCGGAAACTGCATGTGAAATGTCACAGACGGACACTAGAGGCCGCCAGAACAGATGCCAGGCCTAGGTTTCTAATGACTCCTGCGGTACCTCCCCATCTTGTTCTTTATTGCACACCAATCATTAATTTAATAGGCACTTGAGTCCCCCAATTAGGAATACCAGGACATTTTTGTAAAGGAGTATCTGCCACACCTCAAAATAAATTCCTCATGGAGAACAGCATTACTAGTATGTATAAAAAAATGCAACTATAAAAACTAAAAGTTCATCGTTGTCTCATTTGAAGATAATTAAGAAGTTTCAAAGTATAAAAGCAGCAGGAAAAAAATACAGTAGGTTTTCCTCTATAAAAAGCCCTAGCCGGGTTGGCTCAGTGGAGAGAGTGTTGGCCTGCAGACTGAAGGGTCCCGGGTTCGATTCTAGTCAAGGGCACATGTCTGGGTTGTGGGCTCGATCCCCAGTGGGCGGTGTGCAGGAGGCAGCCAATCAATGATTCTCTGTCATCATTGATGTTTCTATCTCTCTCTCCCTCTCCCTTCCTCCCTGAAATCAATAAAAAATATATTTTAAAAAAGACAATTCTATGCATAAAAATACCATAGACACAATTAGAAAGAAATGCTACCCTGGCACAAATTTTGCAACATGTGTGAGTGTCAGAAAGGAAAGTTAATATGTGTAGCAGGAAACAAGCTCTTATAAATAAATTAGGAAAGATGAATAACCTAATAGAAAAATTGACATGAATAGATAATTCCCAAAAGAAGAAATAAAAATGGCCTATGAAATAAATGCACTAATAATAAAATAAGTACAAATAAATACTACAAAGAGATTTCATGATTGGACTATGAATCTTGACAAATCTCTTGAGAAAGAAACAAGTCAGACAGAAAAAGTCAAGAACCACCTGATTTTACTCCTACGTGGGATATAAAGCTGAAAGGTAACAAATGAATAAACAAGAAAAGCAAACAAAAACTCATAGACACAGACAATGCATGGTGGCTACTGGAGGGAAGGAGGTGGGTATTAAAGGGTAAAGAGGGTCAAATTTGGTGATGGAAGTAGAGTTTACTTTGGGTGACAGGTACACTATGCATACACAGATCCCGTATCATAGAAATGTACACTTGAAACCTATATAGGGTGTCTCAAAAAACTGTACACACACACTTTGAATAATTATAAAGGCAGTGTTTATTAAAATACATTTCATTTTCAAAATTGAGCTACCAAAAAAGAAAGAAAATCGAGCTATCACCTGTTAAAGTGTGTATACATTTTTAAAAATATATTTTATTGATTTTTTACAGAGAGGAAGGGAGAGGATAGAGAGTTAGAAACATCGATGAGAGAGAAACATCGATCAGCTGCCTCCTGCACACTCCCCACTGGGTATGTGTCCGCAACCAAGGTACATGCCCCTGACTGGAATCGAACCTGGGACCCTTGATTCCGCAGGCTCACGCTCTATCCACTGAGCCAAACTGGTTAGGGCGTGTATACATTTTTGGGGGACACCTGACATAATCTTATTAACCAATATCACTCCAATAAAATTAATTAAAAAGAAAAAAACTGGTATTGGTGAAGGCACTGTGAAATGGGTGCAAATGGGGACAATTTTTCTGGAGGATAATTTTAAAATATTTATTCATAGATTTAAAATTATTAACACGCTGAAGATTCAGTAATCACATTTCTAGGAATTTATTTTAGGGAGATAAGAAAGATGCATAAAAGTTCGCATTTAAGGAAGTTCACCTCAGTGTATTGCTTTTAATATTGGGAAACTGGAAACAACTTAGATATCCAACAATGGGGCAGGTTTATATCAACATAAAAATATAAATGCCCAAATGTTTATAATATTTAATAATCAACACATTTATGAGCGTTTTCTCAGGTTAAGTACAATATTCAGTGCATACATCAATTTACATAGCATGATTCTGATTTTGTAAAACTATGTGTCAGAATGAGACTTTAAAATAGTCACTGCTCTTACCTTTCTTCTGCCATTTCTTTCACTGCTGCTCGTTCCTCACAACTTGGGATTCAGTGGGGTCTTTCTAATAGTCACCGCCGCCAGGGTAGGGTAATTCCTGTGGAAATGCAGAGAGAATGATTCAAGTCAATGCTTAGCTTATGCAATTCCAATTAGGCTTTTGTGGTGGAGGAAACTAACAGAGGAGACCTTAGGCCTCCTAGATGGGGTGGCGGAAGGATGCAGAATCTGTGGAGAGCAGGGAGAACTCAGATATCCCAGCTGGTGCCATCAGAGGGAGGATGGTGGTCGGGAATAAGACAGGACCATGCACATTTCAGTGGATGCCCACCATGGACCAGTGGCCACTCTCTTTTATGCTATGATACTATCCAAGCCCCCCAAACTCAGATACCATGCATATTAATATCAATATTTTATGCAAATATTTAGGAAAAATACAAAAAAGGAAACAAGAAAATTAGGAGTAAACATCATTGTTGTGGGGTTATAGATGATTTTTATTTTCTTATATTTAATCATTTTGTATTTTTCAGAAATTCCACAGTAAACAGGTATGAAATTTATAATGTATTTTAAATATTATAATAATAAATTAGCATTAAAATACAGCATCAAAGGCTAATGTCATCCTGAAAACAATATACTTTTATTGATTTCAGAGATGAAGGGAGAGAGAGAGAAACATCAGTGATGAGAGAGAATCATTGATCGGCTGCCTCCCACACACCCCACAACCTGGGCATGTGCCCTGACTGGGAATCGAACCGTGACCCCCTGGTTCATAGGTCGACGCTCAACCACTGAGCCACATCAATTGGGTCTGAAAACAATATTTTAAACTCATAATACAGGCAAATATTTTTCCTTCTATTTCATAAAGGATTCCTATCAATCAAAGAAAAAGACCAACAACCCAATAGAAAAATGGACAATAGAAAAGATGATCCACAGAAAAGGGAGCATAAATAGCATTTAAGCATATGAAATATTGTTTAACTTTATTCGCAATAACAGAAATGCAAATTAAAACGATTGCAAAATCCTATCTTTTTCCTATCAGATTGTCGAGGTCCAACTCTGGTAACGCTGTAGGTAAAGCACGGAGAGACAGTCCTCTCGCACTTGCCGAGGGGTGCGTAAACTGGTACAACCTTTATGAAGGGTGACCTGGTAACATCCATCAAAATCACAAATACAAAAACTCATTGACTCAGCAATTTCTATGCCAAGAATTGATGGGAGGGATATATACAGACATGCTAAGTTATATAATAGTAAATATTTAAACTAACGAAGTTTATAATAGCACACTATTGGAAATTAGAAACAAATGTCTTTAAATAGAGAATTGGTTAAATAAATGATTGGCACACTAGAATACTATAAGAAACTTTATGTACTGATATGGAATGATTAAGATAATCTTGGTAAGAGGAAAAAAAGAGTTAAGAACAGGGTGCATATTACGCTACCATTTGTGTAATAAACTATGTATAAAAATATGGGTTATATGTACATCTATCTCTTTTCGTATATAAATAATAGCTAATGTTTATCAAGCAATATGTGGCCAATCACTGGTCTCAGGTTCAAAATGATGTATTTGCATATGCAATAACCCATCTAACCTTCACAGCAGCCCTAGGAGATCGGTGCTATTATTATCACAATTTCCACATTCTAGATGAGTGAGTTCAGGTGCAGGGGTTAAAGGGACAGAGGGAGGGTAGTGAGAGGCAGGCCTGGCAGGACACAGGAAGAGAAGGACGACTGTTCACTGCATTCCTTTTGCACGTTGACCATGTGAATGCATCGCCTATTATTAAAAAAGAATGAAAAGAATGCATCTGCTGTAACCGTCGCTGTGCTACTTCCCCAGAGGTGTGCATCTGTGGGAGTGGGGTGGGGGAGGAACACTGGACCAGGAAACAGCCTTCGTGGTCAAGTCTATCAGGAATGTGTCCTGCCTGGGCCCTGCTATCATCTTTTGTACAGAAAAGTGCTTGCGGGTGATGGTCATGGCGGCATTAAGTTATATCAGTGTTTGCTCACCTGTCGATAATCTGAAACTTTCAAATATAGAGCTCGCCAGCCCCCACAAGCACATGTTCTGATTTAACAGAACTGGGTGCAGGTTGACATCTGTGTTTTTCAGAAGTCCCCACCCTCGCCTAGGCGATTCCGACTGTAAAACCTGGTTTAGAAACCCTGGAACACGTGATCTTTGGGGGTTCCTCCCAGTCCTAACATTCCACATCCCATGAAGTACTGAGGGTCACATCAGATCCAAGTAGCCCATCCTTTCTCGCTGTCTCCATTCCCCTCACCTCCTGGTTTTCAGTACTTCTAGCCCTTTCTAGGAGCTGCCTTACCTCCAGCTCATCGAAAAAAGGAAAGGCAATTGAGAAGGAGGGACTGTGTCTTCATTCAGATCTCCACACCCACCACCACTCTCCATCCCCACCTTCCACTCCGGGTGCTGCCTTCCAGGGGGCTGAGCCCATAGATTGCAGAGTTGCTATTATCATTCCAACAGGATGACAAGGTACCGAAGCCCAAACGGAGACAGGAAATTTGACCCATCGCAGAGTTTACACAGGGACCTGCATCTCCTGTGGATTCTAGTCTTCCTATGGCGTTTTATTCACCCATGGTACTCTGGGTATTTGGTATGCTTATCTCTCATTCTGACAGATGGTCTTAAAAAAGTGCACAACATTCCCATTTTAATGTGGTGTTTTGGATGTTCAATGATCTCCTCTTTTCCTCCCTTCCTCCCTTCCTTGCTTCCTTCCTTCTTTCCCTCCCTCCTTCCCTTTCTCTCTCCCTCCCTTCCTTCTCCTCCATCTCCTCTTCCTTCATCTCCTTCTCCGCCTCCATCTCCTTCTTTTCCATCTCTTCCTCCTCATCATCTCCTTTTTTCCAGTTCTCCCTTCTCCTCCTCCATCTTCTCCAGCTCTTTCTTCTGCATCTCTTCTTCCTCCTTTTCCTCCTCCTCTTTTTCATCTTCCTCCATCTCCTCCTTCCTCTTCCTCCATCTCCCCCTTCCTCTTCTTCCATCTCCTCCTTCCTCTTCCTCCATCTCCTCCTTCTTTTCCTCCTTCATCTCTTCCTCCATGTCCTCCTCCTCCTTCTCTTCCTCCTCCTCCTCTTCCTTTTCCTCCTCCTCCCTCCCTCTCCTCCTCCTCCCCGCTCTCCTTCTTCTCTTCCTATCAAGGGAAGGCCTAGGCCTGGGTGTTGCAGGTTCTGCCCACTGCTCTTTCAGCCCATTTAGAGAGAAGGCTGAGTGTTCAGTTCATCGCACAGCCCAGAGAAACATGGTTCCCCTGCCTTTTGCAGTTTTATGATGAGTCTCTCTCCGTTTCACAGGGCAGTTATTACTCATGATTGATGGTCACTGATGAAGCCCAAACAAACGTGCGGCACACTCCACATACCACACACACACACAAATATTTGCCTTGCACGGCCAGGATGAAGATGCCATTTCCAGCTGGGAGGAGCCACATGGCCAGACCTCCTCAGCGGCCTCTGAGCTGCTTTTACCACCGTCTTCTTCCGGGATTAGCATCCATGGCAAAGAGGTTGGCTGCCCACGTGCCATAGAAGGCATGGAAGAGGAACCCCCTGCCAGAGCCAGATCTGGGGGGCTTCCGCTTCCTGGCTCCAGCCTGGCTAATGATGGCTGGCCCCAGTTTGGCCGTGATGACAGGTCTTTCCGAAGGTGTATTTTTACCCTCTGGACAAATAGCCGTTGGGAGGAGTGGGGCCTTTTTATGAGTTGAGGTACTCAGGGCTGGAAAATAAACAGGCTAGCTAATGAGACCTTCTTCTGGACTCGGGCATAAATAATAACAAAGAAAACATCTGGCCCCTGGGCCCACACCCTGGCGGAGGGGATATAAAAGCTGCCGTCCAGCTGCTGACGGCCAGACCTGGGGAACTCTGGCTGCGGTCCTGACCTGCGCCCTGACCAGCGGGGATCATGGGGTGCTGCCCGGGGGACTGCTTCACCTGCTGCGGTGAGGAGCAGGACTGCTGCGAGATGTGCTGCTGCCAGCCCGGCTGCTGCGGCTGCTGCGGGTCCTGCTGCGGCTGCGGGGGCTCGGGCTGCGGAGGCTGCGGAGGCGGCTGCTGCGGGTCCTCCTGCTGCGGCGGATCCGGCTGCTGCGGGGGCGGCGGCTCCGGCTGCGGGGGCGGCTCCGGCTGCGGGGGCGGCGGCTGCTGCGGGTCCAGCTGCTGCGGCTCCAGCTGCTGCGGCTCCTCGGGGGGCTGCTGCGGGCCTGTTTGCTGCCAGCCCACGCCCGTCTGCGACACGAAATGAAGAGCTCCCCGCGCCCCCTCCATGGAGACAGCCCCACGGAACGCGTCCACCCACCTGCTCCGGCCGAGACCCCTCGTCTCCAGGACCTTCCAGGACAGTGTCCGGCCTCCCGTGGCATTGGTGGAGGAGGCTTGTTGATCCGGTGCCCGCCCTGGTGTTTCAAGGCCCTGAGAACTAGAGCCACGTGCTGGTGGGGGATTGAAACGGGGCGCCGCCCAGAGAGATCCCCGAAGCTGAAAGGGGGCATCCCCGTGGCTGGCTTGACTCTCACGAAGTTCCATGGTCACGAGGAGGCATCCTCTCATTCACGGTGTCTCTGGGACTGGCCCCTCTGCCTCAGCTTTCCGAGGCTTTTGAGCCGCACAGATTCCTCTCTGTTCACTTCTTAATAAACCCGGGCACGCTGGCCTCACCACATTGGTCCTGCCGCCTCTTCCTTCGCCCCCTCTCGGGCACTGGGCCCGAGAAATGTACTCTGGCGTCCCCCCTGGGCGCTTCTGACAAGCAGTGTGTGGATCGCCCACATCAGACCCCCCAGGGGTAACTAAGTGGAGATCTGGAGCCCTCCCTGAGCCAGGCAGAATCAGCATTCGGAGGCGGGGGGCCTGGAAACCTGTGTTTCTAACAAGGACCCCAGGTATTCTTACGCACTGAGGTCTGAGGACCACACGTGGAGGCTCAAGTTCTACATGCTACATGGGATTCACTTGGGGAGGCTTTTAAACATCCAGATCCTTGGGCTTTGCTGCTAGAGGTTTTATCCATTAGCCCTAGGGTGGAGGCCCTGGGAGCTGCATTTTTATTTTTTTAAATATATTTTTATTGATTTCAGAGAGGAAGGGAAAGGGAGAGAGAGAGAGAGAAACATCCATGATGAGAGAGAATTGGTTGGCTGCCTCCTGCACACCCCCTACCGGGGACGGAGCCCGCAACCCAGGTATGTGTCCTGACCTGGCACTGGGCTGTGACCTCCTGGTTCACGGAGCTACGCCAGCTGGCTGGGGCCTGCATTTTTAAAAACTCCCAGGTAAATGCTGATGCTGGCCAAGTTTAATCTTGAGCGAGGTGCCTGGCTGCCTCCTGCATTGTAGTTCTCCTAGAATGGTTCTTCCGGAGGCTTCAGGTTTGGTCAGAACTTTCTAGCAAAGTCAGGGGAGGAGGCTTGATAAGACAAGCTTGGTTCTAAATGGAAGGGATTCCTGTAGCAAAATTTTGACAACACACAGTTTCTAAGAATGTTCTGGGAAGTTCAGGTCCTTCCTTCAGCCTCCTGCTTTGGCAAAGTCTCCCTCTTCTGGATTAGGTTTTCGTGTCCAGCTGTATTTCTTCTGCTTAAGGCCCGGGGAGGAGAAGGGTGAGCATCTGTCTGCGAAATGGAGCCTGACCCAGCTGTGTGTGGGTTCGGCTGGAAGGTTAAAATTCAAGAAGGAGTTGATTCAACCTCTTCCTGAATATGACCTTGAGTTGCTACATGTGGGATAAAATTGATTCTGCTCTTGCCCTGGGAGAACAATATTTATTTTTATTCCTCCAAAGCAATGCTTTATTCAATAAACAAAAATATTTTTCTGATCATAAGTATAGCAATGATTCATAAAAATATGAAAAAATATAGAAAAATATAAAGAAGACATAATAGCCACTCAAATTCTCACCACTCAGGCTTTATTACTAACATGTATCTTTCCAGACTCCTTTCTAAGCATTTTTACAAATAAAACTAGGATTATGCTGCTTTTGCTTTTTTGCCTTTAAATTTTTTTGTTTCATTTTTTATAAGCTAACTTGGAGATATAATTTACATGTAAGAAATCACTCTCATTTTAGTGTAGTTTGATGAGATGTTGACAATCCTATATAATAAAGAGATAATATGCAAATTGACTCTCACTTCATCATGCTGTCACAAGATGGCTGCGCCCACAGCGGAGGCGGGGTTCCCGTAATGAGCTGAAACAAGCGATCATCAGGGACCTAAGGCTGTGTGGCGCCAGGTCGGGCCGGGGGACCTGAGGCTGCGCCCCCCACCAGCAGGGCTTGAGGGGGGTGGGGCTGGCTGGGTCTGTATCACGCCCAATAGGGGTGGGGCCAGCCGGGTCTGGGTCTCGCGTGATTTCAAGGTGCATGCGGGTGGGTGGGGACTTGACTCTGGGTCCCGCAGCGTGCCCCAGACTCTGACAGCAGGAAGATTTTCATATACATTTTACTAATTTTCTTTCATCTCTGACACTTCTATTATAGAGAAAGGGCAAATAGCAATATTAAAATATCTCCTCTAATTAATTCCCTTTTAATGTGCACCAATTTCATGCACCGGGCCACTAGTTGTATATATTTAACCACTACTGCACTCAAGATCTAGAATTTTCCATCATTTCTCAAATTCCCCAGTGTCCTTTTGCAGGTAGTGTCCCCTTGACCTGACCCCAATCTCAGACAACCATTGATCTGCTTTATGTCACTATAAATTTCACCATTTCTAGAATTTCATATAAATGAAATAATATATTGTGAACTTTTTCACTTAGAATAACATTTTAAAATATTCATTCATGTTGCTGTAGCTATCAATAGTTCATTCCTTTTTATTGAGTGAATAAACTACACTGTATGAATAAACTGCATTAAAATACTCATCTACTGATGGACATTTGGCTTGTCTACAGTTCTTTGCTACTATGAATAAAGCTATTATGAATATTCATGTACAAATTTTTGTGTGGACATATATTTTCATTTATTTAGGATAAATTCCTAGGTGTTGGATTGCTGGACAAATGGTAAGTGAATGTTTCACATTATAAACACTTACCCACCTGTTTTGCAAAGTGGTTGTACCATTTTGTATATCTGGGAGTTCCAGTTGCTCCATGTTCTTGCTAACACTTGATATTGTCAGTCTTTTAATGTTTAGCTGTTCTAGCAAGTATCTAATGATAGTTGCTTGTGTTTTCTTTTTCTTTCTTTCTTTCTTTTTTTTTTTTTGCATTAAAAACCCCAGTAGTATTTGCAGTATCTTGCTTTGGGAGAGAATTTGAGATTTGACTCTGCCCTGATTCAGTTTTAGACTCTATTATTTAGGTCATTGTTTGCTCTGCCTGAAATTGGCCTCTTAAATACTGGCTCTCTAACCCCTAGGACAAAGCCACAGTCAGAGCAGAAGCATGCCAAAGGGACATAGTTGCCAAGAGTTCAACTGGTCTACATTGAGCAATTGTGATTAAGAGCAGCTCATTCTTTCGTTGCTCATGACCATGGCCTCATGGAAGCATGAGTGGAAGGTAGTAATTTCTTTGAATTATTGACAGAGAATTGCTCCTCTTAGTTGTCCACGGAGGTCCTCATTCATCCATTCATTCAACAAATATTAATAGTGAACTGCCTACGTATCAAACACTGCTCTGGGTGCTGGGTTTACATCAGGGAATAAACAAAATTCTTATCCTCCTAGTGCTTATATGGCATCAAGAGAGCCAAGAGCTACAAAAGAGAATAAAGTAGGAATGGGCTAGATAGTTAAAAGAGCAGCTTATTCCACTTAGCAGGGAAGGATTCTTGGAGGAGATGACATTCTAGCATAATGAATGATGCTATGCAAGTTTTTCAGCTGAGAGCTTTTATGAGGGATTTTTTTGGGAGGGGCATCTCCATCTGGAATTTTATTGCTGGTTTAGCTGAGGAAGAGAAGGTGGATGGAGAGAAGAACTGGAAATGTGGAGATCAGGGTCTTGGGGTCTTCTCCTTGCCTTATCCTCTGCAAAGCTTTCTAAAATTCTTTTCGTCTATTGCTGAGATCCACATCTCAAAGAATGGCACTCCCTATTCCTAACCTTTCACTTTCAACCACTAAGTCCTGTAGATTCTGCCTCTTTAAAACACCTTATATCACTCCAGTCCCAAGGCACTGACTAGTTCACCATGAAGCTTTTGGGTAATTGCCCCAGACCTCTAACGGTCGGCCCACTTCCAGACTCACCCTTCTTCTTCAATCCCTTCTCCACAGCCAGAGAGATATTTCCAAAGGGCAGACCTGGCCAAGTTACTCCCCTGCTTAAAAACTCCAGGTGCCAGTAAAAAATCCAACTTATTACCATGGTTCATAGGTGTTTTCATAATTGAGTGGCTAGTAACCCCTCTAGACCCATCACTATCCTTTCCTGTCCCCTTGCACTTTTCATCTCAGCTATGGAACCATTTGCTGCTCCCCAAATGTATCATGCTCTCTTAAGAAGCTTTCCCTAACTTCCTCAAAACCACATTGCTGTTTCTCCTGGGTGCCCACAGAGCACCCATGCATCCAGGTGTTGTAGCACTTGTACATATACTGTACCATAATTGCTTATGGAAGTATCTGTATTTCTTCTAAACTTGAGCTCCTTATGGAATTGCAACTCATTCATTCTGTATCATTACACAAAACCCAATGGAGGCTGGGTTGGTTGGATGAATAAAATTGAAATTGGGCAAATGATTGCATAAATTAATGAATGAAGAGAAGAATGGTGAGTGAATGAAAAAATGGTTCAGCTTTTCCAAAGCTGCCTTTTGTATTGATGTTGAAAGCACATGGTGGAGGCAAGATGGGGCCTCAGTGAGCAGGGATATCAGTCCTTGGTGTTTAGAAACTTATGGTTTGTTTCCTACATAATGTCTCTCTCAAGCAGTAGCATTGACACAATGCTTTGAGAAAGCATTTGTGTTCTTGCTTTTGTTTATAATGTTTTTGTAAAAAAAAAAAAACACACACATTAAAAAAACACCTGTCTTTCTTCTTTACCCTTTGGGTCTTGGATATATCTTTCTTTTAGGAGCTGTTAAAATCACCAAAGGGCAATAGAGTATACAGATGTCTTATTAGAAAGTTGTCACCTGAAATTTATATGTTAATAACCAATGTTATTCCAATACATTTAATTTTTAAAAATCACCAAATGCAAGAAGAACTCTGAAGGTCTACTGGATGCTTCAGGTGGGGGTGAAGGAAGGAAAAAAGGAAACAGAAGCAGAATGGCTAGGCCAAGTGCCTTCCAGGGACAGGTAGAGCCAGCGGTCTGGGGCACAGAACAGGACGAAGGACGGCATGTGGGCGAAGCCTGTGACATGTGGCTTTGACAAAGGCTCCTGAGAAAGGTCTGTCCAGACAGGGTGGTGAAGGGGAAGAAGAGCAGCTCTAGAGTAGGAGGCAAGCCAAGCCATGTGGGATCTTTAGCAAGTGACAAGCTTTTGGATTCTAATTCCCCCTTCCTGTTCTTCATCTGTAATGGAAGCAAAGTTTCCCTATCCCATGGGATTGCTGATGGTTTTAAATAAATCACTGCTATAAAGTGCAGTCATTTGAGATCCATCCCAGATATCCCCTCTTCCACAAAGTTCATCACTGGTCCTCTCACTAATCCCCGTATGTCTGTTGTTAAGTTTATCATTGCATTGCAATGAGTTTGCCTGTACACTTGTCTGCCCACCAGGGAGTGATATCTATGAGAATGAGTGAGTAGGTCTTATGCATGGGCATCCCCTGTATCCAGCTCAGGGCCCAGTGCCGAGGATAGAAGATGGATAAATGGTAAGTTCTTTTCTTCTTCCCCTGTTCATGATGCTCAGAGATACCGATCATTGAAGGTGATGACGCTTATTCCAAGATGGCCTATAACTCCCAGGACTCCACATTTAGCAAGTCAATAAACAAACAGCTTCTTTATGGGTAAACAACCTCAGGTCAACAAACCTTGGCCTAATAAGATGTTCCTCTGCAAAGGGGCCCAAACAGCAACGAGGAAAAGACGCAGGAGCTCAAAACATCATATGCCGGTGAAGGGGTATAAAAGCGAGGGCCCCGGGGAGCTGTGGCAGTCAGGCAGCCACCTCGCAGCACGCACCAGGGAGCAGAGGCACCTCCGTCATGTCTGGAAACTGCTGTTCTAGGAAATGCCCCTCCGTGCCAGCCATCTCTCTCTGCTCCTCGGAGGTGAGCTGCAGAGGGCCCATCTGCTTGCCCAGCTCCTGCCAGAGCCAGACGTGGCAACTGGTGCCCTGTCAAGATGGCTGTGGGGCATCCAGCTGTGGCCCACAATGCTGTCAGCCCTGCTGTTCCGTGAGCCGCTGTGCCCAACCCGTGTGCTGCGAGGCTCCCACGTGTGATCCCTGTTGTTCCGTGAGCAGCTGTGCCCAACCCGTGTGCTGCGAGGCTACCATGTGTGATCCTTCCTGTTCCGTGAGCAGCTGTGCCCAACCCGTGTGCTGCGAGGCTACCACGTGTGACCCCTGTTGTTCCGTGAGCAGCTGTGCCCAACCCGTGTGCTGTGAGGCTCCCACGTGTGATCCCTGTTGTTCTGTGAGCAGTTGCTGCCAACCTGTGTGCTGTGAGGCTGCTTCCTGCCAAGCGGTCCTCTGTATGCCCACCCCCTGCCAGTCCATCGTCTGCAAGCCCAGCTGCTGCCAGCCAGTCGTGTGTGAGCCCAGCTGCTGTCCAGCTGTCTGCACCGTGCCTAGCTCTTGCCAACCAGTGGTCTGTGAGCCTGCTTGCTGTCAGCCAGTGTGCTCCACGCCCAGCTGCTGCCCATCCGACTGCTCTGTGGGCAATAGCTGCCAGGCTGCTTGCTGTGAGCCCAGTCCCTGTGAGCCATCCTGCTCCGGGCCCAGCATCTGCCAGCCAGCTCCCTGTGTGGCTCTGGTCTGTGAGCCTGTCTGCCTTCGCTCTGCCTGCTGTGTTCCGAGCCCTTGGGAACCACCTTGTGTCTCTAGCACTTGCCAAGAGCCCTCGTGTTGTGTCTCCAGCATCTGCCAACCCATCTGCTCGGAGCCCAGTCCCTGCTCACCCAGTGTCTGTGTGCCCCGTCCATGCCAACCTACTTGCTACATAGTCCAGCGCCGTCAGTCCATCTGCTGTGAGCCTATTTCCTGCCCATCTACTTCCTGCCAGCCTCCCTGCTGCCGCCCGGGGTCTTCTGCATCTGCCATCTGCCAACCGACTTGCCCTCGGACTTTCTACATACCCAGCTCCTGCAAACCGTCTTGCACGACTTCGGTCCCCTACCGCCCCATCTACCGCTCAATCTACTCTGGACCCTTCGCCTACAGGCAGCCGTACGTGACATCCATCTCCTACCGCCCTGCCTGCTACCGCCCTGCCTGCTACCGCCCTTGTTACTCCATCCTGCGCCGCCCGGCCTACATCACTTCAATCTCCTACCGCCCGGTGAGCTCCTGCCTGCCTTGTGTTAACTCCTGCAAACGGGATTGCAAAAAGTCCACTTCCAGCCAACCGGATTGTGCTGACTCCACTCCCTGCAAGGTGGAAGTCTCAGAGGACAATCCCTGCCAGCCCACGGAGGCCAAAGTCACCAGCCCAACCACCCGTGAGGCCACAGCCAGCCAGCCTGCTGCCACCAAGCCTGCCAACTGCTGAACGAACCTTAGCCCACCAATTCCTGCAAAGCAAACCTCCGACTAGAGGAAGCTTGACTGCCCTCCCCGAAGCGCAGCACGACGTAGCTAGAATCTTTTTCTTCCTGCAGCATCACTCACCATCTGCTTATGTTTCAAGTAACTCTTCAGAAATGACAGTACCCGAATGGCCCACATGAAGGCCTCCTGGGCACTGAGAGGGCACTCTGGGTGCCTGTCTGCTGCTGTCATCGAGCTGTGCCACATCGTCCCAAGTCTCTTTCCTGGCTACGTTTCTTCCAGTCCTCCTGCCTGTGCTCCCCTGCTGTCTGTGCTTATGCTCCTGGGGGGCCTCCTCAGTGAGAGAAGGGTATTTAACTGTCCAATAAACACGGCTAAGTTGAAGCGACATGCTGTTTCCACCTCTCTCTTGTTAATGCCATCACCCCATCAGCTGACTTGCCTTGCCTTTGAGAGCCGCTTCATCCATCCATTCATCCATCCGACAAGGTTTATTAGAGGCTGGGAGGTGCCAGGGACTAGGTTAGGCTCTAGGAATGAGACGACAAAAGTCTCAGTCCCTGCTCTCAGAGGAGCTCACTCCAGCAGGGAGACGGATGGACAGAGAGACAATGAACTATATTTCATTGTGCTAAATGCTGGGATAGAGGCAAGGGCGGGCACTGTGAACTCAGCAGGGTGTTAGGGGGAGCCAGGGGAGGATTCTTGGGGACTCTGATACTGAAGCCTTGTCTTTTAGCACAAGTAGGAGCTGAGCAGTTAGAAACCAGGAAGGAAGTGTTTTCTAGGCAGAGGAAGCGCACTCATGAATATGCCTGTGAGCACACTGTTCACTAGGTGAGGCCTGGGCAAAGGTGTGCTTAGAGGAGTGGTGAGCTCTGAGGTCAGGTAAGCAGACCAGGAGCTGCTCTTATCAGGCCTTATATGCTGGACAGAGGGACTTGGATGTGGTGCAGGGCTGACATGAAGGCATCAAGGAGCTGTATGAAGGGCAGTGATGTGAAGAGCACTGTTTTGGAATGTCCCTTTGGCCTTGGTGTTTAGAACTGCAATGAGGAGTATGCTCTTGGATATAGGGAGACTAGGGAGGAAGCCAGTGGTTTTGGGATCCCTAGTGGGATGAAAACAAGTGTGTGTGTGTGTGTGTCTGTGTGTGTGTGTGTGTGTGTGTGTGTGTGTGTGTGTGTGTGTCTGTGTGTCTGTGTGGTAGCAGGAGTGTCATAATTACAATAGGAAAGGGTTTTTTGTGTAAGAGCTTTACTTATGTTCTCCTAGTCCTGTAAGACACATTCTTTGTAAAAACTCCATACATAACCTCTTATAATCTCTAAGGACAGAGTCTCTTCAAAGTGATCATCCATTACACATAATACACAGAAAAAAGGGCTATCCCTTGTCCTCAAAATGCAGCTTTGGCACTACTGACATTTTGGGCTAGGTCATTCTTTGTTGTAGTGCTGTACTATGCATTATATGATACTAAGCAGCATCCCTGACCTCTACCAACTAGATGCCAGTAGTGTCTCCAGATTGTGATGACCAAAAATGTCTCCAAACACTGCCAAACACCCCCTGGGGAATGTGTGTGCAAAAAATTTCCCCTATTTGAAAACCACTGGATTGGACAATGGCAGAGTAAAAACTAAAACTTATCCTGCCACTGGTATTGGCGTTGCTGTCTCATCAGACTATTGGGATTTAGCTCTGTCTCCTTCCAGTATCAAGAGAGGAGTTAGCCAGATTTTAAATCTCTGTGCCAAGCATGGACTCAGTATTTCATGTAAATCACAGTCATCCTGTGAGAAGATTTCTTCTCCTCTATTTTATAGATGAGGAATATAAAGGACAAACAATGCAAGTGCCCATCAACAAAGACAAGAAAATTGTGGTATAGTCATGTAATAGGTTATTCTGCTGCAGGGAAACATGACTGGACAATGGCTACATGCAACATAAGTGAACCTTACCAATGAAATGTGGATTGATATAAACAAGCCTCAGAGAGCACACATGTATCTAAAGTTCAAAACAATACACATACATGAATTTACATGCATGAGTACATATGCATGTACACATATATGCAAATACATACATTATGTTATATATACTATCCTATATAATAAATAGCTAATATGCTAATTAAACCAAATAGCAGAACGACCATCCAGATGACCTTCCAGATGAAGCCGGGGCTGCGAGAGCAGAGGCAGTTGGGGCTGCGAGGGCCGGCCCCCTGACATGAATTTCATGCATCAGGCCTCTAGTGTATTTTATATCTATATTCACAAGGGGATGATAAACACAAAATTCAGGATAGTCATAGCTGGTAACTAACAAATGATTAAAATCCAGTTCTGTCCAAAGCCAGTGATTTTTCTATATTGCCATATTTCCTGATGTGATCTCAACAGCCCTTCGTGCCTTGAACCAAAATGAAAGTTGTCTTTATTGAGAGGTTTCTTTTTTCCAGCTTCACTGAGGTATAATTGATAAACAAAGTTTTAAGATATTGAAAGTGTACAGTATGATTTGATATACATATATAGTGAAAGGATTTCTCCCATCTAATTAATGAACACATATCTCCTCACATATTTATCATTTTTATGAGAACATATAAGTTTTCTTAGCAAATTTTAATTATGCAATGCAGTATTATCAACCATGTTATAGCCATTAGATCTTCAGAACTTCTTCTAATAGCTGAAAGTTTGTACACTTTTACCAACCTCTTAAGAGGTTTCTTTAAGAAGAAGGGAGGAAAGAGAACAATTAGAGAACAAATGGATGTAAAAGTGGATTTCTTTGAAACAGTAACAGTGGTATATATGGGTGAAGGATATCGGCATCTTTTTCAGATTGAAGTTGACTGGTTTCTCAAATACATTTAAGTTCCATTTTGATTGCCTTACTTGGTATTTATTCCTAAATATTTACATCCCAAACCTCTCATCTCTCAAGTATTTCCTTTTGGGAGAAGAGAGGTTTGGGATATAGTCATTTAGGAATAAAACATCCTTTAGGGACCCTTGCAGTTTACAAGATGTTGAAATGAATAGTAATGAAATGAGGGCAAAAGAAGTGATTGATGCTGTGACATAAAAAGCAATGGTAGATTTCTTTCCATCCCCCCTTTCCTCTGTCAGTCCATTTAAAGAACGCATATGCATATATGATAGCCCATGGACAAAGACAGTAACACAGTGAAGGCCTTGGCGGGCAGGGGGTGCGGGTACAGGGTGGAGGGAGTCAATGGGGAGAAAAGGGGACATCTATAATACTTTTAACAATAAAGATAAATTTTAAAAAAGAAAGCAGAGAACACACACACAAATAAAAATAAAAAGATATATGTATCCCTACCAAAAAAAAAAAAAGCAATGGTAGAGGAAAGGCATTTTAACCACTAAGGGGAGAGTTTTTGAGGCATCATTCAATCAGAAAATTGTCTCTTTTTAAAAGGAGGGTATGAGGTGATGGCATTTTGTATCTGGTACTTTGAAAAGTATCTTCCCGGATGTCCAGCACTCTCAATAATTGTGAGACTGATAGTAAGAACAAAAGTAACCTGAGCAGCAGCAATGCAGTTGATGAACTCCTGGTACTTTGAACGCAGGGTCATGAGCTAAGAGGTCCAATAGAGTGAGTTAGTAGCAGATCCAGAAATCCAGACCAGCTCTGTCTGGCTCTCAAAACCCTGGTCTTTCCACTCCACCCTGCATCTCCATTGTGAACCAGGCCAGGGCATGGACCCGTGTGGGATGCTGGAGTTGGATGGCGAAGCAGAGCCTGGGCCAGCCCAGAGGAAGAGAGGAAGGATCAGAAAAGCATCTTGCAAACCCCTCTTGGAAGAGGTTGATTTAACATTAAAACAACTTCGCAGTCATGGCCTTATGTCACATCTGGTTGTTGCGTTTTTATATTTTTAGAATATATATGCTTTGACCTTTCCTGATGAAGCATATGGCAGTTTTAAATTTCCAAATTCAATGATTGTCCTTGAGTGTATTGATGAGCAGAGGTAAGTACACCCGTTTGATCTAGCTGATGATTACAGTCACCGGAGAGGGCAGATGGCCCCTAGCATGGGGTCTGGGCCACCCGCCCGTAGCAGGTGTATAGCTGCAAGAATGTCAGCCTTCAGTCACTATGTTAAAGTCATCCCATCCCCGTCCAAAATTGGGAGGTCTAATAGGTGGTCAGTTTCAGAGGAATTTGGGTCAGCCTATCTTAGGTTTGAATCTTATTTCTACCCTTCATTACTTGCATAATTTGGGGAACACGATTTAAATTCAGAGTTGGCTTTGTTACCTCCAAAATGGTGGTGACAATTACACCTCGTAACTAGGGTCATTGCAAAGATTCCATGAAAAATGCAGCCAACAACTTGCTACATAGTAGGTCTGCGATTAATGGAAGCCATTCCTATTGTCATTGGTCCTAGCAGAGTTGAGTTTCAGGAAAGCCGAATGGGAAAGGTCTAGAAAGAATGTCCTTGACTGATTTTCTGTTCTCCTTCTCTGACATCATCCCCCCTGAACTGGGTCAGGGCTTCGTGTCCGGATTGAATGGCGCAGAGCTGCATTCCTGGCAGGAGAGCGGGCCGCGGCCTCCTGATGAGAGGTTGTGCTGGGAAAGGCCTGCTTCAGGGAGGCCGGAGCACAACCTGTAAAAGCGACAGCTCATCCCAGGGCAGGAGCAGCATCCGGGAATCCAAACTTAGCAAAGAAAACTCCCCACCCAACAGACGAGTTGTAAAAGCGGGGCCAGCATCTCCCCGGCTCCTGAAGCCTGCTGATCAGATGTCTGCCTGCAAACCCGTGGAAACAACAACAAGGAAAGATGCTCTCTGTCGCGCCAACACCCTGAGCAAAGGCCTATAAAAGCCCGGTAGCAGGTGTCTTCCTGGCAAAGGAGCTCCAGCGCCATGGGGGACGGCTGTTGTCCTGGAAACGCCGCGGCCATTCCAGCGGTGACCCCCATCTCCATGTGCCCAAAGGGTGGCAGCTTCCGAAATGGCATCCTTCTGCCTAGCTTCTGCCAGAGCAGAACCTGGCAACTGGTCCCATGCCAAGGACACTGTCAGCCATCCGGCAGGGTCCCAGGAGGCTGTGAACCTGCTCCCTGCCACCATACCTGCCTTCCAGCAACTTCCTGTGTGGGCTTTGTTTGCCAACCCATTTGCTCCTGCTCAGCCTGCTACGAATCCAGCACCGGTCAGGCTCCTCGTCTGGTTAGCTCCTGCCAGCCCTCCTGCTCAGAACCCACCGGCGGCCGGGAAAAGTGCTGCGAAGCCAGCCCCCGTCAGCAAAGCTCCTGCCAGGGACCTGTCTTCGTGTCCGGATCGCGCCAGGCAGCTTGTGACCAATCAGTCTGCCGTGACACTAGGGCCTGCCAGCCATCCTGCTCTGAGGTGACTCCCTGTCCTGAAACATCGTGCCCACCAACTGCCCGTGCAGCTACTCCATGCCAGCCAACTTGCTGCCAAGCAGGTTCATGCCACCCCATGAGTGGAGAAGGTCAGCCCTGCAGATCAACTTATTACCAGCCCATGTGCTACGTTTTCAAGACTTGCCAGTCAGTTCCCTGCATGCCTGCTCCCTGCCAGCCATTGCCTTGCGTGTTCGGTTCTTGCAATCCTGCTTGCTGTGTGACCGCCCCTTGCCAGCCACTGCCCTGCCAAGCAGCTCCTTCCATACCCTTCATCTGCCGGCCCTCTTGCACTGTGAACTCTTGCACACCAGCATCCCGTGGCACCAGGCCTTCTGGCCAACCAACTTGTGGCGGACCCACTTCCTGCAGCCAAGGTGGCTGCAAATCCCCTTCCCGCCAGCCCGTCTGCTGCGTGACAGGTTTAGGCAAATTGTCCAGTGGTGACTCCAATTGCTTCCAGCCAACTCCTCCACGCCCCTGCAGAGCCAGCCCCTGCTTGCCGACTTCCTGTCAACCCGGCCTCGGGTCCAGCTCCTGTAAGGCAACGCTTGGTTGATGGAGCCCTCTTTACGCCTCCTCTGAGCTCTGCAGCTGTCTGCAAGGGTCCAGCCATCCCGCGGCACCCGCCCCGGCCAAGCACAAACGCTGCCTGCTTGCTGACGCGCCCCCATTCCAGCCCCACCCTCCCTCCAGGTCCTGGCGTGGGAACTTGTCCAGCCGCAAAGATCCTTCTTAGCCGAGGAGAAGCTGTCAGCGAGCATGGTCCCCACGATAGCTGGCCTTTCCTGACGTCAGTTCACTTCACTTCAGCAAAGCCTTCTTTCCACTTTTTCTTTTGATGCTGCCCAGTCTGTCAAAAGACTCCTGGCTGCCAGCTGCTAATTAAAGTGGGACTTGTCAAGCACGATGAGCAAGACTCTCAGAGCGCTTTCTTTCCTTCAGCGCACCGCTTTGTGGATCTCCTTCAGGTCACCTGGGGCCACGATGATGCCGGGCCCTGAGTCAGGGGTCTGCCTTTGGTGTTCGCTTCTTGCAACCCTATTTGCTGATAAAGTTGATGTGCCTTTTGTACCCTCTCACTGCCATTTATCTTCTTCCCTTGTCAGGTACGCCCTTGTATGACCTTCTAGTCACTGCTCCATTATATAAAAACACAAACAATACATACATACTATTTATAAAGTAGTCAAACTATATATATATATATATATATATATATATATATATATATATATCCAGGGTTTAGAAATTTAAGCATATATATATATATAATGTAAAATTATGAAATTTACTTTTTTCCTTTATTATTGCTTTTAAGAATACTTCAGGTATATGGCTCTTTACTTTGAGTTCAGGTTAGCCATAGTGTTTCTCCCCTAGCAAACTCCTGATGCCTTGAGGACCTGCAGAAAAGACTATTATGTAGCTCTGCCCCAAGATGTCTGCCTAATTGTCCCTCTAGTACATCTCTCATCCAGGGTCTCAGCTTGATTGGGAATCAAGTGCTTATTGTTATTGGGTAAAGTGAGAAGTTGCCACTGGAAATGAGACATGTTTTGGCAATTGTCACTGAATCCAGTCTATATTTCTGCACTCTCTTTATAAGGTATTATGAGAGTCTTTTTCAAATTGCCCTGTGGAAATCCAGATTCATTTTCTACTAAGTTTCTTCGATCAACTAATCTAGCAAAAATAAAAAGTTAAAGCATTTGCCATGACTTGGTCTAAGACTTAGACTAAGTGGTCCCATGTTGTCTTTCTAGGGAATCGCAAAGGGTCTTTTGAGCAATCCATTCTAGAATATTTTTCTGACGTGAGGTCAAACTTACAGGTGTATGATTTGCAGAAACTTGAACATGGAATGGCGTTTGCTTGTCTGGACACATTCGGCATCTCTCGTTCTTTAAGATTCCACACTGATGTGTGTTTTACTTCTATTCTCTAAGTGCTCTGGGACATAAAGTGCAAGAATCTGAATGAGGCTCAAGAGCTTGGTTTTTATCATGCGCTTATCTTGGGCAAGGAATGTTTTTGTCTAGAACGAGGGTCTGAAGACTTTCTGGCCAGGGACAGGCTATAATCCTGAACCAGGGACAATAAAGGAGACGTGACAATAAAGGAGGCATGATGCACGCATGCTTTCCTTATCGGCTTTACACTCTCTACTTAACATAGGCTTCCTTGAGTTATGTTTTGGGCATGAGGAAGAGTCTGACAGGGTTCCTGAGAGGAGAAGGCCCGGGAGAGCCAACACAGGATTCAACCTCTCGTAGAAAAGGCCTCTAACGGAGAGGTTTCCACGGGGTCAGAAAGGGCTGGGATTGGGGAGAGACTGCTGTGCCTGTCTCAGCAGTGAGCAGGGCCTGCCCGCTAGGACCCAGTTTCCATTAATATTTGTAAACGGACCCAGTGCTGCTACACTCTTCCTGAGCTTCCCATCAATTCTGGGCCACACGGCGGCTGGAGAAAAAGGATGAGAGTGACCTGACTTGTGGGTTTGATTCACGAGTCTGGCTGAAGCCAAGGAGCAGTGGAGCCTTCCTGGGCAGCTCAGACAGGGACTGGAGGTTCTGAGGCACTGACGGAAAAGTGGAAGGAGTGGAAGAAATGAAGGTGGAGGCTGATTAAAAGTGGAAGGAGTGGATAAAACAAGACGGAGGCTGATTCCCTGAAATTAACCCCTCTTCTTTCCCTAACAGTCTCACATTGCACAGGAGTGCCTAATCTAGAGGCTGACCTTCATGTTTGATCCATATCATAACAAGTGTGTAACTCATGGGAGGGAGGAAAGGAATATGATGGGTGTGAACAAAGACACACACAAAAAATGAGTAATGCAATATTCTGATGGTAACTCCACATCACTGATAAAATTTTTTTTGGAAGAGAATGATAAACAAGTCCAGCCATCCAAAAATACAATTAGAAATATCATAAATAACCAAAAGATATTATGGTAGGAATGAACCAAAACATAGATTTCATGATAGATGCTAACGATGCAATAGTATAAGTGAGGACGCATAAGTGGGGCCTACAGCAAGATGCCACCCAACACTTGGAATCTACACTAAAAAGGACCAAAATTCAATTATGTAAAGAAAACTTGGAGGAATTGATTCAGATCTGGTTGAAGATATAGGCAATGTGAAACTTAAACGAGGGTGTTGGTGTCTCGGAAACTCGGCGTGAAGACATCGCTGAGGCAAACATTGGCCATGTCCCTGCCAAGCACTGCACAAGGGAGATGGAGAGTTAGTCGCAGGACTGTGAGTTTTCAAGTTCCATTGGTGAGGACTATTGTGAAAGAAATGTGCCAAATGCCATCTGACATTAGTTCCTTTAACTTCCGGTGCCAATTCCGTGCTCGTGTGGTAGCTCAGGAGTTCCTGTTACAGTCAATTCTCCTGTAAGTTCCTAAGTGGGCGTCCTCGCTTTATGGGCTTGGCTAACGTGAGTCTGCTCCAAGAGGTGGCTTCCTCCTTGATGTGTAAACAAAAACCAGGTCCAGGGTCATGATCAAGGCTGTGAGTTCTGCCCTGAATGCCTTTCGGAAGACAGCTTCCCTCACCCTCCCCCTCTTCAAGGGAATGCCTATTCCCATGACAGCGTGTACGTTTTCTTCAAAGCAGAAGCTATGTGAATGCTTAAGGACTTCAGAGAATGATAACATGCCAGTAAGCAATCAACTAAGTAATGATGGGGTAAGGCAGAGTGCTCAGGGCCCTCAAAGAATCTCAGGCATGGCAGGAATCCTGATAAAAACCTCTGAGTGGCTGTCAGTTGCGATGCTCCAATGCCTCGTAATAAAAAAAAAAAAAAATGCATACACCCAGGGTGGTCCAGTTTCTCCACATTTCAGGTCACACTCATCCTCGGCCCGCTGCAGTTTTCCTCCATCAGAAGCATCTATGCTACAGTCAGAACGGCATTTCCAGGCACTTCCGGACTCGTATTAGCCCCGCCCTCTATGTCGGTGCCCTTTGCTAGGAAGCCCCATTCCTTTTCCTCTGAACATGGCCATTACCCTCCGGCTCTGTAGGACGCAGCACTTCCCTGACTGGTTGTCACGGATTTTAAGATGGTGGCGGAGAATGAAGAGAAGAGTCCTACTAAGAATTTGCTTTTTAAGATTCTGGCCACTTTTCCAAGGCTGAGTTCATGAGTTTATGTCAGGACAGATGAGGCAGGCCAGCAGCTGGCACACTGAGCTACAGGAAAAAGGAAGAACCAAATCCAAGTGAAGCAGGCTCCACTCCACTCAGCAGCCTCGCAATTTTACAAGATGTTTGGTTGGCAGCAAACCTGGAGGAGTGAGATTATTGGCACATTTGACTGACAGGTCTATCATTAAGGAGAAAATGCCAATTTGTTTCCTAAAGGGGCTGTACAAATTTATACCACCCTCCACCCCACCCCCAACATGCAAGAGCTTCAGTAGTTTTACATCCGCCCTAAATTTTTGATATGGTCAGACTTTTACATTGTTTTTCAATATAGTGGTGCAAATTGGAATTTTGAGTTTTAAAAAATATATATTTTTTATTGATTTCAGGGAGGAATAGATAGAAATATCAATAATGAGAGAGATTCATTGATCGGCTGACGCCTGCATGCCACACACTGGGGATGGAACCCACAACTGGGGCATGTGCCCTGACCAGAAATCGAACCATGACCTCCTGGTTCATAGGTCGATGCTCAACCACTGAGTTATGCTGGCCAGGCAGAATCCTGAGGTTTTGAATTGTATTTTTCTCAATTACTTATGATTTTGAGTATTATTTTTAACATTTATTGGCTATATATGTTTCCTCTAAATAAAATTCCTAGCTACATCTTTTACCCACTTCTCTATTGAGTGGTTCATGGGTACTGGCTGTGGGAGCTATGTTGTAGAGACAAGTCCTTTGCCTCTGTGTGTCCCAGTCAATACCATGTGAGACAGAAGAACTGGACACACAGCATGGGCGGCAGCAAGGCTGGCAGCAGCTGGACACCCAGCATGGGTGAGCCCATGAACTCATGAGAAATGGTAAATAGTTGTTGTTTTCAGTGATAAATAGTTTGTAACAAAGCAACAGATAATTAAAATAATATAAAACTCTGTTTTATTCATATCCTAAGGCCCAAGTTTTCTTTCATATTATTATTGAATTTTGGTATCATTTTAAGCTTATCAATCTTACCAAAGTTGTATCTATTTTGTTCAATTTTGAAAAGGATAAACTTTCAGTTTTGTTGAATTCACTATATATATTTTTTAATTTCTGTTTTATTAATTTCTACTCTTTTTTTATTTAAGTATTCGTTTTCTTCTGTGTAGTTTGGGGGCAATGCTATTGCTTTTCTCTTAACTTCTTAAGATGGAGCATTTAACTCATTAATTTTGAGGTTTTCTTCTCTTCTTATATAAATACTTAAACATATAAATCATCCTCAAAGCATTGTTTTTTTGTTGCATCCCATGAGTTTTGATGTCACACTTATTATTATCCAATTCTACACATTTAGATAACTCCTCTGTACTACAGATTTTACTGCTGTGTTTTGTACATTTATCCACTTCTCCCACCCATCTTAGCTCTGTATGGCCCAACCAGAAAGGGGTGCTACTGGCATCTAGTGGGTAGAAGCCAGGATGCTGCCAAACACTCCTCCATGGTCACAACAGGGCACCTTCACCCAGCCAACAAAGAATTATCTGGCCCAAATTAATATCTTGCTGGTGCTCAGTCCCACAACATTTTCTAATTTTTTTGAGATTAAAACTTAAGTATCGAGACTTCAGTAAAGTTGTCTGAAATGAAGGGATTAAGAAGTGCAAATTGAGAAGTTTGAAAAAGATGGCGACGGAGGTTAAAGGCTGTTCTGTTGCCTCGCACCCAGCGAAATCGGAGGGGATGAGGTGTGGAGGTGCGTGGGTCTGGCTGGTGGCGGGGGAAAGGGGCTTTTGTTCCAAACCTAAGGGAGATTAGCTCTCCATCACCCTGAAACCCATCTTCTGGCGAACCCCGGGAGACCCAGATGCCTGCGGGGAGAGGCGGGACTCTTGCAGAGGTGCGCCCAGCAATCAGTGTTTGCTGCGCTGGAGTGCGGAACGAGGGGACTTAGATACATGGAAGGCAGAAGGACCAGACTCACAGCCATCGAGGCTCGCCGCACCATGGCCTGTTGGCGCCCTGAGACCCCGCCCCGCCCTGGGACCCGCCCCGCACGTCTTGAAGACCTGCCCCGCAAGTCTTGCAGGCACACCTGCGCCCCAAGCAACGGCTTATGCATGTGGGTGGACTGCCCTCTGGCAGCGGACCAGATGATCTGCTGTTCTAGTCGGACTGCTCCAGGGCCACTCAGACAGGAGGAAGAAACTACAGTTTTTGCTGTAATCCTTGCTGAGTGCCTAAGGCAGTAGCTGATCTACACCCCATTGGAGACCCAGAAACGAGGGCATCTAGTGGTCTGTGGGAGATGACACCAGATTTCAACCACGTGCATAAGGGACACATTCAACGGGAATATTCAGTGAGCGCCAAAGCTTTGCTGCACCAAGACCCGGCCCATAAACGTGTCTCCTGCACAGCAACTCTTCCTTTATAGACAAAGAGAGCCCCCTCAGTGACACCAACAACAATCAAGACTTAACTATACAAAGGAGGACCAAGATGGAGGCATAGGGCGGAAGCCTGATTGTTGCCTACCACAACAACTTTGAGACTACGACAAGAGAGCAGAGCAGACACCATCCAAGACCACCATAGGGCTGGCTGAGTAGATGCTCTACAACTAGAATAAAAGAGGGGGATGTGGGATGATGCTGATGCCGGTGACCCAAAGACCACACTTTAAGAACTACAGCTCAGGCGACACAAAAGAACTATGGCTCAGGCGATACAACAGCGGCCTGGAACGTGCTCGGCGCAGTTCCCCCGGCGGTCTCCGGCTGAGGGGATGGCTCCACTGGCAGCCAAGCACGGACAGACGAGCCCCTATGAGACATGGGGTGGGAGACTCCGCGCTTGCTGACCTCTGAGTCCGTCAAGAATCTCAACGCCCCGGAAGCGGCCAGGTGCGCATGCTCGGCGACCGGCCACCGATGCAGACCCAAGGGCCGACACAGCGACGCCAGACTGGCCCACCGCCATGCACCGGGTGCACCGGAGCTTCGCCGAGCCGCTGCCCAACGAGTTCTGCAGCAGCCATACTGGAGCTCCGGAAGGATGGCCAGGGGAATTGCTGAGGGAGGATTGACCGGCAGGAATTGGGATCGGGAAGACGGGGCCCCGCTGAGACCCGGGTGCGGGCGGGGTTGCGCGCCTCTGGGCTCGGGTGTGGTCACACGCCTCTGGGTATAAGTGAGGCCTCACGTCCCTGGGTCTAGGTGAGGCCACATGCCCCTGGGTCCAGGTGAGGCCGGACTCTGGGTCCGGGTGAGGCCAAGTGCCCCTGGACCCGGATGACGCTGGATCCCGTGCCCAGGCGAGGCCAAGCGCCCCTGGGTCTGGGAGAGCCCACACACCCCTGGGTCCAGGCGAGACCATGTGTCACTGGATCCGGGTGAGGCCGCGTGCACCTAGGCCCGGGTGAGCCCAAGTGGCCCTGGGTCTGGGAGAGGCCAAGCGTCCCTGGGTCCGGGTGAGACCATGTGTCCCTGGATCCGGGTGAGGCCTCGTGCACCTAGGCCCGGGTGAGCCCAAGTGGCCCTGGGTCTGGGAGAGGCCAAGCGTCCCTGGGTCCGGGTGAGACCATGCGTCCCTGGATTGGGTGAGGCCTCGTGCACCTAGGCCCGGGTGAGCCCAAGTGGCCCTGGGTCTGGGAGAGGCCAAGCGTCCCTGGGTCCGGGTGAGACCATGTGTCCCTGGATCCGGGTGAGGCCTCGTGCACCTAGGCCCGGGTGAGCCCAAGTGGCCCTGGGTCTGGGAGAGGCCAAGCGTCCCTGGGTCCGGGTGAGACCATGCGTCCCTGGATCCGGGTGAGGCCTCGTGCACCTAGGCCCGGGTGAGCCCAAGTGGCCCTGGGTCTGGGAGAGGCCAAGCGTCCCTGGGTCCGGGTGAGACCATGCGTCCCTGGATCCGGGTGAGGCCTCGTGCACCTAGGCCCGGGTGAGCCCAAGTGGCCCTGGGTCTGGGAGAGGCCAAGCGTCCCTGGGTCCGGGTGAGACCATGTGTCCCTGGATCCGGGTGAGGCCTCGTGCACCTAGGCCCGGGTGAGCCCAAGTGGCCCTGGGTCTGGGAGAGGCCAAGCGTCCCTGGGTCCGGGTGAGACCATGTGTCCCTGGATCCGGGTGAGGCCTCGTGCACCTAGGCCCGGGTGAGCCCAAGTGGCCCTGGGTCTGGGAGAGGCCAAGCGTCCCTGGGTCCGGGTGAGACCATGCGTCCCTGGATCCGGATGAGGCCTCGTGCACCTAGGCCCGGGTGAGCCCAAGTGGCCCTGGGTCTGGGAGAGGCCAAGCGTCCCTGGGTCCGGGTGAGACCATGTGTCCCAGGATCTGGGTGAAGCCTCGCGCACCTAGGCCCGGGTGAGCCCAAGTGGCCCTGGGTCGGGGAGAGGCCAAGCGTCCCTGGGTCCGGGTGAGACCATGCATCCCTGGATCCGGATGAGGCCTCGTGCACCTAGGCCCGGGTGAGCCCAAGTGGCCCTGGGTCTGGGAGAGGCCAAGCGTCCCTGGGTCCGGGTGAGACCATGTGTCCCTGGATCCGGGTGAGGCCTCGTGCACCTAGGCCCGGGTGAGCCTAAGTGGCCCTGGGTCTGGGAGAGGCCAAGCATCCCTGGGTCCGGGTGAGACCATGTGTCCCTGGATCCGGGTGAGGCCGCGTGCACCTAGGCCCGGGTGAGCCTAAGTGGCCCTGGGTCTGGGAGAGGCCAAGCATCCCTGGGTCCGGGTGAGACCATGTGTCCCTGGATCCGGGTGAGGCCGCGTGCACCTAGGCCCGGGTGAGCCCAAGTGGCCCTGGGTCTGGGAGAGGCCAAGCGTCCCTGGGTCCGGGTGAGACCATGTGTCTCAGGATCTGGGTGAAGCCTCGCGCACCTAGGCCCGGGTGAGCCCAAGTGGCCCTGGGTCGGGGAGAGGCCAAGCGTCCCTGGGTCCGGGTGAGACCATGTGTCCCTGGATCCGGGTGAGGCCTCGTGCACCTAGGCCCGGGTGAGCCCAAGTGGCCCTGGGTCTGGGAGAGGCCAAGCGTCCCTGGGTCCGGGTGAGACCATGTGTCCCTGGATCCGGGTGAGGCCTCGTGCACCTAGGCCCGGGTGAGCCCAAGTGGCCCTGGGTCTGGGAGAGGCCAAGCGTCCCTGGGTCCGGGTGAGACCATGCATCCCTGGATCCGGGTGAGGCCTCGTGCACCTAGGCCCGGGTGAGCCCAAGTGGCCCTGGGTCTGGGAGAGGCCAAGCGTCCCTGGGTCCGGGTGAGACCATGCGTCCCTGGATCCGGGTGAGGCCTCGTGCACCTAGGCCCAGGTGAGCCCAAGTGGCCCTGGGTCTGGGAGAGGCCAAGCGTCCCTGGGTCCGGATGAGACCATGTGTCCCTGGATCCGGGTGAGGCCTCGTGCACCTAGGCCCGGGTGAGCCCAAGTGGCCCTGGGTCTGGGAGAGGCCAAGCGTCCCTGGGTCCGGGTGAGACCATGCGTCCCTGGATCCGGGTGAGGCCTCGTGCACCTAGGCCCGGGTGAGCCCAAGTGGCCCTGGGTCTGGGAGAGGCCAAGCGTCCCTGGGTCCGGGTGAGACCATGCGTCCCTGGATCCGGATGAGGCCTCGTGCACCTAGGCCCGGGTGAGCCAAAGTGGCCCTGGGTCTGGGAGAGGCCAAGCGTCCCTGGGTCCGGGTGAGACCATGTGTCCCTGGATCCGGATGAGGCCTCGTGCACCTAGGCCCGGGTGAGCCCAAGTGGCCCTGGGTCTGGGAGAGGCCAAGCGTCCCTGGGTCCGGGTGAGACCATGTGTCCCAGGATCTGGGTGAAGCCTCGTGCACCTAGGCCCGGGTGAGCCCAAGTGGCCCTGGGTCGGGGAGAGGCCAAGCGTCCCTGGGTCCGGGTGAGACCATGTGTCCCTGGATCCGGGTGAGGCCTCGTGCACCTAGGCCCGGGTGAGCCCAAGTGGCCCTGGGTCTGGGAGAGGCCAAGCATCCCTGGGTCCGGGTGAGACCATGTGTCCCAGGATCCGGGTGAGGCCTCGTGCACCTAGGCCCGGGTGAGCCCAAGTGGCCCTGGGTCTGGGAGAGGCCAAGTGTCCCTGGGTCCGGGTGAGACCATGTGTCCCTGGACCCGGGTGAGGCCTCGTGCACCTAGGCCCGGGTGAGCCCAAGTGGCCCTGGGTCGGGGAGAGGCCAAGCGTCCCTGGGTCCGGGTGAGACCATGTGTCCCTGGATCCAGGTGAGGCCTCGTGCACCTAGGCCCGGGTGATCCCAAGTGGCCCTGGGTCTGGGAGAGGCCAAGCGTCCCTGGGTCCGGGTGAGACCATGTGTCCCTGGATCCGGGTGAGGCCTCGTGCACCTAGGCCCGGGTGAGCCCAAGTGGCCCTGGGTCTGGGAGAGGCCAAGCGTCCCTGGGTCCGGGTGAGACCATGCGTCCCTGGATCCGGATGAAGCCTCGTGCACCTAGGCCCGGGTGAGCCCAAGTGGCCCTGGGTCTGGGAGTGGCCAAACGTTCCTGGGTCTGGGTGAGACCATGTGTCCCTGGATCCAGGTGAGGCCTTGTGCAACTAAGCCCGGGTGAGGCCACGTGCCCCTGGGTCTGGGAGAGGCCAAGCGTCCCTGGGTACGGGTGAAGCCAGATCCTGGGTCCGGGTGAGGCCGTGCGCCCCTGGATCCATCCTGGTGAGGCTGTGTCCCAGGCCCGGGTGAGACCACGCGCCCCTTGGGTATGGGTGAGGCCACGTGCCCCTTAGTCCAGGTGACGCCGTGCCCCTGGGTTCGGCTGAGACCAAACCAGAGGGAGTCGGACCTCCATTACCACCATTTTTCCACCATCCAGAGCTGAGGGGTCAGTGCTGACATGTACACATAAGGAACTACTGGACATCGAAATTGGGTCTCAAAAGAACTGTTGGTCCAGGGGGAAGCTCGCTACAGATTGATTCATTTGCCTGTCAGCATAAATATTATTGCTCGTCTCACATTCAGTTCTTATTAGTATATATCTAGTGACATTTGATCTCATTCATCTAGAGGAAATGATGAACAACATAGACTGAGGAACAAGAACAGAACCAGAATCAAGGAGGCATCGATCGGACTATCGGGCCTCAGAGGGAGGATAGGGGAGGGTAGGGGGAGGGTGGGGGGAGGGGGAGAGTTCAACCAAAGGACCTGTATGCATGCATATAAGCCTGTCCAACGGTTAAGTTCAACAGGGGATTGGGGCATGCGTGGGGAGAGGGGTGGGATGGGAATGGGGGGATGAGGACAAATATGTGACACCTTAATCAATAAAGAAATAAAAAAAAAAAAAAAAAAACTTAAGTATCATTGAGCAGAAGCAGAAGATACAGTCTTGGGTCTGAGTCTGTCCAAATCAGCTGTCTAACATGACCCCGTGAAATGTTCTCAAATGAAGAATGGAGATAATTATTTTGGGGGGACTGCATGAAGCTCAGAATGGATCATGCATATGATGTGCAACATGTGTGTAAATCCCTCCATCAGGATGCTGTACAATAAAACCAAACGTAATATGGAATGGACAGAATTTATTAAGAAATAGTGGTAAAACTACCTGTATGTAGGGAGCCAACTCAGAGTGAGCATGAAAGAAGAAAGCAGGATTACGGGAACCAGGAGTGCACGGGAAAAGAAAACAGGATTGAGAAGATTTTCAGCAGTTGCAGAAAACCTATGTAACAGTTACAAGAATTCCTTTTTCTAAGTTACAGAGGGAGAGGGTGAAGACCTTGACCACAGAGTCAAAGCAGAGACCAGAGCTCCGTATCGAGGATGCACGAAGCTGACACATGTTCCACCCACATGGGAGGAAGCTGATTGGGGACGTCCTCTGCTCTCCATCCAGCTGATTCAGAAGCTTGTATCACACACGAGTCACAGAAATCAAGGTAGAGCATGCGGGTTGCCAGCCAAGTTGAGGAAGTAAATTTGTGTCCAAAATGGCGAGTCAGTTAACAGGTGTTGTGTGAACATGGTGGTTCTTTGGTGAGGTGATCAGCAGCAAGAAGGCTGGCCGCAGCTGGACACACAGCAGGGGCGGCAGCAGCAGCTGGGCCGGCAGCAGGTGGTTCTACAGCAGGTGGTCTGACACCAGGTTGGTCGGCAGCAAGGCTGGCAGCAGCTGGACACACAGCAGGGGCGGCAGCAAGGCTGGCAGCAGCTGGACCCACAGCAGGGGCGGCAGCAAGGCTGGCAGCAGCTGGACACACAGCAGGGGCGGCAGCAAGGCTGGCAGCAGCTGGACCCACAGCATGGGCGGCAGCAAGGCTGGCAGCAGCTGGACCCACAGCAGGGGCGGCAGCAAGGCTGGCAGCAGCTGGACACACAGCAGGGGCGGCAGCAAGGCTGGCAGCAGCTGGACATACAGCAGGGGCGGCAGCAAGGCTGGCAGCAGCTGGACACACAGCAAGGGCGGCAGCAAGGCTGGCAGCAGCTGGACCCACAGCAGGGGCGGCAGCAAGGCTGGCAGCAGGTGGACCCACAGCAGGGGCGGCAGCAAGGCTGGCAGCAGCTGGACACACAGCAGGGGCGGCAGCAAAGCTGGCAGCAGCTGGACACACAGCATGGCCGGCAGCAAGGCTGGCAGCAGCTAGATCCACAGCTGGACCCACAGCAGGTGGGCCTGCAGCAGGTGGGCTGGCAGCAAGGGGAGCAGCACATGGTGTCAGGTGTAGGTGAGTTTGTGTTCAGAGGTGAGTTTCTCAGATGCTGAGGACTCCCCTTCTATCCGGGGGCTTTTAAACGCTCTCCCACCCAATGTGGACCAATGAGCAGAACTTTCCTTGTTGTTGTTATTGTTTTCCACAGTCACTGGGGAATGGTAAAAAAGGAAGTTATTCTCTAAATGTTTTAATAAGTAGCAGATATGTTTCTTAATAGGTTTCTTAATTGAGAATTACTCAAACTTTTCAAATAAAAGGATGTCAGCATTGTTCTTGCTTTGTTCATAATCTAGTCATAAGATACAGTTCCTGATCACCTCATTCGGTTCAGTACACTTTCCCTCCTCAGTTATTTTTAAATTGAATTTATTGGGATGATATTGGTTTGTAAAACTATACAGGTTTGAAGTGTTCAACTCAACGAAACATCCTCTGCACATTGCCTCATGCACCCTCCGCCCCAGTCTTTTCCAGTCTCCATTTTCCCTCTTTTACACTTTGGGGCCATTATTAAGTGAACAAGAGTTACTTAAACACAAGCACTGCAATACCAAGGCAGTTGACCTAATACCTGAGACAGCTACTAAGTGACTTACAGTGAGTAGGGTATACAGTATGGATTTACTTGACAAAGGGAGGATTCACTACCCAGGTGGAATGGAGCAGGGCAGTGTGAGATTTCACCATGCTACTCAGAATGGCGTGCAACTTAAAACTTACGAATTGTTTATTTCTGGAATTTTCCATTTACTATTTTCAGACCATGGGTGACTGTGGGTAACTAAAACTACAGAAAGCAAAACTTTAGATTCAATTTTTTATACTGAAAAGTGTATAAAACATACATGTATAATGTAATAAATAATTATGAAGCAAGCATCTATCTATCCCAACACCCAAGTCAAACAAAAAAACATTGCTGTCACCAAGAGGGCCCTGGATATGTCTTCTCTTGACCACATTGCTCTCCTTCTCCCCTGATTCTTACTGTCCTGATTCTTTTTTTTTTTTTTTTTTTTTTTTTTTTTTTTTTAATTTCTTTATTGATTAAGGTGTCACATATTTGTCCTCATCCCCCCATTCCCATCCCACCCCTCTCCCCACGCATGCCCCGATCCCCTGTTGAACTTAACCGTTGGATAGGCTTATATGCATGCATACAGGTCCTTTGGTTGAACTCTCCCCCTCCCCCCCACCCTCCCCCTACCCTCCCGTATCCTCCCTCTGAGGCCCGATAGTCCGATCGATGCCTCCTTGATTCTGGTTCTGTTCTTGTTCCTCAGTCTATGTTGTTCATCATTTCCTCTAGATGAACGAGATCAAATGTCACTAGATATATACTAATAAGAACTGAATGTGAGACGAGCAATAATATTTATGCTGACAGGCAAATGAATCAATCTGTAGCGAGCTTCCCCCTGGACCAACAGTTCTTTTGAGACCCAATTTCGATGTCCAGTAGTTCCTTATGTGTACATGTCAGCACTGACCCCTCAGCTCTGGATGGTGGACAAATGGTGGTAATGGAGGTCTGTCTCCCTCTGGTTTGGTCTCGGCCGATCCCAGGGGCACGGCGTCACCTGGACTAAGGGGCACGTGGCCTCACCCATATCCAAGGGGCGCGTGGTCTCACCCGGGCCTGGGACCCAGCCTCACCCGGATGGATCCAGGGGCGCACGGCCTCACCCGGACCCAGGATCTGGCTTCACCCGTACCCAAGGACACTTGGCCTCTCCCAGACCCAGGGGCACGTGGCCTCACCCGGGCTTAGTTGCACAAGGCCTCACCTGGATCCAGGGACACATGGTCTCTCCCGGACCCAGGGACGCTTGGCCTCTCCCAGACCCAGGGCCACTTGGGCTCACCCGGGCCTAGGTGCACGAGGCCTCATCCGGATCCAGGGACGCATGGTCTCACCCGGACCCAGGGACGCTTGGCCTCTCCCAGACCCAGGGGCACGTGGCCTCACCCGGGCCTAGGTGCACGAGGCCTCATCCGGATCCAGGGACGCATGGTCTCACCCGGACCCAGGGACGCTTGGCCTCTCCCAGACCCAGGGGCACGTGGCCTCACCCGGGCCTAGGTTCACGAGGCCTCACTCGGATCCAGGGACACATGGTCACACCCAGACCCAGGAACGTTTGGCCACTCCCAGACCCAGGGCCACTTGGGCTCACCCGGGCCTAGGTGCACGAGGCCTCATCCGGATCCAGGGACACATGGTCTCACCCGGACCCAGGGACGCTTGGCCTCTCCCAGACCCAGGGCCTCTTGGGCTCACCCGGGCCTAGGTGCACGAGGCCTCACCCGGATCCAGGGACACATGGTCTCACCCGGACCCAGGGACACTTGGCCTCTCCCAGACCCAGGGCCACTTGGGCTCACCCGGGCCTAGGTGCACGAGGCCTCACCCGGATCCAGGGACACATGGTCTCACCCGGACCCAGGGACGCTTGGCCTCTCCCAGACCCAGGGCCACTTGGGCTCACCCGGGCCTAGGTGCACGAGGCCTCACCCGGATCCAGGGACACATGGTCTCACCCGGACCCAGGGACACTTGGCCTCTCCCAGACCCAGGGCCACTTGGGCTCACCCGGGCCTAGGTGCACGAGGCCTCACCCGGATCCTGGGACACATGGTCTCACCCGGACCCAGGGATGCTTGGCCTCTCCCAGACCCAGGGCCACTTGGGCTCACCCGGGCCTAGGTGCACGAGGGCTCACCCGGATCCAGGGACACATGGTCTCACCCGGACCCAGGGACGCTTGGCCTCTCCCAGACCCAGGGCCACTTGGGCTCACCCGGGCCTAGGTGCACGAGGCCTCACCCGGATCCAGGGACACATGGTCTCACCCGGACCCAGGGACGCTTGGCCTCTCCCAGACCCAGGGCCACTTGGGCTCACCCGGGCCTAGGTGCACGAGGCCTCACCCGGATCCAGGGACACATGGTTTCACCCGGACCCAGGGACGCTTGGCCTCTCCCAGACCCAGGGCCACTTGGGCTCACCCGGGCCTAGGTGCACGAGGCCTCACCCGGATCCAGGGACACATGGTCTCACCCGGACTCAGGGACGCTTGGCCTCTCCCAGACCCAGGGCCACTTGGGCTCACCCGGGCCTAGGTGCACGAGGCCTCATCCGGATCCAGGGACACATGGTCTCACCCGGACCCAGGGACGCTTGGCCTCTCCCAGACCCAGGGCCTCTTGGGCTCACCCGGGCCTAGGCGCACGAGTCCTCATCCGGATCCAGGGACGCATGGTCTCACCCGGACCCAGGGACGCTTGGCCTCTCCCAGACCCAGGGCCACTTGGGCTCACCCGGGCCTAGGCGCACGAGGCCTCGTCCGGATCCAGGGACACATGGTCTCACCCGGACCCAGGGACGCTTGGCCTCTCCCAGACCCAGGGCCTCTTGGGCTCACCCGGGCCTAGGTGCACGAGGCCTCATCCGGATCCAGGGACGCATGGTCTCACCCGGACTCAGGGACGCTTGGCCTCTCCCAGACCCAGGGCCACTTGGGCTCACCCGGGCCTAGGTGCACGAGGCGTCACCCGGATCCAGGGACAGATGGTCTCACCCGGACCCAGGGACGCTTGGCCTCTCCCAGACCCAGGGCCACTTGGGCTCACCCGGGCCTAGGTGCACGAGGCCTCACCCGGATCCAGGGACACATGGTCTCACCCGGACCCAGGGACGCTTGGCCTCTCCCAGACCCAGGGCCACTTGGGCTCACCCGGGCCTAGGTGCACGAGGCCTCACCCGGATCCAGGGACACATGGTCTCACCCGGACCCAGGGACGCTTGGCCTCTCCCCGACCCAGGGCCACTTGGGCTCACCCGGGCCTAGGTGCACGAGGCCTCACCCGGATCCAGGGACACATGGTCTCACCCGTACCCAGGGACGCTTGGCCTCTCCCAGACCCAGGGCCACTTGGGCTCACCCGGGCCTAGGTGCACAAGGCATCACCCGGATCCAGGGACACATGGTCTCACCCGGACCCAGGGACGCTTGGCCTCTCCCAGACCCAGGGCCACTTGGGCTCACCCGGGCCTAGGTGCACGAGGCCTCATCCGGATCCAGGGACGCATGGTCTCGCCCGGACCCAGGGACGCTTGGCCTCTCCCAGACCCAGGGGCACGTGGCCTCACCCGGGCCAAGGTGCACGAGGCCTCACCCGGATCCAGGGACACATGGTCTCACCCGCACCCAGGGACGCTTGGCCTCTCCCAGACCCAGGGCCACTTGGGCTCACCCGGGCCTAGGTGCACGCAGCCTCACCCGGATCCAGGGACACATGGTCTCGCCTGGACCCAGGGGTGTGTGGGCTCTCCCAGACCCAGGGGCGCTTGGCCTCGCCCGGGCATGGGGTCCAGCGTCATCCGGGTCCAGGGGCACTTGGCCTCACCCGGACCCGGAGTCCTGCCTCACCTGGACCCAGGGGCATGTGGCCTCACCTAGACCCAGGGACGTGAGGCCTCACTTATACCCAGAGGCGTGTGACCACACCCGAGTCCAGAGGCGCGCAACCCCGCCCGCACCCGGGTCTCAGCGGGGCCCCGTCTTCCCGATCCCAATTCCTGCCGGTCAATCCCCCCTCAGCAATTCCCCTGGCCATCCTTCCAGAGCTCCAGTATGGCTGCTGCGGAACTCGTCGGGCGGCAGCTCGGCGAAGTTCCGGTGCACCCGGTGCATGGCGGTGGGCCAGTCTGGCGTCGCTGCGTCGGCCCTTGGGTCTGCATAGGTGGCCGGTCGCCGAGCATGCGCACCTGGCCGCTTCCGGGGCGTTGAGATTCTTGACGGACTCAGAGGTCAGCAAGCGCGGAGTCTCCCACCCCTTGTCTCATAGGGGCTCGTCTGTCCGTGCTTGGCTGCCAGTGGAGCCGTCCCCTCAGCCGGAGACCGCCGGGGGAACTGCGCCGAGCACGTTCCAGGCCGCTGTTGTATCGCCTGAGCCATAGTTCTTTTGTGTCGCCTGAGCTGTAGTTCTTAAAGTGTGGTCTTTGGGTCACCGGCATCAGCATCATCCCACATACCCCTCTTTTATTCTAGTTGTAGAGCATCTACTCAGCCAGCCCTATGGTGGTCTTGGATGGTGTCTGCTCTGCTCTCTTGTCGTAGTCTCAAAGTTGTTGTGGTAGGCAACAATCAGGCTTCCGCCCTATGCCTCCATCTTGGTCCTCCTTTGTATAGTTAAGTCTTGATTGTTGTTGGTGTCACTGGGGGGGCTCTCTTTGTCTATAAAGGAAGAGTTGCTGTGCAGAAGACACGTTTATGGGCCGGGTCTTGGTGCAGCAAAGCTTTGGCGCTCACTGAATATTCCCGTTGAATGTGTCCCTTATGCACGTGGTTTAAATCTGGTGTCATCTCCCACAGACCACTAGATGCCCTCGTTTCTGGGTCTCCAATGGGGTGTAGATCAGCTACTGCCTTAGGCACTCAGCAAGGATTACAGCAAAAACTGTAGTTTCTTCCTCCTGTCTGAGTGGCCCTGGAGCAGTCCGACTAGAACAGCAGATCATCTGGTCCGCTGCCAGAGGGCAGGCCACCCACATGCATAAGCCGTTGCTTGGGGCGCAGGTGTGCCTGCAAGACTTGCGGGGCAGGTCTTCAAAACATGCGGGGCGGGTCCCAGGGCGGGGCGGGTCCCAGGGCGGGGTGGGGTCTCAGGGCGCCAACAGGCCATGGTGCGGCGAGCCTCGATGGCTGTGAGTCTGGTCCTTCTGCCTTCCATGTATCTAAGTCCCCTCGTTCCGCACTCCAGCGCAGCAAACACTGATTGCTGGGCGCACCTCTGCAAGAGTCCCGCCTCTCCCCGCAGGCATCTGGGTCTCCCGGGGTTCGCCAGAAGATGGGTTTCAGGGTGATGGAGAGCTAATCTCCCTTAGGTTTGGAACAAAAGCCCCTTTCCCCCGCCACCAGCCAGACCCACGCACCTCCACACCTCATCCCCTCCGATTTCGCTGGGTGCGAGGCAACAGAACAGCCTTTAACCTCCGCCGCCATCTTTTTCAAACTTCTCAATTTGTACTTCTTAATCCCTTCATTTCAGTCAACTCTACTGAAGTCTAGCGCCGCCGGGAGGTGCAGGGAAAGGGCGCCCGGGCCTCCGTCCGGTGCGTGGTGCGCGCGTCCCGCGGAACCAGGCGCGCGAGGGCTGCGCGGCTGGGACGGGCGCTGGGCGGCCGCCGAGCTCCAGGCACCGCCATCACCGTGTTCCGGACGTCGCCGCCGCGGCGTCCCCCCAATTTATACTTTTTAATCCCTTGAATTCAGTCAACTCTACTGAATTCTAGCGCCGCCGGGAGGTGCACGGAAAGGGCGCCCGGGCCTCCGTCCGGTGCGCGGTGCGCGCGTCCCGCGGAACCAGGCGCGCGAGGGCTGCGCGGCTGGGACGGGCGCTGGGCGGCCGCCGAGCTCCAGGCACCGCCATCACCGTGTTCCGGACGTCGCCGCCGCGGCGTCCCCCCAATTTATACTTTTTAATCCCTTGAATTCAGTCAACTCTACTGAAGTCTAGCGCCGCCGGGAGGTGCACGGAGAGGGCGCCCGGGCCTCCGTCCGGTGTGCGGGGCGCGTGGCCCGCGGGACCAGGCGCGCGGGGGCTGCGCGGCGGGGACGGGTGCTGGGAGGCCGCCGGGCTCCGGGCGCCGCCGCTGCGGCGGCGTCCCCAGCGTCCCGGGCCGGGCGGCCGGCGGGGGCGGCGGAGTTGCGAAAGTGAGTGAGTTTCCCAGGGTTTCGCCCGGGATGGGGGTCAGTGCAATCGGAGCCGGTGCTCAGCGCACTCCGGAGCCTTTATCTCCTTCCTGCCAGTGAACTCCGGCCAGGTCATCAGCCGCCCCCTCCTCTCCGGTTCCATCCTCCCCGCAGGCGCGTGTGCTCGTGTCTCCGCCCGTTTCTCCATACCTCAGGCTTTTACGGCTTCCCCGACTGTCCCCGTGGCCTTCTCCTTCCCCCCAGCTGTGGGCATTTCAGTCCGCCAGCTCTCCTGTGGTTCTGGACGATGTCCGTTCTGACCTCTAGTTGTATTTTTGAAATTGTTGTGCCCGGCTGCAGGTTAGGTGTTTAACCTATGCCGCCATCTTGGTTTTCTCCTGTCCTGATTCTTAAAGTAATCTTTTCTCTGATGTTCTTTACGGTTTTACCCCTTAGGTATGCATCCTAATCATTATAGTTTAGTTTTACTTGTTTTTTAATTTTATATAAGTGGGATCTTCATCTATGTATTGTGTGTTTTTATTCTCTCACTCAATATTATGTAAGAGTTGTGGTAGGCAGCCTCTAAGGTGGCCCAGTGATTTCTACCTCTTGGTGTTCATGGTCTTATGTAATTCCCTCCCTGTGAGTAACATGCTTCTAACCAACTGCCTCTGGCAACATCAGGCGATTAAGTTAAACAAGACTGACTTTCATCTTGCTAGCCGACTTTCTCTCGCCCTCACAGGCTTTGAGGAAGTGAGCGGCCCTGAGAGGGAAGTATGTGGCACGACACTAAGGACAGTCTCCATTCGACAATCAGCGGGGAACTGAGGCTCTCACTCCAATGGCCCTCGAGGACCGGAATCCTGTCAACAACTACATCCGTGAACTTGGAAGTGGATTCTTCTCCAGCTAAGACTTGAGATGAGATGCCAGTGCCAGCTAACACCTTGACTGCAGCCTTATGACTCATTAAGGAATAGAGAGCCCAGCTGAGCCGTACTGGGATTCCTGATGCACGAAAACTATGGGACAGTAAATGAGTCTCGTTTTCAGCTGCTAACATTTGAGGTATTATTAGCTAACAATAGATAACTAGTATAGATTTATCTAGTTCCGCACTACACAGAGATGAGGGTGAAGGGATCAAAGGGTGCAGAGAAGTTAATAGGCTAGAATAGATCTAGTCACAAGGCCAGGAAACCCAACCAGCTGAATAAGCTCCCTAGGAGGACTCAGGGGTGCCCTCTGTAATAAGGTAATAAGGAATGAACAGGTAGAGAGGTCTATTCTCTAAGGTTGGAGCTCGTGGTAGGGGAATATTGTCACAGAACTTAGTTCCCAAGGAGCAATGAGAATGAGAATGTCCTTAAAGCAGCAGAGGCCAGCTGGCAGCATTTAACGGTAAGAGTAATATGGGTATAAATATGTGATGGGAAGCACATTTGGGCCGACAACTGGGGTGAAGTGCTGTGTGACCCACAGGCTGAGGTCAGTGATCCCAATGGGAAATTATGACCCCTTACCCAGTTTCCAGGCTGAGCCAGTTCTCAGATCTACAACCCACTGACTCATTGAAAGTGAGGCCAGTCCTCCAAGACCAAGGACCACAGCAAGTGTATGTAGCATTGATCACTCCAGTCCTTTCCCAAAGGAATCCACAGCCATCTACTCAGGGGACACTGGAATACCCCTATTGGACGTTGTTGGTTACTGCATCTGAGTTGACACTGACAGTTGGCAACCATTCATAACGCATGTTTAAAAGGTGTTAACGGACACTAGTAATTACATTTGGAATACTGGTGCCTTAGATTGGGTGCCCTCAGGAACAGACCCCCAAACTGGGGTTTGAGATCTAGTAGTTTATTTGGAAGATCATCCTAAAAGGCACTGCAGGGAACCTGGGAAGTGATCTGGGGAAGGGAAGAAGGGCAGTGCAGGATGATGGAATGAACAGCTTACTCCTGTGGGCAGCTGGGCGCCATTCCACCAAGGACCTCTAGAGACTGGTGCTCCTTGCCCCCACCCGAGAGGAAAGAGCTAGAGTATGCATCCACTGCACCCATCACTGGTCGAGCACTGCTTCTACACACTTGGAGCCCCGGCCTGCCTAGAGCTGGCTCCTTCATCCGGAGAAAGTCCACAGGCCGACAGATCCAAGTGTTTGCTGTACGAAACCATCTTCCTATATTAAAACAAGGATGCTGACGGCATGGAGGGGGGCATCCTGAAATCACCTGCTGTCCTCTGCTCTCTGCAGAGAAGGACAACAGAACAATTGACAGCTAAGGATGGCAAGTCAAGAGGAACAATGATCAGACACGATGCTCTTGTATTTGTATGCCTGGGAAATTCAGATTTATTTAAGATTTAGGGACATCTCCATATGAGAAAAGATGGCTGGGAAGAAATATATCAATTGGGATAACATGTTGGTTGAAAGATTTCAGAGAAAATTCAAACTTTGTGTTCATTTGGGAGACAGATAGTAACATGCTCTGGGGGAGAGAAGGAGCAATATATTTGGAGGCCAAAGTCAGTTTAAGAATCAGTTGGAACTGAGTTTTGACAATTGGCCTCTCATGACTCAGATCAGTTAAACTACATCAAGAAGACTGGCTGACGAAAACCAGTGGGCACAGGTCAGGGCAGTCAGCAGCAGGAACCACTAGAGCAGACTGGGCGGCAGCAGGTGGTCTGGCAGCAGGTGGGGCGGCAGCAGGTGGTCTTACAACAGATGGTCGGGCAGCAGCTAGGGCGGCAGCAGCTGGAGCCACAGCAGGAGCCACAGCAGGAGGGGCGGCAGCAGCTGGAGCCACAGCAGGAGGGGCGGCAGCAGCTGGAGCCACAGCAGGAGGGGCGGCAGCAGCTGGAGCCACAGCAGGAGGGGCGGCAGCAGCTGGAGCCACAGCAGGAGGGGCGGCAGCAGCTGGAGCCACAGCAGGTGGGGCGGCAGCAGCTAGAGACGCAGCAGGTTGGCCTGCAGCAGCTGGAACCACAGCAGGGGCGGCAGCAGCTGGACACACAGCAGGTGGGGCGGCAGCAGCTAGAGACGCAGCAGGTTGGCCTGCAGCAGCTGGAGCCACAGCAGGAGGGGCGGCAGCAGCTGGACACACAGCAGCTGGGGCGGCAGCAGCTAGAGATGCAGCAGGTTGGCCTGCAGCAGCTGGAACCACAGCAGGGGCGGCAGCAGCTGGAACCACAGCAGGGGCGGCAGCAGCTGGAACCACAGCAGGGGCGGCAGCAGCTGGAACCACAGCAGGGGCGGCAGCAGCTGGAACCACAGCTGGAGCCACAGCAGGTGGGGCGGCAGCAGGTCTCCTGGCAGCAGCCTTGGCCACAGCCCTGGTCAGAGCAGACGGATCCACAGCAGGAGTTGACCATGGTGTCGGAGGGTGGAGGTTCGGAGTGAGTTTTCAGGAAGGTGGGTTGGAAGGTTTGGAAGTCCGCTTGCCCCAGGTCCCCTTTTATACCCTGCCAAGGGCTGCTGTCATCAGAAGCTGTGCTCTTTCCTTGTCCTGGTTTGTCCTAATTAACAGGTGATTATGAAATTAGCCAGGTTTGTTTTCCTGGCTAACCTTTTCAAGATGGATGGAAAACATTGTTTCCTTTTCCTGGTGGGTTAGCATTCCTCACTTCAGCTCTTCCTGGATCATCTCTTATGTGTCTTTCTTGCTTCATCTTCCTTTAAGAAAGCTGTCACGTGATTTATGCATTTATATCATGTATGTGTGTCTCATGTTGCACAGCCCAACATGTCTCCCTTTGGGTGATAATAAGCCACATTCTTTTTGGTGACTTGGGGGGACACAGCTGCATTTTAGTTTGATGTCTCATTCGTTGTGGGTCAGGTGGGCAGAGAAGTGTTGAATGTGAATCAGGGCACCATTGGCATGAGAATAAGACTCTTAGGGTATTTCCTTTCCCTCCTGTGAATCATGGCCCACTTTCTAGACTTTCAGATGGGAAATAAGTAACTGGTGTATCAGGAAAAAATAAGTCATGAAATTTCGATGTTTCTTCCTTTCCCTCAGCTTTATTGAGGAATACATAATATACAAAATATTACACATCTAATGTATACATTTTGATGCATTTGGACTTATGCATATACCATAATACCATTTCCATAATTAAGGTACTAAATATATCCATCACCTCAAAAATATTTTTTTCTGTCCCCTTCATTTTTTGTGTGTGTGGTAAGAACATTAACCTAAGATTTACCTTCTTAACAAGATTTTAAGTGTACCATATTATATTGTCAACTATAGCCACAACGTTGTACAGCAGACATGTAGATGTTATTTGCCTTGTATAACTGTAATTTTATACCCACTGAACAACAGCTAACCATTTCCTACTACACCCGCCTCTGCAAACCAAAATTTTATTCTATTCTTTTGTGTATTTAATATTTCAAATAAGTGGATTCATGCAGTATTTGTCCTTCTGTGACCGATTTATTTCACTTAGTATATCTTCCAGGCCCATCCATGTTATCACAACTGGCAGGATTTCCTTTCTTTTTTCAAAAACCATTTCCATTCTCAATAATATTCATGTTCATTAATGCACACATTCAGTGTGCAATTCAGGGTGTCATGGCAGAAAGTGGTTGGCAATGAGTGTGAACTTATACTGAGGTTACTATCACGTGGGAAAAACTTTTGTGTTTTTCATTCTAAACTGCTTTCATCTCTGCTGAGAGATGTGTAGGGGTTATTTGTAGACCAGCAGTTCTCAATCTTTTTTTTCACCAGATACCAGCAGTAACATTTTTGATGTTGTTATACCTGGGGTAGAGGTTCTGAGAGTGAATACAACATTAGGGTGTATGGCTAGTTAATAAATACTCCCAAGAAGTTTAGGTATACTTACTGCTCCCCAAATCAGGTGCCGTATATTGGATTAGTAACGACTCTTTCAGAGCTAAGACAGGCTGTGACTTTCATCTTAGATTTAGTCTCCTGTGCAAGGATGTCTAAAGCTTTTTGAACTTGAATCCGTTGAAGGGGCCCTTCATAGGTGAATGATGGAACACACAAACTGTGATACACCACGGAAAAAGCTATTGATACAAAGAACAACATGCATGATCTCAAGGGAAGGATGCTGAGTGTGAAAAACCAATCACCAGAGGTTACACACTGTAAGATTCCATTTGTAGAACATGCTTGAAATAAAATTATAGAGATGGAGAACAGAGTAGTGGTAGGGAAGGGTGTCAGATGATGAGTGGGAGGGAGTAGGTGTGGCTACAAAGATAGAGCCTTATGGAGAAGGGCAGTTCTGTATCTTGAGATGGTGGTTACACAAATCCATACAGTACATATGACTATACTGCATAGAAACACACACACACACACACACACACACACACACACTCACTCACTCACAAGTGCATGTAATACAGGTGAAATCTGAGCCAGTTCTGGGGATTGTACTGTGTCAGCTAGTTTTTGAGTTTTGAGATGTTCTATAATTACTTAAGATGTGACCATTTGTTTTTTGCTATTGACATATAAGTTCTTCATATATTTTGGAAGTTAGCCCAGCATCAACTATACAGTTGGCAAATATTTGCTCCCATTCAGTAGGTTGTCTTTTTATTTTGCTAATGCTTTCCTTTGCTATATAGAAGCTTTTTAGTTTGCTGTAGTTTCACTTTTTTAGTTTTCTTGCCATTGTGTTGGTGTCAACTCCAAAAAAATTATTGCCAAGATCTATGTGAATGAGCCTACTGCCTATGTTTTCTTCTAGGAATTTTATAGTTTCAGAGCTTACATTCAAGTATTTGAGTCATTTTGAGTTAATTTTTGCATATGGTGTAAGATAGTGGCCCAGTTTTATTCCTCCGCAGGTGGCTTCACTGTTTTCCCAATACCATTTAGTGAAAAGACTGACCTTTCCCCATAGTGTATTCTTGGCTCCTTTGTCATAAATTAGTTGACCATATATATTTGGGTTTAATTCTGGGCTCTCTGTTCTGTCCCTTGGATCTATGTGTCTGTTTTTATGCCAAATGCCATGCTGTTTTTATTACTATAGCTTTGTAATATAGTTTGAAATCAGAGAGCATGGTGCCTCCAGATTTGATCTTCTTTCTCAAGATGGCTTTTGCTATCCTGGGTCTCTTGTCATCCCATATAAATTTTAGGATTGTGTTTTTTTTTCTATTTCTGACATGGGAAATTTCATGGGGATTGCACTGAATCTATAGATTGCTTTCAGTAGTATGCTGATGATGTGACTACCTTTTATCTATAAAAGTTTCTATGAGTTATTCTCAATTAAGGAACACATTAAACACCAATTTTCTAAAGATTCATATCACTTAGGGAACAACTTCCTCCTTGACAATTTCCCTGTGATTACCAAAACAACATAAACAAAAACAAGGAAAGTACTACTGATTGGTCCCAACATTGGGGGCCCAGTGTATAAAAACCCCAGAACAGAAGAAGTCCTCAGAATCTGAGAAACTCACCTCTGAACACAAACTCACCTTCTACACCTGACACCATGTGCTGTTCCCCTTGCTGCCAGCCCACCTGCTGTGGATCCAGCTGTTGTGGATCCAGCTGTTGCCGGCCCAGCTGCTGCTGCCGCCCCTGCTGTGTGTCTAGCTGCTGCCGCCCATGCTGTGTGTCCAGCTGCTGCCAGCCTTGCTGCCGCCCCTGCTGTGTGTCCAGCTGCTGCCAGCCTTGCTGCCGCCCCTGCTGTGGGTCCAGCTGCTGCCAGCCTTGCTGCCGCCCCTGCTGTGTGTCCAGCTGCTGCCAGCCTTGCTGCCGCCCCTGCTGTGTGTCCAGCTGCTGCCAGCCTTGCTGCCGCCCCTGCTGTGTGTCCAGCTGCTGCCAGCCTTGCTGCCGCCCCTGCTGTGTGTCCAGCTGCTGCCAGCCTTGCTGCCGCCCCTGCTGTGTGTCCAGCTGCTGCCAGCCTTGCTGCCGCCCCTGCTGTGGGTCCAGCTGCTGCCAGCCTTGCTGCCGCCCTTGCTGTGTGTCCAGCTGCTGCCGCCCATGCTGTGTGTCCAGCTGCTGCCAGCCTTGCTGCCGCCCTTGCTGTGTGTCCAGCTGCTGCCAGCCTTGCTGCCGCCCCTGCTGTGTGTCCAGCTGCTGCCAGCCTTGCTGCCGCCCCTGCTGTGTGTCCAGCTGCTGCCGCCCATGCTGTGGATCTAGCTGCTGCCGCCCCTGCTGTGTGTCCAGCTGCTGCCGCCCCTGCTGTGTGTCCAGCTGCTGCCGCCCCTGCTGTGGGTCCAGCTGCTGCCGCCCCTGCTGTGTGTCCAGCTGCTGCCGCCCCTGCTGTGGATCTAGCTGCTGCCAGCCTTGCTGTGGGTCCAGCTGCTGCCAGCCTTGCTGCCGCCCAACCTGCTGTCAGACCACCTGCTGTAGAACCACCTGCTGCCGGCCCAGCTGCTGCTGCCGCCCTTGCTGTGTGTCCAGCTGCTGCCAGCCTTCCTGCTGCTGATCATCTTGTCAGAAAACCACTATCTGAGCATAACATCTTCAGCTAACTGACTTGCCATTTTGGAAACTTGTTCACTTTCTAGACTTAGCAACCAGCATGCTTGACCATAATTTTCTGTGACTCATTTGCCTGATACAAGCTTCTGAATCAGCCTGATGGGGCGCACAGGACGCCCCTGATCCTCTCCCTCCCGGGTGGGTAGATCATGTGCCAGCTTCCTGCATCCTCGATATGGAGCTCTGGTCTCTGCTTTGAGTCTGTAGTCAAGGTCTTCACCCTCTCCCTCTGTGTGACTTAGTAAAACAAATTCTTATAATTTTTAAAAGGTTTTGCAACTGATAAATAATCCTCATAATTGTATGTTCTTTATCAATGTAGTCATGCTTCTTGTAACAGGCTTTCTTTTTTTATGATCACTTTGACTGTATTCCTAAATGCAGGAGTCTTACCTTTGTTTCTTAATAAATTCTAAAGCATAATTCATCCATATTGTGTTTTATTTATTGCAATGAATTCCTGACATAGGGATTTAAATACATACTGCAATACTATATGCATTATCCCTTCTGAGCATCAGAACAGCCCCCACAAGAAGTATCTCTGCTTTTAGGGGGGAACCCCCATTAATTGATTAAGGTCACGTAGCTAAGACTGGACTGACTCAGATCCAGGAGAGTCTTATATCCCACGGAAGCCTCCGGTTAATGTTGTCACTGGGCATGCACACACTCCGCAAATCCCCACATTCCAGATGTACTTCTCTCTGCTCTCTACCTTTCATGCTAAGTGTCCCTCACCAAATAGGAACTGCATTCTCTTCCTGCGACTCTACTCACATGAAAGTCCAAACTGACCAGATGACCGTTCTGACCTAGACTATGTCCCTGACAAAAATGTGCTCTCATAGGAGTAGAAGCTTCAGTCCAGGAGGGCCTGCAGCCGTGATGGGATGGGAAGCACAGATTCCCACATGTGTCACTGGTGGTTAACGTGAGAAGATTCACTCTGACTTCCGCCCAACCTGTGTGTACTCCCATTGGAGGACATATGCAGTCCTACGCTAATGATATAATAACGGCCGTTGCGTTAAGGTACAGTCCACATCCAGAAGACAATATAGCAATCCTGTATGTTGTCACCTCTATGGTGGTATCTTTGCTGCACATCTAAGAGACCACTCCAATTTTTTACCAGGCCAGCAATTTCTCTGTCACGTGATGTATGGTAGGACAAGTAGATCCATGGTTATGTGCCTATTGTTGACCTTGCTCATCATAGAGTGGGTCCCTTGGTCCAAAGTGATGCTATTCAGGATCCTATGACAATAATACAGTAAGCTGGTGGATAGCACTGCAGACAGGGAAGACAATTCTTTTTGCCAAAAGTGCAATCATAGTAAGGAAGGATTGCCTTTTCAGTGTGGAAGTGATCCGAGGTGGAACACATGGGTCCATCTGGGGTGGTTAGTTTTCATAAATGATGCTATCGATACCGACTCACCTCTTGTCTCGACTTCTGACAACAGCACATCCAGCAGAGGCAGCTGTGGGGAGAGGGAACCTGTGCTGTGGGTCCATACCTGCCACCATGGCTACTTCGTTCATGCCCCTGTGCAAGTACTGGTGCACCCGAGGACCTGGACAAAGTGAATTATACCAACTTGTACTTGTCCAGAGCTTCTGAAGTGGTGGATGCTCTCTGGGGAGCATTGATGGGGCACACAAAGAGGAAGCACCTTCTGCTGACACACCATCTCCATGGACATGATTCTTCTCCAAATGTCTTTATCTTCCAATCATGCTTCTTCCAGGGATGAGATAAATCAATCAGGCCTTTCACCCTTTGCAAGTAGCTAATAAACATAATTTTCTGAGGCATCGACCACCCCCCATACAAAATTACATACACATAAACACACACACACACACACACACACACACACACACACACACACAACCATTGTACTAATCACAGTTCTTTTCATTGGGAATATTTCCTCTTTCCACTGACTTTGCAAACCAAAAGTTTTTCATCTGTTGCAGTAAAAATTCTCCATCTGGCATAAAAGCTGCCATTGGGGCCATCAATCACTGAAGTTTAGGTAGTCCATGTACATACATTATAATCAAGTAGGGTTTGAAGGAGTCAAATGGAATTGTGCTGAAAATTACCACTCATGTACTTTTTAGTCATTGAGATGAGCACTAAACTCTCCATGGATGTGCCATGATTTCTCATTAATACCTTGGTTTTAATGTTTATAATTTGTAAATGGAGGTTAGTTTACATTAACTCAGGGATTCAAATATTGCTGAAAGAGACACTATCTTAGATTATTGAGGAAGAGAAGAAAATTTTTTCTCTATAAAAAAGGGCTATGAATACATTTTTTCTGTAACATCCCTTGAAAATATAAGAATTGGGGTCTCTTAAAAAGGTATCTGACTACAGACAGCCTGAACCAGTAATATAGGGGGGGAAAGAGAAAGAAAACACTTCTAGATTAATCCATCGGCAGACATATATGTAAGATGGTAGCTGAAAAATGAAGATATATTTGTAAGAGATCACACAGTATATTGAGAAACAATTCATGAGTTGGGGTAAGTGTATTCTATCTTTACCCCCAAAACATATAGCTAGTGAGTGCCAGAACAGGAATTGGGGACTCTTCCATATGAGTTTAATTCCCTTAACCAAAATACGTTGCATTCTACTTTCACAATAGAAAGCTTATGGCTGAGGATAAAACAAGAGGTAAATAGATGCACAATCTTGGTGGCAATTTAGTACATAAAATGGATAAGGCAAACTAGAAGCACCTTACAAAACAGCATAGTCACAAGTAATAAGAATGATAAGATATGGCCATATACTGTACAGGATAAGGATATCTCATTCCACTAAACCAGAATCCGATAACATCTAGAATATTTTGAGAAACAATTCTGAACTTCATCTTACACATCAAGCTCCATTTTCAAGATTAGTGACAAGGGCCTTGGGGAGAAAATGCACATCATGAAATTCATGCAGTCAACAGGGAAATGCTGTCCTTTGTCGAAAGCATCCCACAAGGTGGGGAAACGCATGCCAGAGATCAGAGTGAAGGGAATGCGATGCTGCAGCAGGCCTATCAGGGGACAAGGTGTCTAATGAGAGGAGGAGCTGCTCTGCAAGCCAGTCTGACTGTCTGGTCACAAGGATCCCGATGAGCAAGAGATGCAGGAGGCCCAGGAGGGTGGACGCTCACATAAGGAAGCTGAGTCTCACAATCATCACATAAAGAGAAAGTAGCCAATTCTATATTATTTCATTCATATAAAGTTTAAGAACAGCCTCAACTCATGACCTTTGGGGATGAGTGAGCGCTATAATTTGCAGGGGATGGGGATGAGATTCTATCTCTCAACCAGGGTGACATGGCTGTGTTCACTTTGAGATCTTTTATCAAGTTGAAAATTAATAACAATTTACCAAGTTGGAAGTTGTATATTTGAGCGCTTTTTAAGATGAATGTTAAGCCATAAAAACTTTTGAACATGTTCATACTCAAAGATACTTCAGGTATCATCTTTCCTGATCTAATTACTACATTAACGACAAAAAGAAAGACAGTGTGCAGTCAGTCACCTAAATGACTCTGGAGTAAACAGACTGGGCATAAACTCGCCAACCACTGCGACCTGCCCAGGCAGCAGGCACTCTATGGGTCAGAGGACCCACCTGATTATGAAGCAGGAACATGCTGATAATGTGACCATTTCTTATTTATCCATAAAAAGATTCCTATGAGTTATTCTCAGTTAAAAAAACAGATTACGAACTTATTTGGAAGAGATTAATTACATTTAGGGAACAACTTCCTCTTCAAAATTTCCCAAGTGACAACACTAAAAGTGCAAATAAGAAGAAGGAAAACCCTGGCCATTGGTGCCCACATTTTGGGCCTCGGGTATAAAAGCTCCAGAAAGGAAGGAGTCATCAGAGTCTGAAAAACTCACCTCTGAACAGGAACTAACCCTCCACACCTGACACCATGTGCTGCTCCCCTTGCTGCCAGCCCACCTGCTGCAGGCCCACCTGCTGTGGGTCCAGTTGTGGGTCCTGCTGCTGCCAGCCTTGCTGTCGCCCCTGCTGTGTGTCCAGCTGCTGCCAGCCTTGCTGCCGCCCATGCTGTGCGTCCAGCTGCTGCCAGCCTTGCTGCCGCCCATGCTGTGCGTCCAGCTGCTGCCAGCCTTGCTGTTGTAGCACTCCCTGCTGCCAGCCCAGCTGCTGTGGGTCCAGCTGCTGTGGACAATCCTGTGGTGGGTCCAGCTGCTGCCAGCCTTGCTGCCGCCCAACCTGCTGTCAGACCACCTGCTGGAGAACCACCTGCTGCCGGCCCAGCTGCTGCTGCTGCCCTTGCTGTGTGTCCAGCTGCTGCCAGCCTTGCTGTGTGTCCAGCTGCTGCCAGCCTTGCTGTGTGTCCAGCTGCTGCCAGCCTTCCTGCTGCTGATTGTCTTCCCCAAGAACCACCAACTGGAAATAACACCCTCTGTGAACTGATTTGCCATGTGGACAATTTCACTTCCTGGACTTCGAAGACAACCAGCATACCACCACCACCATTTCTGTTATGCATCAGCCTACTCAGAGGCTTGTGATGCAGTGTAGAGGACTTCACTCGGTTCTCTCTCTCCCATGCTATGGATCATGTGCCAGCTTCCTGCATCCTCGATATGGAGTCATGTTCTTGCTTTGACTCTTAAGTCAGAATCTCTTGCTCATTCTAAGTAATTCTTCTTCATAACTTTTTAATAGGTTTCTGCAATTGATCAATATCTTCATAATCATATATGCATAGTTTTTATCCTATTTCTTCTTTTCACAATCACCTTGCAACCTCACTCTGGATGCAGGGAATCTTACACATTCCTTAATAAAATCGGTACCTCTTAAATCCCCTATTGTGTTTTCTTTTACTGTACAGTATTCCTGACATAGGAAGTCATATACCTATTGCATACCGTGTGCAGCATCCAACTAGAGCTGCAAATCAGACCTCCATGAATTATTATCCACAGTTTTAGATGAGAAAACCTCATTGTGTGATGTCCTGTAGCTAATAATGGACAGACTGAGATCCAGGATGGGGTCATCTGTTCCTGCTCAAGGGCACCGCTCACAGGTCAATACAAGTAGCAATGACACTGAGTGCTGAGGTCTAGTAAGAGTGCAATTACTTTTCTACCTCAACAGCGGCAGGAGTAATCCCTCACATGTACATATGACGTTGTTTACAACATTCCTCCCATGTCAGGTCCCTGCAGCTACATGCTAGGGCAGCAGGGACATCATCTGCAGCTCTCGTGAGTGCAGGGAGCCTTTCCCATCTCAGGCGCTGTGCAGCCACTCATGCAATCCCTCTGGCCACTCACTACTTTATTTAACATATTACGGAAAGTCCTAGCCAGAGCAATTAGTAAAAATAGGTGTTTTTAAAACAAAAGCATCCAAATTGGGCATGAGGAAGTAAAACTGACTCTATTTGCAGTTGAAGTAATATTACATAAATTTTTTAAAAGCTAAAGATGATTCAGAAAACTTTTAGAACTAATCAATAAATTCAGAAAGTTACAGGTTACAAATCAATATGTGTTTTTATATACTAGTAATAAATTATCAGAAAGAGGAATTAAGATAATTTCATTTATATTTGCATAAAATGAATAAAATAACTAGGAATAAATATAACCAAGAATGTGAAAGACCTTTACCCTGAAAACTAAAGATATATATGAAAGAAACTGAAGACCACACAGACAATCGAAAATATATTCTATGCTCGTGGATTGGAAGAATTAATATTGTTAAGTGTCCAAACTACTCAAAACAATATTCAGATCCAGTACTATCCCTATTAAAATTGCAATGGCATTTTTCACAGAAATAAAAATATATTAAAATGTACATGGAATCCCAAATAGCTCTGACTAGCCAAAGCATTCCTGATAAACAGAAGCTTGGAGGCATCTTGCTCCCTGATTTCAAACTATATTGCACACTTATAGTAATCAAAACAGTATGGTACTAGCATAAAAATAGACACATATGAATGGAACAAAATACAAGGCCTAGAAATAAACCCTCATGTAATGGTCAATATATTTATGACAAAGGAGCCAAGAATACAAAATGGGAAAGGGACAATCTTTTCAACAAATGGTGTTGAAATAAAACTAGGCACTCACATTGCAAAAGAGTGTTACTGAATCACTATCTTATAGCATACACACAAATTAACTCAAAATGGATTAAAGACTGAAATGTAAGACTGGAAACCACAGATTTCCTGTATAAATGCATAGGCGCTAAGTTCCTTGGCATGGGTCTTGCCAATGTTTTTTTTGGATATGACACCAAAAGCAAAGACAGCAAAATAAACAAGTGGAACTACATCAAACTAAAAAGCGTCTGCATAGCAAAGGAAACCATCAACAAAATGAAAAGACAAACTACTGAAAGAGAGAAAATATTTCAAATCATACATCTAATAAGGGTTAATATCCAAAATACATAGAGAACTCATAAAACTCCATAGCAAAATGAAGACAAAACTCCCAAACCCATAAAACATTAAATTAAACCCATAAAACATTAAATTAGAGGATCTGAGTAAATATTTTGCCAAAGAAAACATACAGATGGCCAAGAGGTACACAAAAAGGTGCTCCACATCACTAATATCAGGGAAATGCAAATTCAAACCACAATGAGATATCACTTCATACCTGTTACAAGGATAATAAACAAAAAGACAAGACCTCACAAGTGTTGGTGAGGATGTGGAGAAAAGAAATACCTTGTGCACTGTTGGTGGAAATTTAAATTGGCTAAATTGGCATAGTCACTGTGGAAATAGTGTGGATGTTCCTCAAAAATTAAAAATAGAACTGCCTAATGACTCAGCAGTGCCACTTCTGGATATTTATCTGAAAAAAGCCCCACTAACTTGAAAAGATATGTGCATCAACAATGTTCATTGCAGCATTATTTATAATACCCAAGATATAAACACAACCTGCATATCCATCACACACATCCTCCCCCCTGAATATTATTCAGCCACAAAAAAGAAGTACATCTTTTCATCTATCACAACTCAGACCTAGAAGGCATTATGCTAAGTGAGACGAGTCAGACAAAGACAAATAACATATGACCTCTCTTATATCTGTAATCTAGAAAAAAACACACAACAACATTGGTGGTAGCCAGTGGTGGGGATTGCAGGTTGGGCAAGATGGGTGAAGGGGGTCAAAAGATATAAACTTCAGTTATGAAAGAAATGAGTCAGGGGAATGTAATGTACAGCATGATGACTACAGTTAAAAATACTGTATCACATATTTGAAAGTTGCTAAAAGAGTAGATCTTTAATATGTGTTTTTTTTTTATTTCAGAGATGAAGGAAGAGGGAGAGAGAGACAAAAACATCCATTATGAGAGAGAATCATCAATTGGCTGCCTCCTGTACCTCCCCGCCCACTGGGGATTGAGCCTGCAACCAGGGCATGTGCTCTGACCAGGAATCGAACTGTGACCTCCTGGTTCATGTGTCCACATTCAACCACTGAGCCACACTGGCTTGGCAAGATAGTAGATTTTAAATGTTTTTATCACAAGAAAATTAGTAACTATGCATGCTGGAAAACGTTCACTAGACTGATTGCGCTGATCATTTTGCAAATATCAATTCATAATGTTCTACACCTGAAAGTAATAAAATTTGTCAAGTATACCCTCAATAATAAAGAGGTAATATGCAAATTGACCCTCAAACCTCACACAAGATGGCCACCCCCATGTGGTCAAAGATGGCCACCCCCATGTGGTCAAAGATGGCCACCACAAGATGGCTGGCAGGGGAGGGTAGTTGTGGGCAATCAGGCCAGCAGGGGAGGGCAGTTAGGGGCGACCAGGCCAGCAGGGGAGGGCAGTTGGGGGCGACCAGGCCTGCAGGGGAGGGAGGGCAGTTGGGGGGTCCCAGACTGAAGAGGATATAGGCTGGGTTGAGGGACATGCCCCCCTCCCCCAGTGTATGAATTTCACACACTGGGCCTCTAGTACCTCAATAAAAAATAAGCTGAGATACATAAAAGTAGAACTCAGAAGGCTCAAAATATCAGAAAGAGCAGGAGACAGTGTTGGTAGTGAAATGCAGAAACACTGTCCTAGCCTTCCTATCCTGTTGACTCTGTGCTTTCCCTATGACATGGAAATTCCACTCTGGTATATGTACCTAGAAGAGAGAAAATGAGGCAGAAACACATTCTAAAATGTATGTGATAACTTCCTACGTTTGTTGAACAGTATAAATATACATACTCAAATTTCCCTTGGCCATCATTTTATCACAATTTTGGCCTCAATTTATGAAAGAAAGTATGTGCAACTTGAGAGGTATCACCTGAGATCCTGATTCAGCTAGAAAACAAAGATGCAGCATGAATGGCTTGATGCTCTGAAAACCAGTGGACTGCTTCTGCCTCTGTTCTCCTGTCTGGGTGCTGATTTACATATGAAAAACAGTGGGCCAAGGAACCAAGAGTCTCTGGCAGTACTGGGAAACACATTTCTAGTAGGAGGCCTCAGACACATACAGGCTGGAGCCTTGAACCCACTTTCCTGGGAGATCGGACTTAGACTAAAGAGGGCTTCATTAATCACAAAACCCATCAACTCCTGATCACTCAGGGCACCTCGCAATCTAAATGTGGCCAAAGGAACAACACTGAGAAGAGACCACTATCCTGATCTTCTTCAAACCAGCAGGAAGTAATACAGGACCAGATGATGTCACATGACCAGAGATGTTGCTGGGGATGATTCCTGATTGTCCCATTTCTGGAAAAGATTCTTAAGTAGTATTCCCAATTAAGAGAAGATCAAACGGTAATTGACAGAACCCTCAAAACACAAGGGGAACAACTTCCTCCTTGACAATTTCCTTGTGACTATAAACAAGGGAACAACAGCAGAAGTCTTGCTTATTGGTCCCATTATTGGGGGTCCAGAGTATAAAAGCCCCCAAAGAGAAGACACCATCAGAATCTAAGAAACTCACCTCTGAACAGAAGCCCACCCTCCACACCTGACACCATGTGCTGCTCCCCTTGCTGCCAGCCCACCTGCTACAGGACCACCTGCAGAACCACCTGCTGGAGGCCCACCTGCTGTGGGTCCAGTTGTGGGTCCTGCTGCTGCCAGCCTTGCTGCCGCCCAACCTGCTGCCGCCCTTGCTGTGTGAGCAGCTGCTGCCGGCCTTGCTGCTGTAGCACTCCCTGCTGCCAGCCCAGCTGCTGTGGGTCCAGCTGTGGCGGGTCCTGCTGCTGCTCGCCCTGCTGCCAGCAAGTTTGCTGCTGTCCCGTGAATGTCTGCAGAACCTGCTACCACCCCACCTGCTGCTGCGTGCCTGGGTGCATAAGCTATGGCTGTGGATCCAGCTGCTGCCAACCTTGCTGCTGCTGAGCACCTTGCCAGACAACCACCATCTGGACACACAACTTCTGTGAACTGACTTGCCATTATGGAAACAAATGGACCTTCTGGACTTTGTTGACAACCAGAATGAGGAACCATAATTTCTGTGACTCATCTGCCTGTTTAAAGAGTCAGCTGGATGGAGTGCAGAGGACTTCCCTCAGTTATCTTCTTCCCATGTATCTTCTTCCCATGTATGTCCCAGCTTTGTGCATCCTCGATATGCAGTCATGGTCTTGGCTTTGACTCTGAAGTCAGGACCAATGGCTCCCTCTAAACAACTTAGTCAACTAATCTTCATATTTAATTAATAGGTGTCTGTAACTGAATACTAACCCTCATCATCACAATTCCTTACAATGTACTGATGATTCTTATATGAGACTTTCTTCCTTCGGGATCACATTGAATTGTCTTACTAGATGCAGGACTCTTCTCTATGGGTTTCTTAATAAAGTCTATACCATAAGCCATCCATGTTGTGTGTGATCTATTGTACAGCATTCCTGATTTAAATACATATTGCATACTATATGCATCATTCATTTTGAGCATCAAAACAGCCTCCACAATTATTATCTACAATTTCAGAAAAAGATCAAATTCATTGCATAATGACACAAGCTAATCATAATGACCAGACTCAGATCCAGGACTAGGACTTCTGTTCCTGCTCAAGACACTGACATTTACATGTCAAAGATGTAGAGGTCAGAGCCTCGGGTTACAATACCCTTGGTAAGCTGTGGTGTTGTCATTGCTCAGATGAGGTTGTCATGGGCACGTACACACCATGAGACACCCCAGTAAATTCCCACATTCCAGACATACTTCTCCCTGCTCTCTACATGTTCGTGGTAATTATCACTCACCAAATAGTAACTGCTTTCGCTGCCTGCTACCCTACTGCTATGAAGAGTTTAACCTGACCAGATGATAGCTGTAACATTAGATTATGTTCCTGACAAAATGTGCTTGCATAGGAGTAAAGTTACCAATCCAGAAAGGCCAAAAGGCATGATGCGATAGGAAGCCCAGATTACGAAGTATATCACAGGGGTTTAAGGTGAGAAGGTTGCTTTTACTTATACCCGTTGCTTCTGAATCCATGGACACTAACCTTTATGGACACATATAGTACTACATATATGTCAACCTAACAATGGTTATTGGGTCAAAATATATACCACATTCAGAAGGCAATACATCACTCCTACAGGTTGTCACTCTATGGTGGTGTCTTTGCTGCACACCTAGAACACTATTACAATTTTTTAGTCAGGCCAGTAATTTCTCTGTCATGTGATGTATGGTAGGGCAACTACTAGTAGATCCATGGTTATTTGCCTATTGTTGACCTTGTTCTTTATAAAGTGGGTCCCTGCATCAAAAATGTTGCTGTCCAGCATCCTATAACAATATAGTGTAATCTGCTAGATAGGACTGCAGACAAGGAAGCTAATTCCACACGCCAAACATGCAATCATAGAAAGGAAGAACTGCTGTGTTTTCAATGTGGAAGTGGTACAAGTAGAACATTGGCTCTGTGTGGGTGATGACTTTCAAGGTGGATATTACAGATAAGGATTCAACACCATCCTCTGCTTATGACAACAGCACATAGAGCAGAGGCGCCGTGGGGAGAGGAAGTCCTTGCTGTTGGTCCACACAAAGCCTCTGTCCCTTCCTCCATGGCTACTTTGCTCATGCTCCCTGTGCAAGTGTTGGTGCACCTGAGAAGGGACATAGGCTGAGCTGTATCAAAGTCATAGTTGTCCAGTGTCTCCTAAATGGTAGATACTCTCTGGGGGGTTGGGCATTGAGGTGGGACAGAATGTGGAAACACTTTCTGTACACAGACCATCTCCCTCTACATGATGCTTCTCCAAATGCCTATAGTCTAACCTTACTCCTTCCAGCATTCAGACAATCAGTCAAGCCTTTCACCACTTGCAAATAGCCATTTACATCGTTCCATCAGGTTGGTTTTTTTGTTTGTTTTTGCAAAAAAATCATAAATATATAAATAATACTCAATGTACTATTCAAAGTTCTTTTCATTGGAAATATTTCCTCTGTCCACTGACTTTAAAACCAGAAGTCATTGATCTCTTGCCATAAAAACTCCATTGGACATAAATTCTGCTGTTTTACAGAGGTAAATGAAAGCCATAGTTTGCATTCTCAAAGAAAAAAATATCCTGAGAAAAGATTCAAGTGACCATAGTATATTTGGGATGCGCAGATCACATTGGCAGAGAGTTGAGAAAATGATGAGGCAGAAATGTGTATAAAGCCAGTATCAAGTTTACAACAGAAATGCAAACCTGAGGGAAAAGTCTCCAAAATTATGGAAAACACACACTTTGGAATTGTCCTACTTGACAAATGAAGGAGCCAGAGTCTTTATAAAAAGATCTCCAGAATTACTGGGTGAATGTTTTTGTTAGGTGACATGCACTGACGTCATGACTTTCTGCTTTAGCATGAACAGAACCCTAAGACAGAAAAGTGAACAACTGGTGGGAGGAAATTGGTCTGAGCACACTAAGACCCAAAATATGTACAAGTCAATTTGGAGAGCTATATATAACAAATGACTAATTAGTGGGTTGCTCAAACAATAACACGTATTTCTTGCAGTTCTGCAGGTTGGGATATCCAAGATCAAGGTGCTGGCAGGGTAAGTGTCCACTCAGGTGGACCTACCTCCTGGTTTGCCAATGGCTGCTTTATTTCTGTACCCTCCAATCACACACACACACACACACACACACACACACACACACACACACACACGGGGGGGAGGAGAGGGGGGACTCTGGTCTCTTTTTGTTAGTATCAGAGCACTAATCCTATCGGGGGACTTGCCCTCATTTCTTCAGCCAAATCTAATTACCTCTCATAGATACCTCCTCCAAATGCCATTATATTGGATACTAGGGCTTCAACATATGAATTTTTGAGAGGAAACAAACATTCAGGCTGTAAAAGTGAGGTAATTAGAAACATCATCTGCAATCTCCCCTTGATACTCTCAACCTTCCTCTGCTTCTTCAAATTGTGAACATCCACAATTTCTAGATTAAGAAGAATAATTAGAAAAGGAAAAGGATAAAGAGGAAGAGAATTTTATACCCCACAAAATTAGAAAAGGAAGAAATAAGGAAGATCAAAGTTAGTAGAGAAAGAAAATAACAAAGACAAGAGCTGAAAAAAATAATAGACTAAGAAGACAATAAAAAGAATCAATGAAACAAAGAGCTGGTATTTTGTAAAGAAGGAAAATTGACAAACCTTTAGTTAGACTCGCAAAGAAAAATAGTAATAACACTCAAATAAACAAAATCAGAAATGAAAGAAACAATGCTACGATTGATAGCACAGAAAACCTAATATCAAGAATAATTTGTAAAGAAATTGAAAATCTGAACAGTCATCCTATATAATAAAGAGCTTAGACCGAACAGCAGAATGACCATCTGGACATCCTTTCAGACGACCTTCCGGACAAAGCCGGGCTGCGAGGGCTGGCCGAGGCAGCTGGGGCTGTGAGGACCAAGCCCCTTGCATGAATTCTGTGCATTGGGCCTCTAATATTAGTAATAAATGACTCCATAATATAAAACCTTCCACAAACAAAAGTCTACAAGCAGATGGCTTCACTAGTGAATTCCACCAATCATTTAAAGTAGAATTAATACCAAAGTTTCTCAAACTCTTCCAAATAACAGAAGAAGAAGGAACAACTTCCAATCCCATTTATAAGGCCAGCATTACCCTAATACTAAAACCAGACAAGGACAATGAAGAAAGAAAATTACATGTCAATATCCCCAATGAGCATAGATGGAAAATCCTCAACAAAATATTAGCAAAAAGAATCCAACAAAAGATTGACTCATACACCATGATCAAGTGGAACTGATTTCAGGGATGCAAGGGTGGTATGACATCTGCAAATCAATGTGACACACCACATTAACAAAATGAAGGATAAAAATCATATGATTGTCTCATTAGAGGCAGAAAAAGCATTAGCCAAAATTCAATACCTATTTATTATAAAACTATCAACAAAGAGGGCATATAGGGAACATACCTCAACATAATAGAGGCCATATATGATAAGTCCATAGCTAACTTCAAACTCAATTGTGGAAAGCTGAAAGCTTTTTATATAAGACTAGAGGCCCAGTGCATGAATTCATGCATGGGTGGGGTCCCTCGGCCTGGCAGGCGATTGGGGCCGATTGGGGACACAGGAGGTTGGCCGGGAGGAGGGTCCGTGGAAGGTTGGCCGGCCGCGGAAGATTGGCTGTGGGAGCACACTGATCACCAGGGGGCAGCTCCTGCATTGAGAGTCTACTCCCTGGTGGTCAGTGCGCATGATAGCAACCGGTCAACCAGTCGTTTGGTCACTTAGGCTTTTATATATATAGATCAGGCACAAGACAAGAATGCCCACTCTTATTTAACATAGTATTTTATTCAACATAATATTGAACCCTTATCAACATAGTATTATTGCGAGTCCTAGCCAAAGCAATTAGCAAGAAAAAAAAAAAAAGGTATCCAAATCAGTAAAGAAGAGGTAAAATTGACTCTATTTGTAGATGATGTAATATATAATGAGAGAAAAACATAAAGACTCCACCAAAAAACTCCTTTTTAAAAAAAATATGTTTATTGATTTTTTACAGAGAGGAAGGGAGACGGATAGAGAGCTAGAAACATCGATGAGAGAGAAACATCGACCAGCTGCCTCCTGCACACCCCCTACCGGGGATGTGCCCGCAACCAATGTACATGCCCTTGACCGGAATCGAACCTGGGACCCTTCAGTCCGCAGACCGACGCTCTATGCACTGAGGCAAACCGGTTTTGGCCAAAAAACTCTTAGAACTAATCGATAAATTCAAAAAAATTGCAGTCTATGCAGTCAATATGCAAAATGCTGAATTTCCAGACATTAACAAATTATCAGAAAGAGAAATTCAGATAATAATTCCATTTACAATGGCATCAAAACAAAAATATATAGAAATAAATTTAACCAAATGGGTAAAAGACACCTGTGCCTGTCACTAAAAGACATAAATGAAAGAAATTGGAGAAGACACAAATAATGGAAGAATATCTGTGCTCATGGAATGGAAAAATTAATATTAATGTCCACAATGCTCAAAGCAATCTAACACTCAATGCAATTAATATTAAAATTTTAATGGCATTTTTTTCACAGAAATGGAAAAAAATCCTAAAATTTATATAGAACTAAAAAAATTTCTGAATAGCCAAAACAACCCTGAGAAAGAAGAGCAAAGCTACAGGCATCATGCTTCCTGGTTTCAAACTATATTACAAACCTATAGTAATCAAAATAGTAAGTTATTGGCATAAAAAACCCCCACATATCAATGGAGCAGAATACAGAGCCTAGAAATAAATCCACATACAGATGGTCAATGTCTTTATGACAAAGGAGCCAAGAATATAAATTGGGGAATGCACAGTCTTCTCAATAAATGGTGTTGGGAAAACTGACAAATACTAACTAGACTTACTGTGGTGATCATTCGCAATATATACAAACATGAATCATCATGTCCCACACCTGAAGTTAATGTTTTATGTCAATTGTACCTCAATAAAAAGGCAAGTATAGATATATGCCACTAGAATTCACAAGGCTCACAATATCAGAAAAAGCAGGTGACCTTGCTGTAGTGAAATGCTGAGACTCTACTCTGTTCTTCAACACTGTTGACTATGTGCTTTCCCTATGACATGGCTATTTCACGCCTACAAATTTACCTAGAAAGAGAGAATGGAGCACAAAAACATTGAAAAATGTATGGCTGACCATTTTCCACATCTGTTGGAATATATCAATTACACAACAAATACACTTTAACCATCATGTATCTGACCTGTTTGCCTCCATTTACAGAAGAAAGTATGTGTAAATTAGGATGTCTCACCTGAGATACTGACCAGTAAGAAAACAGAGATGGAACATGAATGCATTGATGCTCTGAAACCCAGTGGGCGGCTTCTGCCTCTACTCTCCTGTCTTGATGCTGATTTGCATTAGAAAAAAGAATAAGCTATATGTTCTCTACCCAAGTGTGTCTGATGGAACTGGAGAACAAGTTCTAGTAGGTGGCCACAGGCAAATAATACTAGAGTTCTCAATCCAGATTCTGGGAGATTAGACTTAGCCACAAGCAGGGCTCCATTCATACAGAACTCACTGGCTCAAGCATGTCAGGACACTTCCCCATATTAACAAGGCCAACGGTGTAAAGATGAGAAGAGAAAACTGTTCTGACCTTCACCAAGCCAGCAGGAAAGACCACAGACCACATGATGTCACATGACTAGAGATGTTCCTGAGGATGATTCCTGTTTCATTCCTGGAAAGGGCAGTAAATTAGGATTCACAATTAAGAAAAAGATCAAACAGTTATTTACATAAGCCTCAAAACACTCAGGGAACAACTTCCTCCTTGACAATTCCACAGTAATTACCAAAACAACAAAGAGGAAAGTCCTGCTTATTGGTCCCATTATTGGGGGTCCAGAGTATAAAAGCCCCCAAAGAGAAGACACCATCAGAATCTGAGAAACTCACCTCTGAACAGAAGCCCACCCTCCACACCTGACACCATGTGCTGCTCCCCTTGCTGCCAGCCCACCTGCTACAGGACCACCTGCAGAACCACCTGCTGGAGGCCCACCTGCTGTGGGTCCAGTTGTGGGTCCTGCTGCTGCCAGCCTTGCTGCCGCCCAACCTGCTGCCGCCCTTGCTGTGTGAGCAGCTGCTGCCGGCCTTGCTGCTGTAGCACTCCCTGCTGCCAGCCCAGCTGCTGTGGGTCCAGCTGTGGCGGGTCCTGCTGCTGCTCGCCCTGCTGCCAGCAAGTTTGCTGCTGTCCCGTGAATGTCTGCAGAACCTGCTACCACCCCACCTGCTGCTGCGTGCCTGGGTGCATAAGCTATGGCTGTGGATCCAGCTGCTGCCAACCTTGCTGCTGCTGAGCTCCTTGCCAGACAACCACCATCTGCACACACAACTTCTGTGAACTGACTTGCCATTATGGAAACAAATGGACCTTCCGGACTTTGTTGACAACCAGCATGCTGGACCATAATTTCTGTGACTCATCTGCCTGTTTAAAGAGTCAGCTGGATGGAGTGCAGAGGACTTTCCTCAGTTCTCTTCCTCCCGGGTATGTAGACCTTGCCCCCACATTGTGTATCCTCGATATGCAGTCATGATCTTGGCTTTGACTCTGAAATTAAGACCAATGGCTCCCTCTAAACAACTTAGTCAAACAAATCTTCATACCTTATTTACAGGTTTCTGTAACTGAATAATAACTCTCATCATCACAATTCCTTACAATGTAATCATGATTCTTGTATAAGACTTTCTTCCTTTGGGATCACACTGAATTGTCTTATGAGATCCAGGACTCTTCTCCATGTGTTTTTTTAATAAAGTCTATACCATAAGCCATCCATATTGTGTGTATTTATTGTACAGCGTTCCTGATTTAAATACTTATTGCATACTATATGCATCATTCATTCTGAGCACAATAGCTCCCACAATTATTATCTACAATTTCAGAAAAACAAATTCATTGCATAATGTCACAAGCTAATAATAATGACCAGACTCAGATCCACGACTGGGTCTTCTGTTCCTGCTCATGCCACTGACATTTACATGTCAAAGATGTAGAGGTCTGAGCCTCTGGTTACTGCACCCTTGGCAAGCTGTGGTATTGTCATTGGTCAGATAAGGTTGTCAATGAGCCTGCACACCCATGAGACACTCCAGTAAATTCCCACATTCCAGCTGTACTTCTCCCTGCTCTCTACTGGTGCAACTTTGTGGTCAATATCACTCACCAAATAGTAACTGCTTTCTCTGCTTGCTATTCTACTCAGATGAAAATTCCATACTCACCTGATGATAGTTACAAAGTTACATGATATTACTTCTCAAAAAGTGCTTTCTTAGGAGTAAAACTACCAATCCAGAAGAAACTAGAGGCATGATGGGATAGGAAGCCCCAATTCCCAAGCATGCTACAGGGTATTCACATGAGAAGGACACCTTTACTTTTCACCCATTATTTCTAAATCCATGGATACTAACTTTCGGGAATACATATAGTACTACATATATGTCAAGCAAATAATGGTCACTGGACAAAATATATGCCACATTTAGAAGACAATATATCAATCCCCCAGGTTGTCATCTCTATGGTGGTATCTTTGCTGCACATCTAAAACACCATGCTCATTTTTTATCAGTCCAGCAATTTCTCTGTCATTGATGTATGGTAGGGCAAGTAGATCCATAGGGCAAGTAGATCCATGATTATATGCTTACTGTTGATCCTGTTCATCATAAAGTGGGTCCCTTGGTCCAAAATGTTGCTATCCAGCATCCTACGACAATAGACTGTAAGCTCGTGGGTAGCACTGCAGACAAAGAAGACAATTCCACACACCGAACTCGCAACCACAGAAAGGAAGAACTGCTGTGTTTTCCATGTGGAAGTGGTACAAGTAGAACATTGGCTCTGTGTGGGTGATTACTTTCAAGGTGGATATTACAGATAAGGATTCAACACCATCCTCTGCTTATGACAACAGCACATAGAGCAGAGGCGCCGTGGGGAGAGGAAGTCCTTGCTGTTGGTGCACACAAAGCCTCTGTCCCTTCCTCCATGGCTACTTTGCTCATGCTCCCTGTGCAAGTGTTGGTGCACCTGAGAAGGAGCACAGGCTGAGCTGTATCAAACTCATAGTTGTCCAGTGTCTCCTAAATGGTAGATACTCTCTGGGGGGCCAGTGAAGTGGAACACAAAGTGGAAACACTTTTTGCCTACAGACCATCTCCCTCTACATGATTCTTTTCCAAATGCCTATAGTCCAACCTTGGTCCTTCCAGGACTATGAGCAGTCAGTCAAGGCTTTCACCCTGGCAAACAGTCAATTAACATAGTTCCCTCGAGCCACTTTTTAAATCCAAAGTTACATACACATATAAACAATGCTCAATGTACTCCTCACAGTTGTTTTGACTGGAAATATTTCCTCTGTCCACTGCCTTTGAAACTAGATCTCTTGCCATAAAAACTCCATTGGGTACAAATTCTGCTATTGGGGTTACCAATTAATGAATTTCAAGGTATTCCATGTCCATATATTATAATAATTTTATGTTTTTTAGGAATAAAATGGAATTGTGGTAAAAAATATCATCCTTGTGTTCATTAGTCATGGATATCATTGCTACACATGATCTTCTCCCTGGTTTGGGAGAAGACCTACCATTATTCCTGGTTTGGGATGTTCATAATTTGTAACATTGGGGTCAGTTGTACTAAGTCAGAGATAAAGAGATAAGCAAGAGAGAAACAAATCTTAGATTATTAAGGGAAAAGAAAAGGGAAAGTTACTATTCTCTACCAAAAATAAGGGTGATGAATTGATTTGTTTTTGTCATGTCTGTTGAAAATAAAAGAACGATGGTATCTCCAAGAAAGTATCTGCCAGCAGACTGGCTGCCCCATTAAAAGAAAGGAAAATAGAGAAAGAAACACTTCCAGATTAATCCATGTGTGGTCATAATATGTAAGATGGTAGCTGGAAAATAAAAAAAATATTTGTAAAGGATGATCATACAGTGTATATAAGAAACAATTCATGAGTTGGTATAAAGAATACACTATATTTCCCCTAACAGTAAAGCTAGTGAGTGGCAGAGCAGGAATCTGAGGACTCTTCCATATGATTTAAACCTCATAACCAAAATCAACTGTACTTACTTCCACAATAGAGAACTTATGGTTGAAGATAAAATCAGAGATAAACAGATGTCCAATCTACAGAAAATGGATAATGGAAACTAGAAGCATCTTACAAAATCAGCACAGACGCAAGTAGTAAGAATAGTAATAAATGTCCATACATTCCAGGATCTTATTATTTTCCACCCAACCAGAATCTAGGAACAACTAGAATATTAATAGAAACTACTCTTAACAATATCTTCACAATAAAGATTTATTTGGCAATGTCAATTTCATGGTCCTTGAGAAAAATTGAGCTTCATAAAATTCATGTAATCAACAGGAAATGCTGTCCTTCATCGGAAGTGCATCCCACGAGGCGGGGAAACACATGCCAGAGATCAGAGTGAAGGGAATGCGATGCTGCGGCAGGCCTACCAGGGGACAAGGTGTCTAATGAGAGGAGGAGCTGCTCTGCAATGCCAGTCTGACTGTCTGGTCACACGAATCCCGATGAGCAAGAGATGCAGGAGGCCCAGGGGGGTGGACGCTCACATAAGGAAGCTCTGTTATGGGAGATGTTAGCAAATGGGATGGGCTACTCTGGGGGTAGGAACTCACATCACTGCAGGTATCAAGCATAAACTAAATAACCAGTTGGTAGATACTGGGATATTGTACCTTGATTTGCACTCTCTGTGAGCAAATTCAATAGGGGACTCTAAGGGTCCTTTCTATTACTGAGTCTCTCTAAAGTCCCTAAAATCTTTCTCTTGACAATCACTGTCACTGAATGCTTGCTGACATTGCTGTCATTCTCAGAAGTCCACAAGCATTCAAAAGCATCACACTGAAATAAATACATGGCACAGGGTGCCATGAAATTTTTATACATTCATCTGGGAGAACAAGAAGCTCTTTCCAAAACACTTTCAAGTCGATTTTCAGAATTGTGACAAATCTATGAGGGGCTGGATTTGAATCTTGAGGACTGAGACATCTGATCTAATCACACACAAGGATGAGTCGCCACCTGAGGTCTAACAACTTTATTGATCCTCATAAACTAATATGCAAATTATTAGCCATAATTATGAATGTAGTAATTGTAGTTTTTAACTCTATTTAACCAGTTGTTTCTCACTGCACAAATGCCTACCAGAGTAGTCAAATAATAACAGGAGGGTTATTTTCTGAGTAAAGAATCAGAAGAAATAATTTAGAAGAACAAAATGTTTAGTGGCACTGCTTGCGTTCATGTCAAACACGTGCTCTTGCCTCAGGAACTGGAAGGCTCAGGTGCAATGTCCCTCTCCCCTGTGCGGTGCAGCTGTGCGCTGCCCACCTCTGCCCGTGTGCCTCTCCTGACTCTGAACTTGCAGGGTTCACTGCCACACGCCCATTTGAGAAACCACATTCATTTCTACATGTCCTCAACCTGGGTAGTGAATGTTCTACTTGTCTTGATATAATTCTTCCTCTTTAAAGTGCCCGTATAAATTGGTTCTGCTCCTGTTTGTGTCTTTACATTCAGATTTAGAAGGGCAATCCTATCATGTGTGGATGATATAACTGTGCATGTAAAATGTCCAAAAAAATCTATCAATAAGCTATTCTATATAATAAAAGGCTAATATGCAAATGGATCGAACAGCAGAATGACTGGTACCTATGATGTGCACTAGCCACCAAGGGGGCAGATGCTCAACGCAGGAGCTGCCCCCTGGTGGTCAGTGCACTCCCACACTGGAGTGCCACTCAGCCAGAAGTCAGACTCAAGGCTGGTGAAGTCAGAGGCAGTGAGAGCCACTCCCGCCTCCACGGCCTAAGCCGTCAGTTGGACATCTCCCGAGGGCTCCTGGACTTCAAGAGGGCACAGGCTGGGCTGAAGGACACCCCCCCCCCCACCCACCCAATGCACAAACTTTCGTGCACCGGACCTCTAGTTAGAAATAATAATGCAGATTGATTACACGATCAACATACAAACATGAATTGTATTTATGTATGTCAGAAACAGAATTTAACATTTCAAGTATAACGTATTCAAAATCCATGGATACTAACTTTCATGAATATATAGTACTACATATATGTCAAAGAAATAATGGTCATTGGGTCAAAATATATGCCACATTTAGAAGACAATATATCAATCCCCTAGGTTGTCATCTCTATGGAAATATCTTTGCTGCACATCTAAAACACCATGCTCATTTTTTGTCAGTCCAGCAATTTCTCTGTCATGTGATGTATGGTAGGGCAAGTAGATCCATGATTGTATGCCTATTGTTGACCTTGTTCATCATAAACTGGGTCCCTTGGTCCAAAATGTTGCTATCCAGCATCCTACGACAATAGACTGTAAGCTCGTGGGTAGCACTGCAGACAAAGAAGACAATTCCACACACCAAACTCGTAACCATAGAAACGAAGAATCGCTGTGTTTTCCATGTGGAAGTGGTACAAGTAGAACATTGGCTCTGTGTGGGTGATTACTTTCAAGGTCAATATTACAGATAAGGATTCAACACCATTCTCTGCTTATGACAACAGCACATCAATCTAAATATGGCCAAAGGAACAACACTGAGAAGAGACCACTATCCTGACCTTCTTCAAACCAGCAGGAAGTAATACAGGACCAGATGATATCACATGACCAGAGATGTTGCTGGGGATGATTCCTGATTGTCCCATTTCTGGAAAAGATTCTTAAGTAGTATTCCCAATTAAGGAGAAGATCAAACGGTAATTGACAGAACCCTCAAAACGCAAGGGGAACAACTTCCTCCTTGACAATTTCCTTGTGACTATAAACAAGGAAACAACAGCGAGGAAAGACCTGCTTATTGGTCCCAACATTGGGGGTCCAGAGTATAAAAGCCCCCAAAGAGAAGACACCATCAGAATCTGAGAAACTCACCTCTGAACAGAAGCCCACCCTCCACACCTGACACCATGTGCTGCTCCCCTTGCTGCCAGCCCACCTGCTACAGGACCACCTGCAGAACCACCTGCTGGAGGCCCACCTGCTGTGGGTCCAGTTGTGGGTCCTGCTGCTGCCAGCCTTGCTGCCGCCCAACCTGCTGCCGCCCTTGCTGTGTGAGCAGCTGCTGCCGGCCTTGCTGCTGTAGCACTCCCTGCTGCCAGCCCAGCTGCTGTGGGTCCAGCTGTGGCGGGTCCTGCTGCTGCTCGCCCTGCTGCCAGCAAGTTTGCTGCTGTCCCGTGAATGTCTGCAGAACCTGCTACCACCCCACCTGCTGCTGCGTGCCTGGGTGCATAAGCTATGGCTGTGGATCCAGCTGCTGCCAACCTTGCTGCTGCTGAGCTCCTTGCCAGACAACCACCATCTGGACAGACAACTTCTGTGAACTGACTTGCCATTATGGAAACAAATGGTCTTCGTTGACTTTGCTGACACCAGCATGCTGGACCATAATTTCTGTGACTCATCTGCTTGGTTACAAGTTTTGAGTCAGCTTGATGGAGGTCACAGGACTTCGACCTTCCTCCTGTGCATGTAGATCATGTACCAGTTTTGTGCATCCTCGATATGAAATTGACCTTTATTTTGAAGTATGATTACCTAGTTCCTCTAAGTAACTTAGGAAATCAAATTCTCATAACTTTTTCATAGGTTTCTGTAATTAATCAATAATCTTCACAATCATATTTTCTTTTTCAGTGTACTCATGGTTTTTGTATCATGCTTTCTTCTTTTATGATCATTTTGAGTTGTCTTTGTAGAATCAGGAGTCTTACTTATGTGTTTCTTAATAAATTCTATATCATAATTCATCCATATTGTGTGTTATTTATTGTACAGAATTCCTGATATAAGGATTTAAATACACATTGCATACTGCATGCATTATCCATTCTGAGCATCATAATAGCACCTCCCACCTTATTATCTCCAATATTCAGAAAAACAACAACTCACAAACAGTTCATTGTGCAATGTCACAAGCTAATAATGAACAGACTCAGATCCAGGACTGGGTCTCCTGTTCCTGCTCAAAGGTACTTACATCTACATCTCATAGATGTAGGTCTGAGCTCCAGTTACATCTGGTTGACATGCTGTGGTTGCTGTCCTTGCTCATTTATGAATGTCACTGAGCCCAAACCCACCACGAGTCACTCCAGTGAAATCCTGTGTTCCAGATGTATTTCTTTCTGCTCTCTTACCTTCAAGATAACGATCCCTCCCCAAATAGTAACTGCTCTCTAGAGTCCACAATGGCCAGATGATAGTTGTGTCTCCTGACACAAAAAGGTGTCTTTCAGAGGAGTAAGACCTTCAACCCAGGAGAGCCTAAAGGCATTATGAGACAAGAAGCACAGATTCCCAAGTGTCTCTCTGGGAGTTAATTTGAGAAGGTTCACTCCAACTTCCATCCATCATTTTCTGAACCTACGTGTTCTACTTTTTAATGGATATATGTGGTCCTACATATATATCAAACCATATAATGGCATCGGATTGAGGTACATTCCACATCCAGAACACAATATAGCAGGATGTCACCTCTAATTTGGTGTCTTTGCTGCACATCTAAGAGACCATTTTAATTTCTCATCAAGCCTGAAATTTCTCTGTCATGTGATGTAGAGTAGGACAAGTAGATCCCATGGTCTTGTGCCTATTGTTGACCTTGTTCATCATAAGAGTGGATCCCTTGGTCCAAAGTGATGCTATCCTATGACTTATATACTGTAAGCTGGTGGGTAGCATTGCAGACAGGGAAGACAATTCTATGCACCACACATGCAATTATAATAAGGAAGAACTGCTATTGTCTTTTCACTGTAGAAGTGGTCTGATGTAGAAAACTAGCCTCCACGTGGGGTGGTTAGCTTCATGATTGATATTTATCGATAAGGGCTCAATACCATTCTCTGCTTATGACAACAGCATATACAGCAGAGGCAGCAGAGGTGAGAGGGAGCCGTGCTATTGGTCCACACCTGCCTCTATTCCTGCCACCATAGCTACTTTCCATCATGGCATGTGTGCCTGAAAGTGACCCGTGGGATATTCCTGTGAACTGTTTAAAAGTAACACTTTTCCCCAAGCCCTACTCTGCATTGCAGGTTAATCTTGTGGGTCATAAAAGTGCTTTGGAAACCTAATACAGGGAGTCACATCAGGTGCAAATTCAGTCACAGGAAGTGAGGAGGATATTGCCATATTTAGGGTTGACTTATTTGAGGGAGGTGGAGGAAATGGTATAAGAACTGAAGCATAAATGTGTGGGATGCAATCAGAGCATATGTCCTAAACACAATATAAGCAGATCAAATTCAGCGCCATATACATATGATCATAACCACATTGAATTGTTGACAGAAATACAAGGGTGGTTTAACATTTAAACGTGAATCAATTTTTAAAAATCATATTTACTGAAAAAAGAGGAGGCTAATCATATGATTATCTCAACAGGTAAAGAAAAAACATTTTATAAATTTAAACACATTTCAAATATAGAATGCCTTAACAAATAGGAATAAAAAAAAAAACAACCCTTGCTCCCTTGATGGAAAGAATCTACAGAAAAGACAGAAAGCTTACTATTTAATTATGAAATATGGAGAGCTGTCCTACTCTACAGACAATACACAAAGAAATCCACTTCACCATTCCATTCAATATTAAAGGGAGGGCCTACCCGTGAACTAAAGAAGGAAACAATTTACAAGATAAAAATGCTGCTAATGAATAAAACCACCATTTTCTGTGGATATGACAGTGTATGCAAAATTTCCAACAAAAAAACTTATTATTAAAAATAATGAGGGAATTTGATTCCAAGATAAATTCATATACAAACGAATGTTCTTCTGTATGTCAGAAGCAGTTACAAATAAAATTTTATATTATACCATAAATAAGATCCTAAAAATAAAATATCTAGGATAAATCTAATGAAAGATAGCCAAGACCCCTACAGAGAACAGAATAGTTTGACCAAGCAAGTCTATGAGAAATCTACTACTAGGTATATATATATATTCAAAGAGACATTTATATATGTTTGCCAAAACACCTATACAAAAAAAAAATTCATAGAGGCACTATTATTAAGAGTCCCAAACTGCAAAAAACCTACGTATTTCTCAAGTGGACAATCAACAAATAAATTATGTCATATTTATCCAGTGGAAGATTATACACCAACAATAATAAATGAACTACAAATATTTACATTGTTAATGTCACAATCATCATGTAAAGAAGAGCCAATTCTATAATCTTTTATTTATATAAAGATCTAAAAGAGTGAAATCAAGCTATAGTGTGTGACAAGTCAAGAGAGTGATTAGCAAGCATTAGGGATGCATAAGGGGGTATGATTTGAAGTGAGTAAGGTTCATTTCTATTTCTTGACCTGATAGTATTACCACAGGTCTGGTCATTTTATAATAATCAGTCAAACTGGAAGTTAATCATCTGCATAATTTTAAAATAAATAGTATACCTAAAAAAAGTTTAAACATATTAGACCTCAAAGATAAATCAGGTAACATCTCAACTAATCTAATTCCTTCATAAACTGAGAGAGAGGCAGGGAGAGAGAGAGACAATTATAAGAAAAGGAGAAAAAAAGAAAACACGGTACATGTGCAGTCAGTGACATGCGGTCACTGAATCTGCTGGTTAACAAGGTTAGGACTGGAGTCACCAATTCATCCTGGTTTGCCCAAACTGCCCCCAGTGACACCACTGGGGAGTCCCGCATCCTGGGAAACCCCTTAGTCCTCATCAATCAGGACCATTGGTCACCCAGGAAGTGAAATGATGGATGCTCTCTCAGTCCCAGCTTTTGCTTCCACCCACCTGCTTTGGTTCTGCTGAGCATACGGAAGAGATTATGCCAAACATCCTCTACCCAAGTGTCTGTGATGGAACTGGGATACACAGGTGGGGTGGTTGCTCCAGAGAGAGATTCCTGTCACAGTCTTGAATCAGTTTTTTGTGGGCAAATAGACTTGGACTCAGGCATGGTGTCAATTTAACCCCATGAACATACCAGCATCATGTCCCTCACACAGGGATACTTTCCAATCTAAGCACAGCTTACTACACAAAACACATGAACTGACCCTCATCAGGCCATGAGGAACTCTACCATATGACCACAACATGACCAAAGCAGGAACCATCCTGATGATGGGACCACCTTCCTTTTATCTGAAAACGTTTCTATGACTTATTCTCAATTAAGGAACACATTAAACACTTATTTTCTAAACGTTCATATCAGATAGGAAACAACTTCCTCCTTGACAATTTCTCTGTGATTAACTAAACAACATAAACAAAAACAAGGAAAGTCTTACTGATTGGTTCCAACATTGGGGGCCCAGTGTATAAAAACCCCAGAACAGAAGAAGTCCTCAGAATCTGAGAAACTCACCTCTGAACACAAACTCACCTTCTACACCTGACACCATGTGCTGCTCCCCTTGCTGCCAGCCCACCTGCTGTGGATCCAGCTGTTGTGGGTCCAGATGTTGCCGGCCCAGCTGCTGCTGCCGCCCCTGCTGTGTGTCCAACTGCTGCCGCCCATGCTGTGTGTCCAGCTGCTGCCAGCCTTGCTGCCGCCCTTGCTGTGGGTCCAGCTGCTGCCAGCCTTGCTGCCGCCCCTGCTGTGGGTCCAGCTGCTGCCAGCCTTGCTGCCGTCCCTGCTGTGTGTCCAGCTGCTGCCAGCCTTGCTGCCGCCCATGCTGTGTGTCCAGCTGCTGCCAGCCTTGCTGCCGCCCATGCTGTGGGTCCAGCTGCTGCCAGCCTTGCTGCCGCCCAACCTGGTGTCAGACCACCTGCTGTAGAACCACCTGTTGCCGGCCCAGCTGCTGCTGCCGCCCCTGCTGTGTGTCCAGCTGCTGTCAGCCTTGCTGCCGCCCTTGCTGCGGGTCCTGCTGCTGCCAGCCTTCCTGCTGCTGATCACCTCACCAAAGAAACACCTTCTTCATACACCATCTGTTAACTGACTCGCCATTTGGGAAACAAATTCACTTCCTAGGCTTGGCAGACAACCCTCATGCTCTACCTTAATTTCTGTGACTCATGTGCCTGGTACAAGCTTCCAAATCAGCTGGATGGAGAGCAGAGGACGTCCCCAATCAGCTTCCTTCCGTGTGGGTGGAACGTGTCAGTTTCATGCATCCTCGATATGGAGCTCTGGTCTCGGCTTTGACTCTGTAGTCAAGGTCTTCACCCTCTCCCTCTGTAACTTAGAAAAAGGAATTCTTGTAACTGTTACATAGGTTTTCTGCAACTGCTGAAAATCTTCTCAATCCTATTTTCTTTTCCCGTGCACTCCTGGTTCCCGTAATCCTGCTTTCTTCTTTCATGCTCACTCTGAGTTGGCTCCCTAGATACGGGAAGTTGTACCTCTATTTCTTAATAAATTCTGTGCATTCCACATTGTGTTTGGTTTTATTATAAATTCTGATGTAAGGATTTACACACATGTTGCACATCATATGCATGATCCATTCTGAGCTTCATGTAGTCCCCCCAAAATAATTATCGCCATTCTTCATATGAGAAGGTTTCACAGGGTCATGCTGGACAGCTGATTTGGACAGACTCAGACCCAAGACTGTATCTTTTGCTTCTGCTCAATGGCACGTAAGTTACTATCTCAAGACAAATCAGAAAAAGGCCTGGACTGAGCACCAGCAAGATGTTAATTTGAGTGTCTCTGACAGTGGAAATGATATTCTCCTGTACGTAAATGCACATAACACCTATTTACAAAGTTCTCCCCAAATCAGTGTCCACACCTCAGCTACATAGTAGGGCAGCAAGGCCGGTAGTTTACAGCTCTCCTGCGAGAAGGATCCTTTCCTGTCTCAGGTGTTGTCCAGCCACTCACGCTTTCATGGGCATCCAATATTCGGGAGTATCCAGTATGTCCTCATGAGGGAGAGGCTCATGTAAAGAGACTTGTTCTTTGCTTTCACATAAATCAACATCTTGGCTGTCCTCCATCCCCTGAGATACCTATAGACTAGAATAAAAGAGAATTAAGTCAATTCCTGCAAAACATTTTACATTCCCCAACTTTAAGGCAATTTGTCATTTTTATCAGAATATTAGCTCTAACTGGTTTGGCTCAGTGGATAGTGTGGTGGCCTGCGGACTGAAAGGTCCCAGGTTCAATTCAGGGCAAAGGCATGTACCTTGGTTGCGGGCACATCCCCAGTAGGAGGTGTGCAGGAGGCAGCTGATCAATGTTTTTCTCTCATCGATGTTTCTAACTCTCCATCCTCTCCCTTCTTCTCTGTAAAAAAATCAATAAAATATGTGTTTTTTTAAAAATATATATATAAGAGAGTTCATTAAGAAAAAAAGTTGGGAACTGAGAAATAAACAATGGGCATGTATGACATTAAGGAATTCATAAATCTGAACATCCTATGGAAATAGAACCATCTCTTGTGTATTGTGAGTCAACTCTGAAGCATTTGAGAGAAATAAAAACCTGTGTTCCAGGGGAAGTGAAATAACGCGAGAAAGAAGAATAGTCGAGGAGACTGAGCACTCCTAGTAGTCATGCTGGACAGAGGCTGCTCTTTGGTCCTGAACTAACAATGCTGCCTGAACATTCACTGAGGTAAGGCTTGAGACTGGTTCTGAGAGAATTAGAAGAGTTTGGAACTCGGATCACCTCCTTGGGAGCAGTAGGGGTGTCTCTGATGAGCTCACGAAGCTGGTATCCAGGACACGTGCTCGCTTTTGAGACTGTGTATCTGGGATGCTCAGAAGAGACTGCCATGACCAAACTGACGGACTGCTGGTCCTTGGTGGGTGTTTGCGTGATTAAAATGAGAAACTAACATGTTCTGGGTGACTTACTATTTGCTAAATGCTCTCAGTGCTTTTTCTACATATCTTCAATTGCTGAAAAAAATTTTCAATGCAGGTATAGATGTTCCCACTGTACAGATGAGGATATTGAGACTGAGGAGGTAAAGAAACGTCATAGTTTGGTTTCTCCAAGAAGTCACCTAAAGAAATGATTCAAGTGCATGTAGTTGATTTGGTAAGTGCAGGCCTCACTTGTTGGGGAGTGTGGATGTGATACCGGGAAGGGGCTCACGAAACCAGTACCATTGTGGCCACCTGAAGCTTATGCCTAAGAGGAAATATCAGAAACGATGCAAGCACACACTTTAGGATTATCCAACTGAGTAATCCGGGAGCCGCCTCCTTATGACCCTCTCCAGAAGCAGTGGTTGTGGCCCACACCGGCAGCATGACCTCTGTGGTTGCAAGAAAACAGCCCTGAGCACAGAGATGCAGGTCTACTGGCAGCAACTGGCCTGAACACACTAAGATCCAAGATACCTGGGGGGGGGGAATGCAGAACCTCATCTATAACCTATGACTTTCCCCATTGCATCCAACACTGGGTTATTCCGTATAAACCCACACTTTCTAGAAGAGGAGGAAAGAGGAAGAAGAGGTAGTGCTGGTGAAGGAGATGTAGAAGGTGGAGAGGACGGGGGGTAGGAAAGGTGAGGGAGAGATAGAGAAGAAGAAAAATGAGAAGGAGGGAGAAGAGGAAGGACGGAGGAGGTAGCGAAGGAGGAAAAGGGAGAGAGAAGAACAAAGAAAAGGGGAGGAAAAAAAGAAGGGATCAAAGGAAATGAGAAAGAAGAAAACACAGTAATTGTGCAGTAACTGATGTGAGGTCACTGAATGTGATTGTTAACAAGGTCAGGACTGGACTCACCACCTCATCCTGCTTTGCCCAAACTTCCCCAGTCATATCTCTGGGGAGTCCCACATCCTGGGAAACCCTTTAGTCCCGGGCAGTCAGGACCATTGGTCACCCAGGAAGTGAAATGATGGATGCTCTCTCAGTCCCAGCTTCTGTTTCCTCCCACCTGCTTTGGTTCTGCTGAGCAGACGGAAGAGATTATGCCAAACATCCTCTACCCAAGTGTCTGTGATGGAACTGGGATACACAGGTGGGGTGGTTGCTCCAGAGAGAGATTCCTGTCACAGTCTTGAATCAGTTTTTTGTGGGAAAACAGACTTGGACTCAGGCGTGATGTCAATTTAATCCCATGAACATACCAGCATCATGTCATTTAAACAGGGATACTTCCAAAACTAAGTACAGTGGAATATACAAAACACATGTACTGACCCTCATGAGGCCATGAGGGACTCTATCATATGACCACAATATGACCAAAGCAGGAACCATCCTGATGATGGGACCACCTTCCTTTTATCTGAAAACGTTTCTATGACTTATTCTCAATTAAGGAACACATTAAACACTTATTTTCTAAACGTTCATATCAGATAGGAAACAACTTCATCTTAGACAATTTCCCTGTGATTACCAAAACAACATAAACAAAAACAAGGAAAGTCATACTGATTGATCCCAACATTGGGGGCCCAGTGTATAAAAACCCCAGAACAGAAGAAGTCCTCAGAATCTGAGAAACTCACCTCTGAACACAAACTCACCTTCTACACCTGACACCATGTGCTGCTCCCCTTGCTGCCAGCCCACCTGCTGTGGATCCAGCTGTTGCCGGCCCAGCTGCTGCTGCCGCCCATGCTGTGTGTCCAGCTGCTGCCAGCCTTGCTGCCGCCCCTGCTGTGGATCCAGCTGTTGTGGGTCCAGCTGTTGCCAGCCCAGCTGTTGCTGCCGCCCATGCTGTGTGTCCAGCTGCTGCCAGCCTTGCTGCCGCCCCTGCTGTGTGTCCAGCTGCTGCCAGCCTTGCTGCCGCCCATGCTGTGGGTCCAGCTGCTGCCAGCCTTGCTGCCGCCCCTGCTGCGGGTCCTGCTGCTGCCAGCCTTCCTGCTGCTGATCACCTCACCAAAGAAACACCTTCTTCATACACCATCTGTTAACTGACTCGCCATTTGGGAAACAAATTCACTTCCTAGGCTTGGCAGACAACCCTCATGCTCTACCTTAATTTCTGTGACTCATGTGCCTGATACAAGCTTCCAAATCAGCTGGATGGAGAGCAGAGGACGTCCCCAATCAGCTTCCTCCCATGTGGGTGGAACGTGTGTCAGTTTTAGGCATCCTCCATACGGAGCTGTGGGTGGAACATGTGTCAGCTTCGTGCATCCTCGATATGGAGCTCTGGTCTCTGCTTTGACTCTGTAGTCAAGGTCTTCACCCTCTCCCTCTGTAACTTAGAAAAAGGAATTCTTGTAACTGTTACATAGGTTTTCTGCAACTGCTGAAAATCTTCTCAATCCTGTTTTCTTTTCCCATGCACTCCTGGTTCCCGTAATCCTGCTTTCTTCTTTCATGCTCACTCTGAGTTGGCTCCCTAGATACGGGAAGTTGTACCTCTATTTCTTAATAAATTCTGTGCATTCCACATTGTGTTTGGTTTTATTATAAATTCGGATGTAAGGATTTACACACATGTTGCACATCATATGCATGATCCGTTCTGAGCTTCATATAGTTCCACCAAAATTATTATCGCCATTCTTCATATGAGAAGGTTTCACAGGGTCATGTTAGACGGCTGATTTGGACAGACTCAGACCCAAGACTGTATCTTTTGCTTCTGCTCAGTGACACGTAAGTTACTATGTCAAGACAAATCAGAAAAAGGCCTGGACTGAGCACCAGCAAGATGTTAATTTGAGTGTCTCTGACAGTGGAAATGATATTCTCCTGTACGTAAATGCACATAACACCTATTTACAAAGTTCTCCCCAAATCAGTGTCCACACCTCAGCTACATAGTAGAGCAGCAAGGCCGGTAGTTTACAGCTCTCCTGCGTGAAGGATCCTTTCCTGTCTCAGGTGTTGTCCAGCCACTCACGCTTTCATGGGCATCCAATATTCGGGAGTATCCAGTGTGTCCTCATGAGGGAGAGGCTCATGTAAAGAGACTTGTTCTTTGCTTTCACATAAAGCAAAATCTTGGCCTTCCTCCATCCCCTGAGATACCTATAGACTAGAATAAAAGAGAATTAAGTCAATTCCTGCAAAACATTTTACATTCCCCAACTTTAAGGCAATTTGTCATTTTTATCAGAATATTAGCCCTAACTGGTTTGGCTCAGTGGATAGTGTGGTGGCCTGTGGACTGAAAGGTCCCAGGTTCGATTCCAGGCAAGGGCATGTACCTTGGTTGCGGACACATCCCCAGTAGGAGGTGTGAAGGAGGCAGCTGATCGATGTTTTTCTCTCATCGATGTTTCTAACTCTCCATCCTCTCACTTCTTCTCTATAAAAAATCAATAAAATATGTGTTGTGTTTTTTTTTTTAAATATAAGAGAATTCATTAAGAAAAAAAGTTGGGAACTGAGAAATAAACAATGGGCATGTATGACATTGAGGAATTCATAAAATCTGAACCTCCTATGGAAATAGAACCATCTCTTGTGTATTGTGAGTCAACTCTGAAGCATTTGAGAGAAATAAAAACCTGTTCCAGGGGAAGTGAAATAACGCGAGAAAGAAGAATAGTCGAGGAGACTGAGCACTCCTAGTAGTCATGCTGGACAGAGGCTGCTCTTTGGTCCTGGACTAACAATGCTGCCTGAACATTCACTGAGGTAAGGCTTGAGACTGGTTCTGTGAGAATTAGAAGAGTTTGGAACCCGGATCACCTCCTTGGGAGCAGTAGGAGTGTCTCTGATGAGCTCACGAAGCTGGTATCCAGGACACGTGCTCGCTTTTGAGACTGTGTATCTGGGATGCTCAGAAGAGACTGCCAAACTGACGGACTGCTGGTCCTTGGTGGGTGTTTGCGTGATTAAAATGAGAAACTAACATGTTCTGGGTGACTTACTATTTGCTAAATGCTCTCAGTGCTTTTTCTACATAACTTTAATTGCTGAAAAAAAATTTCAAGGCAGGTATAAATGTTCCCACTGTACAGATGAGGATATTGAGACTGAGGAGGTAAAGAAATGTCATAGTTTGGTTTCTCCAAGAAGTCACCTAAAGAAATGATTCAAGTGCATGTAGTTGATTTGGTAAGTGCAGGCCTCACTGGTTGGGGAGTGTGGATGTGATACCGGAAAGGGGCTCACGAAACCAGTACCATTGTGGCCACCTGCAGCTTATGCCTAAGAGGAAATATCAGAAACGATGCAAGCACACACTTTAGGATTATCCAACTGAGTAAACCGGGAGCCGCCTCCTTATGACCCTCTCCAGAAGCGGTGGTTGTGGCCCACACCGGCAGCATGACCTCTGTGGCTGCAAGAAAACAGCCCTGAGCACAGAGATGCAGGTCTACTGGCAGCAACTGGCCTGAGCACACTAAGATCCAAGATATCTGGGTGGGGAATGCAGAACCTCATCTATAATCTATGATTTTCCCCATTGCATCCAACACTGGGTTATTCCATATAAACCCACACTTTCTAGAAGAAGAGGAAAGAGGAAGAAGAGGTAGTGCTGGTGAAGGAGATGTAGAAGGTGGAGAGGACGGGGGGTAGGAAAGGTGAGGGAGAGATAGAGAAGAAGAAAAATGAGAAGGAGGGAGAAGAGGAAGGACGGAGGAGGTAGCGAAGGAGGAAAAGGGAGAGAGAAGAACAAAGAAAAGGGGAGGAAAAAAAGAAGGGATCAAAGGAAATGAGAAAGAAGAAAACACAGTAATTGTGCAGTAACTGATGTGAGGTCACTGAATGTGATGGTTAACAAGGTCAGGACTGGACTCACCACCTCATCCTGCTTTGCCCAAACTTCCCCAGTCATATCTCTGGGGAGTCCCGCATCCTGGGAAACCCTTTAGTCCCGGGCAGTCAGGACTATTGGTCACCCAGGACGTGAAATGATGGATGCTCTCTCAGTCCCAGCTTCTGTTTCCTCCCACCTGCTTTGGTTCTGCTGAGCAGACGGAAGAGATTATGCCAAACATCCTCTACCCAAGTGTCTGTGATGGAATTGGGATACACAGGTGGGGTGGTTGCTCCAGAGAGAGATTCCTGTCACAGTCTTGAATCAGGATTTTTGTGGGCAAACAGACTGGGACTCAGGCATGATGTCAATTTAACCCCATGAACATACCAGCATCATGTCATTTAAACAGGGATACTTCCAAAACTAAGTACAGTGGAATATACAAAACACATGAGCTGACCCTCATGAGGCCATGAGGGACTCTATCATATGACCACAACATGACCAAAGCAGGAACCATCCTGATGATGGGACCACCTTCCTTTTATCTGAAAACGTTTCTATGACTTATTCTCAATTAAGGAACACATTAAACACTTATTTTCTAAACGTTCATATCAGATAGGAAACAACTTCATCTTAGACAATTTCCCTGTGATTACCTAAACAACATAAACAAAAACAAGGAAAGTCTTACTGATTGATCCCAACATTGGGGGCCCAGTGTATAAAAACCCCAGAACAGAAGAAGTCCTCAGAATCTGAGAAACTCACCTCTGAACACAAACTCACCTTCTACACCTGACACCATGTGCTGCTCCCCTTGCTGCCAGCCCACCTGCTGTGGATCCAGCTGTTGTGGGTCCAGCTGTTGCTGGCCCAGCTGCTGCTGCCGCCCCTGCTGTGTGTCCAGCTGCTGCCAGCCTTGCTGCCGCCCCTGCTGTGTGTCCAGCTGCTGCCAGCCTTGCTGCCGCCCCTGCTGTGGATCCAGCTGTTGTGGGTCCAGCTGTTGCCAGCCCAGCTGTTGCTGCCGCCCATGCTGTGTGTCCAGCTGCTGCCAGCCTTGCTGCCGCCCCTGCTGTGGATCCAGCTGTTGTGGGTCCAGCTGTTGCCAGCCCAGCTGTTGCTGCCGCCCATGCTGTGTGTCCAGCTGCTGCCAGCCTTGCTGCCGCCCATGCTGTGTGTCCAGCTGCTGCCAGCCTTGCTGCCGCCCATGCTGTGGGTCCAGCTGCTGCCAGCCTTGCTGCCGCCCAACCTGGTGTCAGACCACCTGCTGTAGAACTACCTGTTGCCGGCCCAGCTGCTGCTGCCGCCCCTGCTGTGTGTCCAGCTGCTGTCAGCCATGCTGCCGCCCTTGCTGTGGGTCCTGCTGCTGCCAGCCTTCCTGCTGCTGATCACCTCACCAAAGAAACACCTTCTTCATACACCATCTGTTAACTGACTCGCCATTTGGGAAACAAATTCACTTCCTAGGCTTGGCAGACAACCCGCATGCTCTATTTAATTTCTGTGACTCATGTGCCTGATACAAGCTTCCAAATCAGCTGGATGGAGAGCAGAGGACATCCCCAATCAGCTTCCTCACGTGTGGGTGGAACGTGTGTCAGTTTCAGGCATCCTCCATATGGAGCTGTGGGTGGAACATGTGTCAGTCAGTTTCATGCATCCTCGATATGGAGCTCTGGTCTCTGCTTTGACTCTGTAGTCAAGGTCTTCACCCTCTCCCTCTGTAACTTAGAAAAAGGAATTCTTGTAACTGTTACATAGGTTTTCTGCAACTGCTGAAAATCTTCTCAATCCTGTTTTCTTTTCCCATGCACTCCTGGTTCCCGTAATCCTGCTTTCTTCTTTTATGCTCACTCTGAGTTGGCTCCCTAGATACGGGAAGTTGTACCTCTATTTCTTAATAAATTCTGTGCATTCCACATTGTGTTTGGTTTTATTATAAATTCTGATGTAAGGATTTACACACATGTTGCACATCATATGCATGATCCATTCTGAGCTTCATGTAGTCCCCCAAAATTATTATCGCCATTCTTCATATGAGAAGGTTTCACAGGGTCATGCTGGACAGCTGATTTGGACAGACTCAGACCCAAGACTGTATCTTTTGCTTCTGCTCAATGGCACGTAAGTTACTATCTCAAGACAAATCAGAAAAAGGCCTGGACTGAGCACCAGCAAGATGTTAATTTGAGTGTCTCTGACAGTGGAAATGATATTCTCCTGTACGTAAATGCACATAACACCTATTTACAAAGTTCTCCCCAAATCAGTGTCCACACCTCAGCTACATAGTAGGGCAGCAAGGCCAGTAGTTTACAGCTCTCCTGCGTGAAGGATCCTTTCCTGTCTCAGGTGTTGTCCAGCCACTCACGCTTTCATGGGCATCCAATATTCGGGAGTATCCAGTGTGTCCTCATGAGGGAGAGGCTCATGTAAAGAGACTTGTTCTTTGCTTTCACATAAATCAACATCTTGGCTATCCTCCATCCCCTGAGATACCTATAGACTAGAATAAAAGAGAATTAAGTCAATTCCTGCAAAACATTTTACATTCCCCAACTTTAAGGCAATTTGTCATTTTTATCAGAATTTTAGCCCTAACTGGTTTGGCTCAGTGGATAGTGTGGTAGCCTGCGGACTGAAAGGTCCCAGGTTCGATTCCGGGCAAAGGCATGTACCTTGGTTGCGGGCACATCCCCAGTAGGGGGTGTGCAGGAGGCAGCTGATCAATTTTTTTCTCTCATCGATGTTTCTAACTCTCCATCCTCTCCCTTCTTCTCTGTAAAAAATCAATAAAATATGTTGTTTTTTTTTAAAAAAAATGTAAGAGAATTCATTAAGAAAAAAAGTTGGGAACTGAGAAATAAACAATGGGCATGTATGACATTAAGGAATTCATAAAATCTGAACATCCTATGGAAATAGAACCATCTCTTGTGTATTGTGAGTCAACTCTGAAGCATTTGAGAGAAATAAAAACCTGTGTTCCAGGGGAAGTGAAATAACGCGAGAAAGAAGAATAGTCGAGGAGACTGAGCACTCCTAGTAGTCATGCTGGACAGAGGCTGCTCTTTGGTCCTGGACTAACAATGCTGCCTGAACATTCACTGAGGTAAGGCTTGAGACTGGTTCTGAGAGAATTAGAAGAGTTTGGAACTCGGATCACCTCCTTGGGAGCAGTAGGGGTGTCTCTGATGAGCTCACGAAGCTGGTATCCAGGACACGTGCTCGCTTTTGAGACTGTGTATCTGGGATGCTCAGAAGAGACTGCCATGACCAAACTGACGGACTGCTGGTCCTTGGTGGGTGTTTGCGTGATTAAAATGAGAAACTAACATGTTCTGGGTGACTTACTATTTGCTAAATGCTCTCAGTGCTTTTTCTACATATCTTCAATTGCTGAAAAAAATTTTCAATGCAGGTATAGATGTTCCCACTGTACAGATGAGGATATTGAGACTGAGGAGGTAAAGAAACGTCATAGTTTGGTTTCTCCAAGAAGTCACCTAAAGAAATGATTCAAGTGCATGTAGTTGATTTGGTAAGTGCAGGCCTCACTTGTTGGGGAGTGTGGATGTGATACCGGGAAGGGGCTCACGAAACCAGTACCATTATGGCCACCTGCAGCTTATGCCTAAGAGGAAATATCAGAAACGATGCAAGCACACACTTTAGGATTATCCAACTGAGTAATCCGGGAGCCGCCTTCTTATAACCCTCTCCAGAAGCCGTGGTTGTGGCCCACACCGGCAGCATGACCTCTGTGGTTGCAAGAAAACAGCCCTGAGCACAGAGATGCAGGTCTACTGGCAGAAACTGGCCTGAACACACTAAAATCCAAGATACCTGGGTGGGGAATGCAGACCCTCATCTATAATCTATGACTTTCCCCATTGCATCCAACACTGGGTTATTCCGTATAAACCCACACTTTCTAGAAGAGGAGGAAAGAGGAAGAAGAGGTAGTGCTGGTGAAGGAGATGTAGAAGGTGGAGAGGACAGGGGGTAGGAAAGGTGAGGGAGAGATAGAAAAGAAGAAAAATGAGAAGGAGGGAGAAGAGGAAGGACGGAGGAGGTAGCGAAGGAGGAAAAGGGAGAGAGAAGAACAAAGAAAAGGGGAGGAAAAAAAGAAGGGATCAAAGAAAATGAGAAAGAAGAAAACACAGTAATTGTGGAGTAACTGATGTGAGGTCACTGAATGTGATAGTTAACAAGGTCAGGACTGGACTCACCACCTCATCCTGCTTTGCCCAAACTTCCCCAGTCATATCTCTGGGGAGTCCCGCATCCTGGGAAACCTTTTAGTCCCGGGCAATCAGGACCATTGGTCACCCAGGACGTGAAATGATGGATGCTCTCTCAGTCCCAGCTTCTGTTTCCTCCCACCTGCTTTGGTTCTGTTGAGCAGACGGAAGAGATTATGCCAAACATCCTCTACCCAAGTGTCTGTGATGGAACTGGGATACACAGGTGGGGTGGTTGCTCCAGAGAGAGATTCCTGTCACAGTCTTGAATCAGTTTTTTGTGGGAAAACAGACTTGGACTCAGGCGTGATGTCAATTTAATCCCATGAACATACCAGCATCATGTCATTTAAACAGGGATACTTCCAAAACTAAGTACAGTGGAATATACAAAACACATGAACTGACCCTCATGAGGCCATGAGGGACTCTATCATATGACCACAATATGACCAAAGCAGGAACCATCCTGATGATGGGACCACCTTCCTTTTATCTGAAAATGTTTCTATGACTTAGTCTCAATTAAGGAACACATTAAACACTTATTTTCTAAACGTTCATATCAGATAGGAAACAACTTCATCTTAGACAATTTCCCTGTGATTACCAAAACGACATAAACAAAAACAAGGAAAGTCTTACTGATTGGTCCCAACATTGGGGGCCCAGTGTATAAAAACCCCAGAACAGAAGAAGTCCTCAGAATCTGAGAAACTCACCTCTGAACACAAACTCACCTTCTACACCTGACACCATGTGCTGCTCCCCTTGCTGCCAGCCCACCTGCTGTGGATCCAGCTGTTGTGGATCCAGCTGTTGCCGGCCCAGCTGCTGCTGCCGGCCATGCTGTGTGTCCTGCTGCTGCAGCCCATGCTGTGTGTCCAGCTGCTGCCAGCCTTGCTGCCGCCCATGCTGTGTGTCCAGCTGCTGCCAGCCTTGCTGCCGCCCCTGCTGTGGGTCCAGCTGCTGCCAGCCTTGCTGCAGCCCATGCTGTGGGTCCAGCTGCTGCCAGCCTTGCTGCCGCCCAACCTGGTGTCAGACCACCTGCTGTAGAACCACCTGCTGCCGGCCCAGCTGCTGCTGCCGCCCCTGCTGTGTGTCCAGCTGCTGCCAGCCTTCTTGCTGCTGATTGCCCTGACTTAAGAGCCACCATCTGCACACAACACCTTCTGTGAACTGACTTCCAATTTTGGAAATAAATGCACTTCCAAATGTTGCTGAAAGCCAGCATGTGGTCACCAAAATTTTTGTGACTCATTTGCCTGTTAACAAGTTTATGAATCAGCCCGACAGAGTGCAGAGGACATCCCCCTGATCCTTTTCTTACGTCTTGTGGATCATTTGCCAGCTTCGCGCATCTTCACCGTGGAGCGTGACCTCTGAGTAACTTAGGAAAACAAACTCTCATTACTTCTTCTTGGATTTCTGCTGCTGGTCTTCATAGCAATCTTCATAATCATGTTTCTTTTTCAATGTACTCATGGTTCTTATATCCTGCTGTTTTATTTTCATAATCATTTTGAATTGTCTCTGTAGATGCTGGAATTCTCTCCTATATTTCTTAATAAATCCTGTACCCTTACTCATCCCCAGTTGCATTTTGTTTTATTACACAGCATTCCTGATATAGGGACCTATACACTTATTGCACACTGCATGCATTTCCATTTTGAGCCTCTCAACAGCCTCTCACGAGTTATATCCTCAATTTGTTCAGATGAGAACATTTCACTGTGTAATGCAGCTAAAAATGGACTGAGGAGAGCAAAGACCAGGCCTCCCACTCCTCTCAAGGGCACTTACATTCCCATATCGAGAAATGTCAAGGTGAATCTGGGACTGACCCCCAGCAACCTATGCACTTGAGTTTCTCCTTTAACAATGGATGGAATCATCTCCCATCTATGCAGTTAACTCTGTGTCTACAGAGTTCTTCCCCAGTCAGGGTCCCACACCTCAGCGAGCAGTGGCTGTTTCAGTGAGGATGGCAGTGAGTTTCAGTTAGGGGGCAGTGACTGCGTTGGAGAGCTCTCGCGAATGCAGGGATACTTTCCTTCTCTCAGGCTCTGGTCACCCCCCGCATGCAATTCATCTGCATCGAGCAATTTTGAGCATCCATTGTGTCCTCTTAAGACAGGCTCACTTATCAGGACTTATTCTTGGCATCACGTACTTCTTGTGTGGTCTCCTTCTCCCGCGTCTGTTTTAGAGCAAAAAGGAATTAAGTAATTCTCTACAAAACATACACCCTACGTTATTATCCCCAACTTTAAATCAACTTGTTTCAGTGAGTTTTTATGAGGGATGTTACCATATTAGGGGTTCTGACAAGTAGCACCTTCAGTAGAGGCACCTGTGGTGGGCGAGAGCGCAGGCGGCTGGTTCCACGCAAAGCCTGGGTCCCTGTCACCATGGCTACTTTGTATGTGGTCTATTATGGAAGCACTGGGGCACCTGAGGAGGGAGACGGGACAAGTTAACTCCTGATTGTCCAGTGCCTCCTAAGTGGTGGATACTCTTGTGGGCACTGATGTGGGACACAAAGAGGGGACACTTTCTGTCCACACATGTGGTTATAGCTACATGATTCTTCAAATCTCTGTATCTCCAATCTTTCCATCTTGCTCCTTCCAGGTCTCAGACCAATCACCCGTGCTTCCCTACAGCCCATGAACGTCATCTCCTCGTCCACTTTTCTTCTAAGCAATTGTTACAGCTTGATGGACTGCTCACAGTTCTTCTCACCTGGAGTGTTTTCACTTTCCACTGTCTTGTCAGACCAGAAATTGTTGACCTATTTTAGTAAAAATTCCATATCGTGTATAATAGCTGCTGTTGGGGCTACTGATTGATAAAATTTAAGGAATTTCATGATTATATATCATATTCCATTAGGTCTCTGCAGGGATAAATGGAGTTGTAAACCAATCTTGCTTTAGCCATTTAGGTCAGCACTCACCTCCTGATGTGCCTAGCACCTCGGTCTGGAGGTTTGATTTGTAAATTTGAGATAAAGTTTATGTTAAATTGAGGATATAGGCATAAACAAAAAAGGCAAATCCCAATTACTGAGAAGAAAATGCAAATAAACTATCTTTTACTATTAAGGATTAGGAATAAAATATGTGTTTGTGATACCCCTTGAAAATGTAAGAATGATGATATCTTAAAGATGGTATCTGCCTACAGACTGGCAAATATAGTAAAGGAGGCCGGGAAAGAGAAAGAATTCCAGATTAATCCATGGGTGGACATACTATTTAGTATGGAAGTGGGAAAAAGAAAGCAATAGACAAAAGGAGGATGACACTGTATATGAGAAACATTCATGAGGGTGCATAAATATATCCTGCATGCCCCCCCCCCCAAACACACAGCTAGGGAGCAGCAGAACAGGAAGTTGAGGACTCTTCCATATGATTCTAATTCCCATAACCAAGATCTATTGTACTCTTTTCCACAACAGAGAATTTACAATTAAAGATAGAATTTAAGATGAATAGCTGCACAGTTCTGGAGGGAACTTAGTACAGACAAGGGTTGATGCAAACTAGTAGCATCTTTACAAAATTGGCTCACACTGAGTGGCTCTGTGATTGGGTGAGGGACTGCAGAACTTTTTTCTATGTAGACAGAAAGGTGTTCTGTATATGTTTCTCTCTAGAAGTTCTGTAGTTTCAGGCTTTACATTTAGATGCATAATCTATTTTGAGTTGGTTTTGTATAACATATGAAATATGGGCCCAAGTGGGTCTTTTGTTGTTGTATTTTTTCACATGGATATTTACTAGTAGCTGTTTCAGCATCATCTGTTCAAAAGACCACACTTTCTCTGCATATTAATTTGATACCTCTTTAAAAAATCAATTTCCCCCCATTGGTCTATATCATTACCATTTCCCCAGTGCTCCCACAAAACAGATTTAATAAGTCAGATGGTGTTTTGCAGTTAATGCAATTTCATGCTAGTTGCTTTGCTTCCCTCAACACTGATTTCCTCAGCTCTCCCATGGAGGCAATAATATCCACTTTTCAGGATTGTATGAGAATAAGAGATGATGTAGAGCAAATATCTAGCTCAATACTCAGCATAGAGTAGGACTTCAATAAATGTTAGCAATTCTTCCCACCTATTTTCTATGTTGGATATATATTCTCTAGAAAGATCACACTTTCTGTCACATCCAGTGATATGACACTAAGTATCTCTGCATCTCTCAAGAGGTGACCATAATAAAAACTTATTTTTCTCCCAGAGCTATATTAACCCTTAATGGCTAATAGAGCTATTCCCTTTATTATTCAGTTTTTCATCCAACAATCCAGGTTTTCTCTGTTTGGACACCAACCCAATGCCCATCTTGACTTTGAATAATACATCCTTCCTTCTTCCTACTTTTTTCTTTCTTTTTCCTGAAAACTCTGAGTCTTTATCTCGAGAGAACATGGTAAGCTGTACTGTTTCCTTTTATGGCCTAGAGATTATGATTGGATCAAAGGGTTATATGCCCATTGCATAGTTACCTCAATTCTCGGGACTCTGGAAATGTATCTTACTTTAGCAACTTCCAGGTCAGGAGATCAAATTGCCTCAAAATTTGGAAGCCTGGGAAGTATGGCCTAAGCTTGCGTGCTTTGAAAGGGTGAGTATTAATCCAAATTTCTGTTGAGATAAATGAAATATCACCAATGCCTATTCTATGACATCAAAGAACAGGTTCCTCTAGGCAAGGGGAAGGCCAGGAATACCAACCACACTCACGTTACTTTCTGATGACAGGTTGCGCCAGTTACGGATTAGGGAAGCTGTCAGAGCTTTCACTGATAAAATTCTTAAAGCAGCCTCTATTGGTCAGAGAAGTAGGAAGAATATTTGGGAAGAGCTCTGTAGACAGAAAGGAGTTCTGTATATGAAAGGTGTGACTATTCCCATTGTTAAAAAAGCAACTCAACATATATACCTCCCCTGTGCCCAGTCACCAGTTATTTCTACCTACAGAAAAATGTAAATAAAAGTGCCCTGGACCTGGAATCAAAAGACCCTGTGTACGTAGGACCTATTATGTCAATTATAAGCCATATGTCAAATCATTTTCTGTTCACTGAGAATGATAATTTTTGCTCTTCCTATCTTGTAAGGCCATTGTGAGACTTGAATGAGATAAAACATATAAACTGCAACTCAAAAGTAAGGCTTCATAAAGGAAGTATTATAAACAAATAAACAAAATACAAACATATGATGCAAGATAGTATAGATTTTTATTAGGAAAGGACAGTCAAGAAGAGGGTTCAAACTGATTGTGAAGAGTTTAGTAGCCTGGCATAAATTACTAAATATAATGCACAGATCTAAAAAGATGATCAATATTGATCATTGTGCAGAGCTAAATATACAGTCATAATAATTTGTTTACGTGCCATAGAGGCAAGAGGTGAGGATGACTTTCATCAGGCCTAAGACCATGAATTCATGTCGAAATCAGATGGAGCTGACCAGTATCTGGTACGTTGATCATGAGGAAATGAAGAACAGAATCAAAGGGAAGTAGACTGCATCGCCTCAGTGGACTCCTAAGAATTATAGGAAGAAGATGAGCATGTTGTGTTAGCATGTTGTTTCTCAGCAAAGCTTAGGGAGCCAGTTTCTTGCAGGAACAGAAACTTTGGCAAAATAGTCAAAGAAATGTCTTGTCTCTGGTGGGCAAGTGGATCAGCAGCAGGAAGGCTGGCAGCAGCTGGACCCACAGCAGGGCCGGCAGCAGCTGGACACACAGCAGGGGCGGCAGCAGCTGGACACACAGCAGGGGCGGCAGCAGCTGGACACACAGCAGGGGCGGCAGCAGCTGGACACACAGCAGGGGCGGCAGCAAGGCTGGCAGCAGCTGGACCCACAGCATGGGCGGCAGCAGCTGGACACACAGCATGGGCGGCAGCAAGGCTGGCAGCAGCTGGACCCACAGCAGGGGCGGCAGCAAGGCTGGCAGCAGCTGGACACACAGCAGGGGCGGCAGCAAGGCTGGCAGCAGCTGGACACACAGCAGGGGCGGCAGCAGCTGGACCCACAGCAGGGGCGGCAGCAAGGCTGGCAGCAGCTGGACACACAGCAGGGGCGGCAGCAGCTGGACCCACAGCAGGGGCGGCAGCAGCTGGACACACAGCAGGGGCGGCAGCAGGTGGACACACAGCAGGGGCGGCAGCAAGGCTGGCAGCAGCTGGACCCACAGCAGGTGGTCCTGCAGCAGGTAGACTGGCAGCAAGGGGAACAGCAGGTCATGGTGTCAGGGGTAAAAGGTGGGCTTCTGAGCAGAAAATAATTCTTAGAATGTGAACTCTTCTGCCCTACTAGACCTTTTATACACTGGTTCCCAAATTTGTGACCAATGAACAGAATTTTCCTGGTTATTATTTATGACATTTCTTCATGACCATGGCCAACTGCCCAAGGAAGAAGAGTTCCCTAAGTATTATGAATTTTCTGAAAATAAATGATAGAATTGTTCTCCTAATTAAAAGATAACCTGTAAGAACTCATTTCCAGAAATGGGATAGTCAACATCAAAAGAATTATTAACTATGAATCATCATATTTTAAAGACAAAGCACATCCTCTGGTCATATGCTAGTTCAAGCTAGTTTGGAGAAGAGGCCAGAGCCATTGTCACTAACTTTTCTCCCTCGATGCTACTTATATTGAAATCCACCTCTGAGGATAGAGCATATTGTTGATGAAACAAAGATGATGAATTCAAACTACATTTTAACACATTTTGAATTAAAAGCATTTTTAATAAGGCTTTCATCTGTGCCACACAAAACTCAGTGACTGATTATTCTCTTAGTAGCAAGCAACTCCACATGGGCATGTATTTTCTGCAGCAGGGATCGAGCTCAACTATAACTGGCATGATCTTTTCCATGCTGGGCTCCAGATTTGTTGGCTGGCCTGACAGCAAGCTTGTTCTGGGGACACTATATTTACATTTACTGGTAAAGAAAAAGCAGTTAGTCTGACAACTACAATAGTTTGCTTTGAATTGCAGTGTAAAACTACAAATGCCCAGGAGTGTAAATGGAGGAACAAAAGGGACAACAATGACTCCATCCTGTGTATCAATGGAGCAAAGCAGAATAAGGTGCATAATATTTTGATGACTTAGAAATTTCCATATTTGGATAACTTTTAAAAAGAAAGAGCCTCTTTCTTTCACTGGCAGCAATGTGGACCCTGATACAGCTTCATGGGCTCTGAATTAGGCTGTGGCTAAGGATTTCTGGGGCCTCTGCTGCTGGGGTGGCCTGACTTGGCTGCAAAGATGGAGAAACCCTATGTTCGCAAGCCCAGCATAGGAATAATGGCATTTTTCACTCAACATAATTTTCTATTGAGTCATCCAGGTTGTTGAGTATTAATAGCTTATTCTCTTTTGTTGCTGAGAAGTATTCTGTAGTATAAGTATAGCACAGTTTAATCACTCATTCATTTAAGGGTATCTGGGTTGTATCCATTCTTTGGCTGTTATGAACAGAATTAGTACAAACATTCACTGTATGAACAAAGTCTTCACTTCTCTGGTAGAAATGTCCAAGATTGCAATTTCCAGGTTATATAGTAATTGCATGTTCTGTTTTTAAAGAACCTGACAAACTGTTTTTTAGAATAGCTACATCATTTCACATCTGTATCAGTATTATAAAGTGATATCGTTTCTCCACATCCTCATTAGCATTTGGTGCTACCTATCTTTTATTTCACCTACGATGACAGGTTTATAGTGATATCTCATCATGGCTCTAATTCTCATTTCCCCAATGGCTAATGATATTGAACATCTTTTCATGTGCTCATTTGCCATTTATATATCTTCTTCAGTGAAATGTCTCTCCATGTCTTTACCCATGCTCTACTTTGACTGTTTAATTTTTTTTTCTGTTGAGTCTGAGAGTTTTTTATATATTCTAGATACTAGTGCTCTGTCAGATATGTGGCTTATAAATATTTTCTCCCAATCTGTACCTTGTCTTTTCATCCTTTTAACAGCACACCTTACAGATCAAAGTTCAATGAAGTTCAGTTTATCAATTTTTCCTTTTATGGATTGTACTCTTGGTGTCAACAGTAAGAACTCTTTGCCTAGTCCAAGATCACAAAGATTTTTTTCCTATGTTTTCTTTTCAAAGTTTTATAGTTTTACATTTAAGTTTGTGATGCATTTAAATTTTTCTTCTTTTGCTTATAGATGTCCAACTTGTTCCTTTGTAAAAAAAAAATCAGTTGGGAATATTTGTGTGGTTCTGAGTCATCACTGTCTTTTTGAGATTTTATCCCATTCATATTTATTCTGATAACTAATGTTTTTATTGTTACTTTTTAAAGAGCTTTATTGAGATGTAATTAAAACCCATCAAGTTCACCCCTTTTAAAGTATAGTTCAATGTTTTAGAATCTAAGCAGGTTGGGCAGCAATTACCACATCTAGTTTTAGAACATCTTCATCTCCCTGCGAAGATACTTCATATCCATTAGCAATCACTCCCCATGTCCACAACCTCCACCCCAGCTGTAGGTAACTACTGATCTACTTTCTCTCTACTTAGATTTGCCTCTCTAGACATTCCACATACATGGAATCATACAATATGTGGTCTTTCATAACTGACTTCTTTCACTTAGTGTGTTGTTTTCAAGGTTCATCCACATTGTAACATGTGTCAATATTTAATTCCTTTTTATTGACAAATAATTCATCTGGGTAAACAAAATTATAATATAAAGTTCATACACACAATTCATTAAAGGAATTTAAATGTTACTCTAGAAAATATCCACTTAATACACTACAAGGAAATAAAGAAGGCATATAGGAGAATGGACTTGTATCAAGGATATATAAAGAATTCTTACAACTCAATAATAAAAAAAATTTAAAATGGACACATAATTTTGTCCATTATTCTACATTTTGTTTATACAGTCATTAGTTGATGGACATTTGGGTTGTTTCCTCTGCTTTGACTATCTGTGTACAACTTTTTGTGTGGACATATACTTTCATTTCTCATCAGGATATATCCAGGAGCAAACTGCTGGGTCTCTACATGATAACTCTATGGTTAATTTCTGAGATATTGCCAAACTATTTCCCAAAGCATTGCACCATGTTATAATCCCACCAGCAATGTATAAAGGTGCCAACTTCTGCACATGCTCACTGTAAGGGCATAAAAAAAAGCTTTTCTTTTTCTTTGTAGTGGCTTTCCACAATTTATGAAAAGCACACAGTAATTAAACCCCAAGATTATTAGCTCCTCTGATTCAAACAGCCCCTCTCTTCAAACCGCAAGACAAGATAAGCTACTCTAATGACTATATTCTTGCCTTTCCCCTCCTCCCTGCTGTTTTTATAACTCAGGGATAATTCACATCAAGGAGTTTCTACTTAATAGAAAGTTCCCTTCTCCCTTCCCCATAAAACAAGCCTCTTGTGAGCTCTTCAAAACTTTTGCTTTAAGCATGTTTTATAGGCTTGGGAAATATACTGATAAGATACCTTTCTGGGCCCAGAAGGCGTGGCTCAGTGGTTGAGTGTGACCTATGAACTAGGAAGTCACGGTTCGATTCCTGGTCAGGTCACATGCCTAGGTTGTGGGCTCAATCCCCAGTGGGGGTTGTGCAGAAGGCAGCTGATCAATGATTCTCTCTCATCATTGATATTTCTCTCTCTCCCTCACCCTTCCTCTTTGAAATTATATATATATATATATATATATTAAAAATAAAAAGGACACCTCCCTGCAACAACTGCAGGACTATCTCCTAGAAAGCAAACAAACTAACTTTTTAAGACAACCGCCCTGATGTCTGCTCAACTTCAGCCCCAAATCCTCCTCCCTTCCTTGTCAGTTAGCAACCACAGCCATTACTTTTCTAAAGGGGAAGCTGATCTTTGTTTCTTGCCTTGCATTGATTAACAATGCACTGCCCTTTTCCTCCCTTGGAAAGTAAAATAAACTCCCTCTCTCTGCATCTATCTCTTCTCTCAATTGTGAATTTTTTCACAGCCAGCATCATAGGCCAAACCCTAACACTCACACCAATACTTGTTATTATCTGCCTCTTAAGTCCTAGTGGAGATAAAGTGATGTATTGTGGTTTTGATTTACATTTCCCTAATGACTAATGATGTTGAGCATCTTTGCATGGGCTTATAAGCCATTTGTATATCATTTTTGTACACATGTCTATTCAAATTCGTTGACTCACATTTGCTCCCAAGTCTTTCCCACCTTGTTTAAAAACATTGGCTTATGATGCCACAGAGTGCTATTCCTGTTCTATCTCCTTGAGAAGTCTCAGTGCATTCAATTTTAGGCTTAATTTTACCAGTGGAATTGCACCAGCAAGGAATTAGGAGAGAAGGTCATGGCCCTGGGCTCTCCTGGGCACCTTCCCAGAACATCTTAGCCAGTTTCCGAAAAATACAGATTTCTAGGCTTCATTACAGGGGATATGTGTCATTTGGTTATTTCATAAAGAAGAGATATGATAAAAATATGATAATTTCTTGTGCTAAACAGAGTGATACTGCCAATAAGAAGCCGTAACAACATGAGGAAATATGCCAAAATGCATTACTTGGGATTCCTTTCCCAGCTCACTAATCACCAGCCTGCATCTAGAGCCATATCTTATCTTACTGCTCAAGAATCATTCATGGTGAGGGGGTAGGGATTGGGGGGAGGTCTCCTACTCCTCTCCAGGATCCCTCAATATATCATTCTGAGAATTATTTCATTCCCATTTGTCTGTGTCCTAAACTCGCGACTCACAGCTTAGGCCTAGGCTGAGTCATGGAAAAGAGAAACATATGGGCACTTAACAACAAATAGCCAGTCCCATTCCAGCCAATTGGAGCAGAGAGCTGCAGTCCTGAAATTAGATGATACACACAAGGAAGAAACACAAGTGTTGATTTGAAGAAAAGATTAGAGTGAAGATACATCATAGAAAGGAAGAATGCATTCTATCTAATTTTGCAAGAAAAAATGATTATAATTATCTAATTGAATAATTATTTACCTATAAGATAAACAATAACAAGCAAAAAAAAATTGCCTCAACAGGGTATAAAAGAGCAAGGAGATTTAGGAAACTCACTCTCCTGGAAACTCACCCAGAACCTCCACCCTCCGACACCATGGTCAACTCTTGTGGTTCCGTCTGCTCTGACCAGGGCTGTGGCCAAGGCTGCTGTCAGGAGACCTGCTGCTGCCCCAGCTGCTGCCAGACCACCTGCTGCCGCCCCAGCTGCTGCGTGTCCAGCTGCTGCCGCCCCAGCTGCTGCGTGTCCAGCTGCTGCCGCCCCAGCTGCTGTGGCTCCAGCTGCTGCCGTCCCTCCTGCTGCTGCAGACCTACCTGTTGCATCTCTAGCTGCTGCCGCCCCACCTGTTGCCAGACCACCTGCTGCCGTCCCAGCTGCTGCCGCCCCAGCTGCTGTGTGTCCAGCTGCTGCCGCCCCAGCTGCTGCATTTCTAGTTGCTGCCGCCCCTCCTGCTGTGGTTCCAGCTGTTGCAGGCCCAGCTGCTGTGTGTCCAATTGCTGCCGTCCAGTCTGCTGCCAGACCACCTGCTGCCGTACCACCTGCTGTCGCCCTGTCTGTTGTGGATCCTCTTGTTGTTGAACTACATTTTTCACCACCAGCCCTGAGTCTACTATCAGTGCATCAATCTTGTTCTCATTTCCTTTATCCACAGCACCCCGCCCTGTTCTAATCTGTTGCTATGTTTATTAACCCCTGCTACCAAGTAACTATTTAAAAAGTAACAACTTAAACTAAATACCACACAAAACCTCCAAGCTGACGTTCAGTCAAATGACCAAATGTCTACTACTTCATGGGGTAGGCTTTACCTTCAAGATGAATGTGTGCAGTAGAGTAACCATGTCTCAATAAATACTTATCCTCCTGGTATCAAAACATTTGTGGCCTTTAATTATTTTTTAGTGTTGATCATGAATTGGAGATGAGTTTGGATATTTGTTATGGGCACAGAGAAACTGATTTTGCATATATCAATCAAAGCCTATCTATATATATAAAAGGCTAACATGCTAAGTGTCTGTCCAGGTAATGACATCACATAGCAACGCCCAGCTTCCTCTCCCTTGCGACAAGCCATTTAACAATAAAAGGCACTGCAGACCTGGTGCCCACAAAGCAACACTCGGCTTCCCCCAAGTGGGACACAGGCCCCGCCACCACCCCGGAACAACACCCCACCAAATTGCAGCTGACGCTGCCGAGACCCCATGGCACAAAATGCACCCCACAGCCCAGCCCAGAAATGATGGCTGTGGGATCCGGGTAATGACGTCACATAACAATGCCCGGCTTCCTCTCCCTAGTGACAAGTAGCCTCCTTACAGTTTCTTCAGCCCAGGAACACAACTTGCTTTATAGCCAGGTGCAAACATTTTACATTTTAACCAAATGTCTGTGAAGCCTCATTTCATTTGATCCTCATAGAAGTCCTGGAGTAGGTAGATAGGAGACTCAGGGGAATCCTCTTTTCTTTCATTTAGCCAGAAAATGGAGATTTAGAAAGCTTAGAAACTTGACCCGACTAAAAAGAAGAAATAGTGGACCTTGAAAATGACTTCAGCTTTTCTCACTGCGCAGAATATAATCAAACACTGCTACAGTTAAATAGTTTACCCTTTGTTCTCACTGCATGATCTACAATAATAATCTGCTTCGTGTTGACATTTACTGCTGTGTTGCTGACAATTACCTGAAAGAGAAGTTGGAGTGCTTCACTAGGCTGGAAAAAGTTTAGCTACATCAGAAAGCAGGTCTAATTAAGCAAGTTTATTCTATAACTAGAAAAGGCTAAGTTGACTCGCACATGCGTGATACATATAAAGCTCTCGCTAGCGCCAATCGCACACGTGTTTCAATCTGTCATTGTCATTCATGAATTTGGTTGATACTTCTATTATAGAGAAAGGGCAAATAGTGATATCAAAAATATTTCTTCTAATTAATTTCCTTTCAATGTGCACGAATTGGTGCACCGGGCCACTAGTATCAAAGAAAGTGCCAAATAATTAGTCTTTCTCCAACCAGATTGCCCACATTGTCTGCCAGCAAGTTTATTGGGAGAAGATAAGAACATCCTTTTTACTGAACTGAATTATGAACCATTTAGCAAGGTCCTTGTGCTACTGGGCTCCAGGAAGCTTATAAGTTGAATGAGACCCAGTTCCCATCCCTCAGGTAACTCACAATGAAATCTTGGATTTAATAGAAAGACATATGTCAAGTAGAATATGTTGGTAATATTGGTGAAAAAGAGGATTCTATTCTATTGGAGAAGATAATATATAAGGAATGATTCCTAAAAATAAAACGTGTCAAGTCTGAAAATTGAGGGGAATGTCCAGCTCACAGACACATAAGACAAGACAAAGCGAGGAGAGGAGTGAATGAAAGCATAATGTGTATATTCTTATGAAGGCAGTCTTTATTAAAAAAGTATCAGAAAAACATTGTCTCATATGCTGCTAGCCTGTGGACTGGGAGCTGTGCCATCTCCCTCCACCTGGAGTGGCTCAATTTTCCCTGATTTATACAAATACAGTGAGCTTCCAGATAAGAAAGCATTTTTTAAAAGGCCTGAAAATCATTAATTGAAACAACAAATTCACATCAATATGAATAATGTGAATAAAATACTAAGAAGATGGCATAAGTGGAAAAATGTACATGAGAAATGTTATATTTAAAGTACTAGTACAGAAAGAAAGAAAGAAAGGAAGAAAGGAAGAAAGAAAGAAGAAAGAAAGAAAGAAAGAAAGAAAGAAAGAAAGACAAACACCCTAAAAGCCACTGAAGTGGCAAAATTCTTCAATTCTTCCCTGGTCTATGAGTTTTGCTATGGCTGACAATACTGTTTTGTATACTTAAAATTTTCTAAGGGGTATATCTTTATATTGTGCTCTTATATTTAACACTACATAATTTTTAAAAAAAACATATATGTTTCTGACTTCAAGGCAACAGACTAGAATTTTCAGATTTTTTATCAAATCGCAAGAACCTCTTCATTTCTCAAATAAAAATTGAATTGAATAGAGTCCTAAATAGACCCAAAACCCTGTAGAATTAAGTACAAAAAAAGGGAGCAGTTTAAAATCACCCTGTAAGGGAAGAATTATTTTTTAAATGGTATAGGTTGGCTAGTTAACTGGATAAAGAAAGAAGGAAAGGAAAGGAATGAGAGATACTACATTCGTTAAACCAAAACAAACTTCAATAGAGTGAAAAACTCAATATAAAAACAAAACTGTTAAAGTTCTAAAAGAAATCAGGAGGGATTTTCAAACATAGTGTTAAGCTTATCCTAAGCAACAAGAACAACAAAGCAACACACACACACACACACACACACACACACACACCATGAAGGAAAAAATATAGCCAATTAATATAAATAAATGTGACCACAGCTGAGTCATCAATAGGTCTGTCATAAGGACTCCTGGGGACATTCTTTTTCCCACATTCCAGGTCATATAGAAATCTTGGAATTTTCTTCAGATTCCATAATAGGACTCCCTATAGCCTTCACCCCACAACAACTTGAATCTGCGTTTGTTCCCTCATCTTTCTGTGACAGAAGAAGAGGCTCAGGACCTTTCCAATAAAATGCTGAGTGTGGGCTCATCAGAGTTATGACAATGCAGGCTCAGCACACCAGCCACACCTCCCAGCAGAGGTCCAATCAGGAGCCCACATCGTCATCATCCAGGTTGTGTCCACCTGGAAATTTGAGCCAGGGCAGGAGTGGCAACTGGCCAGGAATTTTAAAAGCAACATAAGGAGTTTGGTTTACGAGATGCTTATGTTGCTTAAGCTAGAAAGGGATCCTCAAACCCATTTCATCTGATCTCCTCTATCTGGATTTTTATTCTTTCTCTGTAACACCAGCTTACAATTCAAGCCCTCCACTGACTGTCTACAGAGGCAGTCATTCCATAACCTTACTCACCATGGTGAGTCGAATTTGATTCTCTGAGACACCCACTTACCTGATATCAGCCCTTTACAGTAAGTGGGGAGATGTCAATCCCTCACATACAGCAACCATTCGACTAGCCGACTCCAGTTTCTCAGAATGAGGGGCACTGACAGTTCAGCTGGCTCTTTATATACATTTCCCCTCTGGAGTCAAGGAAACCTGGGGAAAAGAAGAACAGTTACTATAAAATCGGTTTTTATATTATGTTCTGCCAAATAGGAATCAACTTCAGGATAGTTTCTGGGTAGCCATTCCTGTCTTGAGCTAGTCATCTTGAGAACAGAGCCATGGACATCTCAACTTGGTTGAGAATTTTCTCGTAAAATATGGAAATGAGAAATAAAATGAGAGTCTTTTCATCAAAATATTTGTAAGGGAGGTTGAATATGCTGAAAGACAAAATCATGACGCGAAAATCAAGACACTAAATCCCACAGGATGAAACGTCAGAGCCTATCTGAGATCTAGATGAGTAGTTATCAAAGCACATGGCAGGTGAGTTAGGGAGCTCTGACTATATTTAAATTTGGAGGGAGAACTGATTTAACATTGTATCCCCTCTCAGCACCTCTTCCCCAGGTGTACCATCATCAGGACGCGTATCAGGCAGAAGAGACTGAGAAGTGCTGGTCTATGTGTAGCCACTGCAAATACATAAGAAAGATTGAACCAGTTTGTAATGAAAAAGACAAAGGTGTTTCACAGGCTGAACGTCCACATCTACTGCCCACCAATATTGCCATTATACTCAGAATGTCAGCATTGATACAGTAATAAAAGTGTCTGTTATTCAGCCTTTCAAAGGGAAATCCTGCCAGCCTTAGCCGGTTTGGCTCAGTGGTGAGAGCATCGGCCTGCGGACCAAAGAGTTCCGGGTTTGATTGGCGCGGGGGGGGGGGGGGGGGGGGGGGGGCGGGGAGGAGAGGGTCCATGCAGACTCCTCCCCAGCCCAGCCCTGGTCTGGGATCATGCAGGAGGTAACCAATCAATGTGTTTCTCTCACATTGATGTTTCTTTCTGTCTTTCCCTCTCTGTTCCACTCTTCCTAAAAATCAATGGGAAAATATCCTGGGATGAGGATTAACAAAAAACAACAAAAAAAGGAAATCCTGCTATTTGTGATAGCATGGATGGACCTGGAAGACATAATGCTAAGAGAAATAAGTCAGTCACCGAAGGACAAATACTGCAAGAATCCACTTACATGAGATATCTAAAAGAGTCAAATTTTTCATAGAAGAGAATAAAATGGTGGTTTCCAGGGGTGAGAGGAGGAAGAAATGGGTAGTTGTTCAATGAACAGAATATTCCAATTGTACAAAAAACACACACAGACAAGTTTTAGAGATCTGATGTATAATATTGTGTTTATATCAACAGCACATTATGGTGCACTTAAAACCTTGTTAAGAGAGATCTCATGCTAATGTTTCCCATCAGAAAGTCTAGAAAATGGTCCCTGATTCACAGTGGGGAGAGGAAATATCATACGTCTTATTCTCATGCCAATGATGCCCTGATTCACATTCAAAACTTCTCTGCCCACCTGACCCACAACGAATGAGACATCAAACTAAAATGCAGCTGTATCCCCCCAAGTCACCAAAAGGAATGTGGGTTATTAGAATCTTTATCACCCAAGGAGAGACATGCTGTGCTATGCAACATGAGACACACATACATGGTCTAAATGCATAAATCACGTGACAGCTTTCTTTAAGGAAGATGAAGCAAGAAAGACACATAAGAGATGATCCAGGAAGAGCTGAAGTGAGGAATGCTAACCCACCAGGAAAAGGAAACGATGTTTTCCATCCATCTTGAAAAGGTTAGCCAGGAAAACAGACCTGGCTAATTTCATAATCACCTGTTAATTAGGACAAACCAGGACAAGGAAAGAGCACAGCTTCTGATGACAGCAGCCCTTGGCAGGGTATAAAAGGGGACCTGGGGCAAGCGGACTTCCAAACCTTCCAACCCACCTTCCTGAAAACTCACTCCGAACCTCCACCCTCCGACACCATGGTCAACTCCTGCTGTGGATCCGTCTGCTCTGACCAGGGCTGTGGCCAAGGCTGCTGCCAGGAGACCTGCTGCCGCCCCACCTGCTGCCAGACCACCTGCTGCCGCCCCGCCTGCTGTGGCTCCAGCTGTGGTTCCAGCTGCTGCCGCCCGACCTGCTGCCAGACCACCTGCTGCCGCCCCACCTGCTGTGGCTCCAGCTGCTGCCGCCCCACCTGCTGTGTGTCCAGCTGCTGCCGCCCCACCTGCTGCCAGACCACCTGCTGCCGCCCCACCTGCTGTGGCTCCTGCTGTGGCTCCAGCTGCTGCAGGCCAACCTGCTGTATCTCTAGCTGCTGCCGCCCCACCTGCTGCCAGACCACTTGCTGCAGGACCACCTGCTGCCGCCCAAGCTGCTGTGGCTCCAGCTGCTGCCGCCCCTCCTGCTGTGGCTCCAGCTGCTGCAGGCCTACTTGCTGCCAGACCACCTGCTGCCGCCCCACCTGCTGCCAGACCACCTGCTGCCGCCCCACCTGCTGCCAGACCACCTGCTGCCGCCCAGTCTGCTCTAGTGGTTCCTGCTGCTGACTGCCCTGACCTGTGCCCACTGGTTTTCGTCAGCCAATCTTCTTGATGTAGTTTAACTGATCTGAGTCATGAGAGGCCAGTTGTAAAACCTGTTTCAAGTGATTCTTAAACTGACTTTGGCTTTCAAATATACTGCCTCCTCCCCTCCTTCTTGCCCTCACCCCACCATGTTATTATCTGTCTCCCAAATGAACATGAAGTTTGAATTTCTCTGAAATCTTTCAACCAACATGTTATCCCAATTGATATATTTCTTCCCAGCCATCTTTTCTCATATGGAGATGTCCCTAAATCTTAAATAAATCTGAATTTCCCAGGCATACAAATACAAGAGCATCGTGTCTGATCATTGTTCCTCTTGACTTGCCATCCTTAGCTGTCAATTGTTCTGTTGTCCTTCTCTGCAGAGAGCAGAGGACAGCAGGTGATTTCAGGATGCCCCCCTCCATGCCGTCAGCATCCTTGTTTTAATATAGGAAGATGGTTTCGTACAGCAAACACTTGGATCTGTCGGCCTGTGGACTTTCTCCGGATGAAGGAGCCAGCTCTAGGCAGGCCGGGGCTCCAAGTGTGTAGAAGCAGTGCTCGACCAGTGATGGGTGCAGTGGATGCATACTCTAGCTCTTTCCTCTCGGGTGGGGGCAAGGAGCACCAGTCTCTAGAGGTCCTTGGTGGAATGGCGCCCAGCTGCCCACAGGAGTAAGCTGCTCATTCCATCATCCTGCACTGCCCTTCGTCCCTTCCCCAGATCACTTCCCAGGTTCCCTGCAGTGCCTTTTAGGATTATCTCCCTAACAGACTATTTTATCTGAAACTTATGTTGGGGTCTGCCCCTGTGAGGGCACTCCATCTAAGATGCCAGTGTTCCAAATCTCATTACCAGTGCCCTCAAAACATTTTTTCTGCATTATGAAAGGTTGCCACACTGTTACAGTCAAGTCCTGAATTATTATCAACTGAACCACTAAATCCTTTGAATATTTTCTGTTTCTTCTTGCCATTTTTTGCACAACTGTTTTCAGATGAGTAGTCTTCACTTGTTTTTCTCATATCATTATGTCTGAGAGAAAGGATATCCCACGAGTAACATGGCTCGTCATGTTAGCAACTCTCATCCTAAAGGAGGCTGCTGCATTTATGAGGGAACCTCCCCCACCTGTATGTCTTATGTTCGATTTATTAAAAGCAGAGCCTGACACAAGGATTCTTGCACAAGTGATACATAAGGAAGTGCTTTCAGGAGAAATCAGTAAGAAATGGAGGGAAGCAGGACAGGGAAGTAAAAGAAGATAAGCCAAAATGTGGCTGCCATGAAATTTTATGATCATCTAACCCCACAGATGCGGGTGTGAACAATATCACAGACCTGTCCCTCCTGGAGGCATAGTGGCTGGGGCTTTGTACTCCTACATCAGTTATCTCTAGTTCTGGACCACTCTGAGGGGAGAAGGGATGGAGAGCCGCAGCCTCCTGTAGATGAGAACAATGACCTGGAGCACATGTGGTTGAACAGTGTCGGCCACCAGCAGTCCACACTCACACTAGCTTGAGGATGGAGTTCTTTATGGCAAAGGGGATCTGTTATATAGTTCAGGTCCATGTATTTTTCTCATTAAACTCACTCCAACTGATTGGTTACAATTTCTACAGAAACTTACAAGAGGAGGGTTTGTGGGCAGCATCTCTGCTCTTCTAGCTGGCCTGTCTAGTGGAGGGACCAAATTCTAGTCCCTGAGGATTCTGAGCCCTCCGTTCCTATGTCCTCAGCTGTTACTATGGCCACAGCTGTTGTACTTGCCCCAAATCTTGGAAATAGAAATTCCCAGAATGCCCTCAGGACACCACCTAAATGCTAAATATTTTCCTCCTTGACGCCATTACTCTTTTCTTTGCTTGCTGATCACCTGGTACTAGAAGCTCAAAGTAATTGGGTGACAGCCATAGCTTTAATTCCAATCACACCTTCACTGTGCCTCGTCAGAGGTAACTCTTTTCTGTTAGACCTAAGGCATTTAGATGCACAGAGCCTACAATTATGGTGGAGGGAGGCATAAATTTCCCCAAATGGATCACTGGGGGTGAAGGTGAATGGGGCAACTCCTATGGAGCCAAGTTCTGTGATAATATTCCCTATGACAAGCTCCAACTTGAGAGAATAGACACTACTGAGTTTCTCAATATGCCTGTGTAGTGTACAGTGAGCCCTCCTAGGGAATATAGTCAGTGAGCTGGCTTTTCTGGCCTTAGGACTAAATCTATTCTACCATATCCACTTCTCTGCACCTTTTGATTCCTTCCTCCTCATCTGTGTGTTATGTGGTACGAGATAAAGTAAAATGGTCATAAGTACTAAAAGGTGATGAAAGTTAACGGTATGCAAGTAAAAGCATATTCCCTTTTACCGACAATAAACCTTATTTTATATTTTACTTTGATATAACTATAGGTGCACAGAAAGTTATAAAAGAGGACAGCAATGTCCTGCACACCCTTCACCCAATTCCCCCCACTGGTCACATTCCATTTATAGTACATGTCCAAACTTAGAAATTTACATTAGTACAAATCACAGATCTTGTTCAGAATTTACCAGTTTTATAAGCGTGAGTGTACGTGTGCATGCATGTGTGTGTTTCTATGCAGTATAGTCATGTGTACTGTATAGATTTGTGTAACCACCATCACAATTAAGATACAGAACTGTCCTTCTCCATAAGGCTCCATCTCTGTAGCCACACCCACTCCCTCCCACTCATCATCCGACACCCCTGCCTACCACCACTCTGTTCTCCATCTCTATAATTTTATTTCCAAGCATGTTCTACAAATGGAATCTTACTGTGTGTAACCTCTGGTGATTGGCTTTTTACACTCAGCAATCTTCCCTTGAGATCATGCATGTTGTTCAGTGTATCAGTAGCTGTTCTATGTTATGGACACATATAGTTTGGTTTGTTCAACTATTCACCTATGAAGAATAACCTTAACTGTTTCAAATTCATTCATTTATTCACTCATTCTTTCATTTTTGTGGAAAAATTGTATTGAGGCTTCCTACTTGCAGACAAACACTGTCACTTTTCAGTCGCAACACATATTATCTAATTTGAATACTGTTGGATTTAGCAAGTTTGTATTTATTTTCTTTGTCTCCTGTTCCTTATGACTTTTAAAAGTTTCATTATAAGCCTATATCTATTTTCCTCTTGGACTAAAGGGTTCTAATAATTTAGTCTTTCTTACAAGATAGTCACTCTTCTGAAAATTAAAATATCACTTTTTTTTACAATCATCAATTTATGTCTCAATTAATTTCTAAAAGGAAGAAAAACTTGCCATGGGTAAAATATTTGCTAGAAGTAAGAAATACAGGTTGTATTTATCTCTGTAGCCTACTCAGTTATGTTCAAGATTTAGGAGACATAGTAAATTTGGCAGTGACCCAGAAATAAAAATGTAGAGAAAAATAGTTTTCCCAAAGTTTTTTTAGCACTTTCCTAAGTCATAACATCGCAGCAGAATTATCTTTTTTAAAAAAAAGAATAGCTGGATATTTTATTTTGGGTTCTTTCTGCGCTGGATGAGCACAAAGGGACACTGACTATATGCTATTTTAAAAATTCTAATTTTACATGACTACTTCTGAGGACAATTATCAATTCTAAAGTAAAATCATGAACATAGAAGTAAATAAAAAACAGTCAATAAAAGGGGATTGAATAGTCATAAATTTATGGATTTGTAGAACTGAGAATCACGTGATATTCACATTGTGGGGTGTGCCACCGAATAGACTCCAGAATAGACCTAAAAGCCTATAGAAACTCAGTATAGACTAAAAATGTCTGTACTATAATAATAAAAATTATATAAGTCAGCTCGTTAACTTCTGGACAAAGAAAGGAGAGAGTTAACACTTCATTAAACCAAAGCAAATTTCATTTGGATGAGAAACTCAATATAAAAATTAAACTGTTAATGTACTAGAAGAAATCATGAGGAATTTTGAAACATGCTTTTAAGCTTATCCTAAGGAACACACACACACACACACACACACACACACACACACACCATGAAGAAAAATATATACTAAATTAATATAAATAAAAATTATCTCTACTGAGTCATCAGTAGGACTCATCAGAGCTCCTAGGGGACAACCTTTTCCTAAAACAGGAGGTCATATGGAATTCGAGTTTTTTTCAGACTCCATGATGAGGCTCTCTAGGGCCTCTGCCCCCACAGCAACTTGATATCTGTTCTTGTTCCTTCATCTTTCTGTGACAGGAGAAGAGGCTCAGGACTTCTCCAATAAAATGCTGCATCTGGTTCACTAGCGTTATGACAATGCAGGCTCAGCACACCAGCCACACCTCCCAGCCGAGGTCCCGTCAGGAGCCCAGGTTGTTAGCACCCGGGGATATCCACCTGAAAGTCAGAGCCAGGGCAGAAGTAGAAACTGGACAGAAAAAAAAAAGCAACATGAGGAGTGTGGTTTTATTCGACCTATACATCCTTTATGGTAGAGAGGGCTCCTCAAACCCATGTCATCAAATCTCCACCACCTGGTTCTTGATTCTTCCTCTGTAAAACCAGCTTAGAGTTCAAGCTCTCCACTGACTATGCTTGGAGGCAGCCATTCCATAAACCATATTCACCATGGTGACTCAAATTTGTTTCTATGAGACACCCACTTAGGCTATTTCAGTCTATTATAGGAATCTGGGGAAAGTCAATCTTACGTAGACACTAAGACTAGCTGATTAATGTTTTAAAAAATGAGGGGCACTGACAGATCATCTGTTAGCTCCTTACATACAGTTTCCCCTTGAGTCAAGGAAAGTCAGAGAGGGAGTAGGATACTTAGTATAAAATCTGTTTGTTTGTTTTTGTATTATGTCCTACCAAATAGGTAACAGCTTCAACGTATAGTTTCTGGATAGCCATTCCTGTGTTGGACTAGCCATCCTGAGAACAGAGCCAAGGACATCTCAACTTGGTTGAGAGTCTTCTCATAAAATATGTAAATGAGAAATAAAATGAGAGTCTTTTCACCAAAAGATTTGGAGGCCATGATGTTGAGGATGATGGAATATGCTGAATGACAGAATCTGGTTCAAAAAGCCCTAGACATCCGTGCACAAGACTGTAAATCCCGCAGGATGAAAGGTCAGAGCCTTTCGGAGGTCTAGATGAGTAGCTATCTATGCACATAGCACATGAGTTGGGTAGTTCTAACTGTATTTAAAGTTTTGGGCCCAACTAGTGTGGGTCAGTGGTTGAGGGTCAACCTATGAACCAGGAGGTCACGGTTCAATTCCTGGTCAGGGCACATGCCCAGGTTGCAGGCTCGATGCAGGAGGCAGCTGATCAATGAGTCTCTCTCATCATTGACGTCTCTACCTCTCTCTCCCTCTCCCTTCCTCTCTGAAATAAAAATATTTTTTTTAATTGGGAGAAGAACTGATTTGAACCACCACACACCCTAACATTACATTTCCTCTCAGCGCCTCTTCCCGAGGTGTACCATCATCAGTACACCTGTTATCAGGTAGAAGAAGAGCTTGAGAACTGCTGGTCTATACTCTACCTACTGCAAGTCCGTAAGAAAGATCAAAGCAGTTTGTATTGAAAAAGACATAGATGTGTACAAGATATTAATTTCTAGGATAAGCCACACATACTGCGCACCACTGTTGCCATTAAACCCTGAATGCCAACATTGATACATTGATGAAAGTGTGTATTATTCAGCCTTAAATAAATTCTGCCATGTGTGACAACATAAATGGACCCAAAAGACATTACGCTAAGTGAAGTAAGTCAGTCACGGAAGTACAAATACTGCATGCTCCACTCGTTGAGATATTTAAAATAGTCAAAGTCATGGAAGCAGAGAATAAAATGGTGAATTTTAGGACCTGGGGGAGGAGGAAGTGGGTTGTTATTGTTCAATGGGTACAGAGTTAAAGATATACAAGATGAATGAATTTTGACAATTTGCTATACAACATGGTGCCTGTAGTTAACAATAATAGTATGATGCACTTGTTAAGAAGGTAGATCTCATGCTAATGTTTTTTAACACACACACACACACAAAAAAAAAAACAAACACACACACAAAAAAAACAAAGGGACACAAAAACTCTTTAGAGGTTAAGAATAGGTTTTTACCTTAATTTTGGAAATGATATTATGGTGCATGCATAAGTCCAAACTCATCAGAATGTATACATTAGATGTGCAATTTTTTGTATAATACATATACCTTAATAAAGCTGAAGACAAAGAAGAAACATCAAAATTACATGACTTAGTTTTTCCTCCAACACCAGTTATTTGTTTCCCATCAAAAGTCTAGAAAATGGGCCACAATTCACAGGAGGGAGAGGAAATACCCTAAGAGTCTTATTCTCATGCCAATGATGCCCTGATTCACTTTAAACACTTCTCTGCCCACCTGACCCACAACGAATGAGACATCAAACTAAAATGCAGCTGTATCCCCCCAAGTCACCAAAAAGAATGTGGCTTATTATCACCCAAAGGAAGACATGTTGGGCTGTGCAACATGAGACACACATACATGATGTAAACGCATAAATCACATGACAGCTTTCTTTAAGGAAGATGAAGCAAGAAAGACACATAAGAGATGATCCAGGAAGAGCTGAAGTGAGGAATGCTAACCCACCAGGAAAAGGAAACGATGTTTTCCATCCATCTTGAAAAGGTTAGCCAGGAAAACAGACCTGGCTAATTTCATAATCACCTGTTAATTAGGACAAACCAGGACAAGGAAAGAGCACAGCTTCTGATGACAGCAGCCCTTAGCAGGGTATAAAAGGGGACCTGGGGCAAGCGGACTTCCAAACCTTCCAACCCACCTTCCTGAAAACTCACTCCGAACCTCCACCCTCCGACACCATGGTCAACTCCTGCTGTGGATCCGTCTGCTCTGACCAGGGCTGTGGCCAAGGCTGCTGCCAGGAGACCTGCTGCCGACCCACCTGCTGCCAGACCACCTGCTGCCGCCCCACCTGCTGCCAGACCACCTGCTGCCGCCCCACCTGCTGCCAGACCACCTGCTGCCGCCCCACCTGCTGCCAGACCACCTGCTGCCGCCCCAGCTGCTGTGGCTCTAGCTGCTGCCGCCCCACCTGCTGCCAGACCACCTGCTGCCGCCCCAGCTGCTGTGGCTCGAGCTGCTGCCGCCCCTCTTGCTGTGGCTCCAGCTGCTGCAGGCCTACCTGTTGCATCTCTAGCTGCTGCCGCCCCACCTGCTGCCAGACCACCTGCTGCAGGACCACCTGCTGCCGTCCCTCTTGCTGTGGCTCCTGCTGTGGCTCCAGCTGCTGTGGCTCCAGCTGCTGCCGCCCCTCCTGCTGTGGCTCCAGCTGCTGCCGCCCCTGCTGTGTGTCCAGCTGCTGCCGCCCTAGCTGCTGCCAGACCACCTGCTGCAAGACCACCTGCTGCCGCCCCATCTGCTGCCAGACCACCTGCTGCCGCCCAGTCTGCTCTAGCGGTTCCTGCTGTTGATCATGGTGACCTGTGCCGACCTGTTTTTCATCAACCAGTCTACTTGATGTAGTCCAAATTGAACTGAGTCATAAGAGTCCAATTGTCAAAACTCAGTTTCAACTGATTCTTTAACTTATTGTGGCCTCCAAATATAATGCCCCCCTCCGCCCCCATATGTTACTCTCTCCCAAATGAACAGAAAGCTTCAATTTTCTCTGAAATTCTTCAATGACTATGTCATCCCAATTGATATATTTCTTCCTTACCACACTTTCTCTTATGAAGATGTCCCCAAATCTTAAATAAATCTTAATTTCCCAAGCATACAAATACAAGAGTATTATGTCTCATTTTTCCTTCTTGAATCAGCATTCTTATCTGTCCACTCTTCTGTTGCTCTCCGCAGAAAGCAGACTATAGCAGGTGATTTTAGAATTTCTAACTTTAGTCCCACATCATCCTCACTCTATTATAGGAAGATGGTTTCCTACAGCAAGCACCTGGAACTTCCTCAGTAGAGAACTTCCTGCGGATGAAGAAGCAAGCTCTGGGCAGGCCAAAAGTCCGAGTTAATGTCTCTGGGAACATTGCTCAACCAGTGGACGGGAGTTTTTGGTCAATGCTGTGGCTTCTTTTTTCTCTAGTGGGGGCACGCTGCTCCAGTTTCCAGAGGTTCTCGGTGGGATTGCACCCTAGTTGTCTATAGGAGTCATCTTCTCATTAAATCATTTATATTGTGGGTCAAGCATCCAGATGCAGCTCAGCTGACCTCTCCATTTCATCCACTTTCACAACTCTGCAATCGAGGTGTTAGCTGGCACTGGGGTCCCATCTAAAGTCTTGACTGAGCAGGAATCCAGTTCCAAGTTCACTTATGTGGTTGGTGACAGGATTCAGTTCCTTGAGGCCCATTGGAGTCAGAGCCTCAGTTCCCTCTGGTTGTCAGCAGAGACTGTTCTCAGTGCTTGGCCACATACTTCTCTCGCACACGGCCGCTTACTTCCTTCAGAGCCAGTAAGGGAGAGAAATCTGGCTAGTCACCATCTTTTGTAACTTAGTCACTTGATGTTGATTAGAAGCAATTTTCTCACAAGGAGGGAAATATGTAAGACCATGAACACCAAGAGGTAGAAATCACTGGATCACCTAAGGGGCTGCCTACCACAACTCCTACATAATATTGAGTGAGAGAATAAAAACACACAATACATAGATGAAGATCCCACTTATATAAAATTCATGTAAAACTAAACTACAGTTATCAGGATGCATACCTAGGTGGTAAAACTGTAAAGCACATCAGTGAAAAGATTACTTTAAGAATCAGGACAGTAAGAATCAGGGGGGAAGGAGAGCGATGTGGTCAAGAGAAGACACATCCAGGGCCCTCTTGGTGACAGCAGTGTCCTATTTCTTGACTTGGGTGTTGGGATAGATAGATGCTTGCTTCATAATTATTTATTACTAGAGGCCCGGTGCACGAAATTCGTGCATGGGAGGGGGGGAGTCCCTCAGCCCAGCCTGCACCCTCTCCAATCCTGGACCCCTCGGGACTGCTGGCTCCTAACCGCTCACTTGCCTGCCAGCCTGATCCCCCTAACTGCTCTCCCCTGCCTGCCTGATCCCCCTAACTGCTCTCCCCTGCCTGCCTGATTGCCTCTAACCGCCTCTGCCTCAGCCCCGCCACCATGCTTTGTCTGAAAGGACGTCTGGAAGGTCTTCCGGAAGATGTTCAGTCTAATTAGCATATTACCCTTTCATTAGTATAGATATTACACATGTATGTCTTATACACTTTTCAGTATACAGTAGTCTCCCCCCTTGAATCTGAGGTTTTGTTTTCTGTAGTTTTAGTTACCCACAGTCACCCATGGTCTGAAAATAGTAAATGGAAAATTCCAAAAATAAATAATTCATAGTTTTCAGTTGCATGCCATTCTGAGCAGCAGGTGAAATCTTGTGCTGGCCTGTTCCATCCCACCCAGGTTGTGAATCCTCCCTTTGTCCAGTAAATCCATACTGTATACGCTACCCACCCATCAGTCACTTAGTAGCTGTCTCAATGGTCAGATCAACTCTCTTGGTGTTGCAGTGCTTGTGTTCCTTATTTACTGCTGTTGGTCATCGTGACCTGTGCCCCAAAGTGTAAGAACAGTGATGCTGGTAATTCAAATATGCCAAAGAGAAGCCCTAAAGTGCTCCTTTTAAGAGAAAGTTCTTAATAAGAAAATATTTTTTAAAGCATATGCTGAGGCTGCTAATTTCTACAGTAAGAATGGATCTTCTGCCCTAGCCATTTTGCTCAACGAATAGAGCACTGGCCTGCTGACTGAAGGGTCCTGGGTTCAATTCTGGTCAAGGGCACCTTCCTATCTAGGGCATATGCCCAGGTTGTGGGCTCAATTCCCAGTAGGGGGCATACAGGAGGCAACTGATCAATGATTCTCTCTGATCACTGATGTTTTATCTCTCTCTCCCTCTCTCTTCCTCTCTGAAATATATAAAAATATATATTTTTTAAAAAAGAATGGATCTTCTACGCATAAATTGTGATGAAGGAAAAAGAAATTTGTATCAATTTATTGAGAGACCACATTCACATAACTTTTATTACAGTACTAGAGACTCAGTGCACAAATTCGTGCACAGTTGGGGTCCGGTCAGCCCTGCCCCAATTGGGGCGGATCTGGGCTGAGCCTGTTGGGAGGAGGAGACAGCAGGAGGTTGGCTGGCTGGCCCGCCCTGATTGGGGCCTATCAGGGCTAGGCCGGCTGGGGGGAGGGGCCCTGCCTGCGATTGAGGTGTGGGGGCTGACTTGGGACACAGCTGGCCATGGGGAGGGGCTGTGGGCTGGCCAACCCCACCCCTGAATGGGGTGGGGGGGGCCCATCAGGGGTCAGTGGTTGGGGGAGGGGCCCTGAGAGGTTGGCCAGCCAGCCCCACCCCCACTGGAGTGTGTGTGGGAGTGATCGGGGGCAGAGCTGTTTGGGGGGAGGGGCTGCAGGAGGTTGGCCGGCCAGCCCCACCCGCCATGGGCCGATTTGCTGGCGGCAGTGGGTGTCATAGGGACTGGGTCATTCCTATCGCTGGCTTTTTATATATATAGATAGTCTTATAACTGTTCTGTTTTATTATTAGCTATGTTTGTTTATCTCTTACTGTGCCTAATACATAAATTAAACTTTAACAAAGAGACCAGCTGGAGAGAGATGCTGCAAACATATCTGCCAGCAAAGTAACAACGTAATAAACTGTGGGATGTTGTAGTAACCAGAGCCATGTAGATAAATTGTCTGCCACAGTTTAAGATACAGAACACGATCCAAAGTTTGAAACATCTAAGGAAACCCATTCCAGTGGCATAGAGGCCACCAACATCACACACGTACAGAGGTCCCCTTCCTCATTGCTCACAAATGACCCACAGGGGTCATTTTTCTCTTGTCCCATGCCCGATGCCACACTATGCCGATGGAATTTCCTCCACATTAGTCACCGGAAGAAATGCACAACCAGGAATATGTCTGCCCAGATCCCATCCTGAGGGGATACAGAGGGGAGAGTGAGGAATGTAACCCCAAAAGTTAAATGGAGGAGGAGAGTGTGGTCTAGAACATGCCCGCAGGTATGACTCAGAGGAAAAGCAAATCAGACAGAATTTAGCATATCTGGAAAGGAAAATGTTGTTTCCAGTAAGTTTAAACCATTAAACAGATAAACATTAATGTGTAATCTGATAATTACTCAAACATTAGGTAAATAAAAACAAGGAAACATGGACAGCTCACCCTGTTCAGACCGTATATAAGAGGCCTTGCCACAAGGAGACCCCCAAACTCAAGAACCTCACTCTCCTGGAAACTCACCCAGAACCTCCACCCTCTGACACCATGTCCTGTTGTGGCTCCGTCTGCTCTGACCAGGGCTGTGGCCAAGGCTGCTGCCAGACCACCTGCTGCCGCCCCAGCTGCTGTGTGTCCAGCTGCTGCCGCCCCAGTTGCTGTGGCTCTTGCTGCTGTCGTCCCTCCTGCTGCCGCCCCAGCTGCTGTAGCTCTTGCTGCTGCCGCCCCTCTTGCTGTGGTTCCAGCTGCTGTGGTTCCAGCTGCTGCCGCCCCTCCTGTTGCATCTCCAGCTGCTGCCGCCCCTCTTGCTGTGGTTCCAGCTGCTGTGGCTCCAGCTGCTGCCGCCCCTCCTGTTGCATCTCCAGCTGCTGCCGCCCCTCTTGCTGTGGCTCCAGCTGCTGTGGCTCCAGCTGCTGCCGGCCCTGCTGCTGCCCCTGCTGCTGCCTCCGCCCAGTCTGTGACCAGGTCTCCTGTCACACCAATTGCTATCGCCCCACCTGTGTCATCTCCACCTGCCCCCGCCCCATGTGCTGTGCCGTCTGTGACTGCTGAATCTTTGCCTGTAATCTGTCACACTATGGATGTCCTCACAAGTCACCTAAAGTGTGTTGAGCCAGCCAGTGACTGGGGAATGAACTCTTAGCTGCCAACTCTTCTGCTGGAAATGATAAATGAAAACACATTTGTCAAATGGTTTTAACCGAGGCCCAGATGCATCTATTTTTGAACCAACACTGTCTCATCCGAAGTATATACTGTATGTGATGATCTCATATAACATTGTCTCCATATGTTCTTAATAAACAGCCATTTTCCCTGATATCAAAATCTGCTGATTTGTTAATTTGATGCGTGTATATATGTGCATGTGTGTGTACATGTGTGTCTTTATGACTTCACACTAAGAAATGTTGCATGAAATGCAGGACAGTAAGTTTGGGAGTAGTTACTTATCTTGGAATCAAGATTCCACTGGGCATTCCTTGCATGACACAGGCAAAGTTATTTACTATCTTTAAGCCTCAGTTTTTTTCTCTGTGAAATGGGGATAATACATTATGCTCTTCAAAGGTTCAAAGACATAATCCATGTAATAAATACACTTAGCACAGAGGTGAGGAGCATGATGTAAGCTCTCAGTAAATATCATTTTTATTGTTACTATTATTGAAACACTACCCTGGTTGAGAATACTACCTTAGTATCATGTTCTCTTTGACAGAACAACAAAGACAGTTTGTATAATTGTTTCACTGTCCTCTAGAACTTTAAGTATTGGTATATGTCTCAAATGTTCTTTAAAAATTCCAGTGAGTTGAACATCATACAGGCATCTAAGTTTCATTGGACTATATTTCTACTTGCAATATGTCCCATTACTGGTTGTGTTAATAAATTTGGGTGTTTTACTTAGCTGGAGTACTTCTTCCTCCCTCCCTCCACCCCTTCCTCATGTTCTCTCTAAATAATAAACTTTATCTCAGAATACTAAGTGTATCTTCTAAATACAGATTTCTGGAAATGTATTAAAGTCCATGGCAACTTCTCCATAAAAATTTTAAAACTTTTAAAAATATGTTTTTATTGATATTTATTTATTTATTTTAGAGAGAGAGAGAGAGAGAGAGCTAGAAAACATCAATTGAGAGAGAATCATTGATCAGCTGCCTCCTGCATGGCCCTACTGGGGATCGAGCCCACAACCTGGGCCTGTACCCTGACCGGGAATTGAATCCCAGTGACCACTTGATTCAGGGTCGACGCTCAACCACTGAACCACACAGGCTGGGCTTTTAAAACTGTTTGTTAATAGATGTTCAAGCCCAGCTGAAGTGGCTCAGTTGGTTGAGCCGCTGGCCCATGCACCAAAGGGTTGCCTGTTCATTTCCCGGTCAGGGCACATACCTGGGTTGCAGGTTTGATCCCCTGTTGGGGAGTGTATGGGAGGGTAGTCTACTGGTGTTTCTCTCTCATATCTGTTTGTTTCTCTCTCTCTCACTCTCTCGCTCTCTCCATTCCTTTCTCTAAGCATGTCCTAAAATTTTAGTATTTTAAAACGAAAACTCCTTCATAATTTTAGCCTCTCATGTTACTGAAGTTTCCTATCTTCCTGATGGTTTTACTCTCCTGCTTTAGGCTTTTGTCACCTTGCTTGGTCTTACGTAAGAGCACACAGGCAGGATATTTCTTTGAGACTCAGTTTTCTTATCACCAAAACTTAAGTGGGAATTCTCCTCCTTAGCTGGGAAAACATCTCACAAAATATACAATAATGTCATTTTTATCCTATATAATAAAGAGCTAATACGCTAATTAGACCAAAAAGCAGAATGACCATCCGGGCCTCTAGTACTAATATAAGGGTCTATAACTTTTGGTTCATCATCTGAAGTACATTAAAAACATTTTAAATTCAAAATTTGCGTATATCAGAGTTTTATATATTAGCTGGGTTATATTTCCAAAAAACAAATGTAACTAAGAGTTGACTGTTATTTCTAAAAAAATTTTTGAAAGATCTAAGGTGTCAACAAACAAACCATATAGAGGTTGATATAAAATGGGCTTCACCCCAACACAAGTTGAGTGTTAGGGTCTTAGTTGAGAGGGTTAGCTTGACACGCAGGCAGACAGGGCAGGGGTCCAGTGGGAAACAAAGGCAGGTGGAACATAGGCAGGGGCAGACACGGCAGTTTGAGCAAAGCCTAATCACAGGAACCAACCATGCAGAAACAATAAAATGTTTCTGGACTCAAAGTGGGAGACGTGTGAAACTAGGAAGGGTCTGCAACAATAAGTTGAACTGATGCATAAAAACAGGGAAAGTTCAGGTCCGTTGCTGGGCAAGAACCTTTGAGGGAATCAATCAGGTGATGACACAGATAGATATAGAGCAGGCCTGTAGCCAATATATACTCCTAGACCACAAAGCTTCATGGGCAAACCATTATTGGACCCCCTCCCTGTGCGGGAAGTCTGAATCTGCTTGTAATCAATTTCCCACACTTTTGCTTAAATCTTTTGGTCTGTGATTTAATTTGGCTTCACAAGACATAACCCCAGGGGAAAAAACCTTGGCTCACCATCCCAGTTATCAGTATGACTATGTAATGAAGCCTCCAAAAAAACCCAGAAGAATGGTGTTCAGACAGCATCTGGTTGGTGGACATTTAGAGCACCAATTATTTATCCTTTAAAATTTTTAATTGTTGGCTTTTAGGAGGCAGGTGTCATAAATTATACACATAGGTAGTTATAAAATATATAAATAAATAATTAAGGTATCTTTTATAACTTTTCTGAAAAACCCTCCTTATATCTCCATTTTCAATTTGGCCCAATTCTCTTCTGATTCTTTCTTTGAAATAACTGTTATACTCATTTTATCACCTGATGCTGTGAACACACCTCCCACCCTGCCCCACTTAAACCTTTTAAGCAACATCTCTCCCCAGAAATCCAGTATGTCTTGGCATTTCGAAAGGCAGATCAAAACTTAAAATAAATTGTATATAATAAATATATTATATTACTTCTTGCCTAAAGGCTTTTAATAGATCCTCACCATTTCTTATGGAATTCAAGGCTACACATGATCCTTCCAACATTCTAACAACCTCACCACATCTCTCACTATTTATTAAAATAGACCTTCCAGACATATCCCTCTCATCATCACGAGCTAGGGTTATGCCCACTCTCATTTGTTTGTTCTCTTTTTAATCCTTTCTCTGTCTATATATGTGAATAACATGTTCTCAACATCAGTGTGTCCTTTTTTATGACCTAGACAAACTCTTCACTTACTAAAAAAAACATACTCCTTTATCAAAAATGTGTTCTATTTCAAGCCTGGGGGATAAAAAGATGGGTAAAATACTGCCCTAATGGAGTTGACATTCTAGAGAGAGCTAGCTATATACATACATTTCTGGTAGAGAATGCTATAGAACCCACACATACACAAAGCACAACAGAAGGTCAATGGAGGAAGAACTTTGCTCTGCATCAGCCAAGAAAGACAATGGGGGAAGATGGCATTTGAACTTCCTCATAAAAGATAACTAGGAGAATGCTGAGCTCATGAGAGACTTTGCAGGAAGAGGGAATATCATGAGGGTAATTTGTTCTTTCCTCGAATTAGTTTTTTCCTGAATGCCTGTGGCACTGAAAAAGACCTCTTATTATGACTATAATCATACAGGCATTGATTACAAAACCATTTATGGATGCAATTTTTGTGTACATGCATGTATGACGATGAATATGGCATTTATATCACTCTTAATTCATCTAAGAAAATCTTAAATATAAGTGATACTACAAAAACTACTAGATCTTTTAGCTCAGAATGTTTAAAAAGGATTTTAAGAAAATGTCCATAAAGTATAATCATGACATATCTTGATATTTTGAAAGGCCGATAAAAAAATTTTGTCCCAATTACTCTACCCGACCAGAGAGATTTATGAAGATCAAAAGTGATCAATCCCAGATGACTCTTTGCTATTTAAAAACACTGAGTCACTGCTAACTGTTTCAAAGTGCATCAGGGTGATGAAAAATAACACAGCTTGGAATGTCCTAGTAATTTTATTAGCTCAATGGACACCCAGAAAACACAATGAATCATAAGTTTCCTTATTTCTCAAACTCAAAAAAATGAGCTGACTTCCTTCTTTCCTATCAGCATTCCATCTGATCGAAACACAAAATTTTCCACCAGAAAAGCTAGCCCCATCAGAAGCGCTCCCAAAATTATGTCAAGGTGAGGAACAGACAAGAGATAGTGGCCCGCCTGTGTCACATGATACCCAGGGAGTGAAATCTTATGACACTGCAAACAAGGGAAAAACACAAAAGGTGATTCATGTGGGAACACTGGGGAACTTGATAAAAGGGAAATGACTGTGTTCTATATGATGAAAGTTTTTACTAGAAAAATGCAATGATATTATTTACTAAATGCATTTGTAGTCTTATAAACAAAAACAAGGAAATAGTAATCATAGAAGTCCCTCAGCTGGGTATAAAAGGGGACATGTAGTAAGAAGACATCCAAAGTCAAGAACCACACTCTCCTGAACACCCACCCAGAACCTCCACCCTCCGAAACCATGGTCAACTCCTGCTGTGGATCCGTCTGCTCTGACCAGGGCTGTGGCCAAGGCTGCTGCCAGGAGACCTGCTGCCGCCCCAGCTGCTGTGGCTCCAGCTGCTGCCGCCCCTCCTGTTGCATCTCCAGCTGCTGCCGCCCCTCTTGCTGTGGTTCCAGCTGCTGCCGCCCCTCTTGCTGTGGTTCCAGCTGCTGCCGCCCCTCCTGCTGCATCTCCAGCTGCTGCCGCCCCTCTTGCTGTGGTTCCAGCTGCTGCCGCCCCAGCTGCTGCATTTCTAGCTGCTGCCGCCCCTCTTGCTGTGGTTCTAGCTGCTGTGGCTCCAGCTGCTGCCGCCCCAGCTGCTGCATTTCTAGCTGCTGCCGCCCCTCTTGCTGTGGCTCCAGCTGCTGTGGCTCCAGCTGCTGCCGGCCCTGCTGCTGCCCCTGCTGCTGCCTCCGTCCAGTCTGTGGCCAGGTCTCCTGCCACACCAATTGCTATCGCCCCACCTGTGTCATCTCCACCTGCCCCCGCCCCATGTGCTGTGCCGTCTGTGACTGCTGAGCACCTTCCCTGAACCCATTCTCTCTCCTGCATCTTGCTCATCACAGAAGCAGACCCTGTGCAACTCAGAGATGCCTCAGGACTACCCATTCCCTTCAACTCTGTGTCCATATCCTGGCCTCAGGCCAAACTCTCTCTTTAGTTGACTTTTCTCTGATGTGGATCCAGAGGCTGAAATTAGGTGGCATTTATAATAAGCAATTATTAGATTTATGCACATTCTGTACCTGATCTTTTGATTTCTAGGTTCCAGGTCATCCTGTCCAAAATATGGAAATTCCTATAGGACCTGTAGGACCACTGATGTCACAGCCTCAGATCTGAAAACCTTAGAGGGGCCTATCTTGTATTTCCTTTAAGAGGGATGCTTCAGTATCTTATTGTTGCTTCTAAATAAAGCTCTATTTTCTTGGCTTAGAAATACATTGTTCTTGTGTCTCTTACTTTGTGATGATTGTCCTCATTTCCAGGGAAATTATATCCAACACACAATTGAATCAGGTTTTGTAATTCTTGTTCTCACCTTCAGGAAAACCCTAACATGTATTAACATTAAAAGCAAATAAACAAGCCCAGAAATAATAACAATACATAGATGACTCCAAAAGCTTTAAAGAATAATAAATATTTTCACTTAAAATGTATAAATGTGTGGGGTTATATCCCACAGCAAACCTTTCTTAAATATTTTTAAGAACATATCTTTCCACTCCTCTATTATTTGCCTTCATTCTCCTTCTCTCTCTCTCTCTCTCTCTCTCTCTCTCTCTCTCTCTCTCTCTCTCTCTCTCTCTCTCTCTCTCTCTCTCTCTCTCTCTCTCCTTCTTCCTCCCCCTCCCCATATCCATCATTTTACCCCTCTTTTTTTTTTGGAAAACTAGAGTCCTCTCAAGGTTTATACATCTCTCATGTAACCCAATTTATTGCATTCTTAGCTTCTCTCATTTCAGCTCCATCCATTAACAACAAAATAGTTCTCTTTTGGAAAAAATCAACCTTCCTGAGAAGTTGGGGGGTAGCAGAAAATGGAAAACACTCAAATTTTAATATTTTCCTATCCGCTTGCCTTTTCTGGGATGTGTATTTGACGGTATGGCCTGGAGAAGTAGGGGGAATGTGGAGACTGACAAGAAACCACTTAATGGACTAGTTTGGTTCTTAGGTAAACCTGGAAGGCTCCCAAATTCCTATGAACACTATCCTAGGAAAAATAAGGTAAAAATAAATTTCTGAGGAATGCATGCTAGTGAAAGTATGAGAAATATTTAGAAAGCTTTGTATGAAATGCATATTCTAGGAGTTGTAGGATTAATAAGTAATATAGTGGTATTGAATCATGAATATGCTTGACTTCCATAAATGCTACACGAGTAATAAAGATAATGAAAAAATAATTTAACCTGTGTAGGGGCATTATTCTACAACCCCACTGAAGGCACAGAACTCCTGATAGACCAGAGATGGTAAATGATAATTGGTTGTACCTTCAGTTGGTTTCAGCATAAACATTTTTTGTTTGTTGTGTGTGTGAGGTGGGGTGTTTGTTTGGTTTTTTTTTTTTTTGTGTGTGTGTGTGTGTGTGTGTGTGTGTGTGTGTGTGGTTGTTTTCTTTGGGGGGGGGCTGTATCAGTACATTTTCCCCCCAGAAAGATGTAAAGAAGTGAAAAAATTGAAAAGGAAACAAACAAACAAACAAAAAAGACATTTTTTGCAGATAATCTGTCTTCATGGAAAATCTAGGAGAATTTCACATGTATGAAATTGGTATGTGTATGAGTTATTTAGCATTGGTTAAAACTTAGCAGTTTAAAAGAACAAACATTTATTATCTCACACACTTCCAGAGGGTTAGAAATTCAGCAGTGGCATGTTGGGGTCTCTCATGAGCTTACAGGCAAGTTTCTGGTCAGGGCTGCATTCATATGCGCAGAGGAAAATCCATTTCCAAGCTCACTCACACGGCTCTTGGCAAGAGGATTCAGTTCTTCCCCATGTGGGCTGCTCACACAACATGGCAGCTGGCTTCCCCCAGAGTGAGAAGGATCTCAGAAAGCCAGAGCAATACAAGGAAAACCCAAGAAGGAAGCCACAATCTTCTTATAATAACCTAATCTTGAAAATGACTTACTCTTCCTACTTCTCTATTCCATTTATTCATTCGAAGTGAGTCACTGTCTCCAGCTCGCACTGAAGGGGAGGGGATTACACAAGGACATGAGCACAGGGAGGCAGGGACTGCTGGGGGCCCTCTGAAAGGCTGCGAGAGATTACAATCTAAAGTGGTTTTTAATGCCATGGGCCTGTAGGGAGTGTCCTGGGTCACAGGAAGTTAAGTGTCTGAAGAGAAGATGAATATGAACTGAGCTATAGGAAACACCAACATTTATAAATTGAAAAAGGAGCGACAGCAACCACAAGGAACCAGAAAGGACCAGCCAGAGAAGTAAGAAGACAACTAGTAGCATGCAGGGTCCAAAATACAGCGGCCACTTGAAAAGTTAAAGGACAGGATTCCACATCCAGCTATGACAAAGCAGCTAGTATCACACAAATCGCTCAATGAAACTAACTATGAGAATTGGAGAAAATTAAGAAACAGTTGTTTTAAAGCATTGGAAACTGACCTATGTAGGCAGGATTGAGGGCCAAAGGTCTAAGTCAATGAAATCATTTCCGGTGGAAGATAAATCACCTTAAGTCTCTGAAGTGTTTCATGTTCAATGTCTGGCATTCAATTAAAAAAAATTACCAGATTTGCCAGAACATAAAGGACCAAATGACTAAAAACAGGGCAAAAGGCAAAGAAAATATAACAGAAATAGATTCAAAGGTGATACTTATGTAGGTGTTAAAAACTACATTTAGAATAACTATGATTAATATATTTGAAATAATAGATAAAATAATAAATTTCATCAGAGAATTGGCATCTGTAAAAAAAAAAAAAAAAAGAAAGAAAGAAAGAAAATGAAAGTCCAGTGGAAATCCTAGAACTAGAAAACTCAAAAACTGAAATTCGGAATTCAATAAATGATTAGACGGAATAGAAGATTAGGTTGAACAGGTCAGACAGAATAGAAGAGAGAAAGAGCAAACTGGAAGCAGAAAATATCCACATTGAGGTACAGAGAGAAAAAAGGTAAAGGGTACAGACAAGAACATTAGACAGTGGAGTACAAGGGAAAGGTCTGAGATATGTGTAAGCTGGGGTCCCAGGAAGCGAGAACAGGGCAAAAGCTCTGAATGAAGAGACAGTGATTGGCAATTTGACAAAACCGTTGAAACCTTTCAAGCCACAGATTCAAGACCCTCTTTGAACCCTAATGGACGTATAGTCTCCCTCAGAATCTTCAACTATCTAAATTCTTGGAAGTTACACTTCCTTTTCCTGCATCTACTGTGCTACTTATGGTGGGTTATTTTCTGTGTATTTCATAACATCTCCCCTGTGGACATCACATACAGTCTCTGCGTGGTTTCTTGAAGGTTTATCTGTTCTGTGGTTAACGCTTTTTCAAGTTGTACTTTTATGGGGGTTATTTCTGTGTGCTGTGATTTTTACTTGTGTTTCTGATGAGTCCAAGGACACTCGCTATTTCGCAAGAGTCAGCTCCTCTCCTTGAGGTTCCTCACTAAGCATCTAGTGTAAAACAGAAAACTTGGTGATGTTTCTGTGGTTGAGGTGTTCATGGGAGCCTTGATTACCACTTACAATCCCTTGTGGGCGGGCTAAGTTTTTCTTGTCTCCATCTTACTTACAAGGTAAGAATGCCAACTTTATTCTGAATCTGGCCTTGTGACAGCCTGAGGTAGCATTTCTTGCATCTGCCTGGGTTTGGACTACCAGCCTCCAATTATGAGAGCCTGTAACTAGATACCGAACCTCCAAAGACCACAGGACATCAGCTACTGTTTGCAGTTTGAGTTGCCTTTTTGTATCTGGAAAACGAGAAATTTTCCTCTCTTTAAGTCCAGCTATGTAACTGAAATACTTTAAAAAATATTTTTCAAGCATTTCTATTCGCTTGTACCTGCAAGTAGACCTGTCCATAGCAGCTTATTCAGCCACGCTGCCAGAAGTCCTATATGGTCAGGGACCCAAGAAGAAGAAAGTTTACTGCATTGGTTAGAAATATAAGAAAGGGATCTTGGAGCAGAGGCTCCTACAAAAGTAAAATGTATCAAATACTTTCGTATTTTCCCCAAAAGACACAGAGTACTTATTTTTAATACACTAATACTGCAGAAAAAAAATATTTTCAATCCCAATCCCCTTTGATATTTTTTACTTTTTATTTTTGAACATTTTGAAATATACAGAACTGTGCCAAATAACTCCTTTATACCATTAGCCTTTACCCTGATTCAACCTTTTGCCACATTTTGTTTCTCTCCAATAGAGAGATATGAGTAGGCAGGTAAGTAGATAGATAGGTAATGATCTGCTTTAGATATAGATAGATTTATATCCTAAGACAAAGAACATTTTTTTTGCATAACCACAGTACAGTTAGCAAATTAAGTGTTGATACATTACTATTCTCTAACATATGTCTAACATCTAAATGACACTGTCAGTTTGTGCCATTGATCCCGTGGTGAAGGTTATGCTCTCAAGTTTCTCTACAGTACAGTTAGTATGTCTTCCTTTGAAATGAATAAATAATCGACGGAGAACTATTTTGAAAGTGTGCAAATAGCCTATTACCTGTCAAACTTTAACCCAGTTATAGCATCCACTGATAATATTTACTTGAATCAAGCTTTATTATGAGGGTTGTAAATGATGAATTGGTAACTCTGCTTTTATTCTTCTACATTTATTAGTTGATATTCTACTGTCATAGATAATTGTCTCATCTTCCTTTTAAAAATATTTTTTATTTAATTAGTCTCACTATGGAGTCATGGATTTTTATCTTATTTAACGAGTTAAAATCCATTACTGCCATTATTCATTTTGGTGCTTACACTGCTCTATATTGAGTGAGAGTATCTTTTAATATTTAAAAACAATGAGTCATTGGCAACGGTTTCCAAATGAATGCAGGAAGTAGTACTTAGTACATATTTTGGGGCAGCCAGAGAGTCCACTATCTAATGAGCATCCATGTCTCACAGATAGGTTGTCTTCCTCATTGCACACAGGTAGCTCACAGAGGAGAGCCTCTTTCTTTCTATTCCCTACTGTAATTCTGCCTCTCTTTTAACATCAAAGAGATCTCGGCATAATGGGAATAATTGATCCAAACAGCATCATGGGATGATATACAGATCACAGGTGACTGAATCATGTGATGGCCCTTCTTGACCAACAAGAAAGTAGGAAAGGCAATTCTGAGAAAGACCAGATTGGAAAATCTTAACACATCAGAAAAGAGAAATCATCTTTTTCTCCATCTTAAAAATCTTTAACCAGAAAAACATGATGCTCTAATTTCAGACTAATATTTATTTAGAAAAATAAACTAGAAAATGGTCTAGGACCTGGACACAGTACCTCGGCATAATATGAAAGAGGACATACAGCAGAGGAACTTCCAAATTCGCTCAGTTCACTCTCCTACCAACATCAAAACCTCCATCCTCTGACACCATGGTCAGCTCCTGTGTGGCTCTGGCTGCTCTGACCGGGGCTGTGGCCAGTGCCGCTGCCAGACCACCTGCTGCAAGACCACCTGCTGCCGCCCCAGCTGCTGTGTGTTCACCTGCTGCTGCCCCCCCTGCTGCTGCCTCCACCCAGTCTGTGGCCAGGTCTCCTGCTGTACCACTTACTATTGCCCCACCTGCGTCATCTCCACCTGCCCCTGAGCCATGCCTCCTCTTGCTGTTGAGCCCCCTGCTCTGTAACCACCATCTCCATTTACCTCTGTCCTCACAGATGTAGACCCTCCATTTGTGTGGACCACTGGGGCACATGGAGTGGGGCTGATGTCGCTCAACTAAACTGGGACTCATAATTCCAATGAGGCACCAGGTCCTGGGACTGAAGATGGATATGGCCTGGAGCTGCTAGCTATCGTCAAATCTTCCTGGGGAAAGTGGAAGCGTGCCTGTTTTTACATAGTCTCACTATCAGAGAGTGTTGTCAAATTTTGAATTTTTGCCAATCTGCCATATTTTCAAACTGTTTCAAATCAAATAGATTCAATAAGAAAAAACAGATAGGAACTTTGTTTCGATCCTTCATACCTCACTGACAATCCAGGAAATCCAAAGGAATCGTGGTATTCTTAATTGCACACAAATAACTGCCCCCGCTCCCCGTTTCCAAGATGGGTCTTCCATCCGATTTTACTACCAGTACTTGATATGACTTACTCTTTGACAGCAGAGATTTAGCATCATAAATCCATTCTCAACATATTATTCTGGAGTCAAATAGAGAAATGAAAAATTAACCCTTGCAAAATCCAATGAAGCGGTGTCATGTAATGGGTCTACTTGAGAAAGCACATGGGACAGAGAAATATGGGTGCTGATTCACCTGGCATTAACCAAAATGGACAGCTCATTATACTACAGGAAAAAGGAAATGGTGCTGTTCCTATAAATAGGAACATTTACCAGATAAACACAATTATCTAATTTACTAAAACTAACTGATTTTCAACTAGGACAAACAACAACAAGAAGGGTCCTGCACATGGTCACCGCAGCCCTCAGCAGGATATAAAAGCAACAGAGGGCAAGGAGAGATCTCACTCGAGAACCTCACTCTCCTGGAAACTCACCCAGAACCTCCACCCTCCAACACCATGTCCTGTTGTGGCTCCGTCTGCTCTGACCAGGGCTGTGGCCAAGGCTGCTGCCAGACCACCTGCTGCCGCCCCAGATGCTGTGGTTCCTGCTGCTGCCGCCCCAGCTGCTGCATTTCTAGCTGCTGCCGCCCCTCCTGCTGTGGCTCCAGCTGCTGCCGCCCCACCTGTTGCATCTCCAGCTGCTGCCGCCCCACCTGTTGCATCTCCAGCTGCTGTCGCCCCTCTTGTTGTGGCTCCAGCTGCTGCCGCCCCTCTTGCTGTGGCTCCAGCTGCTGTGGCTCCAGCTGCTGCCGCCCCTCCTGTTGCATCTCCAGCTGCTGCCGCCCCTCTTGCTGTGGCTCCAGCTGCTGTGGCTCCAGCTGCTGCCGGCCCTGCTGCTGCCCCTGCTGCTGCCTCCGCCCAGTCTGTGGCCAGGTCTCCTGCCACACCAATTGCTATCGCCCCACCTGTGTCATCTCCACCTGCCCCCGCCCCATGTGCTGTGCCGTCTGTGACTGCTGAATCTCTGCTTTGAACACACCACTTCCTCCTGGCACCCCTCCCCAGAGATGCAGACCCTGCTTTTCAAAACATGTGTAACTGATCTCTTGGATCCCATAGCAAACCCCAGCCCTACTAATTCTCTGCTTACATCCCAACTTATGTCCAAATTTCCTTCCTTCAATCAGAACCTCCTAATGAATTAAGTTCTCCCAACATCTCTCCCTTTATCTCCAAGACATCCATGCTTCATGCTTAAGGAATTTGAAGATTGTCTCCATCACTTGTGGGGCCACAGATTCTAAGTCCTCTGACATGGAAGTCCAATGAAGCCTTTTTCTTGTACTCCTTTGCAAAGATTTTCTTATACCGAAATAAACCTCTTTGTTCTGGGCACTGAAAATTCAATGTGATTGTAGTCTCTTTTTTTAAAGGTTTTATATGTGGGTCCTGGGTAATTGTATTTTGCCTGCACCTGTTGGACAGACAGCAGAGACTATTCAACCTCCAACAGAGATCAAATGTCATTGGTCACCAGTTTTCTCTAGAGACCTTTTTAATCTTAGGCAAATCATCTAATCATGTTCTGGTGATTAGGGGAGAAAATGCAACTGAAGTCATGGTGCACCCATGACTATAATGAGAAAGGTTTAAAGATTGAACATAAAACGTGATCTTTTAAAACATCATCTTTCAGGGTTCTTTACTCACCAATAAAATGCAGCTAATAAGCACATACATAAATAAATAGATGTGACTTTCCTCGAGTGTAACTATGATCCCTTTGGAATATTCCTCCCTCTTTTCTCCATTAGTCAAAAGTTACATATTTTAAAAGGACCATTACATGCTCCTATGCCATCAAAAGCCTTCGTTTACTCAACAGACATTGGTCACTAGAGTCCTCTGCCCCAGCCCTGTTTGGAACATGAGGGGACAAAGTAAATGTCATAGCTCATAGCATCAGGGCATCCGCATTGCAACTGGGGGAGAGACAGAAGCAAACAACTGATACAGAGAGTGCACTAAGTTAGGGGCACAATGCAGGGAACAATCACATATGCATGGGGCAGATTTTCAGAGAGGGTATCCTTGAGGAGGAGGCATTGTCAGCTGGGTTTTTGACAGAGGAGTGGGAGTCAGCAGAGCTGACAAGAAAGAAGAAACATTCCAGGAGGATGAGACAGCTTCCTTCGGCAAAGGCTTGGAAGTGTTACTCTTGGCACCCTCCTCGGCTGCTCTGAGATTAAGACAAGCTTACTTTCTGTTTAATCTTACAGAAGTTTTGTGTGGTTTTTTTTTTCAATTGATTTCAGAGAGGGAGAGGGAGAGAGAAATAGAAACATCAGTGATGAGAGAGAATCATTGCCCAGCTGCCTCCTGCATGCCCCACACTGGGGATTGAGCTTGCAACCCGGGCATATACTCTGACCAGGAACCGTGACCTCTTGGTTCATAGGTTGATGCTCAACCACTGAGCCACACTGGCTGGGCTTACACAAGTTGTTTTTTTTTCTCGTACTTTCTCTGTGTTTCTTTTGCCTATTCTACTAAGAGAGCAACATGACTACATAGTACTTTATATCAGCGGTCGCCAACCTTTCGGACCTCACAGACCACCAGTGGTCCGTGGACCACCGGTTGCCGACTGCTGCTTTACTAGTATATGGTTGCATTAAAGATTACAAACAAATATTAGATATTCAGCATGCCTGGTACAGAGTGAATACTTTACAATGACAGATGTTAACATTTCCTCCACCTTTACGTACCCACATACTGTATTTTTATTAATTAAAATAAGTCCCATTATTTTAATTGATGCCAAACTCTGTTCCCCATACATGTCTTATTCTTTTTTAAAAAATATATTTTATTGATTTTTTTTACAGAGAGGAAGGGAGAGGGAGAGAGAAACATCGATGAGAGAGTAACATCGATCAGCTGCCCCCTGCATACTCCCCACTGGGTATGTGCCCGCAACCAAGGTACATGCCCCTGACCGGAATGGAACCTGGGACCCTTGAGTCCGCAGGCCAACGCTCTATCCACTGAGCCAAACCGGTCAGGGCCATGTCTTATTCTTATACAGGAAAGATTATGAGGGGTTTTCATCATGTCCCCATAGTACCCAACAGAATGTTTTGGATATGTGTGTGTGTATGTGTTCCATGCTGTTGAGTCAGCTCTGACCCCTGGCGACCTTGTGAATGAGTGATGTCCACAGTGTCCGGTCCTCAATAGCCCTGCTCAGCTCCTATAGACTCATTCCGATGGTTTCTTTTATGGAGTCAATCCACCTCATATTTTCTTCCTCTTTCCCTGATGCCTTCTATTTCCCTCAGCATTACTGTCTTTTCCAAAGAAGCCTGCCTTCTCATGATGTGCCCCAACTAAGACAGCCTCAGTGCTGTCATGGAAGCATGGTGCTGAAGGCCTAATAATTGTAAATATTGTTTATATAACAAATGCTTCTGTAATAAAATATCCACTTTGAAGGTTTAGCAATCAAAAGATAAATAAAAAATTTCCCACCGTTAATGTCCTATCGTGAAAAATATACAACAGATCCAGTGCTAAGTACCTCAGCTTGAAACAGTGGAATAAAATCTGACACAGAATTTGAAACTTCTTGGGGTCCAGCTATTTCCCTGACCCTTCAAGATGCCCACACAGTTATCCTCCTTATAGATCGTTCTTATTCCCCTGACCAGCACACGTTCCCCTCATCTTTGCTGACAAAAGGTAGATTAGCATTGTAAGAACCATTCTCCATGATTTTCACGGAGCAGTGTACAGATAGGAGGAAGTGTCCCATTCAAAAACAAAATGTCAGAGTCATGTGACAAGTGCCTTGTAAAAGTCATTGCATCTGTCAGAAACAAGGTGACACCCACTAAGAAAAAAATGTGACAAGTCTTTTAATTGAAACACAGAAAAGGGAAATGTGCTATTTCTTCCCATTTTTGGAGCACTTCACTAGAAACACACAATTATGAAATTAAATAATTAAGCTTTCTAGTGGGGTAAATAACAATAAGGAAATAATGACATAGGAGAGCAGCTCTTCAGCAGGGTATAAAAGGAGGTGTGGGCCAAGGAGACCCCCAAACACAAGAACCTCACTCTCCTGGAAACTCACCCAGAACCTCCACCCTCCAACACCATGTCCTGTTGTGGATCCGTCTGCTCTGACCAGGGCTGTGGCCAAGGCTGCTGCCAGACCACCTGCTGCCGCCCCAGCTGCTGTGGCTCTTGCTGCTGCCGCCCCTCCTGTTGCATCTCTAGCTGCTGCCGCCCCTGCTGTGGCTCCAGCTGCTGTGGCTCCAGCTGCTGCCGCCCCTCCTGTTGCATCTCCAGCTGCTGCCGCCCCTCCTGTTGCATCTCTAGCTGCTGCCGCCCCTGCTGTGGCTCCAGCTGCTGTGGCTCCAGCTGCTGCCGCCCCTCCTGTTGCATCTCCAGCTGCTGTCGTCCTTCTTGCTGTGGTTCCAGCTGCTGCCGCCCCTCTTGCTGTGGTTCCAGCTGCTGTGGCTCCAGCTGCTGCCGGCCCTGCTGCTGCCCCTGCTGCTGCCTCCGCCCAGTCTGTGGCCAGGTCTCCTGTCACACCAATTGCTATCGCCCCACCTGTGTCATCTCCACCTGCCCCCGCCCCATGTGCTGTGCCGTCTGTGACTGCTGAGCCCTCTTCTCTGTAACCATCATCTCTATTTACTTCTGTCTGGACAGATGTACACACTTCTTGTGATGACCCTTAGGACACATGGGATCTGGCTAATGTCATCTACTGGGCTTCAGGATTCCAATGAGCTCACTACCGTCCCATTGCCTCTGTGAGCACATTCTGGTTCATTTAAAACTCTCTCCCTTGCTATCTTTTTCTTTTTGACATTGACCAACTCTGTATTAATTTGAAATCCACCAGATAAGAAATTATCCCAATCCTCTAAATTTCTCATTCTTTCTTCTCTTCCTTTGGGGGCTCTAGATTATCCTTCCAGCAAGGTGGACCTTATCTACAGCCCCTGAGTGACACTGATTTGACACTCTCAGACCTGGGGTCCATTTATGCCCTGTATATTCTCCTAGAGTGAATTTCTCATGTTTTGTTGTTTCTCTGCTTTCTAATAAACTTTTTTTGCATATAAGAATTCATTGGCATTGTTCTCTATTGTTTTTATGATCATTTTACTCGGTAACTAGGCAGATATGGAAAGAATAACTCATGTTGAAATCACTTTGAAGTTTCAAAGCTTCTTGAGGCTTAAATTTCAGAACTTACACAACTCATCCACCATGTTCTATTGGTCAAAATAAATCATAAGGCCAAACCAGTCGCAAAGAGTAGAGAAGTAGAATCTAACTCTTTTTTTTTTAAATATATTTTATTGATTTTTTACAGAGAGGAAGGGAGAGGGATAGAGTTAGAAACATTGATGAGAGAGAAACATAGATCAGATGCCTCCTGCACACCCGCCACTGGGGATGTGCCCACAACCAAGGTACATGCCCTTGACAGGAATCGAACCTGGGACCCTTTAGTCCACAGGCCGACGCTCTATCCACTGAGCCAAACCAGTCAGGACTAGAATCTAACTCTTGATGGGAAGAGCTACAAGACACCGCTGACCCACATGGGGAAGTTCTGCCAAGCCAATGTCAGTCCTAAGGATCCCTTTCTTCCTATCTTACATTCATCTGAATACTAAGTAAAAGCGTTTATGCAGGTATGTTGGATCCTCACGTGTATGCATTACAATCAGCAAATTTTAGCTACAATTATTGGCAGAGATGGGGCTACAGGTAATGACAACTCTTTACATGTAAGACAAAGAAATAGTGAAAATGAGAACTTCCAGATTGCAAAATGACCCCAGGTGACATCAGTTGCTCCTGGGTTGGGAGAATTTCTTATCAACTCATTGTAATGACAGAGATGGTATAGCCCTTACATACCTGAGACATGATGTGGTAAAAAAAAAAAAAAGGCAAAAAGTATTTATTTTTTTTATTTAAAAATAAAAGCAGAAATGCAAGAGGTATATTGTATCATCTTTTTTGCTTCTTTTTTATCAACAAATTAAGACTATTGAAACTTTGCAGTAAAAGCTAAAAGAGACCCAGAGGTAAAGTTTAGTGTGATTCTCAAAAGACAGAGAATTCAGAACATCTCTTTAATTTAGGAAGAAGTACTACAATTGGATCACCTGTCAAAGATGATCTTTACTTTAGGTTAAAGGAATAATTACTGTCCAGTGTCCTCCGTCTCCTCTCCCAACCAAAAAAAAGTGATCTGACCAAGGAATGCCATGCAAAGGCTTTGGGAGCCACTATTTCACTGTCATCCAAATGAACCACAGATAGGGGTGGGGGGGTGGAGGGGTGGGTAGGCAATCACACGGATGAAGAAGTAGAGAAAAGTCAGATTTGTCACCATAACACCAAACAAACTAAGAAGAGCAGAAGTCCCACTATTCAGACATAAGACTGATAATTGGTTGGTTTATAAAAAAAAATAAAAGCATAAGGACACTTCCACATCCAAGGAAAATGAAATTCTTATAGTACAAACAATTCCTGAAGAATATTAACTCATGCCAAAAAAAATGACCCATCACGTAGGGAAATGGACCTCTATCCTCGTGATGGTTTTGAGTTTGCTACTGCTGGGAGTCCCAAGGGTTTCTCTGGCCTGAGACAAATAATTTCCTCAGCTTGGGATTCCCACACCACAGAGAAGTCTAAAACTGGAATCCAAACTCACTTAAATTGTAAGCTTTCAGTTCTGAATGTAGAATTGTTATTTCTTCAATTAACATTCACCAAAGAACAAGATGAACTGGGCTTCTCTTATTATTGAGATTTTCCAGTTCTCCTATCTCAGATGGGAGATCCCTCCAGAGTCTCAGGTTTTCATGGTCCCCAAGTAAAGTCTTTTGGCCCTGAGAGGAAATTAAAACCCTGGCCCGGAGTCATTGGTTCATATCCTAAAAAAATTGCAGCACCAGATCCTAGATGCAACAGTCTGATCTTAAGTTCCTTCCTCATTCTGGCACCTGGGGATTTTTATTTTCTTTCCTTTAAGCTCAGAAATTTATTACTTTAAAACTTATATCCAGAATCTCCATATATAGTCATCAGAAGGGGATTTCATACTTAATTAGTATCTGTATTTACTGAAGTCCTTCATTAATCTTTCCCAAAAGAAAATTTCACCTGTTAGTCATTGGAATAAGTGGTACTTACATTAGGCAATGAAATATAACTTCTAATTAAATATTTTATTAAATCAAAAGACATTTTCATAAAACTGGTGTTTCTCTTTTGGACATCTAATCAAATATAAACTAACAGGAGACTGACAACATGAATTTCTTATAGAGAAATCAGGCAGTCTTTGTTTAATCAATGACATTTCTTGGTTGACCAGAAAGAAGAGGACAATGAGTAAAAGTAATCCCGTAAATGGAGACCCAGTAAACATAATCTAACTTGATTTTCTAGGAGGCTGTATCCAACCTCCACAACAAAGATTATTAAATTAACTAATTCACTGCTCTGGTAGATTATATCATTCTTCATTAATATTTACTCTTTTCCCTTCACACCCCCTGGAAGGAGTATCCTCTCCCAACCCCTACCCCGTGGTTTGAACTTCACCAAGTCACTTGCTTTGGTCAATGGGATGTTAGAGGACATGACCCAAGCAAAGACCTGAAATATATTGGCATGACTGGGATTGCTCCCTGTGCTTGTGCTGTCAGAGGGAGGGTTGTCAGTGAAAATACAGGACACAGCTCACAGAAGTGGAATTTCAGATAAATAATGAATACTTACATGTTTGTTACTAAAAAAGTATTTGTTGTTTATTTAAAATCAGAATTTAACTGAGTTACCTGTATTTTTATTTGCTAAATCTGGCAACTCTAATTTGGAAAAAAAGTTCAAAACCAACCCATAGCCAAAAGGCAAGGCCAGCCTTAAACAGCCAAAACCCAAATGACTTGCAGACACATGACCAAGAAATAAATACTTGTTATTGTATACTCAGAGTTTGTGGTTGCTTGTTATGCAGCAACAGCTGACTAATGCAACAATGGTGGCAATGAGAAACTAGCTTAATACATCAATCAGTATGAAAAGATTAAGCAGATAGTTTTCTATAAAGAAAATAAAAATAAAGGAGTGCCCAAGTGTTTTTGCCAGGGTTGGTTTTATTTTAATAAACTTCTGAAGGACATGGGTTAATAAATTTCTGGGCTTATAGATAAAATTATGTTTTTATGAATAATACAAAGTGAAATACTATGTTACACTGAAGGGCAATCCCATGCATTTTTGCAAGCATATTTGTTAAAACACAGGCTTACGAGTTGGACATGCTTAAGTTGAATCCAGACTTCGGGCTGTGTAACTTTGGGAAAATTAGTTAACCTCTATAAGTTTCAGATTCTTCATCTATAAAGTGAAGGTAATAATACCTAACTCGATTGTTATGATGATTGATAAGGTAGGTAAGGATACCTACCACAGTCCCTGGAACATACCAAATACTCCCTAATCATAACTTAAGTTCTTACATAGAGGGAAGAAAAATGGAAGTTGATATCCAATATCAGCGAACAAAACATTACAATACTATAATAAACTGTACTTAAAGGAAAATGGGTGTAAGCTTCCAGTAAGAGCCTAGTTAGAAAATAAAAGAAAATTCCTTGTAAAACTATGCTATATGATATCAGTTCAAAGGACTGCTGAGGCCAAAAATGGCCATAGAATGTTGATCTTAAGTAAAAAGGCTATTTGTAAACAAATCAGAAAATATTATCCTCATACCAGATTATAATATGACTTTGCCTAGAATAGTGCAAGTAATTCTAGCCACATAATCTTAGAGAATTATTTAATCTATACAGTAAAAAAAAAAAAAAAGATCAATTGATGTTATAAAGAAACCAAGAGAAAATCTTGGCATAAGGAATACAGAGAATGAACTTAGTATAATTCACATCTATATCTTCCAGAATATCATCAAAGCAAAAAGATCTAATTACCCATGACAAGAACAAAAAGCCTTCCCCTTGAAGCAGAGAAGATAAGTTTAGGACAAATGACTATTAAAAAGCATTGGATTGGTGGTTTGCAAGCTCTTGGCCCTCCTTTTCTCATTTAGAATAAGTGGGATTGACTGGAAAGATTTCTTTTTATTTTTTCTTAACTCAAATCCAAATAAAAGTGTTGATCTACTCCACTGGTAAGAAGTAAATTTATGGCACTCATTATAAAGGTAAGATGTAGGGTGAAGGTACAGATAAATGACAATAGAAGGAATGAGACAAGCACATGCCTCTCTCACCGTGCCGTGACGAGTTCCCAAGGGAAACCAGACTAACCTTGGAGACTGACATACAGAAAAGAAGTGACCCCCACCCCGTACCCACAGTCCAGCTCTGCTGATCCTCAGAGAGAAACCTCTGTGCTCAAGCACAGCTTTGACTAGCTGTCATGGGGTAAAGCATTTCCCTAATAACCTTCCCTTATCACTTTTAATGACATTACTTACTTCAAGGCTTGAGTCGGTCTCTCTTCCATCCCAAGACTCGGGTGGAGCCTGGTCAACATAAATCCCATGGAGGCTGCTTATTGAGGAATGAGAAGACCTGGATCCCGGACCTAACTGTGTGACCATAACCCCTCCTGTAAAATGAGGGGATAGGTCTACATATCCTCCACAGTCCCTTCCTGGATTGCATACATGCAATGAGTAATCCCACATAAATGACAAAGACAAAAATTGCAACAGATCCTCGATGAGGGTTTTGCAGTCAAGGTAGATGTTGATTTGGGGTTGGAAGGATGAGAACGGCATTCCAGGTGAATGTGGAGACATTACAATCACGGTAGGACAGCCCAGGGGTGGGAGAAGTTACTAAACCAGGGTGGCAGAGATCCAGGGTGCCATGTGGTCCCTCCTCATGTGAAAACCTGCCTTTCAGTGAGTAGTGGAAAGAGACATCTGGGAAGTAGATGACTGTTGGTCGGCACTGGGTGCTGCTATTAACCTGTTACTGTCACGTGCATGTGTATAGAGAAGGCAAGTCACTGTTTGGGGAGTAATTATGAGAGTCTTTGAAGTCCATGAATAAAATACTAACTTTAGGGCCACAGGGCAGAGTATTAGAAACTATACTGGTTTAGAAAACACATTCTTTTCTCTTTTATTTAGAAATATTCACCAGGAAATTCATCAGAATCTAATCCAATGTCTAGATTTGGTGAGAATAAACAATACAGAAAAAAGAAAAACATTTGTGGTGTGGGTGCATGTACAGGTATGAGGTGAGGGTAACCAAAAGCACCATTAGTCAATGCTCAATCCTCACTTAATTGGCCAGGAAATTAACCAGGATGTGACCCTGTGTCCTGGGGGTCATCAGCACCAGGCCAGGGTATATAAAGGACCCTGTGGGGGAGGAAGGCATTCACACCTGAGAACACCCAACTCCTCTCACCAGTCCAATTCATCCCACCCCCAGACACCACCATGACCGGCTCCTGCTGTGGCTCCACCTGCTCCAGCTGTGGGGGAGGCTGCTGCCAGCCCTGCTGCTGCCAGCCCTGCTGCTGCCGAGACCCCTGCTGCTGCCGCCCCTGCTGCTGCCAGACCACCGTGTGCCGTCCCGTGACCTGCGTTACCCGCTGCACGCGCCCCATCTGCGAGCCCTGCCGCCGCCCCATCTGCTGTGACCCCTGTGGCCTGCAGAAGGGCTGCTGCCGCCCCATCGCCTGCTGCCCCACGTCCTGCACGGCCATTGTCTGCCGCCCCTGCTGCTGGGCCTCCACCTGCTGCCAGCCCATCTGTGTGCAGGCGCCCTGCTGCCGGCCCCCCTGCTGCCAGCCTGCCCCCTGCCGCACCACCTGCAGGACCTGCCCCTCCTGCTGCTGCTGAAATTCCATGGTCCCCACAGATCAATACACTGAAGCCTAAGCACCTATTCGGCATTTTAATCTAATTGAAAGAAAAACAGATTTTTCCATAAAGTGACAATCGTCATTTTTATATCCTAGCATTTGGACACACGAGCAGATCTCCATCTCCACTCTCAGCCAAATTCCCAGTGTCCCCATCAGCAGAAGTCACCATGGATGGCAAGCCCACCTTTAAAAGTCCCTGGAGTGGACTTGGCAAACCCATCCTGAACTCTGGAGCCTGCTCAAAGCCTCCCAGCATCATTTGTAATGTGCTGTTCACTTGTTTTCAATAAACTAATTTTTCCTGTAAACCTCAGGGCTACCTGATTCATTTATTAGTGTACACAGATGAGCAGATGATGAACAGAAAGGAGAGTGAAGAGGAAGAAGGAAGAAGAGACAGACAGGATGAGGAAGACAGGAGAGGGAAAGAGAGAGAGGTGCTAGGAATCCTGGTATGAGACTTGAGCAGTGGTACAGGACGGCCAGGCTAGTCCTCAGGCTGCTCACGTGAGTAGGAAATCTATGCACACCAGGCCCTCCATGCCTGTCCTTTGTCCCTGTCTTGAGGTTCATGTCTTAACACTCCTCACTAAGTTTCACTAAGCAACACTGAATTTCTCACAGTAACTGACACATGCCATGCTGTTCCATTTGTCTTTGCTTTTATCATGGTCTTTCATTTTTCACCTGCCTCTCCCCTCCACCTTCTTCACTTACCTAACTCTGATCCACTTCCAAGTTCAAATCAGTCTTCTCCTAACCCTTCAACCACACACACACACACACACACACACACACACACACACACACACCACACTAGGTTAGGTGCCCTAACATATACCAATAGCATCCTGTGATCCCATGCTTATCTCCCTCTCCATAAGGCATTGCATTAAGATTATCTACTTCTCTTCCTCCAAGAAAAAAAAAGTTTATTCATTCTGGCTCCCAGCACTGAGTTCAATGTTTAGAATAGATTCTCTTTGTTGAATCAAACTAAATTAGAAGGGAATTGTCTTTATGACAAGAATTCTAAAAGGTAGATATTTACTTAAAGCAAAAACTTCAGCATCAGCATAACTTAATTTCCGCCCCCCCCCCCTCAGGTTTCCTCATCTGCAAAACAGGGAAATTAATGCTAATCAATGTAGATTGCTGGGAAAGTCCAAAGACTTTATGTATATACTAGAGGCCCAGTGCACGAAATTCGTGCACGGAGGGGGGTTGTCCCTCAGCCCAGCCTGTACCCTTTCCAATCTGGGACCCCTCAAGGGATGTCCGACTGCCCTGGGATCGGGCCTAAACGGGCAGTCGGACATCCCTCTCACAATCCAGGACTGCTGGCTCCCAACTGCTTGCCTGCCTGCCTTCCTGATTGCCCCTAACCGCTTCTGCCTGCCAGCCTGATCACTCCCTAACCACTCTGCTGCCAGCCTGTTTGCCCCCAACTTCCCTCCTCTGCCGGCCTGGTTACCCCTAACTGCCCTCTCCTGCAGGGTTGATCACCTCCAACTGCCCTCCCTTGCAGGCTTGGTCCTTCTCAACTGCCCTCCCTTGCAGGCCGGGTACCTCCCAACTGCCCTCCCCTGCTGGCCACCTTGTGGTGGCCATCTTATGTCCACATGGGGGCAGGATCTTTGACCACATTGGGGCAGCTATATTGTGTGTTGTAGTGATGATCAATCTGCATAGTACTCTGTTATTAGATAGGATAGAGGCCTGGTACAGGGGTAGGGGCCAGCTGGTTTGCCCTGAAGGGTGTCCCTGATCAGGGTGGGGTTCCCTTGGGGCATGGGGCGGCCTGAGCGAGGGGCCTGTGGTGGTTTGCAGGCGGGCCACGCCCCCTGGCAACGCAAGCGGAGGCCCTGGTATCTGGAATTTATTTTCCTTCTACAATTGAAACTTTGTAGCCTGGAGTGGAGCCAAGCCTGGGGCTCCCTCCGAGGCCGGCAGCCATTTGTGTTGGGGTTATAATTGAAACTTTGTTGCCTTAAGCGGGTGGGCCCAGCCAGGGTGTGCAGAAAGCTTTGCTTCCCCTGTTGCCGGCGGCAACCCTGGCCTGCTCTCTCAGCTCCATTCTGCCGCCATTTGTTTGAATTTGTTTACCTTCTGTAATTGAAACTTTGTAGCTTGAGTGGAGGCTTAGGCCTGCAATGGCTGGCAGAAAGCTTGGCTTCCTCTGTTACCTAGGAAACCTTGCTCTCTGTGGCTGCAGCCATCTTGGTTTGGGTTAATTTGCATACTCGCTCTGATTGGATTGTGGGTGTGGCTTGCGGGTGTGTCGGAGGTATGGTCAATTTGCATATTTGTCTATTATTAGATAGGATGTAAGTGCCTGGCACACAGTAAGCACCAGTACCATCCTATATAATAAAAGCCTAATATACTAAGTGTCTGGTTGACCAGTTGGCCCTTCAACCAACCAAAGAGTAATATGCTAATGATATGCTAAGGGCACTCAACCACTCGCTATGACATGCATTGACCACCAGGGGGCAGACGCTCCAACCGGTAGGTTAGCTTGCTGCTGGGGTCCATCCTATGGGGACTGAGCGACATGCCCTGGAGCCCTCCCATGGTCCCTCCCACGGTCCCTCCCCAGCTGGCCAACCTCCCACGTCTCTCCCCGGCCTTGATCGTGCACCCTGGCCTGCACCCTCTCACAATCCGGGACCCCTCAGGGAATGTTGGAGAGCCAGTTTCAGCCCGATCCCAAAGGCCAGGCCGAGGGACCCCACTGGTGCACGAATTCATGCACCGGACCTCTAGTTCATTTATATTCCTTATTGCACATATGAGCATCATTATATCATATGGGATCAAAATATGTGATATTTATTATATATCACGTCATGGAGAGTGGGAAAGTATTCAGGGAAGGCTTTTTTCTTTCCAGGATAGGCCACATCCAATGGCAGAAATAAATTTCCTAATAAATATAATAGAGAAGGCCAAAAACTTCATCATCAGATCGAGACTGTCTTGTAATGAAAGAGCTCTTTAAAAGCTGACCTACAAGTCCACAGGAAAGAGTCCTAGATTACAGGAATCGCAAATAGGGGTTTAGCATTGGGAGCAGAAAAGAGTCGGGGAAAATATATGCAACAGACAGACTTTCCTCTCACCCTGAGGCACCCAAAGGAATCAACCCCAAGCTATAAGAGACGCCAAAAGATGACCTGGTTTAGTTTTCCCTGGCTTTAGGCAGATGAATATCTAAACCACTTAGAAAATATATTTCTTCCTTAAATTCCAGAAATGAATCCCACCAGTTCCCTGATCATCTAGAGTTTCCTGTCTTTTCCAACTAAAATATTTTCGCTTCTCAATGAATGATATCCATCTCTTCCATCTTTCACGTTTGTGTAGATTTTATGATAAAACTGGCCTATGACGTCTTGCCATTTCACAGATGAGGAAACTGAGGCTGGCAGCGTGTAAGCACTTGCTCTAAGTCACACATCTGCTAGGTGGTGGAGGAAGGATCTGAATCCTTCTTTGTCTTCCCCATCCCTTCCCGCTAATCTTCCCCATCCCCATTTCTAATTCTTATGATTGGAAGATATTTTAAAGATCACTTTGGAGGACAGGGAATGCATATTCTGTTTTCATAATTTTAAAAGTGTCCTAACATCCAGTGGCCCCACAACTAGCTCCTACCAAAACACAACTTAGGAAACTATTAAGATGAGGGCATGGGGTTGGAAGGATGAGATAATTGGGTCAGCATCACAAGAAGTCATCAACACTCCATTCTTTTTCAATCCAACCACAAAATATCCTAGGGTTGATCACCACCACCAGTTAACATTTACTTGCTCCCGGTCTAGTAATTATGTTCTTGCAGAACCTGTAATTTGAATGATATGACACAAAAAGCCCCCGTGATGAAGACCAGGGACACATCTCTTATCCCATAAGCTTAGGACCATTTAATGTGCTATAGCGAAAGAAACCACACAGTACAGGACCACCGAAAAAAGAGGAGGAAAGGTTTCTGTAGGATTTTGAGAAATAGTGGATGTCGGTGAAATTACATGAAATGGTGTTTTGTTTGGCTCAAAGCAGAAGGCTTTGTGCAAAAGAATTAGCGTCAGGACTGGCCTGTGAAAAGCCCTGTGGTATTGTTAAAACTCTGCCACTCTCTTATCTGTGTGACTCTGAGAAATCATGTCACAGATCTGGCCTTCCGACAACTGTGATGGAGTACGATGGTCCACAAAGTCAAAGGCCTTCAGATCCTGTGTAGCTAAGATAAATGCCCATGTCGTGTCTAAAGATCTCTTACCTGAAACTCTGCCTCTGGGTTGGATATGAAGGCTGTTTCTCTGTGTTAAGGTGACTAAGATCCTGGTCAGGAAATAGTGGGTTCGTACAGAGGTGACTTCAGACAGCCAAGTTTCTGAGAGTCTGTAATTTTAAAATGCAAGATTTCTTAGTACTATGCATTTTTGTTAGTTAAAAATACAAAACACAGCAAATAAAGTAACAGGTGTATTCCTATTCCTAATATTTGGATCTCTGTATATAGTCTAAGCCAGATAACAATATGCTAAATCATAAATCAAGCAAGTTCTTATTTCACTATATGGGATAGAATTTCTGATAACTACTAGTGCATTTTCACTACTTTGAAGTGACCTCAGAATTGGGCAAAGACTAGGAGTCAACAACCAGTGTTTGTTATGTTTTGTTTTTTCAGAGAGGAAGGTAGAGGGAAAGATAGAAACATCCATGATGAGAGAGAATCTTTGATGGGTGGCCTTCTGAACGCCCCCTACTGGACATCGAGCCCCCTATCTGGGCACATGCCCTGACCGGGAATCAAACTGTGACATTCTGGTTCATAGGCTGACTCTCAACCACTGAGCCAGCTGGCCAGTGTTTATACTCCACAAAGCCCTGTGGTATTGTTAAAACTTTGCCACTCTCTTATCTGTGTGACTCTGAGAAATCATTTCACAGATCTGGCCTTCCAACAACTGTGATGGAGTACGATGGTCCACAAAGTCAAAGGCCTTCAAGGACTGGGACTCTGGTGGACCAAAGAGTGTATAAAATGATTAAATCAAACCAAACATAATTTGGAGGCAAATTCCGTCTGACAGCCATCAGCATCCCCTGGACAATGTTATCTTTAACCTACCTTCCAACTATACATTTATTTTCTATACCCTCATTTTCCTTAGCCGTGGCTAAAAAAGATAAAGCTATGTTATCAGTCATCAGTTCCCTTAATTCCCCTAGCCTCGTGGTCGGCAAACTGCGGCTTGCGAGCCACATGCGGCTCTTTGGCCCCTTGAGTGTGGCTCTTCCACAAAATACCACGGCCTGGGCGAGTCTATTTTGAAGAAGTGGTGTTAGAAGAAGTTTAAGTTTAAAAAATTTGGATCTCAAAAGAAATTTCAATCGTTGTACTGTTGATATTTTGTTCTGTTGACTAATGAGTTTGCCGACCACTGCCCTAGCCTTTTCAGAAGCCCAACTTCATCCTTCATAAGGAACAAAACCCTCAGCCAACATCTACTACTGAACCTAAGCATCTACTACTGAAATATAATTGATTCCTTTACAAATATTTTCAATATACTTTGAAGGACTCAATACGCATGCTTATGTCACATGTAAAAGGTAAGAAATACCTCAATTTAAATTTTATTTCTAAATCCATATCAGACACAAAATCAATAAAATCCACATTTATTGTGGCCTTATTGTCCCGTGAAGAGTTGTTCTCCTTCAATTGCTTTATCTGCCTTTGTCCTGCCTTCCTAAAATGTGTAATTACTGTGTGATCAGAAACTACTTAGAACTTATTTTTCTTTCCTTTCCCTCTCCACCCCCCAAGGAGTATAGCACTGTTTACAGAGTTAGTGTCTCATAAGTCACTATGAGTAATAGGCCAGCTCTAATGGCCTATAACCATGCCACTCTCGCGGTTTGGGTGGTTATTTCCACATAAACATGGAGAAGCAACATGTTGTTTTACTGAAGCACTGCACCATTCTTTTCATAGCAGAATTGGTACACATCTTTTATGAGCCATTTTAGTTTTTTGTTTGTTTGTTTGTTTTGGTTTTTTTAAGGAATTCTTGCCTCATTGCAAGAAATCAGGCCTGTGAATATTATAGTCTCACACCTGGTCATGGATAGTGAACAAGAGAAAAGTGTGATGGTGGCAACACTGGATTCTTCAACTTGTCACATGGTCTGTAAAAACTGACTATTCAATGAGTCATTTTTCTAAAGCTCTAAACCACCAAGTATTCATTTCAAGGGGAAAAGCAGAAAGAGAGGAAAGCATCTTTCAGTGATATTGGAATTGTTGCCTCAGCAACTGGATCCACCAATCTGGAGTTCTCATTTCAATGGGCAACCACAGCTTTAGGAAATGAGCTTGTGTCCTGGTGGTCATCAGCACCAGGCCAGGGTATATAAAGGGCCCTGAGGGGAGGAAGATATTTACACCTGAGAACACACAACTCCTCTCACCAGTCCAACTCATCCCACCCCAGACACCACCATGACCGGCTCCTGCTGTGGGGGAGGCTGCTGCCAGCCCTGCTGCTGCCGAGACCCCTGCTGCTGCCGCCCCTGCTGCTGCCAGACCACCGTGTGCCGCCCCGTGACCTGCGTTACCCGCTGCACGCGCCCCATCTGCGAGCCCTGCCGCCGCCCCATCTGCTGTGACCCCTGTGGCCTGCAGGAGGGCTGCTGCCAGCCTATTGCCTGCTGCCCCATATCCTGCACGGCTGTGTTCTGTCGCCACCGTATCTGCTGTGAGCCCTGTGGCCTGCAGGAGGGCTGCTGCTGCCCCATCACCTGCTGCCCCACGTCCTGCACGGCCATTGTCTGCCGCCCCTGCTGCTGGGCCTCCACCTGCTGCCAGCCCATCTGTGTGCAGGCGCCCTGCTGCCGGCCCCCCTGCTGCCAGCCTGCCCCCTGCCGCACCACCTGCAGGACCTGCCCCTGCTGCTGCTGAGCTGCCCACAGGAAACATTCCAAGTGTTCAGAAATGTACAAATGTTCCCACCCCAATGGGTCAGATGAGAGATAGCACCTTTGCAACCTACCTGCTCTTCAACAGCTAACTCAACAATAAACGTCTATCCATTTCCCATGTAATAATTATTCAGCTCATTCTGGCCCTCCTTGAGAATATTTAGAAAGATTCCAACTCTCATCATTTGAGTTTCTAGCTTTAAAAAAAATGAGTAAACAAAGACCGAAGTTCCTCTTGAATGAGACTCTACCCTACTGACTCATCATCATTCCTCTACTGTTTCAAGATGGGATATTTTTCTATGAATAGATTACATTTATGCTGATGTTTTTGCACAGTAAAATAATAAAATTTTACTTCTGGGAAGCAGATGTGTTTCTCTTCATTGCTTGTTAATCTTCAAAAGCTTAGTTTTCGCTTAAGTTATGGTATGCAGAAGAACCAAAGGAAAAAGGACTTTCCATGGCCATATTTTTAGCTTTAGAAACAATTCCAGTACACTGTCTGTAATTTTAATAGCAATTAAATAATTCAGAACATCTTAAGTACCTTCATATTTCAAGCCACAGGTTTTGTGGTGATGCTGAGGAAATGGAGAGACTTCAGCAGGTCTCTCTGACCATGAACTTGACTCATGAATCATCGGCACATAGGGAAGGGGTGGAAGCCTAAATCAGAGCTCCTCTAATTCCCTGATTTAGAAACTACACAATGATTAATGTCAATTGGTACCTGGGAATCCCTAATAATTGAATGCCTACGCTGGAAGGACCATATCCCAGCTTTTTCCATGATTCCCACCAGCAACACTATGGCCAATTCCAATTTCAGTGGAGTCACTGCTGCTGAGCAGAGTGAGAGAAATGCACCTTGGATGGAAACATTCCAATTTAGAACTCCAAATAATTTTACCATTAAAACAATGCTAATGCAGTTGAAATAGTGGTAACATAAATCCACATTGGATATCTTGTTAAAAACCTTGATTCTGGCCAGGAAAACTATTATTGTGTTACTGAGAAATATGTATTGAGTTTCCAACATCTGATCTATAAGAATTTTTTGGAATGTGCTGCCTGTATACTTGGACATATCTACCTGCCCAGTGAGGGCAGTCAGGCAAGATAAGCTTTGTGAAGGCCTAGATCTTAACTGATTTTGCTCACTACTGGATTCCCACTGGCATACACAGTATTTGGCACACAGTATATGAACAGAAATTATTTGTTGAATCACTGAATAAGTTCTAAGGGTTGGAAGAGAGTGATCGCAACTATCTCCTCATGCTAGACATGGGCATTCTTACATTAACACAACAAGCCATCTCAAGAGGAAAAGTATTTTTCTTGAAATACAGTAAAAGTTTCTCAACAGAAATTCCATTCTATTAAAATCTTAGCATTGTCAGTTCATGCACAATGGAGTTTTCTCTTTACTAAGGGCTTAATAGTTTACCAATGAATAGGCTCACAGGTCCAATTTCTTTCTACATATTCCTAACCACCATTCTTAAAATTCTCTAACTTCATCTGTTTTCCTTCATCCCAAAATCTTTCTTGTTAGCCTTCCAGAGACTTCCTCATCCTAAAATAACTTCTCAGATTTAGATTGCTTTATTTCCTCCAGGGTCATCATTATTGGATCATGTTTGCTTCCACAGTAACTTCATGCCTGGTCAGCCATGGTGGCTGGTGCAGGTCTGGGTAAGTTGCAAGGGACTGTGCGAGCAGAATGATCAAGAATAAGGCTTCAACTGGAGCCTCAGCCACAGACCTAGAACAGACTTAGTTATAAAGCAAAAGACCAGAACCAAGCAAATCCAGAGGCAGAAGCGAAAAAGTTGCTAAGTGACAAGATTCTCCTACAGACAGTTTGAGACAACGGAATATCACAGCTGGTTCTGTGGGCAGGAAGAAGCTCAGCACGGTACAGGGGGAGACAGTGGAACAAGAGGTGTTGGGGTATGCAGTAGGCGTGCCTGGAGACCACCTCTGGCTGGGTTCACTACCCGGGGATTTTGTCATGCTGGACTGCATCTAGATTGTGGTTTTGTTCAGAGTGCCCCATGGCTACTCAATTATGTCCAATTTTTATTACTATCTCCTTAGGAATTTTAAGAAGGCTGCCTGGAGATAATTCCCCCAATTCCTAATATTGGTGAGACATAGAGTCCTTTCAGGTGACTAGAAAAAAATAGCCATTTCACATATAACAAGGATAGAAAAATAAATTCACTGATAGTATTCCTAAATAAAACAGATGTTGCTTAATGACAAGAAATATGATACCCACAATTCCATTCTTCAGTTTCTTGGACTTACAATGTAATGTTTCCACAGATGTTTTTGGAGTAAGTATTGGTATCTATACAATACTTGACCTTAGGGAAGCCAATTTCTAGTTCTTTATGTGTAAAATGAGGACTATAAATAATACCTACCTCATAGGATTGTACAAAGAATAAAGTAAATGCCTTTATTGCTTTTGCATAATGTTTGGAACAGAGTTAGAACTCAGTGATAGTGGCTAAGCATGAATGTTATAAATAATGAAATTCACCTTGGTATGGGAAAATATAATTATGAAAATCAATGAGCATGTAATTTAAGACTAAAAAAACCCAAATTCATAGAACGGAATGGTGGTTACCATAGGCTGGGTTTGAGGGGGAAGAGAAGATAATTTTTTTAAAGAAAGAACAATGGTGGTTGCCAGGGGCTGGAGAGACAATTGGTGTTTAATGGGTAGAGTTTTAGGTTACAAGATGAAGGAGTTCTGGAGATGGATGGTGGTAATGATTACACAATAATATGACAGTATTTAATGCCACTGAACTATATACACAAAAATGGCAAAGATAGTCAATTTTACGTTACATGGATTTTACCAAACGTTTTTTAAAAATGGAATAAAAAGAAACATTGATGATAGAAGTTTATGAAGATGCATTCCTGTAGCTCCAAAACATAGACTGAAAAATTCTTCTTTTCCTGACAAACCATGACTTTAAAAACATTCCTTAGTATTTTTCTGAACTTGTTTTGCCCAGGAGGCTTAGCAGTGCAAAAGGACACTCAACTCGGGGAATTCACTTCCTGATCAGTAAGTAAACCTAAGAGCAGGACAGCTACTCTTGTGCTATCAAAACACCAATGGGTAAAAGCATCGCTAAGTTATAAAGATAATTGGAGACTTTGAAGTTAAGACCATTAAGTTCAGATTTGAACCATAAATAGCAAAACATAATGAGTCTTGACTAAAAAAAGGAAAACAAACAGTCTTTTATGAGTACCTGAGCACCAAAAAGTGTCTAGAGAATTTATTAGCCTATCAGTGCCATTTCAAAATAAACAAACAAAAACAAGGAAATAATCTTGTGTCGTGGTCATCAGCACCAGGCCAGGGTATATAAAGGGCCCTGTGGGGGAGGAAGGCATTCACACCTGAGAACACCCAACTCCTCTCACCAGTCCAACTCATCCCACCCCCAGACACCACCATGACCGGCTCCTGCTGTGGCTCCACCTGCTCCAGCTGTGGGGGAGGCTGCTGCCAGCCCTGCTGCTGCCAGCCCTGCTGCTGCCGAGACCCCTGCTGCTGCCGCCCCTGCTGCTGCCAGACCACCGTGTGCCGCCCCGTGACCTGCGTTACCCGCTGCACGCGCCCCATCTGTGAGCCCTGCCGCCGCCCCATCTGCTGTGACCCCTGTGGCCTGCAGGAGGGCTGCTGCCGCCCCATCGCCTGCTGCCCCACGTCCTGCACGGCCATTGTCTGCCGCCCCTGCTGCTGGGCCTCCACCTGCTGCCAGCCCATCTGTGTGCAGGCGCCCTGCTGCCGGCCCCCCTGCTGCCAGCCTGCCCCCTGCCGCACCACCTGCAGGACCTGCCCCTCCTGCTGCTGCTGAGCAGTGCATCATCCCTAAGGCCCCTCAGTAGATGGCCGGGTCCATCCTGCTGTCCCTTAGCGTCACTGCAGAACAGCATGGCTTTTCTTGAGAAGACCATTTCTCATTTCTTCAAACAGCTCATGGAGACACCTGAGACACCTTTCCAGGCTAACTACCAATGAAGAGTATCCTGGTCTAGCTCCAAATCATGGTGTCTGTTTTCTAATAAACTTTGTGCTCACAGCAAAGGAATCATGGTCGTTGTGGTATTTCCTTTCAGTGGATTTCTGTCTCTCTGTTTTGGACCAGAAAACTTCAAAACAAGATGCCAAATAAACCTCCTACATTGTTTTATGCAATAATCTATGTCTGCTTAGTTTCCTTGTTATCCTTGTAAACGGCATTTATAAGGCCCAGGAGCTGAGTGAGGAAGGTGGACATGGCTATATTTTCATCACGTATAAAGAGTTGCTTGTGTTCATTATTCAGACACACAAAACACCTTCTGAATGATCGGTAAGGCGGCTGCTCTTGTCTGACATATAGAGTCCCAAGTCCGAGGGTTCTTTCACTGGCCTGGCACCCGTTAGCACAGCATAGAAAGCCCAGTGCCTTACAGGTAAAAGGAATCTTAGGTGACATCTGGCCAATCATCTGGTTTTGAAGTTGAGGAGCAATGAGTAATGAGAGATGAAATAAGTCCTTAGTGATATAATTTTAATGTAATTATAATCACCAAGGCTCAGAAAAGACCCAGGAGAGGCAAGCCCCCTGACAATAAGCCTTTAAGTCTAACAAGCCCTTTAAGTCAAATAAGCCCTTTAGTGTAGTTCCTCTGGCCAGAGGAGCTCTCCCGTCTTCTGTGACCAAGTGTAACTGCATTGGATAACACATTCCCTGCGATGTTAAGGATCTGATTGTTACTTAGAATCCACTCTTGTGGATTGTAAATCCACACCAACTCCCAAGGGCTGCTTATCTCTGAACTTTGAGCATTAATGGCATTATATATGTAACCAAAATCATAGAACTCATGGGAACAGAGCATAGGAAGGTGGTTGCCAGGGGCTGAGGTGTAGGAGAGATGGGGAGATGCTGGCCAAAGGATACAAACTTTCAGTTATAATAAGTTCGGGGATGACACGTACAACATACAATATAATATAGTTAACAATACTCTATTGTATACCTGAAAGTTGCTATGAAAGCAGAGCTTTGATGTTCTCATCACAACAAAAACAAAATAATTATGTGAGGTGAAGGATATGTTAATTAACCTTACTGGAGTGAACATTTTGCAACATGTATGTGTCAAGTCGTCACAATATACGGTACATTTTACTTATTCAAGGTTATATATCAATTATACCTTAATAAACCTGGGGGCAGGGAAGAAAGCAGAATATACAAGTTTTTATCTAGGCTTTGGTTACTGCTTTGAAGAAATCACGTGTGTCTATGGACAAGAGAAAGAATGTGACATGTGAGCGACTCAAAGGTCTTCACTGATGAGACCCCTTGACTTCTCTCTCCTCTGTTTTCCCCAGTGGTGACTATATGTTTAGTCATTTTACATTCCTTTTAAAGTTTTGAAATTATGTTTGAAATTCCATTTAGGGAGCTTTAGCTCCTGGGGCCCAAGGCACATTCTTCTGAATAATGAGAAAGATCCCGAAGTGATCCCCAATCCTGGCTGGTGACTAATAGGAGGGGTGACACAGAAAAGTAATGAGGTTGTTTCCATGCAATTCCTTACTGCCTCTGCCTCTGCCTCCAGGAGAAGTGTGTCCATCACATGTCTGGCAGAGCCAATGGAAGAGCAGCTGTGTGGCCTCCCAAGGCAATGCCTCTGAATAAGGTATTGCACATGTTTGCGTTCCTGGTGGGAAACCCCCATCTTGTCACTTCTTAGTCATAGCACCATGTGCAGGTAAATTAAGAAAAAGCTTCTCATGACATCATTCTTGATCACTTACACAAGAAAACCAAGTACAAAGAATGCCATATCTCTTGCCCAGCTGGTATGGCTCAGTGGTTGAGCGTCAACCTATGAAACAGGAGGTCACAGTTCAATTCCCCACATGCCTGGGTTGCAGGCTCGATCTCCAGTAGGGGGCGTGAAGGAGGCAGCCGATCAATGATTCTCTCATCACTGATGTTTCTATCTCTCCCTCTCCCTTCCTCTCTGAAATAAAAATACATACATATTTTTTTTAAATGCCATGTCTCATGATCAGCATTCTGTGATCAGAAGGACCAGAGATATGCACAGCATGAACTGGAGAAAAGAAATAAAAAGTAGATGGCAGTCTTGAATGCTTTATTCCAATACTTACGTGGTTTACAAAAACAAAGTTTTGTGCTTCCCACACAAGTATATGAGCTGCAGTCTTATTCAAGGTATGTATACATTCCATTATAGCGAGTAATATGTAGTTCCAAGGAAGGACATGTGCAATACCTGTGTGATTAACATGTAGGCTTTTCAGAGAGCTCTTGAGGGCCAAGGTTAGGATCTAGTCATTGTTCTATAAACCGCTATATTAGGTTTAATTTCTTTTAAAAATTGCAATTCCTACAGAACCATTTGTCCAGGATTCATCAGTTGCTATCTACTCAAAATGAGCATCAAGAGTTGCTATCACCTGAAATGACTGTGACTGCTTAAATTTTGATGATATGCCCATATTTAACGTTAAAAATAGTTCTTTAATGAGATCATGAGTCTGTCATGAGCAATGCAACCATTAGTCAAAACAAACTTTTACTTAATTGGCCAAAAGGTAAACAAGAGGGGTCATCAGCACCAGGCCAGGGTATATAAAGGACCCTAAAGGGGAGGAAGGCATTCACACCTGAGAACACCCAACTCCTCTCACCAGTCCAACTCATCCCACCCCAGACACCACCATGACCGGCTCCTGCTGTGGCTCCACCTGCTCCAGCTGTGGGGGAGGCTGCTGCCAGCCCTGCTGCTGCCAGCCCTGCTGCTGCCGAGACCCCTGCTGCTGCCGCCCCTGCTGCTGCCAGACCACCGTGTGCCGCCCCGTGACCTGCGTGCCCCGCTGCACGCGCCCCATCTGCGAGCCCTGCCGCCGCCCCATCTGCTGTGACCCCTGTGGCCTGCAGGAGGGCTGCTGCCGCCCCATCGCCTGCTGCCCCACGTCCTGCACGGCCATTGTCTGCCGCCCCTGCTGCTGGGCCTCCACCTGCTGCCAGCCCATCTGTGTGCAGGCGCCCTGCTGCCGGCCCCCCTGCTGCCAGCCTGCCCCCTGCCGCACCACCTGCAGGACCTGCCCCTCCTGCTGCTGCTGAGCTGCCTAGAGCAAGCAATCAACCTTCTCTACCCAACACAGCTCCTGCCCTGAGCCATTAGGACCTCAAGTCAGCCAGAAGTTGCAAATAGATCCAAACTCATCTATTAAGATTTGGGCTGTCCTCAAGTTTTTGTAACAGTAGCAACTTCTTTCTTTCCATCTTAGATCTTAGGTCTTTCTGGCATGTTCGGTTTCTAATAAACTTCTCTTCTTTGGCCTAGCAATCACAGCTTTGGTTTTATTTATTCATTCTAATTTTGTTCATTAAATTTTAATAAATGTGCTGACTGACTACCATCTGCAAGTTACACACGGTATGGTATATAATAGAAAGTAAAATTGACTTTAAAATGTTCCCCTCTTCAAGAAACTTCCAGAAAGGTGATTCAAATTCATTATCACTCAACTAAAAATTAGAATATGAAAAAAGTCAAAGCACAACACCCTATTTGGTATCAACAAGAAGTCACTATTGGAGAACAAGAAAGACTGAAAGGAGAACCCAAGCATTTTATGAGCGTTAAGATTTTGGGGTACAGTTTTGAGGGAAGATGGCATTCTCAACTATGGAAACAGTATGCACACAGGTATAGACAGGCTGTTCAGAGGAGAGTTGCCTGGGGGCACTGGATATAGATAGACTAATAGTGGAAGGTAAATTTGGAACATTTGTGTGCTTTGAATATTAACCAAATGAGTATGCCCTTAAGGCAATAAGCACTAAGGAGCTGTTGGAAGCCTTGAGGCAGGGGAATGAATGGCATGACAGGAGGTGGACACGGGGGCAGTTCCTATGGTCACTGCTTATAAAAACAGAAGACCACAGGCTGTACATATGATGACTACACAGAAACAAACTGAGAGCTGAACTAAGATGATGGCGACAGAATAAAGAAGACACGAAGAGGATGGCAGACCTAGAAACTCTGAAGGAATGTTAGCTAGTCTCAATGTGGGAAATGAAAACAATTAGGAAGCAAATGTGATTTACTGCAGTTCTAGAGGGAACTCTTTTGATCAGCAGACACCTGAAAGAATGTTAACATACTTATGCTTATTTACTGTGTGTTTAAAATCACTACCCCACCATGTATTCTGCCTTCCAGTAATATTCACATTCTTGAGCTACTGTAAAATATTTTTAAAACAGAAGACAACGAATTTTACTAACTCTCATTCTGGACAGCAGCAGAAAATAAAATGAACAGATTTAGAAATGAAGGATAAGTGTTTTATACCCAGCTCTTCTGGCTATGTACTGGCTATGTCAGTGATGGCGAACCTATGACACGCGTGTCAGCACTGACACGCATGCCATTTCTGATGACACGTGGCCGCTGAGGCGGCCGCATGCCGAGGATGAAACATTTGCTGCTCCTGAGGATGAAACATTTGCGAAATAATGTTTTTTCCTCAAAGTGACACACTACCCGAGTTATGCTCAGTTTTTTGGCGAAGTTTGACACACCAAGCTCAAAAGGTTGCCCATCACTGGGCTATGTGAATGTAGCAAGTCAATAACCTCTCCAAAATGCAGCCATTCCTAGACTCAATGGTATTTTAACATCAACTGATGTTCAGAGGGAATTAAAAGTAGTTCATAACATTAGCACCAATGTCCCAATTTAGAACTTTGAGATTAAATGGGTTTATATTTGACTCTTTTCCTTGAATAATCCCTCCTATCAATACTATACTGATTTGTGCACTAGAGCAAAATGTGAGGCAAGCAGATTAGGTTTTGCTTTCTACATAACCCTTTAGTACCTCATATGTAATAGGATTTAATAAACATGTGCTATTTATAAAAAGAATGATGTCAGTTTCTGTACCTATAAAATTAAATGGTTGGACAAGATGATTTATTAAGGTTTTGATCTCTAATATGTAATGATTCCATTTAACCATTTTTCAACTTCATACCTACAGTCATGGTTATCATATGACATGAACATCTTTATTGACACTGGCATGAATCACTTTTTAATTCTATCCTTGTATTAACCAACACTTCTACCCCATAAAAGCTAATTATGTACATCTATTCATGATTGGAAGGAAGGAATAAGCCTTCCATAAGTAGCAACACTATGTTCTTTTGGACATAACTTTTTTTTCATTTCTCCCCCTGTAACAATAAACATCAATTTTTTTTTCTTTTAGCAACTACCAGGAATTGTTTCCATTTTACTTTGCACATTTTGAACAATATTTGATCATCCATTTCCTGTCCTGCCCTATAAGCACTGTGATCCAGAAAAAGTATTTCCAAGTTCCTGCTACTTATTTTATTGGTTCACCTTTATAAATTAAGTTGTTTTGCTCTTTGGTCTGATATTCTTCCATAAGACACAAGGTGTAGTTACATAAAATGATGTAAACTGAAATAAATCTCACCTCTGAGAAATCAATACTATCCAGATAAACTATACAGCAATGATTTTCATGTTTCATAGAAATATAAATTACACTTAAAATTTTTGTGAATTTTTTCCTGATTACTAGATATTAATTTTAGCCCTTATTTTAAATTTTTGGTAACAAAATATCCATAGTAAATTGGAACGGAACAGGTTTTGTTCCACATATCCTCCTGAGTGATAAATGTTTCCTCAAGGCTGAATGTGTGAAGTTCAGGAGAGAGCATAGAAATTAGAAAGATCCAATTTCTAGAAAGATCTATTAATTTCTATGAAGTGGAGTTTATCAGAGTTTCTATGTGGGTGATTGTAGAGACTGATATCTTATTAATCTAAACAAATATAAAGACAGCCTTACATAGCCCAGCCAGCATGGCTCAGTGGCTGCGCGTCAACCTATGAACCAGGAGGCCTCGGTCTGATTCCCAGTCAGGACACATGCCCGGGGTTGCAGGCTCGATCCCCACTGTGGGACATGCAGGAGGCAGCCGATCAGTGATTCTCTCTCATCATTGATGTTTCTCTCTCTCCCTCTCCTTTTCTCTCTGAAATCAATTAAAAAAATATATATTTAGGAAAAAAAAAAGATAGTCTTACATAAAGGCAATGGTTAACAGTAACAGTCAATGGCTAATTTTTTTTTTTCTGAAGACTTGAGTTTTGGTGAATGAGAGTCACTTTGTCAAGTAAAAATTACAGCATTGTTTGGAAACAAAACAAAAAAACAACTCTACCAGGGGCACTGGACACATTTGGTGAGTACTACCAGCTAAGCAATAAGGAAAAACCAATTTGGACATATGTTTAAAATAACTCAGTATCTGAATAATCAGAGGGCCCTGGGAAAGCTTGTTTAAAGAGTAACAAGAGAAAAATGCTATCCATGACACAGATCTGGCCAAAGCCTATAAAAGGTCCCAGTGGAACAAGCAGCCCTAAGTCAGAAACTCCTCCAAGCAACCCACCTCTCAGTCCAACTCCTGACACCATGGCCTGCTGTCAAACTAGCTTCTGTGGATTTCCCAGCTGCTCCTGTGAGACCTGTGGCCCCAGCTGCTGCCAGACCAGCTGCTGCCAGACCAGCTGCTGCCAGCCAACCTGCTGCCAGACCAGCTGCTGCCAGCCAACCTGCTGCCAGACCAGCTGCTGTGGCACCGGCTGTGGCACTGGCTGTGGCACTGGCTGTGGAGCTGTGAGCTGCCGCACCCGGTGGTGCCGCCCTGACTGCCGCGTGGAGGACACCTGCCTGCCCCCCTGCTGCGTGGTGAGCTGCACCCCCCCAACCTGCTGCCAGCTGCACCATGCCCAGGCCGCCTGCTGCCGCCCGTCCTACTGTGGACAGTCCTGCTGCCGCCCAGCCTGCTGCTGCTACTGCTGTGAGCCCACCTGTTGAAAAACCTCCTTCTGATGGGAATCCTGAGAAAATGGCACATCCAAACTAACCAATGTTAGAGTCTCAACAAACTTCTGAGCTCCAAATACTCACAACCCAGCTTGCATCCTCTTCTCACAGAGCTGCATAATTTCCCTAAGATGTACATTAATGTATAATAGAAGACCAAAAGTATTTCATAGACCTGGATATCAACCAAAGTCCTACAATCTGAAAAGAGGGCATGATATATTACCATAAATATCTCCTGAAATATTTCAACAGCTCATTGGGTTTGGGATTTAATAAAAATTTTCATTCTTCAGTGATGAAGTCATTGTTGACGAGTTCTTTTCTTTTAAACTTGTTATTGATACTGGGATTTTCCAATATCTCAATAAATGTGGCAAAGCACTGTGGGTTTTCATTACTATGCCTTTAATAATGGTCTTTAAAAGGTAGTTTTTCTTTGTTTTGCCATTAAGTGGTCCAATATTCTGCAGCCAAACTATATGATTAAAAGAATTTCACCTCAATTTTTTAAAAAGTCAAAGAGATAGAATTCTCCACTAGCACAACATTACAAGAATTTCACAGCTTGTTGAGCCTACAGCTCTTTCCTTCCTCTAAGTGGACATAACACCCCATCAGGGCACAACCTACACATGCCTATACAGCACCTCTATTCCCTCCTCTGCCAGTCTCCTGTCTCCCATCATGTTGGGATGATTTAGACTAGATGCATCTTTTACTTACAATGGCTTCAACTCAGAAACACCAAATGAGCCAGGTTGGAATTCAGGAGAGAAGAAAAAAATCTTGTTACATGATTTAGGATAAAAAGTTGAGGGTGTTCATTTGTTTGGTGCATCAACCATGTCTTACCTCTCAGGCATTGAAGGAAGGCAGCTGCAACTGATGCAGAGAACTGATTAAATGTAGCTTAAGAAATTGAAAGAATACCCAAAACTTATAACTAGAAAATGGAACCCTGACATCTTAAAGAAAAATAATTCAATAGGTTAGTATCTATCCAAATTTGAGAATAACATCCTCTCTTCTTATAGTTCTGGAATTGTCTGGGCAACATAACTTAAATGAAATAATTAAAATCAAAAGGAATTGCCCTAGCCAGTTTGGCTCAGGGGATAGAGCATCGGCCTGCGGACTCAAGGGTCTCAGGTTCGATTCTGGTCAGGGGCATGTACCTGGGTTGCGGGCACATCCCCGGTCGGAGGTGTGCTGGAGGCAGCTGATCAATGTTTCTCTCTCATCGATGTTTCTAATTCTCTATCCCTCTCCCTTCCTCTCTGTGAAGAATCAATAAAATATATATATTTTTTTTTAAAAGAAATGGGCACAATAATTTTAAAAAGCTTTAAGTGTAAAGGTACTGGCATTCCCCCCACCCCCAAAAAAAGACCAGCAATAGAGTATCCAGCATTTAAACAGAATAGAAAATCTACACAGGGGGAGATCACAAATGATTAAACTTCTTACTCTTTGTATGAGAACCAATCAGGAAGCAAGGGACTTAAGTGGTAGGAAAAAAATCTTGATTTTCTTTCTTTATTTAGGAAATGTAAGGGAATGCTCAGATTAGTCTTCATTCTGTGGCAGAGAGGTAAAATTCTCAAATTTTAAGCATCATACATTATGTGATGGTTAATATTGTCTCAAGTTGATTGGGCTAAGGCAGTGGTCAGCAAACCACGGCTCGCGATTTGGCCCCTTGAGGGTTCTAACGCCCCAGTGTGGCTCTTTGGCCCCTTGAGTGTTCTAACGCCACTTCTTCAAAATAGACTCGCCCAGGCCGAAAACTGACTTCTGCGCATGGGCCACAAAGTTTCCATCGCACTGTACGTGCACGCCTGCATGTGGTATTTTGTGGAAGAGCCACACTCAAGGGGCCAAAGAGCCGCATATGGCTCTCGAGCCGCGGTTTGTCGATCACTGGGCTAAGGGATAAGCAGATAACGTTATTTCTGGGTGTGCCTGTGAGGGTGTTTTCAGAAGAGATTAGCATTTGGCCTGCATACTGAGTAAAAAAGATGAGCCACCCTCACCAACGCAGCCAGTCATCAGTTAATCCACTGAGGGCACAAATAAAACAAAAAAGGCAGAAGGGCAAATTTGCTCTCTTGCTCGAGTTGGGACATCTGTCTTCTGCCCTCAGATCAGTGCTCCTAGTGGGACTTCTCAGTCTCCATAGTTGTATGAGCCAATCCCGCATAATAAATACATATATACAGGGGGGGGCAAAAGTAGGTTTACAGTTGTTCATATGGAAAAAGACATTCTAGTTTGATTACTATAATAGCTTTATTAACTCAAAAAAATGTCATTCACAACCTGCTTTTGCCCACTCCTGAATTTAATATCTTGTTGGAGAATCCTGACTAAAACACCTTATTCTTAATAATTCTCTAAGGGCAACTAAAGACCAGAAACATGAAAACTGAGTTAAATTTTTCAGTGAGAAAGATGTTGAAAGCAATGCCATGGTAGAGAAGCACAGAAATGGAAATATGATATCTAATGCTACTCCATCTCCAGTGCCCTTGTCAATATGAATTTTAACTCCTCAAACATCTGAAATGTGTGCAAGGAAAGATAAATCATTTTAGTATCAAAGATTCTGCTAAATTTAGGTATGAATTAGCTCCTGAGATTGTAGTAACAAGAAATCCACATATTTAAAACATCCAATGTGGAAATATTAGCTAATTAAAGAATTGGTGATACAGATTTGCTAAAGGAGAAGAAGCAAAAATATTCACAAAGAACCAGACCTTTCAATTCACATTTGATGTGGAATTTGAAAATGTCTTAATTCACCTGGGAAGAGTTATGATCTCATCTCAAAGCTGTCATTTCTAGAGAAGCAGAATTAACACTTGGCGTTCTGATTCAAACCCCCTATGTGGCATTGGATTAGTCTCTATCAACTACAGTAAACTGCACACTCTAGGTCTAACACACCATAGTATGCCACATACTCCAGTTTTAATATATTAAGAGTGTGATTTTTATGCAGTTAGGAGCATTTATTCTCAGCACAAGAAAAAAAATCTAACTATGTGTGGTGATGGATCTTAACTTACTGTGGTGATCATTTCACAATATATACATACTAGAGGCCCAGTGCACGAATTCGTGCACAGGTGGGGTCCGGCTGGCCTGCCCCAATCAGGCTGATCAGGCCTGGCCAGCTGGAGGGAGGGGCCATGGGTGGTTGGCCAGCCCTGTCCCTGATGCGGAGGGGGGGGTTGTTGGCGGGGGGGGGGCTGGGGTGGTTGGCTGGCCGGCCCTACCCCCTAGTCAAACTCCCGGTTAAACTCCTGGTCCAGGGGACAATTTGCATATTAGCCTTTTATTATATAGGATATCAAATCATTATGTTGTACACTTAAAACTAATACAATATTATATGTCAATCATATCTCAATTTTAAGAAAAGAACATTTAAATCTATTGGATGAAGTCACAAGTCAAGTAGTCACAAGTCACATGTTAACTCTTTCAGCACTTAAGATTTTCTTGAAGTATACCTATTATATAGTTTTAAAAAAATAAAATCTCCTGCCAGATGGCATGGCTCAATGGTTGTGCATTGACCTATGACCTAGGACATCACAGTTCTATTCCTGGTCAGGGCATATGCCCCGATTGTGGGCTCAATTCCCTGTGGAGGGCGTGCAGGAAGCTGCCAATCAATGATTCTCTCTCATCATTGATATTTCTATCTCTCCCTCCCTCTCCTTTCCTCTCTGAAATCAATAAAAAAATATTTTTTTAAGTAAATTAAATAAAATCTCCAGAGAAATCTCTAATCACAGAGTTATTACTCATGCTAAACTCTGTCTTTCCTCCCTCTACTCTCCAAAAGTCTGTAAGAAATAGGGCAAATTTCCATTGGTTTTCCCTAGAACAGTTGTCGGCAAACTCATTAGTCAACAGAGCCAAATATCAACAGTACAACGATTGAAATTTCTTTTGAGAGCCACATTTTTTAAACTTAAACTTCTTCTTACGCCACTTCTTCAAAATAGACTTGCTCAGGTCGTGGTATTTTGTGGAAGAGCCACACTCAAGGGGCCAAAGAGCCGCATATGACTCGCGAGCCGCAATTTGCCGACCACGGCCCTAGAACACCTGCTTATGTGGAAAAGACTGTAATAGTTGCAAGTTTAGTCTGGAGTCAGATGGCATGGTTCAAATTTCAGATTCACCATTTGTTAGTGTGAACTTGGGTGAATGACTTAAATCTGTTTGTGCCTCACTGTCCTCATAGAGATGGTATAATAGCAATGATACCTACCCCGTAGGGTTGCTGTGAAAATTAAATGAATTGATGCAAGCAAAGTACTCAGAACTGTTTGGACACATAATGTTTCAAAAATGTTCTCAGTGAACAATTCATCCATATTTCCCAGCCCCCGATGAAAGCATCCCATTCTGTCCAGCTGAATCACTCGGCTGCTCTGGCAAAGTGAAGAAAAGAAAGGGTAGGGAAGGGGCAGCTGTCAACGTGGCTGAGCATCAAACTGTCATGTGAGACCCAAGAGCTCAATTATTAGGGTCAACATTGAGTAATATTGACACTCCTTAAAGGTGAGGCATCAGTCAATTATTCTCTGGGCAATGAGCATATTGTAACGAATATGGGAAATTAGGGGTTATGTCCTCAAGGAACGCAAATGACTACTGGGGCCATGGTAAAAGATCCTAAATGAAGACCAAATAAAATAAACCTTTAAAGGCTTTCAGAAGGTTGCACAAGTAACTCAGGAACAGGGCAATTATCATTCACAAACAACTTATTTAAACACAAACAAGGAAGAGACTTTGGGAATTATGTAAATAATAGCTGGCCAAGGCTTATAAAAGGCCCAATGTAGAAGTTATCACCAAACCTAAAAAATTTCTCCAAGCAACCCACCTCTCAGTCCAACTCCTGACACCATGGCCTGCTGTCAAACTAGCTTCTGTGGATTTCCCAGCTGCTCCTGTGAGACCTGTGGACCCAGCTGCTGCCAGACCAGCTGCTGCCAGCCAACCTGCTGCCAGACCAGCTGCTGCCAGCCAACCTGCTGCCAGACCAGCTGCTGCCAGCCAACCTGCTGCCAGACCAGCTGCTGTCAGCCAACCTGCTGCCAGACCAGCTGCTGTGGCACTGGCTGTGGCACTGGCTGTGGCACTGGCTGTGGAGCTGTGAGCTGCCGCACCAGGTGGTGCCGCCCTGACTGCCGCGTGGAGGACACCTGCCTGCCCCCCTGCTGCGTGGTGAGCTGCACCCCCCCAACCTGCTGCCAGCTGCACCATGCCCAGGCCGCCTGCTGCCGCCCGTCCTACTGTGGACAGTCCTGCTGCCGCCCAGCCTGCTGCTGCTACTGCTGTGAGCCCACCTGCTAAAAGCCAAATTAATGGTTTTCAACCTGAAGTTTCAATTTCCAACTCAACCATCCCTGGACCACTAACAAGTTCTGGAACTTTTGTTTGGCTTTTGTTGTGGGAGTTAGCAAATACTTGAGCCTCACAGACCTGATCTCCCCACTGAGGCTGCCAAAATACAAATTTGACTCAAGAAATGGGAAAACCAATTTGCATTGGGCTTGACCTTCAGCAAGTATTCGATCCCCCGCTCCAGAACTCAGTGCTGCCGAGGCCGGGGAGGAACTGTCTATACTTCTCAGACGCGTTCACCTCCTCTCTACCATCCTGCAAACTGCACTTCCCATAAAAGAGGAATACTATACTAACGCCTAATAAATTATATTTATTTGGTGCAGCAGACATGTCTCTTTTTCTTCATTGAGTATGCTCATGATGTATATTTCATAGAAAGTCATTCAAAATATTTGATGTATATTTCATAGAAAGTCATTCAAAATATTTTAATCTGGTTTTGCTATGCCACACTGCTCTTCTTATACAATGCTAGGAAAATTTGTGATGAGATCCAGTGGAGGTTAATCCCCATAAAAACATCCAGAAAAGGCAGTTCTAGGGCCTCAGAAGTGGCACAGCTCTATGACCAAGTCCTGACCTCACACAGTGCTTTCACAACCAGAAAGCTACAGAGCCAGGACTCTGAATCTAGCGCCAGAATATGAGTCATTTTTTTTCACATCTGTTAAAGGAATGCTCTTTCAGGCAATCTTCAAACACTGGTAATGTATGCTAGTAACCCCACTCTTCCATTTGCATGTGGTCTTGCAGAATAAAGCAAGCGAACTACAAGTTGAGGAAGCCTCTCTGGGGAAATATGCTTTTAATTAGATGGAGATTTTTACTCCAAAAACTTTTCTTCCCTAGTTTCTAAACTGAAAATGAGGATAATGAAGATTTTGCTCTATTTTTAGAAGCAACATATTGTACATTGGCTTAAATGTATGCTTAACAGAAATACATATGTATTATACATACACATGCATTTATATATAATACATATATTAAATGAATTTAAACACAAGTATCGCAGAATATTTCACAAATTTTGGGGAAAGGATCAGGATTAATTCATGGTTTCTTGGGATTAGAACTGGATGAGACTGAAGGTATTCTTTTTTATGAAGAATATTACCTTGGCCCTGACTGGGTGGCTCACTTGGTTGGAATGTCGTCCTGTACACCAAGAGGTTTCAAATTAGATTCCCAGTCAGGGCACATACCTAGGTTGCAGGTTCAATCGCCCATCAGGCTGCATACGGGAGGCACCAAATGATGTTTCTCTTTCTCTCTCTCTCCCTTCCTCTCTCTCTAAAATCAATAAACATATCCTTGGGTGAGGATAAAAAAAGAAAGAATATTACTTTGGTTAAAATTCCAATGCTTTATTCATTTATAGGTTAATAAACATCAAGTAATTAGAATGAATAAAGGATAACATGTAGGCAAAGAACCACTTTCCCTGACGCAGCACCTAGAAATCTGATCCAATCCAGAAAACACCCCTTGAACACCAGAACAGAAAGGAAGACGAGAAAAATAAATAAATAAATAAATAAATAAATAAATGGGCAAGTGACTTTAGTAGGAGGCAAATTCGGATGTTTATCATTACCATACACTGCTCATCATTCATCCCCTCTTTAATTCAGCAAGTGCATACTGAGCATGGACACGCAGATGGTGCAGAAGATACTAGCTAGGAAACCAAGGCGAACCGGACATGGGCAGATCACCCCTTAAGGGACCAATGATCTGGTGGAGCAATAGCACAATTTTCGCCCTGGAGGTGTCTGAGAGAGCATCTCATCTTAAAGACGAACAAACCAATGCTCAGAGGGACTAAGTGACTTTTCTGAGGTTCAGTCACTTAATGGTAGAACCAGTTTGAGAAGCCTCTTTGGTTGGATTAAATTAATTCTCAGTTAAGAGCTCAGTTCCCTACATCATGTGACCACCTCTAATCTCCTAACTCTGGACTTGTTTAAAGTTACTTTCAGCTTAAAATTCTATGATTTTTTAAAATTCAAAAGCACAAACTAAAAACAATTGAGATTTTTATCAGTAGGGGATGACTGAAGAGAGTGCGCTGTGGTCATACTCAGGAATACCACATAGCTATTTAAAAGAAACCGTAATAGTATGTATAGGATAGGTCAACAAATTGGTTAATCTAGATGAAGTGGGTATTTCCTATCAAAACTGAATCATAGAGATACAGAAATCTGAACAGAGCTATAGCTAAGAAGAAGACTGAATCAGTAATAAACAACCTCCTAAAAGAGAAAATCCCAGAATCAGACGGCTTTACTGATGAATTCTAACAAACACTTAAAGAAAATGAAAGAAGGAGAAACACTTCCAAACTCATTCTATGAAGCCAGCATTACCTTGATACCCAAGTCAGACAGACACTACAAGAAAAGAAAACTACAGACCAGTATCCCTGATTAATATTGATGCAATATCCCTTGACAAAATACTATCAAACAGAATTCAAAAGCACTTTAAAGGATATACACCATGACAAAGTAAATTTTCAACATATGAAAATCATTCAATCCAATACATCACATAGCAGAATGAAGGGGGAGAACACATGCTTTTATCTCAATAGATGCAGAAAAAACATTTGATGAAATCCAACAGTCTTTCGTGATTAAAAAAACACACACACATACTCAACAAACTAAGAATAGAAGGAAACTGTCTCTGCATAATAAAAGTCATATATGAAAAGCCCATACCAACATCATACTCAATGGTGAAAGACAAAGTTTTTTTGCTAAATATCAATGTATATTTTTATTTAATTTTTTATTAAGGTATTACATTATGTGTCCTTATCACCCTGTTGCCCCCCCACCCAAAGTTTTTTTTTTAATAAAATTTTATCTTATTGTTGACAGCATTACAAAGGTCCCCCAATTATCCCCCCTTTACCCACCTTCTCCCAGCTCCCGCCGCACCCCAGGCATTCACCACACTATTGTCTGTGTCCTTTGGTTATGCATATATGTTTATGAGTTCTTTGGTTAATCTCTTCCTGTCTCCCCCGCCCTCCCCTCTGGGACATGTCAGTCTGTTCCATGCCTCCCTGTCTCTGGACCTATTTTGTTCTTCCGTTTATTATATTCATTAGATTCCACTTGTGAGATCATATGATATTTGTCTTTCTCTGACTGGCATATTTCACTTAGCATATTATTCACCAGACCCGCCCACCCCCCACCCCCCCATGCTGTTGCAAAGAGTAAGAAATCCTTTTTACAGCTGCATATATTCCGTTAAATGCACTACAGCTTTTTTATCCACTCATCTACTGATGGGCACTTGGGCTGTTTTCAGACCTTAGCTGTTGTAAATAACACTGCTATGAACATGGGGGTAATATATTCTTTCTGATTGGTGTTTCAGGCTTCTTAGGACATATTCCTAGAAGTGGGACCACTGGGTCAAATGGTAGTTCCATTTTTAATTTTTGAGTAAATTTCATACTGTTTTCCATAGTGGATGCACCAATCTGCATTCCCACCAGCAGTGGACTAGCATTCCCTTTCCTCGACATCCTCACCAGCATTTGTTATTTGTTGCTTTTTAAATCTGCCACCTACTAATATGGAATGGTCTGCCTCTTTCTTTTGTTTCTCCTTGACCTTCGTGTATGTGGGCCAGTTTGCAAACCAAAATCAGTATTAATCATATATCCAAAGGTGGAAGCAACCCAAGTGTCCATTGATGGATGAATGGATTAAACAAACTGAGGTGTAGGTATACAGTGGAATATTACAGATGTCAGAGGGGTGGGGGTGGGGAGGAGTAGATGAAAGAAGGGGAAAAGATTAGCCAAAGAACATATAGGCATAGCCCAAGGACACAGACAACAGTGTGGTGAAGGCCAGAGGGAGGAGTGGGGAGGGGCTGGGTGGAGACGGGTAAAACGGGGGTGAGTGAATAGGGGACATCTGTAATAGTGTCAACAATAAAATTTTAAAAAGGAATCTCTGACACATTCTACAACATGGATGACTCTTGAGAACATTATGCTAAGTGATATAAGGCAGTCACAAAACAGACAAATACTGGATGACTCTACTTGTAAGAGGTACCAAGAGTGGTCAAATTCACGAAGGCACGAAGTAGAATGGTGGTTGCCAAGGGTTTGGAGAGGACAGAAGGAGAAAGTTGTTTAAAGGATATAGAATTTCTGTTTTGCAAGATAAAAAGAATTCACAATGTGAATTTACTTAACACTAGTGAGCTGCACTCTTAAAAATGGTTAAAATGTTAAATTTTATGTGTATTTTACAATTAAGTTGTTTAAAAATAAGTAGTATAGGAGACCCCAACTACTGAATTAGAAGATCTATGTGTTAGATGCTGCTTCATGTTTACAAAAAAAGGAAGAAAGGTATTGAGGAACAGGTACCAAACTTAATATTGGTTATCTTCTGGAATACTACTTTTGGAAGGGATGTGTGTATTTTGGGAAAGGGAGGGAAAATATTAACTTTTGGTACTGCCTGACTTGTTAAAATGTGTGTTCATTACTGGCATATATTCTTAAGTTAGTACAGTCAGAAAATAATCTACAAGCTGAAGTCATTAGGGTCTCAGTTGGGAATATGTACATTGATGATGAAGACAAATGCCGGCTAGAGCTCTGAGGATCCTGTAACTTGCACACTCTGATCACAGAAAGGCATACTTCTTTTGGATATTGATGAACCAAGTGAGTGCTCATGTCTTGATGGCATTAATGTTATTCAAGTCTAGACAATGTGTTTATGAATCATGATCCTAACTGAGTGACCACCTACAAAGAAAATGTTCAGTTTAGATAGACTCTGCTTGAAGGTTATCAAAGGACAGACTGGACAAAGCAAGCCAGGGCAGTGGTTGGCTCAAGTTTGGTCCTTCATGTGACTAACACAGAGGAGCTGCCATGATTGCCTTCCACAATGAGTCTTCACTTGCCCCCCAGGGCAAAGAAGAAACGTAATGAGACGTAATTGAGCAATGACCAAAGCAGGCTATTAAAATGCTATTTATAACTTTCTAAACAACTCAGGTATTAGCCAATCAGAGACTGACTTTGCAAATAGTTTCAAGGAAAGATGCTAAATGTCAGGAAAATAGGTGTCGCTGGGGACTATATAAAAGGCCAGATGTAGAAGGTGCAGCCAAAACTCAGAAACTTCTCTAAACAACACACCTCTCAACCCAACTCCTGACACCATGGCCTGCTGTCAAACTAGCTTCTGTGGATTTCCCAGCTGCTCCTGTGAGACCTGTGGCCCCAGCTGCTGCCAGCCAACCTGCTGCCAGACCAGCTGCTGCCAGCCAACCTGCTGCCAGACCAGCTGCTGCCAGCCAACCTGCTGCCAGACCAGCTGCTGTGGCACCGGCTGTGGCACTGGCTGTGGCACTGGCTGTGGAGCTGTGAGCTGCCGCACCCGGTGGTGCCGCCCTGACTGCCGTGTGGAGGACACCTGCCTGCCCCCCTGCTGCGTGGTGAGCTGCACCCCCCCAACCTGCTGCCAGCTGCACCATGCCCAGGCCGCCTGCTGCCGCCCGTCCTACTGTGGACAGTCCTGCTGCCGCCCAGCCTGCTGCTGCTACTGCTGTGAGCCCACCTGCTAACAGGAAGGCTGCTGAGTCCTTAAGAATGAAAGGAGCAACTCAGGAAAACTGCCTTGACCTCTGAAGAAGCGTTCGACTTTACTTGGATGCTATGTATCGCGATGTTTCTAAGCCGCTTAGAAATCACAAGTCTTGGGCCCCTCTTGAGTGTGCTGAATTCGCCCACTGAAAACATGTATTTATCAGTGTCAGATCAATGACAGCTCTGTCTTCCTCCCTATGTTGTGATCTCCACACATTTTCAGACCTGCTTTCCCCTTCAATACCCCGTTAATTTAAAATAAAATGTTTAATTGTGTAAGCAAACTGAGTCATTTTCTTCCATCATTTAGCTTGTCCACCTTCAGCTGAAATTCAAGAGAAGTGGATTTGCACTTTGATAATAATCCTAAGGCATAAACATAAAGTCTAAACCAGAAAAATACAAACTATAATATGCTTTCACCCATCAGTTAATGAGATGGCCCATGCATTAAATAATACTTGCAGTTATTCAAAAACTTACATGCTCCAAATCTATTATGATTAAATCTAAACTAATAAGGCCACTTTTAGCTAAAATGTTCAGGTTGATCAAAGCAATGGGATTTCTACCTAAATGTACTTCTATGACTTTTAATCTCCTTCCCTTTAATCTACTAGATGTTCTCCTTCATGTATGCCTAATATCTAAAGAAATTGTATTACCGACTAAATAGATTTGAAAGTATCTACCAGATACTATCAGACACTATTTTTCCAAGAGTATTTAGATTTTAATTCCTATGCCTTACCCTAATATATTCTTCCCACTGACCCCCAAATTGATCTCTAAGCTTCAACTCCCAACACTGACCTCCATCTATTATAAGTATGTATAAGGTGCATCACTGGTCTAAATGAAATTAGAATAAACAGCTATGTAGCTACCCATTGAGTTCCACCATCACCATTTGTCAGACACATGTATTAGAAAAATGAAACAACTATATATTTTGCACTTTGCAATCCAATTTGAAAGATGTTCTCTTAAGAAGTTAGCACAAATCTAGACCCCAAATACCTTTTACCAATTAATTTTTAAGTATTTGAGTGCAGCATACAAAACACAACATGACAAAATATCAGACACTTTAAAACGTCTTTTCCAAGTTATTTACAAGCTCCCAGCACTTACCTCTACCATTTAATTAGTAGCAGAATAAAGTAAATGGCAGTGTATTCTTCAAAATGTCCTAACTCCCAGATGCTTTTCCTGAGCCTTGGTTCAACTATCAAATGCAGAAAAAAATTTTCAGCATTTGCTGGTCTCTTTTGACAATAACAAGGACTCCTTCATGAGAGGTACTAAGCTTGCAAGTTCTATTCAATCATTGTTAAGTGGTACAGGCATCCATGAATCACGCCTTTTACTCCTCCCATTCAAAATCATATTCCATAAACACTGAGGTACTACCAGTAGGTAAGCACTCTGCCGGATACTTTTATATATACTATGTCACTTGGTTCACACAAAAAGATTTTTGGCCTGAAACACAAATAGTATTTGCACATTTCAAGTTGGTTAAAATGAAAGGAACTATAATGGGAATCTGACTTGATGTTGGAGTCAATTACTTGGAAACTAAATTATGCATGGCAGAAGGCATGCTTTCAACTCAGTGGTTGTTTTGATGTCCTAAATTCAAGAGAATTTAGTCTATACATCCAGATGGGGGAAAAATAATAGTTTTTTTTAAAAGGAGCACAATTATCCTTAGCCCTAGAGGTCTGGACAGAGTATCATGTGGAATAAATACCTCTAATAAAGCACGTGTGTTGACATGGATAAAAATAGGAGGACTCTTTGAAAACCACAAACCTATTCCAAAGAGCAAAAGACCGATCTGAGGAGTCCAAATAAACTATAAAACAAAGTAATTTCTAAACTGCTGCTCATAATGTGTCATAAGTATTTATCTGTAAGCCAATCAGAGGCCCACTGAGGAGCAAATTTAAACAAAAACAAGGAAGATATGTTAAGAACTGTCTAAATACCAGCTGGTCAGAATATATAAAAGGCCCAACACAGCAGTCACCGCCAAACCTCCAAGCACCCCAACTCCTGACACCATGGCCTGCTGTCAAACTAGCTTCTGTGGATTCCCCAGCTGCTCCTGTGGGACCAGTGGCCCCAGCTGCTGCCAGCCAACCTGCTGCCAGACCAGCTGCTGCCAGCCAACCTGCTGCCAGACCAGCTGCTGCCAGCCAACCTGCTGCCAGACCAGCTGCTGCCAGCCAACCTGCTGCCAGACCAGCTGCTGTGGCACCGGCTGTGGCACTGGCTGTGGAGCTGTGAGCTGCCGCACCCGGTGGTGCCGCCCTGACTGCCGTGTGGAGGACACCTGCCTGCCCCCCTGCTGCGTGGTGAGCTGCACCCCCCCAACCTGCTGCCAGCTGCACCATGCCCAGGCCGCCTGCTGCCGCCCGTCCTACTGTGGACAGTCCTGCTGCCGCCCAGCCTGCTGCTGCTACTGCTGTGAGCCCACCTGCTAAAAAGCCAACTTGCTGATTTTTAACTGCCCAGGACACAGTATCTGAATAATGTATCTCCTCAACAACCTGTGGGCCACTAACAAGTTCTTAGACTTCTACTTGGGTTTCTGTTATGGGGGCTATCAAGTCGATGAGTTCTATCAGATTCCACTCTACAATGAATACCTTGGCTCTCCACTGCGGACACAGAGGTGCTGTGAGCCCACCGGCTGATCATCAAATTGCTTTGGATCTACTATTCCCGATTTTCCCGCAGGGTTGAAAACTGCTGCCATATTGTGGATTTTATCCTTGGAGCTGTCCACAAGTCTATTTTTCCCCTGCTTTGTGATCTATTTTTAGCTTCTATTTACCTAAATTTTTTTTCAACATTAAAGGCACCGAAGTATAGCCAAGCGACGTTCCTCAGATGTCACCAGAGAGAATGGAAGCTCTTCGCCCAATATTCAGCTTCGAAGAAGTAGACTAGTCTTTCCCATATTTCAACATCTGATTCCACCCCTTTTGGGGGGGATCATAATGATCTTTGCTGTTGGCTATTTTAATTATACCTGTGATGCAGTGTCTTCTGTCATTTCTTAATAAATGTTATATACTGGGCAAAGAAATCATGGTCGGTGTCTCCACTTGTACATAACTGCTTATAGTTCAAGAATGTCCACTTGTAAGAAATACACTTGTTTCTTTTTAAAAAGAGACTGAAGCCATATGCAGTGTATTCATTCAATAAAAATTTATTGACCACCACTTTCAAAGAAGTGATTATGGAAATTAGAAAGATGAAAAATTAATTCTTACCCTTGAAGACCTTACTATCCAGAAAGAAAAAGAATGTGTGAAAATAGCTACATGCAGTGTGATGAGATAAACTGTATTTCCTTAGAAGTTCGTAGAAAAAAACTCCCTCTACCTTAGGGATAGATGCTTTTGTGACCAAGATGCCTCAACAGTTCAACTTAAAATAGGTTCATCCACATGGGACATGCATGTTGGCAACCCCAAAAGCTTAAGAAAAGGGCTTTAAACATACACATGAGACAAAGAGAGAAATATTATTGTAACAAAGAACTACTTATTATTACTTATCGTTTGTCCTATGGAAAGAGTAGGCAAATCTTAGAGAATAAGAGCATAATTATTTATTGGTATTCACAGAATACCTACAACATGAAAGCAACCCCATCGACCAAAGATGGATAAAGAAAATTTAGGTAGTGGCCCCAATTGAAGTTGATGTTCCAGATGGAGCATCTTTAATGAAACAAAGCAATGTAGCCCCTGGCACCTGGTATGCATCTTTTGACTGAACGATGCCTTTTTCTCCGTATCAGTTCACAAGGACAATCAGAAGCAATATGATATGCTTTTACCTGGTATGACTAACAGTAACTTTCCGAGTGTTGCCTTGGGGCTATGTCAGCTCTCCTCCTCTGTCATAATATACTCAGGAGATACCCTACTCATCCTGACATTCCACACAACATCGAATCAGTCCACTACATTGGTGACATCGTGCTAATTGTTTCTGATGAGCAGGAAGTAGCAAGCACTTCCCATGTCTTAGTAAAACATACAACCCTAGTGAAGTTTCTTGGAGTCAAATGGTCTAGAACATGTTGAGATTTCACTTCCAAGGTGAAAGCAATATTGCTGCACCTGTGAACTATCTTCAGTTATAAAGCATGGCTTTGGGTGGGCTTTTCTTGGATTTTGAAGTCAACATATACTACTTTAACCCACTCACTGATAATCTGAAAAAGTCAGTACCACTGTGAACTCAGACCTCTCAAGAAAAGATTTAAATCACGCCCCGCAGTAAAGAACCCCATCCAGCTGAGGGTAAAGAAAACATGAAATGGTTAGTGGGAGAGGAGAGTTTAGGTATTAATTATAGCCTTGTAACCAATTAGGAAAATAAATTATAGAAACGATGTATATTTTTCTCCTGGTTATTTTCTTCTCTTTTTTCCTTCCCTTGTTTAATGTCATATGCTGTACCACAAGCTAAGTAAACTTCACATGGACCTAATTTCATTTAATACTTACATCAGTCCTGTGAAATAGATATTTTTGTCAATGAGTAAATTAAGTCTAAAGGAGGTTCAATGAATTGAAATCAGGGTCCCGTGTTCATTGCAACATTATTCACAATACCCAAGACATGAAAGCAACCTAAATATCCATCAACTTATAAAGAAAACGTAGTAATTACACACAGTGCAATATTAGTCAACATTAAAAAAGAAGGAAATCATGCCACTTGTAGCAACATGGATGAACCTAGAGGACATTATGCTAAGTTAAATAAGCCAGACATGGAAGGGTAAATACTACACCATCCCACTTATATAAGGAATCTGAAATAGTCAAACATAGAAGCAGAGGGTAGAATGGTGGTTACCAGGGGCTTGCAGGTGGGGAAAATGGGGAGGTGATAGTCAAAGGCTACAAAGTTTTAGTTATGCAAGGTGAATAAGTCTTAGGGACCAACTGTACATCCTAGTGTCTAAGATTAACAATACAGTAATGTATACTTAAACATTCCCTAAAGGGGTAGGTATTAAGTGTCCTTATCACCAAAAAGAGGGCAGGAAGAAAAGTTGGAAGTGACAGGTATGTTTATGGCATTGATTGTGGTGATGGTTTCATGCATGTGTACTTATCCCCAAACTCATCAAATTATATACATTAAATATACACAACTTTTTGTAACTCAATCATATCTCAATCGGGAGTTTTTATTAAGTAAATACTAGACTGATAAGTGAAGTTAAATAGTTTGCTTATAGTCACACAGCTCATAAGTAAAAACTAATATATGACTCCAACTCTGACTCTCAAAATCATGAAGAAACCATGAAATTAAGGGACTGAAAGGAAAGAACGGTGTGGGCAGGTTAGGCTGGCTTAACGATGGCTATTTGGGAAGCTGGGGGTTTCAGAATAAGTTCCTCTTGATGCCAGGTGTTAGGTTAACATCTCACAGCTCCACACCCGCCCTCCTTACTCGGCTTTGTGATGCCTCCCTGGTAGCTCTGCAAACCTTTGCCAGCTGCTCCATGTCGGGTTCTGCCACTAGAGGGTGACAGAGGGAAACGACAAAGCTGGAGGAGGAAGGAGAAATTGGTTTCTTCCTATTTGTTTCCTTCCGTTTAATCAGGGCTTCCTGTACCCTAGGGGGGTCCCAGGATGATCACCCCAGTAACACTTCTTCATACAGCAGATCCAGGTATGGGGATAAGTCCATACATTACCAAAAAACCACCTGCTGCCAGGTCTCCCTGGCTTTCTATAGCAACACCTAATGTTAGTTTGCTGTTTTCTCAACACTCATCATTGCGCCTGCCTCAGAGTCACAGCAGCACCAACCAGCCAGTTCTCTGGAAAACGCCTGAGTTTCAGCCCCACAGGGCAATCCCCTAGCTAAATTCCTAAGTTTTAATTCCTCCCCTCCTCCCTTTAAGGAAACTCTCGCTCTTAAGGCTTTCTGCATTTCCTACATTTATATCTCAGGGTTTTCTTTTTCATCCTTTTAGTTAGTTACCTAGCGAACAACCTAGTCTAAAAGTCTTTGTGTAAAATTCATTCCATTCAAATAATGGGTATGGCTCTTGTCTGGGGACTGGACCCTAACTATTAAACTTTTACTGCCTTTTAAAATTGAGATTATTTCATGAACCATTGTTCAGACTTTTCACTCACTCCCTTTAATCACAGCAGCTGATTACCAAGGGGGAAATTAGTCTCTGAGCTTTGGAGGTGGCAGCCAAAGCATGACAACATTTTAGGCCTGATACAATCCAGCTGAGGAACTGGAAACACTGCTCAGCACCATTTAGCTTGGTGCTTAAGAAAGTTCCATTTCTATTAAAAACCTTCCATGTAAAATGCGTTGTGCCAGCAAAATCTGACAGCAGATGGTGTGTGTTTTTTGTTTGTTCGATTGATTTGCTTTTTTTGTTAACTACTAACTTATCCCCAAAACCATAACTCTGATTTAAGAAACCTGCTTGCCATCATGATTATTCAAATTTTATTGAGCATCTACTTTCTCAACCAGGCTCATTTAAATGAACACATATATTTATACCTTACTTAACTGGGTATAAGTCTCTGCTACTACCTGCATATCCTATAGCTTACAATAAATAATACATGAGGTTTAAACTAGAAGCGTAAGATCCCCAAGAGAAAGAGGCAACACGTCCAACCAGCAGAAGCCAGGCTAAGCTCTCATGTGCCCCGGGAGTTTACATGCTGTAAGACCTGCCCTGGCATATTACAATGGAAACATATGTGTCCAAGTGATGCAGCACCCAAGGGTCACCCCCGTTGGGTCACATACACCTACAAAACTATAGCCAATATCAGCTGTCCTCAAGGGGCAAACCAGCACTACTTTTATTTGCAAGAAATCCAATTTGAGAGTAGTTGTCAGTGCTGGCTCGTGTACTATCCCCACAAACTGGAAAAAAAAATGTCCTGATGCAACTGTAAAAGGCCCCCAAAGTCTGCCGTTCTACCTATACCCAGACGCTCAGCCAGGCGGACTTCCTGCAATGAAAGGACTGATGTCGATGGCAGTCCTGATACCAGACTCTCTTTCTCCCCATGTGTGTACATCGTAAAGGAGTTCACCAGAAATTTAAAAGATGGTGCAATTCAGGAAATAAAGACCAAGTGTGTTTACTTACAGGCATGTTTATTAGGATGACAAACTGAAAAGGTCCCTATGTCCTGCTTTTGTGAGGGGATGAAGCACTTAAGGAAACTGAGTGCCTTGACGTGTGTAACCTCCCAACACTGACATGCCTGCTGATGCGGGAGGTGCCGTCATGGGAGACTGTCCTGACAGCAGCCCCGAAATCCACTGAGCTGTTGGGAGATGGATGTTGGTAAGTCACACAGAGGATCACAACACACTGTGACTAACACACATAAAAGTTATCTTTGATCTCAGTCAGGAACTTAGCAGTAAGTACATTTTTACGAGTGCACTGGAGCGTCACAAATCTTCAGCCCTGCTCCCTCTCATGGGCTTCAGGCTGCTCACTCTCTACAGGCCCCACACCGAACTCATCGTCGGTCCCTTCCCTACTCCCCTAGATGGCAGCTTTGGGGCTCAGGTCCCCTCACTCATGAGTAAACCTGAGACCTAAGCATGGTCCTTGGCCACTCTCTTGATCAGCATGATATACCATCTCTACTTACAAAAATGCCTCCTAAACTCTCCCGCCTCTTACCCATTCATCAACCGCTGGCATCCCCGTTCATCCTCTCACCTGAACCATTTACTTGTTATGCCTGTTTCCACTCTGGCCCCACTGCAGTTCCTTTTCCGTGGAATTAACTCACATCTTACCACTCCCTGCCATAAATCATCCAGTGGATTCTCAATGCCCGTAAAATAAAAGCTGAATTCTGCAGAACTACCTACACATCCATACCTGTCCTAGCACCTGCCCACCTCCTTGACCTCATCCTCCTATCACACTCCTTCCCTTCCACAGACTCCAGCCACCTGGCAAAGACTGTCCCTGACGACCCGAACCGAATCAGACATGCTCCCTGAGGGGCACTACCGGTCACTTTACCCTGTATTACTTCCTTTTAGTACTTGTCACTGTCTGAAGTTCTTATTCATCCGTTTGCTTTTTTTTCTTTCTGTCTCATCCACTAGAATGAGCACCTTAACAACAATAACCTTAACTGACTTAATTATTTCTATACTAGAGGCCTGGTTCATGGAATTCGTGCATGGGCTGGGGGGGGGAGGGAGTCCCCTCAGCCTGGCCTGCACCCTCTCCAATCCGGGACCCCTCAGGGGATTGTCTGACTGCCTCTCACAATCCAGAACTGCTGGCACCTAACTGCTTGCCTGCCTGATCTCCCCTAACCACCTCTGCCTGCCTGATCGCCCCTAACCACCTCTGCCTGCCTGCCTGATCGTCCCTAACTGCTCCTCTACTGGCCTGATCGCCCCTAACTGCCTCTGCCTTGCCCCGCACCTGGGACCCAGGATTCCCTACTCTGGCCGGTCACTGGCACCTGGGACCCGGGCTTCCCTCCCTCTGGCCAGCCACAGGCACCCAGGACCTGGGCTGGCTTCACCCGGGCCAGCCATAGCCACAGGGGACCATGGGCAGGTGGCTTCGTCTGGGCCACAGTCGCAGACACTAGTGCCCAGGACCACGGGGCGGGCGGCTTGTCCCTCTCCTGGGCCGCAGGCACAGGCGCTGGCACCCGGGACCACGGGGCATGCAGCTTGTCCCTCTCCTGGGCCGCAGGCGCAGCTGCTGGCGCCCAGGACCATGGAGCAGGCAGCTTGTCCCTCTCCCGGGCCGCAGCCTGGCTGGTCCCCATTCCTCTCTCACAAGCTTATTTGTGCCTGGCTGGTCCCCATTCCTCTCTCACAAGCTCATTTGTACCTAGCTGGTCCCCATTCCTCTCTCCCCAGTGTTGAGTGTCTAAGCCATTACAGCGTGAGGGTGTGATGACCATTTGCATATTAGCTCTTTATTATATAGGATGCTTAGCACCCAGCATGGTGCTAGGCATTTTGCTTAATGAATTAATAAATGGGGGGAGGAGGAGAATGAACACAATTTACAGTAATATAAAATTTAATTCCACAAAAACTGAGTTTTAATAGTAAGTGTGAGGTACTGTTGTTAGATGAGCCATCATTCACTAACTGTGTGATTTTAAATCATTATTTAATGTCATTACTCTCAGTTTCACTATCTAGGAAGTGGGTATAAGAATATTCTTTATCTTATAAGGTTGTAAGAAATAAGAAAAAAGATGTGCATAAAGTACTTAGCACTATGCCTGGCACATGGTACACATTCAATACGTGCTAGCTATTAGTGGAGGATAAGATCAGGAGTTATCTTAAAAATAAGAATAGTAGTTTTATTGTGGAAACTGATGTGCCATCCAGATAGTGGTCTCCAGAAAACTGAATGATGTGATGAGGAATCCCAGATATGCCCCTCTGCTCTCTTCCCATCCAATCATGATGCCCTCTAAGAGAGAAATCAGGCCCTCCCCATCACTCCCATGGAATACCCACACAGCTTCCCAAACACTGTCCCTGCCTTCAAATTATCTCTATTCTACAGAATAGTACTTTGGTTAAGAAAATAGGCTCTTGCCGAAACCGGTTTGGCTCAGTGGATAGAGCGTCAGCCTGCGGACTGAAGGGTCCCGGGTTCGATTCCGGTCAAGGGCATGTACCTTGGTTGCGAGCACATCCCCAGTAGGGGGCATGCAGGAGGCAGCTGATCGATGTTTCTCTCTCATCGATGTTTCTAACTCTCTATCTCTCTCTCCCTTCCTCTCTGTAAAAAATCAATTAAATATATTTTTTTAAAAAAAGAAAGAAAATAGGCTCTAAAATCAACTCCTCCTATGGTCTCAAGACTTCAATAAGCCAGTCCACCCCTCTCAGCAATCTTATACACAACTAATCTTGAGGGCCATCCTCATTCTAGTCAGAACACTGCCCCCAGCATGAGAGGGAAGACACACAGGGGCTAAGAGCGTGGAATCAGCTTTGCTTCAAATACCAGCTCCATCCCTTACTCACTACTTACTTAGCCTCTCTGTGCCTCAGGTTCCTCATCTGTGAAATGGCAAAGGCAGTAACACTGCATACATCATAAGGCTGTGGTAAGAAATGTGTAATATATATAAAGCACTCAGCACAAGACCTAATACTTGTGGGTATATAAGTGATGATAATGATGACAATGATGATGATGGGCCTCCATTCAAAAACTACAGTCATCTTTCTAAAATACAAATCCAATCATGTCCCATACGCATTCAAAACCCTTTCAGTAATGCTCATTGCCAATAGGATGTATTTCAAAATCATGAGTGTGGAATACTACACACAGTCGAAGTTCTTTCCACCATGGCACTAACCCACCTTTCCAATGCTGTCTCTCATCATTCTCCTCCGACACCTCCCAAACGGAGACCCAGAATCTGTGCCTTTGCCAACCAACACTTCCGCCATCCCAGGAATATACCATAGCAGTTTTACTTGCTTCAGCACCCACACACATGTTTTCTTTTCATGAAGTTCTCCCCAAATCTTTCAGGCAGTGACCCCAGCTCTAAATTCCCACTTCTTACCTAGAAAACCTGAATGCACAACCCTGTGTTGTCATTGGCAGCTTCTCTGTGTTTTCTTCTCTGTGACCTCTTCAAAGACAAAAACCTATTTGCTTCCTTTTTGCATGCTGTCTGACTTACAGCAGGGACCCAACCAACGAGTGTTTGGTTGAACAAAGAGATATCTATTGAAGCAACAAGCTAATTTCCAGCAGAGGGATCCCAAACCGCAACATCATTCTAGTAAGAAAATGACTGAAATGAAAGCAGTTTTCATGTTAAGCATCCTTTGCATCCAGCATCTTGTTGATTTGCATGTCCTTTGATTTCTGGCTCCTCTATATTGAGCAATTTTAAATTATTTTTCAAAGCCTGGACCATTTCATCTGAAGATGGGTCAGAAAATACATACATTTTTAAGACTTTCAAATTAACATACACCTAAAATTTTACCAGTTACTATTTTTCCTACTTTAAAGTAATTCTAAAACATCATACTGTTTTATGTCTTTAAAATGAAGTAATTTATTTATTTATTTATTTGTTTGTTAATCCTCACCTGAGAATATTTTTCCATTGATTTTTAGAGAGAGTGGAAGAGAGAGGGAAAGACCGAGAGAAGCATCGATGTGAGAGGAACACATTGAATGGTTGCCTCCTAAAGGAACCAGGACCAGGGACTGGGCAGGGGAGGAGTCTGCAATCACGGTCTGTGCCCTTGACTGGTATCAAATCCGGGACCCTTTGGTCCACAAAGCGCTGCTCTATCCACTGAGTCAAACAGGCTAGGGAGATCATTTTATTATTAAGGTCTTAGTGGTTTAGATGTAATTTGGGAATCTCCCAAGAGGGTTCCATTGAACACTAACTTATAAAGCTCATCTATGAAAACTAAAATACAAAAAATGAATAAATCTACAAATAAATAAAGACTAAATCTACAAACCTTATCACTTTTAAGCCACAAAGCCAAAAGTACCACATAGTTGCTGGTAGAAAAGCAATCAAAAAGCCTACTTCTCTCTTCATGTGAAAGAAGACAAAAGACATGGCGGCGACGTGAAGAAAGCCAGCATGCCAGATGTGTAATGATTAGAAGACGGTCACTTGGTGCCTTTGAAGACTGAAAGGAAATGCTGGTGCTCTGACAAACAGCAACGTTAAGAGTCCCAATTTGACAACAAAACAAACGAACCCCCTTTTACGAGGTGAGGAGTGTGTCTTAGGTCATAAACACTTAACTAATTAGGTGGTTTTTATGGAAATAGCTATAAGCTGAAACATGGGGAAGAAAACCTTGCTAATAGGGTGACGCCCAGGGAGGTGGGTATATAAGAGCCAGAGCAGAAGAGAGGAGCACTGAGACACTAAGAGACTTCGCTCCTCAACCCAACAGAAACCCAAATCTTCACGCCATGGCTTGCTGTGCTCCCTGCTGCTGCAGCGTCCCTACCGGCCCCGCCACCACCATCTGCTCCTCTGACAAATGCTGCAGATGCGGAGTCTGCCTGCCCAGCACCTGCCCACATGACATCAGCCTCCTTCAGCCCACCTGCTGTGACACCTGCCCCCCACCCTGCTGTGAGCCTGACACCTACGTGCCAACTTGCTGGCTGCTCAACTCCTGCCACCCAACTCCCGGACTGTACGGGATCAACGTGACGACCTGCGTCCAGCCCTGCTGTGAAAGTCCCTGTGAGCCCTGCTGTTAGAGAGCCTCGGCTTTGCACAGGTTCCGGGATGCGCTACTCAACATCCTACACATCACCCAGCCTTCAACACGCCACTACCTACAGCGGGCTAACTCCATACCATTCCCTGGGCCATGTTTTCGTGAATTAGTCCAACTTCTTGATTCTTTGCTCCTTTGGGGAGACTTGGAGACCTTTGTTCTGTCTTTTAGGCTATTTTACTGCTCTTTGAGAAATAACCATTTTGACTATTCATTAATAAACTTCATTCTGGCTTAGCAAATATGGCCTTGTGATTACTGATTCCATGTTCCCTCTCAGAGAAAGGAGAATGCCTACCTAAACCTGAACAGCAGGTCATCCTACTACCCAAGATCCGCCTCCGCTCCCCAGCAGAGTGAGAGCTTTCAGGGTGAAATAGTTGAAAATTAGATACTGGCTCTTTGTGGTAGGTTAAAAAGTAACAACTTCAGTAGGACATTTTGTAGAATCTTGTTATACAATAAATATTTTTTTAAGATACCACTGCACCAAGCACTACGCTAGAGTCTAGAGATTAATGTGTTTTTTAAATATTTTATTTATTTTCATTCCTATAACCCCAAATAGTGATTTTTCTTTCTTCCTTAACTAACTAAACAAACTACTCACTTTGCTAGTATGTAGACATAATTTTAATTCCTTTAGTCAGAGTCATCACTGAAATTCCGAGTTCAAAATGCTATGCAATTTGGGGAATATATGTGTGTGTGTGTCTGTATGTATGTATCTATATATATATATATATATATATATATATATATGTGTGTGTGTCTATATATATATATGTATATATATATATATAGACACACACACACACATATATATATAAATATATATATATATATTCATTTCCTTATATGTGTTGTCTTCTATGAATATTAGCATTTATAGAAGATTTCTTATTTCCTGAAATTAGGCTTGGCTTCCATTAGTCATAACTATATTTATAAACTTACCTAGTCCAAATGACATATAATAGCATGTCATTGAAATAAACTAAAAACATCAGACTAGTGCAGTCTTCTCTATACATCAGAAATAGTCACACAATTATGGGAGTGAAAACATACATTTCCTCCTACAACAAACTTTTACAATGAGCAGCAATTCATCTCCTTGGTTGTCCTGGAAAAATCCAAGTGCAGTAAGGCTTTTGCAGGAAATATACAGAATGCAGTCTAGTTGTATATTCTCTTGGATTTGCCGTGGGACCTTGTGCCATTCGCTTCTCGTTATTACCACAGAAATAATACTCTCTTCTCTGCTTACGTCCTAGGGTTATTGTGAGGATCAAAGGATCCAAAGCGTCCACAGCAGCAAACCAGACACAGGGAGAGGCTCCACCATTACTGCCACACACTGGTTCCCAGCCCATCACCGAAAGACATCCTTTTATTTATTTATTTTCTTTTCTTTTCTTTTTTTTAGTTAATCCTCACCCAAGAATATTTTTCCATTGATTTTTTTTTTTCTTTCCAGAGAGTGGAAGGGAGAGGGAAAGACAGAGAGAAACATCCATGTGAGAGAAACACATGGAATGGTTGCCTCCTGCACAAGCCCTGACTAGGGCCCGGGCAGGGGAGGAGCCTGCCACCAAGGTACATGCCCTTGACCAGAATCAAACCAGGACCCTTTGGTCCGCAGGCCAACGCTCTATCCACTGAGCCAAACCGGCTAGGGCCATCCTTTTATTTCTTGAAAAATGTTTTCTTTTCCCAAATGGCTTTTAAAAATATTAATTTAGTCATCTTTTTTGTTTTTTGTTCATAAATACGTTTATAAGTATCAGTGAGAGTTTTAGGATTAATAGAACTATTATTACTGTGCCAAGTTACCTTTTTTTTTTTTTTTTTCAGTCAAAAGCAAAGAAGTTTGATGTTATATATCTTTGTAAGGGATAAATATTTAGACTTCATTTTTAATACTGAAAATAACTCTAAGTGTCCTGGGACTGCCACTGTGGACCTTCAGGCATTCAAGGCTAGTTAAAGAGCCCACCTGCAAACCAGGAGAAGGGTGTCCTAGTCCTGGCTCTGCCTCGGCTGTCTCTATGACTCAGAGCAAGTCACTTGAACTCTTTGGGTCTCAGGTCTTAAACCGGTAAAATGGGTTGGTTGACCAGATTCTCTCTAAAGTCACTTTAGTTTTGACATTCTATGGTTCTAGATTATCCAGCACATTTTAAGTAACAAGTACCTCACACCATTAACCAACCCCATCCCACCTTATTAATTGTACTTCTTTCATTCATCATAGCTAACATCTGGTGAATCTACTGGGCACTCAAAGGAGTGCTTTATGTGCATATGTCATTTATTTCTAACAAAAACACTAAGAGGTGCCTACCATTATTCTCCCCATTTTACAGGTCAGGAAACTGAGGCTGAGAAAGTTACTTGCCAACGTTACACAAACTGTGACAGAGACGTTATTAAACTTAAAACTGCCTGAATCCAAAGTCCCTTCTCTTTCCACTTCACCAAAGTATCTGCCTCCTCTGCAGACAGAAATATGATTACACGTGGCTCTCTTTACTGAGGAGAACGTATATGCCCCTTGGCAACATTCTCTACTATCCCTCTGAACTGTGTCTTTGGTTGTATATAGTAACTCATCTTTCTCTAGTGCCTTAAGACAAAACTAGTGTATACAATGAGTCTAGAAAAAACTGTTTTCATTTCTAAGGTGAGAGCAAATCATCTTTTTTTTTTTTTTTAAAGTCAGACTTTAAATACCGATTAGCAATATCAGTACAGGAGAAATACTGGCTGGGTCTTTAACCTTACATTGAAGGTTACTTCGGCAACTCAGACACATTTTCAATTTTCTGATAAGTTTCAATAACCTAGTTCAAGGTAAAAACAAACTAACCTTAAAGTTAATAATTATTTACCCTTGATAATAGAATAGAAAACCAGTCATTTCATTTTTCTTTCAGACTATTCCTGACATCTTTCCTTCCACCTTCACTGACTCTAGCCTAACCTAGACCCTGACCACCACTCCCCTGATGACAACCACAGTCTCCTGGTTGTCCTTGAGTCCAGTATTCTCTGCCCCTTCCTCCTCCCGAACAATATTCCTGTCAGACAAGGCTCCTGTCCCTGATACTGTTTAAACTGAGTTGCTCAAAACTCTAGGGCGCCTCAGTATGTCTGTTTTCACTGAATCAAAGCTAAGTTCTTCAGTGTGTTTCTAAAGCCCTCAATAACCTGATACAGTCATTTTCACAAATCTTCCTGGCTACTAACCTTGGGGAAACATGCAGCCGACATTCTAGTCAGAGCAATGCCCCCTATATAGTGGTCAAGAGAGTGGTCTCCAGCACTAGGCTGTCACACCTATCACTTACTAGTTATGGGTCCTTGGTTATGTCATTTAACTCGTCTATGCCTCAGGTTCCTCAACTGTTAAATAAGATTAAAAATAGTATGTACCCTAAAAAACACCCGAGTATACCACAAATCTGCCCAGGTGATGGAAAACAAGGAAAGACTGAAAAACTAATAAAATGTATTAAGCTCTAACCTTGTCACAGACCAGAGAAGACTAATAGATGTGATGACTAATGTGACTGGTGCCTCAGAGAGGGTCCTGGAACAGAAAGGGACATTAGTGAAAAAAACTAGTGATATCTGAATAAAGTATGATGTTTAATTAATAGCAATATACCAATGTCGGCGTCTTCGTTTTTGACAAATGCACAATGGTACTGTAAGATCCTATCATTGAGGGAAACTGAGTGCGGGGTGTACAGGAACGCTGTACTATCTAAGTCAACCAGGTGCCGTCCACAGGACAGTACGTGCTAATTGTCAACCTCCAAGTCCAACCTGTGATGCTCTGTGATGCCTAGGTGAAGACTCTTTCTCCTTTGGCTGGTTTTCTACTGGGTCCCACCAATACGGGGTGCTAGAAAGAGACTGCAAGGCTTGAGGAAGAATGAAGGGTCTTGTTGCCCTAGCAACAGTTCTTTATCTGACAGAAGCAATAGATTCCAGTCTCCAGCTGCTTCCGGCACTCCAAAAAAAAAAAAAAATGGCATCATTGCATCTCCTCAGAATCACCAGCATCAGCAAGGGAGTGACAACAGTAAGCAAGTTTGAATATAACAACACAAATAAAACTGCAGGAGAGCTCATCCCATGGCTGATAAATAGCAAGCTCGTGAGTTGTCTGTATGGGATTATACAAACAATAAGAAAACATTCCGACGTTCTAATGGACAGCAGCCATGTTCCCTGACATGAATGGATATAAGAGATCCACCGAGGACGACTTTGTAGAACAAAACCTCCCTTTGCAATAAAAATCCACCTGACCCTCTGTCCCCATGTCTTGCTGGGAGCCTTGTCTCCAAGGATGCTACAGGGTCTCCAATGACGGGTGCTGTCAATTTGGAGACAGCCTTCCCAGCAGCTGCCCACATGAGATTAGCCTTCTTCAGCCCACCTGCCTCCACCCTGCTGCATTCCTGATTCCTAGCGCCATAGTTAGGCAGTTCCACTGCCGCCACCCTACTCCAAACCTGAGCGTGCTCTCTGTCCCAACCTGCATCCAGCCCTGTGAGTGTGAAGCACCTTGTGCCAGCTAACGATGTTTCAAAGGGCCTGCCCACATTGCCCCAAGGGACTGCAACAGTCATTAAGGGCTGCTCAGCAAATGGTCTTGAATTCGAAGCTCTGGAAGAAACTGTTCTGACTCTGTGCCTTCAGTTTTGCAGAAGTGTTCCTGCTGTGTTTTTGAAAGATGATTTCAAATGAGAAGAGAAAAATGCTCTCATGGACCTCCTTAGTACTTTGAAATAACTACCACTGCTCCCGAAACCACATACTGTCTCAATGTTTAACGCTATAATGACCCTACAACTCTTGACACACGCATACATCATGAACTATGAATGTGTCCAGAGGAAGTACACTTTCTGATGACATCAACATAAATCTCATCCAGAAAGGAGGCCTCACAGGGATATGTAAATACCTGAAGAAAATTGTATGGATAATAAAATATATTAAGCTCTAACCTTAGAATCATTTTAAATTCTGCGTGGTAGTGCCTACTTTAAATTTTTATTTTTTCCCCCTGCCTCTTTAAGTAATTTACATACATCCTTAAAGAGGCTGAGACACTGACATAGAGGTCAACACTCACAGAAGGGGCCCCAAAGACTGAGCGGAGCCAGCTTTGTTCATTGTCTAATTTAGGTGAAGTTTTGAGTGTAAAACTGTTTTGACAGCGGTAAAGTACTTCACAAGTGAAATGAATCATTTTGCTGCTGTAAAATCTATAATGTAATCCAATTCAATAAACATTTATCAAATGCCTACTATGTATCAGGCATTGTCCTAGGTACTTGACAAAGACAAGGAAGATTAAGACAAGATTCCCACTTTTAAGGAGTTTGCATTGGAGTGAGGAGGACAGGATAAGTGAAAAACTATAATACAGAGCAGAATAAAACAAGGACTATAGGAAAAGACGGGCAACACACTTGGTGAGAACACAGAAGAGAATGAAAACAACAAGAAGAACCACCTAAAGTTTCTTTATGAGCTATCTGAGCTGATGCTTGAGGGGTAAGAGTTGAGAAGTAGAGAGCTGGGGAAGGACATCTTTAAGAAACAATATGATCAGGATCACAGAAGTGTAAAGTACCTAGGGGACTCCAACCTTCCTTTGTATTTGATGTACTTTATGATAAATACTGATATTTAAGCAAAAATCAAACCAACTTCAGCAACAAGCTCTTTTTCTCATAAAATGTACGGGCTTATTTACCAGTGCTATTTAGATTGTCCACTGATTTGGGTTAGCCAGCGTTCTTCCCACTTAAACAGGCCATGCTGGTGTTCATGAATGTGCCCTCAGAAACAACCCACCAACTAATCTGTACTTTGTGTTTATTCAACCCTTTGCCACCCAACAAATTGTGTAATTTAGATTCCACTATCTGAATGGTTTTGTGCTGCCCACGGGGGAGTATGTGAAGACGCTGGAATCATGGGCTGTTCCACATTGGGGATGATCCGGGTCCACTTCCTCCTCTGCCATCCTGCAGGAAGGCAAACCGAGGCCGGCTGAGGTGAACAGTGCTGTTTAGGGCATTCCTCAAAGGAATTTACAACCTAATTGAAGACCCAAGATACAAAAACAAGCATGCGAAGTAGGAAGCAAGTCAGTGGAGAAATGGCTTGTATGAATGCCAACATTCTAAATCACATTTGATCAGATCCCTTTCCAGAACCCACAGTGTCTTATGATTTCTCCTTTTGATTTCTGCTTTGTCTTATTTTATTTATTTATTTATTTATTTATTTATGTACTTAAAATATATTTTTATTGATTTCAGAGAGGAAGGGAGCGGAGAGAGAGATAGAAACATCAATGATGAGAGAGAATCATTGATGGATTGCCTCCGCATGACCCTCACTGGGAATGGAGCCCACAACCTGGGCATGTGCCCTGACCAGGAATCAAGCTGCGACCTCCTGGTTCATAGGTCGACGCTCACAAACTGAGCCACACCGGCTGGGCTGTTTCATCTTACTTTAAAGTTAAGTATATTATTCATGTGAAAAGGAATGAAGACTGAGGGGCTTTTCTTTTAATGGCACATTTAACGAAAGACAGCAACTGGGTGGATCCTTCCTTCCAGTAATTTTACACTTTGACCCACTACAAGACTGACATAACCATGAGAATAGAGATTGTTTAAAAAAAAAAAAAAAGCCAGTCAGAGAAAGACAAATACTATATGATCGCACAGGTGGGATCTAATGAGCAAAATAAACTGATGAACAAAATGGAACCAGAGGCATGGATCCATGGAACAAACTGATGGATATCAGAGGGGAGGAGGGGATGGATAAAAGGTGAAAAGATTAGCCAAAGAACATATAGACACAGCCCGTGGACACAAACAACAGTGTGGTGAAGGCCAGGGGAGAGGGAAGGTGTTGGGTGGAGGTGGGCAAAGAGAGGGAAAATGGGGGACATCTGTAATAGTGTCAACAGCAAAACAATAATAAAAAATAATAACAATAAAAAGTACAGTAAAAAAATTTAAAACCCATAAAGTAATACCACCTTTGGAAACTCATTATAGATTTATTTAAAATAATAAAAAGAGGTTTCATTTTATTCCATTATGGATGTCACCCTGCTTGCTCAACAGAACCTGAATTATGTCATCAATAAATAAGGCAAATATGTCAGATGCCTGTACTCATCACCTCTGAAACTCTAGCTGAATTGTCAGTTGGTCTGATTATCCATAATTTATGTAAGATTTGCCATGCCAGGACCCAGTGAAGGCAAAATGTAATCATCTTAGGACAAAAATGACAAGCCTATGAGTAAAAAAGATGATTACTTTAATAAGGGTAAGAACTCTTAATGGACAAGTAAATACCACACTGATTAGGGAATCTTAGTGGGAAAGAGCGGCATAAACACGATGAGGAAGCCTTCGGGTTGGACCAACGCCCATTGGGGAGAGTATATAAGAGCCCCAAAGCCAGTGCAGACATTTGCATCTCAGAAGCCTCAGCTCTCTTTCAGGAAAACCAAAAGCACACCCGCTTCCCACCGCCATGGCTTGCTGTGCTCCCTGCTGCTGCAGCGTCCCCACCGGCCCCGCCACCACCATCTGCTCCTCTGACAAATGCTGCCGCTGTGGAGTCTGCCTGCCCAGCACCTGCCCACACACCACTTGGTTGCTGGAGCCCACCTGCTGTGACAACTGCCCCCCACCCTGCCACATTCCTCAGCCCTGTGTGCCCACCTGCTTCCTGCTCAACTCCTGCCAGCCCACCCCATGTCTGGAGACCATCAACCTCACCACCTGCACTCAGCCCTGCTGTGAGCCCTGCCTCCCGAGCTGCTGCTGATGGAGGGCCACTTCACGCAGCGCCTGAGGATGAAGAACCCAGGAGCTGTCTGTTCAGTATTCACTTGCCTCAGTAGTTTATCAGATGTCGAGGCAGACCAGAGGGCACTAATACGGGAAACCTGCCTTTCATTTTAATGGAAAAAAAATTGTAAAAATGGTTATGGTTATTTGGCTGGGTAATCATTTGGTTCATTTGGGCAGGTGAATATCATCTATTATCAAAAGACATTAAAATCTGTGAGACTTCAGACAATATTTCCTTGGTCATGTTGCTTCCTTGGATCCCATTTCTTGTCTTGGATATTTCCATAAAGGGGAAAAACATTTCGTAATGGGTTTCCCAATAAACTTTGTTTCTCTGGCAATATGTGTTCTTTATTTATGTTTTTGGTATATTTTTTTGATGTTTTATAAAGGTAAAAGTAAGATGATTATTGTGTTATTTTAAAAAAGAATCTATTAGATAGGAAGGACTAAAATGAGCTTACTATATGGCTTGCTAACTTTTAATTGGTAATCTTTTATGTCCACCTTCTCCCTCCTCTTACTCAGAAAAATACAATTTTGGGGGTGAGCCAACATTTATTTACCTGTCCTTTGCTAGGTAAATTACATGTATTAACTCATGTAATCTTTAAAATAGCACTAACAGATGAGAAAAATGTAGCTTTAAGAGTTATTCAACATTCTCAAAGTCATAAAGTTGGTTACTAAGAAAACCAGAATGCAGTTCCTTGCACGTGTGACTTTAAAGGCCAATTATTTCTACCACGTCACAGAGCCTCCAGTACTAAAAGAGCCAGAAGCTTAATGAACAGAGTTATGACATTAACTTAAAATGTGCACGAGAAATAAAAAGTGTAAGGATCGTAACAAAATCATCATATCCAATTGTAATAGAAAAAGATAGATTGGCTCACAGATTAAAAGTGACAGGTACTCAATTCTAAGATCTGGGTCATTTAGTGGGCCTACCAATTTTGACTTCATTTTTCCTTAGGAAGATCAAATGGTCACTCTAGTAGAAGGGCACTAGGAATATATCTCTCTACCTCCCACCATCCTCAGCACAGAGGTCTAATTAGCATATTACCCTTTTATTATTATAGATGTAATATGGCATATTACATATAATATTACATGTAACATATGTAACATAGATACAAAAGCACAAGTCAAAATCTGAAAAAGTAGTGAACTAAACCAAAACAGTGCATGTGAAAAAGAAAAAGGTAGGACAAAGAAGGGGCAGGGGGAGCAAATGCCTTTAAATAAGCATGTTTTTAAATGTCCTTAGTGTGACTTCTGGTCAAGATGGCAGAGTAGGTAAATGCGGTACTACTCACATCCTCCCACAACTACACCAAAATTATAACTGAACTACAGAACAACCATCACTGAGAACCACCCGAAGTCTAGCTGAACAGAAGTCTTATAACTAAGGATATATAGAAGAAGCCACATGGAAATAGGCAGGAGGGGCTGAGACTTGGAAGGAGCTGGCCCCACACCCATGTGTGGCTGTTTAAAACCAGGAGGAATATCTCAGTTATAGACGTCCCCCCTGAGGAGTGTGGAGTCCCAGCCCTACACCAATCTCCCCAGCACAGGGAAGAAGGAGGAGAAGAGGCAGGAGGGGGGAGGAGATGGAGAGGAGAAAGAGGTGGAGGAGAAGGAGGAGGGGAGGAGGATGAGGAGAGGAGGAAGAGGGGAAGAGAAGGAGGCAGCAATAAATACATATCTATCAACAATTACTTTAAATGCAAATTGATTAAATGCTCCAATCAAAAGACATAGAGTGGCTGAATGGATAAGAACACAAGATCCACACATATGCTAGCATGTCTACAAGAAACTCACTTCAGATAGAAAGACACACAGACTGGAAGTAAAGGGATGGAAAAAAATATTTCATGAAAATGGGGGTGGGGGTGGCGGGAAAGCATGGGTAGCAATACTTATACCAGACAACATAACAAGAGACAAAGAAGGACCCAACAATTCCACTTCTGGGTATTTATCTGAATAAACCCAAAAACTAATTCAAAAAGACATAAGCATCCATATGTTCATTACATCATTATTTACAATAGCCAAGATATGGAAGCAACCTAAGTAGCCACAAATAAATGCATAGATAAAGAAGTGGCACATATATACAATGGAATATTACGAGGCTATAAGAAAGAATGAAATCTTGGATGGACCTAGAGGGTATTATGCTGAGTGAAATAAGTCAGACAGAGAAAGATAAATACCATGATTTCATTCATATGCCAATCAAAAGAACAAAATAAATGACCAAGCAAAAACAGATTCACAGATACAGAAAACAATTTGACAGTTGTCAGAGGGGAGGATTTTGGGTGACTGGGTGAAAAAGGTGAAGGAATTAAGAAGTACAAATTGGTAGTTACAAAATGGTCATGAGGATGTATAGTATATAGTCAATACTATTGTAATAACTATGTATGGTGCCAGATGGGTACTAGATTTATTGAGGTGATGATTTCGTAAGCTATATACATGTCTCATTACTTGGTTGTACACCTGAAACTAACATAATATTGTACACCAACTATAATTGAAAAAATTTAAAAATATTTTTAGAAGTGAAAAATAAATGTCCTCAGTGTGCCTGTCAGTCTCTCCAGAGAAGAATTTCTCAGAGGATCCCACAGCTTAAGTAGCACATCTTTAAATGAACAGAACTCAGAAGCCATGAGGTAGATGGGACACAACCCAGGACGCAAGTCAACAAGGGATTTAGTCCATTTACTCACTCCTTTGGCCGGTATTTCTTGAGTGCTTCCCCTGTGCTAGGAACCATATCCATTCTAGAAGTATAAAGATAAAAGAAATGTGATTACTTAAGGTGCCCTCAAGTTTCTCTCAAATCTGGGGGAGTTATTATAATCATGATTTACGTGCTCTACATATGTTGAGTGAATATGATGATAATACTGTGTGATTTCTGCTGTGACTGAGCTGTGAGCAGCAAGCATGCAAGCATGCACACAGAGTAACTAAAGCCCAGATTTGGTGATTCAGTATCAGGGTGAGGGATGGTTATGGAAAGCTCCGAGCTATCCAGGCTGAGCATTACAATATGACAAGGCAGAGGGGTAGGGAGCAGTTGTTCCAGGCAGAGCAGAGGGGTGGGGAGCAGTTGTTCCAGGCAGTTGTTCCAGGCAGAGCAGTAACTCATAGATGTATTGACCATGGGGAGAAGAGGATGAGAGATGTATTGACCATGGGGAGAAGAGGATGAAATGCAAAGCAGAGAGAAGAAATGCAAAGGCCCAGGGGGATGGCTCCCCAGAGGAAAGGGTCTAGATGAAAACCGCAAAGCAATGAGAGATTTGAAGCAAGAGACTAACAATCATATTTTACTTCTGTTTCTTTTTATTGTCAATCTTTAATTTTTGCCTTCACTGTCACAGATGCCCCTATTGCTTATAGAACGGCATACTTAAAACTGGGCACGTTCCAGGGTGTGTGTGTGTGTGTGTGTGTGTTCCTCTTCTTAAACCCCCTCGAGCTTTCTCAAAGCCTTTCCAGTTGGCACATTGATTTTTAGCACTTTGAAAATCTATCATCTAATCAGGAGTCATCAAGGTTTTCCCACATTTGCTTAAAGGAAAAAAGATACCCTTTGTTTCTAAAAATAAAATGTTTAGTATCTCTGACACATACTGTAGACTTTATTTTAAACCACATAAAAAGTAGCTCTATCCTTACAGGTCCTATATTTAGTGTTTAACAAGTCAGTCACCAGACCACCTAAGGCAAATTATCTCACTTCTCTTTGACTCACTATCCTAATGTGGAAACAGAGGAAAGTAATTCTCAGGTCTCTTGACCACTGCAGAGAAAATAAATTTTAATAAACTATTGCAAGTCTTTTCAATTAAAAGAGATGAATTTATTACCACAGACTTATTTTACAACTGTTTCTAATGTGTATTCTTAAGTCAATACTTTACACAGAACAGTAACAATTCTTTTATCCTTATAATTTTGATTCAAAGTCACACTGTATTCTACATAAGAGATTGATATCTTTCTATCATGAAATTCTAATTGTGGAAGTCTGCAAGCCCCTTTGCAATGTTTTTCTTAAAATTTTCTAAATGATTTCCTTCTGCTTATTGTTTTTCTGCTCTTAGAATCCAGTCTTCTTTTGTTGTATCAAAATGTATAACAATAATAATTTATAATAATATATTATGTGTGTGATAGACCTTCTATCAGACTCTAAGTTCCATGAGAACAAGGATGGTGTCTATTTTTTTTTAATTGATTTCAGAGAGGAAGGACCTAGGGAGAGAAAGATAGAAACATCAATGAGAGAAAATCACTGATCGGCTGCTTCTTGCACACCCCACACTGGTGGGGATGGAGCTCACAACCCGGGCATGTGCCCTGACTGGGAATCAAACCCTGATCTCCTGGTTCATAGGTCAACGAATACTTCATCAGATCAATTGATGCAGATAAAGGTGAGGAGAATAAAAACTGACCAACACTAGACTATAGGGGTACTATGATGCAATATTCCCCAGCAGGGCTGTGTTGGACTTATAATAGCAGAAGGCTTTGGTGATACCTCATAAAGCTTCTGTTCCCGTGACAAACAGAAAGAGTAATCAGCTCAGAATTAGCCACGAACTCACATAAAGGTTAATTAGGAGAATAGAAACTATTTACAAGCATCTAAATGTCAAAGGATAATGGACACACTAACATAAACAAGAACCAGGAAAGAAGCCTTCTGGTTGGACAACACCCATTGGGGAGGGTATATAAGAACCCCAGAGCAAGGAGACATCTGTGTCTCAGAAACCTCATTTGTCTTGAAACCAAACCAATAAAAATCACAGAGTCCCACCGCCATGGCTTGCTGTGCTCCCTGCTGCTGCAGCGTCCCCACCGGCCCCGCCACCACCATCTGCTCCTCTGACAAATGCTGCCGCTGTGGAGTCTGCCTGCCCAGCACCTGCCCACACACCACTTGGTTACTGGAGCCCACCTGCTGTGACAACTGCCCCCCACCCTGCCACATTCCTCAGCCCTGTGTGCCCACCTGCTTCCTGCTCAACTCCTGCCAGCCCACCCCATGTCTGGAGACCATCAACCTCACCACCTGCACTCAGCCCTGCTGTGAGCCCTGCCTCCCGAGCTGCTGCTGATGGAGGGCCGCTTCACTCAGCGCCTGGCGTGAAAGAGTCTACCCAGAAGCTTCATTGTTCACCCGTCTCAGTATCTGCAACTAACTGACTTTGCTTTTGAAGTTGGAACAAGGATGGCACTCTTACTGACACACTACCACCACCACAGCACAAAAAAATAAAAGAAGAAGAAGAAGAAACCAAGAGGCTTTCAATGCCATGTAGGGATATCAGTAATCAAGGACAATTTGAGCAGGTAGATGCCTAGGAATTTACCAAAGTTGTTCAGTTCCTTCATAGCAAAGCATATCTTTCTTTGGGTGCTTGGGAATTCTGTTTTCAGTCTTGGATGGCATCTTCCTAGAAATTGAGCAGCTTCTTCACGATCATTCTAATAAATTTTACGTCTCTGGCATAGCACAAATGTTTACAATTGCTTTGTTTTCTGTTAACTTCTTAACTGTATTTATTAACTACAAAAGTCGGCATTTTAACCAGTTAACTGCCACGGTATTTTGAATTTAATTAAAAAAGGTCTGCCGCTTGCGTCTATAGATGCTTATAGCGTACAAATGGTTAAGAAAACCTGAGAACATCTGCAAGACTGAAAACGGCGCAGTACAAATATTTCGTGCTTGTAAAAAAACTAAATATTCTTGCATAAGAGATGGTTTATTACACTGGCATACATAAAAGTAGACTTTATCTGACTTGTCCATTCAAAAAAATGGTTTAAGATAGGTTGGGAAATACTGAACATAATCTGAACATCAAATATGATCCTATATAATAAAAGGCTTATATGCAAATCAACCGAACAGCAAAAACGACTGGTTACTATGATGGGCACTGACCACCAGGGGGCAGACGCTCAATGCAGGCGCTGCCCCCTGGTGGTCAGTGCACTCCCACAGGGGGAGCACCACTCATCCAGAAGCCAGGCTCACGGCTGGTGAGTGCAGTGGTGGTGGCGGGAGCCTCTCATGTCTCCACAGCAGCGCTAAGGATGTCTGACTGATGGCTTAGGCCCGCTCCCCGCAGTTGGACATCCCCCGAGGGCTCCTGGACTGCAAGAGGGTGCAGGCCAGGCTGAGAGGACGCCCCCCCCTAGTGCATAATTTTCATGCACCGGGCCTCTAGCATAACATATTAACTCATCCAGGTGACCTGATCTACTTATGGAAAAAATTAATAATATAATGTCATTACTGAATTTCTATTTTTTTAATATTTACTGAATGTTCTGCATTTTATTGTCCCTGCTTAAAATGAGCTGACAGTCTAGCAGGTTAGGTATATACATACACAATACCCACTCATTCCTTCAGACAATTAACCATTATTTATTGAATTCCAGGCATTGAACTAAAATAAGAAAATACAAGTGATTTGCCACTTTAGTAAAGTGCTGTGCTACTATAAAATTGAGAACAATTAAGATTGCTGCCATGGCGAGGAGGAGAAAGACATAGTCAAAGACAAATTGACTAGAGTTAGGGGTCAAAGGGGTATGGAAGAAAAGAGGGCATCAAAGGAAAACTAGGCAGTGGCGTTATGTCACCAACTGAGCAAAGAGTTGGAGAGAAGGGAGCATAAAAAGAGGAGAAATTTTTAAAAATAAGCACTGTGTTCTGCTGTAGACATGTCAAGTTTGAGGCACAAGTGGCATATCTAAATAGAGTATAGGCAGCTGGAATTTGCACAATGGCACAAGGAAAGGAAGAAGATGTATGAGAAAGGATGCAGAAGTCTGTGTAAAAGTTTTTAATCAAGTAGTTGCAGAGGGCTGGGTTGCATGGACACAGGGTGCAATTCCATAAGGCTAGCAAAGAGTGCCTGCTGGGGGATAAAGAGTTCAATGAAGACACAGAAGTCATTCAACACTAACTGAATGTGCCAGCCCATTCAGAGTACCTCAGGCATTCATTCAATGTTCCAGAAAGATACACCAAAAGAGTAAGAAGGATCACAACCTTGAGTAAAGAACACACAAAATTATACCTGCCCTAGAAAAATCTAAAAAGCCAAACCTGAGAGGATCAAGAGGAACTTCCAGTGACTTAACTTCCTATCAGAATAAGACTCAAAACTTTGCAATATAATCAAGACTTCCTAAAAGATATCATCCAGAATGTACAGCATGTCATTAAAAATTGTCAGCCATGGGAATAAGCTGGAAAATGTCTTCCACGATTCAGAGAAAAAGCAGCCAATAAAAACAGGTCCCCAGATACACAGATGTTAGAATTCGCCGACAAGAATTTTAAATATGCGTGGCTTGGGGGTTGAGCTTTTACCTATGAACCAGGAGGAAACAACCAAAGTGTCCCTCAATAGATGACTAGGTAAAGAAAATGTGGTACAGACATATAGTGGACTACTACTCAGCCATAAGAAAAGATGAAATACCGCCATATGTGACAACATGGATGGATCTTGAGAATGTCATGCTAAGTGAAATAAGTCAGCCAGAAACATCAAGAGCCATATGATTCCACTCAAATGTGTGATATAAAACTAAAAGCAACAAATAAACATAAAAGAAAAACAAACAACCCAAAACTCATAAACACAGACAATAGTATGATGGTTGGGAGAAGTAGTAAAAGGTAAAGGGGATCAAATATATGGTGAAGGAAGAAGATTTTTTGGGTGGTTGGCACACAATGAAATATACAGATAATGCATCATAGAATTGTACACTTGAAATCTATATAACTTTATTAACCACTGTCACCCAATAATTTTTTAAATGAATGAATGAATGACAACACTTCCATATCTCAGAAGAAAAGCCTCCCATAGCTTGATTGACCCTACTCTGAAGTGTACTCACTGAGGATTTCCAAGACTAAAAGATTGAAACTTGGAATTTACATTTCACTCTTATTAGGAATTCAGGGGGGAAAAATAGTATCCTTGATCTAAAACAGAGGTATAGGAAATGTGGAGAAGGCATGTTTCAAGGCATTGAAAATCACATCTCCAGGTCTTGATAACCAACAAAAGGTCTGCTGTTTCATTTATATTTTGGCCTGGAGAGCACAAATTATGCCCATCAATCATGTAAAGTGACTTTTCAATTTGCACGCAGACAGATGTCATTTACAGACACACAATTCAAACCCATTACAAGTCTCCCTCTTCTACCATGTGAGCACAAGCAAGAGCACAAAGGTTTTGCAAATATTGATAATCACACAGAACATTTTTATGGTGGTGGCACAAACAATATAAATGGTATTTAATGTGTTGTAATCTATAATAATAAAGCATAATATGCAAATCGACCGAACAGCTGAACAGCAGAATGACCATCCAGACGACCACGCTATGATACCCACTGGCGCCAGGCCAGCCAAGGCAGGTGCCATGCGATTGGTTGGGGGCCCAGCCATCACCCCATGATCGCCCTTCAGAGGGAGGCCCAGGCCACCAACTGGCGGGCTACAGTGGGTGGGCGGGGCCTCCCTCTGCAGGGGCAATCCATCGTGGAGCCCTGGCTGGGTGGGCGGGGCCTCCCTCTTTGGGGCAATCCATTGTGGGGCTCCCAGACTGTGAGAGGGAACAGGCCAGGTTGAGGGAACCCCCCCTCCCCAGTGCATGAATTTCATGCACCAGGCCTCTAGTCTTAATTATAAAAGGAGACATGAACAATTTTCAATGCACAGCATCAAAATCTGTGGAAATGTGATTTTCCTTATTTGTGATCACTTCTATTGGTCAAATTTTCTTTCTTTCCTTATTCTGCCAAAAGGACAATGCTTCCTCTGAAGATTTTCTAAAACAAGTATTTTATCCTACTAGCATATGGAAATGGTGCCCTTATTTAGTAACCTGAAGTTATGCCTCTTTTATGAGGCATAAAACTCTTTCTCAGCAAGTAAACAACACTAATGAATGTTCGCATGAAAACTGGTACCAACAGTGATAAAGAAAACATCCCATGCATTCTGTAAATACCCATTTGGTGGCTATATAAAAGTCCCAGGAGGGAAGGAGTCTTTTGGAGTCAGGCAACTTGAGTTTTGCTGCTGATCTTTGTTCCTTGCTTCTTAAGATGACTTCCGACAGTTCCCCCACATCCTGCTCTTCTGAGTCCCATCCCGGGGTTTCTGATGGTGCAACTGCTTCAACTGGTTCCACGGAAACCACTTGTCTCCCCAACACCTGTGCTACATCCAGATGCCAGACTCCTAGCTTCCTGTCCACGTCTTGCTTGCCAACCACTTGCTTCGCGCCATGCTACCTCGCTGGAAGTTGTAACCTTCCATGTGTGGTTGGGAACTGTGCTTGGTGCAAGGATGGGGTGTTCAACAGCAATGAGAAGGAGACCATGCAGTTCCTGAATGATAGACTCGCCAACTACCTGGAGAGGGTGCATGCCCTGGAGGAGATGAATGCGGAGCTGGAATGCAGGATCCGAGAACAGTGTGGAGGGGACATCCCATTGGTGTGCCCCGATTATCAGTGTTACTTCGACACCATTGAAGATCTCCAACGAAAGGTCTGGTGTCTTCTTGTCCTAATGCTCCACTTTGCCAATCTGTGATCAGCTCTCTCTTTACACTAGAAGAGGCTCTAGCAGGAAACCAGGGAAAAGGGACTTCCGGGTGGCAATGTGATGCAGAGGAAAGGGGTCTGGACTGAAAGTCGGGAAACAGCTTACCCCAGGACTGCCACTAATTACTGAGTGGCCACAATAAACTCACATATCTCTAGGCTTTATCATCTACGGAATGAGGAAAAATTGTGCTATATATAAAATTACTTCTGTACGTAACACTGTATATCTGTATTATTTTTAACATAGATATTGAAACGTCTTTTTTTTAATCAAATTATTTCACCTAATAATAATTTTATTTTCTTACTGGTGAATTTTTATTATTGTGGATGGGGATATAGTCATAATATAGACAACTTACAGAGAAAAACGTAACTGAGTTCAACTGCCAAGAAATATTGCAAAATGTCTTAGGTCATTACAAAGCTAAGCCTTTCTTCTCTGTTTCGTTTGTAAATTGGCACTCCTTTTTAATTCATGCAGTGATGTGGTCAGTGAGAAAAGCAGGCTAAAAGCTATGTTATACTTTCTTACAAAGACTTTTAAAAGGTAAATCATGGCATAGCTGTTAAATGTATGCATATTTATGTTTCTTTCAAAGAACCACTTATTACTTAATAACTTACTTCCCAGATTTTGTGCACAAAAGCAGAGAATTCTAGACTCACTATACAGATTGACAACTGCAAACTGGCGGCCGATGACTTTAGGTCAAAGTAAGTTTAATTTAAATTTGAATATAATGTACGGTCTCTCTTTCTCTCTCTCTCTCTTTCACATACACACACACAAACACATCACACATGTTCTCTATATAATATTTTTTAAGCTAAGAATGTTCGCAAAGCTCAAATTTATCATTATTTGGGATGTAAAAGAAATTACAGCTCGTGGCTTCCTTGCGTCCATATGTCATTTGTCAGTAGGCCCTAGTGCTTGGCACAGTGTCTAGTAAAGTAATCACTGGCTGTCTCTTTGTTTCTTGTGAAAGGTACGAGTCGGAGCTGTCTCTTCGCCAGCTGGTAGAGACTGACATTGGTGGCCTACGAGGGATCCTGGACGAGCTGACCCTGTGCAAAGCCGATCTGGAGGCCCAGGTGGAGTCCCTGAAGGAGGATCTCCTTTGCCTTAAGAAACACCATGAAGAGGTGAGGCAAGTGGCAAAATCACTGAAAGAATGTAAGAATGACAAACTAAACTGGTCAAGTCTGTGTGTGTCTATAAGCTGAACGTGGATAAATGTTGCTAAAGCTGGAACAAATTTACTCAAGGCACTGTTACTGTTTGGCCGGATCATTCCTGTGTGTCTCTGAACATAGCTGTGAAATGACCCCTGGCCAGAGCTAGATGAAGGAACCGAACTCTTCACCTGCCATTGCTTTTGTGGAGAAGGTAACTCCACAAATGGCTTTCCTTAGAGGCTTTACCCCACGCCTAACTCTAATCCATAAGGTATGAAAACCAGGCTGATAAATACAGCATACGAAGGCCATTTCAAAAAGGGGATAAAAACTCATGCAACATGTGAACCAATATTTTAAAAATATTCTGCATCTATCAACTTTTTAAAATCATAAAACATAAAGTATATGATCATCCTATATTGATGAAGCTAACAAGTGAAAAGCTAAATGGTGTAACAAAGTATATTTTCCCCCTTGAACATCTGTTGATGATAACAGCAGCTAGCATTTATTGAGATCTTACTATATACCGAGGACTTTTATAAGTGTTTCTACACATATTAACTCATATGTCTCACAATAACTCTCTGGAACAGGTAAAAATTTTATACCCATTTTGCAGATGAAGAAACTGCGTGATGAATGATGAAAAGATTCAACACAGGCAATCTGAATCTAAATCCCACACTCTTACTCACTCCTCTCCAAAACAAAGAAGGGATGCCATGGACGGCGAAGTGATTTTTCCCCACCACTCTGTGACATTCTTTACTTCATTTCCACTTTCAGGAGATCAACTTGCTCCGTGGCCAGCTTGGTGACCGACTCACCGTGGAGCTAGACAGTGCCCCCACCATCGACCTCAACAAGGTCCTGAATGAGATGCGCTGTCAATATGAAACAGTGCTCGCCAACAACCGCAGAGACGTGGAAGAATGGTTCGCTGTTCAGGTCAGCACCTGGAGCGATAAAATGACAGGCTTCCAGACTTCTGCCTGCTTGCGTTCTCTAATCCTGCCTGTGTTGCAGACAGAGGAGCTGAATCAGCAGCAGCTGTCCAGCGCAGAGCAGCTGCAGGGCTGCCAGATAGAGATCCTGGAACTGAAACGAACAGCCAACGCTCTGGAAATCGACCTCCAAGCACAGCAAAGCCTGGTGTGTAAGGGAAAGGCTGCTAGCTCTGTTTCGTCACTGAAGAATCAGGCCCAAGAGACTACCCCCTCTCCCATAACCCAGGGGAGAGACCCATACAGTTCATGTGCGGAAAGTCTGAATCTGGGTGTGCAAGGACTATATTTTCTTGCCTTTCCCAAGTAGCAGCTAGAAGCAGAAGTGAAAGGTCAACAGCTTGTACTGTCCCAAGTAGGATGCCCCGACCTTCTCTCTTGGGCTTGAGCGTGATCCTGCAGCACCCTCCAGAGACAGGGAGAGAGGGGAAAGGGCGGGAACAGAACGAGACAAAGGCACTCAAACGTTCCAGTGGGTTTTAACTCTCTTTTGATGAGGGCCAGTTTTCCAAGCTCACAATCATATCTAAAACAAAGAATGGAATTCATACTCTGCATTCAACCACTATCCTAAATTTTCCCAGGATCCACTCTTCAACCAGACCCTTCACTACCCCCTGCTCCACCCAAGCAACAAGAATAGTTGCGTTCAAGATTACATTAACCAGTTCCAGTCGAACACCACTGTGTGTGTCACGTTAGGTCCTATAGAGAGTATCTTGGTGAAGCCTCACAATAACTTTATGGTGGTAAATCCCTTTCCTAATCCCATTATACAGATGAGGAAAACTGAGACTCAGATAAGTAACAAAGGGTCATGCAATTTTCTAAGAAACAAGAGTGGAAGTTCAATCCCAGTTGTTCAATCTCAGAGCCTCTTCTCTTCACCACACTCTTCCACACCTCCCTGCCACAAGCCCATACTCAATGTTTCCTCCCAATTGCTTTTGATCCTCCATAAGCTGCAGAAATAAATTGTAGGTTGTGATGGCCCTAGTGGTGGTAGCAATAACTAACACAAAGCCCTGAAATTCTTTCAGGTACTGTCCTAGGTGCTTTACACGTATTAACCCAGTTAGTCCTCACAACCATCCCATGATGGTACTTTGCACTGCCCACTTTTTATAGAATAAAACTGAGGCTCAGAGAAGCTAAGTAATTTTCTCCCAGTCACATGGCTAGAAAAGGGAGATCAGGGGCTTGAAAACAGGCAGTCTGGCCCCATAGAATATGCAGCCCTTTTTACATCTTTCTCTCTGCAGGCAGAATCTCTGGAATGCACTGTGGCAGAAACGGAGGCCCAGTACACCACCCAGCTGGCCCAGATGCAGTGCCTGATTGACAACGTGGAAGAGCAGCTGGCCGAGATCCGCTGCGACCTGGAGCGGCAGAACCAGGAGTACCAGGTGCTGCTGGACACAAAGGCCCGGCTGGAGGGCGAGATCAGCACGTACCAGGGTCTCCTTGAGAGCGAGGACAGCAGGCAAGTTCCACACAATCATTCTCAAAATCACGCCAAGTCACAGAGAGTCTTATGTAGGAGAATCCTGTTTCCCCAAGATCTGGCCAAGGTCAAACCTCCCTAATGTGTTAAAGGATCTTCTTACAAGAGTGATGAAAAGCAGCTGACGCTAATCACATGACCGTAAAAATGTTCAAAAATATCCTAAAGTCAAAAAGCAGAATAAATATCATTATATAACTCTTCATACTGGGGGGTGGGAGGGAATCTGTCTCCCTTTGCTCCTGCCTCCCATTAAAGGGAAATCAGGAACATGCATAAGATGGCATTTACAAAGTGAGGAAAATATTTGTTCAACTGCTGCTGCTGCAGCGAAATGAAGTGGCAATACTGGGTCCCGGAATGACAGGTTAAGTCAAACATTATTCTAAAAGAGTGTCCTTCAGAGCATAATCTGCAGGGCAAATTCTGGCATGATTTTTTCTGAGTTGCCATTTTATCCAGCTTTCCCTTGTGAGGCTTAGTTCCAAATGGATTTTCCACAGGCTTCCCTGTAACCCATGTTCCACGACAAGCGCGTCAAGCAACACGGGAGAGCCGTGCTCGGTGTATGTATTTTGCACAGTCGAAAACTGCTGTGCATGACCGCTGAGCACCCAGCCCAGCAGATGGAGGGACTGAAGCCAGCAGGGTCCTAAGAAGGAGATGGGGCTTCAAGCAGGAACATCCAAACTTGGAAACTCAAGTCAAGAAGGCTTTCATGTCCTAAAAGTGTCCTCTAAGCATCCTCAGTACATTTCTGCTTTATTGTTTCCTCTCCTGCCTGCTTATTTGTGATATCCTAGGAGTTTGTAAAGCTTTCTTGCTAATGTCCAAATAAAATGCATTTCATTCCTTCAGCATGGTAGATGTATCTTTGTGGCTTATTACTGTTGGTATAATAACCATTTGATGCCAAGGTAATTGTCTAAACCCATGCCAATAGTTTAATATTCCATAAACCCAAGCTGAAAATATTTTTTTAACTCCTCAAATGCAAACAGATTAACTAATCCATGCAAAATGTCAATATCATGGAAGACAGCTGTATGTAACTCTTGATGAGGAAATTTAGAAATAAAATACAATACATTTCATTTTTAATGATAAAAGTACTAGAGTCCTTTTTTTCAATTTGGCACATGAAGGGAGAGGGGGGACCAGTCATAATTCCTTACCCTTAACATTCGGGAACTTCCAAGTTTTTTTTCTTATGTAGGTTTTTCCATATAGTAGTATCATAGTTATATACGCATCTACTTGTGTAATCTTTTTTTTTTTTCAATAAGTCATCTAAGCATTTTCAATCCTAATAAATATATAAGATCATCTTGTGAACCATTATTTTAGTGACTTCATAAGGTACATTGGTCTGTTATTGGAATATATATATATATATATATATATATATATATATATATATGTATATATATGTATGTGTGTATATATATATATATATATATATATAATATGCAAATTAGCCGGGATGCCTTAAGGCATCATGACCGGCTCAGGAGGAGGCTGCATCACGACTGGCTCAGGAGGAGCTGCGCACGCAGATGGGTGGGAGGAGACTGTGTGCCACCCCCGTCCCAGCGGACACACACCAGGGGTGGGGGTGTGCTCCAAGCGGCTGGAAGCACGCCCCCACCCCAGTGGACACACACCAGGGGTGGGGGCGTGCTCCGAGCGGCCGCTGCACGGCTCAGAGCACGCCCCGGGTGGGTGGTGGTGGCGGCTGGAGCAAAGCAGCCTGGGTCCTGGTGGATGGCGGCAGCAGCCGGAGCGAAGCAGCCCTGGTCCCAGATGCCTGGCAGCAGCTGGAGCAAAGCAGCCCGGGTCCCGGTGGGTGATGGCAGTGGCCGGAGTGAAGCAGCCCAGGTCCCGGGTGCCGGCAGCAGCCAGAGCGAAGCAACCCGGGACCTGGGTGCCGGAGGGAAGCCGGTGCCGGCAGCCAGGGGAAGGAAGGCCTATTCTTGCACGAATCTTCGAGCATCGGGCCTCTAGTATATGAATAATTATTCTTACACATATAAAAAGCAAAGGAAAGAGCCTCCCCTTCCACAAAGATGAAGCAGGGGTACATTTCCCCTTTCCTCTCCCTAAGTATGACTAAAAACTCTGGAAATTATATAGACAAATATAAGCAGACTCCGAAAGGTGGAAGAAGAGACCAAACCATCTCGGCTTCTTGATATCCAAGGAACAACATGGTGCTGAGTTTCTCGGGCTTTCTTTTTTTGGGGGGGGTAAGGGGGGGCTTTCTTTTTGTCTCCTATATCCAGTATTGGGAACTGGAGAAACCAAGAACCGAGAAACACCAGCAGCTGCAGACAAAGAAGAAAAAAATGCTCCTAGAAAAGGCGAGTAAAGGGGGGAAGGGAAGTAAGGTCTCTATACTTCACTTGAAGTGACAAAATGTCAGCACCAATAGACTGATAAGTTATGTGTATCTAATGTATTACTTTTTTTTAAAATATATTTTATTGATTTTTTACAGAGAGGAAGGGAGAGAGAGAGAGAGCTAGAAACATCGATGAGAGAGAAACGTCGATCAACTGCCTCCTGCACACCCCCCACTGGGGATGTGCCCGCAACCCAGGTACATGCCCTTGACCGGAATCGAACCTGAGACCCTTCAGTCCGCAGGCTGATGCTCTATCCACTGAGCCAAACTGGTTTCGGCTAATGTATTACTTTTTAAGTAATTACTTGAAAAGCTATCCAAAGAAAATTTTAAAATGCTATAAATAAATAAAAGTGGAATTCTAAAACATATTCAAGTAACCCACAGGAAGGCAGGAAGAAGAAAACAGAAATTAAAAAACAGAGGGAACAAACAGAAAACAAAAAAACAAAATTCTGACGTAAAACCTACCATATCAGTAATTAAAGCAACCAGAAATCATCTAAATATACCAATTAAAGGACAGGGATTGGCAGAGTGAATAAAAAACTAAATACCTTCCACAAAAAGTTCACTTCAAATATAGGAAGGTTAAAAGTAATGGGGTTGGAGGGAAAATACATGATTGTTCGTAGCAGCTTTATTTGTAATAGCCCAAACTGAAAACAATCGAAATGTCCTAAGATCTGAAGGCCACTATGGAGAGTGAAAAAAGGCAATCTCGACGGATCGTACACTGCATGATTCTATTTACATGACGTTCTTGAAATGATAACATTATAGAGATGGAGGACAATTAGAGAGCATGAAGGAGATCTTTGCGGTGATTAAATAGTTGTATGTATTTATTGCAGTGGTGGTTACATGAATCTGCACATGTGGAAAAAAGTATATAGAACTAAATACACATATTGTATCAATTTCCTAGTTTTACAATTGTACTATAGTTGAGTGAGATATAACCATTTTCTTTGCAACTTCATGTGAATCTATAATTATTTCAAATTTTGAAAGTTTAAAAGGGATATTTTTCCATTGATTTTTTAGAGAGTGAAGGGAGGAAGGGAGGGGGAGAAAGACAGAAAGATACATCGATGTGAGAGCGATACATCAACTGGTTGCCTCCCATACTTGCCCCAACCAGGGCTGGGTACTGAACCTGCAACCCAAGTACATGCCTTTGACTGGCAATCAAACCCACGACCCTTTGGTTTGCAGGGCAAGGCTCTAATCACTTAGCAACACCAACGAGGTCTCTCAGAGTAGTTTAAATTCACATTTCCTGCCTGGCCAATGTGGCTCAGTAGGTTGAGCATGGTCCCATACACTAGAAGTTCATGGTTTGATTCCCAGTCAGGGCACATGCCTGGTTTGCACTTCCATCCCCAATAGGGGGCGTGCAGGAGGCAGCCAATCAATGTTTCTCTCTCACTGATGTTTCTATCACTGAAGTCAATTTTAAAAAGTATTTAAATTTACATTTCCTTTTATTATGAGTAACAATGAGCATTATTTCTAAGGCACTTTTTAAATTTATTTTTTATTTAAAAATTTTAATGTTGACATTATTGTAGGTGTCCCTCTTTCCTCCCCCTTTGCCCATCTTTTATACTTTCTTTCTGGTCACTGTCTGTGGTGTAATTGCAAATATTCTTTTCCAGTTTGGTATCTATCTTCTAACTTTGTAGGCTTATTTTTTACCCATGCATAAGTTATTTGATGTAGACAAACTGATGTTTTTTTATAGTTTCTTAAATTTGAGACATTATTTGAAAGACCTTCTAACTGTACATTTGTAAAGTATTCGCCTATATTTTCTTTTAGCCCATTTTGTAATTTCATTTTTCACATTTGAATCTTTGATCAATTTGTAATTTGTCTTACTGTAAGGTATGATCCAACATTGCCTGCTCTTACCCCTCCCCAAGTGATACAGAATTATCTCCAGACTATTGATAGTCTATCTTTTCCACATTGATTTTACATGTCATATTTATCATATACTAAACCCCAGTCTTCTTGGGAGTCTATTTCTAAACTGCTTATTCTATACCAACAGTCTGTCTATTTATGCATCAATATTGTTTGAATTACTGAGGTTTTAAAATATATTTTAATATCCAAAAAGACTAGTTTATCTGTGGCTTTTCTTTTTTAGAATTTTCCTACCTCTTCAAATTTGTTTACTTTTTCTCATAAAACTTTAGAATTATCTTGTCTAGTTGAAAAAAAGTCAAATTTTGAGAGGACTGCAATAAATTCATTGGGCTCTCAGTTTAATTAATGTAAAAATATTTAGTGTTTTTATAATGATGAATATAGCATTTCGGGTCAAAAATATGATATATCTTTATGTTTTTTCTCTATATCATTTGATATGCAGAACAATGGGTCCCCAAAGATGTTTATGCCCTAATCCCAGAACATTTGAACATGTTAGGCTATACAGCTATGGGGAAGTACGGTTGCTAATCAGCTGACCTTAAAATAGGAAGATTATCCTAGATGATATGAGTAGGCCCAATATAATCAGAAGGGCCCTTAAATGTGGAAGACAGAAGCAGAAGGGTCATGTGAGAAAAACTTGACTGGCCATTGCAGGCTTTGAAGATGGGAGGGGGCCATAAGCCAAGGAATGTGGGCGGCCTCTAGAAACTGGAAAAGGCAAAGAAACTATCCTTTCCTAGCGCCTCTATAAAGGACTGGGAGCTAATAAATTTCTCAATAAAATGCTGAGTAAGTATTCCCGAGAAAGAACACACATATCTTTCAACAGATCATATTTAAACATCAAATATAAACCAAGATGATCACAAATTTTACCTAGTGTAATACCACAAGCAAACACTGAGCACGAAAAATGTTATCAAATGTGGGCTTTGGAAAAACCGAAGGGTAACCAGGCTCTTTTTCAAGAAATCTCTTGTTAGCAATAAAAACCTATCTGGAAAGCTAAGACAGAATTCTGACAACTGCCTTTTAAAAGAGCCTTAGTTAGGAGTGACATTTTAATCCATACTCACAATAAAAATGGGAAAACATTGAGTAGAACAAAGATGAAAAAGAAAATAGGAAAATCGATTGGGCAGAACAAAATAAAATACTGATTTCTAAGTTCACACCAAGAATTATTAGATAATAATCGTTTCCCTTTTCTAGAGAAGAAAGGAAAAATAAATGCTCATTCCTGGTCCAGGTGGAGAGGTCAACAAGGACTTAATGAATGCAATATACTCATTCCTACTTAATAATGGATGCTGTTAGACCTGTGACGACAGTTCCTTTTGAAGAAATAATGTGAAGCTCTGAATCCAATGACAAGTAGTAGTTGTGATGGGTAATAACTTAGTAACAGCCTAAACGCACATTTTTATGAGACCAGGTAACTCTTCTCAGGCAAGTAAAAAGCAGACTAATGAGATGTTCCTATGGGATTCGACATAAGCACCAGACAGGAAAACATCCTGTCTGCTGTGACACTGCCTCAAGGAAAGGCTATATAAGCACTTCAAAGAAGAAAAAGCCACAAAAGGCTCAGAATTTAGACTCAGTCACAGTAGCTTGAGCTTTTGATGCAGGGGAACCACAGACTTTGAAATAAACCAAAGCTGGGCACACACTATGGATACCAAGGACTGCTCAACAACTACTTCTTCTTCAACACCATGCCAAGGCCGCTCTAGGATTACAAATTTTAGGATCATCTCTTCCAACACCAGCTGCCAACAACTTGAAACCAACAAATGCCAACCAACTGGCCACGTTCTGAGAACTTGGCAGTCCCAGGGCTGCCCACCCACTCCTTGCTTCTGCCCTATGCCCATCTGCTTAGTAAACAACGTCGACTGTGGCTGGTGTGGTGAAGGCATCAACAGCAATGAGAAAGAGACAATGCAAACCCTGAATGACCGCCTTGCTAACTACCTGGAAAAGGTGCGGATGCTGGAACGAGAGAACGCAGAACTGGAGTGTAAGATCCAGGAAGAGTGTAACAAAGAGCTCCCTGTCATATGTCCTGATTACCTGTCCTACTTTGCTACCATCAAGGAACTCCAGCAGAAGGTAAGATTCTTGGCAACCTATATAATCAAGTTTTGAATTTACATTCTCCAATTTCTTTATGTCCTTTTATGCTGAAAAATATTTTATAGAGTAAGAAAATGTCTTGAAGGAAATTGTCATCTTGATGCCATATTGAGAGTTATAGTTATAGATTTTCATTTTCCAGAGATACACTCTGCTATTATTTTAACCGGATAACTCAGGACCAAAATGTGTTAACAACACATTGCTGCCATTTCTTTAACAAAAATAAGAAAACAGGGATCTGAGAAAATCAATTTTGTTTTAATAAGTTCCTAACTAGTTTAATTTTCGTCCATGTTTCCCACCATCACCACTTTTTCTATTTTATGCTCATTTCTTCATCTCCCAATTGTTTAAGTAGTTTCTTCCCACACCAAACCTAACTTTCCTATTCAGAGTGATAGGCTGCTAATATATGTGCTGGATTTATTCTGCTTCACTAGTTTTACAAATATTTACTGAGCATAACACCAAGGCACCAGACATTATTCTAGCTTAGGGTACATACTGGTGAACTAAAATGTCCCTGCCCTCATGGGGTTTACATTCTGGTGGATCATGTATGTTATACAAATTTAAGGTAGATTTTATATTTTAATGATAAAACATCTACACAAGTTTTTATTAAAGTAATTTTGCTTAATTTTTAGTAAAATAACAAAAATCTTGATTTTCCCAAGTTGTTCAGGCTTTCTAAGCATAGCTAGGAAAAGCCTAACTAGACTTCCCCTGTGAACTGAAATACACATCAGCCCTTTGGTTTTTAAGGAAGGGATCTTGGTGTTTGTCTCATTTGTGTGTACAACTTCTTAATTCTAGATCTTGTGTACCAAGGCTGAGAATTCCAGACTGGTCTCACAAATTGACAACACCAAACTGGCTGCTGATGACTTGAAAGCCAAGTAAGCCCACCCAGCACTGTCGTTCCTGACAGAATTCACCCTGCGTCTGGTGCTAACACCCTCAATAAGATTATACATAAATCTACCAACCTTCCTGCACCCCCCATGAAGTCACTAGCTCAGAAGAGAACAAATTTTACGATTAATAACCACTCATATGTATACAGTGCTTGTATTTTCTAACATATAAACCCGTCTGATTACCTTCCCAATCGTTCAGTAAAATAAGTAGGGCAAATATACTGTTTCACTATTTAAAATGAGAAAACTGTGATTTAATGGGGTTCAGTTACTTATGCAAAGGCATACAACTAATAGTACAAGACAGCCAAATCTTGGATGCAAATTCTCTTAAATCCTAATCCAATACTCTGCACTTACACTGCATCACTTCTAGGGGCAGGGAGAGGAGGGTAAATGCCCTCATCTCAAAGAAAAGCAGTGTAGCATCATTCTGGCAAAATAATCTAGGGATGATAATTAAGTGACAATGTTTATCTCATGATTCCACCTCTAAAGAGAAGAAAACCCACATGAGAAATGCAGGAAATGAGAGGCCCACAAGGCAGTTAGTTCTGCTTGGCTTGATTAACACCATCTACACTTTAATGCCTTTCACTTCTAAAAATGTCTCATTTTTAAAGGTATGAAGCTGAGTTGTCCCTGCGCCGACTAGTAGAGGCAGATGTCAACGGCCTACAGCGAATCCTGAATGCACTGACCCTGGGAAAAGCTGACCTGGAGGCACGAGTCCAATCTCTGAAGGAGGAGCTCCTTTGCCTCAAAAGCAACCATGAAGAGGTTAGAGAAAGCCCCAGCTAAGCCTTTAAAAATAGCATCGGTCCCTTTGAGGTGAACTTGACAAAGGGTGTCCTCTCTAGATAGTCCTCTGTTTTTTAGCCCTGATCATAACTATTACTATTACCACTGGTTCAATGTATTTCACAACAGTTGCCTATAATACAGTATCTGAAGCCTCCATTGTCCTCTCCAGCTTTTCTAGGATAAGGAAGTAGCCCAATTTTATTGTCTCACAGGTTGCCCCTATTTTAGTAGACATCCCTACACAGATTCCGGGCACTACTGATATAGGTCAATATTGGCATAAGCCCATATTGGCATCATAGAGACTACGGCCTCTCATTAAAGTCCACCTCTGTGCTGCTTCACCCCTTATCCATCCTTGGAAATGATCTAAATTCTTTAAACCCCTGATCTTGCCGTCAATTACTTTTCATGTTGCACTTATTAGAACACACAGTCACATCTGAAATAGCCTTAAGTCATTTTATAGCATCTCAAAAGCACCTATGAATCATGTGTTCCTTTACTGTGGGCTATGGTTCAGACGTGACTAAGCTACATTACTGCTGTTAGACTGAAACAAGAAAGCGAGGAGGTCATCTGTTCACCAAGTGACTTCACACTCTCTTTCTTCCCATAGGAAACCAATTCCTTACAGAGCCAGCTTGGGGACAGACTCAACATTGAAGTGACTGCTGCCCCCTCTGTTGACCTAAATCGGGTTCTACAGGAAATGAGATGTCAATATGAGTCGATCATGGAGACAAACCGCAGAGATGTGGAACAGTGGTTCAACACGCAGGTGGGGAGGGCAGGAAAGTCAAACCTGTGAGCAGACATTGCCCTTCCAGGGGCCCTTTAATCAAACTATGTTCTCCACCATCACATCCATGGTCCTTGACTATGTTTCAGATGGAGGAGCTGAACCAGCAGGTGGGGACCAGCTCTCAACAGCAGCAGTGCTGCCAGAAGGAGATCATCGAACTGAGACGAACCATGAATGCTCTGGAGGTGGAGCGACAGGCCCAGCACCGAATGGTACCCAACGAACTGACCAAGCCTAGCACCATATGTGGCAATAGCTCCTGACACGTGTGCTGAAATGTTTCCCAAACTGCGTCCCTCAGAACAATAGTCCCTCTGTTTGTTAAAGAGTCTATGGCCAGAAAAGGACTCTATGGTCAAGTAAGCCTGGAAAATGCTGGATTAAACAAAGGTTAAACAGGAGGCCCTCCTGCGGGCCTTTGATAAGCTGATATGTACCATGAATCTCCAAGAAGGGGATATGTGGTACTCAGCATTCCAAAACGTACTTGACTGTGGCTCCTTTTTCAAAGGATATCTCATGGCAATAGTGATCCATGAATGCACTTTGGGAAACACTAAAAGAGAATTTTATTTTATGCAAAGCATTTTCATAAAGTATTCAAAATTTATAAAATAGTCTTCTGAGGGAGGTGGCATAATTATTGTGCCATTTTGACAGGTGAGAGCTAAGGTGATTTTCCCAAGCCAAATCCAATATAAGTTTCATCTCACCAATTTTATAGGTGGAGGAGATACTACGATCCTAAGGCATTAACCCTTTGCACTCGCTTGCTTTTTTCTCGATTCCTTTATTCTAATGCTAACCGTGTCGAGTGATACTCGACATCCGAGTGCAAAAGGTTAAGTGACAAAAGAATTAAGAGTCTGAGCCAGAACTCAGGTTCCCAAGTTAGAACTGATTCCACCACCTAACGCTCTGAAGTAGGAAATATCGAAAAGCTCAGATAGGAAGGGTATTAGGAAGGCCTTCCCCAAAGCTGCTTTTATCACCTGCTAGTCATGTGTCTGGGGGCTGCTCATTTAACCTCTTGAACCTCAGTTTTCTCATCTATAAAAATGGGGATAATCATGCAAATAATAGATTATTAAAATACAAAATGCCATTATCCATAAAACTTACAGAATGATAGAGCAGGAAAGAACTTTAATCATCAAAGTTTCAACTCTCATATTTTACATATAAAAAATTGATTCAATGATCGACTTACAAACTATCAAAATGTATAAAATAGTTTTCTGAGGGAGGTGGCTAAATGCTGCTCACTTCCTTTTTAAGGTACAAACACTCTTGAGGTACCATAGTAATGGATTTTTAATTCCTAGGTGTGAAATAAGTTGGAGTACTTTTTTCTCATAGGTAGGAAAGTGTGGTAGGAGATTATCAAGTGATTAAGAAAGAGAAAGATAAGTAGCACTTAAAAGGAGTCGAGAGAGAGAGAGAGAGAGAGAGAGAGAGAGAGAGAGAGAGAGAGAAGCAAGCTTCAGCATAGTTAATAATTTTGGTTTTGGATTTAGTTGGTTAGGAGATGATAAGAGGGCTTGAAGATTCATTAGCACCTGTCACAAAGAAACCACTGTTCAGAATGGTACAGATCACAAAGACCTGGGCTTAAAGGAGTCATCATTCTAAATCCTGCTTTCCTCCTGTGAGGCAGAGAGACTCCCAGGAATGCCTGCTGGCGGAGACCGAGGCCCGCTACACAGCCCTGCTGACCCAGATGCAGTGTCTGATCGATAACCTTGAGGCTCAGCTGGCGGAGATCCGATGTGCCCTGGAGAGGCAGAACCAAGAATACGAGATTCTGCTGGACGTCAAGTCCCAGCTGGAGTGTGAGATCGCCACCTATCGCAGCCTGCTGGAGAGCTCAGACAGCAAGTGCGTAACGTAACAACATCTTTATGAAAAAGACACTTGCAACATGTATGTATGTATGTACTGGCAACAGGGCGACAGTGCTTTAATCTGACCAGTGATGGGGAGCTTTGGATCAAAGGGTCCATACACTCCCTTCAGCTGTGCCGTCTGGACATCCACATAGTAACCTCGTCGAGCTGAGCTCAGTTTTTTTTGAGGAGTTGGTGCTCCTGGTTACTTCCTTATAGGTTTTTAACTTCTTACACTTTTAAAAATTACTAGGGGGAAAAGTGGTTTCTTTAAAGATGAAGATTCCTGACTTACAGATTTTCCCCACTGAGATGAACGTCTGAAGTTCATGAGATTGAACAGTACAACCCTGCTCCCTTTGGAGGAAGCTGCTCAGGCTGAAACCCTTATCCCTGTCCAGCCACTTTCCCTTGATGCCAACAGCATCATGTACATATGCACTTTTCAGCATATTTTTATAGAAGTTGTAATGTTTTTAAATGATAAGCTTACCAATCTATAAGAAACTGACCTAGAGCATGGGCTCTTTGAAGCAACCCAGTACAAAGGCAAACTTAGTTAGGATTGTTAAAAAGACCTCCCTCCCCCAAATAATCAGTGAACTCTGTCCATAGCATTCTTTTAACTGGCACACTCACATTGCTAACCAATGTTAACCAATTCTACCACCTTGGGGAGCCATAATATAACAAAGAAAGATGATGCTTTCTAAAAAGAGTTCTGACTGCTTCTAACACCAATTCTCTAAAGAGTATTCACTTATAAATACACCCAGAAGGCGCTTTGGAGTTTCCCAATGAAGCACTGAGAATTCTTCCATAGATGGGGTTCAGGCCACCCACCAGTAGTACATACCGTGATTAACTCCCTGATTAAAAAAAATAAGTATCTGATTAATTTCCTTTCCTCAGATAATAAGCTCCTCAACTTGTCTCTTATCACTGTTGATCCTGTAAGTTTAGTTCCCATTATATCCATTCTGCAGATGAAAAACTAAAGCAGGAGGGTTTTCTGAGGGCACCAGCTGGTAACAGCAGAGCTTGGCTCTCTCCCGTCTGGGACTCCTGGTGTAGTGGTCTTCCATGGTGCTGTGGCATTGCCTGTAACAGAAGCTAACATAATCCAATACTCCTGAACCTAGGATGCTGCTTTCCCATGCACCTGGTCTGATTCTTTTCCTTCCACCAATGACAGTACAAAGTAAAACGACAGTAGAAGTATTTTGGAAGTATTTGTCTTGAGTGACACGTGTTGAAAAATTAACCACCGCCATTTTTCTCCAGAGCCAGTGTTGCCTTATCTCAATCACAGATACAATTCTGTTTTTGTCTAGGCTTTCCTGCAACCCGTGTGCTACTAAGTGTGAGCCCTCAGTTTGCACAACCATGGAATGCACAGCCCCAGTTTACACATCATCTTCAGCTCTCCATGGGATACCCCAGCCCAGCTGCACCTACACAGACCTACCCCGACTACTCGCTAAAATCTTGACCATCACCAAGGAGATTAAGGATGGGAAAGTCATTTCTTCTCACGAGCATGTGCAGCCTTGCTTCATCATCAGAGCTGCCAAAGTCTAACATCCCAAGGTGATGAAAGTGACCCTCATTCATGAAAGAGAGGCCAATACTTGCTCCTGCCAGAAAGGTTTAAGAATTCCCCAGTCCCTTCAGGTACTTAGTTTCTTTCTACTACAGTGGTCCCCACTGACATTCCGCTCCTGTCCCAAGTCTCTGCGGTCAACGTGATAAAAAACTGACATTCTCTGGAAGCACATTTCATATTTATCTGAGGAACAAGCACTGATTTGTAAGTGCCCAGGAAGGTGACCTACATTACTGCCCGCAAGTGATGGGCAGGTTTCTCTTTTGTTTATTCAGGTCTTATTTACTTGCGTTCCTCCTTAGAGCTGGTCAGACAAGTTCTGGGATTGTTTTTGGCTGTGGCACAGGAAGGTGAAAAGCTACAACCTTCCCTTCTTAACTCCCTCTTTGGATAGAGAAAGAAGCTTCTATGGGAACAGCAAGAATAGAGAAAAGGATCCTTAATATTTAGTTTCCTTGAATAGATTGTCATGAGTCTAAATTCTATTGAACTCTGTTGTCTTAATTACTATTTACCCATGCGTACATACTATATCTTCCCCAAGATATTTTTAAAGATGTCCATGTTCTCCAAAACTTTGGGAAAACATTAGGCTCTCCAAATATTTTCACTGGAAATTGGGAACAATTATGGGGAGTGAATCTAGAGCATTCTGAAGAAATAGCATGGATCCTCTCATTGAATGTTTGCTATTTCTCTTTCTATTCTTTAGGGAATGGGATTTGGTTCTGATTGCTTTACAAGGGACATGTAGCTGGAACGCTCAAGACATAACCCTGCTCCTCTGTCTCCCTGTGATGGGTCACTATGGAAAAATAACTTAGATGCCTGCTTCAGTCTATCCACCAGAGAGAATGGACTTAATATTCACAAACTCTACAAGAAAGTAATCAGGAATAATTGCTATTTGCAAGCACGAGGCAGTCCCAGAGTGAGAAGGTTCATTTATGTCCCAGCCATTATCAAAGCTTCTCAAAGTCGGGTTACAGAGCGTGTAGGTCATTCCCTATGAAAGTTACTTGACATTTCCAGAGGTTTTAGTAAATAATTCTGAATCAAACAGAGAAAGGGGAGTCAGAAAGCCTGAAGTCCTAAACTTGCCACTTCCTAGGGCAAAACATTTAGCCTTCATCCAATTTAATTTCCTTGTTTGTTAAATGAGGATCATGCCTACTTCACACGGATATTATGAAGATCAAATGCAACTGTTTGTTTTTAGCCATGGCTCTAGACCTGTGTCATTATTATCTTAAGTTAAAATACTTTCTCTATGAATTTATCTATCCAGTCATAATTTTGGAATTTTAACAGTGTTTGGCTTTGGGGACAAAGAATAGAACAAGCTCCTGTGACCAAGCCCGCAATTGTAGTCAATAAAGCATTTTTGAAGTCTTAGGATATGTATCAGGTATCAGTTGATGACTGATGCCCACATCAAAGACAAAAGCATTAACTCACATCTCAGCAATCCACTCCCTACACACAAGTAGCAACTTACACTAAGCAAGAGGAATGCAGAACTTCCAGGGCGATCTCTTTTCTATCAATAATTTCTCTCTCATCTGAATTTCCAGGTTAGCCCTGGTAGCACTTAATTGCATACTATCTCAAACGGAGGGTGGAAATGTGGACAGAGCATGCAACTTGGACTCAGAAACCTGAGGGCAGGGTCACAACCGAGCCGTTGTGGGTGACCGTGAATAAAAGGGACATAACAACTTGGGCCCTGCCTCCCATGGGGCTGGAAGGATTAAATGGGATAATGATGGTGAAAGGGTTTTGTAAGCTGTAAAGTGCTCTGCAGAATGGAGTTTATTCCCTAATTTGAAAGCCGGGCATATGTCATTTCCTTCCATGCCATCTTCCTTTGTGTTGGTTCAGTGATGGTCCCTGGTGGACCCCATACACATCATCAACAGACTGGGAAACCAACTGGTGAGAGGCCAGAGCTGCTCAGTCTGCTCTGAGTTTTAATTCCAACAGGATTCAGGGTTTCGGAACCTCGATGGACTCAGATTAACCTCGGGCTGATGCAGCAACGCCACTATCAATCTATCCCAGAAATAAGTTTCCTCAAATTCCTCCCACTTGGCCAAGTATCACACATGCCTGCCATGATAAAAATAAACTACAGACTGCATAGTAAAGAGGGGGTCTGACCACTCAGGTATAAAGAGGGGGTCTGACCACTCAGGTGTACAGATTCTTTAAATGTCTTCTCTATGTAAGGAATGTAAAGCCATCTGCTAGACGTTGTAAATGAGTGGTCAAACAATGAGGGGCCCAGATTTTTACCAGGAAGCTAAATCAGTATCCTATGCAGCCACAGGAGGGAGTTAAAGGTGGGTGTTTTGTTTTATATATACACAGTTCAGCAAAGGTCAGCAGCTAGAAAAGGAGCTGATGGAGAGGGAAAGGGGGGAGTCAATACAAATATAATCTTAGCACAAAAGACAAGAATGAATCGGGAAACAGCATGGTCCCTGGAGCCCAAGTTCAAATCCCACCACTGCTTCTTCACTGTGAGGTCTCAAGTGGGTTACTGAACCTTTCTGAACATGGCTTTCCCCATCGGCAAAGTAACTCCCATCAGATCATTGTGAGAATTAAATAAATAAAGCATGTAAAGTACTTAGAGGAGTATCTGGCACACAGCACATATTCAATATATATATATTAGTTATTCTTATAAATATTGCCATTATTAATATAAATGTAACACCAATGTGACCTTCTTGGGAGACAAGTGCTATAGAGTACAATAATGCCATTACTACTACTACTACTACTACTACTACTAATAATAATAATAATAATAATAATAATGTCTGCGGTGTGCTGAGCATCTCCCATGTATCAGGCCCTGTGCGGCAGAGCCTTTCACCTCACAGCCTCTCATCCTCAGCACAGCCCCACAAGGCAGCTCTTTTTGTTCCTCTCTCCATACAAGGAAAGTAAACCTCAGACAGAATAAATGGCTTTCCCAGAGCTAGACAATGACAGAACCAGGACTCAAACCCAGATCTTTCTGACCCCCAAACTCATGCTCTTAACCACTAGGCCAAATTACAGATACCTGAAACCAAGGCATCCGCGAGTCCCAGTCCTGGAAGGCAGTTGTGATGCCAGGTTCTTTCCTCCAAGCCCACGAAGTCCTAGTGAGACACTCTCACTGAGCACTGACTCCGTGGAGCCAGGTGGCCTCTTGTTTGCTTGTCTCGGACGGAGAAGGGATATCAGCACCCATTCGTATTTATAAACAAGGGAATATACTTTCTCTACGTTTTGTCTTTTTTTCATGTTGACTCCACCTTCATATGAGAGCTGGTTTAAACCCCTTCGTACACAGGGGTAACCTTACTTCGACTTCCCTCTTGCCCTTCGTCTCTCACCCATTCACTGCACCCCCACCCTTCTACATGGCCCACGACCTCTCCATCCTCATCCTCCAGGATCACTCCATCATCTTCTGCTTAGAAGAGGCTGCCTGAAGATTTTCCTCAAACGTTTGGTCAGTTGTAACCCCTCACATTACCTCCCACCAGAATTTCTCTAACTCAGCCCAGAAACCACCTATATCCAAATCCCCTGGGGAGCTTGTAAAATCCAGATTCTGGAGCCCTACCCCAGACCACCCGCACTACCATCTCCAGGAGTGGGGCCCGGGAATCCAAGTTTTAACAAAATCCTCAGCTAAAGTATGTGTGCTGAATTAAAAGCCACTGCTTTCACGCCACCGCTTTCTAATTGGTTTAAAGATCTGGATGACTCAATGCCTTTTTAAGGTTCTTTTAGGTTCTGACATTAGCTTGAGAGATGACCACACTTGCAGATGATTCTTCCCCTACATGCCTAATCACCTGTTTAAAAAGTGGGGTGGTAAATCAATAAGTTAATAATTATTACAAACTCATTTAATCCTCATAATACCACCATGAAGTAGCTACTATTAATATTCACATTTAAAAGATAAGAAAACTAACAGAGAAGTGATTTGCCCAATGACACAAAAATTAGACTGAATTTTAAGTACTTTGATTTCCTTAGCAAGGTCAAAAAAATGTGCCTGATACATTATATAATCAGTCTCCAAGAACAGAAGCAGTATTTTTATCCACAGTCACAATGCTGGTCAGCAGATCTCTAGAACTTAGTCATTTTGCATAACTGAGACTTCAAACCCCTTGATTAGCAACACTTCCTTTTCCCCTCCCTCATGCCCCCATTAACCACTACTCTATTCCTTAATTCTATGTATTTGTATGTTTTCAGATATATCATGTAAGTGGAATCATGCTGTCTTCCTATAATTGGCTTATTTCACTTAGCATAATATCCTCAAGGTTCATCCTTACCTACTTGATATCCATGGCCATTAGAGATGCAACTTAACTCTACTGACCCAGATGACCTAGAGAGAGAGACCACACTTTGGGCTGAATTTCTCCAAATCCCTATAGTTGGTTTTAGAGAACTGCCTATCCCGAACTTGTATGAAAGAGTAGAAAGGTCTTATTTCTGCACCCCAATGGGGAATAAGTGTTTGTCAGCTCATGTTCCACTGACCCATCAGATAAAAAATAACTGTGCTGCCCCTCACTGCCATTCTCTGAGAATCCGCCCCTCTTCCCACCTGTACCCCCAGCAAAACTTTTGTTGGTGCAGAGCAAAGTCTCAAAGTGGAAAGCAAATAAAAATTACAACCCATTTAAGAGGACTCTATAACTTGAGGGAGAAAAGAAGACTAGGATGAAAATTCAGAACAAGTGGCCTCTACTAAGGCATTAGGAAGAGCCAGAAAAGAACTTTGGCCATCTCTGGTCAAGAAGTAAAATCACATGCTGATTAAGAACAGATACTTGAAGCTAGACCAGCTGGGTCTGATTCCTGGCCCTGCCACCTCTTGGTGGGAGATCTTGGGCAAGTTGCTTGACCTCTCTATCTCCACTTCCTCATCTTTAAAATGAGGCTATTAATAGTATATACTTCATAAGGTTGAGATGATGACATTAATTAATGCATGCAAAGCTCTTAGAGCATGCCTGGCACCCAATAACAATGCAAGTATGATTTCATTGTGCTGCTCTGAGAGGCTTACATTCCATTGGCAAAACAATCACACTCAAGCTAATGAAGTATTTCACTTGAGGTGACAATGGCCAAGGTCACACTAAGCCATTCTGATAAGAATAGAACATTTCTTGTGTTTTTTTTACTTTATTACTTATTTTTTTAATAAAAATTGTATATACTTGAGGTATTTTTGATATACCGTACGTATACACAGTGAAATGATTACCACATATAGGTCCAACTCTTCTCATATCCAAGCCAACTCTTATATTTTCCAGAATGTTATGGAATTCAGTTGGAAAAAACTTCCCCATAATATATCAATCTTCACACTCTTCAGCAGCCAATAGGACAAAGATGGCCCAAGAGAAGTGAGAACTATTTGAAGGCAGCCCTTTAAATAGGATCACTTTTGTGGAGAACAAAAATGACAAGGCAGTTCAGATAGGACTGGTGGCCCTTCTTCTAGTACAATACCTGTTTCCCTTGTCTCTCATGGCCCCAATGTTCCTGGAGTCAGGAGATTGGCTCAGTAGGGAAAGCATCAAGAAGGCTCCTGCAAAACTCTCAGAGTTAACGTCGTTAACGTAGCCAACACATAACCAAAGCCATTAGTTATGTGCAAAAACCAGAGTACTTCCTAGGACCAACAAGTAGAAAGAGTAATGTTTTCCTATTCAATTAAAAATCGATTAACTATTATGCCTCAGACACTGTGTAAGTGCTTTACATGACTTACCTGACTCAATTCTCACAACAACCCTATAATACTATTATTATTCCCACTTTACTAATAAGTGAACCAAAGCTTACAGAAGCTAACTAACTTAGCGTCATATAGTTAGTAAATGGTCAAGTTAAAATTTGAACAAATTCATGTCTTCCGTACTCCAAATGCCCTGGTCTTAATCACTTAAGTTTGACAATATAATACCTGCAGTCCATTCAAAGGCATAAATAGTTAAAGAAATAATTTTTGTCATGGAGTTCAGGAGATAGTGAGCCCTAAAAGCAACTCAACAGTGTTTCTATCCAGCCCAATCGCTGAACACAATTACATTAGTACATGGAGAGTCAGGGTGGTTCTTCAGGCCTCATTCTCCTCTGATTCCACTTTTGCCAAACAACCTTCACATCATAATTTGGCTTCTCTAATACTCGGATACAACAAAGAAGGTGATTCAATTTGCATATGGAAACTTTTTGGTTGCAGAATGGATCATCTTTCAATGTTAAACCAGTAAGTTCACATTCTGGCTCATTCGTCTGGCACATAAGAGTTAACTGAGTTACTGAGAGTAGGCTCCTGAGAATCCTTGATTCTGGTGCACTAATAACAATTATGCTTCCAAACCCACCAACCTAAGAACAGAAATGAGCCCCCGTGACTGTGCAGAGGAGTGTCACCCTGTGAAGCTCTGCCTTGGAGACCAGATGGCCTGACTAAATGTCATCTCCTTCTCATCTCATTCTAACCACAGCAGTTAGGTTGCTGGGTTCATGTTTAGTTTCTTGTTTGAAGACTGGCATGGAATGGTTCGGCTCCCCTAGGCATAAAACCAAGAGGTCTTGATTAGAGAAGCATCAGGAAAATGTAGCTCTCATTTCGAATCCTGTTCATATTCATGGTGAGCACAGAGCCAAAACAATAGCTGCCACAGAGTAAGATGATCCAAGAGGTTATCTGGAGCTCACCCAAACAGAGGAGAATCTAGTTCAGTGGGACTACATTGCAGGCATCATGTCCACTACCCCAGTTACAGCACGATCTCTTCATACTAATGATATGAAGCTTATGTAGTAAACAGCAATTAGTGATGGAGAAGCCCATGGTTCACATAGCTCTACCTGAGAGGAAGGTCAATGGAGGAGTTCAAGAGCTGAGGACAGAGGACGAGATCAGAAAGGAGACAGGTTTGGCTCATAATAAAAGACAAATATTCACATTGCCCTAACCATGGTAACTGTTTGCCCTAGACCTTCAAGAAAAGCTTTGTTTTATGTAATTTTATACTTTTCAATAAAAATCACTTGTGAAATATTTAATTAAATGTGGTTTATATTCTACAAATTTGCAAGGTATCTATATTAATAAAAGGGTAATATACTAATTAGATCGGGAGACCTTCCGTCGTTCCAGACAAAGCCATGGTGGTGGGGCCGAGGCAGAGGTGGTTAGGGGTGATCAGGCCAGGAGGGGAGGGCAGTTGGGGGCGAGCAGGCTGGCGGGGGAGCAGTTGGGGGCGAGCAGGCCGGCAGTGGGGGGCAGTTAGGGGCGAGCAGGCCAGCAGGGGGGGGCATTTGGGGGCAAGCAGGCCGGCAGAAGGGAGGTCAGTTGGGGGCAAGCAGGCTGGTTGGGGGGGGGGGGCAGTGGGGGGTAATCAGGCCGGCAGGCAGAGAGGTTAGGGGCAATCAGGCAGGCAGGCAGGCAGGCAGGTGAGTGGTTAGGAGCCAGCAGTCCCGGATGGTGAGAGGGATAACCAACTGCCAGTTTAGGCCCAATCCCTGTGGGAATGCCTAAAACCAGCAGTCAGACATCCCCCGAGGGGTCCCAGATTGGAGAGGGTGCAGGCCGGGCTGAGGGACACCCCCGCCCCATGCACGAATTTCACGCACCGGGCCACTAGTATTATATAAATTAATTTCCAAATAATAAAAAAAATCTGCCTACAATTTGATTATGCAGGGTTCATAAAATATAGTCACTATAACCATCTTTGCTGTTATGCTGATAATTAAAACGTTATATTAAAATACATATAAATTATTTTTAAATGACATGGAAAAATTTTCTATTCACCGTAATTTAATTTGCCGGGGGGTTGGGAAGGGGGGGAATCAATCACTAGAGTTCCTATTTTTATGTCACACACAGACACTTGCTATATTAATTTTCTATTTCCACTGTAATAAATTACTATAAATTTGGTGGCTCAAAACAAAACAAATTTATTCTCTTACAGTTCTCTGTTTCTGAAGTCCGACATGCGTCTCACTGGGCTGAGTCCCTTCCTGGAGGTCCTAGGGGAGAATCTGTTTCCTTGCCTTTCCCAGTTTCTGGGGCTGCTCACACCCTTTGGCTTGTGTCCCCCTTCCATCTTCAAAATCAACCATCTCATCACGCCGAACTCTGCCTTCATCTTCTCCCTCCCTGACTGACTCTTCTACCTCTTTCTTCTACTTTTGAAGACACTTGTGATTACATTGGGCCCACATGAGTAATTCAAGCTACTATGCCTACTTTGAGAGCAGCTTATTAGCAACCTTGATTCTCTCTGCAACCTTTGTTCTCCTTTGCCATGTAACATACATAGTCACAAATTCTAGGTATTAGGAGATGGACATCTTTCAGGGGACATTATCCTGCCTACCAGACTCACCTACAATTAAACCAAAGAAAATTGAGAGAGAAAGAAAGAAAGGTCATGAATTATCTCCATAAAGCACCAAAACCAAAACTGGAGATTAATGCATACATAATGAAGTCATGAGTATTTAAATCCACCAACCAATCAGGTTTCCCTGTTGTACTTCAAGCCTCAGGGAACTCAACTGATGTAAAGATAATATATATTAAGGCTTACACCTTAACTAACAGTTGGAAGATGTAAACATACTCCACCACCTTCTGGGGCCATCTTTTTACAGCAACAATAATAACAATTAACATTTACTGAGGACTTCCAAAGGGCCAAAGTGTTCAGGGCGCTGTGTGTGCATTTTCTGCACAACTACTCATTTTACCAATGCAGAACCTGAGGCATGAGCCGCTCATACATACCCGAGCCGCATGGATAGTTAGGGTCAGAGCCACGATGCAAACCCAGGACTGTGCGACTTGAGACCCTGCACTTTTAACCATCATGCAAAACTGCCTCTTCCTTTTTTAACCAATATACACTTTGCAAGAATTTATTCCCTAAGTGAGAGAAAGTAATAAATAGGAAAATAAGTCAAAAGGATATCACACAAATACAGAAAGGAGCAACCTAGAAATAAATCTGCAAAGATACTGTAAATACACAGTAAGTCACCATAAACCCCATGGATAAAATGTGAAGCCAATGTTACGCAGGGCTGGGTTCCATGGCTCCTCTGCTATTGACTCATTGGACAACCTTAGGCAAGTCCTTCTCCTTTCACTGCTTTAATTCTTTCATCTATAAAACAGTGTCCATCATAGTAGTTACTTGTTCATAAAACAAGTTAAGAGCCTTGAACAAGAGATGACGTTAGCAAAATATATGATTACTCCTGTCTACATGCAAATTCATTAGGATATGCATCAAACACGTGCAGTTTCAGACAGTATGATAAACACTGTGTTTATGATATAATCCTGTAGAATAGACAAATGTGACATATACATAACATGGATGCCATAAAAATAAATTTAATTTTTTACAAGTCTTCTTTTTCTTGGCAGAAGAGTAATGCTGTGCTTTTCCTCTAATATCCCTGCATATTTTACTAAATCATTCTTCTACAAAAACTAATTTAAAAAAACATCACAGTCTGTCACCTGGACAGGTGCAATAACCTCCCAACTGATCCCCACGTTCACTCTTTCTCTCGCGCATTCCTCACAAGCCAGCCAGGGTTATCTTTTTAAAACACGGTCAAGGCACAGCAACCCACTGCTTAAAGTCTTCCTGTGGTCTCCCCTGGCTCTTACATTGAAGATCAAAATACTTAGAAGAGTTGAGAAAGCCAGGGACATCCAGCACCTAAATGCATTACCTGATTCATCGCATCCCACTTCCCCCCTTGCTCTCTAGGCTACAGCCACTTAGATTAAGTATTCAATAAGCATTTGAACAAATGCATGGATGGATGGATGGATGGATGGATGGATGGATGGATGGATGGATGGATGGATGAAAGACTGAATGAATGAATGAATGAATGAAAAGGTGAATAATACATTAAGGTTTTTTTTAAATAGGAAGCAATACTTTGGTGAACCAAGAAAATAAATGGTTAGATTTCAGGCACCAATAACTGTCAAGCGGGTGAGACCCTGGAGTATAAAACCTTCCCATTCACTGACCCAGACGCCACATGAACTACACTGGGCTAAAGGCAAAACCTCCCAGGACAAGATTTCAGCAAATTGCATGAGATGATGTCTCAGCAAACCAAAACCAGTTACTCAAAATGTCTCCTTAAATGGCAAAAGAAAGCAACACCCAGAGAGCATTAAAGCTAACGTGCGGTTAATTGAAGGATTATCAATGACAACAGCCCTTTCATAAAGGATTTACTTGATTACCTATCATGTTATTCGGATTAAGATGATAATGAGGAGGGAAAAAAAGAGTGAGATCATTTGAGTCTTAACACTAGCACTCCCCACGCACTCATGGGGATCGGTTTTTCTTCTGTAGGCTCAAATGAACAAGATCACCCCAACAGGCCTGGTGATGTGCCAAAAGTAGTGCAAAAGGACCTAAAGCATCTGTCTAGAACCACACTGTCCTGGCAACTCCTTTCAAAGATGATATCTGGCTGGAACATCTACCTTCTCAGAAAGGTTCCGTGTCAGATGGGAAAGAAAACTGGAAAAAGGGAGGAGATGCGGCTCCTTTCTTAGAAGGTGACAGTGATAAACGAGGTTCATTCAACTCCCAGTTTCATGGGATAGGCCGAGCCATTCTTTCCAAGCTTCACACTAAAGTATTGAATGACAAACATGTCACTGAAATGATGATGACTTCATCACCACCAGGTGAAAAGATTTTGACAACCTGGAAAACGAGGTTTTCTCTCTTGGTGATAATGTTAAATTGCCATGTCTGCCTGAGAACTGGCAAGAATTCAAAATATAAAAAGGTAAAGATCAGTGACTGCTCCTAACCACCCAGAACAGACTCTCACCTAACAGGTTGTGTCATCTGGCAAAGTACTGAATTAGCTAAATAAGTAAATAAATAAATAAATAAATAAATAAATAAATAAATTTGGTGTATGTGCTTCCCAAGCATGTACACCAAAAAAAAAAAAAAAAGAAATAATAAAATAAAACCCTATGTCCATAGACTGAAGGATCCTTGAAGGCAGGAACTGTGCCTTATTAATCTCTCTAATCACAGAATCAGAGCAGCTCCAAAATACACTGAATTAAATTAGAGGATTTTAACCCTAATTATTTGTAGCTATGGACTTTAGCCAACAATAAAATCAGAGACAAAATGCATAGTATGGGGGTAGGAGAAAAAAGTAAGAGAAAATATTTGAGACATAGCCAGCCATTTGTACATGAACATGGATCAGCATCCCACAACTGCAAGAAGTTTAGTGAACCTTAGAGCAGGGGTCCTCACACTTTTTAAACAGGGGGCCAGTTCACTGTCCCTCAGACCGTTGGAGGGCCAGACTATAGTTTTAAAAAAACTATGAACAAATTCCTATGCACACTGCACATATCTTATTTTGAAGTAAAAAAACAAAATGGCAAAAACACCCACATGTGGCCTGAGGGCCATAGTTTGAGGATGCCTGACCTAGAGTGTCATCTCTATGGCTTTAAAAATAATAATAGAGAGGCAGTGCCCTCGGGGGTCCTGGATCTGTCTCTTGCTTCAACAGTGTTTGGACGGAACAGACCCAGGGATGCCCATCTTCCAGCCTCCAACCCCCCCTCCAGCATCTTATCCAGTCACCACCTTCAGAACCACCTCAGCCTCCAAGACCAGCCAACACCGTTTTGGGTTTTTTTTTCCTACCTTAATTCTTTATTGCCAAACAACCAAGAGCTCCCAAATTCGTCAGAATTATTCCACCGAGTTGGAGGCTGCACTCAACCGCCTGGCCAACCTGTATCTGCGGACCACCCACACCTGCCTCTCTCTGGGCTTCTTTTCCCACCACGACAACGTGGCTCTCGAGGGCGTGGGCCGCTTCTTCTGCAAGTTGGCAGAGAAGAAGCAGCACAAGGCACTGAGCGTCTCTTAGAGATGCAAAACCAGCGCGGTGGCCGCATTCTCTTCCAGGACGTGCTGAAGCCTCCCCAAGGTGAATGGGGCAAAACTCAGGACGCCATGGAAGCCGCCATGGCCTTGGAGAGGAGCCTGACCCAGGCCCTTTGGGAGCTGCACGCCCTGGTTCTACCTTTGCAGACCCTCAGCTCTGAGACTTCCTGGAGAACCACTTCCGGGGTAAGGAGGTGAAACTCATCAAGAAGATGGGCTACACCTGACTCACCTACACAGGCCGGCCGGCCCCAGGCTGGGCTGGGCAAGTATCTCTTCGAAAGGCTCACCCTCAAGCACGACCAGGAGCCTTTGGCGCCCAGAGGCCTTTGGCGCCTAGAGGCCCCCTAATGTCTAGCTAATAGCCTAAATCTCTCCCAAAACCACCTGCTATTCTTTTAACCACCCTGGAGCCCTCTCCCATGCATTGGACCAATGGAAACAATAAAGCTCTTTGCAGCAAAATATAAATAAATAAATAATAATAACAATAATAATAATAGAAATAAGAAGAAGCAATACAACAATGTAATGAAGTCTTACTCTCCCAGACCTGTCCATGGGTCTGTCTGTAAAGTTATGAGTATGAGACAGATTAATTATAGTTAATTTCAAAATCTAATATTATGTTCTTTATAAAATATGAAAATCCTAAACATTCTATTGGTAACTAGAGGCCAACAGAGAAAAGGAACCTTTGCAGTTTTACATCACTGGATATGATGTCTATACTCCCTCAAAAAAGTTAATGAAAGCTGTGACCTCTCCCCAGAAGAGTGAACATATAAACATGCAGAGAAAAAATTTAGAGATTTTACTACCTTCCTGAAGCCTGTCCGCTGAGTTCCCAGTTACTAAACCTCAGCACTGTCTTGTTTTTTCAGTTGGGAGATTTTCACAAGGGTTACAGAAGCCACATGAGCTTAAGCATCAAAGGTCAAGTGAGGTGGATATGAGAAATGTTGTTACGGCATGAACATTAAGAAGTACTGTACACAACACTCCCTCTGAAGTAGTCTTGCCAAAAATGGCAAACCTAAATCTAATAAAGCCTTTATATCTACCTTACAAGTGACATGGGAGTCAGAGGAACACGTTAAAAATATCCTGGGGATTCAATCAGCAAAATCCAGAATTTGGGAAATTCTACAGGATTTGTGTTTCCTTTCCAGCCACTCTTTCTGACTCTATTAACTCAGACCTCTTCATTTTTAACTGCACTGGCCCACAGCCATCTTTCTTTTTCATCTCATTTCTATCTCACTCGGTCTTTTTCACACAATCCACTAGAGCTGTATATTCTTCCCAAGACCGAAGTTAATAACATTGATGGAGGGCCTGCCATGGCACTCTACGAACTGGAAGTGACTGAGGAATTAAAGATAAGCCGGCCATAGCCTGCCCTTTCAGCTTCCTTACAATTAAGGGCTGGGATAACGTTGCTTGATGTGCAGTCTGTGCAGCAAAGGTGTCTTTCACATTTTGTATGTTCCAAATTGCTCAGAAATATGCTTTCCGGAGAACCATTCCTGGGTGAGGTTCTTAATAAACAGATTAGGATCTTAATAAACATTTACCAACTTGGATTTCTGTCAACACAGATCTTATTTAACTGAAATGTACTTTTTCTTTATTCTGATATATTCTCTTCTCCAAGTTTCCTAACTCTTAAGGCCTGAATGCTATTCGTTGGTCATCACTTACAGGCTCCATCTACCTCTGCATCCTTATTTAAATCTTAACTGCTTTTAAAAATCAGATTAATTTTACTTTTTCTGTCTGACTTATTTCACTTAGCATGATATTCTCCAGATATATCCATGTCACAGACAGCAGTATTTCATCTTTCCCTATCGCTGAGTAGTATTCCATTGTATATATGTACCACATCTTCTCTATCCAATCATCAAGAAGCATATGATTTCACTCATATGTGGGATATAAAACAGAAAGCAACAAATACTAGTAAGTAAATAACACAAACAAAAACTCAGAGACACAGACAATAGTAGGGTGGTTACCAAAGGGAGAGGGGGTGGTGGAGAGGTAGAAGAGAGTAAAGAGGGTCAGATACATGATGACAGAAGGAGCTTAACTTTGGGAGGTGAACACACAATGTAATATACACACACAATCTTATTAACCAATGTCACCCCAATAAATTTAAGAAAGTATGTTTTAAAATCAGGTTAAGAAGAGTTTCCAACACAGCCGTCTCATTATCTACCCTTTGAGAGAACTTCTGTGATCTTTTTTTAAGTTAAAATACCTTTTTTCTTTATTTTATTTTTTCCATCATCATTTATTCACCTTACAACCTCCTCCACTTCCACTCACCACCTCCCCTCCACAATAACTGCACTGTTGTCTGTGTCCATGAGTTCTTCCTTTTTTTTCTTTTTTGCTCAATTCCTCCACCTCCCTCAATACCACCCCTACACCAGAGCTATCTGCCTGCTCTCCATCTATCAGTCTGTCTCTATTTTGCTTGTTAGTTCAGTTTGTTCATTAAATTCCACATATTCGTGAAATCATATGATACTTCTCTTTCTGTGACTGGCTATTTCACTTAGCACAATGCTCTCCAGATCCCTCCAAGGAGGATATACAGATGGCCAATAGACATATGAAAAGATGCTCAACTTCACTAATCATCAGAGAAATGCAAATTAAAACCACAGTGAGATATCATCTCACACCTGTCAGAATGGCTATCATCAATAAATCAATAAACAGCCCTAACTGGTTTGGCTCAGTGGATAGAGCATCGGCCTGCAGACTCTAGGGTCCCAGGTTCGATTCCGGTCAAGGGCATGTACCTTGGTTGCGGGCACATTCCCAGTGGGGGGTGTGCAGGAGGCAGCTGATCGATGTTTCTCTCTCATTGATGTTTCTAACTCTCTATCCCTCTCCCTTCCTCTCTGTAAAAAATCAATAAAAAATATTTTAAAAAATAAAAATAAAAAAAATCAATAAACAAGTGCTGGCGAGGATGTGGTGAAGAGGGAACCCTGTACACTGTTGGTGGGAATGAAGATTGGTACAGACACTGTGGAAAACAGTATAAAGTTTCCTAAAAAAATTTTAAAATGGAACTGCGTTATGACCCACAATTCCACTTTTGGGAATTTATCTGAAGAAGCCCAAAACACTAATTTGAAAAACTATATACGCACCTCTATGTTCACAGAAGTGTTATTTATAATAGCCAAGATTTGGAAGCAGCCCAAGTGTCCATCAGCTTGAGCAGTGTATGAAACAGCTATGGTACATTTACACAATGAAATACTACTTGGCCATAAAAAGGAAGAAAATTTCACCCTTTGCAACAACATGGATAGACCATCTGTGATCTTAAAAGTCTTTTTGCCTATGTGTGTTTTTCATTATTTTTCCTTGTATGTAAGTAAATAAATACAAATACTATTTGGAAGCAACTTTAAGTTGACTTGTCTTCCCCTCCTACTCTAAAATACTATACTGAATACTTCTTAACTTGAACCATCTATATACACTGAGTGGCCAGATTACTATGATTTCTGAACACACATACACACACACACTAGAGGCCTGTTGCAGGAAGATTCTTGCAAGAATAGGGCTTCCTCAGGCCTATTCCTACAAGAATAGGGTTTCCTGCGGCCATCTCTGACACCCCACCTGCTTCCCTCCCTTCTCCACCACCCCGCTTGCTTCTCAGCAGCTTTGCTCCCTTCTGCAGTGCTTAGCTTCCTTCTACACTGTCTTCAGTCTTCGCTCTGTGCCTGGATATGCAAATTAACTGCTGTGGGTTAATTTGCATACTCGCTCCTGATTGGCTGGTGGACGTGGCTTGTGGGTGTAGCAGAGGTGTGGTCAGTTTGCATGTTTCTCTTTTATTAAATAGAATATATATTAGAGGCCTGGTGCATGAATTCATGCATGGTTGGGGTCCAGCCAGCCTGGCCAGGGGTAGAGGACATGGGCAGTTGGCCGGCCTGCCTGCTGGTCGAACTCCTGGTCAAGGGGACAATTTGCATATTAGCCTTTTATTACATAGGATTACATAGAATATACACTGAGTGGCCAGGTTATTATGCGTTCAGAGATCATAATAATCTGGCCACTCAGTGTATATTGGCTCCCTTTTCCTGGAAAGACCAAAATATGAGAAAATTGTATTATTATTTGGCTACAGTATGATAAACTTAGGCACTTAGGAAATGTCTGACCTGGTGGCACTGCAGAGGCTTTTTATTTCTATAAATGCCCAATCTTTATATGTAACCTGCCAAATCATAGGATAATGACATAGCAATTTTGCCTGGAGACTTACTACTCATCTGTTCTGAAATGCCATGCATAGTAAAATCTATTTGAGGATTGTTTGGCCATTGTTCTCTCACTATAAACAAGAGGGTGCCCATGGAATGCTTCGGGGATGGGACAATTGTCTTTAAAAGGCACAAACACACTGTGCTCCCAGTTAATGACAGCCAACTGTGGACAGGCCTCCTATCTGATCCCTGATACACCCACAAGCAACCCATTCATTCAATCCCCAACCAACCTCTCCTGCAAAGTATTACTTCCCTTTTAATGACAGCATCTCAGCTTTCCATAAAGATGAACCAAATGTGAAACAGAGTGCAGCCTGGCCCTTGCACATCCTACAGATGGATGTTCTCACGTATGTGGCTGGATCACTGTGAACACAATCCGATCCTACCGAGTCAGGACCCATCCACGTCCATCAGCACCCTGCTCATAACCACACATCTCAATAAGTCTGTTTCTCTCATTTGCTCTTTTTATCTTGTCTCCCTCTTTTCCCTCCTGCTCACAGATGTAAGTGACTGCGCAACACTTTAAAAGGGCACCCCTTCCAAGCATCCCCAAGGCTTCCTTTAGTCTTGACCAAATTTTCCCGTCTTGCACATAGTGAGATGAGGAAAGTCCAAGGACTTGAGCAAGGCTTTGTTGCCAGAGCGGACAAGCAGAGCTGGGTGTGCTTTAGTGATATTATTTGCAATTAAGGATGATTTTGCCTTTGTGATTGGCTAGTTCACCCCGGGAGAGACTTTTTCTACTCTCTGATTTTACAGCTCACGCTCCTAAAAAGGGCAGGAGGTGATGGTGTTGGAGAACCTGAGTTAAAATCATGATTCTATGGAGGAAGAGGGGAGAGACAGAAGTGGAGAGGGTATAGGCTGGATAATTGGAGAGGGTATAGGCTGGATAAATGGGGATGGATGGAGACCTGACTTGGGGTGGTGACACACAATACAGTGTACAGATGATGTGTTGCGGAAATGTGCACCTGAAACCTGAAGAATTGTGTTAACCAGTGTCACCCCATTAACTTCAAAAAAAAAAGGAAAAATATCATGACTCTAAAAAGTTCAAGATTGAGTTAACATACATTTATTAAATGCCTACAAGAAGCCGGACTTCGGTGCTTGAAAGATGGGAGACAGAATCCCTGCTTTCATGCAGCCTGCAGACCCAGAGGGGTGTACAAATGCAGCACAGCGTGGTCAGCGCGGAGCATCTGAGATCTTGCCCCCTGGCATGTATCATCACTTTGGCTCAAATAAACTCTCAAGAAAAATTGTTTAGCCCTAGCCAGTTTTGCTCAATGGTTAGAGTGTCAGCCTGCTGACCGAAGGGTAGCAGGTTCGATTCCAGGTCAAGGGCATGGAATCGAACCTGGGTTGCAGGTTTGATCCCCAGGCCCCCATCAGGGAGCATGCAGGAGGCAACCAATCTCTCTCTCTCTCTCTCTCTCTCTCTCTCTCTCTCTCTCTCCTCTCTCTCTCCCCCCTCCCTCCTCCTTCCTGCCCTCCCTCCCACTCTCTCTAAATATCAATGGAAAAAAATATCCTCAGGTGAGGATTAACACGCAAAAAGAATATCAAAGGGCTATGTAAACTGGGAAGTCCCATTATCACCCTTATGAAAGAGAAGTATTGTATAGGATTCTGTCAAGATTCTACTCAATGATAACAGTGCCATGTGGCAGGAAGAATCCACTCTGGCTTTGCCACTCACCCACCATCCGTCCTCTGACACACTCCCCCCCAAAGACTCAGCTTCCCTCATCTGTAAAATTAGTGGCTTGAACCAAGGAATGAAAGTCCCTTCCGCAGCTGCCATTTTATTTCTAAGTCCTCTTTAAATCTAATTGCCAGTAACCAGCACGTGGCTCCCCGCCCCCAGACTATTTCTTTATTCATTCCTAACCTTTACCTTGGCAGACGAAGCGTACGATTCATCAAGCATGTTAGCCAACCCATGGTGTATTTCCTGCCCCCCCCCACCCCCCCCCCACCCCCTCTGTGGGTCACAGACACAGAACCCAGCCTTTCTGGGGCTCAGCACGGCTGCTGGCGGGGACAAGGGAGCCCAGGGAAGTCCTGAGCGCAGGTCAGGGTTGTTTGGTTTTGAGGTGTGCTCCGGATGAAAGGCACCTTGAAAGTGGAAGGCTCGGTCATTCATTAATTAATTATAATTGAAGGTTTGTTCTTCAGAATGATTCCTTTGAAATTACTTTCCATCAAACACTGACTGCCACAAAGGCATCAGATACTCAGGGCATTCTCCATTTCCTCAGCACGAGTATCTTCACTCCGAGATTCTGTTCTGATCTGAACAGTCTCTGCCTGCCGCCCCTTGCTTCAGAGCTGGGATTTATTGGGGGCGGAGGGGTGTCTGTGTGTTTAATGTCTACTTTTTAAAAGAAAAATCTATGCTACATCAAATAACCCTTTTGTGGACTTTAATCTGACCCTTTTAGATAAATGAACAATGGAAAAATTCCACGGAAAGATTAAAAAGACACCTGAGACAAACACCCACCTAATGTCGGGGCCACTCCTGCGGGTTCCAACTGGAAGGGAGAAACAAACTGGTATATCGATGTGGCTCTAAACAACAACAGTGTGTGTGGAGGCCTGGGGCGCTTCGGGATTGACCAAGAGGAAACACATGTTGCACAATGATACGATCTTGTTGGTACAGTTGTCAGAGAAGGGAACTCCCACAGCAAAGGGCATAAAACCATCCAGGGCAGTCTGGGGCGGCTCAGTTCTGCGGTGCCAGGGAGCAGAGCAGAGCCCAGCCCCGCCCCACACACAAATGGGACCATGAGCTCCAGCCACAGCTTCAGCCAGATCCCCTCTGGCTCCCTCCCTGGCACCAGAAGTGGCTGGGGCAGGCCGGGGGGCTTCCCCCGGGCTCCCAGCGTCCATGGGGGTGCAGGGGGCGTCCGCATCTCCCTTTCCTTCACCTCCCCAAGCTGCCTGCCCCCTGGAAGGTCTTGGGGGTCCGGAAGAGGCAGCTCCCTCCTAGGTGGAAATGGGAAGGTGACGATGCAGAACCTCAATGAGCGCCTGGCCTCCTACCTGGACAAGGTGCATGCTCTGGAGGAGGCCAACGTGAAGCTCGAGAGTCGCATCCTGAAGTGGCACCAGGAGAGAGATCCTGGCAGCAAGCAAGATTATTCCCAGTATGAGGAGAACATCAGCCGCCTGCAGGAGCAGGTAAGATCCCGGGTGGCCCTGGAAGTCAGGGTGGGTGGTTTATTTCCAGGAAACCCATGGGAGGAGAAATCAGTATAAAAGACAACTGCCAGGAAAATGGCAAAAGAGCTTAAAGTAATTGTGAACAAAGGTATTTGAGGGTATGTTCTTACTTTACCTTACATTTGGACTTTGGAAAGTCTATTGTATTTATTTAAACCTGTACATAAATTATGTGAGGGAAAATCTAAAGAGTCTAAGGCAACCAGCTGCTGTCCAGTGTCACTGTGGCCCAGCGATATAATAATAATGGCAAAGGCTGGACTTCATTCCTCGTGTTCAGCACACAAGGCACGAGACAGCTTTTGCTTTCTCATTACATCAGTTCTGCTCCACCTCAAATAGCAATAGTGTGATTATCTGGCAAAGAGAGGCTGAGTTCTACTATTTTGGAGATCACATCTAAAAGCTGTCACTCCACAGGCAAATACATAATTGTGACATCCCTGGATACTTCTTCCTGGGGGCTACTAGAAGTTCTTAGTTTCTAGATGCTAGTAGTTCTAAAAATGTCATATTGCTAAAAATAATAATAATAATAAAAAGAGCATGATTTTTGGAATCTTAGAGTTAGGATGGGTTATGGAGACTTCTTCAAAAAATAAATAACTTTTCAACCAAATATTTTAAAAGCTAAGCTTATACCTTCTGGGGCATCTCGTAACATTGGCTAGAGTAGAAGGAATCCAATCATCTCATAGGTTATTTTTTAGCTACATAACTTCCCTCTATGTTAAGCAGTCCCAAAAAATGTCCTGCAGGATCATGATTTAACCTACCCTGAAAAGGGCATCACAGGTTTCCAATATGCATATGATGTTACTTCTCAACACTCAGTCACCCTTGCGTGAATGTAGGAAGGACCAATCAAGATAATATAAATCTGTCCTCATAATAAACCCTAATTATTGAATAAGCAACCTAATAACTGACTGTGTAATTACCTTAACTATATAGTACATGGTTGTCTTTACAAAAAAAAAAACAAGGTGACTCAACAAACCTCACCATATTTTTTTCATTAATAAAGTTGCTTTGGTTTTAGAATGGAGAGAATAGAAGATTTTTGCAAATGGACAGCTGAGAATATAACTCCCAAAAGAAATCTGAGGTTAGACCTGGTCAAATAATGTATTAGCTGACAGTGGAGAGGAGGAAAAGTGAGAGAAAGGAGGGAAACATTTGTTGAGCACTTACTATATGCCAGGCATCATGTTGGGTATTTAATACACTTATCAGCACCATCCAAACGTTTTCTGCAATAATGGAAACGTTCTATAGCATCTGATTTAATTCTCACGACAATCCTGGAAAGAACAGAAGCTCAGAAGAGTGAAATAGCAATCCAAAGGCACTGGAAAGAGCCAGAGATGGGATTCTAACACAAGTCTGCTTCCAATGGCCTCAATTTCCACACAGTACGATGCTAACTAGCCTACCTCATACAACAATGATACTGCTCATTAATAAAGATATTGCAGTGCATTTGCATTGATAATTATACAACACATATTTCATACACATCATTTCATTCTGTGAAGCAGGTACTTTTATTCCCAATACACAGATGAGCAGACTGAGACCAAGTGGCTGCCTAAATTCATTACAGCAGAACTGAGAAAAGTGAGTGGGACCAATGACAAGGAGGGGACAGCTCGCCCATTGTTCAGGTGTCCCTGGAATCTAAGTTCTGACATTAAATAGGCGTCTTCTTCAGCTTTGAATTACACTCTTTTCGGGATTTCTTACTTCAGTTGTTACATTTTCTCCAAGTTGGAAGAAAACAACTCTTTGAAGCTGAGGTTGTCTGTCTAGCCCACTCTCTCCTGTTTGCAGCTGAGAAAACAGAGACCGGACAGGTCCCACAAGTACGCCGACCTCTTCCTGGGCCTTGATGAAATGTTCTGAGTAGCTCTATCACTCTCCCACCCCCACTCTAAGGATATTAAAGGTTATTCAAAAAGTCTATAAGAAACTGTGTTCAAAAATTAATCCACTCCTGTTGAAACACAGAGTTGGGCAGAGATATTAGAATAACTCATAATAGAACTCTACTTGGTGCTTTAGATGACGGTAAAATATTCTATGTCCCTCTCCCTGGTAGGAGATTACACACCCTGGAGCAATGATGCTGTACTACTAATACACCAACTAGATTATTTTAAAAGAATTAACTCAGGGCTTTGGGGAGAATCCAGGTGATTAATTACAACACACAATGCCAAACCTATGCCTCATATTATTTCTCAATCCATCCTCATCCACTCATTATTGCAAAGGATGTCTCAGAAATAGTGGCTGTGTCATAATATTGTATCAGGCAACCCAAACAGTGGGAAATAGTTTCCATTTTTAAATGTGCTCTATATCAAGTGCATTTCAGAGCTCACCACTCATGCACTCTGAGAATGCTGGCTGGGAGAATCAGAGTTTTGATGTGGGAGCTTTGCAATTGATAAATTATCAGTTTAATTCACTAAAGATGGTACTTTTTATTCTGTGGAGTCTATAAGGAATGGTTTCTCTACATGTCAATCAATACCTCAGTGTACAACTAAGGCTAACCCTAGGGGTCCCCAGGCCTTTTTGGATGGAGCTACTTTTTTATTTCCCATGAGCTTAAATAATGCAAAGAATACAAAGTCTGGGGGGAGGGGGAGACTTTGGTAAGAAAGTCCCTAAGAAACACTGTAGAGGGAAGACAAGGAAATATGTACAGAATCTCTTCGTAGCGCAAAGGAAGCAGTTATAGTACCATTTGGAATCCATCCACCAAGGGAAGAATGAAGGTGGGCAGGGGAAGCCAACCTGGCCATCTCCTACCACAAACAGAGTTTGAGGGTACATCTCAACATATAAATCCTGAGATTTATCCAATGCAGACATTGGCTCTAGTTACAAAAGTGTTAGATTTTAAAGAAGAAAATTTTGAACTAATTTTTCACAGTGTCTACAGTATGCCCAGAAAATGATAAGGATTTTACAACATTGTTTTCTCTCTTCTAATCTAATTCTCATAACTTCATTGTCATTTTATGAATGCAGAAACGGACACGTGGCAAGCTCACTCAGCTGGTGGAGTTCAGGCCCACTGTTGTCACCACCTCTGAATCCTGCTATTGTGCATTCATAATACCAAATTCCATCTAACCAGTGAAGCTTTGAATAGGACCAGATTTTTTAAAGGTGCCTTTGTTTTCAAGTATAACTTTGTCCTAAGAAAATCCTTTCTAAAGAAAGGAATTATTTTTATAAATATAATGGGAATGTCACAAGATTGTCTAGTCCCAAATAAATTACAGAAGTTTAAAGCTATGACCTCTAAGGTCACCTGTTTCTAGTACAAACTCCTTATCTAACAAGTGATGGAACTGAAGCCCAAGGAATGGAGTGACTGGCCCAAGTTCATTCTGATGGTCAGCAACAGGAAGGAAAAGGAAAATCTCCCAATTCCTAGTTTGGCACAATATTTGGTACAAAAGTAGTAGTATACTTTTGACACTGAGACATCTTCCACCCAATTTTCCTGAAGACAGAGACATACAGCAAATGTGGACTACTTCTCTGATTAAAACGTCTAGAAGTGTTTACAAATCCTATATGTATACACAATTGCTCATGTAGATGAACTTTCAATAACATTTCTCCTTTTAAAGTGAAAAAGTATATAAACATCTAGTGAAAGTGTTTGACAGGAAGCTTTAACACAATTAAAGTTTACTAAACTGGCAAGGAATCATTTCATTGAATATTTTACTAGTAATAGCTACAATTGGGGCATTCTCATCATGGAATAATTGATAAATACATACCTACATGTTATGTACATGACTATAGTTACTTTGGACAAAAATGACTTATGGTATGTGATGACCATAATAAAATACATTTAAAATTAGCTTCAAAAACTAATATCAGTTGACATTTTGTACCAAGTGATACTTTGCTCAGGAGTCACAGATCAGAAATATGAATGCTATCATGAGGAAGAATTATGTTCATTTAAAATAACTATTTTACTTTAGGGGAGCCAAACTAATATTCACAGTAAGAAAAGGATCAGAACCTAAACCACTTTTAACATCTTCAATGTGGGTGCACTTGAGCAAAACACTAAGATATGTTTATAGTACTAGAAAGTTAGAAGGCATTTTGAATGATTACACTCTTTCCTCTTCCTTTTGGCATTTGCATCAGTCCTAAACTGTCAAAACTCCATGTAAAAAAAGACAATGCAGACCATATCCTTACTATAAATCATTTTATGCTTGCACCTAGTAAGTGCTCAATAAATATTTACCGGGGTGATTGCTCCACTGCCAGGAAACAAGTCATCTGTTCTAACAAATCATATAAGCAGGAGACTAGAGAACAGAAATGCAGCTTTCCTGTGTCGTGTGTCCCACGGAAATGACTCTTGGTGCATCTCTTACAGATAGTGGACGGGAAGCTGACCAATGCTCAGGTGTTTCTCCTCCTTGACAACGCCAGGATGGCAGTGGACGACTTCAACCTCAAGTAAGTTCCTTCCTCAGGGTCGTGGGGGGCCAGGGGAGTATTGTTTGGTGTTTGTTTTGTTTCGTGGGTTGTTCTTGTTCTTGTTTTGCAGAAGAAAACTTATCTCACCGTTAGCTACATGTAAAAATCTTACTGAAATATAATTAAAAGGCAAACAAGAATAAATACTTGGCTGGACCCTAATTTAAACAAATCAGATTAAAAAAAAAACACACTTTTTGTTGTGAGGAAGTTTGAATAAGAACCAAGAATTAGATGACTTTAAAGAGTTGTTTTTTGCCCAGTGGATAGAACATTGGCCTGCGGACCGAAGGGTCCCGGGTTCAATTCCAGTCAAGGGCACGTACAGATTTTGCAGGCTCCTCCCCGGCTCAGGACTTGGTCAGGGCACGTGCAGGAGGCAACCAATCAATGCATTTCTCTCACATCACTATTTCTCTGTCTTTCCCTCTCTCTTCCATTCTCTCTAAAAATCAATGGAAAAATATCCTTGGGCGAGGATTTTAAAATAAATAAATAAATCTTTGCAATAAACCTGGAAAGTAGAGGTGTTTAAAAAAAAGGAGTTTTTAATGTTTTAGGTGAGATAATGTTATTATCCTTATTTATTTAAAAAGATGTACTTTTCTTAAAAGATGAATTCAGAAGCATTTAGGGATAAAATATTATGTCTAAAATTTACATTAAAATACAAAATGGAATACAGATGAAGCAAATATGGCAAACTGTTAATGACTGCTAAAGCTAGGTGATGGGCACATGGCTGTTTATTATTTTATTCTATTTTTTAAAATAACATTGAGTCACTACGATAGAAAAATATACATGAAACACACATATAAAGAATAAATAGTATGTATTAACTGTTTTTGCATTAAGCCTAAAAAGTAGGAGCATCACCTCTAAATGAAGGTGAATCCTCACAAAGACCACAGCCTTCCAACAGCGGGTGCACGCTTTTCTTCCTTCTAACCAAAGGTACGAAAATGAACACTCCTTCAAGAAAGACTTGGAAATTGAAGTGGAGCGTCTCCGAAAGACCTTGGATGATCTAACCATTGTCACAACAGACCTGGAACAGGAGGTCGAGGGGTTGAGGAAAGAGCTCATCCTCATGAAGAAGCGCCATGGGCAGGTAGGACTCCCCAGCAATCACCAGCACAGCTCTTAATTGGCACATTTTAGGTGATCCAATACCTACAGAAGAAACTACTACCTCTATGCCAGTTCTATTGTCCTTGAACCTAAATAATCATAAGGAACCATATAAACATCTAATTTTTCCAATTCCAAGATTATCTACTCAGATGTCAAACACAACAGCCAAAATACAATCACAATTAACAATAGATGGGTCAACCATTTTAATATGCAACGTTTACCTAGGTTTGTTTGATAATATAATACTGCCCAGCCGGTGTGCTCAGTGGTTGAGCATCAACCCATGCACCAAGAGGTCAATGGTTTGATTCCTGGTCAGTGCACATGCCCCAGTTACCAGTTCAATCTCCAGTACAGGTTGTGCAGGAGGCAGCAGCTGATAGATGTTTCTCTCTCATTGATATTTCTATCTCTCTCCCTCTCCCTTTTATTGATTCTCTAAAATCAATAAAAAACATTTTTAAAATATTGTAGGAATAAATGGGTGAGACTTAACCTCCTTCATTGACCCAATGTGCAGCAAATTAAGGGCCAACAGAATAAAGAGAATCTGCTACTACATATGAATAGTAGCAAAAATTAAGAATCCTAATTTCCAGAAACATTTAACTGATTTTTGAAAAGTTACCATCCATCTAAAGTCCCTGAGACTTTGATAAAATGATAGAAAAACAATTCCTATTTTAGGCAAACAAAATTGATTATGAACATCAAAGCTAGTTAGACAACGACTGTTAAACCTTTCCTGTGGTTCCTTGGTTTTCATGATATCCAGTGGGTATCAGCCCTACAGAATCCTAATGACTGATGAGATTTTAAAAGCCTCTATACCTTTTGGCTTTGGATTCCTGAACTGCTTCCCAAAAGCTTTGGTCTAGATCCTGAAATGTTCAACTGCTTAGTTGTGTCATCACTTCCCCCATAAACATTTGCTGACGAGTACTTTACCCACTATGGAAGCGTAATTCTTGCTGAAACATTTTCAATCAGGGATTAAGTCAGTAACCATAGAGGCCATACAATTACCAGTCTGGTGCTATTCTTTATTTTACAAAAGTGTAAGAGGAAAAATTCACATAATGTTTTGTCATCGATAACTAATAACTGAGAAGCCAAACCAAACCAGTGAAAGAGTAGCAACCACATGAGCTGAAATTTTTAAAAGATCCATTAACCGCTGCCAATCAACACACTTCCTTCTGATGGTCACAGCCAATTCATTTTCTTTCTCTGTTATTAAACAGGAAATGGAGGGACAGCACGTGCCAAATGACTTCAAGGTCAATGTGAAGCTGAATACAACCCCAGGGGAAGATCTGATTAAGATCCTGGAGGACATGAGGCAAGAATACGAGTTTATGATAAAGAAGAAGCATCGAGACTTGGATGCCTGGTATAAAGAGCAGGTAAAAGGAAAGTGTCCAAACTTCCCAAAGGTTCCATTTCCATGTGGTCCAATGCCAATGCCTCTGCTCTCTGCTCGGTCTCACAGTCAGCAGCCATTGCCCAGGAGACCGCCAGTCCCACAGCTGTGCAGAGCAACCAAGGCAACATCCATGAGCTGAAGCGCACTTTCCAGGCCCTAGAGATTGACCTGCAGGCGCAGCGCAACAGGGTGAGTCTGAGCTGGGACAATCCTGAGTCGGGTAATGTCAGCGTAAGGAGATAAGAAACAGATCAGGGCAGGCACCTCCGGCCCCATCCCAAATGAGCAGCATAAACAATAAATGCCACGGAGGTGCGGCAGAGCTGCCAAGAGAACCCCGACACAAAGGTTTTATGCCAAATGGGCTTCAAAAGTCCAGACACTGCTCAGCTCCTGGCTGCCCACGTCCCAAACCTATGAGTCAGCCTGCTTCTCCTCTGCATTCCCAGCAGCCACCAAGACACCTTGCAGAGTGGTCGGCGGATTCTAACTACTCAGCAAGCACATGTTACTGAATCAATCAAGCCGTCAGCCAATTAACATCAGAAACATCGTTTCCTCTTTCAGAAATCTGCTTTGGAAAACATGTTATCGGAGACCCAGTCTCGGTACTCCTGCCAGCTCCAGGACATGCAACGCATCATCTCCCACTACGAGGAGGAACTGCTGCAGCTGCGCCATGACCTGGAGCGGCAGAACAGCGAATACAAGGTCCTCCTGGGCATCAAAACCCACCTCGAGAAGGAAATCTCCACCTACCGCCAGCTGCTGGAGGGCGAGAGCCAAGGGTGAGGCAAAGGGCACCCAGCTAGCATATGTACATTCATGTACCTTACGGTTCTGTTAGCAATCGTCACTCTAGAGCAAAGAGGTTTATGTTGAATTTCTCCTGAAGACACTTAGATCAGATTGTATTTTGTTAAGCAGAAGGTGTGAATTAATCAGGGATTACTCCCAGAACACTGTGATTTGAGGTCAACCATTGAAATTAATATATTAAAATCTATAGAAAGAAAGAATCAAGAAGGTATAGCTCTGTAGTGTTTCCCAGTGAGAATACACACAATTCAGGCTCCAAAAAAAAAAGGGGGGGGATATTTTAGCCTAACAGCAGGAAGAGATTCATAAGAGATTAAGGTACCTAGATTTTCAATCTGTTATTTCTGACTACCTTGGGAAGTAGCTGTCCACAAAAAAGGCACAGATATTTTATAATCCAAGCGAAGAAGTTATACTTTTTTAAAAATGCATAAAGTTCTCAAGAAGTCCAAGGTTCTGGGCTTCAGACCCAGGCCCTGAAAGGATCCTGATGAAGGTGAAGCCTGCAGGTGGCTAGAAGGATGGAAGTGGGTCATGAGACTTCTCTGCCCCCAGGGTTAGTGGAAGGCAGCACTCCCTGCCTTCTGGGTCCATGAGGGTTCGTCCATGACCCCGTGACCTTGAGACTCACTCAGAGAATCATCCTCATTAAACGGGTACAAATTTACAAGCAGGCAAAGGAAGACAGTTCAATGTAAGACATTTTTATGATTATTGCTAATACTAAAATGAGCTTTAATCTTTATTACTTTTATAGAACAACAGAGGAATCTAAGCTGAGCGCAAGAGGTAAATAAATTTCTTCCATTGTTTGAATCTACTTTTTAAAAATAAGTCAGCATACTTATCCATTCTATAGTATTCATCATCTTTAATGTACTCCCAAATGTTCTGTATTCAATTTTTCTTTTACTCCCAAATTTTGAATTAAGTTAACAAATTAGATGATATGAAGTGAGCTCTCAATATTGTCCTCAACAATAGCCAAAACCGGTTTGGCTCAGTGGATAGAGCGTCGGCCTGCGGACTCAAGGGTCCCGGGTTCGATTCCGGTCAAGGGCATGTACCTTGGTTTCGGGCACATCCCCAGTAGGGGGTGTGCAAGAGGCAGCTGATCGATGTTTCTCTCTCATCGATGTTTCTAGCTCTCTATCCCTCTCTCTTCCTCTCTGTAAAAAATCAATAAAATATATAAATATATATATTGTCCTCAACAATATATATGAAAGCTCTTTGCAAGTGGAAAAGTAAATAAAAAAATAATTAATGTTATTATGTCTCTATTAACTAATGGAGGCTGTTTAGTACACTCCGAAGAGAATACAAGGAAATGGTTTCACATAATTTCCCAAACTGTCTTCTGTTGAACAGTAGTGTCCCATGCGATTCTGTGTATTATGAAAGACGTGTTCTATGACCAGAGAGGACTTATCCTCTTTGTGAAGAGTCATGTTGTATTTTGATACATTAAAGATGAAACAATGCTGGAAAGGCACTTTTCAGGGAAGGAAAGCAAAAAGAATGGAAAAGAATGACAAAAGTTCTATTTTGTTTAACCCAGTGTTCCCTAACATCTTTGACCTGGGAACTCTACTTTCTCAGATAGCCTTTAACATATCACAGAAAAATTCCAAGAAACCAGTCTGGAACAAGTGGCACTTTCTGAGTAGTTTGTAGTAAAAATATCCTAAGGCATTAGAGATTCAGAGAATCAGAGTTCAAGTAACCATCACAGAACAGGATGTCGAACTGCTACTCCTCTGCAAGATCTTCATAGATGGTCCTTCAGCCTCTCTCCTTACCCAAACCCAGGGATGCAGAACCCAATACTGAATGGGGTGGCCCAATTTACTGTTGGAGAGGTTTGATTTTAACTAAGTTCTCCCTGTATCTCTGTTAATAGTTTCAATTCTTTCCCCCGGTTTAGAATCAATTTATTGATGTGTCAACAAGAACTTACTCAAATCAATTATATTTTTGAATACGGTGACCAAAATAAACATCCCTGGCTTGTTGCCATCCCTCACACAGGAAGCTTGCTAGATCTTAAAATGAGGCACCCAGAATGGCTTTTAGTACTCTATCACTCACAGAGTCATGGTGCACGTGCTACAAAACCCGCATAAGCAATCGGACTCCTCCAGTGCTTGTGGTCAGTGATTAGATTCTGTATCAGGCATGCCTAGATTGAAGGTCTTGACCCCTAGAAGATGGCATTACCCAGACACCCTCATTCCTTAGAGAGTGGGAAGAATAACCTTTTCACTCCAGCAAAGACCGCCATATTGCGTAGTGACCATTTTGGAAGGCACAGAGAGCCTTAGGGTGCTGAAAACAGCACAGTTCAGATGGTGGGAGGAGCATGGCACTGACCTCTTCATTGCTCTTTTCCTCAGCGGCTGTAGTGCCCAAGATCAAGACCATCACACAGGAGAGCATCAATGGAAGAATAATTTATTCTCAAGTGAATGAGATCCAAAAGTATGCATGAGGCTAATAAAAGTTTCTGCCTGTTGTAAAAATTATTTTTCTGCAATGGAAAGTCATTCCTTGCCCAGACACAAACGGGTGAGTCCTAAGAGGTATCCTTGGAGTTATCAAACTCAACATTTTTCTCTGTAACCATTTCATCAGACATTCCATAGTGATCTTAATATACTGCTGTACTTCTGAATCAGAGTATGAGTCCAAGAGCTTAAAGCTCTACTTTCCCACTGCAATCTTCAGAATCCATCATTGTGTATCTGTTTTATAGCTAACAAACCTCCATAGCAGCTGCATCATGTCTCTTCCATATCATAAGGCAAGACAAGACCTCAAGGTTTCCTCCTGACCAGGGATACTCGGAGCATTGTCCATAAAAGACCCACAGGGATCTTAATGCTCTGAACATGTCCGCAGCAGCCAAACACTGGGTAGAACTGTTACCCTGCAGCCATGCAGCTTAGGGACAAGATGTGGCTCGTGAGCCTCTCCAGACTTCTGCCAACAAGAAGGACGGAAACAGAGAAAAGGAGGCCCAGGAAGCCTCACTTAGAATGAGAGAGGACCAAAAATTATTTTAACTCAAATAAAAAGTATTAATTAATTAATTAGTTAAAAGCTTAAGGGCCTAACAGAGAGTTAATGTTAGAAAAGGAAGTTCAGGGGGAAAAAATTCTTATTACAGATAGAAACTAAGACCCAAAAGGGGAAGTGACTTGTCCAATATTCGAATTATAAATACCAGGATCCGGAGTATTGTACTGAGGTGTAGCAGGGGATAAAGCACAGAGACTATGCACCTCTGTCCCCTGAAGAAAGTGTCACTTTCTCAAATTGTAGCTGTGAGACCGTTGTTCCAAGGCTGGTTCAGAGGAGGAATGCTGGAAAAACGGTAGCTAGAAATCCACATATCCACATAGGCTCTACAGCTAGCAGGGTCGACTAAGACCATCGGAAAACACAGATATTTACATTACAATTCATAACAGAAGCAAAATTACAGTTATGAAGTAGCAACGAAAATAATTTTATGGGTGGGGGTCACCACAACATGAGGAACTGTATTAAAGGGTCGCGGCATTAGAAAGGTTGAGAACCACTGCACTAAGACATCATCAGAATTTGTATATGGAATTACCAGTAGTTTAAGGGCCCATAGGCACAGGCTAATCAAAATCTCCCATTTTACAAATAAACTGAGGCCCAGAGCAATAAAGGCATTTACCCACACACTCACTGGATTGTTGCTGTTGGGTCTAGATCTAGCTCTCTTAGCTCTGTTAATAATTGTTAAATTAAGAGGGAAATCATTTAATTCTACGGCCACATAAAACACTGACAATGTGTCCTATATTTTTTGTCTCTATGTTTTAATACTCTTTTAGAAAGGATTGCTGTTGATATTTCCTGAATTGGATATCTGCAAAAACTAGGTTAGTCTTCCCTTTAAGGCAATAATTGGTGTTTTTTATTCTTAGTGCCCAAAGGATCTGAAATTAGGCAAAAGGAACCCAGAATAATCACATCATTGCAAAATATGTTACTGATTTAATTGAAATACTCTAATCCTCTGGGGTAAAATTATAACTTCATCTTTACTATGTAATTAGTTCAAAGATTCTCAAAAATAACCAATACCCCAACATCTTCAATAAGTTTTCTTTGTGGTGACTTTTGGTGTTTTAGGGGATATGGGGTGAATGGATTCATATCAAACATCATTAGTTCTTTTTCTATATCATTTTACTACGAGAACTTCATGTCAATAAGAGACTACAGCTTCAAAACATATAAAAAATACGTTTTTCTCTATTGCAGCACCAATTCACTCTGCTATTTTAATATTATTATCTCTTCCTTGAAATCTAGAAATCATGCTAAAAATATATGTATTTTCTCAAGGTAAAGTGTGAGCATTGCTAGCAAAATCTTTTGAAGACTATTCAAAAAGAATGTGACAAGCTGGAGGGTAAGTTATAATACTAGACCCAGGAAATAACCACTAACCTTCCATTGACCATCATAGTTCACATATGATTTGGAAATAATAAATTGTAACATATAAATAATTTTTCATTTAAGAAGCCAAATGTCCTTAAAGTCTTATTACTTTTCACTGTATCAAGTAAGGTGACTGGCTCATCCCAGTTTGCCCAGGAAACCCCTCAGTCCCAGGCAAACTGGGTGGCCGGTCAATCTATCAATAAAAATTGCTGTCTTGGTCTATTCGGGCTTAACAGAATACCACAGACTGGGAGGCTTGTAAACAACAGAAACGTATTTTTCACAGTGCCGGAGCCTGGGAAATCCAAGGCCATGGCACCAGCACGGCTGCGTTCTGCTAAAGGCCTGCTTCCTGGTCCTCGCGTGACGGACAGGGCTGGGGAGCTCTTTTGTAAGAGCACTAATCCCGTCCATGAGGGCTGCACCCTCAGGACCCAGGCATCCAAAGGCCTCACCTCGTAAAACCATCACCTTTCGGGGGTTAAAACTTTAACATATGAACTTTTCAGACCATGACATCTCTGTTTCACTACAGAGAGACAAGTAGAGATAAACTAAACCATTTGCCTGAATAAAGAGACAGCTGCATAACATAGATAACCTCTCTCCGCATCTAAATCTGCCCAAAAATCTTCCAAAACACCCATTACAAGCAGAACCAAAACAGACTCATAGGTACAGAGAACATTTTGACAGTTGCTAGATGGAAGGAGGGGTGGAGGAGGCTACGTGGAAAAGGTGAGGGAATTAAGAAGTACAAATTGGTAGTTACAGAACAGTCATGGGGATGTAAAGTACAGCATAGGGAGCATAGTCAATAATACTGTAATAACCATATGGAGGGTCATATGGGTACTAGATTTATCAGGGTGATCACTTCATAAGTTATATAAATGTCTAATCATGAAGTTGTACACCTGAAGCTAATATTATACATCCACTGTAATAAATAATAAATAAAAATATTTTTTAAAATACCCATTACAAATCAATTAGTGCCTATATGTTCAGTTGTGTTACCAACCAAAGAAGTTTTTTTCATTTGTATTTGGTTTTGACCAACATACACCTAATCCACACAAAGGAGTTGGTAATAAATTATATTGTTTTCATTACAGAAACATTTTGAGTAAATAGCAGCTATTCAATTACCCAAAACCCAATTAAACAAATAGTGTTGGCTAATCCAGAAAGGTATAAAGTATAACTTTGGAATTTAATATTTATATCAACATGTTTTTCAACAGTATTAAGACCCTAGAGGCCCGGTGCACAAAAATTTGTGCACTTTGATGGGCCCCTCAGCCCGGCCTGCACCCTCTCGCAGTCCAGGAGTCCTCAGGGGATGTCCAACTGACAGCCTCTGTGGGAGGCAACTGGCGTGCCAATCAGGGGACGGTGCCAGCAGCAAGCGGCCAGTCCCGCCCCCCATCGCCCAGCCACTGCCACCACCAGCCTCCCTCTGTGGGAGGCAACCTTGATGGCCGGTCTGGGGATGGCGCTGGCTGGCCCTGTCCCGAATCGCCCCACCGCTGTCACAGGTGGCCTCCCTCTGTGGGAGGCAACCCTGGTGGACCCATTTGGGGACAGCATCAGCCCCGCCACCACCACCCCCCCATCACCATCCCCTCCCGCTGGCATGACACCACCAGCTCACCGGCCCCACCTCCCACACACTGGTTGTTCTGCCGTTCAGTCAATTTGCATATTACCCTTTTATTATATAGGATAATGACATTACACCAACTTAGCCTTTCACAATTAAAAATGGATACTAAATAATAGTATATTCTGAGTATGCAGTAGTTACTGGTGGGCCCAATTAATCCATACCACCAGGACTCATGCTTTTCAGTATTCTCTCCCACATTTACTCTGGGCTTGGTCATGTGGCTTGATTTGGCCAATGGAATATCAGCAAACAAGATATAAGCAGAGGTTTAATAAATGCTTTCACAATGGGGCTTATTTCGTTGGAATGCTCCTGCTAAGAAGCTAGCTACCATGTCAGTTCATTTACCCTGAGACTACCATGCTATATGAAAGCCCAAGCCAGCCTCCTGGAGAAGCCACATGAAGGAAAACTGAGGAACCCAGCCAACAGCCATACTGAAGCTCCCAACTGGCTCTGATCAAGCCATTCCAGCTGGTTCCCAGTCAAGCCAACCCAGCTGAAGTCCCACACATCACAGAGCAGAGATAAGCCAGCCCCGGTATTCTAAATCTGAAATTCTGACCAATAGAATTATGAACAAATAAAATATGTTGTTGTTCTAAACCAGTAAGTTCTGGGGATTTTTCATGTGGCAATGGATGAGCAAAACAAAGTATTTAAAATATTAGAGTCTATTATTTGCTCAGTGACAATAGCTGATTTAAGGCTAGTTCACTAGCATCCCACCAAACTTTTGACCAGAATTTTAGTCATTTTAACACTGAAATGGATCTCTACAGAGGTCGTGGTCCAATGACCACAGATAAAGCACCAAAGCTTCCAAGAAAAAAAAACAAAGCCTTCCCTCTTCAGGGATGGCAGAGTAAAACCATTGCCCATGAATGGTCATAGCTACCCTCTCTGCCTCTTCACAAATGGGAACTAAGCAGTGTAACTACAACCTGGAGAATAGGACATTCCCTGCTCTTCACTAGAGCATGCTGGGATGCCCAGGTAAATCTTCTCCTTCTTATCTTGGAGTTTCGATTCCTTTTGATTCTGTCTTTAAGTTCCTCATTCCAGGGACATTAATAACAACTTCTCTATAAATATTTATACGTACAGTAAGTATCACACATATCAAGAGTTTCACTGAAAGGTGACCTCTTTTCAAGGTAGATAAGAAATGTTCTCCTTCGCCAAGAAACTGTAAAGCCTTTACAGAGTAAGACGATCCTGATTATCAAGTAGCTCTTAATTATAATGTTTATGTTTTTAAATCATTAAGACCCTTGACTATTGACCATTCACTCTAGGTATATTTCTTCACAATGGTGTACTTTAAATGCTATCCTCTTACATGGCCTCTAATCAATAAATACTTTTAAGATTTTTGGTGTTTTTATACATCCCCTAGGGGTTTTATTGGTTATTTGTATATCATAATAATGTTGGTTTCTCCATCAGACTAGATTCCCTTTGTGTGACTCATTCCCCATTTCTTGTATTCTATTACAACATCTATATGTCACCACCATCTTTCTGAAGAGGATTCAAGAATTTCTAAAAAAATATTTGCAGCTAGGTCATGCAAAAAGGAAAAAAAGACAGTGTCTCTGACATACTTCACCATCTGATGACCTAACCATACTTAGGAGTTTTACTGAAGAACTCTGTGTGTGTGTGTGTGTGTGTGTGTGTGTGTGTGTGTGTGTGTGATAACAACACATGGACTGTCCTACCCACCAAAACCAGTCTTTGAAATTTAAATTAGGAGCCATCTAATACAATTATGAGTCATCTAACAACTACAAGTCAATTTAAATTTTGAAGTGTGCATACACAACATAACACTCATGCATGTGATATACATACACACATATACTAGAGGAAATTTTAACAATAACAACTATTGTTTTTTTTATTGATTGATTTTAGAGAGGGGCGAGGAGAAGGAGGAGGAGGAGGAGAAAGAAGAGGAGGAGGAGGGAGAGGAGGGGGAGGAGGGGGAGGAGGAGAGAAGCATCGACATGCACCCTGACAGGGGATCAAACCTGAAACCTGGGTATGTGCCCAGACCGAGAATTGAACCCACCACCTTTTGGTGTATGGAATGACGCTCCAACCAACTGAGTCACACAACAATAACAACTATTCTTCAATAACAACAACTGGCATTTGCATTCCTAATCTCATTTAACATTTGTCACAACACTGCAAGGTATTATTATATTCCTTTTACAGTTGAGGAAACTGAGACTCACATAGAGTGAATTACTTGACCTGTGGTCATATAGCTTAAAAATGGTGGAATCAGGATTTGTACCCAATGTACTTGCTCTTTCTACTGTGTCACACAGTTATAAGTAGTTGCTAAAGAGTTATGTGAAACCCAAGCACAGGCAACATGTCTTGATGAACTCTTGTTAATGGCTTTTATCTTAAGGTGAGAGTCCAGGGATGAGAAATCTGAATATACATGTTACTAGAATAACGCACAGGAGTCAGAAATCTGTAAGGACTAAGGAGGGACAGGGTTTTATAAACAAGAGCTATTACCCAAACCCAAGAGTCACCTTCCCATTACCCAAACACAAGCATTCAATCCTCTGTGCACAGAAGTAGTCGCTTAACTTGCCATTTCCTTAGCCTAAATCTCTATCAGTTGACACGAGGAAAGAGTTTAGCAAGTTCCAAAGCCAGAGAACCTTACCCCTTAATCTTTCCAGTTAGACCTTACACTCATGCCTAGTTTCTATCAAAATGATCGCTCCCCATGCACTTAGAGAACAAAAAAGGAAGATAAAGGTAAACAGAAGACAGTAATGATGGCCAGGCCATACTTACACAAAATGTGTTTGAGTTATCAGTTGGAAATATTTTAGCAGTCTCATCACAAAAACATATTGTGAAGATTTCTATTCACCATTCCCAACACTCTAGGAAGCAGTAGTTTGGGGTCAGCATATAATTCCATCTTATAAATATATCAGTGCTTCTTAATTTTTAATGTGCATATATATAACCTGGGGATCTTCTTAAAAATACAGGTTCTGGGTTTCTTGTAGGTCTGGGTTGGGGACCCAAGATTCTGTATTTCTAACAAGCACCCAGATGATGCTGAGGTTGATGATTTATAGACCACACTGAGTAGCAAGATTATAGATGAGTTCAATCCATCCGCCATTTGCCATATCCCCTAGAAGATTAAAATTCTTATCTAAAAGCCAGCCTCTGTAGGTTTAATATAGATTGAGCTAGGTGAAAAATATAGCAGGTAAGGTGGCATCACTAGAATCCCATTAGCACTGTCTTGCTCAAAGCAAGTGAAACTTGCAAGAACACTGATTAAGGAAGGCTTTGAAAGAAGGTGTTTCTTGGTTCTGGTCAAGAGTAGAAAACAGAATGAAGTCTGTAAACTAAAGAGATGGATCACCTTGTCCCAAACTATTCCTGGCTTCAATGCATTGGTACAGCCATGGAAAGTTCACCACTGCCAGACTCACTGGAGAGGATGAAAATCACCTATCCAAAATCACCTTATCTATTGTGTTAGGTAACACAGCACTAAAAAGTATGCCACTGTTTACATGTGAGTATTCACTTATAAAATTCTAAACTATCTTCAGTTAACCGAACAATGGTTGAACTTTTCAGAAAAACAATAATTCTGTGAAATTATGTCTTTTCCACACTAAGCTAACCCAGCTCAGACTGGCTGCTTTCATTAGTGTTACTGATGTTATTCTTTCTTTTCAAGAAATTCGCATATGAATTGGAATTAAGGGCCAGTGAAAGAATACTTAGGCTCCTAACATGTGTCTACTATGGAGCCAGTCACTATTAGGAAGACAAAATAAGGAAGTTCATGAAGTCAGAACTTCAGAGAAGGAAATTAAATATACAAAACAGTCCCTTTGCCCAACTGCAATTCCTGTCACCCATAATCATGGTAAGTAGTCATGATAATTATTACCTTTGCTGATGTTATAAGGAAATTGATTTAAACTGAGAGACAAAAAAGGAAGCATGTCTCCTCAGTAAAGCTCTTCCTCCTTGAAATTTTCCCCCACACCCAACAAAAACTTCGTAAAGCCATCGTGACCCTCTTACCCAGTTCTACCACGTCAACTCCTAGGACTGGCCTCACACCCTTCTCAAATACCCAGTATTACCACACAGCCTTCCTCTGGGGAGGCCCAGCTTGTTTTTCCAGAGGGCGGCAGTCATTACCTGAATGGCAGGTTTGCAAGCTGCCTTAATGTGGGGTTTTGTAGACATCACGCCTGGGTTGTCATTAGTGTCCTCTGAAAATAATAATCAGCTGGCAGACCCAAAAAGGGCATTCCAAGAAAACATTAATTCAAGTGTTTGGGGAAGCCATGGAAAATCTAAATTCATTTATGTTTTAGCTATTCAAAGAAAGATCTAACATACACACAAGGACAATCAGCTAAAAGTTTATGAACTACACTTGCTACAGTGCTGAGTTGGAAGAGGTTACACACCTATGGGTCGGTAGCTCTGGGGAAGGGGGTAGTGTCTTCAATCATTCCTGCCTGTACAGGGGGCTGAGCCTTATTGTAGGGACATGGGTGATTCCATTTCTCACACTGTCCCTTCTTCGTTCTTCTACAAGTTAGGTGCTTAGAAGGCTCATCTACTAATATGTCCTCCAGGCATCCTTGCCTCTCTACAGGAGACAAGGCATCATCTGGCTTCCTCCTCTGCCCCCACCTCTAGGTATGGCTGCATCTAAGGTCAATATGGCCCAAGGGACATGACAGCACTCAAGTCTCTCTTCCCACCAGTCAAACTGTCCCTGGGCCAACCAGAGGTTAAAGTGCACAGAACAGGGTTCTGTCAGACCACACTGAAGCTGCCTCTGAATAGCAGATGTCTAGAGTCAGTTCCCTTCCCCATCACAGGAAGCAGAAGGAAGAAATATGCTCCCCAATGACAAGCACAGCCCTCTAACTACTTGTACCGCAGGCCAAGACAACCACAGCTCCAAAGAGGCTCCTGCAGATGCTTCCGGCTCCTGGCGGAAGGAAGCTGGGAGCCTGCACCGCTGGGCAAGACAGAGACCCACCCAGGGGTCCAGACACTGGGCAGGCTGGGTCAGAGAAACCCACAGACACCTGAAGTGGGGGAACAATAGAGGGTGGAGTCCAGGTCAGGGAGTTCAAGGCGGTGATACACAAATATGTTCTTCCAGGATCTTCCTGGTAGTGGTTGGAATTTGATCCACCCTTCTTCCTCCAGGAGTGTGTAAGGAAGAGAATTCAGAGCTGACTGCCATAATCCTTCGGAAAGAAAACTTTCTAAGTGTTCTCTGCCTCACTTAAAGGATCTGACACTATGTGGAAGGTGCTCCTGTGCATATTTGGGTCCCCTCGCAGGGAAAGCTTGGGAGCCTCTCAAATTTGCTTCCAACTTTGTTCTAGTGCCTCCAAGTACCCTCTGACAAGTACATGTGTATATAAAACTAGAGGCCCAGTGCACAAATTCATGCACCAGTGGGCTCCCTCGGCCTGGCCTGCGGGACCAGGCCGAAACCGGCTCTCTGACATCCCCCGAGGGGGTCCCAGTTTGCAAGAGGGCACAGGCCAGGCCGAGGGACCCCACCGGTGCATGATTGGGGCTGGGGAAGAGATGTGAGAGATTGGCAGGCCAGGGAGGGACCAAGGGAGGGCTCCATGGCATGTCCGGCCAGTCTCGCTCAGTCCCAATCGGCCAGACCCCAGCAGCAAGCTAATCTACCAGTCAGAGCATCTGCCCCCTGGTGGTCAGTGCCCATCATAGCGACTGATCAACCGGTCTATTGTCTGCCCCCTAGTGGTCAGTGCACGTCATAGCGAGCAGTTGAGCGGCCTTAGCATATCATTAGCATATTACGCTTTGATTGGTTAAACGGCTGACCAGTCGACCAAACACTTAGCATATTAGGCTTTTATTATATAGGATTGTCTTGATATAAAAACACCTTCAGTGCTTCTCCTCTTAGTCACTTCTTGTTCCCTCCCTTCTGTAGTCAGCCCCAGCTAAACATTTCTTTGAAGAGAGGGAAAGGGGCAGGTAACCCCTGGCTCTCAGAAGTGGAGAGGGGAAGGGGAAGTTAAGAGGAGATGAAGAGGACTAAAATTGCAGGCAGCAATTGTTACCTCAGTTTCCCCCAAACCCACTCAAACTTGGAAGAAACAGAACCCATACACAGAAAAAGTACAAAGGTGGGTTTGAGGTCAGGCAGTAGATAAAAAAGTTCCAGTTGCGCCCTAACTGGTTTGGCTCAGTGGATAGAGCGTCGGCCTGCGGACTGAAGGGTCCCAGGTTCGATTCCGGTCAAGGGCATGTACCTTGGTTGCGGGCACATCCCCAATAGGGGGTGTGCAGGAGGCATCTGATCAATGATTCTCTCTCATTGATGTTTCTAACTCTCTATCCCTCTCCCTTCCTCTCTGTAAAAATCAATAAACTATATTTAAAAAAAAAAAAAGTTCCAGTTGCTGCTCTTGCAATTATCCCTTCTCGGAGTGCTGGCTCCCTTTACCAGACAACTCGTCGCAGTTTCTTTCGCTATTGGCATCTATGACCTCCAGGCATCCAAGTGTCTTGTGTATCTTTCAACAGATCAAAAGGCAGAAAGAAAAATGTTCTTGGATCAACTCCTAGAAAACTCTGAAACCAGATTTTCCAGGGATCTTGCAGGCCAGTCAGTGCCTGTTATATTACACTGTGCCATCTTTCTTTTAAAACAATAAATGAAAAGATGAAAAATTCACAATTCCAGCAGCGTCGGTTTCTAAACTGTTGTGTTACCTACTTAAAAACGCCTGTGGGTTTTCATTATCTGCTCTACTTCCCTGGCCCCTGTCTTTCTTTCATGGAAAACAGAAAGCCTGAACTCTCCAACCACGGGGCAACGGCGCTGGTCAGGAACACTGTAAGGGGGACAGACATCAATTCCAATAGTAGTGGAACAGATGGACATTAACATTTAATTATTTTATTGTTAATTAGAAAGAGTTGTTTTTTTTAAAAAAAAAAAAAAAGGAAAGTATTTGTGTTTATAAAGAATATAAAATAACAGCTACATGGAAGATATTAACTGGTTTTTCAATATTTACAGATAGCTATAGGAGATAGCCAAATCATAAAGTTTCATTAGCACACAGCCACCCCACTCGTTTACATGGTTTCTGCGGCTGCTTTTGGGGTTACAGCAGCAGAGTTGAGTAGTTCTAACCGAGTCCCTCTGGCCCACAAAGCCTAAAGTATTTTCCATCTGGCCTTTTCAGATAAAACAATTGCCAACCCCTTCTATGCATACTAGGGTGGGAGAAAATGAGTTGAAATGGCATCAGGAAGAGTAAGGCCCATCTGTATCAACATCTCTGCCAGGGCACAGGGACCGGCCTTTAAACCTTTCCTAGAACTAGAGGGCCTTTGACCCCTTGCCCGCTACTAAATATTAACATGACTAATTTCAAGAATACCTGGGTAGGCTGAAACCGGTTTGGCTCAGTGGATAGAGCGTCGGCCTGCGGACTCAAGGGTCCCAGGTTCGATTCCGGTCAAGGGCATGTACCTCGGTTGCGGGCACATCCCCAGTAGGGAGTGTGCAGGGGGCAGCTGATCGATATTTCTAACTCTCTATCCCTCTATCTTCCTCTCTGTAAAAAATCAATAAAATATATTTTTTTAAAAAAAATAATACCTGGGTAGTTCAGGACTGGTGTAACAATTTAAAAGATTGAAAAGTATCTGCTGTTTCCCAGGTGATTCATGCTTATTGCAAAAAATAAATATCAGATAAAGAATATATTTTGCTTTTTACTTTAAAATTATAGAGCTTCCCAAATACTTTGGTCAACTGTTGCTCACCAAAAAGTAATGCTGTCCTTTGCAAGATGCCAACTGAACACAGAAAGAAGGATGGTTATGACTCACAAACTTGGGTTTCAATAGGAGCACTGGAAGGGGTGCGTTGGCCTTTATTAGATATGAAGAGAGTGCCCTCTGCTGCCCAGGAAGGCCACTTGAGCCTGAACTCAGTATTTTTCCTGATCAGGGCTCTCAGGTTGGGCAAGGATCAACAGAGCCTTGTGAAGAAATAAAGGAATATCAAACATTCACAATTCATGGCCCAAGGCATGATAGCAACTTTAAATCTCAGTACATGGTTTGTATAACATGTATGGTAGCAATGAACACCCACCAACATGAAATCACCATGTTTTTGCTTCTCTCCCTTAAGCCTGCCTCCCTACTAAAAATAAAAATAAAACTACGTACTGTCTTCTACAACCACTAATGGAACACAAATTCCTTTAACAATGAATAAAGAATTTAATTCCCCATTTTAGAAAGAATACTGGCCAAGGGTTTTGTTCACAATAGGTTGCCAATATTCCACGAATTTGATCCATAGAAACGGTAATTTCATGTGGTTCTACCTGAATATTATGAGCCCACCAACAATTGACAAAGATATAGAGCACAGCCTAAAGGTGTGAAGTTGGGGGCAGGCTTTCCTTTTTGACTGATGGACACAGTGACTGGAAGCTGAGGATACTGTATATAAGCTTTCTGGTCTCACATTTTCCTCTGAATTCCTCTGACCAATAAAAGTAGAAGGTGGGAATTTAAAGTATCTTCTTGTCATTTAGGTAACACTGTTCCATGTTTTAATAAATTGTAAAATAGTATTTGTTTTCTTTTTAACATAATCATCCTAATAGAAGAGATTCAGGAAAGAGGAGATTTTTAAATCATGATCTCACCATTGCCTCACTCTGACATTCTACTGAACAGGAATGTTTGCTAACAGGTGAAGTAAAAGGCCCATTGACTGTAACTGTGGGAACGCAATGGTTGACTGTGCTATGGAGACCAGTGGCAGTCAAGGATTGGGGCTGGGATAGACACAGACCTTGTCAAAGACCAAGTGCTAAGAGGGTAGGGACTGCTGATTTGAAAGTGGGAGACTGGAAAGCAGAACATTTAAAAGTTCTGAATGCTAAGCAAACTTACATGTAGACTTGTAATTCCTTAAAATGTCCATGATGATTTAAGGCAATAGATTAAAAACACAAAGAATCATGGTGTCTGATTTGAAAACACTGGTCAAATGCCCTCCTCCAGGACATAAACACTAAACACAGTAAAAGCCTGAATTATATTCTTAACCTATAACAGTGGTCGGCAAACTGCGGCTCGCGAGCCACATGCGGCTCTTTGGCCCCTTGAGTTTTTAGCAAAGGCCAGCTTAGGAGTACCCTAATTAAGTTATAACAATGTACCTACCTATATAGTTTAAGTTTAAAAAATTTGGCTCTCAAAAGAAATTTCAATCGTTGTACTGTTGATATTTGGCTCTGTTGACTAATGAGTTTGCCGACCACTGACCTATAACATCAAGCGCCAATCCCCAAGATGACAATGTGGACCTTAAGGATGGAAACTATGAGTTGAAGGGTTTCTCTTAAGTCTAAGTATAATTCTGTATAATCTTGGGGATTTTTAAATACAAAAGCAAGGAAAAACAAAATTCCACACCTATACAATATATTCAGTATAAGACCAAAACAGAAAGCCAATCTTCCAGCAGAGGGAGCAAGAGGTAAATAAATCCTTTTTTTTTTTTTTTTTTCAGTCAAAACATGGAAGCTTAACAGTTCAGAACCCAAATGGTTCATTTTATCTTCAATGTATTATTTCCTGAAGAGTAAATAAACTTGGTCACAGTAACACAGAGAATAAAATCCTCCGTCCCTTGACTCCAGGTCCTGTGTTCTTTCCCAGGGCAAAGCGGATATGAAGTGAATTTTTTATGTTCATTGCCCTACAGAAGCACGCATCAAATTCCTTATTTAGATTAAGAACCATGGCAAAGCACATTTTAACTGGTAGCAGACACCATAATAACAGGAAGGATTTTTAAGGAAAATACAAGACATCTTCCTCTTTAAAACAGATCCACTGGACCCCTCATTCATTCATTCATTCACTCACTTATCATAGTATCAACTGTGTACTATGATCATTAGACATATGTTAGACATTGTGTCCACACTTCACCTAAGATCCCTTTACACTCCTGTACTGAGGTTTGGATTATATGAGCCCCTTCTTCAGGTAGCCCATTTCCTGTGATACACTACTAGGCATTACTGTGCTGTTTCCTATGTGATTGCTGATGTTACACTTGTACAGTTGTATTTAGTGGGTAAGATGAACAGAGTATTTCCAAGTGAGCCTTCCAGACTCACTGCACTTTATACGCTTACTCACTCAGCACATATTGGTTGGCAAAGGTCCAGTGATCAAACTTCATGGTTCAGAAATTTGACTTTATCAGTCCACTCAAGGTTGATCAGGAGCTAAGGAAATGGAATCATATAAACCCCATTAACAAGAGACTCCTATTCATTTACAATGAAAGTGTCGTTGGTGGTGTTTTACCATTATCCAGTACACCTTTGTCTTGTGATTGATGTGCCTACAAACTAAACTGAGTATCAAAAATTGTTTGATAATCATGGAATAAACACAAAGGCTTGAGAGGCACTTTTCTAAGGAATTGGGAAGCTTCAAATAACAGTATTTTGTGGTAAGAATACTATCTCTGCCAGATGGCGTCTGTGGCACAATATTCATGCTGCCTGTTCCAGTCTCCACCTATACCGCCACCTGCACACCCTAAGCCAGCCTCTCTGGCTAGACTGTGAACCCTTGAGGAGAGAATAGGCTTACTCATATTTGTACCTAGATGATGCTAGGTTCTTGGAATTTCTAATGATCAGATGGGTGGGTGAAAGGACGGATTGGGTGGATGCATGAACGAAGGCAACTCAGTTACTCAGACTCTTACCAGAGTCCAAAGCTTCTCACTCTGAATCATTATTAGTTTGTTCTTTAGTTTAATTTTAATTTCCTTGCATTCAAAATTGTGTATGTTACCACCAACACTACTCTACCTTCTCAAATAACTGTAAAGAAAAATATGCATTTGAAAACATGTCTTATCATCTATTCTGTTCATTTAAAATCAGTATTTATAAAGTGTGGTCTTTATGTTTCTTTTCAAAAATATAGGCGATTACTTCATAGGCATAGGGGATTAGCTTCCCATGTTATATGGATTAAAAGCCAGAGTCCTTAAAGGACAATGCCATCAACACAACATTCCCATTTACCTCTGACCTCCTTTCCTACCGCTCTCCCTCCCACTGCTCAGCACCAGCTCTGGGCCCCCCACTGCTCACAGCTCCAGACCTTTGCATCTAGAAGGTTCTGCACCCCAGATTTCTACATCACTCTTCCCTCTCCACGAAACTTCTGGTTACCACTCAGATATTGCCCTCACAGTGAGGCCAATCCTAGTCACTCTATATACAAGTGCACCCTCCCTACCCCAACCCCAACCTCAGGCCCCTTCATTTGTCTCCGTTGTATAGATCATCCTCCAGCATGCTCTCTTTACTCAGCAGGTCTGAGGTGGAGCCCAGGATCTGCATCTCTAACCAGTTCCCAGGTGATGTCAATGCCGCTGGTCCACGGACCAAACTTTGAGTCCAAGGCATTAATGACAACTTGTACCCAGTAGATTCGCATTAAATTGAATAATCTTCTTAGGTCTCTAAGCTTTTCGTTAGTTCAAAGTATTTTGATTTTGGGCCTGAGTACTAAAACTACCAATATACTTTTATACTTCATTAAAATTTCTGACAAAATAGAAGCAAGTTAACATTTCAACTTTCACCCATATGAAACTTCCAACATAAAGTGGCCCAGCTGACTCCTTGGTGCGGCCCAGATGTCCCCATGCTCTGTTCAAACAGTGCAGATAATTGTAAACCTGGCGGAGATGGTTGGAAGGGTGGGGCTACTTATCCATGTTGATTTAGAAATGTGCTCTTTGTCCTGTGGTGAGTGGTGTTGTGTTGCGTAGTTATAGCATTTAGCCTTCATTGACATCTGGCTTTAGAACACCATTATCTAATGCATTATTGAGTCCTGCCCTACCCCTTCTTTCACCACCCCTGTCCCCCAAGGCCTGGGTTATCTCTTTTTAAAAGATTGTGGTGATGGGGAAGTGAAAGAGAGCATTAGCTCCTCCCAAAACCTACCTAATCCACTTACTCTCTTATAGCTGCAGATAAATAGCAAGTACACTCTTAGTGGAGGGGAAGACAAACTACAAAATTTGCAGGGCCCAGTGCAAAGTGAAAATGCAGGACCTCTTGCTCAGAATTATTAAGAATTTCAACATGACAGCAGAGCATTAAACCAAGTGCTAGGCCCTTCTAAGGTCATATGCTCATGAAACCAATCACGGGGGAGAGACTGACATAATGAAAACCCATGAATTAGGAAACTGACCAGACGACTTTTCCCTCTTTCTCCCTCTCAAAACAAATGTCAGAAAAGAATAGCTATGATGTGATGGTGGTAACATTCATTAGATTGTTGACTAATATATATATATATTATACACACACACACACACACATATATACATATGTGTGATATATCCCTGTCTTATCTTTGGCCTGCCTTTCCTTTCCTTTTTGCTAAAATATCTCAACTTTCTGATTAAGAAAAACCTAACTGCATGTCAATGAATCCAACCAGGGTGAAACTGAACTCTACCTTTGGTCTGATTATGATAAATGGCTTACCTAATCTATGATTTTAAAAAAAAATGTAACAGCACAAATATGATGGTAGGAGAGGGTGTGTAATCTCAAACAATAAGCTTCTCAAGTCATCAGGCAGCACATCTCAAACTTCAGTGACTCACTAAGGATCTTACCCTGAGCCTGAAGACCACACTTGAGAAGCTGAGTGCTAGAACTGCCCTATTCATTAAGGGAGCCACTAACCTCATGGACCTATTGAGCACCTGAAATGTGGCTTGTCCAAATGATGATGTGCTGTGGGAGATGGAAACTGCATTTCCAGAACAGACCAAAAAAAGATAAAATCTCATTAATAATTTTATATCGATTATATTTTTTGCATATATTGGCTAAGATGCAAAATGATGGAGACAAAATTATCACAACCATAGTGACAAAGCAGTTTAAGAATCATGCTTTTAACACGACAGTGTGACAGGCCAAAAAGATTGGTTTCCATTTTTACTCTTTGATTAACTGGACATTGCTTCTAGGATCAATTTTGCTGAAGTTTTTCCATTTTGACAATGTTAAGGCACTATGTCAGTGTAATCTGAGGGGGTGAGGGATCTGAATTAGAGGGTAAAAGCCTGAACTCTGGTTGAATGTTATACTTACTATGTTCAATAAACATAACTGATGATTGAACACATACCATAGTAAATGCTATGCTTTTAAAAAGCCACCAGGTAAACCTTTAATAAAGCCTCAGATGACTTAGGAACAAAACGAATACTGCAGTAGAAAATAAAATGAATTATTGGTCTAGATCAAATTGCCCAGAAACATCATGTGTCGACATTAATGTCAGTTCCTCAGAACCAATATATTGCTCCTTATTTACTCCAGGCTTCCAAAACCTAGAATCCTTCTGACAGCTCATTCCACAGAGATGCATTTATTTAGAAAAATGTGTGTGTAGCCACCAGCCTGTCCACTCTGTCAATGTAAGACTTGCCCATAAAATCCTGTTATATTTCGCTCTGGGCAGCAAATATTAAGTATCCCTAAACACATGTGTCAACACATAAGAAATTGCTCCAGGCTCTCTACCTTTTCATGGCTTAAAAAAGCAGAAAACACCAAAAAAAAGGGCCTTTGTGGAACTTGAGGCATCAGAAATATTAGTTGCGTTGGGTGAGTCAAAGAGTAGCAATTTATTCTTGATAAATATTAATAAACCAAGTTTCCATTGACACCGAGTAAGTCCCCAGAAAGGTGTAAAGCCCTGAGTTGAGTATAAGGCCAGGAAACTCACAGAAACAAAACGCAAAACTGCAAAAAGCTACACTAATAGCAATGGTTACTGTCACTTGCTACAATGACTGGTTCTCTGCCTTCACTTTTCTAAATCAGGTTAAATGGGGCTCCTCACCGTAGGGTTGTTTCCTTCTGACCCTTTGATGCCCAAGCAGGATTATCTAAGGATTTATTATCTTATTATATGCTAGCATCCCAACTCTGCTATTAATACATAACCTGAGCCCCCGAGCCTGCAGACTGACAACTCACCTAATTCTCTATCTTCAGGGTTCCCTGGGTCTCAGTGTTCTGCTCTCACATCTCACACTTCCATCTTTCTTATCCACCCACTTGAAAATGAAAATGAAAATCCCTGTCAGTATTTCCTCTGCTAGACCACAAGCTCCTTGCAAGCAGTGTCTGACCACCCTTTTTGTTGAATGTAGGCATTCAACGAATACTTGAAGAATAAATTATTTTACTCATTTGCCTAGCTATTTTTCCACTTTTAAAAGATAGCTGTTGCACCTTCACTTCGTGCTTTGCCAACTGCCTGCTTCAGACAGTGCTAATCTTTATAGGAAGCTTTATTGAAATTTGTAAAAACAATATGCAAACTGTTAAATCCATTTTGACAGAACTCTAAAATGAACAAAGTCCAAAATTCAACATTCTTCTTCCAAAATTCAACAATAGGAAAAGCTTTCTCTCTTTCTCTCTCTCTCTCTCTCTCTCTCTCTCTCTCTCTCTCTCTCCTCTCTCTCTCTCTCTCTCTCTCTCTCTCTCTCTCTGTCTCTCTCTCTCCATCTCTCAAGCATCTAGGGGTTCTCTTTAATCAATATTCTGCTTTGTATAGTTCTTTTAACTTAAATGTGTGCACATTAAAAAGTAATGACATAGCACCCAACCGAGCTGAAATGAGAACACATCTGCCGTTCATGTTCTGAAAGACGAATTAATAATGCATCTCCTCATCTGGTCTGATGTATCTGTATACAGAGTGCCTTGCTCTAGGCGTACTCTGAGGCCAGTGATCACTGCCCCGTCTTAGAGAATCTATTTCAATCGTGTGTTATAGGAGCAAATGAAGGAAGATAGTGAAAGAGTAAGTCTTTAGCCCCAGAGTGGAAACTAGAATGTGTGGGGCATATACCTTACATTAGCCTTTTAAGCAGTCATTTCATTGGTGAGAGTTTTATTTACACATCGGGGTGGTGTTTATAAGGCAGCTTTCCTGGGTCAGGCAAACTTACAGGGAATCAATTTAGAGAGCAAACATTATGTTGATTCATCTCAACTTTCTATATTTGTATTGTTGCCACAGGCAAGTCATTCAATTTATGAACCCCTCTGCTTTCTTGTCTGTAAAATGAGAAGGATGGCCTGAATGATTTTCACTGTCTCTTCCAGGTAGGAGAGCCTACAGTTCTTTGTGTTGAAAACTAAGCACCACGAAAAATAAAAACACATGGTGAGTAACTGCCACCTGCTTACTTGTCTTCAAAGATACTAAATTTAGGTTGTTCAAATAACACAAAAGTACATCATAAAATGAAATAACTGATCACTTCTTCCCTTAAATTACAATCCAAAAAACTCAATGCTAATTACCATTTAGTTAGCTAAATCTAGTCCAGATTTTCTGGATCATGCACAAATTTCACGCAAGCACCGTAAATCTTTGGTTGTCGCCATGAATGGATGGCTCGGTTATGTGCTAACGCAGTAGGGCAGTTTAGAGAAAGAGGAACCATTAGGCAGCGACTAGATCAATGCTTCTCCCAGTCACTCTGGTCTGTCCCCGCAGAGGTTTGACTCTGGAGTTCTGAAAGCCCCCGAGGAAACTAGAATTACAGTGGTCACTTTATGAGGGATAATGTCACAGCCAACAAGAGCGAAAGCAACCTTTCCTGCATCTTATTACACACCTCCAGCCCAGGTCTCTCCAGACCAGAATATACAACATCATCTATAGACCTTCTACATTTGATCTAGTAATGCAGGCAACACAAACGGGGCATGTCCGCAAACAAACATATCCCTTTGCAACCATCCCTGCACAGACCCTCTCCCCACCTTGTCCCGGTGCCCCTCCCCCACTCTCAGTAAAGGACACCGCCATCGCTACCCAGGCACCCAAGTCAGAACTCCAGGAGTCATCCTTATCTCATCCTGTTCCCCATGCTCCACACCCACTCGGCCAACAGAGAACAGAGGAATCGGGGCCAAAGAGTGTGCACGTGCTGTGCCAAGTAAGAGACGCGGACAGGAGAGATGAACAGGATGACCAACGGTCCCGGCTGGCCTGGGCGTGTCCGGGTTTGAACAATGCACGTCTCACATCCCAGAAAGCCTCTCAGTCTCAGGCAAACCAAGACAACTGGTCGTCTTGGAAAGGAGGGAATTTGGGAGGGCAGGGAGGGCTTCCTGGAAGAAATGACGCCCAGAAGAGAAGAGGACAGTATGTGCTAAAGTACCAAATGGAGGAGCATCAGTAGCGTGTGCTAATGAAGTGTCCAGTTTGAGGCACGGAGGGTGGGAAGGGGACTCTAAAAAGGTAGGCAGGGGCTGGGTCTTAGAGAGCAATGTATTGGACTTGACCACTTAAGTGTCACAAGTTTCTCAGAGAGATAAAATAGTCAGATCTGCATTTGCAGGCAGGTGTTTTGAGACAGAACCTTAACATTTATGAACTGTTGATGGCTTGAAGCCAGGAGCTAAGCTGTTATTTTTCAACTAGAGGCCCAGTGCATGAAATCTGTGCATGGGTAGGGTCCCTAGCAGCTACCGGCCGGGAGTGCCTCCCTTCCCTTGGTCGCCTGCTGCTGCCTCCACCGGCCCCACCCCCTGGTCAAACTCCTGGTTGAACTCCCGGTCGAACTCCCAGTCGAGGGGACAATTTGCCTATTAGGCTTTTATTATATAGGATTGTCAATTATTTCTTAACTGTGATTTTAAAGACAGAAGCTAGAATTTGTCCTGGGGACAAACTTTTCCTCTGTTTTGGGAGGAAGTTGGTTGGGCTCTCTCTTAAACAAGTTGATATAAAGTAAGTACCCACTTGTCCCTGGTATAATCTCAAACTTTGGTGAAATAATCCAGGGCCAACTGCAGGGATGAGGAGGGCCATTCAATCTGTCAGGCTTCCCAGTAAGAGATTTTGGGTGTTACATTATTTTAGAGAGGATCTGAACTTCCTGCTGCCAGTTGGCTGAGGGCATCACTGATCAGGGACCACTTTAAACTAAATTCTCCATTTAAGGTTTTCAGATTACACACAGACCTGGGTAAATCCAGACAACAAACTGTGTCAGGCTAGTTGTGGCTACAAATTCTCAGGGAAGATTTATTTTTTCCTCTGCACAAAGCACCAAGGTTGAGACAGAAAATTTTTCTTACTGGACCCTCCTGCATGGTGTCTTTATCTATCATGTACCCTTATTCTGAAGGCATAGTTCTTCAGTGTACTAGGTTTATGTGGCTATTTCCTGTTAATAGTCCCACTTTAGACAAGCCCTAGACTCTCATCTCCTGTACCTTTACAGACACCATAAGGGAAGCTTAATATCTCCATGACCGAGCAGAATTCCACAGGGTGAAAGACAGCTTTCTCACTTACTTCTCGCCTAAGGTTCCTGTTTTCATTTCCTTTTACATCTCTGAGAAGTCTTTCTTTTCATAATAGGTCTGCAATAGGTTTTAAAAAATACATACATACATATATAGATAGACACATAGGGAAGAAGGGAGGGAGGGAGGGATGGAAGAGGGAGAGGGGGAGGGAGAGAGGAAGGAAGGAAGGAAAGAAGGAAGGAAGGGAGGGAGGGAGGGAGGGAGGGAGGGAGGGAGGGAGGGAGGGAAAAGATAATGCACTTTAGTTGTTTCCACTAAGAACATCTGGGATAGTGGCATTAGGAGTATCCAGTCTGCCATACTCCAAGTCATTGAACTCCTGGGTTGCAACTCTTACTTCCTTAACATGACTAGCAAAAACAGCAGTCAAGGGGCACAGAGAACCCCCCCACAAATGCTTCTTCTCTCCTTTAAATTAGGCATCAGCACTTTTATTCATTCACTCATTTGTCATTCATATGGTAAGTGAATATCAAGTGCTTACTATGTTTGAGCCACTATGAGACAACAAACTACCAATTCACTGAAGTATGCACCAAATGAGTACAAATCAAAGCTTGAAAATGCCAGATTAACTATGTAAAATACAATAATGCAAGTTCACTGCACCCGGATCTTTAAATGTCTTATTATAGAAATTCTCAAACAAACACTAGAGTAGTTAGAACAGTATAATAAATCCCCATATATCAATTTTCCAGCTTCAACAAATAACTCATGGCCAAACTTCCTTCATCTATACTTCCCCCCTCCCTCTCCTTCCATCCCATTTTATTTGGAAGCCAATCAAAGACATCATATCCTTTCACTTATAACTATTTCACTAAGTAAACCAGGTTTTAAAGCACAGAGACCATGACTTTTTTCTGACTTAACTCTGTGTTATATCAAGTATCTAGAACCACAATGCATACAAACACCCACAGTTCTTATGTGCCATCCTTCTCAATCAATCAGAGCAAGTATCCTGACTGAGATGTCTGGGAAAGACAACTCTTCCCCACAGACTGCAGATTCTCTATGTGTCAATTCTGGGCTGCAATAGCTTATCCTTAATGAGGGGGGAAAGTCCAAAGTCCTCTTAAAATGACAGTGCTTATGATAGCTCTCCAAAATACTGGCCATACTTAACATTAATCATTAACACCCTCAGCAGAGTCTATCTATGAGGTAAAAATGTGCCTCCCATTAGTCATAAGGACGTTTGGATCTGATAAATATTTTGCAGTCATCCAACAGCCTGGAATATCAAGAGTTGTAAATTCATGACTTACGTGTAAATAAGAGTCAACAGGATCTGTATCTAGTCCTCAAGTGTAATTCAGAAAACATAACTGCTGTGAAATGCTACCCTGATTTCCTGTGATCATATTATAAGATATAAAAACCTACCAAGGCATAAAACTCAACGTGATAGAGGAGCCATCAATTTTTCCTGTCCTTACGTAAACATGTAGAAGTCTTCACAACAGAAATTTTCTACTCAACAAAGGAGTAGATTGGATGACTGAACCCCATAAAATAGTGCTAATGTCCCATATTTAATTTAAATTTGAAATCTCAAAAGCCTACAAACACTAGCCAAAAAACTGGTGGAATAACACATAGACTAAGTTATTTCTCCAAAATATTCAAAATGATTTTAAGCATTCTAATGAAATTTTAATTCACTTAAACATAATTGGATCCAGACATAAGGAAGAATTGTGCTGAAGAAGAGAACTTCAAAAATTATTATGTTAAACAACTGCACTTATATTCCTTTTTAGTTATAAAGCTAATTCTTTATTTAAATAATGCTTCTACACACCTGGATCATATGCCTTAGTGTATGAACCTCTTAGCTGAAACTAAATCACTGTAAAATGTGTATAATTTAAACAGTACAATTTTCCAGTGACTTTAATCAAATCTCCTTCTTCCCCACTAAGCAATAAAACAAATTAATTTTGTGAATACACATATACAGAACATGTGTTTATAAAAAGTTCTTCACTGCAGGTTTTAACTGTGACATCCATTTTCAGAGTAATTTACAGCTTTTTAATAAGCAGTAAGATCTGCTTATGACGTATCCAGTTATTATTGGTGAACTCTCAGTGAGTGCTGGCTGATGCCTATATATACATATATGTAATGTTCCATAGATATCATATTCCATAGGTAGCATATTCTATATTATCATATTCCATATATATATATGTGTGTGTGTGTGTGTGTGTGTGTGTGTATATATATATATATATATATATATATATATCATATTCCATATATACATGGAGTATCATTTGGCCATAAAAAATCAGGAAGTCCTGCTATTTGGAACAACATGGTGGACCTTGAGGGCATTATGCTAAGTAAATAAGCCAGACAGAGAAAAACAAATACTGCATGGTATCACTTATACGTGGAATCTGAAAGAGGAGAAGAAGAAGGAGGAGAAGTTGTCAAACTCATAGAAACAAAGAGTAGAAAAGTGGCTGCCAGGGGCTGGGGGGTGGAGGAAATAGGGAAATGTTGGTAAAAAGGACAAATTTTCGACTATAAAATGAATAATGTCTGAGTATGAAATGTAAAACATAGTGACTATAGTAGATAACACTGTATTGTATAATTACATTTTATTAAGAGAATAGAACTTAAATACTCTCGCCTAAAAGAAAAAAAATAATTGAAAAAAAGCATTGTTCTTTATCACCATTGTGACTTATTATGTAGCCACATCTGTCTTTTTAGGTACCCAAATTATTCATGGAGATTGCAAATATTCTTCATGTATATATTAGGATGAAAAAATTTGCCAAGGCAGGTGCAAGAGCTAAAAGAACAACACCCTTTCTTGTTTCCTTTTGTTACCTCTGTTGAAAAAAAGAAGCCACCCTTGAGAAAAGCCTCTAAGAAATGCCTCTAGTGGTAATTTCTAGAAAGGAATTAAACAGATTGCTGTAAAAGCGTTGAGGGGGGGGGGGCGGGGGGGGCAAGGCAAGGTGGACTGTGGTGCCAATACTCAGGTGAGATGTCAGCAGAGGAGGAGTTTCTCTCCTGTGAACACCATAAAAGGCAGTTCACTCACCACAGAGGGACAGACTCTGCTCCACCCATCCTGAAGCTACAGGTGCTCCCTCCTAGAATCCCCAATGGATTTCACACGCAGAAGCTTGCAAAGAAGCCTGAGTTCCTCCTCACAGGCCTCTATGGTCAACATGTATAGGACTGGGAGCAGGCAGCTCCTGGGGACGGCACCCAGCGTCTATGGGGGAGCTGGAGGCCACGGCACCCGCATCTCAACCTCCAAAAGCTTGGTGAGCTATGGGAATGATCTCAACAGAAGCGACCTGTTTATTGGCAATGAGAAGATGGCCATGAGAAACCTCAATGACCGCCTAGCAAGCTACCTAGAAAAAGTGCGCTCCCTGGAGCAGTCCAACTACAAACTTGAGATGCAGATTAAGCAATGGTATGAATCAAACTCGCCCAGCACCAGTCGGGACTACGGTGCATACTACAAACAAATTGAAGAGCTGCAAGCTCAGGTAAGGGATGATGCTGTGTTTTCCACTCCATTATTTAGCTGCATGATATATCAAGAGGGCATATACCTTAGGTGGGTCCAAATGGATGTTGTAAAGCAAATTAGGCTGAAATGCAACATCTATAAAAATGGTATATTCTATCATCTACCCTGACTACATAATAGGATGACTGTAAATCATACTTTTTAAAGTTTTAAAATCTAATTATATGTAAAATATAAAAATTTTATCCTCCAATCTTATACTCTGTATTTTTGTCATAGTTTACTAAGTCAGGGCTAAGAGAATAGTAAGACTTTTTTTCTGAAAAAGCTAAATTTTTAAGTGATAATAAGTCTCTTAGTTTTTCACCTAGATCCCATCAACTCTTGAAACCCCGGTCAATTTAGAGAGTTTCCTCCTTTCATTTATATAAATGGTACAATATAAATATTACAATGCTGTATCATAGATTTCAATGATAAAGTTATTCAGGGTAGAAATGAGAGGGAGGGGTATGGGTCTTAATGATACCTGGATTTTTAAATGTCCTATTTAATAATCTGATCCTCAACAGCAAGCAGAGCAGACACCGCTTCTATAGTAATAAAATGTTCTATTGCCCCCAATTAAAATTTATGGCAACTGTATCAGAACCATGTCATTCAAGAAAGGTGGAGTTCTCAGTTTTATTGATTGTGTGGAATAAAAGAAGACTTTGCTCCTAATTGAAGATTTCAGATATGATTCAGAGCACTTGCACTGCTGAAATATTCTTATCTAATCAAAAAAAAAAAAAGTGTCCCTTTTCTTTTCCTTTCTATTTTAACATTCGTTTCCCTTTAGAGCAAAGGCCACTTACCAGCAAGTCTCTTTTTCTTGTGTTGTATTAGACAGCAGTACAATCTGATGCAGATTCTACAGGAAGTTACTCTGGTGTTTCAGGAACTCTGTGGGTGTGAGAGGCAAAGGTGTTTAAATGGTCCTTTCTGCCAACAGGTCATTCTTCTCCGGCTCCCACTGAACACATTCAAAATCAGCCAACCATTCCCCCTACCTGTCTCATGGTTCATGTTTCTGAATCCACTACGGATGGCCCCAATTTCTTCCATTTAGCTGGACAGCCTCTGTATTTGAAGGAAGGCAGCTCTTTCTAGGATGGGATAAGCTGAAAGAGATATGTCATTATAACATTTTCCACAAGCAGACTTCTGACCCATGTGCATCTTAGAGAATTCACCCAATAGGTAACAGCTACTTAAGAGCAGGGGCTTATCTACCCTGATAGCCCCAGCGCATAGCACAACTCCCACCACGTAAGTGTCCGTTCATCAGCCAATATTTAGTCGACACTAACTAGGTGCTAGTTACCATGCTGGACAATGGGAAATATGATGGTAAACATAATGTGATTTAGGGGGAAACAGGCATGGACAAGGCAACGTTTATCCCACACACATGGCGGGCTGTGCAGGGCAATGAGAGCACAAGCAGTTCATCCACCCAGTTCTGTTTTGAGGAAATCGTGAAGGCTTGAAGCAATGAATGTCTAAGCTGAGACATGGAGGAGGAGGAAAAAGAGGAGGGGTTCACCGAGTGAGAGGAGCTCAGAGAAATGTTCTAAGCAGGAATAAAGGCAAGGCACTCAATAAGGTTTGATGTCAAGTTGAATTAAAATCTCCTCTGATGAAATCACAAGAAAGCTGACCAAACTGTGAGACTAGCATTGCATTTTACAAATCTATTATGTTCAATAGCCACATCATTATTCTTCCTTTCCATTTTCATGTGGAAGTTACTGAAATGGACATCATCTCTGATAGAATAGTAGGCGTGTCTGAGTATCAATGCAATCATTTAAACTCCTATCCAGTTGAAAATGCCATTCTTTCTCATGTGTTTTCCAGATTAAGGATGCTCAACGGCAACATGCTCTGTGTGTCCTGAAAATTGATAATGGCAAACTGGCGGCTGAGGACTTCAGACTGAAGTAGGTTCTCTAATACCATGGCAAAAGTTCCTGAAAAGGAATGTCTTTTAGTAGTCCTTCATGATACTAAGCTTTCCACTGTTGGTAAAGGAGCTACCACTAAATATTTCCAGAATCTTGGCATTTTAAGGGTGTTACAAACTATCTGGTACAGTCCCTCTCCCAGTCTTAGGGTTTCGTTACCCAGCGTGTAAACGAACACCCCCAGTAACTGCTACTGTTCTTGTTGGTTAGCTCTACTTGTTAGAATGTTCTTTTTTAGTAACCCAGCATCTACCTTCTCACATACTGAACCTAATTCTGCCCTTTGGAGTAATAACAAAGCAATTTAAAACTCTGCATATACCCTAGCCAGTCTTCAGTGGATAGAGTGTCGGCCTGCGGACTGAAGGATCCCAGGTTCCATTCTGGTCAAGGGCACATGCCCAGGTTGCGGGTTCAATCCCCAGTGTAGGGCGTGCAGGAGGCAGCTGATCAATGATTCTCTCTTATCATTGATGTTTCTATCTCTCTTTCCCTCTCTCTTCCTCTCTAAAATCAATAAAAAATATATATTTAAAATTAAAAATAAACTCTGCCTAGGTGCCCGTCTGTTATCTAAAGAGAGTCATTTGTCTACCTTAGTAATTCTGCAAATGAGTCATCCATGTTCCTCCCACTGCCTACAAGCGTATGCCCAAAGTTCCAGGGGTGACGTGATCATGATGCTTTCTAGATTTCCAGTGTTTTACAATACAGTCTGACCAACCAAAGAACTAGGACTATGATTAAATCAGTCCAACCTGCTCCCTCTCTTGTAGTCATATCATACTACATGTAATCAGAGTTGTACCTCAGAAACTGCTTCTACACTAGGGTTTTCTCACCTGAACTTGTACAATGCATCTGCACTAACGAGTGCCTTATGTTTTAAAAGGGTGGCATCTTAATGCTACAGGGAATCAAAAAGAAAATGAGAGCAGATCTGAAGAGTAAAGCAGTAAAAGTTCGTTAATTCCAGTCAACATTTGATTGTTCTATTGCATTATCATTTTTTAAACATTACTACTTTAATAAAAATGGGAGTATATAAAATTTTAGAAGGGAATGCATAAATTTTTAAGATAATTTACTTTGAAAACATCTGTTTACAAAGTAATAAAAATAAATTGATCATGTATATTCATTAAGTAAATTTAATTACTTTAATATCAATGAGAACCCTTTGCTGACACAATAATTAATTTTTTATTATTTTTAAATATATTTTTATTGATTTCAGATAGGAATGGAGATATAGAAACATCAGTGATGAGAGAGAATAATTGATCAGCTGCCTCCTGTACGCCCCCTACTGAAGATAGAGCCCACAACCGGGGCATGTCCCCTGACCTGGAATCAAACCATGACCTCCCAATTCATAGGTCAACAGTCAACCACTGAGACACACCAGCCGGGCACAAATTTTTTCTTTGTAAATATATCCTAGAATTTTAAAATGTTATTTATTGATTTCAGAGAGGAAGGGAGAGGGAGGGAGAGAGAGATAGAAATATCAATAATGAAAGAGAATCATTGACCGACTGCCTTCTGCATGTCCCCTACTGGGGATGGAGCCCACAATATGGGCATGTGCCCTAATCGGGAAACAAATTGTGAATTCCTGTCATGGATCTACTCTCAACCACTGAACCACACAGGCTGGGCTAGGAACTTTTTAAAGTAATTTCAGATTGATTTTTTTTAACCAAATCACAGAGATTATATATGGGGCAAATTATCTGATTCCTAGGTTCTCAGGAACATTTTTGAAATGTATAAAGAGGGACACAATAATGTATTGAAATTGAAATCCTCATATACCACATATAAACCTACCTCACTATATTAAGATAATCTCTTCTATATTGGTTTCAGAAGGACTCAGTTATCTCTGCTTATTAATTCACAGGTATGAGACTGAAAGAGGGATGCGCCTAACAGTGGAAGCTGACCTCCAGAGCCTGAGTAAGGTTTATGACGATCTAACCCTAAACAAAACAGACTTGGAGATGCAAATTGAAGAACTGAATAAAGACCTGGTTCTCCTCAAAAAAGAACATCAGGAGGTAAAAAATAAATAAATAAATTTCAGGAGTAGTATTGGGAATGGTGGAAAGAGGAGAAGAAAGACGATTGGGTGGTGGTGGTGATGGTGAAGATGACAACAATAATGATGTTATCCCTAACTTCTTTTCATAAGGTTTCTATTAGGGTTAAATAACTTAGAGAAATATCTGGACCATTAAAAGCCCTGCCTATTATGTTCTTCCTTTTTTGACTCACTCCCAGTGAAAAAAGCCATAAAATGTATAAAGTCTTTTCTGCCCAGCCTCTTCTGAGAATACACTTCAGACTATAATCAGCCAGGATTTTCATTCTCATAGGAAGTGGACAGCCTACGCAAACAGCTGGGCAATACTGTCAGTGTGGAGCTGAAGGCTGCTCCAGCCCTGAACCTCAGTGCCATCATGGATGAAATGCGGCAGAAATATGAAGTCTTGGCACAAGAGAACCTTAAGAAGGTCAAAGAAGAGTTTGAGATACAGGTAATAGCATAATTATAAAAAACTAGTAGCCCGTTTGCACGAAGATTCGTGCAATAGACCTTCATTCACCTGGCTGCCTGCACCAGTTTTCTGCCGGCACCGGGGACCCAGGCCTTGGCTGTGGCCACCGCCTTCTACCTTCTTTCAGGGTCCCGGCTTGGCCCTGGGCGGTGGCCTTGGGCTCGGCTGCACCCAGCGTCCCTGTGACCCGGGCGGCTTGCCGGGCCTTGGGCTCCGCCGCACCCCAGCGTCCCTGCGACCTGATCGCAGGAGCGAGCCGACCCCCCAGGTCGGCTTGCTCCTGCCATTGGAGCAGGCACCCCGCTGGCGCCCAAGGCCGGGAAAGCCCCGGGCGGCTTTCCAGGCCTTGGGCTCCGCCACACCCCAGCTTCCCTGCAACAGTTTCCTGGTGGGCGTGGTTGATGGGCGTGGCTTGGTTGGTGGGCGTGGCTTGGGCGTAGCGAAGGTGCGGTCAATTTGCATATTTGTCTATTATAAGGTAAGATAAGCAAAGGTGTAGAAGTTGTCCTCCACAAAGAGATAACTCTTTTTCTTCCTTCCTTTTTTTCCTTTCTTTCTTTCTGCCTTTTTTCCCTTATTTATTTTTTCCATTATTGGAATTTTAGACTGAAACTCTGCAGCAACAAGTTTCAGTGGACACTGCAGAATTAAAGGAATCAGAGGTTCAAGTAAAGGAGCTGAGACGCACCTACCAGAACTTGGAGATAGACCTCAAGTCCCATCTCAGTATGGTAAAGCACATCTGACTTCCAGCTCTCGATGTCATGTCTGTTTTCTAAGTGCCTGCGTTAGGAAGTTTGAAAATAAGAAATAAGCCCTCCCCTTACAAAGCTGGCAGGGAAACGGGCCAAACAACAGATTTGAATGAAAGAACAGAAAGAAATCAAGGGAAAGGGCAATGTACTGCAAGGATGCAGAGGAAGAAGATCTGGAAGACTTACAGGGAAAGTGGCATTTCAACTAGTCTGAAAACTTTAGATTAATTTTTAAACTAGAGAATAGGCGTAAAGACATTCTAGGCAAAGCAAATCAGTCCGCATGTGATAAATTATGCTGTGGTAACAACCCCAAAATCATAGCGGCTCACAACACTGCATCCAGCATGGTTTGGCTGCAGCTCTAGCAGGGGCACGTCAGTGTTGTGGCCCAAAGAAAAGAGCAATAGTCAGACCATGTGATCCCTCTTAAAGCTTCTCAGAAAAGGCCATTGTCAGTTTCACTTGCATCTCATTAGCCAAAGAAAATCCTATGACCAAGCCTGGTGTCAACAGCATGAGGAAGGCTAATCCTCCAAATGAAGTGGCACCATAAACCGCAGGGAGGGGAAGCAAATATTGAAAACAATAATACAATATACAGTAAGAGAACAGTGAGTGCAAAGCTAAAAACAGACAAACAAAACAAAGAGCTAATGGTCCTAGATGACTGACTGGGTTGCCTAGAGGAAGAGAGTGGGAGACAAAGCCAGAATTATGCATGACGCCCATAACTAGCTACAGAAATTCCTCTCAAAAGATTAAACTTGAGCCACCTCTTAAATCAAGCCCTCAAGTAACAAATGTCCACTTTTTCTTGTGCTCGTAGAAACAATCTTTGGAGCAGACACTGCAAGATACCCAAGCTCGTTATCAGAGCCAGCTGGCCGCCCTCCAGGCCCTGCTGAACTCCATAGAGGCCCAACTGATGCAGATTCGAGCTGATACAGAACGCCAGAGCAAGGAATACAATGAGCTCCTTGACATGAAGATCAGGCTGGAGCAGGAAATTGCTACTTACCGGCGCCTTCTGGAAGGAGAGGAGCTGTAAGGACCTTATTAGAATCCAGGGATATGTCTACACTCTGTGCTATTTTAATGTCCACACGTTAAACCCTGTCACTCATTCCCCAGCATCAATGCAATGCCTACCACAAAATCAATTACACACATACACCAACACCAACAACAAAACAAAAATATATCCAAAAGTGCACACACCCCAAAAATACCAAATACAGGTTTTGTACTTGAGGCTGTGTTATTAGAGGTGATAAAGATTATGCAAATGTTAATTTTTATAATTAATACATAATTGCAAGCAAAATAACTTTTTAAAGTTCTCACTGAGAGGTCATGAACTGCACCACCGGCCAGAGGTCTGTGGGAACCAGTTGAAGAATCACTGGTGTTGCAGCTGCAACTGTCTTCAAATACCACACCCAAGAAAGTCACAGGGGAACACAGATTTCAACTTCTATTATAGCTGGACTATTTTAATTAGAAAAATGTCTAGCATGTGTTAAATGAGTCCGTTTGGAAGCTATGTATTTTTCAAGTTAAAAAGTAAGATACTCTGCCCTAGCCAGTTGGGCTCAGTGGATAGTTTGGCCCTTGAACTGAAGAGTCCTGGGTTCGATTCTGGTCAAGGGCACGCGTGCCTCGGTTGCAGGCTGGATCCCCGGCCCTGGTCAGGCCACGTACAGGAGGCAACCAATCAATGTGTCTCTCTCACATCGTTGTTTCTCTCTCTGTGTCTCTTCCCCTCCCTTCCACACTCTCTAAAAATCAATGGAAAAACATCCTCAGGTGAGGATTAACAACAACAAAAAGTAAGACTCTCAAGTTAGAAGAGACAAGCATAATAAAAGGGGGGGGGGGGGAATACAAACACAGGATAAAACACACACCACTCAGACTTTATTTTGAAACAAAAAAGACAGGACGGTGCTTCATTTTCAAAATGACAATAACACTTTTTTTCTGTTTCTTTTTCTTTTCTTCAAAAAAAAAAAAAGCATCCTGGAGGAGAAAGCAGGTAAGTGTTCTAATTTCACACATTTCCAATAAGACTAAATTCTCACTCAATAGCTTACCGCTTCTTATCTGCCGCTGGTGAAAAGTAAAGGGAGGTCAGTTCTCAAGTGAGCTGGTATTACCCTCGGGATTCTGAAAATCCAGCACATCACATAAAGGAGACCTCCCTGTGGGAAATTTGTCACACCCCCATGACAGGGTGATTTTCTTGGCCCTATGCTACTGTTGTCCTGAAACATCCTGAAATCTTGAAAATGAAAAATAAGGTGAAAATGTGCAATTTGCTTAATTCAATATTGTATATTTCTCTTTGGAGGTAGGGAGAGTAGAAAATGTATAAATTTGGGGAGAGTGGAACCTTTTCTGCATTTATTTTTAAAATGGACTTAAGATCATTTAAGAAAGAGAACTTTTGTCTAAAAGAAGGAAGTACATACAAAATAATTAAAAGTTGGATATTATAAACTAGCAGAATTCTGTGTCTGAATTAACATTTTATATTTCAATCTAAATTTAGATGTAAAGAAAACCAGGAAGATTAAGACAGTGGTGGAAGAAGTAGTGGATGGCAAGGTCGTGTCATCTGAAATCAAAGAAATGGAAGAAAGTATATAAAGCCCTGCCAGGAGAAGACGCTGCTGAGAAGTGGAGTTATAACGTCTGCTCCCTACAGGAAAGCGGCCATCAGAAAGCACCATTAACACTTGCTAGTGGTGGGGTGGAGCGGGTAGCCCACCTATCAATCAGTCTCTGTAATTGAACACAAATGTTTTACTCAAAGGAGCTGTAAATTGCCAGCAAAAGTGAAATCCAATGAGCAGTAGGATATTTAAAGCATCATTACTGCCATCTTTACCATGAAACATTAATTACAAGCTACAGACCACCTAATATCAATTCATTAATGGTCCTGAAAATTACAGCACATTTCAATGATATTAAACCTCATGAAGCAGAGGGTCTATGCAAATAAACCTCTTTCTCTCGAATTTCTTCTGTTTTTGAGCTGCAAAATCTCCTTTCTGGGGCCCCTGGATTCTTGATAAAGGTAATTTCTTGATTAATTTCATAGAACTCATCCTCAAGAGTGACCCCTGGGGTCCTTGTTCATCCTCATCTCAAAAGCACAACATAAATCAGCAGTAACCCAATATTCTTTCACTCATTCACAGGACCTTAAGTTTTTATTCACACAAAAGTGAAAGATGGTATGGACCATGTGATCACTGAATTGCAGAAAATGCAAGGTTTATCAGTCTTTAACTCAGGTGCCAAATTCTGAAATCAAAGACCAGAAAAGTACCCAATCTATACTAATAAAAGGGTAATATGCTAATTAGACCAGACGTCTTCCGGATGTCCTTCCTGACAAAGCTGGGCCTGGCCAAAGCCGCCCACTGTCACGGGCGCCTGTGGCCGGCCTGGGCAAAGCTGCCCAAAGTCATGGGCGCCTGTGGCTACGGCCAACCCCAGAGAAACCGCCCGGGGTCACAGGCGTCCGTGTACAGCCCGGTGAAGCTGCCTGCAGTTCTGGGCTGGCCCAGGTCCCAGGCAAAGCTGGCCCAGGTCCCAGGTGCCTATGGTTGGCCAGAAGGAGGGAAGCCCAGATCCCGGGTGTCTGCAGCCGGCCAGAGGATGGAAGCCTGGGTCCCGGGTGCAGGGTCCGAGGCAGAGGCAGTTAGGGACAATCAGGCCTTCAGGGGAGCAGTTAGGGGTGATCAGGCTGGCAGAGGAGCAGTTAAAGGTGATCAGGCTGGCAGGGGAGCAGTTAGAGGTGATCAGGCAGGCAGGAAGAGGTGGTTAGGGGCGATCAGGTAAGCAGGCAGAGGGGTTAGGGGCAATGAGCAGGCAGGCAGAGGGGTTAGGGGCAATGAGCAGGCAGGCAGGAGAGCAGTTAGGAGTCAGCGGTCCCAGATTGCAAGAGGGATGTCCCGGACTGGAGAGGGTGCAGGCTGGGCTGAGGGACCCAACCCCCATGCATGAATTTCGTGCACTGAGCTTCTAGTCAGACATAAGAAGATGAGCACACATTATACTTAATAAAAACCTAAAGATTTACAAACACCACATAAATAATTATCTCCATTTTGAGTATTCCAGAAACTCCACAAAAATGAAGATATAATCTTTTTTAACAGTTCACCCTGGTTCTAGTCATTTTCCTCTCTGCCTCAACTTATGTAATCACTTTGCCAACAAGACTAACATTGTTTCTGTTTTATGCATTCCCACCTTCCTACATTTTTACAGCTGTCAACGAAATTATTTTCACTTCTAAAAACTCCAGAATAGAGGTATGATTATTTAACTTAGCCCTCCCTCACTCCCCTCCCCCGAAAAAATAAACTCTGAAGAATAAATATTTCTTTCCAACTTCTGAAGTTGCTCCCCATTTATAATTGAATTCAGAATAAATTTTGGCCAAAGCGTATCAGAAAATTAGAGCAAAGTCATTTTCAAATGAAATTAACTTTAAATGACACTTTCAAGCATATTAAGGATTAAGTTCTTTCAAGTGAAATAACTCCAGGAGTGCGTGGATAAAGTTTAGCCAAACACTAGACTGACTCAGGATAAAAAATTAATTAGACAGAGTCCTACCTGAGAAACTTACAGACCAGGATAATACATAGTATGTACAGAAACATAAAGGTATAATGTGTAAACACAATGTATAGATATCAAGCAAAATTATTTAAATTTACATACATACATTAGAGTTGGAAAGTATACATTTCAACACAAAATTGGTTCCAAGTTCAAAAACTGAAGTTAATCATTTTCCCGTATTATGTGATCAAGTCACTAAGGCACACTTTGAACTTGGTACATTCCTTCTGACTCCGTAAGCAAGTGATAGCTCACTTTTATTTTATACAGGCAATTTGGAGAAGAAAAATTTCTTATGACAACCATCTCTACTCCACCCAGATTTCCTTTTTTATATATCAAATATGTAATGAGCACAATTATTCAATTATTTCTATACCAGTGAATTTTCAATATGCATTAATCATTTAGATGTTGAGTTGGTCAAAAAAGGGGGGGACACTATATTTTTGAATGGAGAGAGTGAACTTTTCAACTGCAACACCCATTTCATGGTCTATAAAAGGGTAGCCTTCGTGCCTGGCCAACACTGCTTCCTCTCAGGTTCTGGCCACCTTCCCCAGGCTGTGGATCTCGCCAGCACCACCATGTCACTCTTAGTGCAGAACTCGGAGCTGTCCAGGCAGCTGTCTGCCCAGAGTGGGACACTGGGCAGAGCCAGGGGCATGTCTGCCTCCAGTGTTGGAAGTGGCTATGGGGGAAGTGGCCTTGGCTTTGGAGGCAGCTATGGGGGAGGTTTTTCTGCTGCTTCCATGTTTGGTTCTAGTTCAGGCTTTGGTGGTGGCTCTGCAAGTTCCTTCGCAGGAGGGCTGGGCACTGCTTATGGAGGAGGCCTGGGGATTGGATTTGGAGGAAGCCCAGGAGGGGGCTCTCTATGTCTTCTCTCTGGCAATGATGGAGGCCTTCTTTCTGGATCAGAAAAGGAAACCATGCAAAATCTTAATGGTAGATTGGCTTCCTACCTAGATAAGGTTCGAGCTCTAGAAGAGGCTAATACTGAGCTAGAAAACAAAATTCATGAATGGTACAAAACACGAGGATCTGGGACTGAAGATCCTGGGTCACAGAACGATTACAGTAAATATTATTCACTGATTGAAGACCTCAGGAATAAGGTAACAATATGGTTTTTCGAGGGGCTTTGGGAATTATGTTGGTTTTTTGTTGTTGTTGTTTTTGCTATTACAGTGTTTTAACAGTGATAATTTTTTCAATTCCACTATACTTGGAGAAATTTCTCATATTGAGATATTTAGTTTCATTTTACCATTTACCATAAAAGGACTCTATTTCCACTTTCTGTAGGAAATGTATGTTCCTTAACTTTTAAAATATTCCATCAATATATATTCTTTAAAAAATTTAATTGCCACACGGCTGACATGGCTCAGTGGTTGAGCGTCGGCCTATGAACCAGGAGGTCACAAGTTTGATTCCCGGTCAGGGCACATGTCTGGGTTGCGGGCTCAGTCTTCAGTGTGGGGCATGCAGGAGGCAGCAGATCAATGATTCTCTCTCATCATTGATGTTTCTATCTCTCTCTTCCTCTCCCTTCCTCTCTGAAATAAATATATGTATATATAAAATGTAATTGCCTTAAACTCTTAAGAAAATAGCATTTAACATCACCTAAAAATTATCTGTCAAAAACATATCTGTGTAATACTGGTACTTTAGGGTGTTATTTAGTGTGTCCTCCCCTGTTTTGCCAGATCATCTCTGCCAGCACTGGAAATGCCCAGCTCATCTTACAGACCGACAATGCAAGACTGGCTGCCGACGACTTTAGAATGAAGTGAGTTGAATAAAAGTTAGATTAATGGAAACTGACATGTCCCACCATTTCTTCTTATCCCCTATTTTCCTGCCTTCATTGATGACAAATATTTCAAACTTTCTGCAGTTCACCTGCCCCATACATTCAGTGTTCTGGTAAATTTACATTGGGCATTCTAGAAAGTAACTAGATTCAAATACAACTCACACATTACATGTCCTGAAGTATAAGTTGCTTAAACATAGGGCTATGGATTAATTTCATGTCACTTCATGAGTAATGTGCTATTGACTCATGATGTGACACGATAATTCCACCGATGTCCTAAAGCTCAACCTTCCATGTATCAAAATGAATTAATAATGTTTTTGCCCGGGAGTTAAATGAAATGATCTTTTTCCTGATGACACATACATCTAAAATATTAACCATGCCCTGATTTTTATATTCTCTCCTCCTTCCCCCTACTCCATCCTCTGGACGTAAAGAAGAAATACTAATGTCCCTTTTGCTCCACAAAATTTCCATACAGAATGTTGCGGCGGTGATGATCCTGAGCCTATCAAATCCTGGTAAAAGCTACTAAAGAAGTATCTACGTTTTAAATTAAATAATGAGTAAAAGTTAAGCAAAAAAAAAAAAAAAAAGACTAGTTATCATTTTATTTTCAACTGCTTTTAGGATTCTGTCTGAAACTCCTAGAGACGTGCTGCTGCTGTTCACAGCCAGGGCAGCCGGCCAAGGGGGAAATTGTTCCCTGGGATGCAGTGCTATTGGGGTTCACTGCTGAGAGGAAAGTATCACCTCATAATTTTTTTTCAATTCTCTCCAAATGAGCATTAAACTATCATAAAAAGGGGAAGGAAGAGTTATAAAAGCAAAAACACAGCATCATACATTGCAATGCTGCCATTTTAAAATAGTCGCACAGATGTACGCACAATATAGCGCTGAAGAATGCAGGCTCCTTATTCAAATGGGTGTGCTGATTCCCTAAACTGTTCTGCACTTGGTTTTCAGGTCTGAGAACGAGCTGGCCCTGCGCCAGAGCGTGGAGGCCGACATTAACGGCCTGCGCCGGGTGCTGGACGAGCTGACCCTGGCCAAGGCCGACCTGGAGATGCAGATCGAGAGCCTGAAGGAGGAGCTGGCCTATCTGAGCAAGAACCACGAGGAGGTCAGCCACAAAGGACTGCTTTAGTTTCAAGTTTACAAATATGGAGTTAGATCAGACATGAAGAATACATATTTCCCTGTTAAAATGGCCATTTTCATTTCGTGTGTGTGTGTGTGTGTGTGTGTGTGTGTGCGCGCGCGCGCGTGCGCACTATGTGCCAGCTGCTGGTGGTGGTATTGATAGTAGTTCCTGTTAAAGTTTATCCGATTAAAGGCACTTTCTGATTTGGTCATTTTCATCATTAGGTAAGGACAGTAAGAATTTTAATTACCTTGATCTAGTGATTTTTTTAAAAAGTTAAAAAACAAATTCTACCAATAATACATAACGTTATACATGTCAGAGAAAGCGGCATTACCCTGTGTGATACACACACAGAACTCTGATTTGCCACAGTGCCTATCAGAACCTGGTAGGTAGCATGGGCATTAGTCATGACTCTAGCAATAGGCTTCTAAGGAGGTTTCTACTGGAAATCAATGCCTGTGATAGAATCGGTGTGGAAGCCGAGGTACTATCTGCTGCCCTCAGTTTGGCAGCTGTAGCTGAAACCCCCAAATGTACTGTTTCTAGCAAGCCTTCCCTTCTTAGTAAGGCCCTGGGTCCCCAAGAAGCAGGGCCAACTCATTCATTAGGGATGGCAGCCACAGCACCTAGAGCCCATGGTAATTTCAGGGGCCCAGGAAAATGTCTTCAGTTCTTTTAAAATCAAAAGAGAAATATTAGTTTTTGGATTAAAAAATGTTTTAATATATTGTATTAACATGTTTGACTTATACTAACTCAGTCATAAAACACAATGTGTAATATGTGTTATAGAAGAAGAGGCCCACAAAATCATAATGGGCCCGCTGCACTCCTCTCTCACTTGCTGCCCCCAGGAGCTCCGAAGCTTCCAGTCTGACGGCCCCGCCCAGGTCAGTGTAGAAATGAAGGCTGCCCCAGGAGTGGACCTCACCAGGCTCCTCAACAACATGAGGGCCCAGTATGAAGCGATCGCTGAGCAGCACCGTAAGGACGCGGAAGCCTGGTTCATGGAAAAGGTACCGCTGACGACAACCAAAGGCCTGCTTTGAGACCTTAGCAGAAAAGCACTCACTCCTGTCCTCTGGCTCCTCTTTTCTGTGGCAGAGCGGGGAGCTCAAGAAGGAGATCAGCACCCACACTGAGCAGCTTCAGTGCAGCAAGAGCGAGATCACCGACTTGAGACGCGTCTTTCAAAACCTGGAGATGGAGCTCCAGTCCCACCTCGCCGTGGTAGGGCCCGCGCAAAGAGACGCAGCATCGTTTCGACTTCCCAAGAAAAAGTTGCATCCAACTTCTGTTAGGCCATTGGCTGCCATCCTCGTTCAGCCCCCTCCATTGTTATGTCTGTGCCGTTTCTCTCCCACATGCAGAAGACATCTCTGGAGGACTCCTTGGCCCAAACCGAGGGGGACTACTGCGGCCAGCTGTCCCAGGTGCAACAGCTCATCCGCAGCCTGGAGGAGCAACTGCTCCAGGTGCGCAGGGACACCGAGTGCCAGAACGCCAACCACCAGCGACTGCTGAACGTCAAGGCCAGCCTGGAGCTGGAGATCGAGACCTACCGCGACCTGCTGGATGCCGAAGCCCAAGGGTGAATAGATAACTGAGGTTGAAATAACCTCAGTGGCTGACCAACCCCCCAGTGGAGTTTGGGGGGCAGTGGAAGAAAGGGTTTTTTAGTTGACAAAAAAATAACAAATCTAGTAAAAACAAGTCTTGGGCTTATTAAGCACTCTACACTTTGCAAAGTGTTGTCACCCATTATCTTACTTGATAATCCTATATAATAAAAGGCTATACTATACAAATTGACCAAACGTCAGAATGACTGGTCATTCTGACAAGCACTGACCACCAGGGGGCAGACGCTCAATGCAGGAGCTGCCCGCTGATGGTCAGTGTGCTCCCACAGGGGGAGCGTCGCTCAGCCAGAAGCTGGGCTCAGGGCTGGCGAGCGCAGCGGTGGTGGCGGGAGCCTCTCCAGCCTCGGTGGCAGCGCTAAGGATGCTGGACTGACGGCTCCCCTGAGGGCTGGACTACAAGAGGGCACAGGCTGAGCTGAGGGATCTCCCCTCCCCCACCGAGTGCACGAATTTTCATGCACCGGCCCTCTAGTAATTCATAAAATGCTGGGATGAATCATGACACCACAGACAGAGGCACACTGCAAAGGAGTACTAGAGAATCACCCACCTGAGTTCTGATATCAATCTCTAGGTACTAAGAATGACACTTCAAATAACAGCCATCTGAACCTACTGTAGCAAACTTTCTAAAAGTAATAGGAGCTTGACCCACTGGGAAGAACTCAGGGCTATAAATCAGAAAATCCAACTCTGAGACCAGGTCCTCCATTAATGGCCACTTTGCTTCATCTTGAGATCCAGATTTTGGCAGGGTTTGAAAATAAAGGCGCACTGTACCGACTGATTACTCTCAGGGTGAGTCATGCAATCACTCTTTTATTTTTTTCAGTTATAATACTAGGACATTGCTCTTTTTTTTTGCCAATTGAGGTCTTTAATTTAAATTTTATTTTTCAGTTATAGTTTACATTCAGTATTTGTTTCAGGTGTGCAGCATAGTGGTTAGACAATCACACTTTACAAAGCATTTCCCCTAATATTTCCAGTACCTACCTAGCACCATACAAGGTTATTATAATATTATCATTTGATTATTCGTGATCAAGAAATTTGAAATCCCTTCCTTATTTGTCTATAATTTTAGGTACATTTCCAAGTTTTAGTTCAAATAGCAAACTCCTTATTTCTCCTCATTCCAGAAAGCATGATGTGATATCATGTCCCTCGTTTTCTCTACAGTGATGGTGTGGATGAAACTTCATCTGTGACTGACTCCAAATCTGAAGCACAGTCCACTGAATCCTCTAAAGGTATGCAGATTCCCTAAGAATCACTTAGACTAAGTCAGTCATATTTATTAATGACTAAAACTATAAAATGTCATTGAATACTGCAGCATTATTAATAATTTAAAGTATATTTCTATTCTGAGCCAAGGAAAAACCATTTACGCATCCCTGCAGAAAAATGAGTAGTCTGTATTGTATTAAAATTTCTTGTAAGCCCAGGGGGAAAAAATCTACTATGCAAAGAGGTATTATGAGCATCATAACTATATTTAAATGCTTAAACATATTTTCATTTGTGCATAGGACAACACTGAAAGCATTTCTTTTCATTGAATAAAATACATTTTTTAGAATGTGAAAATCACTTTTGAAAGTTTAAATTTGATGGGTTTTATCAGTCAATACCTAATATAGAAGGTTAAGTTAAAAAACAACCAATTTTAGGTGAACATTTGAAACACTAACTTTTGCCCCCCTTGTTCCCTCTTTGTCTTTAGACCCTACCAAACCCCGAAAAAGCAGAACAGCCATCCAGACCGTGGTGAACGAGGAGGTGGTCTCATCTCAAGTTCAGGAACTTGAAGAACTAATATAAAATTTCACAAGACCTGCCCCATGACTGCTTCCTTGGGCACAAGAAATTTACAAGTAGAAACTATTCCCTTCAGAGTAAGATGCTATATGAGTTCAAGCTCTATTTTTGTTTCATTTTCTTTAGATTCCTATTCACTTTGAGTCCTTTCTGCCCTTCTGAAACAATACTCAACTATGAGTCATTGTGGCCATGGTGGTGTTTATAACAAACCAAAATTGCCTTATAAATTTCTGGACCTGGAGTAGTCTTTTAATAAACTTTCTTCTAGTGACCTGGAACATGTTCTTAATCATAGGGCTTTGATCAAGTAGTACTGTCTTAATAAAATTAATTTTAAAAGATTAATGGTAATAATGTGACATCTGTACCTTCTTGATTCCAGCAATAATGTCAAGGGCATAGAGAGAGGTTTGTGAAATATTAAGAAAAGTAGATAAGCACTGGGATAAACATGTCAAGGTTTGAGATTAAGTTAAGAGGTTCCTTTTTGAAGTCCTTTCCTTTCTACATTATCCCATCAAGTTCACAGCAAAATTCTATTGTCCACTCTAGGGCATTAACAGTTGTCCTGTTAATTTTCTAGAACCTTCTTTCATTCAATCAAGAAACACTTATTGAACCCTTACAGTGTGCCAGACTGAAGACTCTTTCAGAATGGCGATACAATGAAGATAGGGCAAATAGAAGTTCAATGGACACATGGAGGAGAAAGTGGACAATATGTCAGGGGGCAACTAAATGTTTCATATAGAACTCAACCAGGCAGAGAAAGGAGAATGCGGACAGAGGAAACACATTGTTCACAAGGGTGTGAACAAATACTGCTGCAATGTCCTTTCTCCTATCTGATACCAGTGACACCAAGGCTGGCGCTTCTATTGGGCTGGGTCAGACACATGAGTCATTAACAGATGTCATGTGCTGGGTTGGAGCAGAAGGCAGCCAAAGTCTAAGCCTGAGTAGATGGTGGTTCAATCTGGGTGGACAGATTCAAAACCGGAAAAAACAAGAGCAGGATTTAATGAATCAGAACCTGGGCTCTGAAGCCAGACTGGGTTCAAATTCTGGCTCTGCTACATAGCAGCTAGTTAACCACCTCTGTGTGCCTCGCGTTCCTGATCTTTAAAGTGGGGTGGATTTGTGAAGATTAAATAAGGTAACATACATAAAACACTAGGAACAGATCCTGGTGCCTAGCAAGTACTCAATATTTGTGTCCTGTTATTATTTGCTGTATAGAACCAAAACGGTATGGAGAACTCAGGGGAACTGATGAGTGAGGAGTGTAAAAGGGAGCAGAAGGGAGAGGGTGGATTCATGCAAGCCTGGAGGAATTCCATTGCTGAGTGCAAAAGCCCACGGAAGGTTATGATGCCATTCATCTCACTTGGTTACACATAGCAATTCAACTCTCTGTCTTGCCCTCGCCTTCCAGAATGTGTCCTAGGACAACCTTACTTTTCAGACCCAGAGAGATTATTGAGGTCTTTTCCTGAACAAGGTCCATAGCCCACAAATAACAAATAATGCCACTTTTCTAGTACTCAGCGTGGCTGCAAATAGTTAGTTTTACGTAACATCTGTTTTCCTTACAACTACATCTGAACTGTATGAGATTCAAATGAAAAAGGGATTTTGCACAAGTATTAATCTGGTGGTTATTTCTTAGCTATTAACCTAGTTTCTCAACAATCCCTTCCATTGGAAGTATTTTCTCCACTGGGCTCCCAGAGACATCATCTCACTGGAAGCTTTTTCTCAGACTCTTCTTTGTGACCTCTGAATGTTGGCCCAATCCTCTTGTCTCCTCCGCTACACTCTTTCCCTAGGTAACCTCATCTACTGCCATGGCTTTAAAGTAACAATCTATGGATGAATGTTAGCTGGACGTATTGTGGTCATTATTACATATAAATATAGAATCATTATGTTGTATAACTGCAATTAATATAATGTTGTATGTCAATTATACCTCAATTAAAAATAAAGAAAGTGGCCATCTATGCATTGATTAGTTCTTGTGGTAGCTTCCAAGATGGTTCCAATGATCCTCACCTCTTGGTGCTCATGCCTCTGTGTATAGTCCCCTCCCACAATGAACAGAGTAGACTTATTGAACAAGTGACAGTGTGTGACCTTCAACATTAAGTCACAAAAGCATTTCAGTTCTGGCCTGGTCATTAGATTGCTCACTCTGGGAGCAATCAGCTGCCCTTAAGTTTATTCTATGGGAGAGGGGGACTACCCCCCAAAAACGTCAGGGATTTCACAAAGTTCCCCATCCAAAATCACTGTCTTATTCTGATAATATCTCAGTGAAAATATTCTACAGTCTTCGGTTGGCAAAGGAGGCATCATATTTCTTATTAAAAATACTTTGCCCTACTCTCACTGCCAAGAAATATAATTAGCACAGCATCCTTATCATGAGATTCCAGCCCTCATTCACAAGACCACAAGCCCTAATTCAATACTGACGTGAAATATCCTTTTGGACTTAGTCATTAATGCATAAGTGAGAGGTCTGTCTTGAAAGAAAGAAATTCATAAGAGAGAAAAAAAACTACAGGATCAGACAACAAAAGACAAACATATTACATATGATTATTTTAAAATCTGAAACTTTACTAATATAAATGTTATGCATTTGTTGTGTGTACAAGCTAAGAAAAAAAAAGTCTGGAAAATACTGTTTATACTAACCTATTATAGTGGTTATCTTTTTGGGGATTAGCAATCAGTTTGAAGAATACAGGCTGTGTGACCAAAAAAAAACACAATGTATAAACACTTTAACAGCTGATAGCTCAACTTTGAAAATTAAATGTATTTTAATAAACACTGCCTTTATAATTATTCAAAGTGTGTATACATTTTGGGGGGACACCCTGTATTTTGTATTTTCTATTGTACATTTTGTAAATGCTTAACAAACCACATATATAACTTTGATAATTGGGGAGGGGATGGATTTTAGCTATCCAGAACAAACGAGTTTGCAAGTAGGTCACAATCTAGAAACGAACCATCCATCACTAAAGCAATCACCTTTTTTGGGTTTTGCAAGAGTGCCACCTACTGGAATTTTAGGAAATAAACTTTTTTAAAACTGCCTCATTCACTGCTGGTGGGAATGTAAACTAGTACAGTCACTATGGAAAACAGTATGAAGGTTCCTCAAAAAATTAAGAATAGAGTTATCATATGACCCCGCAACCCCTCTTCCGGATATCTACCTGAAAATTTGAAAACATTTATTCACAGGGATATATGCACTCCTATGTTCACTGCAGCATTTTTCATGGTGGCCAAGATATGCCTGGGGTTGCAAGATAAATCCCCAGTAGGAGGCATGCAGGAGGCAGCTGATCAATGATTCTCTCTCATCATTGATGTTTCTATCTCTCCCTCTCCCTTTCTCTCTGAAATCAATAAAAATATTAAAAAAAAAAAAAAAAAAAAGCTATGGCTGCAAGCCTGGCCGCTGTGGCTCAGTGGTTGAGTATTGACCTACGAACCAGGAGGTCACGGTTCGATTCCCAATCCAGGCACATGCCAGGGTTGTAGGCTTGATCCTCAGTGTGGGGCATGCAGGAGGTGGCCAGTTAATGATTCTCTGTCATCTATCTCTCTCTCCCTCTCCCTTCCTTTCTGAAATCAACAAAAATATTTTTTTAGAAAAAAGCTCTGGCTGCAACATTTTTATAAAAGGATTTATGATGACCAGAATTCACAGCTGAAAAATAATCATGAGAATTGATAAATTATGGTATAGCCACATAATAGAATACAACATACCAACTAAAAAGGATGGAACTACTAACACAAAAACACCATGGATTAATTTCAAGACCATTATGCTGAACAATGGAAGTCAGACTCACAATCATACATACTGTATGATTCAACTTATATGAAATGCTGGGGGTGGGGAGAATCTAATCTATAGTGACAGAAAGCATATTAGTGGAGAAGTGGGGATTAACTGATTAACTGGGAAGAGTCACAGGAGAAACTTTAGAACTGATGAAAATGTTCTGTATCTTGATTATGGTAATGGTTACATGGGTATATCCATTTGTCAAAATTCTTCAAACTGTACACTTAAGATAGGTATATTTTATTATATGTAAACCATATATCATAAAGTTAAATTTAAAAGGATAATAATAATAGCTCACTAGTCTTTCTTCATGGCAATGCTGTGTTGAAAGCACAAAGAGGCCAGGTAGGATATTCAACGGTGTGCTGGGATGGGCTTGCACCTGCTCTTAAGTGGTAACTGACAGATATTCAGGAATTTTTTCCATCTGGCTATTAAGCCATTGGTAGCTTGGCACTGGCCATGATGGGAGTTTTTACACTTTGGAACTTGGGCTCTACATATGTATTTCCCGGGAGAACGGGTTCACGCCAGCACAACACTGAGCACAGCAAGCAGAGGCTGATCGCCTCGGTTTGGGATCCAGCTCTTCCACTTTCTGGTGGTTTTATTTACCCCTCTGTTCTTCAGTTCAAATTAAACTGACTGTGAATGTTAGCTGCTGAGAGATGCCGTTGTCAATGTTTCACTATGCATATAGTCTTAAAGAAATGCGAGTTTTCTTCAAAATCGTGGCAACAGCCCTCAGAAGCAGACCTTTGCACAAATCATACTAATCGAACAGTCCGCAGAGAGGTAGTGAGGTCTAACAGATAGAAACTAGATGGTATTTCAGGCTTTGCTCAGTGAGTCATCATTGTACTCAGAACAAGTTACTCAACTTGAAATGATTCATCTTTGACAAAAGACAATAATAACGTGTCTAATCGCATTAGCTCCACCTTTTAGGATCCTCATTAAAAACACCATAAACACAGGGCACTATGAACCTGTCTGGTCCAAATACGTTCATTGGAGTGATTGGAGCCCACCTCCTACAGTTACATAGACATGCAGTTTCTGCTGAGGAAAGTATGTCCATTTTGAAAAATTTATCTGCAAATACCACGGGATTTTTTTAATCACTTAAGGCTGCAACTTCACATTTCCAGTGGATAGAACTGCAGTTCATCTTTTTTTTAACCAGCTGAAGTATAACTTTTTTTAACATCCATTTGGTGTATTCATGTACACATGTGGGGCATCACATATTCATTTATTTGTTCACTCATTCATTCAACAAATAATTATTTAGCACCAACTATATGTAAGCCTTTACATCGTCTATTGAAAATAACCTCAGTGTTTATGAACTAAAGATAAATACATGATAAAACTTCATACATGTTTCTTGCATTGGTGCAAATGAAATCAGGTAAGTCATGATCATTTTTAATTGCCCAAAGTGTCATGGCCCCACCTGCGGTATATGCTGAGCATTTAACAAAGGTGTGAGGAGGCTCCCTCTGGAAGATATGACACCTCCTCATTCATTTTTATGAGTTTCAGAAGTTTTATAAAGGAGTAACCCATACTGTTAAACAGATATTTACTTACAGGGTATATGTTTAAATTATGATACTCTTAAATATTTAATTATATTTTATACTATATTTCTCATGATATAAAAGTACCTTCAAGGTATTTTAAGATGTTTTCGCTGGATCACTGGACACATATTTTAAACAACTTTATGTGCTAATTCTGGATGGTAATTTTAATGTTAAATTTCTCTAACTTATCTAAAAAGTAACTGAGTAGGCTAATAAATAATACGATAAATTTTCATCTTTTAAAAAAAAAATACAATTCACATCCAATCAAGAGATAATCCTGGAACAAAAACTGCAGAATTGGATCCAGGCCACTAGGAATTCATTCCTCGGTGGTGTTATAGATAAAGCAGAACAATAAAGCCTAGTTTCCCTGTCTCATTAATCAGGGGCTGGGGGTAAGGAAAAGCCCTCAGGGGATGATGGGAAGGTGGGAGAATTTGACTCAATCCCCACTGAGTCTTCAGTGGAAGATCTCCCTCCCCTATGTGACTCTGGGAGGTGTTTTTACAGCTTGTAGAGTTGGAAGGAAGGAGCAAGGAGAACTGAATGCTAACCAGTGGGAAGATGAGAATTGCTCTAGGGGAAGGAAGGTTTCAGCAGGGAGGAGAACCCAATGAACATTTTAGTCATTATCATCGTCACTATCTGTCTAGACCAAAACAGAACTTGTATCCCCTTAATTAACCAAGGTGTTCTATCTAAAATAGACTTTTCTCCAAATCAAACTTATATTTACTGGGTATTTCAGAAGCAACTGTGAGCAAACATAGACATATGCAAATAAGTTGACCTTGAGGTATTAAGAGACCTGCCTACAAGAAAAAGTGCAGATGATAAGCTACAGAAGTTTGGAAGAGGGAGAATATATAGGGCTGGGGCTTGAGGACCAGGGCCACTCTTACTGCAGAAGCAGCAGGTGAGCAGAGCCTTGCTAAGTATATAAAATCTCAATGCACAGTGTTAAAACGGCAGAAACAGGATCAAAGATTGCTCTCCCACAAGACTAAGTGACCTTCTTCTGAGAACCCTATGTTCTTTGACCATGGTGGTTTGACCTTTATTTTTAGATGATGAGTTTGTGTGCCTGATTCCTCTTCAAAGGCAGATCCATGTACAATTAACTGGTCATCAGAAATAAATTCCCAGACTTAACACAGTGTCTAGCAGAATGTAAGTATGCTAAATACCCGTTGGTCGAAGTGATGTTTAGAAACATCACATTCAGTTTACGGATTGTCAAGATGATTGAAAATTTCAGAGAAAAGGATTGACTGAAATCCAATGAAAATTATGAGTCGATCACATAATTTGGCACAGTTTAAAATAAAAGCATATGTTGACTGAATTTTTCATTTTGGCACTGATTATGCAGTCACATAGGTATGGCTCTAGTTTATGAGTTACTTGAAAATCTATAATCTGGAAATAATAACACAGTGTATTTTAATAACTATATTATAGTAAGTGAGGATATAGGAAAACAGAACCAATAATATTGCAAAGTGCCCGACTGATCAATCTTTAAGGAAAGTCCTACTCAGCAGTAGTGTAACAGCAACATCTGACATTTGAATAACCCAGAAAAAAATATGAATTGTCAGGGAAAGTTTGCTTACAGGGAAATAAAATCCCAATGTGAATTATTAGATTTAGCAATAGTTCATGTTGTAATACAGAAATGTGACTTTAATTGAAGGAGGAAGATAATTACAGTTTAGAAGCCAACTAGTTAATCAACACCACGATCAGAAATGTCTAAGTGACAAGCCTTAGTCCCACACCCAGGAAAAAAGGGTGAACCCAAAAAGTAAGTAAAACAAGTTTCCATTAAAATGTGTTCAAGACACCTGAGCTGTCTGAAACCAAGCCCTGAAACCAAGGGAGGAGGGGAATTTTATGTAACTAATAATTACTAAATTTAAATAAATAATTTCTATACATTTAATATGAAAACAAAAAATTCTGGGCTATTTTGTATCTCTGGAAGTCATATTATGCTGGAAATTGATGCAATGGAATAAAACACAGTTAACATGCATTCCTCAAAAAATATATTCCTTGAACTAATAGTAAAGACAATGAAAAAGAAGCCAGGTCAATCCTACAGATTTATAAGTAACCCAAGTAATGGCAACCTAGATGATAAATGGAAGTAAATAACCATGTCATCTAAGGAACAACTGAATGAACTGGTGACCCCTTAGCTATGAAAACAAAAGATTTATGAGGGTAGAGTAACCCTCTTCAAATATCCAAAAACCTCTAAGTTCTATGTGGCAGAATGCAAGCTATATTCTGTGTGGCAGGTTTCAGTTCAATACCAACTTTTTAGTAATTAGAGCAGCTCAAAAACACCCTGAAAGACAATGGGCTTCCCTTCACTGGAAATATTCAAGTAGATACCAGAGATATTTGATAATGGAGCTCTGCTTGGTTTTAAATATTTTTAACAAAGGAAGAAAAACAGGAACTAACATTAATGAGTGCCTACCATTAGCAAACATTTTGGGTATATTATGTAAATTGGTAGTTTCAAATTCATGCATTAAATATTATTTCTCATGTAAGGAGACTAAAGCTTACAAAGGTTAAGTTGTTAAGAGTTTATCACACACTCAATGATAGACAGATCTAGGATTTAAAACCTGGAAATGACTTTTAAGGTCCCTTGAAAATTCTGTCCTGGATGACACCATGACAGTGAATGTGTTGGTGGTCTAGAGCAGTGGTTCTCAACCTTTCTAATGCCGCGACCCTTCAATACAGCTCCTCATGTTGTGGTGACCCCCAACCATAAAATTATTTTCGTTGCTACTTCATAACTGTAATTTTGCTACCGTTAATGAATCGTAATGTAAATATCTGTGTTTTCCGATGGTCTTAGACTCTACAGTCATGACCCACAGGTTGAGAACCACTAGCAGGGTCGCCTAAGACCATCAGAAAACATAGATATTTACGTTATGATTCATAACAGTAGCAAAATTACAGTTATGAAGTAGCAACAAAAATAATTTTATGGTTGGGGGTCACCACAACATGAGGAACTGTATTAAAGGGTCGAAGCATTAGAAAGGTTGAGAACCACTGGTCTAGAGAATTTCATTCTGAAATTTTCTGTCAATTTCTCTAGTCTGGTATTACGTCTATCAGAATACCAGAGACTCTTTGTCAAAAAGCACATTAGCTTTCCTCCACGTCAAACTCAAAAGATAAGCCATCCTTTAGGTCCTTTCCGGCTGAATTCTGTAGTTTTGATGACCAGAATCCCCAACAACCCATCTAAACTAGAAAGGATAGAGAGTTTTAGCTCACATGGGTCCAACCTAGGCAACTGGATTAATGTTATTAATAAGAGTTCTACAGCCAGTCTAGCTTCAGCAAGAAAGAGTGTCATTATCAATTAGTAGTGTCTGCCATGAATACAGGAGAAAAGAGTGGCAGCAAGGAAGTTTTGTGTTTGTCAACTCTCATCTACCCATTTCCTAAAACTATTTTTCTATTTTTCATTATCAGTTCTGACAAGGATACAAGCTCCATGGGGTCTTTTTACCAAATGACTGTTGGAAATAATGTTTCCTGCTATCATTTCTAAAACCACTAATAGAGGGTATGGGAATACATAATGAGACAGACAGAAGGCAGCTCAAAAATGAATTATCAATATAAATAGGTATTTTAATATAAATTATAATTACTTTGAAAAACCTGCCTTGTCCATTGGTTCCTCTCAGCCTTTCATGTCCAGAAACTGGACTTTACCAGCAGAAACCTGACACTTGATGGCTGACTTACAATAATTGCATTCATACAATACTAATGTATAAATTAGAATGCCAATTTATTAGCAATAAGGGACATTTCTTTCCAGATGGTCAAGACCTCTTTGCTAATCACTATAGGTGTATTTGGTAGGATAAAGTAGGAATCAAAAGCTTCAGAATTTGAGCAGAGGTTAATAGAGTTGAGGGACATTTCCTCCAGATCTTACTGAGGCCACACTAGGCCACACCTCCCTGGTGGCAAGATTGTTCATGTGCCCAAATTCAGAAACTCTCTCCCTAAGATGAAGCCAAAGGCAACTTCCTTAAATCCCCCTTTTGATATTCCTTACCCAGTTGTTGGCCCCAGAAGATAGATTATATTTTACTGTTACTAGTTTAGTTAGGAAAACAACCATATTTCCTTTTCTTTCAAGTTCATGGGGATACCTCACTGTCACATCCATATTTACAGCTGTAACTACTTCTTTCAACTATCAGAGGACAGCCCCTAGGTTCACTGTACATAAGAATGAAGTCTAGCCCTAGCTGGTTTGGCTCAGTGAATAGAGCGTCAGCCTGTGGACTGAAGGGTCCCGGGTTCGATTCCGGTCAAGGGCACATGCCTGGGTTGCGGGCTCGGTCCCCAGTGGGGGGCATGCAGGAGGCAGCCAGTTTGTGATTCTCTCTCATCATTGATGTTTCCATCTCTCTCTCTCTCTCTCCCTTCCTCCCTGAAGTCAATTAAAAATATATATTTTTTAAAAATGAAGTCTATTATTTTAAAAGTACAAAGGAGAATGATACACACCTTCCAGACTCAATACACATTCACCACAGTGACTCTTCTAAAGTGTAGGATTTTTCCCCACCATTTTTAAAAGATACCACGTCTGTTCTTTATGAAGAGTCGCCTATAATGAGGTTTAAATCAATCATTCAGCAAGTGGTTTCCTCCATCACTGAGGCTTCACTGATTCTTGGGTCACTATTATTTCTGATTACTCCTTCTTGCCAGGTACCTAAGTGCTACATCTCTTCTTGGCTCCCCTGCTGTTCTCCTTTTGTTTGTTACCAGGAGCACTAAAGAGCTTGCTTCTGCAGTCTACACCCAACAATCTTGTCTTCACTCCACCCTTGCCTCCCTCCTCACCATTCTTTTGTCTTGTACGCCCACTCAGAATGATGCTGCAGCAATACAAGACAAAGATGGCTTCATTCCATCTCCATCTTTTGCTTCCCTCGTAACAGATGGCCGCGCTTCTGTGCCTAAGTTGTCCAGAAAAGTCTTGCTTTCAGGTCTCCAAGGATTTTGTGGCAATATCATGGACATTTTTCTAGTCCTCTTTCTCCCTGATCTCTCTGCAGAATTTGAAACTCAAATCTTGAAACTTCTGCCTCCTGGTTCTCTCTTTTTCTCTTTGAGTGTTTCCTTTCAACCTCTTTTGTTTCTCCTTAAATGTTACAGTTCCTTGAGGTTTTTATCCTTGGTCCTAATCTCTATTCCTCTTCCCTGGGAAATCCCATTCAGTTTCACAGTTGCTCTTTGCCAGTAACTTCACATCTAGGCACAAGTTCCAGACCCACCCTGCAACTGCCTATGGGATATATTTACACCTAAATGTTGACAGGTGCTTCATCCCCAACCTTCCTTATCCTGAACTCACTATCTTTCCCACAAAACCTGCTCCTCCTTTGCATTTCCATATTAGTTCATGGCACTTCCCAAAGTCCAGAACTGGAAACCTCTTGTCCTTTAAGATTCCCTCCCTCTTCTTCATCAACCGGTAACTAGTCAGTAGTCAAGTGCCACCATTTGTCTTCTATCTCCCCCTTCTTACTACCCTACTGCTACTTTCTTGAAGTTCTCATTGTCTCTTCCCCAACCCCTAGACTCTTGCAAATCGTCCTCTCATCTCTCTACCTCCAGTTTCCCTCTTGTCCATCTAGTACACTGCCAACAATGTTATCTTTCTAAAAATTAAGATCATGTCCATCCCCTGCTTAGCAACCTTAAATGGTCCACCCCCTGACTATGGGACGAAGTCCAAATTCCTTAGGATGGTATTAAAGGTCCTTCCCCATCTGGCCTCGACCTGTTTTTCCAATCTTATCTGTGGGCACTCACTCATACAGACATTATACCCCAGCCAAACCAAACTTTTCACAATTCTTAAAATATGTCTTACATGTTTACACCACCTTCATACAGGCTGGTCCCTCTCCTATAATTTTTTTTTTCTGACTCATTTTTTAAGACTCTATTTGAATGGCATCTCCCTAAGGCCTCCAGAGGCTGTTTTCTCTTTTTTTGGTGCTTCATATGTTTTATATAAATCTTTATTATTAAATTCCTTACCTTATTTTGTAATTATGTCTTAGCGCCTACCCTCTGTTCCCCAAGATATGCCTTCCTTGAAAGCAAGAACTACATACTACTCATTTTCACATCTTCAGGACCCCATAAAACTTGTGGTATATAATATATATATGTAGTGAGTAACTACTATACAAAAATGGGGAATTCAAAGTGAAAGTACTGCACCTTCCCTCCAGAAAGTAGGGGGGAAATGCCTAAACAAAAAAGGACCCTCATTACCTTCTTTCCTAATTCAGCTAATCTAATAGTCAAGTTGAATTAACTGAAAGGATACCAAACAATCCTTTCTCCACAACTTTTATCATCATAGTGCCTGAAATTCCACTTAGGTAAAAGTTACCTTTTTTTTTTTTTTTAATGTAAATAGCTTCAGTGACTACCTCTCCACCCTTTCCCACCTTTATCAGTAAGTCACACCTTAGACTGCATTAGACTAACCAGATGGTTATCCTCCTAATACCTGTTCCCACGCAGGCTAGGCAGTTTCAGAAAGGAAGGAGAAATAAGGGAAATGGAAACCCTCAGGGGAGGACAAACTAATCTTGGATGTGGCTGGAGGGTACTAGGGAGCAACTTCAGAGCACAGGATAGCTGGGGGAGGGGAGAAAGCTGCAGAGAGGAAGAGGGCAGCACAACCAAGATCCAAATTCTATAATGGAAACTTTGGTAGGTACTGGTTCTTCTCCTCCTCCACAGAGCTGGGGAAACACTCAGCAAAACAGCCCCACCTCTGCACACAGGCTTGGCTCTTTGGGGGAAGAGCTCACCTTCCATTGTTACTTAACACCTGCTAACTCTTTGTAAACTACCTATTGTTCCCACCCACTGCCCCATTATCCTGCCTTTCATCTAGTGAGGAGGTGAGGAAGAGGGGGGTGAGCAGGCCTGCAGTCCCAAGACACAGGCTGCCACAGAGAATTAGATCCCACCTGAGATGTTCTGTTTCTCTCTACCTTACCTGTATTGTGGAACGAACGCGAGTGAACGACCACTGGAGTCCAGACCAAATTAAAATTTAGGGAGCCTTTAATAGCCGGCTGGCAACTGCTCTCTCTCCACGCAGGGAGTCCAGAGAGCAGCCCCAACCCTTTGTGAAGGACAGTTTTTAAACACATTCACTACATCCTGTTTTTGCAGAGCAAACAATTTAAAACAAAGTAGTTTTTCTTAAGTAATGTCAGCATGTTATTTACAGGGTCCTGGCACCTGGTGGAGTAAGTAACTGCATCCTGTTCTCAGGAAAGTTGACAGTGATCTATCCTGTAAGGCTTACTGGCATCCTGTTCTCATGATCTATCTTCTAAGGCTTACTGCATCCTGTTCTCAAGAAAGCTGACAGTGATCTATGAAAGAAGGCCTACGTGCTGGGAAGGGGCCATGAGACCGTATCTCAAGGCCTGGCCTGGTGTCAGCACTGACAACTCTATCTGGGGCATAGTCCACGGTCTCTCTGGAATGGGCAAAAATTCCCTCTCCAACACCTCAGGGGTCAGCAGGATTTCTGATGGGAAAACTAGAAGGAAGAAGCCCAGAAAGTTTCTATACAGTGATTATTGCATGTATCCCGAGATGCTTGCTGTCCTGTGAAACTTGTATCAAACCTTGAAGAAACTGAAGCCAAAGGCTGTCCATAAGGATGCCTCACTAGTACTGAATGCATGCCTTTAGCTATGGTTTCTGCAAACTAGCCCTCCAGGTCCTGCCTATCTTCCAAGCCCTGTTCTCCTGCCTTTCTTTGATTCTAGAAGCCATTGCTATTCTCCCAGTAAATTCCTTTATTTAATGGCATAAACCAGTCTGTTTCTGACTGTTTACTTAGCTACTCTGCGAAGGCTACCTGGATCTTCCTGGAACAGTTGCTCAACTCCATCCTTCATTTCCCTTCCCTTTACCATTCCACTGATAGGCACCTGCTCATACCTAGCATTAAGTGTCAAGAAAGAAACATGAATAATGCTAGTCTCAACCCTTGAAGATCTTACACTTTAATAAGCATTTATTAACTGTTATTTCATGGCATTGCAATCATTCATTTTCCTATTAACCTCCTGGAGGGTAAGGACTTTACACAAGCCTACTGCACAATATAATATGAGCTGGAAATGACAGGCACATTCAAATTAGGAAAAATTAGTTTAATAAAAGGATTATTTACAAAGGTGGGGCATGGTGTAGGGAAACAACCAGGGATGGCCATTATTACCCCATGCCCAAAGAGATAAAGGAATGTGACTAAGAAAGCGAAAGTCATAGAGAGAGCCATTGTAATGGGAACTGTGGAATAAGCACCCCAAACTCACTCCCTTCCCTCTAATTTCCTGATTGGGTCCCCACTGGCAAACACAATGAAAGCCAGAGGTCAAGGTTATCATCCGGAGCAGAAAACAGGATGGAGAAAGATAGAAAGTGGATCTGGAAGGGCAAATGGCTTTGTAGGGGCAGCACTCAATGCAGGTGTGTTAAATTAGAGTACTAATACATGCATATAGATAACGGATTTCTAGTTTCCCTTTTCTCATGTGGTTAGTTTTCAAGTAGCTATATTAGTGTTTTCATTGACAGCTTTCCTGATCCATGCAAGTTTTATTCTCTTCTTCCTCTCTGAATTTTACATTTATATATATATTTTAAAGACAATTGTCCTAAATCTAATTATAATCAGTGTGGACATTAATAATCAGTGTCTACTCTTGAAACCCTGATGAAAAATTACTTTCCTATCTTCCCATGCATTTTCATCCCCTCCATCCTGTGCACCTAAGTGTAACAAAATCATGGGCCCTTGGAGTCATGGGAAGCTGACATAGAAAAGGCAGAACTACCCCAGGCTATGGAGATGGTGTGCAGTATACTGAAGTGGTGATCATGGCACAAGGGAATTTTGGAAAAGGAAACATTGATGGTCAAGTTCAAGACTATAGCAAATATTGCACCACTATCGACGACCTTAAGACTCAGGTAAGTTGTCTTACATGAAAAAAACAAAACAAAATACTTTTTCCCTGGGTAACATATATTATATCATATAAATTAATGCATTTAATTAAAAAGAAAAATATCTGATGTGCATAAAAAGTAACATAAAATGGCTTGGCACTCATTTGAAAGAGGAGCATTTGACTTATTTCTCTATATTTCAGAAGTTCTAAAAGAAAATATATTGAGCTAAAAGGTACCATAACAATTGCAGAAATATTTGAATTTATGGTTTATCTAGTTTATACAAATTAAATTATGGTTGTCAAACACTTATAATTATTGAATCTATAAAGGATATAATCTGGACCTAATAAAACCTAATATATTTTGTTGAATGATATGGTTCCTTTTCCTCTCTCAAAGTTCAACACAAATGTTACTTTAAAAAACATTAGAGAGAAACCAAGATGGCGGCATAGGTGAAACACCTAACCTGCAGCCGGGCACAACAATTTCAAAGGCACAACTAGAGATCAGAACGGACATCGTCCAGAACCACAGGAGAGCTGGCGGACTGAAATGCCCACAGCTGGGGGGAAGGAGAGGGCCACGGGGACAATCGGGGGAGCCGTAAAAGCCTGAGGTATGGAGAAACTGGCGGAGACACGAGCGCGCGCGCCTGCGGGGAAGATGGAGCCGGAGAGGAGGGGGCGGCTGACGGCCTGGCCGGCGTTCACTAGCAGGAAGGAGATAAAGGCTCCGGAGTGCGCTAAGCGCCGGCTCCGACTGCACTGAGCGCCAGTTCCGGGCGAAACCCTGGGAAGCCAGGCGCAGGCTGGGGGAATGAATCTGGGCTGTGGGGCGCAGGCACAGAGGAGCGGGGGAAGGCAGAGCTCCAGAGGCGCGCACGGGAAGGGGCGCAAAGGACTGACTGTTGCCTGCGCCACTGAACTGCCCTAGCGGGAAGGAGACATAAGCTCAGGACCGTGCTGAACCCCAGTTCCGACTGCACTGAACCCCAGTTCCGACTGCACTGAACCCCAGTTCCGGGCGAAACCCTGGGAAGCCAGGCGCACGCTGGGGGAATGAATCTGGGCTGTGGTGGCGGAGGCACAGAGGAGCGGGGGAAGGCAGAGCTCCAGAGGCGCGCACAGGAAGGGGCGCAAAGGACTGACTGTTGCCTGCGCCACTGAACTGCCCTAGCGGGAAGGAGACATAAGCTCAGGACTGTGCTGAACCCCAGTTCCGACTGCACTGAACCCCAGTTCCGGGCGAAACCCTGGGAAGCCAGGCGCACGCTGGGGGAATGAATTTGGGCTGTGGTGGCGGAGGCACAGAGAAGCGGCGGCTCCAGACGCGCGCACTGGAAGGTGCGCAGAGGACGGACTTTTGCCTGCGCCACTGGGTGGCCCTGCTGGGAAGGAGACAGGGACGCCAGACTGCGCTGAGACCCAGTTCCAACTGCACTGAAACCCAGTTCCAGGCGAGAATCTGGGAGTCCAGATTCATTAGGGGAGGGACTGGACTGTTTGGCAGTGGGCGAAATTCCAGGGCGCGTTTCTCTCAGAGGTGTTTGCAAGGAATACAGAGGGACACAGACACAGGAGCCTCATAGGGCGGGGCTGACAGGAAGCCAAGGTTGTAGGCTCCACCCTGTAGCTCCGCCCCAGCCAAGCTGAGCAGAAGCTTTTTCCTGCTGAGTGCCTCAGGTAGTGGCTGACCCACACTGCATTGGAGACCCAGAAACGAGGGCATCTAGTGGTTGGTGGGAGATGACACCAGATTTCAATCACTTGCATAAGGGAGGCATTCTAGAGGCAGACTCAGTGAGCGCCAAGGCATTGCTGCATCAAGACCCGGCCCACAAACATGTCTCCTGCACAGCAACTCTTCCTATAAGGACAAAGAGGGTCCTCACGGCCAATTGGCCTGGACGACAATTCCTCCCAGTGACACCAACAACAATCAAGACTTAACTGTACAAAGGAGGACCAAGATGGAGACATAGGGCGGCAGCCTGATCGTTGCCTACCACAACAATATTGAGACTACGACGGGAGAGCAGAGCAGACACCAGCCAGAAAGACCGGGGGGCTGGCTGAGCAGATGCTCTACAACTAGAATAAAAGAGAGGGGTACGCAGGATGATGCTGATGCCGGTGACCCAAAGTCCACACTTTAAGAACTATGGCTCAGGCGACACAATGGTGGCCTGGAACGTGCTCGGCGCAGTTCCCCCGGCGGTCTCCGGCTGAGGGGACGGCTCCACTCGCTGCCGAGCACGGACAGACGAGCCCCTGGGAGACATGGGGTGGGAGACTCCGTGCTTGCTGACCTCCGAGTCCTTCAAGAATCTCAATGCCCCGAAGTGGCCAGGTGCGCACGCTCAGCGACAGGCCACCGTTGCAGACCCAAGGGCCGACGCAGCGACACCGGACCAGCCCACCGCCGGGCACCGGGCACACCGGAGCCTTGCCGAGCCCGCCGCCCAACGAGTTCTGCGGCAGCCGCCATGGAGCTCTGAGAAAATGACCGAAGGAATTGCTGAGAGGGAATTGACCAACAGGAATTGGGATCAAGAAGACGAAACCCCGCTGAGACCCGAGTCCAGGCGAGCCTGCGAGCCTCTGGGCTCAGATGTGGTCACACGCCTCTGGGTCTAGGTGAGGCCTCACGCCCCTGGGTTTGGGTGAGGCCACACGCCCCTGGGTCCAGGTGAAGCTGGATTCCAGGTTCGGGTGAGGCCATGTGCCCCTGGGTCCGGGCGAATCTGAACCCTGGGTCCGGGTGAGGCCGTGGGCCCCTGGATCCGGGTAAGGCTGGGTCCCGAGTACGGGTGAGGCCGTGAGCCCCTGGATAGGGGGAGACCACGCGACCAGGGGTCTGAGAGAGGTAACGCGCCCCTGGGTCCGGGTGGCTTCGTGCACCTAGGTCCAGGTGAGGCCACGTGCCCCTGGGTCTGAGAGAGGCCACGCACCCCTAGGTCCGGGCGAGACCATGTGTCCCTGGATCCGGGTGGGGCCTCGTGCACCTAGGCCCGGGTGAGGCCACATGCCCCTGGGTCTGGGAGAGGCCAAGCGTCCCTGGGTCCGGGTGAGACCATGTGTCCCTGGATCCGGGTGAGGCCTCGTGCACCTAGGCCTGGGTGAGCCCAAGTGGCCCTGGGTCTGGGAGAGGCCAAGCGTCCCTGGGTCCGGGTGCGACCATGTGTCCCTGGATCCGGATGAGGCCTCGTGCACCTAGGCCCGGGTGAGCCCAAGTGGCCCTGGGTCTGGGAGAGGCCAAGCGTCCCTGGGTCCGGGTGAGACCATGTGTCCCTGGATCCGGGTGAGGCCTCGTGCACCTAGGCCCGGGTGAGCCCAGGTGGCCCTGGGTCTGGGAGAGGCCAAGCGTCCCTGGGTCCGGGTGAGACCATGTGTCCCTGGATCCGGGTGAGGCCTCATGCACCTAGGCCCGGGTGAGCCCAAGTGGCCCTGGGTCTGGGAGAGGCCAAGCATCCCTGGGTCCGGGTGAGACCATGTGTCCCTGGATCCGGGTGAGGCCGCGTGCACCTAGGCCCGGGTGAGCCCAAGTGGCCCTGGGTCTGGGAGAGGCCAAGCGTCCCTGGGTCCGGGTGCGACCATGTGTCCCTGGATCCGGATGAGGCCTCGTGCACCTAGGCCCGGGTGAGCCCAAGTGGCCCTGGGTCTGGGAGAGGTCAAGCGTCCCTCGGTCCGGGTGAGACCATGTGTCCCTGGATCCGGGTGAGGCCTCGTGCACCTAGGCCCGGGTGAGCCCAAGTGGCCCTGGGTCTGGGAGAGGCCAAGCGTTCCTGGGTCCGGTTGAGACCATGTGTCCCTGGATCCGGGTGAGGCCTCGTGCACCTAGGCCCGGGTGAGCCCAAGTGGCCCTGGGTCTGGGAGAGGCCAAGCGTCCCTGGGTCCGGGTGAGACCATGTGTCCCTGGATCCAGGTGAGGCCGCGTGCACCTAGGCCCGGGTGAGCCCAAGTGGCCCTGGGTCTGGGAGAGGCCAAGCGTCCCTGGGTCCGGGTGCGACCATGTGTCCCTGGATCCGGATGAGGCCTCGTGCACCTAGGCCCGGGTGAGCCCAAGTGGCCCTGGGTCTGGGAGAGGCCAAGCGTCCCTGGGTCCGGGTGAGACCATGTGTCCCTGGATCCGGGTGAGGCCTCGTGCACCTAGGCCCGGGTGAGCCCAAGTGGCCCTGGGTCTGGGAGAGGCCAAGCGTCCCTGGGTCCGGGTGCGACCATGTGTCCCTGGATCCGGGTGAGGCCTCGTGCACCTAGGCCCGGGTGAGCCCAAGTGGCCCTGGGTCTGGGAGAGGCCAAGCGTCCCTGGGTCCGGGTGAGACCATGTGTCCCTGGATCCGGGTGAGGCCTCGTGAACCTAGGCCCGGGTGAGCCCAAGTGGCCCTGGGTCTGGGAGAGGCCAAGCGTCCCTGGGTCCGGGTGAGACCATGTGTCCCTGGATCCGGGTGAGGCCTCGTGCACCTAGGCCCGGGTGAGCCCAAGTGGCCCTGGGTCTGGGAGAGGCCAAGCGTCCCTGGGTCCGGGTGAGACCATGTGTCCCTGGATCCGGGTGAGGCCTCGTGCACCTAGGCCCGGGTGAGCCCAAGTGGCCCTGGGTCTGGGAGAGGCCAAGCGTCCCTGGGTCCGGGTGAGACCATGTGTCCCTGGATCCGGGTGAGGCCGCGTGCACCTAGGCCCGGGTGAGCCCAAGTGGCCCTGGGTCTGGGAGAGGCCAAGCGTCCCTGGGTCCGGGTGCGACCATGTGTCCCTGGATCCGGATGAGGCCTCGTGCACCTAGGCCCGGGTGAGCCCAAGTGGCCCTGGGTCTGGGAGAGGCCAAGCGTCCCTGGGTCCGGGTTAGACCATGTGTCCCTGGATCCGGGTGAGGCCTCGTGCACCTAGGCCCGGGTGAGCCCAAGTGGCCCTGGGTCTGGGAGAGGCCAAGCGTCCCTGGGTCCGGGTGCGACCATGTGTCCCTGTATCCGGGTGAGGCCTCGTGCACCTAGGCCCGGGTGAGCCCAAGTGGCCCTGGGTCTGGAAGAGGCCAAGCGTCCCTGGGTCCGGGTGAGACCATGTGTCCCTGGATCCGGGTGAGGCCTCGTGCACCTAGGCCCGGGTGAGCCCAAGTGGCCCTGGATCTGGGAGAGGCCAAGCGTCCCTGGGTCCGGGTGAGACCATGTGTCCCTGGATCCGGGTGAGGCCGCGTGCACCTAGGCCCGGGTGAGCCCAAGTGGCCCTGGGTCTGGGAGAGGCCAAGCGTCCCTGGGTCCGGGTGCGACCATGTGTCCCTGGATCCGGATGAGGCCTCGTGCACCTAGGCCCGGGTGAGCCCAAGTGGCCCTGGTCTGGGAGAGGCCAAGCGTCCCTGGGTCCGGGTGAGACCATGTGTCCCTGGATCCGGGTGAGGCCGCGTGCACCTAGGCCCGGGTGAGCCCAAGTGGCCCTGGGTCTGGGAGAGGCCAAGCGTCCCTGGGTCCGGGTGCGACCATGTGTCCCTGGATCCGGGTGAGGCCTCGTGCACCTAGGCCCGGGTGAGCCCAAGTGGCCCTGGGTCTGGGAGAGGCCAAGCGTCCCTGGGTCCGGGTGAGACCATGTGTCCCTGGATCCGGGTGAGGCCTCGTGAACCTAGGCCCGGGTGAGCCCAAGTGGCCCTGGGTCTGGGAGAGGCCAAGCGTCCCTGGGTCCGGGTGCGACCATGTGTCCCTGGATCCGGGTGAGGCCTCGTGCACCTAGGCCCGGGTGAGCCCAAGTGGCCCTGGGTCTGGGAGAGGCCAAGCGTCCCTGGGTCCGGGTGAGACCATGTGTCCCTGGATCCGGGTGAGGCCTCGTGCACCTAGGCCCGGGTGAGCCCAAGTGGCCCTGGGTCTGGGAGAGGCCAAGCGTCCCTGGGTCCGGGTGAGACCATGTGTCCCTGGATCCGGGTGAGGCCGCGTGCACCTAGGCCCGGGTGAGCCCAAGTGGCCCTGGGTCTGGGAGAGGCCAAGCGTCCCTGGGTCCGGGTGCGACCATGTGTCCCTGGATCCGGATGAGGCCTCGTGCACCTAGGCCCGGGTGAGCCCAAGTGGCCCTGGGTCTGGGAGAGGCCAAGCGTCCCTGGGTCTGGGTGAGACCATGTGTCCCTGGATCCGGGTGAGGCCTCGTACACCTAGGCCCGGGTGAGCCCAAGTGGTCCTGGGTCTGGGAGAGGCCAAACGTCCCTGGGTCCGGGTGCGACCATGTGTCCCTGGATCCGGATGAGGCCTCGTGCACCTAGGCCCGGGTGAGGCCACGTGCCCCTGGGTCTGGGAGAGGCCAAGCGTCCCTGGGTACGGCTGAAGCCAGATCCTGGGTCCGGGTGAGGCCGTGCGCCCCTGGATCCATCCGGGTGAGGCTGGGTCCCATGCCCGGGTGAGACCACGCGCCTCTTGGGTATGGGTGAGGCCACGTGCCCCTTAGTCCGGGTGACGCCGTGCCCCTGGGTTCGGCCGAGACCAAACCAGAGGGAGTCGGACCTCCATTACCACCATTTGTCCACCATCCAGAGCTGAGGGGTCAGTGCTGACATGTACACATAGGGAACTACTGGACAGTGAAATTGGGTCTCAAGAGAACTGTTGGTCCAGGGGGAAGCTCGCTACAGATTGATTCATTTGCCTGTCAGCATAACTATTATTGCTCGTCTCACATTCAGTTCTTATTAGTATATATCTAGTGACATATGATCTCGCTCATCTAGGGGAAATGATGAACAACATAGACTGAGGAACAAGAACAGAACCAGAAGCAAGGAGGCATCGATCGGACTATCGGGCCTCAGAGGGAGGATAGGGGAGGGTAGGGGGAGGGTGGGGGGGAGGGGGAGAGTTCAACCAAAGGACCTGTATGCATGCATATAAGCCTATCCAACGGTTAAGTTCAACAGGGGATTGGGGCATGCGTGGGGAGAGGGGTGGGATGGGAATGGGGGGATGAGGACAAATATGTGACACCTTAATCAATAAAGAAATTAAAAAAAAAAAAAAAAAAAAAAAAAAAACATTAATACTCTGCTTGAGTTCAACATTTCCAGGCTCATTGTGGATGACTTCAAGCTCACAAAATACATAAAGGTTTAACTGTCAAGATAATACAGGGTGGGGTAAAATTAGGTTTACAGTTGTGAGTATAAGAAACAGATAATTTATTTTTGTATTCTTATTTATTAATTACTAGAGGCCCAATGCATGAAGATTCGTGCAAAAATGGGCCTTCCTTCCCCTGGCTGCCAGCACCACCTTCGCTCCAGCCGGAGCCATCTTTCTGCCTTCACTCCACCCAGAGCCGCCTTTCTGCCTTCCCACGTTGCCCAGAGGGCCAGAGCGGCTGGGGCGGTGCAGAATACCTGCATCCCACCCCTGGCCACTCAGCCCCTGTGTATGCAAATTAACCCACCAGCTTTGTTGGGTTAATTTGCATACTCACTCCTGATTGGCTGGTGGTCAATTTGCATCTTTCTCTTTTATTAGTGTAGACTGTATTATTTTCCATACGAACAACTGTAAACCTAATTTTCCAGTGCTGAACTAACCCAAAAAGCCTTGGATGAATTCATGCTTTGATGAGTTGCTACTTTCTGAGTCTAAATATTTTGCTAATTAAAAAATAACAACTCCCCTTTCTCCACCTCCCAGCAAAACTTACTTCTCAGGGTGACAGTAAAGATCAAATGAATCACTTATATTAAAACACTTTGTAAAATGTAAAAATAAACATATTATCTTATATTGGTCCTAAATATTTTTTGCAATAGGTTTGCCAAGTAAAATACATGACACCCAGTTAAATTGGAATGTCAGATAAACAATGAATAATATTTTAGTAGAAATATACCCCCAAATATTGCATGGGATATACTGTTCATCTAAAATTCAAATTTACTTGGGGGTTCTGTATTTTTATTTTATTTTAGAGAGAGAGAGAGGAAGGGAGAGGGATAGAGAGCTAGAAACACCAATGATAGAAAAACATCATTGACTGGCTGCCTCCTGCACAGCCCCCACTGAGGATCAAGCCCACAACCCCAGCATGTGCCTGGGACTGGGAATAGAACCGGTGACCTCTTGGTTCCTGGGTTGATGCTCAACTGCTGAGACACACCGGCTGGGCAAGTTCTGTATTTTTATTTGCTAAATCTAATAAAACTATTTTGTATCTCCTAGAAATGTTTTAAAATCTTTAAAATGATTTCTAAAATCTATATTTCTAGTTTTAGCTTTTTAAATTCTTTTTTAATATATATGTATATTAATTTCAGAGAGGAATGAAGAAGGATAGATAAAAACATCAATGATGAGAGAGAATCATTGATTAGCTGCCTCTTGCACACCCCACCCTGGGGAGCAGCCCGAAACCCAGGCATGTGCCCTGAGCGGAATCGAACTGTGACTTCCTGGTTCATAGGTGGATGCTCAACTGCTAAGCCATGCCGGCTGGGCTACACTGCCATTTTTAATGAATTATCTTTTCACTTTTCCTTTCCCTTCCTTCAGAAGCAATCCTTTAAATCTAATTTAACAGAAACTGAAAGTAACTACTGTGCTCAACTTTCACAAATGCAACAGATGATCAGCAATCTGGTTCTCCCTCAGCAATGGAAGTTCAAGTTTAACAAATCAGACCTCAAGCAGAGAGCCAGAACACTGAGTAGGAACAACTCCTGAGATTGAAAAGTACCACAAACTAATGAATAAAAGATCTGGGTAAGTGATAAAATAAATAATCCACCAAAACCCTACCCCTTATTACTCGGTTTTTAAATAGATTGTGTATATTTCTCAAACCTAGAATATCAGGCCAAGTAGCACTTGCCATAAAATAATTTACCATTGTGATTGATTCAACCCTAACCCAGTCAAATCTATTATCCTCAAAACATATCCACATCACAGTGTTTGTAAAACATCTTTGAAAATAATGTTTTAAAATCAGCTAAACAAAAAAGTGACATTCTTCAAATCTACTTACCTTAAAAATTCTTTTTAATTCATTTATAAGTAGGAAATGCAAGCTTATCCTAAATAGATTTGCTGTAATAAAAAGGTTCCATCCTCACCACTGTAATTTCTGGAACAGTCTTGGAAACCACAAAGCACAGTTTACACATCTGTCAGTGAAAGGTAGTGGTTAAGAGTGTGGGATCTAGAGAAGACAGACCTGGTTTCAATTCTGGCTCATCTACTAATTTATTAGCTGTATTACCCTGTGCAAGTACAAGATATATAGGGTATCCTCTAAAATGCATACAAGTTTGAATAATTATTAATTCCAATGGATTAAATTTATTCATAAAGAAAGAAATACCAATTGAGCTTTCAGCCATAAAGTGTATATACATTTTTTGGGATACCCTATATAACGACTCTAAGTTTCAGTTTCCTCCTTTGTAAAACTGGTCTAATAATAGTACCTGCCTTAAAGGGTTGCTAAGTGAGTTACAGGAGAAAATGTACATATAGCCCTTAACACAGTATATGGCACAAAGTTAATTACTCTTAATGTTCTTACACTTAGAGCAACTTGATAGCTGTGTGATGGATTGTTACAACAGTTATCCCGGTATAGATTGTGGAGGCCTCATCCTTGGATAGTTGGTTTAAAAAAAAACCAATTCCGCTAGATTATATTTAGATCATAGCATTTATATTCTAGATGTCAAGAAAAATAAAATTGACATCTCACAGTTCTGTAAATATCCACTCATTTCTAGCTTTAGGACTAGAAATTTCTAACCATAGCATCCCATTTTAACCAAAATGGCCAATATGGAAAATATTTTTAAGAGACACCTGTAGTAGTGTCAATTAAAAAAATAAAGTTAAAAAAAAAGACACCAGAAAGTTTGATGGCTTTTGAGTTACGGAAAATGGAAAATCCCAAGTACCCAGATCCCATTAATGTCATAGTTTATTATGAAATTAATTCAGACATATATCATGTGTTCAAGACTTAAAAACCTGATGAGAAGCAGTTAATCTCCATAATGGGTGTTAGCTCCATCTGGGAAAGGCAGCATTATAAAAGGATTAGCACTGCAATTATGCTTGTGGCTAACTGATCTGATTAGTTATTTTAATGACTGATCTGAAGCTGGCCAATCCTGCCAAAGAGAAAATTCCAGAAATCCAAGCAGGAGGGACCCTCAAAAAGTTAGGACAGAGTCTAGCCTGGGTACAGACAAGATCTACAAGTCTGACCTCTTCAAGAGCAGGAACTCTTTTCTCATTCTTTTTCTTTTCAAATTAGTCTGTTTGTTTTTTCATTGCAAATGCAATGATAACAAGGAAGGCTTGTCCAGTCTGAGAAAAAAAATAAAATCCCTTATGTTCCTGTTAACTTTCTAAGTCACTAGGTTAGAACATACAATGCCGGGTCAGAGTTTCTTATTATGTTAAAGCAAAAGCTCTGAAGATAAATAGATCTGTGTTCAAATCCCAGCTGAGCCCCTTTATTGGATAATTTTGGGCAAACTACTTAATTTTTTTTTAGTTAAAATAAAAGCTGATGTGACAAAAACTCAGGTCAAGTGCTTAGCACAGGCCTTGGAATATAGAAAAGTCTCAACAAGTTCTATAAGCTCTAATTATCTGAGAACTGACATTGCATGTTGATTTAATGAGTTTAATTGCTTTCATTATATTCTTTAACCTCTATGTCAGTGGTTCTCAACCTTCCTAATGCCGCGACCCTTTAATACAGTACCTCATGTTGTGGTGACCCCCAGCCATAAAATTATTTTCGTTGCTACTTCATAACTGTAATTTTGCTACTGTTATGAATCGTAATGTAAATATCTGATATGCAGGATGTCTTAGGCAACCCCTGTGAAAGGGTCGTTCGACCCCCAAAGGGGTCGCGACCCACAGGTTGAGAACCGCTGCTCTATGTGAACCATTTGTAATCCAAAATTTTCCCTATTTTTTTTTTATCCTCACCCAAGGATATGTTTTTAATTGATTTTAGAGAGATGGAGGGAGGGACAGAGAGAGAGAGAGATTGTTGTGAGAGAGAAACATCGATCAGTTGCCTCCCGTACGTGCCCTGACCGGCCGGGGATCTAACCCAAAACCTGGGTATGGGTCCTGACCAGGAATTCAATCTGCCACCTTTCAGTGTAAGGGACGACACTCCAACCAACTGAGCCACACTGGCCACCACTTCTATTCTTTTCCAGACTCCCTAAGTAAAAATTAACAAGACCTGGTAACGAAGTCATTTTCTCATTACCAGCCATCTTTGAGTTGATCTATTTTGATAGACCATCACAACTGGACCTCAAGGAATTTTCTTGGATTTATGAATGGCGAGGGGGCGGGCCAGTTAGCCACTGAATTTTTTATTGGATTCTGTAGAGGTTGGTTGGTTAGTTGGTTTGGTACTTTCAACTTTACTAATTTTTATAAAAATCAAAAGAGATATTATGTTTCTATTTTCAGTTCCATATCAGAAAGTGAGCAATTGTCTTTCGAAAAATGAAGTTAACTCAATCAATAGGAAAAAATATATAACATACTAATGAAACTTGCTAAGTCGCTGTTACATTTAATCCTTAAATTACACCATGCTAATGGGCTAGCTAACCAGAAGACCAACCAAAATAGTCAATTTTCCTAATTAAAAGACTGAAATTTTGGAAGTACAGGTATATTTTAGCAACTTATAATTATCAAGATAATTCTCAACACATCCAAGACCAAAAAAGGGACCTTTAATGAAGAGGAAAAGGTGAGAGCCAAAATGTTAAAAATATATATATATTCTAAGGTATAAATCTTTACCTATTTTAAGATATCTTAAGTATCCTATGCAGAATCTTAGATTGCTTATCATTTTTATACAACATCCTCATATCTATAAAGCACATGTTATAATTTACTTAAAGAAAAATTAAATTAGTTGTTTTCAACTAGGCTTTATTTAAATTTTGAACTAGTATCATTACCAAAACATATGGAAGAAGAGTTTAGAAAACAAAATAAAGACAAAGAAAATAAAGTGAAAAAAGTCACTGAGGTATATGAAAATGTTCAGAGAACAGTAAGTACCTATCGGGTACAGCAAGAGTATAAGGCATCTCCCTTTTCTAAAGGAACTTAAATGTCTTATCTCATTGGGAACAATAATAATACAGCATATTATAAAATACTACGTTATACACAGGAAATGAAAAGAATATGACAAGATTAACCATGAGAAACCTCATGAAGGAGATGGCATTTAAGCCAGAGCTTGGAGTTGAGGTAGAATGATTTGAATAAACAACAAAATTGAAAAAGAATGTTCCAAACCAGTAGCAACAAAGGCCTTAAAATAGGATAAAGCATAGTATCTCGGCCAAGATTTAAAAGAAAGCCTTGCTTATAATTAAGGGATTTTTTAAGGAAATGCTAACATTTTTTCATTGGATTGGAGATTATTATTATTACAGATCTTTTAACATTTACTATTATTATTCTCCATATTTTACAGGGTAGTAAAATGAAGCACAGAAAGGCTGAGTGTCTTGCCCAAGGCCACATAATTACTTTATGAAGAGACTCCAGCACTCCTTCCACTCCACCACAGGGAGCGTGAGGTTGGACAGATGGAGTAGTGCAAGGTCATTGAAAAGGTTTAATGCATCCACAAGAGAAATCCATTGCAGGTGCTTGAGTAAGCGGATAAAGTGATGACAGTACTTTTTCAAGAACATTAATCTTGCATCAGTGAACACAATAGATCTTAAGTGGCACAGCAGGGAGTCAAGAAAATCACTTCAGGAGCTGGTGATGTAACCCCTGAGAGAAGTGGTGAGAACCTGGATGAGGACAGTTGCAGAGTCAAGACAAACAGTGACAAAATTAGTGACTTGGTGGATGCAGGAGATAAAGAAAAGAATGAAGTTAAAAATGAAAGCGAGAGCACCATTCCCCAAAGCTAAGATTTGGAAACAGCCTAAGTGCCCATCAGCAAATGAGTGGATTAAAAAACTGTGTTACATCTACACAATGGAATACTACACTTGGGTAAAAAAGGAGTTCTTACCATTTGCAACAACATGGATGGAGCTGGAGAGCATTATGCTAAGTGAAATAAGCCAGGCAGAGAAAGATAAATATCACATAATCTCACTCATTTATGGAATATAGTGAACAAAATCAACTGATGAACAAAAACAGATCCAGAGACAGAGAAACATCGATCAGAACATCAAACCTCAGGGAAGGTAGGGGACGGTGCGGGTAAGAGGGAGAGATCAACCAAAGGACTTATATGCATGCATATAAGCCTAATCAATGGACACAGACAACAGGAGGGTAAGGGCATGAATGGAGGGGGGGGGGCGGGTAATCGGGGAATAAGGACACATATGTAATACCTTAATCAATAAAGAATTTTTTTTTTTAAATGAAAGCAAGTATTAGCCAGAGATGGCATGGTTTGTCACATAGTTATCAATAAAACACCATTCCCTGCCCTACCTCCTCCCCAGTCATTCTCTTCCTCACTAGCCATATTCCAACAACCAATCTTATCCTTTCATTCATTCATATTTTGCTGGCCTACTGCAGGTTAGTCAGTGGTTTAGGCTTTGAGAAACTGAGATCACAGTGACAGTAATAGTAATAACAAAAAAACACATTTATTAAACATATATTCTACATGTACCAGGCACTGTCCTAAAGGCTGGGTATTTACTAACTCATTTAACGATAGGATAGGCAAAATTATTATTCCTATTTTAGAGATGAAGCAAAGCAATACAGTAAGTGGTGGAGCCTGCATTGTAGCCCAAGCTGTCTGACTCTAGAGCCCACCCACTTAGATACTCTGCTATACTACACTGAAAGCCTTCATGCAATTTCCATATATTTGTGGCTTCCATTACAGTGTATCCCATAAGTTTTTTAAAAATTGTATAATATGGGCGTGTCTTCATATTTTAGAGCCTTGAATTTTATAAGGTTGCCAATGAGAAGATATGGGCTTTACCTTAGTTGTTCTCATTACTCAGCGATCTGGGAGAAAGATACTAAACCCATCAAACAGTTCTACAACTTTCCTCCTGGCTTTGCCTCCATAGGTAGTAATCACAAAGGCACATCCAGAAATTCATATCTAGTCACACAACATTAAAGTAATGCATGTCTAATTCTCAAACTTTATGCGATAAGCAATAGAAAATGCTAAACATTTAGCTTATCCGCCTTGCCATCTTGAGGCATAACCTGCATTACCAGATTCACCTTTCTGCACCTAACCAAATTACTCATTAAATCTCAGTTACTCAATCAGAGAAAGAACCATGCAAATAGAATTCTCAACTAGAAACTTCAAGAGAGAATTTTACTTGAAGCAAAATAAGGAAGAAATTGGAATGATCCAAATCCCAACAGTAAGGCAAGCAAAACTGCTAACAAAGATGAGACAATGACGTGCTTCAAGAGCCCCAGCCTAATTAACCACACAGGAATAGCACCTATACTTTTCCTAACCATGACCCAAAATCGAGAAGCAATTAAAGAATAAATTGATAAACTGGAGTACATGAAAATAAAATACCATAAGTAAGGTCATCAATTCTAAGATTGAACACATTGTAGACTGCCCCACCACAACTCTTCTAAACCTGCCCTCTGAAAGGATGGCAATGTTCCCACTTGCCAAACCAGCAGTCTCCTTTGACCTTGACCAATATCTCTGGGTTCTCTCCTCTCCTGGTTTCCGTGATCCTTGTTTTCCCTTCCCCCAGTCCTAGGTGCCCTATTATTCCCTAGCTCTTCTTCCCAGCTCCTAACATGGCTGTCCCCAAAAGTTCAGGCGTGGATCTTCTGTTCATTTCTTTCTGAACTCCTTCCCTTAGGGATGTTAACTATCCTGAAGTCTGCTGCTCCAATCTCTCTCCTGAACTATAATCCTATGGCTCTTAACTACTGAAAGATATTTTCATATGAATATCCTGATATTAGTACTTCATATGCACATCTTAAACCAAATTCATCTTTTCCTCGAAACTTGACTTCACTAATCTTTCAGTTGTGGCCTCACACATCACACACACACACACACACACACACACACACCTGTTGGAGCTCCTCTCTGCACTCCCTCAACACCATGTCTATACCTCAAAAAGCCCGGATTACCCTACACACACACACACACACACACACACACACACACACACACACCTGTTGGAGCTCCTCTCTGCACTCCCTCAACACCATGTCTATACCTCAAAAAGCCCGGATTACCCTATTATAATCTCTGGTTCATGGGTATGTTTGTTTGCCTCTCCAAGTAGATTATAAACTCCCTGAGGGGCAGGAATTGTATCTTAATTGCCTATGTATCCCCAGAGACTTTTACAGGTGCTCAATATAATCTGCTAAGAGAAATTCATCAACATGGACCATCTGTTCCAGCCAAACTGGTCCATCTAGAGTGTCCACATGATTGGCATTTTCACAGATCCCACTTCCGAGAGCAGTCCTCTCGCAGCTGCTGCACATATGGAAAAGCACTACCCATCCTTCACAAGACTTAGCTAAAATTTCACCTGCACCATCAAACTTGATCAGATGATCCTTTCCCAAGACTCCTCACTCATCAGTCTTACAGTGGCAGGTCAGTGTCATAAAACAGTATCACCTTTGAAGCTACATAGGCCTGATTTAAAAACAAGCTCTAACATAAACTAGCTGAGTTACTCTGGGCAAAATCCTAAAGCTTTTTAACCCTTTGTACACCATAAGCGTCTATAGATGCTTTAAAAAAATCATTTTTCATGAGAATTTTCTACTCAAAATATTCAAGAACACCCAAATTGTAATGTATTTATTTTATTTTATATTTATAATATTCAGTGAAAATTTATTTTTTAATTAAATTCAAAATATCCTGGCATGTGGGGATGGTTTCCATTTTGGACGAGTGGCAGTTAACTGGTTAAAGCTATAAAATTAGGTAAATAATACCTATCATATAGGATTTGGGGGAGGGGTAAAGAAGAGTAAACATAGTGGATGTTCGGGAAATGTTAACTCCTCCCACCCAACCATCCTCCACTTCATTTACCATTGCTGTAGCCCTTAAGTTAATAATGTATGTCATGTCTCCTCAATTAGATCCCAACGACTTGTAAGATCCTTAAGGGCAGGAGCGGAATCTCATTCATCTTTCTATCTTCCAAGCACCTATCAATGTATCTTACATAGAAACACAATAAAAAGTGAGGAAAATGAAATGACATTTACAGTGGATTATGGCAATCAAGTGTAAACTGTGCCAAGATTAGAACTGACAATTGTACATATTCATCCAATTTAGCTGCAAATTTATTACATGGCACCTCGGTAATTTCACTTATGCCTAAGGCTGATTTCAACAAATGACAGTACAAATAAAGACAAACCTATTTGTAGAGTGTATATATTAATAAGTAACCTTTGATAATGACATGAAAGGTGGTTTAAAATAAATGTTACAGTATTAGAAGACTATACATGTTTTTTCCCATGTGCTTTTATGCAATGGTTTCTTTTCACATATTCTTTGATTTATTATAATTGTAGCAGATCTCTTCATACCACTTGTTAATGAATTGAAACTAGATTGAGATGTTTCTATCTTTCCACCAGGGTACAAAATTAAAGACTAATATTAAAACAAAACTGGTAAGATCAAGATTCAAAACTTGCAATAAATACAGGTAAAAATCTTCCAAATGTTTTAACTAAAATGTCTTCTTTCCAAATTGCTTTCATTAATATCAAGCCTTTAAGATCTTCTCTAAACTTATTGGAATATTTTTTCTCTATCCTGATTTATCATGGCTTTCCTTCATCACATATTATCTTCATCAGGAATCAATTCCCATGGTTGGGTTTCATTTTTTCTTTTAACTATTGCCCCACTTGCATGTGCTAACAGGTTGGAGGAACTGCAACTTTTGCTGCTTAGTAACCTCCACTCCAACAATCAACTCTTCGTTATTCGGCCAACCATATTCCCTTTCCCTACAGAAACTATTTCTAGAGTTTTCATAGACTAGAATGTGCAGCTAAAAATTTAATTTGAAAAAGCAATTAAGAATAGAAGAGTGTATGCCAAATACCCTCCTTTCAAAATGTTCATGCCTCCAAGTTTGTTTTGTTTTGTTTTCCCATGTGGAGAAGTTCATGGCAAGAAATAGTAACCTTCTATTCTATCAGGCCAATCCACCTGAGCACAGAAAACACACACACACACACACACACACACACACACACACACACACACACACACTCGGGTATAATAGGAAAGAGCTAAAAGCCAGGCATCAAAGGACCAAGTTTCTAATGTCAGTTCAACCACCTATTATATCTCTTTAGGCAAAATCATAACCTCTCTCAGCTTCAACTTCCCCTTCTAAAAACTAGAGATAATAACCACCATCCTATTTCAGCAACTTATTTCAGAGATTATAAAAGCACTGTATAATTGCAAAATGTGTGAAAAACAATATATATATGCACATGTACAAACACACACAGCAATGTCATTGTCTACGGCTAAATATAAAATAATTTTATATAATGTATAAAGTTCCAATTAAATACTTCCCTAGACAAACTAATAAACCAAATTCTATATACAATATACCCATGGAAATTTTTTCTTTTTGATAAACAGAATCTAGCTTGGAAACATATGTTTAGTCTAGTTCATAATTTTTGGAGCAAGTATCACTCTCTAATCTAGATTTATATTCTTACAAGCAAATTTTTACTCATAATCATAACATATCTAAATTTTCCCTCTCAACCAATCAAACTTAATGTAAGTAAGTACTGGAGGTTAATTTTTCCTATCCTGTGCTAAGAATGTCTATATAATGGTCTTCACATAAGCTTTAATTAAAATTTATTTAATTATTGTTTTTAATGTTAAAAAACAGTAGCACCATTAAATTAGAAGATTCCTAAATCATTACTCACTTCCAATTTCCTAGGCAAAATAGCAATATACCTTCATTCTCCAAACACACACACACACACACACACACACACACACACTTCCTAAATTGTGCTTTTATAGCTTTAACTTTTTATATGTGGCAACTTTTGAACACTAATTAAATTGTTTGGCATATGTGTTGTTTTTTTTTAGTTGCTTACAGTTTTCTATTACAGCATGCTGTTTGTTGTTCCAATTAACTAATACTGCTTAAAACATGAAATTGAAAAATCTTATTTTAACCATAACTTTGCAGCTTTTCCCAAACTTTGCAAACATTCTGTACAACCTAAATTAGTGCTGAGATCAAACTGGATCTCAACAGTTGCTCAATGTTCTTCTAAAGGTGAAAAAGCATTTGTTTATCTGAACTACACCCATTTTCAATTTCAACACAGCAAACCTCTCATTTGTTCTTAAGGCAAAATTTAAGCCATACATATTGGGATTGGTTATTACTGAAGATAATTTATGCAATCATGAGCCAAAGATGCTAAGTTGGCTACAAGAAAACCATGCAAGTAAGCAAACTCTACCACATGCGGGACACACCTCCTGGGCATATATAAAGGCTTGCCACTGTCCTTAGTTGCAGCAGGAACTCCCTGGGCTAAAGAGCATCACCATGTCTGTTCGATACAGCTCCAGCAAGCAATACTCTTCCTCCCGAAGTGGAGGAGGAGGAGGAGGAGGAGGAGGAGGGTCCCTCAAAGTTTCGAGCAGCAAAAGCTCCCATGGTGGAGGATATAGCTCAGGGGGGGGTTTCAGTGGTGGCTCTTTCAGCCGTGGGAGCTCTGGTGGAGGCTGTGGCTATGGAGGTGGACTAGGAGGTGGGTATGGTGGAGGCAGCTATGGTGGAGGTAGCTTTGGTGGAGGCTACGGAAGCAGCGGCTTTGGTGGGGGCTATGGAGGAGGCGGTTTTGGAGGAGGCAGCTTTGGAGGGGGCAACTTTGGTGGGGGCTTCGGTGGAGGCAGCTATGGAGGAGGCTTTGGTGGTGGATTGGGCGATGGCGGCCTTCTCTCTGGAAATGAAAAAATAACCATGCAAAATCTGAACGACCGCCTGGCTTCCTACTTGGACAAAGTCCGGGCTCTGGAAGAATCAAACTATGAGCTAGAAGGCAAAATCAAAGAGTGGTATGAAAAGTATGGCAACGCAGGCCAGCGAGAGCCTCGTGACTACAGCAAATACTACAAAACCATTGAAGATCTTAAAAATCAGGTAAGGGGCATTTAAAAATCCAACTTTAAGCCTATTTTTCATCCATGTGATTCAGATAGATCAATTTTACATTAACCATGATGTGGCTGTTCATTGTGTTTGCCTATGTTACTTTCTTGCTTCCAAAATCAGGCCTGTCTCATCAAAGGTAAGTATTTGTGAGGATATGGTCATTTCCATCTTCATCCAAAAATGTGTGTTGTATGTCTTATACGATGGTGGATTAATGAAAATGTTTTTGTTTTAATGAGTGTATAATGAGTCCACAGTTAAAATGCCCTAGATCATTTACAAATAGGAAAACAGAAAGAACTGTTACATGAGTCCGAACAAAATATCATTCAGATTGATAACAAACAAAAAAAATACTCATTACTTACATTGCAAGAAACATGAACTCTTCAGTAAGGAAGTGATATATTGTTTGCCTCTACGGATTTGTGAACTGTACCTACCGTGTACCAGCTTGGAGTGTATTCATTTAGAATATATTTTTATAACAAATTAAACCAAATACAGGTATGAGCCAGCATTGGCTGAAATACACAGAAATCACACAGTATAAGAGGAGGACACATATGTTGGAACTCAGCTATATAATTCCAGTTAGTTTTCAGAAAGAGATGATAAATAGAGAAATAGAAGAGTATAGAACCTTTAAGAGAACAAATGACTCAAGTTTAAGTGTCAGGGTAAGCCTGCAATATTTCATATTTAAAATAGAAAATTCCCCCCAAATTTTGTAAGAGAACAACATAAAAAATGTAGTTCATCTCTGCCACTATGAAAGCCATACCTATGTCTTATTTCTTTCCCTCTTCCCACAGATCCTCAATCTAACAACTGATAACGCCAATGTCCTGCTGCAGATCGACAATGCCAGGCTGGCAGCGGATGACTTCAGACTGAAGTAAGCTAAGTGAATGGAGTACAGGACTGTCACGACAAATATATGAGTTGTTTTTAACAATGACTTTGGAAATCCACAATAGCATTTACATTTTCCTGAATTCATCTAAAGTTAAACAGCATTGGAGCCGTCAGAGATATTTTCCGTTTCAATATTACCTTTTTGAGCAATATGAAAAGAAGAAAACGCATTTTAAAGTAACTGCTAAGCTTCTTTGCACTAAACCACTAATATCCCTATGTGAATTAGTACATGATAAATGTCGCCATGATAGGAAGTCAACTCTACATTTGCCTTTTAAATAGTCTCTGCCCAAGCACACCCCCCTTGTTTATGTTATAACCAGCTACTGTACCATGCTCGTTTCAGGTACGAGAACGAGGTGGCCCTCCGCCAGAGCGTGGACGCTGACATCAACGGCCTGCGCCGGGTGCTGGACGAGCTGACCCTGACCAAGGCCGACCTGGAGATGCAGATCGAGAGCCTGACTGAAGAGCTGGCCTACCTGAGGAAGAACCATGAAGAGGTGATGCAAAAAACTATCTGTACTTCTCCCAGCCAAAAGACAGCTCATTTTGGTCACAGTGCAGACGTTCAATTTTTCTGTTCCTCAAACAGGAAATGAAAGACCTTCAAAATGTGTCCACTGGTGATGTGAACGTGGAAATGAATGCTGCCCCAGGTGTTGATCTGACTCAACTTCTGAATAACATGAGAAGCCAGTATGAACAACTTGCTGAACAAAACCGCAAAGACGCTGAGGCCTGGTTCAATGAGAAGGTAACCTGCCTTCCCCTTCATGGTGAAGTCAATGGAGGTTGGTTACCATTTCAGATTTTGCTCATCTTTTCATTTTTCTCATACTCTAGAGCAAAGAGCTGACTACAGAAATCGATAGTAACATTGAACAAATGTCCAGCCAAAAAACTGAGATTACTGAACTGAGACGCACTGTTCAAGGTCTGGAGATCGAACTACAGTCCCAACTAGCCCTGGTATGTTAATAACTCTCTCACACACAGTTTCACGCTCATGCAAGAATATGTCACACACAAAAAAAATGCGGAGTTAGGGTACAAAAGTAGAAATAAAAATTGGAGCTCTTGTTAATGGGAGAAAAGCATCATGGGCATCAAATGTAAAACACAAATTCTATTCATTTTATTTATGCTTCTATATGATGTCTTAAGTTGTTAAATAAATTTCACTGTACTCAACTGAACGAGAGGGTCGCTAAGCCACAATATATTCTCTCCCCTTTTCAGAAACAATCTCTGGAATCCTCCCTGGCAGAAACAGAAGGCCGCTACTGTGTGCAGCTCTCCCAGATTCAGGCCCAGATCTCCACTCTGGAGGAGCAACTGCAACAGATTCGAGCTGAAACCGAGTGCCAGAATTCTGAGTACCAGCAACTCCTGGATATTAAGATTCGACTGGAGAATGAGATTCAAACCTACCGCAGCCTGCTAGAAGGAGAGGGAGGGTAAATTATATCTTTTTTTTTTTTTTAATTAGCCCAGTAGCTTTGATTCACTATTCCAAATCGCCAGGCTTTCCTAAAACCCAAGCAAGTGCCAGAGAATGGGAAATGGGAAAGCAGCGAGGAGGCAGAATTCCAAAAAAAAAAAAAAGGCGCATGGAACCAGCCTCCGTTTCTCACGGATTTGGTTCTGGAATTTGATTCTGAGGGTTGTGTGTATATAAAATTGTGTGTAAGGAATGTGTTTTAAAATTTAAAGTGCATACTTGGCAGGGTGGGTTTTTCCCCCCTTAAAACATGTTTTATTTTCTAAAGTAGCAAAAAGCCGGAAAGCGACCCACCGTCTTCCAATGTTTGAGTTAACTGAATGTGACGTTTACTCCCTGTAGTTCCGGAGGCGGCTACGGCGGCGGGCGCGGCGGCGGGCGCGGCGGCGGCTACGGCGGCGGAAGTTCCGGCGGCGGCTACGGCGGCGGAAGTTCCGGCGGCGGTGGCGGCGGTAGCTACGGCGGCGGAAGTTCCGGCGGCGGCTACGGCGGCGGCAGTTCCGGCGGCGGCTACGGCGGCGGCAGTTCCGGCGGCGGCGGTGGTGGCGGTAGCTACGGCGGCGGAAGTTCCGGCGGTGGCGGTAGCTACGGCGGCGGAAGCTCTGGCGGAGGCCACAAGACCTCTTCCGGGTCCACTGGGGAGTCCTCATCTAAGGGATCAAGGTCAGGAGAACCTGGCTGGGGTAATAAGAATTCATCTTAACTTTCTAAAAAATTAAAATCTTGGGGTTACCACTTGCATTATTTTTTAATAAATTATACTCTTGACACCAACCTTGAAGGAAAACTTGCGTAGCCTAAAATGCTATCGCTCAAACATTGCTCGGATTGTTTAAGCAACTTCAGAAAGTTAAATTTTCTTTTTTAAAGTTGGTGTCTTTTTCTTTTAGAAATGTTGCTTGTTAATTAGTGGGACCCTCCCCCCCAAAAAAATTGCTTTGTCTAAATTCTATTTTCTTTTTCTTGATTCACATACAGACAACAATAAAACCAGAGTGATCAAGACAATTATTGAAGAATTGACACCTGATGGTAGAGTCCTTTCATCTAAGGTTGAATCAGAAACCAAGAAACACTACAAGTAAACTACATCAGGAGGAAAGAGTCGCCCTTCACACAGGCCATTTTGCACAGATGCATGAAAAACAGAACCTCCGAGAAGAACAGAACCGTCAATCTTAATAGTCTATGGAAATAGGTTCCCTCTTTGAAAATAGGGTGTCTAAAAGGTGTTTTGTGGTTTCTGTATTTCTTCTTTTCACTTTACCAGAAAGTGTTCTTTAAAGGAAAAAAAAAATTTCTATCCTCATCTACTAATGAACTCAATAAACTTTCTTACTGATGCAAACAATTTTACTTGGTCAGAATTGTCTTTATTTAAATTAGGTTATATTTTTAACCTTAAACATCTGTCAATGATAGCATTTGAAGGTTGATTTATCCATAAATTTTGAAGAGAAGATTATTGTCATTAGGATTTCTCTGAGTACATTTTTTTAACCTTGTGGGCATGTTGGACCAATGTCAGTAACCTCACTGAGTAAAAAGTTCATGAGTCTCCAATCTTATTTTTTTCTTAACAATACACAATCAGTTCTCTGTCTTTGAATTATAAGCCTGGAAATTCTGAAATCTCTCAACTAAGACCCAAAAATAAAGTTATTAGGAAATTTCACATTTCATGATTACTTGCCTTCTCACATATACCTTCCCATATTTTCTTCCCTTTACTATATTACTTCTCCCCAACTGCCATGCAGCTTAAAAGATGTTTTCCAGTGCTTTCTAGCACAGTGGAAATCATATTACACAAAACTATGTGGTGTCCATCAGATGAACAGGAGAAGCACTGTCAAGCCAGGTGATACCAATTTGGCCAAAAGGACATCTCTATGTTTTTGCCTTGGCCAACCCTGCCCAGTGAGCAATACTAAAAATCTGGTACTTGTAGGGTCAACCCCATCACCACGTCTTTCAGCCAATAAGAACCCAAATTACATTTCTTCATACTCTGCTAGTATAAGGGGTGGGTAAGGGCTGGAGTTATTCTGTGCCCCTAAGACTACCTTATGTTCTCTGATGGGTTTCTGTATTACCCATGTCTACCAAATAGCATTCCTCAATATCCTTCCTGATTTGAGCTCCAATTTTCCCCAGGACATGAGCCCTGGTCCCCAAGCCATTTGCTTGGAACTCCTGTTTGGTAAACCCTACCCTCTGTACCCCAAGTTGGTGACTGAAACCCTATTTCAATGTGAATAAATTTCCCTATAGTAAAGTTTCCATGACCTGCTTGGCACCAAATAATAGCATAGTTCAAAGATTTTCCACTTAATTCCTATGTCCTATTATATATGTACCAGGCACTCTTTTGGGGGACCAGTCTTCTGAGGTTCACTGTTGAAGTCCCAACATGCCACATTGTAAAGCCCTGAAATACATGTTGCTGGGTAAGGACTCTTAGAGCACATACTGTGTAAATATTGACTCCTGTTCAAAAACACTATCTTTTTAAAATATTATCTAACAAAGTTAACCAAGCCCCTGGAGTATCCTATATAATAAAAGGGTAATATGCAAATGGACCTAACAGTGGACCGAATGGTGGAATGACCTGTCACTATGACGTGCAGGGGGCAGATGCTCAACACAGGAGCTGCCCCCTGGTGGTCAGTGCGCTCCCACAGGGGGAGCACCACTCAGCCACAAGGCGGGCTAACGGCTGGAGAGCATAGTAGCCCACCTCTGTGGCAGTGCTAAGGATGTCCGACTGACAGCTTAGTCCTGCTTGGGCCTAAGCCATCAGTCAGACAGCCCCCAAGGGCTCCTGGACTGCAAAAGGGCGCAGGCCAGGCTGAGGGCACCCCCCCCCAGTGCACTAATGTCATGCACCAGGCCTCCCGTTTTTCATAATCTGAGATGACCATTCTCTTCATACTGAAAAGATAAGTGTTTTCATATTCAATAATACCAACTTGAGACAAATACAAATATGTTATTATAAGACTAGAGGCCCGGTGCAAAAATTTGTGCACTGGTAGGGTCCAGCCAGCCTGCCCCGATGAGGGCCATCAGGGGTAGGCTGACTGGGGTGAGGGGCCGTGGGTGGGACCAGCCGGGGGGCAGAGCCGGCCAGGGCGAGGGGCCACAGGCATTCCTGTCGTTCCGCTGTTCAGTCAATTTGCACATTACTCTTTTATCATATAGGATAGTTGTTTGTTATTAAGCTTTGTTTCTTCTTCTACCCATTCATAAGCAAGGATCTCAATGTATCAGAGTTCTTTATCTGATTGTGTGGTGAGCAAAATCTTCATTTCTGAAAGGTCTGAATCATAGTGGTCCTGTTGTCTGACATTTTCAATCTTCCAATATCTCCTTAAACAATTACTTATATTAAATTCTCTCTGATAAGCCCTGGGCAGGTAGCTCAGCTGGTTAGAGCATTATCCTGATATGCCAAGGTTGTGGGTTCGATCTCTGGTCAGGGCACATACAAGAATCAACAGATGAATGAGTGGAACAATGAATTGATGTCTCTTCATCTCTCTATCTTTCTAGCTCTCTTTCTCTCCCTTCTTCTCTCTCTAAAATCAATAAAAAATGTATTTATAAAATATTCACAATCTTTAGAGAAATGCAAGTCAAACATTAGGGTAACTACTATTTAAAAAATAAGACTTGGCTTGGGATGGTGAACACAATATGATATACAGATGTATTATAGATTTGTACCCCTGAAACCTATACAATTTTATTAACCAGTTCAATTTAAAAATAACAAAAAATAGTAAATAGCAAGTGTTGGCAAGGAAGTGGAAAAATCAAAACTTATGCCCTGTTGGTGGGAATGTAAAATGGTACAGCTGCTATGGAAAACAGTATTATGGTTCCTCAAAAATATTAAAACTAGCCCGGCCGGTGTGACTCGATGGTTGAGCGTCGACTTATGAACCAAGAGGTCATGGTTCGATTCCCAGTCAGGGCACATGCCTTTGTTGTGAGCTTGATCCCCAGTAGGGGATGTGCAGGAGGCAGCTGATCAGTGATTCTCTTATCATTGATGTTTCTAACTCTCTCTCCCTTCTCCCTTCCTCTCTGAAATCAATAAAAATATATTTCAATATATGCATATCAAAATTAGAATTACCATATGATTCAACAATAACATCCAAAAGAATTGAAATCAGGGTCATGTTTCCAGCAGCATTATTCACAATAAGAGCTTGAGGCAACTATTTTCTTCCCCTTTGTGTTCCCTGCTGCTAGTGCAGTCCTGGTGCATAGTAGGTGCTCATTGAAATTTCCTTTATGTTGTTATGAGTCTTATTTTTAAAAACATAAGTTGTTATACGAATCATGTGTTTTCTCATCTTAAAATCAGAGGAAAGAAACCTCTCTTCCTGATTCCTTGTAAGGTTCAAACGAGATAATACACAAGAAATCACTTTGGAAGCTGTAAAGCACCATATAAATGTAAGAAAATCTTGTCTTTATATTCATTGTGCTCTGGCATTTTGAAAACATCAATATTAAGGTTGCTTCTGATCAGGGGTTTAGTAATTTCTAGTTGATGCCAAAGCAGAGGTCCAGAAGCTAAGCAATATCCATTTGAAGGTGAACACTGCCCCCTGGTGGAAATAGAAGGGCAGGGGCAAGTGTGGTTAACAATGTGGCATTGCCAAGGATGATACTGACTGCAAAGGAGAAACCACTTACTTAATTTATACTTCTTGCCTTTTTTGTCACAAATGCTCTTTTAGAAGTAGTTTCTTTAGATATGCAGGATGTAGACACATTACATCCATAAGTTGTCTAATTATTATTATTTACAGTTAATAATCAGGCACTGAAGAGATTTATAATTCCTTATATACCTTAATATTCTAATTCTTTAATATTTTGATTCAATAATCCAATAACAATTAAAAGAATAATTTTCACAATTTATACTGCATGTTAACACTATTGATGACAATATGTACAGCAGGTATCTATATTAGCATGGTTCATTTAGAGTATATATAAAATATGCTCATGATGCCATCTCAAGGCCATCTTGAACATATGCCAAGTCTTCCCCTGGCATGTGCCTGGTGATTGAGCAAATTGTTTAACATTTCTGGGTCTCAGTTGACTCATCTCCCATAAAAAGGGACTGAATTAGGTGAAATCTGAGGTTCTCCACAGTAATAAAAAGATCTTACAACTTCGCCAAATTTCATTTAAAGGCCATGCTGATGCTGGTGACAAGTACTGGCTGAGCAGGCTTTGGACTGCTTGTGCCAACACAGTTCCCGAAGACACCCTGACTGTCCTGGTGACAAACTTTATACCTGAACCTGAAACCAGTCAAGTCCAACCAAGTCCCTCCTTACCCCTCCACCTGCTTCACCCCATCCTCCTCACTACTGCTTCAAGAGGAGGCTTCTCAGGTCACTTCTCCTTGCTCACCTCACCTTTCTTCCCAGCTTGACCTCCCCAGACCCTACCACACACACACACACACACACACACACACACACACACACAGTTTGTAACACAATAATAATATTAACAACGTCTGCTCTTCATTGACAGTTTTTCATTTGCCAGACACTGTGCTAAGTGTAATCTCCTTTAGTGTCTCAACAAACTGAGGTGGAAACTCTTTTATCCACATTTTAACAATTATCTGAACGCTTTCTGCAAGCCTCTCTGGGCTCAATTGAAAAGATATGTTTAGGCTGGGGAGGGTGTTAAATAAAGGAATCCGTCAATATTTATGTTATTGTTCAAGGTAATTAGTAGATGTTATGATCCTGGTAAGACCAGAGAAGTTACCAGGATTGTATTTTTTAAAATAACACTTTTTTTTTTGTTCTGGTGGGATAAAATATGTGCTTCTGTTGTTAATGGTTCCTTATATACCTCTCTGGTAATTAAGACTCTGCTGTAGCTGATGGTACCCTATTACAGTCTTACTTAACTTTAAAAATTTTATAATATCCTGTGCCAGATAATGATGGTATATTCTTAGGGTCAAGATGAAAGTAAAGGATTACTCATCCAAAATTAGAAGTTAAAATAATGAACTTAATATAGAATGAACCCTATTATATATAAGATAACAAACACCCTGGAGCAACAGCCAGAGATGGTAGACATTAATTTCTTTAAATCATCCAATTACACATAATTTTATGTTAATCTGAATGATGCCGTTTTTCTCTTGGCATGCATAACTCAAATAGAAACATCCCAAATGTTGTGTATAAAAGCCCAAAGAAACCATGCGTGCACAATATTCTGTTCTCCTTTGAAGCTACAGCTATCCACAGACAAGGAACATTTCTCATACTGCCATGTCTCTCCGATTTTCCAGCGGGTCCAGGCGTACTTGCTTGCGGTCTGGAACTGGATCCGTCAGACCCTCCAGTGGAGGTGTGGGCTTTGCAGGCGGCAATGCCTGTGGCAGCTCTGTTGCTGGAAGTGGACTTTCCTGTGCCTTGGGAGGGAGCCTGGGCAGTGTTTCTGGTGGGAACCAGGCCGGTGGTGCCTTTGGAAATGCAGCGTGTGCCGGCTTTGCTGGAAATGAAGGGGGCCTCCTCTCCGGGAACGAGAAGGTGACCATGCAGAATCTTAACGACCGTTTGGCGTCCTACCTGGATAATGTGCGTGCTCTGGAAGAGGCCAATGCTGAACTGGAGAGAAAAATCAAGAGTTGGTATGAAAAATATGGTCCTGGATCTTGCCGTGGACTTGATCATGACTACAGTAGATATCACCTAACAATCGACGATCTTAAGAATAAGGTGAGAAATCGCAAATTTGGAACTATTCAAACTATTTAAAATGAAGAATTACCTTGCAAAAGACAGAACTACAACAAGAAATGCTTTATAACTGTTATCGTAATTTACATTGCATTTATTTATTTATTTATTTATTTATTTATTTAAATAATTCTTCCTATTAGTCAGAAATAGGCACTTGGATTCAAGAATTTCCATGTAGCTTAAATGTTAATTATTCCACTATTGTTTATTTTGAAGTATGTTCATTGATAAGAAAGTATTGTGTTCTAAAGTTATATGAGTATATGAGAAAAAACATATATATGAGCATAACCATACCTGTAATTTTTAAAAATTAAATTTTCAACATTTTGGTTGTTACCTAAGGAAGTCAGAGTTTTATGCAAAAGCTTCATTGTGTAACATTTCTTATCTCCTGAAATAATAAATTATAAAAGCGACTTATTTGTTGTGTTCTCCCTCTTGATTTCTTCTAGATTATCTCTTCCACCACTGCTAATGCCAATGTCATTCTGCAGATTGACAATGCCAGGCTGGCTGCTGATGATTTCCGGCTAAAGTAGGTGACAGAAAATAATCACACTCTAGAAAAAGTTCCCTATCTATTTACTGTGTTAAATAAGCATTTCCATGTCATCCCACGTAGAACAAAGTACAACCTAAGAGATTAAAGGAAATAATGCATGTTATAATATGATACAAAGCATGTTATAATCTTTTAATCAGCTATACTTAGAATTTATACATACTCATTACATTGCTGTGACAAAATATCACTATATTTCTATGCCTGTCTAGAATAGTGCCAAGAGCAAAGATGTTTGTAAATATTTCTTGACTAAGTAAAAAATATTAACCAAGGTAAAATTACAAAGCGGTATGTTTTATTTAATTGGGATATACCATTGGCATTTGTGTGATTAAATATCTGTAGATTATCCTGCACAGAATTGGGTGAGAGGAGTGAAGAGGGCTTTCTATGTGTACTTGTATAATATTCGGAGTCCTAACTCAATGTCTAACTTTCAATGAAAAGCAATTGAGGCATTCTTGTTCCGTCTCTGGAGGTAGTCTCACTTGTGCTGATGTTCACTTAATGCCTCTCAAGGTATGAAAATGAGCTCGCCCTTCACCAGAACACCGAGGCCGACATCAATGGGCTAAGGCGAGTTCTGGATGAGCTGACGCTCTGCAGGACCGACCAGGAGCTGCAGTACGAATCCCTGAGTGAAGAGATGACGTATCTCAAGAAGAACCATGAAGAGGTAGGAGCAGCTTCACTTCTGGTCAGATCACAATTGCACCCATTTTAAATACTTTCGGGGAACAATTAAATTATAATAGTAATTCACGCTCATCATAACAACTCAAACAATGCCCAGGCGTATACAGAAAGAATTTCATTTCTCTCACTCTGCCCTTCTAATCTCATCCCTCAAGGTAATAAATGTTAGTAATTTGATCTGTATCCTTCCATTTTCTAGACTGATATAATATTCTATTTTTCTGAAACTACGACATTACTTTTGCATTAATGCAACCATCTTTTTTTCAACAACATTATTTCTTTTATTTGCATAGGCTTCTCTTGCAGTCAATCTTCTCACAAAAGACCTCTCAGACTAGGAATAGATGTCAATGTTCTCCCTACTTAATGAGCCTGTGTTTACTATAATATTGAACCCTGCACAATGATAACCCCATTATTTGACGCATAACACCAGGAAACTTCAACAGCCACCCCAAAAAAATTACTACCCCAAAAGTAATTGCAAAAGACTCTAAAATCATAGATGCCAAATTTTCTGAAAACAAACTATGACAAACATACCCCATCATTGGGTAGAAATGGCTAAAACACCAAATCTACTGTCCCCAAAGGGTAAAATTATGGGAGAGGGAGAAAGAGAAGTAGTACTTCAAAAGAAAAAAATTAAAAAAGAGAAACAGGGAGAGGAGAGAGTGTCCCAGAGCAGGGGGTTGGAAGAGTCAGGTCACCGGAGTAAGTATCAGGAGAGTGAAAAGCAGATCCATGCATTGCAGAGAGAGTGACATCAGGAAAAGAAACAATCCCAGAAAAGAAGAAATGGCTACCACAGCAGCCCAGCCAGCTGTGGGCCTTTAGGGTAGGAGCAGGATTCATTGTCCTCCTTAAAGACACTAAACCAAGAGGAGGTACCTCTGAATGCACTGAAGGTGGGAACAAAGCCACTCACATCTCAACATCACCCTGAGAGTGTCAAATTTACCACACTCCCCTCTGATTGGTCACTATTCCCTTGGCCTGGTTACTATAGTAACTCCTGGGCTCAAAGGTTGAACCTCACATGGGACATGTGAGGTTCTTCCCCCCCCCTTCCACCCCCCCCACCCCCCACCCCCCCCCCACCCCCGCCCTCCAGCCTCCACCTCCTTCCTTTTTGTTTTCCTATTCCCTTTGGGCTTTCTTCTCCTTCTGAATGAAGGGCTTCCTTCTCTTTATTCTGTACATATAGACCTTTTGCTGTTCCCAGCTCCCTCATTCTATGGAAATGTAACTGTTGCAGCTTTTCAGCTTCCCTGTTCTATGGAAATGTACCTTCTGCTGCTCTGCAGCCCTTCACTTCCTCCATAGTCCCCTTAATTTCTAAAATTTCCAAAAACCTGTCTTTTTCACCAGTTTGGCACAGTGGATAGAGCATCACCTGCAGACTGAAGGGTCCCAGGTTCGATTCCGGTCAAGGGCATGTACCTTGGTTGTGGGCACATGCCCAGTAGGGGGTGTGCGGGAGGCAGTTGATGGATGTTTCCTCTCATCAATGTTTCTAACTCTCTCTTCTTCTCCCTTCCTCTCTGTAAAAAATCAATAAAATATTTTTTTTATTTTTTTTTTAATCCTGTTTCACTTAGAACAATGCCTGGGAAGCACTCAGTAAATGAAAGCTCGTGTCCCTCCTGTGAGAGTTCCACGTGGGCAGGGATTTTTCTTTCTTTTTTTTCCCTACTGCTTGATTCTGGGCCAGGAGAATGCTCTCTGACATTTAGTCAATAGTCATGTGCCTCATCACTCTCTGGTCTTTGTATCCCCTTCTCATTTAAGAAAACAAAACCCTTCTCTGGGGATGCTGCCTTTTCGCTGCGGTGTTGTTTGTGATTGTTTTCACTAGCGGACAACTAATTCAATAGACGGTGGGCATGACTCTGGGTCGAATGAGTCCATTTGAAAAAATCTTACGCCTTGCATTGAAGCATCCATCTTATATAAAAACTGCTATTTGAAATTTTAACCCTGATATTTGGCTTCTCTAAATGCTTGCTTGCTTAAATAATAAGGAAAATAAGACTACTCCCACTTCAGAGAGGCCATTAAACCTTCCCCGGATGAAATTATCAGTGCTGGCACCAGGCCAAGCCTTTGGTTGAGGTCTCAAGGCCCCAGCACATAGGGGCTCTTTTAAGAACTTGCAAAGGAGGCCGGAAACACCCCATATTTGGGAGACAAAGAAGGTAAAAACATATAAATAGGGAAAATTCCTCCATGTCGGGGCCCAGAATTTGAGAGACATTTTCCTCTGGACCCGCGCGTAATAAAGTGTGACTCCAAACTCTCCGGCATTGTTTGATTATTCCGGTTCTCTGTAACAGCATTATACACTGGAATTTAAACCACAGCCTTTGAGGCATGAAGCAACCCTTTAGGAAGCTCTTCTCGAATTGTTGACTGCGGGGTGAACGTAAATGGCCCCTAAAGTCAGGCTGGCCTTTTCCTCCAGGAAATGAAGGCTCTGCAGTGCGCGGCCGGGGGCAACGTGAGCGTGGAGATGAACGCGGCGCCCGGGGTGGACCTCACGGTTCTGCTGAACAACATGCGGGCCGAGTACGAAGACCTCGCCGAGCAGAACCGCAGGGATGCGGAGGCCTGGTTCAATGAGAAGGTGAGGGCCCCCCAAGCCAGCCCTGCCCTCACCACCCGGAGGGTGCAGGCCCAGTGAACCCCTGTGCACCCTGCCTTCCAGAGTGCCACCCTGCAGCAACAGATCTCCGACGACGCGGGCGCAGCCACCTCGGCCAGGACCGAGCTGACCGAAATGAAGCGCAGCCTGCAGACCGTGGAGATCGAGCTGCAGTCCCTCCTGGCCATGGTAGGTGACAGCGCAGGTCAGCTGGATTTCGTGATCCTAACAAGCCTAACTGAAGCCCTCCCGCTTCCCCTGTTAGAGCTTTTACCTACAAATACCTCCTGGAGACAGCAGGAAAGACAGACGCTGAGACACACTCAGAAAGAGGGACAAGACAGAGCTCCCTTCCTCCCTGAGGTCACTGAGGGTTTCTTTCCTGGCAGGTGATCAGGGCCCATTTCATGAAATAGCTCCTTCCTGGGGTGGCTCGTCTCAGCCCTGCATGGCAAGCAGCAGGCAGTGTGCTCCACCACAAAATTAAGCGCAGGCTGACATCAGGCGCGCACACAGGGCAGAGCGGGTATGGGTGCCCTCAGCATCGCCTAGCATCGATGAAAGCCTATTAAAAGCCACATGGCGCTTTTCCTCGGGCAGAGGAAAAGAGGCTGCATCTCTGATTCTGTGTGAGCCCTGCCAGCCTCCTCATCACCAGGGGGTCCAGGACAACAGTCCCTGGAGACAACCCAGCACTGAAACCAGCTTCCCTCTGGAGTGTGGGCTGGCAGCACCCAGAAGACTGGATTTTGAGAAGGATGGCACACATGGGCCCAGGGGTTCCCTGTTACCGTCAGAGGTTTCAGGCGCCCTGAGGACACCAGGTCAGGACACAAAGAAAGAGCCATTATTATACAAATGAGTGCAGTAAGCCAAGGGGGGAAGAAAAAAAAAAGATACTCAAAACAATAGGATGGTTATTTTTATTTAGCCATCCTAAAAAGGGGTAGTGCTTCCTTATCATATAGCATTTAGATTGGAGACTTATTTTACCACTGATTTTTAATCCCAACTTAACCACCGTGCCCCTCTCTTCACCTTCATCACCACTGTGGCTGGTACCCGAAACCCTCCTGGCCACTTTGAGCTCCTGGAACCCTCCTCTCTTCCCCACCCCCTTCTTTCCTACGACTGGAACCTGAGGACCTGTTCCTGCTGCTGTCCCCTGAATAGGAATCCCTCCTCTCACTTTGGAGCTATGGTGAAGGAAATTAATTACTCAGTTCCCAGATCCGAATTTAAGCATTTTCACACAGAAGCAATGATGTTAGGAAGTAGTTAGATTCTATGCAGCCAGTATAGTACTATAGTTTGGGCTCATGAAATAATCCACAACAACAAAACAAACAAACAAACAAAAACCCTTTTTAACATACAACATAAATGAATTCTAGAATATGGTGGCATAGAACTAACTTCCATACCTCAGGTTATTTTGTCGTAGATGAATTCTAAGCACAATCTCCTGTAATTTCACACACAAATCCTGTGTAAATTGGGAGTTGTCTAAATGGATAAAGGTTTCATATGCTTCCAACTTCCAAGTAGTTCACCAACTTCCAAGTTCATCCTGCCCTCCTTCCACCTCTACGAGCCAACCTTTACAGCAGAAGGCGATGGGATAGAGATGCTGTCCCCTCTGATTTAAGACAGCATTAATAACCTTAAAAAGGAATACCATCATCAAGGAAGTTAAAGTTCTGAACAGCCGATCACACACTTCATTGACCCCTTGAACTTCTTGCCTCCCCCTCCCCATTACCATCCTGGTCACCTTCCACTCCTCTGCCCCTGGAGAGCCCAGTATCACCCATGTAATGCACCCATCAGCCTCTTGTCTGTCTGTCATGACAAATATTTTATAATTTCCTCTTTATAATCTTAAAATGAAGTCAATAGATAATATATTTAACAATTTACACACACAAAAATTTTAAACCAGTGCAATGTCATAACTGCAATAAAAAAGGAGAATTAAATGTATTTTAACATAAAATGCATTTAATATGTAAATACGTGGGCCCAACTACCCTAGAGTATGGAATGAAAGAGACAGAGGCTTACACATTTCTTCGGTAAATAAGTTTTGTTTTAAATAATCAGGAATTGCTCCACACAAGAAGAAAAGGGAAATGAAAGAGTAGATGGGGGTGGACACTTGGATAATAACTAATATCAGGAGAAATAATAAGCACCCAGATATATTTATATATGATAAGGGAAAGAGGAAAATTACTTTAATTAAAGTAGGGATCACATGACAAGACAAATTACAGACTATGGAAGTAGAAATGAGTAGGTATAGTATTCATAAAATAGTGTTGAAATAATGGCCTGGACTGTGTTATTAAATATGCCTCTTGTCTTGAAATTCCACTTCTGTCAAGCTGAAATCTCCACTTCAGCTTAAGAAAAGCCTTTGATTGACATTAGAAAATCGAGGACAGATTAGAAAACAAAAACAGAGCACAGAGGCCTGGGAACAGTGGTGGGGTAGATCTCTGGAAACAGTAGCAGAATAAGCTCGAAAACAATAGGCAACCCAAAAATACATATGTAATTTCAAAATATACGATTTCCAATGTTGATTTTCATTGTGCTACCCCCAGAAAGCGTTTTAATACCTAGGTAGGTCATAATAGGAAATATTACCTAAACATCATGAATGTCCATTGGAAAAGTCTTAGGGCAAAAAGGCCATTTAGCCCATGTTAGGCCATCTAGCATGCCCACCCCTCCCCCATCTCCAGTAAAACCAGTCGCTTCCCCTTCTCCACCTCCCATTTTATTGTGACAAGCCCCACCAATTTCCAAAGCTTGCCTAAGGAGCAGTACTGCCTTTTGCTGGAAAACACTGGCCTACATAGCCCTCCAAATGGCTTCACCCTTTGCCCTGACATCTTTCATGTCCTCAGAAACAGTCCCTGGAGTGCTCCCTGTCTGAGACAGAAAGCAACTACTGTGCGCAGCTGGCCCAGATCCAGGCTCAGATCCGGGCCCTGGAGGAGCAGCTGCACCAGGTCAGAACCGAGACCGAGGGCCAGAAACTCGAGTACGAGCAGCTCCTGGACATCAAGGTCCACCTGGAAAAAGAGATTGAGACCTACTGCCGCCTGCTAGATGGAGATGGAAAGTAAGTGACACCACGCATTGTCTGTTCACCTTCCATGCCTCCATCCTTTTCTTTATTCCCACAGCAGAAAAAGCCTGTTCGTCTCTTGCCTCTGCAGTCATCTCTTCCATATTTTGTGTGCCACAGCCTCTAAACCTGTGGGTTTAAACAAATCAAATCGAGAGAAGGTTGTTTTAGATCCTCTCTTTAGATAACATTTAATTACCTTCATCTCCTGCCCCCCCAAAATCTACTTTTCTTTATAAAAAACTAGGATCTGGTTTTGGCATACAAAGTTCACTTAGTTTATGTTCATCTATCAATTCAAAAGTGATAAAACAGAAATATTAAAAAATAAACTGTTGTTGTTTTTTACAGCTCGTGCTCCAAATCAAAGGGCTTTGGATCAGGAGGCTCAGGGAATTCATCTAAAGGTAATAAAATCTAATTGTATTTCTATTGCAGCAAATATTTTCGCATTAATGGCAACCGTACACCACGGCAACAGTCTGTATTTAAACAATTTAAACCAAAGTGCTTAGCTTGGAACTTAAAATATTATTTTAAATGGATAAAACTGTTCTATAATATGAGGTATCCCCCCAAAAATGTATACACACTTTAACAGCTGATAGCTCAGTTTTGAAAATGAAATGTATTTTAATAAACACTGCCTTTATAATTATTCAACACGTGTGCATACATTTTTGGGACACTCTATATTACTATAAATCTGCTAGAGGCCCAGTGCATGGATTCGTGCAACAGTGGGATCCCTCAGCCTGGCTTGCAGGGATCGGGCTAAAACCGGCTGACATCCCCTGCGGGGTCCCGGATTGTGAGAGGGTGGTTCTTGGGTGATGCACCCCGGAATCGGGCTCCCTCCTCTCTGGTTCCGGGTTCATCACCCGAGAACCGCAGCTGCCAAGCAGCTCAGCAGCTTCTACGTTGAGCATCTGCCCCCTGGTGGTCAGTGCATATCATAGCTACTGGCCGGTCAGCCAGTCAGCTGGTCGGCCATCAGCCAGTCACTTAAGCTTTTATATATATAGATATTTATTCCCTCACCAAAAATGTACATAATATATTATAGCCATCAGTTGAATTCTTTGTCATGCAATCTTTTAGGTTGAATATGTGTATTCATATATGTTTTACTTCTAGATTTATCCAAAACCACGCTGGTAAAGACGGTGGTTGAAGAGATAGATCAACGTGGTAAAGTCCTTTCATCGAGGATTCAGTCCATTGAAGAAAAGACATCTAAAATTACCAATGGCAAGACAGAACAAAGGGTTTCTTTCTAGCTGTCATTTTTGAGAAAAGAATAATTTGCAGAAGGATCCTGCACAACTGCATTATTCTAAATATCAAGGAGATAATAGAAATACTTTCTACCTTAAAGATAAGTTTCTTATGGGGGGGCCTGTTTTCTTAGTTACCTTTTACTGGAAAAGGGGTGTTTATTTTCAAATAAATAAAAACGTTAATGTGCACTCATTTCCATTCACTCATGACTAATAAATAATGATTTGCGATTTATTTTGTCTTGGATTCTAAGCCTTCCCTTTTCTTGTTCATTTTGCCCTCTGGTGGTTTCCTGACAAAGTTTGCAAAAGAGGTAAATTTGTGAGATCTGTCTTGTCTGAAAATATTTTTATTTCACCCTCACTCGTGATGAATTGTCAAAGTAGAGAACTTTAGGTTGGACAGTGTTTTCCGTTAGAATTTTTCGAAGGCACTCTTCACGGGAATGATGGCTTCCAGGGCTGTTGAGACATTCAGAGCCATTCTGATTTCCCCACCAATGGCTCACAACTAGAAAGTGGCGGAACTAGGATACGAATGCTGATATATCTGATTCAAGAGTCCAAGTTTGCTCACCAGTGTGGCTCAGCAGTTGAGCGTCAAACCAGGAAACAAGAGATCGCTGGTTTGATCTCCAGTAAAGCACATACCCAGGGTTTTGGGCTCAGTCCTCAATGTTTCTACCTCTCTATCCCTCTCCCTTCCTCTCTCTCTAAAAAAAAAAATCAATAAAAAAAATTTTTTTAAAACAGTCCAAGTTCTTCCATGAATGGTGGTGTACTTCAGGAATAATAACCTTGGCACCCAGCTGCTTAATGACCTTGATAGAAAGAAAAGATTTGAAACCAGAAATCCAATTAGGGTTCTACTAACTGATTTGAAAGAAAATGATAGTGACAAGGAAAATAGAAAAGAGAAAAATGATCAAGAGACACTGCAAAAGTAGATTCAAGAGGACTTACTGACCTATTGTCTGTGGGCTGGTAGAAAATAGCACTTAGAGATTTCTTAGTAATCTTGAGCATGGCACAGTAATTCCACCAGCAACTAATGAAGAAAGATGCAAAAGATCAAATTTTGATGCCAAGATAATTATATGTTGAGTTGGAAGTCAAGACAGAATATCCAAGTAGAAATGTCTGGAGGGTGTCGTAAGGTGTGGGTCTAGAAGGGGGGAAAGGACGGTGCTAAAGATGTATATTTAGAACACGCACCTGGAGCCAAGAAGGGATGAGATCACCAAGAGAGTGTGTGTGCAAATCAGGAACACCAAGCACAGAATGTCAGGAATGGCGAATTTTAGAGCAAGAAACTATGAACTACGAAGAAAGAAGAGGAGCAGAGATACAGAAGTATTCTCAGAAAGCAATTATTGAAAATTCAGTAAAACTGAATTTAGTATCAAATGTGTCTAAGAGAGTGTAGGAGAAGAAATATGAGAAATGATGACTGGATTAGTGACGTGGGGGTAATCAGCAATCTTTGAGAGATTAATTTCATAAAGTGGCAGGACCAAATTTAGGAGTGAGTAGGAAATGAAAAGTGGAGACAGTGAATGCAGAAAAGTTTTCTAGAAATAATGAAAGAAATGTAAAAATACAAGAAATATAGAAATAGCTCTGGCCAGCCTGGCTCAGTTGATCAAGCATTCTCTAGTATACCGAAAGGTTGCGATTCAATTCCCAGTCAGGGCACATGCCTAGCTTGTGGGCTCCATCCCCAGTAGAGGGCATGCAAGGAGGCAATCAATCAATATTTTGATCTACATCGATGTTCCTTTTCTCTCTCTCTAAAAATCAACAACAACAACAACAACATTTGTTAAATAATAAAATCCACCTATAATGCCACCACACAGAGGCAACCTTATTTACATTTTTAAAAGAAATCTAGAAATAGAAGCGAACATACAGGCCATAGACTAGTCCCTTCCTTTTACAGATGAGGAGACTGAGGTCCAGACAGGTTAACCAATACCTTCACTTAACCTGGTTAGCAAGAGAACTTAGACAGCAAACCAGTAAAGATGAAATGGTAATTCTTCAATTTTCATTTTAAGACCTGGTCACGTTCCTCTGGTACCATAAGCCCAAGGTCTTGAGATTCTTTTCAACTTATCAAAAAGAAAGATCATATTATCCATAGAAAACCATAAATATGATACCTCACTTGCTGGGGGAGAAAAAAAAAAGGAGTGCAGTTGGTTAATCAAGAGAAAGAGAAATTTGTCTATGACACTTTTTTATTCTTATAGGGAGTTTATACTCCTGAAGCCTGGGAGACAGGAAGACTTACTCATCCTAAATTTGAAATGCGTCACTATAATAATCTTGATAATACTCCTTCCTGTCCTATTTCGGAGATAACATATAACCCCAAGGTAACTATCCACCTACAGAAATGGACACAGTAGGGTAAAGACATTCATTAAAAAAAAAAAAAAAAGTCACCCAATTACAAGTAATTCATGATGAGCTGGCAAGCACCATTTTCCTATGGGTTGCAAGGTTCACCCAGAAACACCCTGATCACGTGTATATAAAGACAAACTGAACCGTTTGGGCAGGACACTCGCCAACAGAGCTTCGTTCCAGGCACAAGCTTCGCTCCAGTCTGGACACCATGTCTGTGCGCTTTTCTTCCGCATCCAGACGCCTGGGTTCGTGCGCGGGCGTGGGCTCCGTGCGGCTGTCGAGTGGGGGCGCTGGCTTTGGGGCTGGGAACGCGTGCGGTGGGCCGGGCATCGGAAGTGGCTTCTCTTGCACCTTCGGGAGCAGCTCACCTGCAGGCGGCTACGGCGCAGGGCTGGGCGGCGGGAGTGCCTCCTGTGCTGCCTTCCTTGGGAATGAACACGGCCTCCTCTCCGGCAACGAGAAGGTGACCATGCAGAACCTCAACGACCGCCTGGCCTCCTACCTGGACAACGTGCGCGCCCTGGAGGAGGCCAATGCGGACCTGGAGCAGAAGATCAAAGGGTGGTATGAGAAGTTTGGGCCTGGCTCTTGCCGCGGTCTGGATCATGATTACAGCAGGTACTTCCCAATAATTGACGACCTTAGGAACCAGGTAAGAAACACAATGTCAGGAGGGTTAAGACCCGTAAGAGTATTTAGCTACAGGCACACACTCACAATATATAAGCAACCACACACTGGGAGCAGGGCTTTGCTTTCAGATTCTAATTCTCGGTACTCCGTTATTAATGTTAAAAATAATGTATATTAAAAATAATGTATATTAAAAGTCTAATCTTTGAACATGTCTCACTTAGCACCTGGTATAAAGTGTGCATATTGATGCATTTAATAATATCAAAATATCAAAAACTGCCCAATGTCTCCAGCTATACATTTACAGGCTTTTCTATCGAAAGAATATTTTGTTGTTGTTTTGTTTTATTTTTTTATGGGGGGGAGAGTAAAAGAGGTCAGACTTAAATTTCCCATTTTCAAAAGAATCATCTTATTGTTGGAGACAGGGTGCCAGAAATATTACTATTACTTCACTGGTGACTTTCTTCAAGGAAATTTGAAAATTTTAAAAGGATTTCCTCACTGTTCACTCATTCTCCATTCATCAGATCATTTCGGCAACTACAAGCAATGCCAGTGTTGTCCTGCAAAACGATAATGCAAGACTAACAGCTGATGACTTCAGGCTAAAGTAAGTAGAGCTGAAGAGAATTTTTTTAAAAAGTTATTTAAGCATGTCACTCCTTTATTTAGGCGATTTGAGGTTGGCTCAATTCTTTGTTTCTATTTGTTTGTCAAATGTGTATTATAATAACTAGCCTGAATGATATATTTTGCTTGGGAAATTTGAGGGCTGTCATGATGAATGTGAAGATCACATGAAAGAAAATGTTGGACTATTCTCATTCTCTTGCTTCAGAGAAATGCATGTATTGCGTTATGGCCGATCCAAGGGAAGTTCTGAGTACATTTTAACAGTTTGACCTCAAAGCTTCGAGTTTTACAGTGGCCTAAAAAGTGGTGTGACTGACGTGATCAAACTCCCAAATATTTTCTGAGGTTTGAGAATGAGCAGGCCCTTCACCAGAGCGTGGACGCAGACGTCAGCAGTTTGCGCAGGGTCCTGGACGAGCTGACTCTGTGCCGGACCGACCTGGAGATCCAGCTGGAGGCTCTGAGCGAGGAGCTGGCTTACCTCAAGAAGAATCACGAGGAGGTAGATGCCTCTCTCCCCCGATTCCACAACCCGCCTTCCTCCCAAACTTAAAAAAGTGCATTTCAGATGACAAATGTAATGTCTTAAATCAATTTCAAGAAGGACCTTGTCCATTTCTCCATATGGTTTGATTGTTTAAAATGTTTCTATTCAGCCTTGACCGGTTTGGCTCAGTGGATAGAGCGTTGGCCTGCGGACTCAAGGGTCCCAGGTTCCATTCCGGTCAAGGGCATGTACCTTGGTTGCGGGCACACACCCAGTGGGGAGTGTGTAGGAAGCAGCTGATCGATGTTTCTAGCTCTCTGTCCCTCTCCCTTCCTCCCTGTAAAAAATCAATAAAATATATATATATTTTTAAAGTTGTTAAAAAAATAAAAAATGTTTCTATTCATCCTCCTCTAAAGAAACGAACCCTAAAAAAAAAAAAAAAGTGTCTAACTGTATGGGTCATGCCTGTGTGGCTCCTTTAAAAACATTCAGATCCTAACTAACATGGTTTAACCAATTTGTTCCAGGAAATGAAGGCTCTGCAGTGCGCGGCCGGGGGCAACGTGAACGTGGAGATGAACGCGGCGCCCGGGGTGGACCTCACGGTCCTGCTGAACAACATGCGGGCCGAGTACGAAGACCTCGCGGAGCAGAACCGCCGGGATGCGGAGGCCTGGTTCAACGAGAAGGTGAGCCCTCGCTAGGGCGCGCTTACCTGGCCCTGGGGGGTCAAGCATCACCCTCACATAACTCCCCGCGTTTCAGAGCGCCTCGCTGCAGCAGCAGATCTCCGACGATGCTGGGGCCACCACCTCAGCTCGAAATGAGCTTACTGAGATGAAACGAACTCTTCAAACCCTGGAGATTGAACTTCAGTCCCTCTTAGCAATGGTAAGTACAAAATTACTAAAAATAATAATAATAATAACAAATGTTTGCTTTAGAAGTTAATAAATATTTCAAAGAGAGTTTTCTTCTACATGATACGTATGCATTAATTATTATGCTTGAAATAAGGCACATTTGCACTTTGCACAGTAGAATCCTCTTTGCCTGAAAATTATACCTAGATGCTAATTATTATGAAACATTAGAAATTAGCAACTACAATTATTTTGGGGCACTCGTAAAAAAAAATAGTTTTACCATGAATCTTCTCTCCCAAGTCCAAAGATCAGAAACCAAAAATAGTTTGCAACCCACCTAGCTTCTTCATCTAGCATTCCTTTTGCCCACTTAATTAAGAGCACTTACAAGTTCCTTTTTAAGTGGCACAAACAGGAAGCAAAGGAGAGGCATGAAGGTTGCCTACAAAGCTGAACATGCATGATGATAATAATAACACTATTTATTAAGGGTTTGCCCAGCACTTTCACCCACACGAGTCCCCAATAGCTCTGGGGCTTAGGCAGGAAAGACTTTCTAATTCCTGTCACTATTTCCAAAAGGAGAATCTGAGATCCAAAGAAGTGAAGCCGTTTTCCCAGAGTCCCACAGTTGGATCCAAAGGAACCATAACTTCTCTGCAAATTTTCTAATTCCCAAGTCTATACTTTTTTTCCACAATGGCTAGTAAACCTCCAGATTTACCCACAAAAGAGGCTATAATTGTAAATGAAATTAGGACTTTATAGAAAAATCATTGCAGATGAATGGGTAAGACATTCTCATCTTTATTTCATGTAAAATTACAGCAAGCATCCCTCTATGGGATAAACCCTGTATAAACCCATGTGGACCCACTAGCCAATGAATCAAAGGATTTAAAGATGAAAAGGTCCTTCTTTTCTTTGAGTCATTCTACTTCTGGAAAAGATATGCAGGTCACTACAGGATTATTTTTCCAAAGAAGAGCTACAGTCCTCATGAGACAAGGCTGTCACATGATTAGAAATGAGGTAGCAAAGTTTAGGGGAACTTTTATTCTGGGGGGAAAGTGGCAAATTGTGTCAGACTCCACAAGCACAGACTCTATTGGGAGGGGGGTGGGGTGGGGGCGGGGAATCTATACACTGTGCCCTATGAGGGAACAACTTCATCTTCGCTAACACTCCTGGGTCTATGAGTAACATTCATCAGCAGCTGTGTTATTCTCACAGATAAAAATGGTATGACACATAATAAAGGCAACAATTAATATGCAACAAGTGGAATCTTTTGAGGAAATATTATTTGCATTACATAAAGATAACGCTCCTAAATATCTATGTGCTTTGCCTTACTCTAAAACAACGCCGTGACTTTTTCTACTAAATTGTCTTACTGACCCATAGAAACAGTCCCTGGAGTGCTCCCTGACAGAGACGGAAGGCAACTACTGTGCGCAGCTGGCCCAGATCCAGGCTCAGATCGGGGCCCTGGAGGAGCAGCTGCACCAGGTCAGAACCGAGACCGAGGGCCAGAAACTCGAGTACGAGCAGCTCCTGGACATCAAGGTCCACCTGGAAAAAGAGATTGAGACCTACTGCCGCCTGATAGATGGAGAGGATGGGTAAGGACTGCTTTCACTGAGAAAATAATTTATTTTAAGGTTAACTATTTTTTAAAATCAAGTATAAAGTACCTATGACCTACATCCTGTGTACCTAAACTTCTTCTACTGTCATTTAAGAATCCAATGCTCTCCCATGCTAAATCAATATTTTTCCGTTTCCTTGGCAAAACACAGAGCGAATTGTTAATACCAGCTCCCTATATTTTTACAGCTCTTGCGTTAAATCAAAAGGCTACAAAGGACCAGGAAATCAGATAAAAGGTAAACAAAAGCAGTGTTGAGCATTCAGTGTTTATTCGTGTATGTTCCAAATGACACGTTATTCCCTCTTTATGAATTTGAGAAATCTTAACAATTCATATGTGTCATTTTAGATGCTTCTAAAGGCACCGTGATTAAAACAATCGTTGAAGAAATAGATCCACGTGGCAAAGTTCTCTCGTCCAGAGTTCAAACCCTGGAAGAGAAATCCACCAAAGTCAACAACATGAAGAGTGAACAGAGGGTGCCTTCCTGAGCCCCAAAAGAATGGCCTTAAATTAAAATGTCAAATTGAAGCTAGATTCCTAACTAAGGGCCCTCTTACTTTTCTGCTTTTCTCCCAGTGAATGAAGACAAATCATTTTTAGAGTAGTAACATTTCTTTGGCTTTCTCTGTGGTGGTGTTTCAATAAAAGGTTTTCCTGTTGCAAGTCATCTTCACTGGTTCTGGTCAGTCTTTGCATTGTAAACTTAACCCCCAGTTGGAGATGAATTTTGCTTTAAATTTCTTCTGTTTAATTCAATGACCTTCAGAAATTAGGAGTAATTTTTAACAGTCAAACTAGGTGGAGTCTTTTTCACATTTCTATAAAGTTTCATATTGTCCTTCTTTGTATAAATACTTATTAAGCACACACTAAGTGCTGATAATAAGAATAAAACAACTAACAAAATCTAATCCCTAAGTGCAACATGACAGAGAAGTGGAAGTAAGGAACTGGAGAATCAGAAATATCTTAAAAATGAAAGGAAAAAACACACTAAAAATGGTGATATTTGAAGGTAGAAAGGAAAAGAGAGAAATGTGAGGACTAGATATGGCAAGTGGTCAGTTTCACAATGTTAGGCCACAAAACAAATTTAAGAAGACTGATATCATAACAAGTACCTTTTTTGACCACACTAGTATGAAACTAGAAATCAATAATAACAGGAAAATTGGAACTTTCAGAAATACATATAAATTTAACAAAATACTCCTGAGCAAATAATGGGCCAAAGAAATCAAAGGAGAAATAGAAAAATACAATGAGACAAACGAAAATAAAAATTCAATTTACCAAAACTAATGGGATGCGGCAAAGCAGTACTAAGTAGGAACTTTATAGTGATAACTGCCTACCTTAAGAAAGATGAAAGATTGGGAGATCCATAACCGGTGGCAGCATAGGTGGAAGCTACACTCACCTCCTCCCAGGAATCAAACTGGAATGACAACTAAAATATAGAACAACCAACCTGAATAACCAACTGAAGACTAGCTGAACAGAAGTCTTATAACCAAGAATTTACAAAGGAAGCCACATGAGACGGTAGGAAGGGTGGAAACGCAGAAAGGGCTGGCTTTGTTCCCACAGGTGGCGGCTGAGATCCCAGAGGGATAGCTCAGCTACAAAGGTTCTCCTTGAGGACAGGGGTCTCAACCCCGCACCAGGCTCCCCAGCCCCGAGCACCAGAGCCAGGAAGAGGCGCCCACATAACATCTCACTGTGAAAATCATCAGGGGTTCCATCTGCCAGGGACATAATAAAGTCCACATATGACAATCCCACAGCCAACATCATACTCAGTGGGCTTTTCCCTTAAGATCAGAGCAAGACAGAGATGTATGCTTTCACCCTTCTTATTCAATACTAGAGGCCCAGTGCACAAAATTCGTGCACAGGTGTGGTCCGTAGTCCTGGCCGCCCAATCAAAGCACTAGTGTCTGGTATGGAAGGGCAGGTCACAGCTGATCTCTGGGCCCTGGGAAGCACCTGGGCCCCTGGGCCCCCGTGCACTCCCCTCCGCCTGAGTCACAGTGCCCAAGTCCCCACGAGGAGATGCGGTGAGCACGGCCAGACACCGTGGGCTGGGACACAGCGTGGGCCTCTGGGCTGCCCAGCAGCACTGCACAGAAGCCAGGAGGGCAGCGTGCTCTCTCCCAGCCAGCCTTGCAGACCTGCTCCTGTGCAAACCCACGGGGAGCCCAACCAGCCCCTGTGGTCCCAGTGGCTGCGGCCCAGCTCACCTGGAAGAGGCCGCGCAGGTGCGGGGCAGGGTTCTCGCAGGTGCCTGGCACTAGCTTGCAAGCCCTGGCGTCCTGGGGGAAGGTAGCAGGGGGAGTGAGAGCAAGCTCAGCAGATACCCCACATTCTCACCACACCTCTGTCCCTGTCACCCCCGCCACCAGGTAGCTGGCAAGAGGTCACAGCGTGTCACCAATGTCCACCATGTTCCGTGTCACCCCCGAGTGGTCAGTGCACGTCATAGTAAGTAGTCAAATTCTCGGTCTCCTGGTCAAACGACCACCCAAGGAGACAATTTGCATATTATAGTACTGTAAGTCCAAGCCACAGCTATCAGCAAGAAGAAGAAATAAAAGGCACCCAAATTGGAAAGGAAGAAGTAAAACTGTCACTATTTGCAAATGACATGATACTGTATATATAGAACCCTAAAGATGTCACCAAAAAACTACTAGAACTGATAAATGAATTCAATAAAGTAGCAGGATACAAAATAAATATCTAGAAATCGGTTGCATTTTTATACATCAATAATGAACTATCAGAAAGAGAAATTAAGAAAATAATCCCATTTACAATTGCATCAAAAAATATATATACCTGCCCTAGTCAGTTTGGCTCAGTGGATAGAGCTTTGGCCTGCGGACAGAAGGGTCCCAGGTTCGATTCTGGTCAAGGGTATGTACCTCGGTTGCAGGCTTGATTCCCAGTAGGGGCCATGCAGGAGGCAGCCGATTGATGATTCCTCTCTCCTCAATGTTTCTATCTCTCTATCCCTCTCCCTTCCTCTCTCTCTAAAAATCAATAAAAACATATTTTTAAAAAGCCAACTGTATGAGTTTCCTCAAAAAATTAAAAATGAAACTGCCTGCCGAAACCGGTTTGGCTCAGTGGATAGAGCGTCAGCCTGCGGACTGAAAGGTCCCAGGTTCGATTCCAGTCAAGGGCATGTACCTTGGTTGAGGGCACATCCCTAGTAGGGGGTATGCAGGAGGCAGCTGATGGATGTTTCTCTCTCATCCATGTTTCTAAGTCTCTATCTCTCTCCCTTCCTCTCTGTAAAAAAATCAATAAAATATATATATTTTTTAAAAGAAATGAAACTTCCTTATGACCCAGTGATTCCACTTCTGGGAATATATATATTTAAAAAAAAACACTAATTCAAAAGAGTATATGCACCCTTATGTTCACTACAGCGTCATTTACAATAGCCAACATGTGCAAGCAGCCCAAGGACCCATCAGTAGGTGAGGATAAAAAAGCTGTGGCTCAGAATCGGTGTGCTTAACCACAACATAACACCATGCTAGGGAGAACCTCATGAGCCTACCTTCCTTCTAGAAAGGGATGGGATAAAAACAACTAAGTGCATTCTAACTGCAATTAGTCCGAGATTAAGCAAAGTCATCAGCATCTCCTTCCCCCAACAAACCAGGGAAGCCATTTTGTGGGAGGAGTTAACATACTAGAATCTGATTGGGGGGGGAGGGGGGGGGACTAGAAATCTAGTGACAAAACAAACGTCATTCATGTCCAAGAGAAATACATTTCTAAACCCCGCTAACAAATGTAGAATGTGAATTTCAAACAATGGCTAAAGATAGTGTAGCATGTTTGAAGCTAAACACTAAATTTATCAGGGGCAAAATTAGTGTATGGTCATTAGAATAAGGTGATATAATGAAAAACTTCATCCTGAGATAAGCAGGCATTAACACTGAATAACTTAAAGTTTAATTCAAGTATGGTATGCACATTATATAATGAATGTTCTAATATCTAATAGATTCTGAAAAAAATGATAATGAAACGTGGCTGAATACATGTATCATGAATAAAATATCCACTCTCAGGGAAGAAATACTAGTACTTGGATAGAAATGGCCTAGAGAATTTGTTTAATCTATCTCCCTCTTCCAGAAAGGACTAAAGCTAAATTATTATTTTAGAAGAAATTTATGATTAAGAAAATTCAGGAGCGTTGCTCATATGAATAATAGATGACAATATTTTGAGGAGTTAAGCATCAGACATTCCAGTCTTGCTTTGACATAAAAATGTTTTGTGATCTGTGTGGCCACTTAGCTTCAGAGTCAACTCATCTTCAAAATGGTCCTAATAATATATACTTAACTTATTTCACAAAAGACTGCAAGTTAATTATTGCTTATAAAATACCTAGAGACCAGTAGTTTATGTTAATAATACTTTGCAGTCTCATAATACCTCTTATAATTCAAGAATTATAAACGATTACACTGACAACTACTCTGTTTTTCTTGTTTTATTCCTGGGTGATATGAGCAAAAGATTAAAATTTTGATCAGGTCACAACAACATCAGTAATGAGTCCATGAATATGAGCTGCATCTCTTAACTCATCACACATTCTTCTAAACATGGGCAAGTGGTCTGAATTTCAGTTTTCTATTAATTATCTTAAAATATTTTGATCAGCCCTAACCGGTTTGGCTCAGTGGATAGAGCGTCGGCCTGTGGACTGAAAGGTCCCAGGTTCGATTCTGGTCAAAGGCATGTACCTTGATTGCGGGCATAGGAGGCAGCTGATCGATGTTTCTCTCTCACTGATGTTTCTAACTCTATATACTTCTCCCTTCCTCTCTGTAAAAAATCAATAAAATATTTTTTTTTAAAGAAAGAAATTGTTAAAAAATATATATTTTGGTCAAAAAAAATCCATGCATTCTGGGCCACCCAATATTCCATATCTTTTATGGACAGTAACATTGGAGGTTTTTTCAAACTAGTCAATATCCACAACCTTGAAAAAAATCTCATTCAGAACAAATTACAGTTTTAAAGCTATCCAAACCCATAATTAGTCAACCAATCAATTTGTACCATTATAAATGATAGAGACCTGACCCTTCTGACATGGCCACTTTATTATAATAATTTAAGTAATTAACATTTACAAAATGTTTGTGCCCTGCAGACTGTTTTATAGTCATTAATTATTGGAATAGCTCAACATTCATTTGAGACTGTTCAAAATTATTATTTTCACTTGCCCAATAGGAAAATGAAGCCCAACCAGACAGGTTAACTTCCCATGGAATCAAGGCAAGAGAATGAAAAGTCTTCTTAACTATGACAATTAATCTTCTATTCAGAGTACCAAATCACTGGCTTTCTAGGTAATAATGAAAATGCTCCTCTTCACCTATTTAACTCCCCACTCATTAATATGAACATTGATAATCACTTCCCAAAATAATCCATGATGCCTTAAATACATAAATTTAAACTAAAAGGCAGTAAACAATATTTTTGAGGTAGAGAAATGAACAATGTGGAGACAGAAGTTAGATGAATGGACATTCTGCTCCTGGACTCAACCAAGGAATCTCAATACAATTAACTTTCCGTCAAGGCCACACATTCATTCTTTTTAGTAAAAATGATAAGCAAAGTTCTGCAGGACTTCTGTTATTTCAGTTTTTAAAAAATCAATTAAAGAACTCCCATCACCAAAGGATCACTCTATATTGAGAGTATCTGATTTTAATAAGAAAACACCCAATAAAGCAGGAATAATCATAAAGATACTCCATAAGCATTTACAGAAGAAAAGCAGTAGACATTTCCCACTTGAATTGTTAAATTTTTGTTATATGGAGGGGGAAATGAATCTATCCCAGAGGTCAAAAAGCTGTCTATTTAAGTTTGACCTTTGAAGCTATGACTCAATATTACTCCACCTGGCACCTCTTCATATGGAAAGATGTCCTTGGGCACTTTTCCACCTACAGACTGGACAGTATTGACAATCATCCAGTTAGGAAAAACAACAATTAGAGTATGAGCAACATTTTATTATAAATCGGCATAGTAAAGGCTGAAATGACGTACCGAATCCTATAAAAGGCCCATGGGAGTTAAGTACTAGGGGTGGTGCGCTTTGGCTTTGCTCCGCTCTGAGAAAGGCCTGCTCAGCTGGGCTGTCGCCATGTCCTTTCGACTTCCTAGTGGATCCAGGCGGGTCTGCTCTCAAGCGGGCCCTGGCCGGCTGTCTGGTGGAGGGACAGGCTTCGGGGCTGGGGATGTGTGCAGTGGGTCTGGAGCAGGAAGCAGCTTTGCTTGTACTCTTGGGAGCGTTTCTTCTGGAGGAGGTTTCTACAGCGGTGGTGGAGGGCTGGGAAGTGGTGTCTGTGCTGGTTTTCTTGGAAATGAGCATGGCCTCCTCTCTGGGAATGAAAAGATGACCATGCAGAACCTCAACGACCGCCTGGCGTCCTACCTGGACCACGTGCGAGCTCTGGAGGAAGCAAACGCAGACCTAGAGCAGAAGATCAAGTGCTGGTATGAGAGCTATGGGCCTGGTTCTTGCCGGGGACTGGATCAGGACTACAGTAGATATTCCTCAGTCATTGAAGATCTGAAAAGGCAGGTAAGAAATATGGATTTGCAGACTTTTATTATAGATTTGAGGTGTCCATAACCTAAAAGCAACACAAAATAGCAAATGTGCTTAGCAACTATAAATGATGTATTCCTAGTGGTTGGAGGCTGATAATAAAAATTTATAGAATTAATCAATGAAAAAAAAATAGTTTTAAGACAATAGAAGCATTCTGGTGATCTTATATTTAGCTCATAGTTTTTAATCAAGAGTAATAAAAGTATTCATGGTTATAAAACTTACACTTTGGCTCTGAAGTTCTAGGCATTTATTATCCAAGGAAAATCCAGATTCCTTTTTTTTTTTTTAAATATATTTTATTGATATTTTTGCAGAGAGGAAGGGAGAGGGATAGAGAGTTAGAAACATCGATGAGAGAGAAACATCGATCAGCTGCCTCCTGCACGCCCCCTACTGGGGACGTGCCCGCAACCAAGGTAGATGCCCTTGACCGGAATCGAACCTGGGACCCTTGAGTCTGCAGGCGACGCTCTATCCACTGAGCCACACCGGCCAGGGCCAGATTCCTTTTAATGTAGAAAAAATATTGTACTAAAATAGGTACTTGATGGGTTAAGAAGATAAGAATCACATTAAATCTGAAGTTTTCCTTGACTTTTGGAACTTAACATTTTGCACAATCTACCCTATTTAGATAATTTCTGCGACCACCTGTAATGCCAGCATTGTTCTACAAAATGACAATGCCAGACTGACCGCTGATGACTTCAGGCTGAAGTAGGTAAAAATAAAGTCATTCGTTATAACAAAGGGAAAAAGACTATATTTGGAGTAAAGAACATACCTTTTGCTTTAAAAACCAACAAGTTTCCTTTTATTTAAATTCTTTATTGTTTAAAGTATTACATATGTCTCCTTTTTCCCCCATTGACCTCTCCCGGGCCGCTCCCACCCCCAGCACATGCCCTCACCCCCCTACTTAAACCAACATGTTTTTATAAAGTCAGACTAGATCACTGAAGAAATTAAATGCATTCTTATTAAACAAAAAAAGCCATAGTAAACTTGAAACCATATTTTTATTCAGCTCTTAAGCATATTTGGATGACAAAAATCAACTCTGAAAAACAACTCCTCCAAAATAATATCCATAGATCAGTGGGGATTCCAAAGTGATCCATCACTTTGCCATCACAATCAGCTTCAGCAGTGGGTACAGACATCATGTTTCAGTACAGGAAATGTCTGAAGAAGGTAGGTTCCCTTTGCACCTGCCTGCGATTATGATTCTCATGCTCTTCAATGGCCTTCCAGGTATGAAAATGAGCTTGCGCTGCACCAGAGCGTGGAGGCCGACATCAATGGACTGCACAGGGTGATGGATGAGCTGACCCTGTGCACAGCCGACCTGGAGATACAGAGTGAAGCCCTGACTGAGGAACTGGCTTACCTGAAGAAAAACCATGAGGAGGTCAGGACACTGCGGGCTGGCTCTGTGTCGTATCAGATTTCCTTCCTGGGGTTCACTGTTTATGTCACAGCACTTTTGATTCTCAAAATTCCACCTTGACTATCCACACTGACCCCTTCTCCAGGAAATGGAGGTCCTGCAGTGCGCGGCCGGGGGCAACGTGAATGTGGAGATGAACGCAGCCCCGGGCGTGGACCTAACTGTTCTGCTGAACAACATGAGGGCCGAGTACGAGGACTTGGCCGAGCAGAATCGCAAAGAGGCCGAAGCCTGGTTTAACGAGAAGGTACGTCTGTGGCAAATCACACGCCCAGGTCAAGGGCCTGCTTGTTCAATAGGCCACCAGGCCCGCCACTAACCCTTCTGACAACTATGCTTCAGAGCGCTTCGCTGCAACAGCAGATTTCTGACGATGTGGGAGCAGCCACAGTGGCCAGGAATGAGCTGATGGAACTGAAACGCAACCTGCAAACCCTGGAAATAGAACTTCAGTCCCTCGTGGCCACGGTTTGTAGGAATCACCACTGATTTGAGTATCTGTGTGTGTGTGTGTGTGTGTGTGTGTGTGTGTGTATGTGTGTGTGTAATAAGTAAATACATATATCATATAACAAAATAGGTAACAAAGTATATGTAACCGAAAAGATAAAATATATCAAATATATATTAACATATTAAATGCCTATAAAAATATTAAATATCAAGAATTTTGTCCCTCAGCATTACTTCTGACTCATCAACCCCAAAAAAAATTCTTAAAAGAAACTTTTTTCAATGAAAAACATTTTTTTAACTTTGCTAATGCTGATTTTGATTGAAAGAATTTAGACGCCACACCAATATTTCGTTCCACCTTGAGCGTGTTTAAAAGAGGAACGTGTTGTTGATGGGTGCTACAGGCAAGCCTTGCTTTGTGCTTCTTTCAGAAACATTCCTACGAATGCTCCCTGGCAGAGACCGAAGGCTATTACTGCCTTCAGCTCCAGCAAATCCAGGATCAGGTCGGGGCGCTGGAGGAACAGCTCCAACAGATCCGCACGGAAACCGAAGGCCAGAAGCTGGACTATGAACAGCTTCTAGATATCAAAATATTTTTAGAAAAAGAAATCGAAACGTACTGCATATTAATAGATGGAGACGGAAGGTAAATATTAACTCGTGGAAAACATAATCCAGTTATTAAAAAATTCAACTCACACCAAGCAGGTTTTCTCAGTATACGTGTATACTAATATTGTATCCTAGAATGTCCTACTCTAAAGAGCATACCTGTCTATGGCCTCAGAAAGTTATTATTGCATCCAGTTGAAATGAAAACAGGCAGCAAAATCAAATTTTTTAAGTCTGTAAAATATTTGCAGTCTGTTAATATATAGAACATTTAACTATAGCACGTTGAACAATTCCTCTAATCCAAGTGGCTTTCCGTGATTTAGTGTTGAAGTACATTTCTCATCATAACACATCCTCTTTTATTTTTTTTTTCTTGCCTAGTTACCAGAATGACACCCTTGGGAGAATCTGAGCACATTGCTTAAGCTCTTTCAACCCGTTTCTTTATTGGTAGAACTATGATAACACCAAATTCATACGGTGAAATACAATAGAGCCTCACCATGTAGGGAAAGTGCTGATGACAGTGGCTTGCACACAAAAGGGACTCGGTAATCAGCGGCTGTGACTAACTCCTGCCCAGGGTCTCACCAGGGTCTCTTCCAAGACTAGTGTCAGTCTCCACAGCGCATTCTCTTAAGAACCCCAGCAGTGATGGCTCCCTCCTGCGAACAACGTGCTCATCACACTGTTCATTTTTCACTTCTCTTGCCTTGCATGCCATGTGCTTCCTTTTCTTTTCAACAATGTAAACTGCTTGTATCTTGGCTCCACATTTTCTACAGCACAAAATCTAGTGCCTTCTGTGCAGTAGGCACGCCAGCCGTGTTCATTGGTCAGGTGATGGACTGAAACGTCAGAGTGAGAATTTGGAGTCCCCGTATTGCTAGATGAAAGAGATAATGTCTGATCACTAGGGAATTTTTTATCCATTAATCTAAACATCCACTTAGATTAAACATCCATTTAATCGCTTCTTTTACTGTATTGAAGTCATGAAAAACTTACTAATGTCTGTTAAACATAGGAATTTTAATCTTATTGAACTCCAAAACTTTTATTCCCAATTCATCGTTATTTATGAGCTCCCGAATGAAATAAATGCAATAACTTACTCTTCTCTTCGCAGAAAAAGCAAGTCCACATGTTACAAATCAAAAGGGTGTGAGCCTGTAAATTCTGAAAATCAAGTCAAAGGTATGGGAGGATTTTTACTTGTAAATCTTCTAAACTCCAGCAATTGTATTAAATAAGTCGCTTATATTTGTAAGCTTATGACAGTTCTTAATATTTGTATTTCATATTCTTATAGAATAGATGTGGTCAAATTATGAAATTACTGAAATGGGGAACCCATCCCTCAATATCTTTTTTACTTAGAAACTATTATTTTCACAGTTTCAATGCTTTGATAGCAGAACTACTTTATTTTAAACCACAAAACTAGGGCAAGTTGATGTTTAAAAGAAGACATTAGTTGCTCCGGGCCTGTACTTGCCTAACATTGACATGTTTTAATCCATGTTTCATTTATGCTTTCAAACACCCATTTCTCTAAAAACAGTGGTACATACAAGAAAGAAAGAGATCCCAGGCCTTGCTAAGCATAGACTTCAAACACAGTATTAACATTTCATTTGCCACAAACTTGCAAACACCATTTTTAAAAAGCTTACCCCTCATAACTAAATACCTTTCAACCTGTTAAGAATGAACACTGGCCCTAACCGGTTTGGCTCAGTGGATAGAACACCGGCCTGCGGACTGAAAGGTCCCAGGTTCGATTCCGGTCAAGGCCATGTACCTTGGTTGCGGGCACATCCCAGTAGGAGGTGTGCAGGAGGCAGCTGATCGATGTTTCTCTCCCATCAATGTTTCTGACTCTCTATCCCTCTCCCTTCCTCTGTGTAAAAAAAAAAAAAAAAAATCAATAAAATATTTTTAAAAAGAATGAACACTAAACTTTCATTTGTTTTATTTTAGACTCAAAAGAAGAAACTGTTATTAAAACAATGGTCGAGGAGCTAGATCAACTCAGCAATGTCCTTTCACTGAGGGTCCACTCAGTTGAAGAAAAATCCTCTAAAATAAGCAATATTACAATGGAGCAACGAGTACCTTCTAAGACCCCATAATGAGGGGGAAGGGGGTGTTGTTTTCAAAAGCCTGCCTTTGCAAAATCCCACTGGCTAAGTAACCCAAGGAAATCATTCAGTTCTGTTCTTAACAAATAAAAAGGCTAGACTTTGTTTTTCTTCTCTTCCTTTCTCAAGTTCTTTGCATGTAATCCTTCTTGGGAGTGCATACTATATAATTCCATCTATATGATATTCTGGAATAGACAAGATTATAGGCATCGTAAACTGATCAACATTTTCATGGTGCCAGGGCTGTGGGAGAGGTTGACTGCAAAGGGATATGAGATGATTTGGGGGCAGGGTTAATGAATTGTTCTGTATCTTGATTGTGGTGGGGGTTACATGACTATGTGTTATTAAAACTCATAGAACTGTATGTTTAAGATGAATTTTACTCTACATATATGAATCTTCAATAAATCCAATGAAAAAGAACTGCCAAAAAAATTGAAGGAATCTATCCTAAAGAAAAACATGAATATATTCAGCATTGTTAATAATAGCAACAAAAAAAAATGGAAACAATCTGAAAGTCTCCTAGTAATGGTTAAACAAATTATTTAATATTAGGTTCGGCCCAGAGTAACATAACAAAATGACAGGACTTTACACAGATAGAAATTTATTTCTTTCCCACACACAAATCCAGAGGTAAGGTATTAAGGGCTGGGCTGGTACCTTTGCACCAGAGAATCCCCAGGAACCCAGGCATCACAGCCATTTCAGCAGGATGGAGGAAAGGGGGACGATGGGACAAAGACTTGTGTCAGTTGCGTCTTAGATGAAGTATCTAGAACACACTAGTACATATACTTCTGCTTACATCTCATTGGCTAGCTTAATCACGTGACCACAATTAGTTACAAAGAATGTGGAGAAAGTAATCTTTACTGTGGGTAGCTATTGCCCAGTTAAAATTTTGGGGGACCAACCAACAGTTTCTATCTCATTAGACACCTACCAATTCATGCTCTAAGGCATGTAAGGTAAACAAAGTAAGTTGCAGGGCAATACATATAACACAGATGACTCGCCTAGGCATGTGTGTCTACATGCTATGTATGTATGCATATGCATGGAAAACCATCTGGAAGGGTACAAACATCTGGAATGGTGAACTGTGGTTGCCTGAGAGAGTAAGGAGGAGAGAGAAAGAGGAAGGTGAGAAAGGATTGTAACATTTTACTCTATACTCTTTGATCCTGCTTGATTTGTTTACATCAAAAGAATGTTTTCATGCAGAGAGTAAAATCATGGTTGCCATGTTCATATCAGCATTATTCACAACTAGAGGCCCGATGCACGAAGATTCGTGCAAGAATGGGCCTTCCTTCCCCTGGCTGCCTGCACCGCCTTTGCTCCGGCTGGAGCCACCTTTCCAACTTCCCATGCTGCCCAGAGGCCCGCCCCGGCTGCTCGGTGCCTGCGTATTCAAATTAACCCACCATCTTTGTTGTGTTAATTTGCATACTCATTCCTGATTGGCTGGTGGGTGTTGCGAAGATACGGTCAATTTGCATCTTACTCTTTTATTAGTGTAGATAGCCAAAAGGTGGATGCAACCCAAGTGCCTGCCCACTGTGGAATGGATAAAAAAAATATGGTATATAAATGCAACGGAACATTACTAAACCTTTAAAAAACAAAGAAATTCTGACACATGATACAACTTTGAAGCCAGTCACAAAAGGCGAAATAATGCATTATTCTACTTATCTTGAGTCCCCAGAACATAGTAGGTGTTTTATAAGTACTTGTTAAATGAATGAATGAATGAATGAATCCATATGTTCATAACAGTGTCACATAAATGTTCATGGAAATTTTGTCCATAAGGCAATTTCCAGATTTTTCAAAAAATTCCATAATATTTAGGGTTTTCAATAAGTATATGGGGATCCCCACCCAGTAAATAGTTAATTTGCTGATGACTTTCACCTAAGCTAAACCACAATGAGATAAAAACAGATGAAATATTTGCTTCCAGGTTTGCTTCAAATTTTGCTGGGTCAGGAAATAAGTTAATATCCTTCCAAACTCCCACAACTCATAACAGCAATTAGGGGTGTGTTCCTAATTGCCAAAATGGATAAGAGAAGGCAGCTATGCCTAACTATAAGTAAGTGTCAACAAAACATGATGCTTGTCAGCCAAAATGGAAGTTACTTCCCATCGGAAACAGTGGTGAGTGGGTATGGGGGCGGGACTGGTATTGGAAGGACCAGGATGGGCATATCAGGACCCCAGTTCTGTTCCCTACTTAAGTGGAAAGAATTGTAACAGTAAAATTTGTTTCAAGTCTCAAAAACATCAAAATCTGCCTCGGCATAAAGAGCCCAAAACTATGACGCCAGATGGCTATGGTGTGGTGGACTGATGAGTTTTATCTTCTAAGGAGGGAAATGAAGAATGACTCACTCACAATTTTAAAATGTAATAAGGAACCTGAAATTGCTCCACCCAGACCCATTTCTCAGATAACCACCGACCTGAGGGCAGCTGCCCTCCTCCAGAAATGAGCCCAGCAAAGTCAGTTACTAATTAGGAAAAATCACCCAATTATGCCAACTTGCTGAGGCTGGCAAGCTCCCTTTTCCTCTGTGTAGGCAAAATATCATTCAGAACACACTTGAGAATTGTCTATAAAAAGGCACACAAAACAGGTGATAGGAGAAGGCACTCCATTCTGGGATTCACGAGAACAGCTCTGCAACGCGCTTGCCTGGACACCATGTCTCTCCGACTTCCCAGTGGCTCCAGGCGGGCCTGTCCCCGTCCCACCACGGGATCGCTCCGGCTCTCGGGTGGGGGAGCCAGCTTTGGGGCTGGAAATGCTTGCAGCTTGCCTGGAATTGGAAGTGGCTTCTCCTGTGCCTTCGGGGGCAGCGCACTGGGAGGAAATGCAGGCGGAAGCAATTCCTGTGCTGGCTTTATTGTGAATGAGGGCGGCCTCCTCTCCGGGAATGAGAAGGTGACCATGCAGAACCTCAATGACCGCCTGGCCTCCTACCTGGACAACGTGCGAGCTCTGGAGGAGGCCAACGCAGACCTGGAGCAGAAGATCAAGGGTTGGTATGAGAAATTTGGGCCTGGATCTTGCCGTGGTCTGGATCATGATTACAGCAGATACCTCCCTATAATTGATGATCTCAAAAGTCAGGTAAGAAACTACAACTCCGCAATCATTTTTATGAACTTTCATTTCTAAAGGCTCTTTGCCTTTCCTCACTGAATTCTAAACGCATTTATCATCCCTACTTGCAATTTCCTAAAAGGAATTTCAATTTAGCATTAGAAATAAGCACAAAGTAGATTCATCTGGTTAACCGCATGATTTAAAATGTCACTATCTGGTCACTATATTAATTTTGATTATTTCCATTTTCTAATCTTAAAAAAATAACCACTTTTTTATTGATTGTAATAAATTGCCTTTAAAAAAATTAAACTCCCCATTTCTAGATCATCGCTTCCACCACCAGCAATGCTAATGCTGTTCTACAGATCGATAATGCCAGGCTGACAGCGGATGACTTCAGACTCAAGTAAGTAGACTCTCAGAGTGAAAGAATCCATGGAGGTTAATGGGAAGATTTAACTGAATTTATTTTTTGATTCCTCCATTAAATATTAAAATACTGGGATTTAAAGCAGACAGAATGCTATTACTTTTTTATACTTTTGCCACAAGATATAAAGTATGAACTGCCATAAAAGAAGTGTTCAACGCCCTAGTTCTTTTTCTGTCAAAAGAAATGGATCAAAATAAAGAAAAGAAAATTACCATACAATAGACTTTGAAAATGTCTCTTGTGGCCAAATGTGGCACCTCAAAATTCTATTTGCTCATTGACTGTTGGCTATTTCTCCAACCATGTGACAAATTGGAAAATGTTTAACACCCTTTAAGGTATGAAAATGAGCTGGCTCTTCACCAGAGCGTAGAGAGTGATGTCAATGGGTTGCGCAGAGTCCTGGATGAAATAACCCTGTGCAGAACCGACCTGGAGATCCAGTATGAAACCCTGAGTGAGGAGATGACGTACCTCAAAAAGAACCATAAAGAGGTGAGAGCTGACTGTCTACGCTTTGCCACCCCTCTGCAGACACCACCCACCTGATAGGAGATCACGTAATTGGCTTCTTAAATGAGAAATTGGTCCTGACAAACCAGTATCAGACAGACATGAGGCCTGAGTTGTCTTTAGAAGTGGCGAGGTCTTTGTACAGATTCACCCTTGCTCTCTCATTGTTTCCCACGGGGAAAAAAATAATTATGTTTTCCAGACCAATCAGGGTTAAAGAGCAGTGTTTGGCTAGATAATTACAGCTATAGATAATTAAAATGGTGCGCTTAAAAGATTACATCTAATGAGACAGAAAATGTATACTGTAAGGACTGCCTAAGGAAACTAGATCTAAATTTCTATATCACAGTGGCAGATTTAAAACATTTACTCCATACACACATTAAGTATATATACTTAATATTAATACATATTCTTAATAAGTGTGGCTATAAAAATAATGAGACTGGGGTTAAAGTGTTCCATTAAAATTTACACTTCCAAATAAATAGTGTATGTCCAAAGTGGTCATCGTGGGAAGCTAGATCCTAAATTAGACCATACAGCCACTACTCCAGACATACCTCTGGGATTGCTTTCAGAACCACTGTTTCCTGGTAATATCTTTATTCTTTGAAAAGGAACTTGATATTTTTAAACAGCCAAAAAACTTCTCAAAGTCAAGCCAAGTGCTTAAAGGAGAAAAGCTAAAAATGCAGCTTGCTTAGTCATGCGGCTGTCTTGTAAATTTAAGTATTTGAAGAACAACATTTGCATAAATATATGGGTTCAAGTATGGCTATAGCCCCCTGGTAGCTACTCAACAAATGTTTGATGAATTGAATGCAATTGATTTCATTTTTTTAATGACTCACAGACAAACCCCTGTGCATCTTTTAATCTTTTTCTGTTTGAACTGGGGAAGATTTCCCTAAATCCTCAGAAGTAAAAACCCCACCTGGAGATAGACAAGGCATGGGGACCACCAGGGAGGAACGAATGCTAGAATCACCAGAGGGACTTGGTACATGGAGGAAAGAAAGCCTCATTAGTGTCATTAGGACCGATGCAGGGCCTGGGACATGGGTGGGGAGGAGGGTTCCCGCAGCAGAGGCGTAAGCCGCTCCGTGTTGTTTCGGTGGTACACAGACTTAGTGGTGTCTGCCATCCACAATCTTAGAATGACTCACTGCATCCCAACAGCACACACCTCGGATGAAATAATATGCAAAACTGATTCCAACCTCTCTGATGATGATAATGATCATAATGACTAGCATTTATTTAGTATTTACATGCCAGGCAGTATTGTTGGTCTTATTACTATTTCACATCTTCCAACAACACAGAGAAGGATATTATTTGTTGCCTCAATTTCCAGATAAGAAAATTGGGATCTGAAGTGAAGCCTTGTTCCCAGGTAGCTACTACAGGGCAGAACCAAAATTCACATGGAGATAGGTTTGACACCAAAGTCCATCAAGACACTATAATGGCCTGTGTAAGCTTAATAGCTTAATAGACAACTAAGGATTCTTTAGAAGATGATGTTCTTCCTTTACTAATCATAAATAAGTTTATAATTATAAGCAAGTATAAACATAGAAACATAAATATGTATTTATTCATAGTTATTTCAACTCTTCAAAATTATCCAGACTCAGCCCCTCCACCATGTTCATGCTGAGTTCAGGATATTGCTGAGTGGAGTCTCAAAGTGGAATAATGACCAAGTCCACAGAGGTGGAGACATTTAAGCTATAAATGAACAGAAAACGAAATGACAGATCACTCATTCTATATATTTATTTTTTTTTTAATTTTTTATTGGCTTCAGAGAGGGAGAGAGAGATGGAAACATCAATGCTGAGAGAGCATCACTGATCAGCTGCCTCTTGCATGTCCCCTACCGGGGATCAAGCTGTAAACCCAGCCATGTGCCCTGACCAGGAATCCAGCAGTGACCTCCAGGTTCATAGGTCCACACTCAACCACTGAGCCATACCAGCTGGGTTCATTCTAGATATTTTAAGGTCTTTCATTTGGTAAAGGAATTAAGACTTTTTCTGTGCAGCAGAACTATACCTGACCGATGAATTGGAGTTTATGAGCTGGAATTGGGTTCATCATAGAAAAGACCTCTGCAGCAACTAAAACTCCAAGAAGGAAACAGGCTCTTTCATGAGGCAGTGGGTTCACTGTCGTTGAAAGTTATGTCTGCTGGACAGGATATGTAAAATGTATATAAAATGTAGAGGGAGCTCGTTGCACAGACTGGGAGATGGAAGCAGGGGAACGCTAAGAGCCCTTCCAAAGCTAAGCTCAGCTTCTAGACTTTCTGTGAGATCCCTGCTTCGCTGAGCTGCACACTTTTCTGCCTCCAGGAAATGCAAGTTCTGCAGTGCGCCGCCGGGGGCAACGTGAACGTGGAGATGAACGCGGCGCCTGGCGTGGACCTCACGGTCCTGCTGAACAACATGCGGGCCGAGTACGAAGCACTTGCGGAGCAGAACCGCCGGGATGCGGAGGCCTGGTTCAACGAGAAGGTGAGTCTCTGTCGGAAAACAGGCCTGCTGCATGTTGGTGATGCTCACACCTAAGATTTGCTCCCTCACTTACACCTTCCAGAGCGCTTCGCTGCAACAGCAGATCTCTGAGGATGTGGGCGCCACAACCTCCGCCCGGAACGAGCTGACTGAGATGAAGCGCAATCTGCAAACGCTGGAAATCGAGCTTCAGTCTCTCTTAGCCACGGTAGGAAAGGACAATGTCTTACCATCTCCTAGGTTATCATTTTAATTATGTGCCGGTTGGTTTTAAAGCTCTTAACCATATTGCCTGACCGGCGTGGATCAGTGGTTGAGCATTGATCGATGAACCAGGAGGTCACAGTTCAATTCCTGGTCAGGCCATATGCCTGGGTTGTGCGCTCCACACCCAGTGTGGGGCATGCAGGAGGCAACCGATCAATGATTTTCTCTCATCATTGATGTTTCTATCTCTCTCTCCCTCTCCCTTCCTCTCTGAGATCAATAAAAATATATGTTCCTCTCTGAGATCAATAAAAATATATGTACATAAGAGATTTAAAAATATCTCTTAACCATGTTGAGAATATCTATATATATAAAAGCCTAATATGCAAATTGTCCCCTTGGGAGTTTGACCAGGAGACCCATCACTCACTATGATGTGCGCTGACCACCAGGGGGCAGCGTGGAAAGAAGGGAGGCCCTGGCCGGCAGCCAGAAGACCCCGATGAGCCCTGATCGCTGGCCAGTCCTAGGGACCCTACCTGTGCACAAATTTCATGCACCAAGCCTCTAGTATGCATATATTTTTTTGTGTAATTAACTTAAAACATTAAGAGAGAATAGGATTGTATCTAGAACAGCTAAAGCAGCAACATCAATGTCTTTAGACTTGTTCTACCAAAAAGAAAGACTTGCTCATTTTAAGAATGTCACAGTCTTAACCATGTGTCCACAGGAAATCAACAATTACAGGCAGAGCTAATAAGAGGAGAAAGTCATAGGTCAAAGCTAGTTTGTATATGTGTGTATCCATCTCAGTCTCTTCATTGTTTCCTTACAGAAACAGTCCCTGGAATGCTCCTTGACGGAGACCGAAAGCAACTACTGTGCGCAGCTGGCCCAGATCCAGGCTCAGATCGGGGCCCTGGAGGAGCAGCTGCACCAGGTCAGAACCGAGACCGAGGGCCAGAAACTCGAGTACGAGCAGCTGCTGGACATCAAGGTCCTCCTGGAAAAAGAGATTGAGACCTACTGCCTCCTCATAGGCGGAGATGACGGGTAGGTAAAATAATCTACAGAGAAGTAATATACTGAAATCTGCATGAAACTTAGATCTCTGGAAACTGATATGACCACATTTATTATCATAGTCACTAAATATTAAACATGATACTCTATGCCAAGGTACAAATTAGCCACATCTTACAAAACCAAAATGCAACAAGCCCTGTATTTACGGTATGAAAATGTAAGACTCACCTCTTGATGCTAAAGCAGATGTAACCCACTGAAATGTGCTCACCAGACAGCTAAATAAAACAAATAGTGAATTTAGAATTGAAGGGGTTCTCTCCAACTCATTCTTTTGTGATGTTTTCAATAATATGTGGTTACAGGGCTTGCAAGTCTGGAGGTTACAAGTCTAAAGATTATGGGTCTGGAAACATGGGAAGTCAAGTCAAAGGTAATTAAGTAAATTCATTTTTATGCTATACTACTTCATTTTCAATGCACAGCTTGATTGCCTTTATATTCCCAGAATATATATTACATATTATATGTAAGAGTAGATAAAGATTTGTAGTAGACATCAGTGAGTGCTAGATGTCTGTCTTTAGAGATGTATGCTAATTTTATTTTATTTATTTTATTTTTTAATATTTAAATTTTTTTTCTTTTTTATGCTAATTTTAAACAAAGTAACATGTCGCCATATTTTTAGCTAATCAAAATTCACCAAAAAATGAGTCCAAGTACTTGTGCTTATTGCATAGTTTACCGTATATAAAAATCCTATTATTCCTTTAATTGATATACTTTCTTACTCATTTTTTAAGTTTATTGTGTTAAATTATACTAAACATAAAATTTAGTATCTTAACCATTTTTGTGTGTACAGTTCAGTGGCATGATGTACATTCATATTCTTGTGCAACCATCACCACCATCTATCTCTAGAACTCTTTTCATCTTCCAACACTGAAACTCTATACCCATTAAACAACTCTTCATTCCCCCTCCCCAGCCCCTGGAAACCACCATTCTACTTTCTGTATGAATTTCACTAGTCTAGGTACCTCATATAAGCAGAATCATATAGCACTTGCCTTTTTGTGACTGAGTTATTTCACTTAGCATAATATCCTCAGGATTTGTCCATGTTGTGGCATTTCAGAATTTCCTTCCTTTTTATTTTTTCTATTTTTTACTTTTTATTGATTTCAGAGAGGAAGGGTTAGGGAGGGAGAGAAATAACAATGATGAGAGAGAATCATGGACTGGCTGCCTCCTGCACACCCCCAATTGGGGATCAAGCCTGCAACCCAGGCATGTGCCCTGACTTGGGAATCAAACTGTGACCTCCTGGTTCATAGGTAAACGCTCAGCCACTGAGCCACGATGGCCAGGCGAATTTCCTTCCTTTAGTGCTGAGTCATATTCCCTTGTATGCTTTTACCATATTTTTTTAATCCATTCACCCATTGATGAATTCTTGGGTTGCTTCCACACTTCAGCTATTGGTATCTTATTCATCTTTTCTCAACTCTCTAAAATCTCCTTTTAAATTTTAATTTTTAGATCCTGCCAAAGCCATAGTGGTTAAGAAAGTTCTGGAGGAGGTAGACCAACGCAGCAAAATACTGAGCACCAGGCTCCACTCCCTGGAAGAGAAGTCTCAAAGCAATTAATTTGAGACACAAGAGCTAGCTTATGCCAAGTGCTTTCCGAGAAGAAAACGCATTATATATCTGCCCAGAAAAATGAGCAAGTCTAAAAAAAATATCTGTCCCTTTGTCTTTCTGTTACTGAAATATAACCTCTAGCCATCAATAGTGGTATCTCCCATTCATCTGGAAGAATGTCACATACAAATGTGATGACTCATTTGAATACCTTATAGAAAATGTTGTCAATTCTTTGTGTTCAATAAACCTTCCTTCAGCAAGTTATCACTGATGGTATTGTCTTATATTTAAAATGTCCATGTCTGTAGCCGAGATATATGAACACTTAACAGCTTCTCATTTATATAAAAACTTTTTAAAAATTAACAGATTTTCATGATGCTTTCTCAACAATTCAAAATGAGACAAATTCAGAATGAATAAAAATACTTTCACTTACATTCCCAATTTGCATACTCTGACATAATCACAAGCCTATTCCCTTTCATAATAGCTAAAATGTACACATTTCAGGTTCATATGTAAAATGGGGAAATAATACTTCTCTCAAGTGATTATTATAAAGATTAAATGAATTATTCTAAAGTGTATTTATTGAATAAGCACTCAGTAAATGCTAATTTACTTTTAAATACTTGATATTTATAAGGGTTAATTCTCAAATATCATTTCACTTTGAATATATATTTAAATAATATTCCAAATATAAAGAAGGTTAAAGCACAGTTCTGGTTTAGAATTCAAGTTCTATTAATGGAGTCACATAATTTCCTCAAATCAAATATGACCCCTGGAGACTTAGTTGACCTCTCAATCCTCTATGGATGGATTATCCATATTATAATCCATCCATGAAAATTTGATTTCAAGCTCCATCTGAAAATATTAAGCAGAAAAGACAACTGGGGGTTTTTAAGGGTACTATAATTATTCTTGAATTATTTTTATTGTCTATTTCTAATGCAATCTTAGCCAGGGGCCACTAGAGTCAAAATATCTAATTATGACCCCCATCAGATTATGTGAAACAAAAACAATACAATCTGAGAGAAAATTCTTGAGTTCTCAGAAATGCAGCTTTCTCAATAAATGTGAGCGTAATAGACATTCCTTGCCCAAAAGAAAATACTTTTTTCTTTCATGCCATTTGGGCTATGTGCCACTGTTCTCATTCACTTGATAACAACAACCAAGAATTTTCTCAGGCCCAACCAGTGTGGCTCAGTGGTTGAGCATTGACCTATGAACCAGGAGATCAGGGTTCGATTCTGGGTCAAGGCATTTGCCCAGGTTGTGGGCTCCATCCCCAATGTGGGGTGTGCAGGAGGCAGCCAATCAATGATTCTCTCTCATCATTGATTTTTCTCTCTCTCTTTCCCTCTCCCTTCCTCTCTGAAATCAATAAAGATTTTAAAAAAAAAAAAAGAATTTTCTAGTAATAAGATTCTATTTACTTATTTTTATTTACTACTTAATTTTGAAAGCATTTTTGAAATGTAATGATAATTGTGTCATAGAAGAAGACAACTTTGGGGGGACATTTTCAGAGGTTCAGTTCATACACTGTAGCCAGTGTGTCAACACTGCTCCCTAATGAAATGCTTATCTTCCTTCTGTCACTGTTGCTGCCATCACCACCTCATTCTTGGTTCACTGAAGAGTTTACTCACAGCAACTATGAGAATTTTCAGGTATTTACGTGGCTGTCTTACCAGATACAGTCTTACTTTATGGGGAAACCAAATTGTATCGAATGTAGCTGTCCTTTCTTAGGCTTAAAGTTATATTCACACAGACCTGCAGAGGCAATATGATTGCCCAAATGGTGGATCTATATTCAGTTACAGGAATAATCAAAAGGAAGGAGGGAGACAGTGTTGAAATTAATGTGTAATAGTCTTCACCTAATTTCAATAATTTCCTTGGGCTTTGGGCTGGAAGAACAGTCTCTAGTTGTCTGGTACCTGGCCCTGGGATGATTTAGGGCAGGGGAAGTATGCACTTGATATGTGAGAGTTTAATTTTTATCTGTTCCTTTAAATTAGGCAAAGAGGTAGAACAAGATTCTAGTATTAGCATAATTACTGGAAGGAATGCTGCCCTACCTCCTGACCTATCTCAGCATTGGAATGCTGATAAATATAACATGAAATTGTTGTCAAGTAAATCTATAAGGACGCAAAAGAACAGTTCAATTATTAACATGGCTAGTGAAATATACATTAGGAAGTAAAATGGGAGTATATTTCAGAGCTCTGTCTCACCATGATGCTACAGGCCAGAGTGAGTCATGGCCAGCTCAGTTCTCCACGGAAGCAGCTGACCAAGCCAGAGATGAGATCACAAAACTGAAATGTAGTCTTCACAGCCATGACATGTAACTACAATCCTTAATTGCTAAGGTTTGTGAGAGCAGCTAATTACAGTCTTAAACTTAAATCCAAAAGATATAAATAGGGCCCTGCAAGGTGGCTCAGTTTGTTGGAGCCTTGTTCTATACACCAAAAAGGTTGGGGGTTCAGGGCACATACGTAGGTTGCAGGTTCAATCCCCAGCAGGGCAAGTACCGAAGGCAACAGATCTCTCTCTCTCTCTTTTTCTCATCAATGAAATATATACCCCCAGATGAGGATTGTAAAAATAGATATAGATAGGGTCTACATGTTTTTATAAATAATTATATATAAATTTTTCAAAAATAAAATCCCTTAGTAAAGGTACCAAGGACATCAGACATACATTTTAAAAATGGTGAAGACGATACAGCACTTGAATCGGAGGAAATCAGGCTGATCTTCCAAGTCAGCAGCAGGTGGTCTTATGGAATAAACAATACTGTACAAATGCAAAAAAAAAAAACAACCTAAAAATTATCAAACTATGGTTTGAATATAGAATCACAATTTACAAAGCACTTATAATCCTGTGCCCTAGGTAGGACAGGAATTATTAACCTTAATTTTAGAGGTTAGAAAACTATGGCTCTAAAATTCTCCCTTGAAATAAAGGCAGAGGAACCAGGACAGTGACAGATAATGGCCAAGTGATTTCATCTCAAGTCAACAATGTTTCTGATGTAAAATTCAAACAAAAGCAAGAAAGCAAGATGTAGGCACCTGTGCTCTCGCCCCAAGAAGTAAAGGATAAGTCTGAATAAGTGTGAACAATTTAACAAGCCCGAGGAGATGAAGCTTCAACCATTGCTATACTTTTTTCTGATATTCCACAGAGATTACAGAAATATAAGAAAGCAAACCTTTGTAGACTTCAGATTTTTAAAAAATAAAATATTTATATACTTAGGGAATGATGAAGCCTTTTTAAATCAAACAAAAGCTGAAGGCATGAATGTAAAGATGTATCTGTAGGAAGAAAATAATACACAGTAAAATGCAAAACAAAATTAAAAGAAAACCTTTTAAACCTTAATACAATATGCTAAAAATCTATTCCAACACCGAGGGGAAATCTGTGCAGCTAGCCAGCCAAGCCACTCCAGTTTTCTGATGCACAATTTCAACCTGTCCTAGCTGCAGTTTGGCGCCACCTGCTGGCCGCTGTCTTCCCTGTCTAAAATCAAGAGAGGATTCTGGGAAGAGCTGACTTCCAAGAAAGCCGCAGTTGCAGGAATCTGCAGTCTGTTTAGTTGGCCTGGCTCACCTTCAGCCTCCCATTTCCCAAACTTCCCTTCCCTAACCACCCCGCCCAACACGGCCTGTCCACCTGCCATATCTCCCCTACTCACCGCAGAAGATACGAACTTTAGCCCATCTTCTTTGGGGCTGGACGCAGGCTGTGAGCTAACAGCTCACATTTTATATGTCTGGGTTATTTATGTCTGTGGGTTCTGTGAATAGGAAGCTATTGTCTATTTGGTATGAGGCAAGGTCCCAAGGACCGTTCAAGTCAACATAATCTGTAAACTCTGTGCTTACTTCAATCTACACTGACTCTGGACTCTGAAGGACAGAAGTACCTCTACCCTACAAAGTCACACGCCCATTCTCTTAACTCACCGTAAACCGACTAAACAGTCTTCAGGAAAAGTAAAAAAAAGTAAAAAGAGCTGTTTAAAGAGATTGTAGAGCATTCAAACTCAACAAATACAAAGCTAAGTCATTTTCTCCCAGAACAAAATTTGGCAAAATGGCGTGATCGAGCAGATGCTGGTGGAGAAAAGGAAGCCTTCAAACAGATATGCTTAACTGAAACTAAAAAGAGAAAGACTGGGAAAGAATGACAGGGAAAGAAGATAGGAAAGCGTGAAGGAAGAGAAACAGTCACAGAATTTGGTGCATTTCAGCTCTATTTTTGTAGGTACTTTGTAACTCCTTTGGTGTCTGGCAATAGCACAGGACTGAAATCGATTTATGGATGGTGCCAGATCCACTGGGGGTGGCTTCTCAGGACACATATTACTGCAAAATCTCTTTTCTCTTCCAGGTAGTTGAGCCTGGCAAGGCTCACATGGCCACTACCATGACACTGACCTAAATAATAATTCTCTGCAGGGGAGTCCCCACATGATTCTGGTGTGACCTTCCCTGCCCCCTCTGCAAACAACACCTCCTTTTACTAACAACCCCTCCAACACAGACACACACACACACACACACACACACACACACACACACACACACACCACAAACCCAGAGGTGGAGAATAAAGATTTAAAAGACAGAACACATAATAAAGGACAGAAGCAATCCGTGACCCAGGCTGTTCATGAAGCAAGTCAAGCTGTGTTGTTTTTTGTTAATTCAAGGGCTCTTTATTATCTCTCTACAACACGTTAGGTATTATAAAGAGGCTGTGCACACATTAAACTGGGGCTTTTCCTTTTGCCATACCATCTGCCAACACTCAACAAATACTCTGTGCCCAGTTACTTCCCTTAACTATTCTGGTCTTATGCTTTTATTTGAAAAACATAACAGAATATTCTCTAGAGTGAATAAGAGATAGAATTTCCCGAGTTCATTCTATTTTCAATGCCAAAGGTTCATCAGGGACAAAATGCCATGCTTTTCAGGATTGATTTTCCTGCTAACCTAAAAGCATGCAATATATTAATCTGAAATTTTAAAAATACTAGTAATCTATCTCACAAAAAATGGTAATGGTTACTATTTGAAAATAATTCTGCAATTATTACAGTGGTCATATTCTACAGAGGTCATATTTGATTCTTTACAGGTAAAAATAAACTGCTAATAACAAACTATTCAAAACAATGTATAACTGATGGCAGCATTGAACTGGGAGCCCAGAGATATGAGGTTCAGTCCATTTCTTTTAAACTGTCATATAACTAACGGATGCCAGGCACCAAAGCTGGCATTTCTGGACATTTACCCCCACTGGAACCTAACCAGATTCTTGACGTTTTCATTTTACAGAGGAAAGAAATCCCAATAACTTACTTGTGAACTCTGGCAACTCCTTCTTTCAAATAAAAGAGAGTGGATATTAAATTTGGGGATGTCTCAAAACAATGGAGACCAAAGCTGACTAAAGAATTCTAACACTTCAGACAAGAACAGAATTGTATTTATATATGTGATTAAAATCCCTTAATCCACTAGGCATCAAAGTTGTAGACAGTTTTCAAGTCACAAAATCGAGATTAGTCTGATAGATTCACCACTGAAAAGAAGAGGCACGCAGATACACAGAAAGAAAGCATGAAACTGCACTTCGGGAAATAGTGACAAACAAGAAAATCCTGTGGGTTTACCTGTACATTTGTTTATACACTGCCTCATTAGACACACAGTTTGAGGTGATAATGGCTGTTTTATTTATTAAGTACATGCCCTGCCCAGAAGTCATCTCTGAAGTACAGAGAATCAGAGAAGCATCTCAAATGAACTTGATTTTGAAGCTGAATTTTAAAGAACAGACATATGCCAGCATGAAGGTTATATCAATTTTGCCCTGGCTGGGTAGCTCAGTTGGTTGGAGCATTGTCCCATACACCAAAAAGGTGCAGGTTCAATTCCCAGTCAGGGTACATACCCAGGTTTCGGGTTCATTCTCATGGTGGGGATGTGTACGGGAGGCAACCGATGGATGTTTCTTTCTCATGTTGTTGCTTCTCTCTCAATTTGATATTTCTCTCTCTCAAAAAAAAAAAAAAGATATTTCTCTCTCTCCCCTCCCCCTTCCTCTCTCTCTAAAATCAATAAACATCTCCTCGAGTGAGGATAAAAAAAGTATATACGTTTTTACTATGTACATAATAAAATTATATCAACAAGAAAGCTAAAAAATGAGACACAAGACAGAACACCTGCCATCACAAGCTTCCTCAGTGGAGACCCAGGTGTCCAGATATCCCAAATCAGCAGGTAAACAAAGCTGCCGAGATGAGAAAGCTACACCTTAGATGACCACTGACTGAAAACTCCACAAACCCCAGGCCAAATTCAGAGGCCAACGACACTCCTAAATGTCTTTCCTCAATCTTTCCACAGGAAACTCTTGCTCCCTTGTGCTCGGAAATTTCTGTTTCAGCAGGTTTCTTTCACTTAGCGGCTGTTCCTTCCTTTAAACCTTCTTTTAACCAAATGCCAGCCTGATGCAGGCAGAAAGATTCCATTTCATAGTTTTAAGAGGAAGGAATAGCCCAGCGATGGTCCCTCCCGTCTCCAGCATTCACATTCCATTAAATCATTAGCGTGGAGACTTCTTTGGTTTCATGGCTTTGGGGAGGGGTGAGGCAAGATGACCAGCAGACGGTGATAGTTGGTGCATTTTTCACCTACCTGGGAAGGGTGTCATGCGAATTACGCCCAGCTTAACGATTTAAAGTTTATAAAACACCTTGTACTCCTTGCGGCAGCACCCTGAGTATAAGACTGGAAAACAATACAGGTAGAACATAAAAGCTACTCCCCTAAAGAGCTCCACGCAGAGGGAATTACCACTGACTTCATAGTTTGTCCCGATCAAAGGCAGTCTAAGGAAAAATTAAAAGAAGGCAGAACGCTGAATAAAAAAACGATCAAATGTAAGGATGAAAGCATGCGTGTGGTTTAACAGACTCTGCCAAGAGAAAGTTTTAAATAAACGAACGTCAGCGAGCTACAAGAGCATAAAGCCAAGAAGGTCGAGAAATATATTTAAAGCACCTATACTTTTATTAAAAGGTACTTTTTAAATTTGTGGTAAAATACACATAACATAAAAGTGACCATCGTAACCATTTTTAAGGGCACAGTGCAGTGGTGTTAAATATATTCATGTTGCTGTGCAACCAATCTCCAGAATTCTTTTTCTCTTGCAAAACTAAAACTCTGTATCCATTAAACAACTCCCCGCTGCCTCTTCCCCAGCCCCTGGCGCCACCACTCTGTTTCCTGTCTCTGAATCTGACTACACCAGCTACATCATATAAGTAGAATCATACAGTATTTGCCTTAAACACACACACACACACACACACACACACACACACACACACACACACAACCTTTAATCGACTAGCAGAGGCGAATGGAAAAATCTCAAGTACAGAGAGACAGAAAAACAGGAAGCAAAAAGTGATCTGGGGAGGATTCTAGATTTCAGTGTCTCTATAATGACCCCAGTCATAACATTAGTTATCAGAAGTGGGTACAGGTTCTCTTTTCTAAATGTCTTTAAACAAAACAGAAGAGAAAAAAACCATGAGCAGAGGGAGACTGGGGAAACTCCAGATTTCAGTATCTGCAAATGACTCTATAACATTGGTTAGCAGAAGTGGATTCGGATCCCCTTCTCCAGATGTCTTTAAAACCAAGATGAAATCAGTATCATCTTCTAGTTTCATAAGATTTGATTCTAAAGAGGAAAGTTGGTATCATTCTATCAGACTCAGAGTCAATCAGAAAGTCACACTCTTTGTAGCAACGCACCAGTCCCTGATCTGATACTAAAACAATCTGTCTACCAGCTTTCTTAGACATTCTCTGATTGAGTAAGTGGGTTGCTGAGACATAATAATGTATACATGGAAGACTGTTATTTACTTATGTTTTTCTTATTAACAGTAAAAATATCTCATTTGATCTCAAAATAAAAAGAAGACAATAACCTGAAAATCACCAACTTCAACAACCTCAGAAATACGCTGACAGAAATAATCATAGAGAAAGGCGAGTCCATCTAAAACCAATGCTGATGCTGGAGCTAATTTCAACTTTAAGAGAACAATACAAACAAAAAGTTTCAAGTCTGATGGGAAATTCCCCTCATCATATTACGTATTTTAATGACATTTGTGAATCTGTGCCCTGCAATTGGGACATCATGAAGCAAATTTAATAGAATTGCTCCTTCAGAAAAGAATTATCAGTCAAAACTTCTGAAAGAGTCAAACTGTCATTCTGGGAATAACTTATTTTTTTTTTCCTTTGCCCCACCTTGTTGGTGTTTCCTGGTTGTAGTAAATGCCCCCGGGCTCTGACCCAGCTTCAGAAAGAGAGCCAGCAGAGTGGCTCCAGGAAAAAGACATTATCCAATTGCGGATTAGCAAAACTGCAATCGGGATTAAGAAGTGACACAGAGAAGGAACACCCTAACAGGGTGCATATAAGGGCCACAAAGGCAGCCTGCAAATACGCTCCTCGCCTCTCCCATTCGCCCGGACACGCTCACCCTTTGCAGGAGCATCATGTCTTGCTCATCTCGGATCTCCTCCTCCCGGGCTGGAGGCAGCAGCTCGGCCAGGGTGTCTGCTGGTGGCAGCAGCAGAAGCAGATGTGGTCTGGGGGGCAGCTCTGCCCGGGGCTTCCGAGGAGGAGCCGGCAGCTGTGGCCTGAGCGGGGGATCGAGCGGTGGCTTTGGAGGGGGTTTTGGTAGCTGCTCAGTTGGGAGTGGTTTTGGAGGAGCTTCAGGCTCTGGACTTGGCTTTGGTGGGGGTTCTGGATTCGGCGGGGGGTCTGGATTCGGTGGGGGGTCTGGATTCGGCGGGGGGTCTGGATTCGGTGGGGGGTCTGGATTCGGCGGGGGGTCTGGATTCGGTGGCGGTGCTAGCGGAGGCTTCTACAGCTATGGTGGTGGTTTGGGTGGTGGTACTGGCGATGGCGGGCTCTTCTCTGGAGGTGAAAAGCAAACCATGCAGAACCTCAATGACCGCCTGGCCAATTACCTAGACAAGGTCAGGGCCCTGGAGGAGGCCAACACTGATCTGGAGAACAAAATCAAGGAGTGGTATGACAAGCATGGGCCCAGGTCTGGAGATGGTGGGTCCGGAAGAGATTACAGCAAGTACTACCCAATCATTGAAGATCTCAGGAATCAGGTAAGACCCTATCCACCGCTGAGCTTCTATTGGTCTCTCTTGCTTTTACTCTGAACATGTACAGTAATGAAGACGGTAAGCCAAGGAATTACTTGAAAACATAGTTGTTTGTTGGATATTTAAAATGGGAGTTGGTGTGTTTCAACTACGACAGTACTGCAGACTGCATCCAACCACATTAATTTTCTGTTTGCAACTCAAATCTGAGTATTTCTACATAAGAGTAAAATTTATACAATGACAGGCAGCTGGTTAACATGTATATAGGAGTGATGACCATGAGTCAAAGCTAGCTTAATCTATTTCAGGATTGATTCTGGCAGGTTGACATACTTTAGAGTCTTGCTAGATTTAAATGGTCTTTACAACCATTTTTTCTTTCTAGAAAATCTGGCGCAAATATTATATAAGAATGTGGTGGACTCTAAAGTATCTTGCCACCGTTGCATGGAAAATATACTTTTCAAGACTTTTTCAGAAGTGGAGCTCACTTTTCACACTATTTTCTGAAAGAGCTCATGGAATAACTGATTTTCCAAAGCAGTGGAAGTATGCAGAGGGCTGTGTTCCGTGACTGTTCCAATAACTGCAAACTGCTACCTTTCTGTGGAAAGATGTAGCCTAAATACACCCCGATCCTCAGTACAAGGTCCATCGCTAAGCAGGTTCTCAAACCAATTCACCTTTGAAAGCTACCTCAGTGGCTTCGACCCTCACAGGCGGGCATGCGGACACAGGTAAAAAGCACCCACGATTCATTCACTGTTTGTGCTTTTTCTAGCTCATTACTGCCACCGTTGAAAACGCCGGCATGGTGCTGCAGGTTGACAACGCCAGATTGGCTGCGGATGACTTCAGACTAAAGTAAGAAAACTGAAGACTTGAAAACAGGTGCTGTGGGAAAAGCGAAATTCAATCTGTTTGCTTAAGTCATTCTAATTTTTAAAAAAAAAAAAAAAACCTTTCCGGGGATCAAGACCTAAATTCACAAACGTCCCAAATGTAAATTTTAAAAACCATCATCCCACCAACAAGGAAAAGAGAGAAGTGAAGAATGACCTTTTTGGCATAAAAACTATTAGAAGTAATATTACAGCTATAGAAGTAGCATCAGGCTCTCCTTTTTCTTTACAAGGGAAAAAATCCTAAGATTAGTAGCCTTCGTTGGTCAAATAGCTCCGAGGAGAACACGCCTCGTTGAGGATATAAGATCGGGTGTCCTCTTTGACGGGTACTGCTCTGTCTCACGGCCGCCCCCTCCAGGTATGAGAACGAGCTGCACCTCCGGCAGACCGTGGAGGCCGACACCAACGGCCTTCGGAAGGTCCTGGACGAGCTGACCATGACTCGCTCCGACCTGGAGATGCAGATTGAGAGCCTCACCGAGGAGCTGGCCTACCTGAGGAAGAACCACGAGGAGGTAGGAACACCGTCCACATGATTAACCCTTTGCACTCGCTTGCTTTTTTCTCGATTCCTTTATTCTAATGCTAACCGTGTCGAGTCACACTCGACATCCGAGTCCAAAAGGTTAAACCACTCTGGCCTCCCTGTTTCCCCCACAGCCAGTCTATAAAATAAAATAGCATCATCGGAATGGATTTCCAACTCCTATGACCAAGAAAAAAAGTAATAATGAGCAAATTATAGCTGAATTTCGTGGGGGGTATCTTTCCCCTTCAGTGTCTTAGTTTCAACTATGCATTTTAGGAAGTCCATTGCTTCTCTGTTTTTATCACTCTGGTCTTTTTTTTTTCCCCCCTTTATGCTAGGAAATGAAGAATATGCAGGGGAGCTCCGGAGGGGAGGTGACGGTAGAAATGAATGCCGCCCCAGGCACCGACCTGACCAAGTTACTGAATGACATGAGGGCACAGTATGAGGAGCTGGCTGAGCAAAACCGCCGGGAGGCCGAGGAGCAGTTCAACAAGCAGGTAGGTTATCACGCTGAGCGGCTAAGCCCGTGGCCACACGGAAGCCACCTCCGCTCATTCCATCAGCCCACTGTGACTGCATTTTATGTTTATTCAGAGTGCATCCCTGCAAGCACAGATCTCCACCGATGCCGGGGCAGCCAGTTCCGCCAAGAATGAGATCACAGAACTGAAACGGACCCTGCAGGCCCTGGAAATTGAGCTTCAGTCCCAACTGGCCATGGTGTGTGCAAAGTGCTCTCCAAAATCTCCACTTGGCGCATAGTAAAAGCAGCGTTAAGGAGAACAGTATTGTGGTCATAGAAAGCATAAAACATTCCAAGTAAAGATATTATATGCTATTTCCATAGATTTAATTTTTTTGAAGTAATGTCAACAAAAAGTAAGAAATACAGCTTGCGATTTGGTGAAGGTGAACGTCTCCCAGTACCTTACAAAATTTTGTGATTTTCTTTTCATCATGAATTTCTTACTTATTTATTTTTCTCTTAGAAAAACTCCCTGGAAGGGACCCTGGCCGACACGGAGGCTAACTACATGGCTCAGCTGTCGGAAATTCAGATGCGGATCAGCAGCCTGGAGGAGCAGATCTGTCAGATCCGGGGCGAGACCGAATGCCAGAACGCGGAGTATGAGCAACTGCTGGACATCAAGACCCGCCTGGAGATGGAGATCGAGACCTACCGCCGCCTGCTCGATGGAGAGGGCGGGTAAATGAAAGTCATGAACGCGCTAAAAGGCATACACCTCAGTGCATTTATGTCATGAAACCAAAAAGGGGCTAGGGGGGCTAGACTTCTATTTATAAAGTCACAGTGACAGCCCAATCAAATGGCATCTACCTTCATCACAGAGCGCCCTCTTCTGGAGGAGTTTTTCCTGCCTTTGCAACATGCAAAGGAAAACAATTCTTTTTTCTCCAGTGGTTCCAGTTTTGGAGGATCTGACTTCAGAAACTCGGGATCCAGAAACACAGGATCCAGGGATTCCACATCTGGTGACTCAAGGTCTGGAAGCCATTCTAGCCAGGGAAGAGGTAGGTATTTTTTTTTAATGTTCATAATTTTATAATTTAAAAGCAAAGACAGCCCTAACCGGTTTGGCTCAGTGGATAGAGCGTCGGCCTGCGGACTCAAGGGTCCCAGGTTCGATTCTGGTCAAGGGCATGTACCTTGGTTGCGGGCACATACTCAGTAGGGAGTGTGCAGGAGGCAGCTGATCGAAGCTTCTCTCTCATCGATGTTTCTAACTCTCTATCCCTCTCCCTTCCTCTCTGTAAAAAATCAATAAAATGTATATTTTTTTAAAGCAAAGACATGTTTTGCTTGTGATATTAAAAGTATACACTGAGTGGCCAGATTATTATGATCTCTGAATGCATAATAATCTGGCCACTCAGCATATACCCTATATAATAAAAGGCTAATATGCAAATTGTCCCCTCGGCCAGGAGTTCGACCAGCAGGCAGGCTGGCCAGCTGCGCATGTCCCCTCCCCCTGGTCAGGCTGGCCGGACCCCACCCATGCACGAATTCATGCACCAGGCCTCTAATACACACACACACACACACACACACACACACACACACACACACACTGAGTGGCCAGATTATTATGCATTCAGAGATCATAATAATCTGGCCACTCAGTGTATATACTGTTGCCTGGCTGGTAAGGCTCAGTGGTTGAGCATTGACCCATGAACCAGGAGGTCAAGGTTGGATTTCCAGCTGGGACACATGCCCGGGTTTCAGGCTCGATCCCCAGTAGGGGGCATGCAGGAGGCAGCCAGTTGATGATTCTCTTTCATCATTGATGTTTCTATCTCTCTCTCCCTCTCCCTTCCTCTCTCTGAAATCAATAAAAACATATCTTTAAAAAAATTAAAAAGGATAAAGTGTGTACTGTTGTTTACATAACCTTTCCCAGAGAGACCGTAATCCATGAATGTACTTGTATTTCTCCAGATCATGTCCAGACTGACATTGTGATTCTATGATTTTCAGATCCAAGCAAGACTAGAGTGACTAAGACCATCATAGAGGAGGTGGTGGATGGCAAGGTCGTCTCATCTCATGTCAGCAATATTTCTGAGGTGAAAGTCAAATGAGAAATTTCCGGATCCTTAAGAGTGTCTTTCAGAGAATAAAATCTAAAGGACACAAAGGAAGACATCGCATCAATCTACCCACCTTTCTGGATAACTTCAGGGAAACGTTCCTGAGATAGATGACTAATTTTCCGGCAGCCTCTTCTTTTCTAATTAGAATGCTCTTGAAAAAGTTGAAATGACAACTTTGCTCTAATTGCTTCTGTGCTTCAATAAACTTACTTCTGCAAGTTAAATTATTGCTGATTTTTTTTAAGAAATTTAATATTTTACCTAGAAATGAAGCTGCCAGTTATGATGTGGCTACAGTATTATGTTACTGATATTAATTCATTATTTTTTTATATTTTTTTTATTGATTTCAGAGAGGAAGGGAGAGGGAGAGGAAGATAGAAACATCAATGATAAGAGAGAATCATTGATTGGCTGCCTCCTACAAGCCCCCCACTGGGGACCAAGCCCACAACCCCGGCATATGCGCTTGACCAGAATCGAACCCGGACCCTACAGTCCGCAGGCTGATGCTCTATCCACTGAGCCAAACCAGCTAAGGTTTAATTCATTATTTACCAGCATTTTCTACATAAAAACCAAGATTATAGCTGTTTCCTATGTGGGCATTTTCAATACCATCACTTTAGAACTCAGTGAAAACTGAAATTAAACCTCAGTGTCCCTAAATCTATAGCCAATAGCTGAGCCCACAAAGAAGGATGCCATTACTAGAATTATCAATCTACAATTAGTTAATGCCTAGTTTCCTAAGCTCTATCACTGATAAAAAGAAATATGACATCTACCTTCATCAAGAAGGCTACACTTCAGATGGAGATGAAAGCTAAAACACAAAGAAGATAGCAAACACTAAAGGGTGTTCACAGTGAAGGGCTTGATTCCCCAATATTCACCATAAGTGCCACAGGACTCTGACATTGTGTGGTTGCGGGACATTTAGGAGGCTAGTCAAACAGAAGTCTTAGAAAGTAAAGATATGTGATAAGGTGCCAGATTTCTGAAAGCCTTGAAAGCCCCAAAGAGAAGAGATGCTCAGATACTTGTTCCTGTGCCAAATCTAGCCACACCTCTAGCCAAAAACTGTCTCTTAGCCAGGGTGGTGTTTCCCTTCCCCACTCTCCATTGCTGAGATCTTTTACGCCATGGGTGGTCCACGTGGCTCTCTTGTCTTGCTTGGGACAATGAAGCGTGTAAAAGTAGGGTAGGTGGCGGTATAAGGTCAGTCCCAGGAAGAAACAGACATAGGACAAAGCCAGGCTGGGTAAGAACATCCCCACTTGAGGAACTTCATATGAGCAGATCACAAATTAGAAAATCAACCCCACAAACCAATCCTCAAGAAAAGAACATGGGATTTGGCAGGAAAAAAAATCAAATTTAAGATTACAAAAAGATAAGCCTGAATAGAGTTCATGTAAATTGTACCTTCAAATATAAAACCAACAATTGTATGGAGTATCAAGCCTTAATAATCAAGACAACCTAAAAATGTAGTTTTTCATATTCTAGGCACATTGAATAAAATATCAAAATGAATCCATAGTCACAACAAGACTTCTACTTAAATCGCTAACCACAGGATAAATAGCCAAGCATGAAACCACTACTCAGAGAAAAAGAGCAATGTTAAGTTGTCTTAAATCCAGCAAGTTTCCCATCAAACCATTACAGTAAATTAACTCTTGCAGGTGAACACTTGAATTATCGGAGGGAACACGTTGTAACGTATATGAATGTCTATCTGCTGTGCTGTACATCTGAAACTAATACAAAATAGTGTGGAATGCAAACTGTAATCAAAAAATAAAATAATCATTTAAAAATTAAATCTTGGATTTTCTAGTACTAAAAAAAATTAAGAAATAGGAACCAGCGGATCCAGCCTGAATTAATGGCAGAAGGACAGACATGGAAACCAGTTGAGTGCAGTCTCCAGAGTCTTGGGCCATCTCAGCCACATCAAGAAGCCTCTCTTGCCCTAACCAGTTTGGCTCAGTGGATAGAGCCTCGGCCTGTGGACTGAAGGGTCCCAGGTTCGATTCCAGTCAAGGGCATGTACCTTGGGAGGCAGCTGATCCATGTTTCTCTCTCATCGATGTTTCTAACTCTCTATCCCTCTCCCTTCCTCTCTGTAAATTTCAATAAAATATGTTTTTTTAAAAAAAGAAGAAGAAGAAGCCTCTCTCTATGAATCTTCCCAGATCTAGTCTTCTGGGCCTGGACCACCCGGGACTTACGTTTATGGCCTGGCCAGTATTATCCTCATGTCAAGGCAAAAATACGCAGCTACTCTGAAAACCATGTTGAGGTGAAAATCCTCATTCGGTGTTTCCTTGGCATGAGTTAAGATGCTGCATTGGTACTAAATGACTGTTTCCAGTTTTAGAAAAGGCTAGAACATACTGAGATGCACTGTAGTATGTTAAAAGCACGTTCAATTTTTAAAATGGATACTGTTGAACCATTTTGGATCATGAAATATATTTAGAGTGCTGAAGAAAATATTAAGAACAGGATGATTATTAACCGGCCCTAAAATTATTTTAAAACCACACAACAGGCATATGTCCTATTTTGAAACTGAAGTTCAGCTCTCCAGTCAACTTTTAAATTAGAGGAATGTGTTTCTTTCTTCTAAAAGTTAGACTTCTCCCTAAGAAGGGAGAGCCAGTGCCTACTTGCATATGAATTTTAACTGCTGACTTTTGATCCAGATTCATATGGTTGTGCTTGTCTTTCTGACCTCAAGGGACAACGGACAAGAATGGTGAGAATGCTGGAAGTGGCATCCATTCTCACAGAGATTAGAAACATGAAACAAAGTTTATAGAAGGCAGAGGAGAGGAGACAGCCAAAGGATTTGAGACTCTATAGAAAGTAGCCCAAACTTGCTTAATGATGTCATGGAATTAGAGAGTGTTCAACAAGTGGAGACAAAGTGATGAATATAAATCACCCAGGATGAAGCTCAAGTAATGTTTTCGGAACAATCTCCTTAAATAATAAAATGCTGCAAGTAATAAATCACTTAAAATTTTATCAGCGGTTTAAATAGGACACTTGACAAACAGGAAATATTGATCAAGTTCTGCTAAAAAACAATTCATTCATTTGTAATATCAATGTCAATATGAAATGACAAGGTGGAAAGAAGCAAACACTATTTTGCTACTACTTAAATGGCACCTAAAGCATAAGCCCAGAGTGTATCAAGGATCTATCGTATGTAAAATACATAACCTGCTAGAGAGAGAGGGAGAGAGAGATGCAGTGTTTATTTTGTTGACAAACCACAACAAATATGAAAGCATATGAGAGCTCATTAAAAAATTGCAGTAAGACATGCATTGCTTGGCCCCAACTTGCTTTTTAAGGACACCATAGACTTGGGTAGTGTTTAAAAGATCTGCAGAGTAGCAGGGTAAATTGCAGGTGTGAAAGCTGCATTTCCATAGCTACATTTTTTTAAAATATATTTTTATTGATTTCAGAGAAGAAGGGAGGAGAGAGAGATAGAAACATCAATGATCAGAGAGAATCATTGATTGGCTGCCTCCTGCACACCCCTACTAGGAATCGAGCCTGCAACCTGGGCATGTGCCCTTGACCAGAATTGAACCCGGAACCCTTCAGTCCGCAGGCTGACGCTCTGTCCACTAAGCCAAACCAGCTAGGATCATAACTACATTTTAAAAGGACAAAGGGAAGATCACCCAAAAAATGTATCGTTATAATGCTGTACAAATGTGCATCTATAAATTACATTGACTTCTGCATAAACTTGCCAGGAAATGATTTAAAATTTTGAGGAAAATCTCACCGTCTTTCTCAGAATGGATTGAGGAGCTACCCAGAGGTGGGAGAGCAGGGAAGACCTCAATCAAGTTCAGTCTGGAAATCCTGGTTGGCTGTCAGCTGGGACGGACAACTGACTTTCCAGACAGGTACTATCTTTCAACCTACCCATCACAAGACTTGTTCTAAGTTCTTTGCAACAGGCAAAGATAATGTTATAATATGCTATGATATAGAGTTATAATGTGGAATATTCTAACAAATTAAGAGAACAAGGACACTTTGGGAAGCCAATAAATATCTATCGCCATCCTGGGGAGAGGAATTATCTCAGTGACTGAGTGGTTTGAAATGGTATTTCAGAGCGGAGTGCTACACCAGCTGACTGCCACCGCCACTGATGCATCCAATTCTGCTACAACTGACATGAATGCACTGGAGTGGGCTTTTCGGGTCCTAGAGCGAGAACTACAGTCTTCAGGAGCCCTGGAATATAAAAAGCTCCTCCTGGGTGAATCCACCAAAAACCAATTTGTGCACAGAGATAATTTCATGATTTCGCCTCAGCAATATGTTCCCAAAATATTATATTCCCTAATGAGGTTTATTTTTAAAAGCTCTTCACGGGGAAAACAAATCCAACATCTTGGGCTTCTTCAATTAATAACTCAGATAGGAAAGTTTCCATTTCATGTGTGAAAAACATCTGGAAGCCCTAGCTGGTTTGGCTCAGTGGATAGAGCGTCAGCCTGCAAACTGAAAGGACCCAGGTTCAATTCCGGTCAAGGGCACATGCCCAGGTTGTGGGCTCGATCCCCAGTGGGGGGACTTGCAGGAGGCAGTCAATCATGATTCTCTCTCATCTCTCATCATGGATGGTTCTATCTCTCTCTCCCTCTTCTTTCCTCTCTGAAATCAATAAAAATAAATTTAAAAAAGGAAAACATCTAAAAGCAAAATTATTAACTGCAGATATCAGCCCCTATTCTGCAAATACTACAGCCCCCGAATTAGCTGAGACACTGCAAATGTCAACACAGTACAAAATGCTCAGTGTGGCCCATAAGGTGAGGGGTGAGGTACCCTCCTCCTTCCATGAAATCTCAAAACCTTACCCCCTTTTGAAAGTGGAGTAGATTATCTGTTTTACTTGAAAGAGAAGTTAGAAGAGAGAAAATGCCTGTATGTTGATCTTCTTTCTTGCAAAGTGAATAGGAACACTATCTGATACTAACAACAGAGAAAGGAATCCTTTCCAGAGTGAGTCGTAGACAAAAACGCACAGGCCATATTCAGAAAGGGATCAAGCAAAGTCTCTCTTATAGGTTTTAACTCAACTCAAAAAAAACCAAAAAAACCACAGTTATTGGTTGCTTATAATATGTAAGTACAGTGGTAAGGTAATAGGGCTAAACTATCAAAGGAGGAATATAGAATCAAACAGTTGAAAAAAAAGATCAAAGTTAATCCTAAAAGATTAACACTTAAGATTTCCCAAAGAAAACTGAAAATGTTTCCCTACTTCTCAAACAGTGCTGACTTCAATGACCATTTCTTTCAAGGTATGAATCACTGTTTTGTGGCTACTTAGAGGTTTCAAAGATAATGATTTTTGAGAGTAACTGAACGTGTGGTACCTGTATATCAACATATCACCAAATTTTATTTCTGGAGTGAGCAATGATCAATGGACTGAGCCATTGATGAGATGAGACATTTGAAAAAAGTGGTTAAGAGGGAGTTGAAGCTCAAAGGATTAGTAGAATGAATTTTTCTGAAGGCAATAGTGTGAAAATACCTTGTAAAAGGTATGACAGACTATGGAATCAGGGAAGGGCTACTATGCTTGCCCTACAACAGTTTTGTTTTTTATAGAGACTGAACTAAATTTCAGAAAATGTATTAATTTCCAAATGTAATTGTTTATCATTTAAGCCAAAAGACAACTTTAAATGTATTAAACTTTTAAAAAATGTTTACTGAATGGACCAGTGGTGTAAGAAGCCAAAGAGAAGTAATAGTCAAATTGAGGAGGCCAAAAAAAATTAAAAGGAAATAAAAAATGTTCACAAATTTCAGAACACTTTGTACCACAGAATGAGCATAGCATTGCAGACTACAGTCTTCAAGAAATCAGCAACTGTGTTCAGCACTAAGTCAGAAAATGAATCATGCATGCTTTTATCTTCTTTAAAAATATATATTTTATTGATTTTTTACAGAGAGGAAGAGAGAGGGCTAGAGAGTTAGAAACATCGATCAGCTGCCTCCTGCACACCTCCTATTGGGGATGTGCCCGCAACCAAGGTACATGCCCTTGACCGGAATCGAACCTGGGACCTTTCAGTCCGCAGGCCAACGCTCTATCCACTGAGCCAAACCAGTTAGGGCAGCGGTCGGCAAACCACGGCTCACAAGCCACATGCAGCTCTTTGGCCCCTTGAGTGTGGCTCTTCCACAAAATACCACGGCCTGGGCGCGTCTATTTTGAAAAAGTGGCGTTAGAAGAAGTTTAAGTTTAAAAAATTCGGCTCTCAAAAGAAATTTCAATCGTTGTACTGTTGATATTTGGCTCTCTTGACTAATGAGTTTGCCGACCACTGGGTTAGGGCAACATGCTTTTATCTTAATACCAGATTATTTTTCATACAGTGCTCAAAACGTATTGATTGCTAACTATTTGAAGTTTTAGTGAAAAGGAAAAAAGTGATGTAGCTCAACTATCCAAGTTATCACACAGGATGTGAGGGCGCGCTGGCTGCGACATCGGTCACCCCATGGATCACCAGGGTTGAACCAGCTGATCTGGCTGGCTAGGCCAGTGTCCCTGCCTCCCTCACCACTCCGTGAGCATCCCTCCCGAAGCTGCATGCTGGCGACCTTCCCCGACAGAGGAGAGGACCAGTCTTCAGTCCAGGGTGTAAGAGTAGCTGCACTTCTCCTGCTAGGACCGCCAAACAAGTCCTCACAGCTATCCTATAGTTGAAAAGGGGATGGGCTCTGTTTTACTCAATCTTTAAGACTAACAGTGAGGATTTATCCAAGAGAATAGAAAATGTTTTCTTAGTTCTCAAACAGTGCTGACTTCAATGCACCTCTCTTTTAAGGCATGAGTAGCTAGTCTTGTGCCTGCTTAGGGGGGCGTTCAGAGGTGATGATTTTCTTTTTTTGTTTTTTATGGAATGCTTCACGAATTTGCATGTTATTGTGCAAGGGCCCTGCTAACCTTCTCAGCACCATTCAATTTTAGTATATGTGCTGCCAAAGCAAGCACAGTATTGGTTTGGGGTTTTTTAAATATGTTTTTATTGATTTCAGTGAGGAAGGGAGAGGGAGAGATAGAAACATGGACGAGAGAGACACATCGATTGGCTGCCTCCTGCATGCCCAACACGGGATCAAGCTTGCAACTTGGGCATGTGCCCTGACCGGGAATCAAACCTGGGACCTCTTGGTCCATGGGACGATGCTCAATCCACCGAGCCACTCCAGCCGGGCACGATATTGGTTTTTGAGGGTAAGAACTACACACTCCAGCTTTCTCCAAATGCTCAAAACTATTCACTTTAATGGAAGTATTATATTCATGTACAATGTTATGATCTATGTCAATGACTTTTAACCTGTGTGCTGCAAGAATTTTTAAAGTATGCAATACCTGACCATTCAGTCAAGGGAACTGAGTTCTTTTCCTTATATTGTCAAATAAAAAAATGACAACAGCCAACACAATCGCTGTCCAGTGTGAATGAATCAAAATTATACCTATTTTCCTGTCAGATCAGCAAAAAAATATATTTTTTTGGCGTGCCACAGAATTTTAGTAATTACTTTATGTGTGCCATGAGATGAAAAGGGTTGAAAATCGCTGATCTATGTAATTAAGTTGTATCACACTGAATAATTGCCAGTATGCTGTATTAGTGTCTCTAATCTGAACACAGCTCCACGCCCGAGAGGACAGATTACCATGCTGACCTAATACACACCAGTAATCCCTAAGAGAGCAACTCCCCTCCTGGTTATATAATGAGAAAGTCAAAACAAACCCAGGCCTTGCAACGAACATTTCCAGAATTCAAAGCATATTTTTAAGAGAAGTTTAATAGTAATCATTCCATTTTCAAGATAAGATATAAAGTTGGTAAAAGATAACCTACTCTGATATTCGTTTATTTGTTCAAAGGCATTAAATAAGCGTTAAGTCTAAGGGATTAGTGGGAAAACCCAAGTAAATTAGTGGGAGTTGGAGCAGGTTTCAAAGAAACATAAGACATGCGCTCTTTGCCCTTGAGACGTTCACAGTCCAGTTAAGGAGAAAACAATTACCCAGCATTTTGAACCTCACTTAAAGATTGTGGGGAAATCAAACTTTTGTTAATCTATGTATTTTAAGTGCCATCCATTTAACTGCCAAAGTTGGATTACCGCCTCTTCCAAGCCCGAGAGGAAATATAATGAAAAACAAAACAAAAAATTTGTACAGCTAAAAGTTCTTCTGTAAAATGTGTGTTTGCGAAAAGCCTAAGTGTGGATTCTGGGACTCCATTTTTATACATCGGGCTTCCTTAGAAAGGGATCCATGTGGATATGCAAGTGTAAGTGTGCTATGAGCTATGCGCATAGTGTCTCAAAGCTATACAGCTGGCCCTAACTGGTTTGGCTCAGTGGATAGAGTGTCCACCTGCGGACTCAAGGGTCCCAGGTTCGATTCTGGTCAAGGGCATGTACCTTGGTTGCGGGCACATCCCAAGTAGGGGCTGTGCAGGAGGCAACTGATCGATGTTTCTCTCTCATCTCATCAATGTTTCTCTCTCATCTCATCGATGTTTCTAACTCTCTATCCCTCTCCCTTCCTTCTACTCTCTGTAAAAATCAGTAAAATATTTTTTTAAAAGGTATTTTTTTAAAAAAAGTTATACAGCGGGGAGGTGCTCAGACACTTGGAGACTGGCAGAGAAGTTGAAAGCAGGAAAGGGAGAGGAGGATGGGGAGACAGACCCAGATGCACCTGTAGCAGCTGCCAGGGAGCTGAGTCCCGCCCAGAGAAAGCCGGGGGCTCTTCCCTGGCGGCAGAAACTCAGGAGGCAATGAGCATCGAGGAGACGTCAGAAGGCAGAAAGGGGCATGGCAAATGGAGAGTTCACTTCTGGAAGAGGCTCGTTCATTTCGCCAGTGTGGGCAATCGGATGGCTTTTTGTTGTTGTTGTTATTGTTAATCTTCACCTGAGGATATCCACTGATTTTTAGAGAGAGTAGAAGGAAGGGGGAGAGACAGAGAGAGAGAAACATCGATGTGAGAGAGACAAATGGATTGGTTATCTTTCACACACATCCTGATCAGGGCCAGGGATTGAGCCTGCAACCTAGGTACATGCCCTTGACCAGAATCAAACCCGGGACTCTTCAGTCGCAGGCCGACGCTCTATCCACTGAACCAAACTGGCTAGGACAGTCGGATGGCTGAATGAATATACAAGTCAATAACTCAAGCCATTATGTGAAGACCAAGAAGCAAAAATAATATCCGAAGCTATATGAACGTTTGTTACAGATGAGAACTATGTCCTATGTGATCCACACAGGTCTCCTCATGCTTCCCACACAATCTGTCCCCGAGGAAGTGACTGGAGAGGACAAAAGAGGAACACCTAAGCTGGGTCCTGCATTCAAGGCATTGGAAACACATAAATGCTCCATCCTGAGGGCTGCCTCGGCTATCGCTGCCACAACAGTTGTGCGGGGCGTGCATCCAGGACCAGGAAGCGACCAGCCCTATTGTCAGAGGAGGTCCATTCCGAGACACACGCTGGCTTAGGTCGGGTGGATGCTGAAAGCCACGCAGAGAAATTTCTGAACTTTGCTTCCTCCATCGCCGGTCAGCCTCTGGTTTTTCTACTCACTGCCTCTTCCACTTTACTGCTTCTCTTTACCAGAAAACGCTCCACATGATGACCACGCCATCTCTGATGAGGATTCAAAATCTAACACATAATGTCTTCCCATATGAGCTACAATGTTCCCTCCGATGCACTCAGTTAGAAGACAGTCGGGCCAATGTCATCAGGTAGAAAAAGGAGGTTTAGAAAAAAATCAGGATTTTAAAGATAGAGTAAGCTAAGGGAATACCAGTGAGAGTTGGTGAGGGAGATGTACTTAGCACCCCACAAAGGCTTCTCTTCCAGGGATCTGAATAGAAAAGCAAAATATGTAGCTTAAGGGACCAGTGATGGATGCCCAGTTTTAGGCTAAGAGCTGTGACCTCAAAGGCTGGCACTTCATTAAGCCACCTCGAGAGGAAAAGGGGCCTGGAGAAAAGGAAGCTGAATTCCTGAATAGTTTTGTTTAGTGCTTATCGTCTGCAGAGCTAACAATGTAACCTGAATTGTATTTGTTGTTGTTGTTGAAATGTTTTTATTGATTTGAGAGAGAGAGGAAGGGAGAGGAATAGAGAGATAGAAACATTAATGAGATAGAAACATCAATCAGCTGCATCCCACAACTGGGGCATGTGCCCTAACTGTGAATCGAACCAGAGACCTCTTAGCTCATGGGTCAATGCTTAACCACTGAGCAACACCGGCCAGGCTGTATTTGTGTGGTTTTTTTTGTTTGGTTGTTTAGTTGGTTGTTGTTAATCCTCACCCAACGATATTTTTTCCATTGATTTTTAGACAGAGTAGAAGGGAGGAGAGAGTGAAAGAATGAGAGAGAGAGAGAGAAACATCAATGTGAGAGAGACACTGAAAATCAAACCCGAAACTCTCGGGTACTTGGGCTGACGTTCTAACCACTTAGAAACATTGGCCGGGGCATAATCTGATTTGTAATACACCGAAACTGTACACATTTGATGCTAAACTGGCCTCACCCTCTAGTAACATTCATTTTTAAGCATGAAACATTCTTTGTGTATGTTGGGCTGCAGAGAACAAGGTAGGAAGGGGAAGCAATAGGGAAGATGCCAGAGAAAATAGAACCCAAGGCAGAGTCCTTGATCAGGGAAATAGCCATACTTTTTACTTGAGTTACAGCCACAAAGAATGAATTTGGTATCTGTCAAGAACATGCCTGCATATGTACTACCGTAAACTCTGCTTAATCACTCTGTATGAAATGTTATGTGTGGGACAAGCATGTAAGCATTGCTCATGCACCTCGAACATGCTGAGAAATGCTGACGACATGTTCCAACACAAATCTCTGTGTCTAATTATATGCCTAACTGATACATGAAACTATACCATGTAGAGGCATGCTCCTATGAGTAGAAAAATCAACAATAGAACAAAAAGGGGACAAACCAGTAAAGTAGAGGCCTATCACTTAAAACAATACTTTAAAGTACAATTATGCAACTATAAGCCTATTAACCTTTTGCACTCGGATGTCGAGTGTGACTCGACACGGTTAGCATCGGTAGCAGCTCTTTTCATACCCTTTGAATGTATCAATAATTTGAAATATAAAAAAATCCAAATAAATAAGTTTGCATGAAAAGTAACTCCAGTTTTTTATTCTACTGCCGCGCTTTGTAAAATCTGGGGTATTTAAAAAATTAAATCCCGAGTAGAATAAAGGAATTGAGAAAAAAGCGAGTGCAAAGGGTTAAAATGCATGATTGACTTAAAAAGAAACTCACAGTATCTTAAGCTGATAAAGAAATTACTTAATAAATAAAAGAATACCCAAGCTCTACAGGATTATCCCCAAAATTAAAAGATCAGCTGGACTGGTCTTTTAATTTTGTGCAAAGACAAAAGATTCAGAGTTGCAACTGCCTGGAAGAGAAATCCATTTCATATAAACTTGTGTTGCCATCAGTTCTATCTGATATGCTTTTTAGGATAAAAATTGATCACAACTTTATATATAGGACAGATAAAGCATTAGAGCTACACCGTTCAATACAGTAGCCACTAGCCAAGTGGCTATTGGACACTTTAAATGTGGCTGGTCCAAACTGGGATGGGCTCTAAAAATGCACATTGGATTTCAATGACAGTATCCAAAGGGGAGAATATAAAATATCTCATGAATATTTTATATTGACTATACGTTTAGTAATTATATCTTGGATATATCAGGTTAAGTAAAATCCATTAAAATTGATGTCACTTATTTCTGTTTTTATCTCTTGATACAGCTACTAGAAAGTTTAAAGTCACATGTGTGGTTTGCATTATATTCCTATCGGAAAATACTGCTTTAGGGTGCATAAGAAATACCGGGATTGCCAGCCCTCTGTGGAATCTAGTTCCACTCTGTATTTTAGGCAGAGATTAGCAGGAACTACATAAAGTAACAAGAGTATAATTCTTTACTTTCTTCCTTCTCCTCCCATCACCAAGTGCCTGATTCTCTATATTCTCCTTTGCAGTTACCAAGAAAGAGAATCAGTTTGGCCTAGATAATCATAAGTGGCCCTCCCAAGTCAGCTTTTGTATCGGGTACATCACAGGTCTCTGACCTATGGACTGGCTGTCCATGAGTCAGGTGTTCATCCCTAGACCAATCCTTGTGATTGGTTGCGGGGAGAGGGGGTGAAGGAGGCATGGGTCAGGTTAAACAGAGTACAAGAATGATCTGGAACCTCCTCTGAGCAGGGGCTATAAATGACCAGCTTTGTTTGAAGGGGACTGTGGGAATGCCCGGCACAGATCGGGCTGGCCAGCAGTGAGTTAATTCAAAAATTGAGAGAGCATGATGCACGCACATTCAAAGGTCCTGTGAGTGCGAGAGCCGAGGACTGTTTCCTGAACGATGCTCCAGACACAATTTCAGCCAAGCCTTTCTACAAATAACAATAACAACAGATCCAGTCTCAAAAACATTTCAGTCACATCTAGCAACTAGCTGGCCAGCTTGAACAAGAAATTTAGGCAGGGAGAGGGAGAATGCAGAGACATGGAACACAACCAACCAATCCAAGTCCCAGTCCCAACCATGCCATTACATCACCATGTGACCTTGGGCAAGACACTTTAACCCCTCCTGCCTCAGTCTTTACTGGTACAAAAATGACAGGGAGATGAAGATTGGATGCAATGATAGATGGGAAGGTGCTTTTTAAAGTTCGAAGAGCTGCACAAATGTTATATTTATGAGCCTGAGCTTGTCATTAACTCCATGTTGACTATTGAAGGAGCAACAGCACAATGAATCCGACCTCAGTGAATACACCCTGTCCGGGGACATCTGGTGGTACTTTCCTCAACCTTGTTAAAACGGGGCAAGTGTTAGCTCTCAGCTCTGGTACTCTGTTAGCACTTACCTCTCGCTGTGGTTTCATCTGTAATGGGCCTTCAGGAATTCACGTCAGTACATCCAACCCGCTGTCAGGCCAGCAGCCCAACATGGGCCACACCGTATGCATCTGAGAGAAATACAATCCATCAGACCTGTGGCGAATGACAACTGTCAACTGAATCTGATGGTGGCTTTCTCCAATAACTGTCAGAATCTCCAAGACTTACACCCTATCCTAATGCCCTACCACAGCATTTGTTTAGGGAATTCAAATGGTGAGCAAAACTGTAAAAGGAAATTCAGCTATCATGTTTTGGGCCCAGATTTATTTCCATGCAATATCTTGGGAAAACAAAATATAATTGTCCTTATACTATGCCTGATTTCATTCCCATGAGATAAATTACCTTTCCTTTTTTTCTTCCCGGAAAAAAAAAAAGTACTCAGTTTTATAGAGAACCAATTCAGACATACTGAGGATGTTTTCATTTTTGTTGTTGTTGTTCCTTTATGGAGGGTCTGACATTTCTACTATACCAACAACAGGAGAAAAGGGTTTACCAAATATTTGCATAATTAAATAGGAACACGGGAATTTCCATGGCTTGTGAAAAAGGAGCTCTGTGTCTTTAAGGCTCCACGGGGGCTCTGGGCTGGGAGGCAGACAGAGCAGCGCTGCTGCTGCAGCAGCGACTCATCCTATCGATAAGGTTCAGTTAGCCAAGGTGGAGGATGGGAAAAGAATGGAGCTGTCCCAGCTACTCAATGAGATCAGGGCAAACTATGAACAGCTCCTCACCAGAAATCAGATAGAGACCGTGCTCTCAACAAGGATCCAGGTAATGATTTCATACAGACAGACACCCTCCAGGATAAGGAGACAATCCATGTCTATCCAATTCCTGTCCCGGCCTCTCTGAGGTACAGTATTTCCTTTTCAATGCAGCATATACTGGGGAAGGAATTTAGGTTTTACTGCAATGTGACGGGGACAACAGGGGGAAATGCTGTGATTATACTGTTAAGTGACCACGAAATAAGTGTTGATTGATGCATTTCATTTTTATGTAAATTATGAGGTAACGATCATTAATTAACCATGGGGTCAACATACAATAAAATGGTGCACTCGTACCTCTCTCGACATCCTCCAAGGAGGAAGCATTTCAAATATCCTTCAAAGATAATACAGAGTTATTTATAGAGATAATTTAAATGACATCTTTAAAATGGCAAGCTTTATAGTACGATTTATTAGCTTGCACACTTTGTTGAGGAAAACGAAGTAAAATATTTCTAGATATTTGTAATGAGTTCAGTTTTGTTCCAGATCGTTATAAATAGAAATCATCTGGGCACAAGAACAGGGCATTCAGAACAATTCTGATATAAATCGGGACAATCAAACCCCCCCACCACCACCAATTGATAGATTCTCCACTTAGATTATAGCTTTTTGCTTTTGTGCTATAAGATGACACAATGTTTATAAATGTTTATTTCCAATATTTAGGCATGCTATATTTAAGTTTTAAAGACAAGAGAGAGCCAAGTTAAATAAGGGTTAAATCCTAGTTTTATAGACTTACTTTGTTTTAAAGTGACAAACACCTTCAGCAATTAATTAGGATCTCAAATCTTTAAACAAAGGTACAAACAAATATTTTAGAAACAAAGATTCAGAAATTCAAGGATTTTTTTTTATTTTTTTTTTCTAGTTTACCTACCATATCTGACTTCAAGTCCTATTTTGAGCACCCAAATACTGCAAGGAGTTTACTTAAGAACATCACAAAAAGGGGGGAAAGTATTGCTGGGAAATCATGGGACTTGACTCCATTCGCAATTCATTTTTAGTAATATTGTAAGTTTTACCTCTGGACAACATTGTCAGTCTTCATAAAGAATGATCAGTATCCTGGATTAAGCCGAGTCACTGGGATATTTAACTGTTGGAATAGTTCATTCACCTTTTACAAAGAAAGGGGGAGTGACAATTAATTTTAATGACAATTTCTGAAAATTATAAACCTAATAAACACTTTTTTTTGCATTAGTAAAAATACAAGTTATTTAGTTTACAAGTCACAATGCTGGAATGCATCAGCTAAAGCCAAAAAGCAAGACTACATACAGTACATTTTGTTTAGTCTTTTTAAACATATCTACCTTAGGGGATTGTTTTCAAAGAATTCAGAATCAGCTGAAATATATTCAAGAAAGCCTGTTTAGTTATTACACAATAGGGAGCTATTTCAGTTACTTATTACTATATAACAACTACCCCCAAAACTTGGAGTAAAGAAATCATTGTGTTCCCTCTCACGATTCGATGACTTGACTAGGTTCACTGGGGGTGACTTCAGCTGTACGTGACATTGGCTGGGACTGCAATCATCTTGGGGCACAACTGGGCTGGGTCATCCAAGGTGGCTCATTCATGGACCTGGCACGTTGGGATTTTTGAAAGGCTGGCTCAGCAGAGACAAATGTTTCTCTCTCTCCATGCAGCCTCGGGATCTCTCTCCGTCTGGCCTCTCTATAGGATCCCTCCAACAGAGTATGCAGATTTCTTACATGCTGGTCCAAAAGCATAGAACTGCAAGTTGTCAGGACTTCTTAAGGCTTAGGCCTAAAACTGACACTTCTGCCACATTCTACGGGCTAAAGCAAGACATAGGTCAGCCCACATTCAATGTGGAAGGCCACCACACGAAGACATCCATTTGGGGACGGGTGGTCCATTGCAGGCCATCTTCAGAATCTAGCTACTATCCAAGCTTCGCTGCCCATCCAAAAATCCAAAAGACCAACGAATACCATCGTTTTCATGCACTCCTAGCTCCTAAATTCTCAACACTTTCTTTGGTAGCTGCTCTGATGCTGCTTGCCTTTGCCAACAACGCTGAGAACAACAAATCAAAAGAAACATATAAATATTATCCAATACTTTGCCCTAAACTTCATTACAGACTTTCATGTACTGCAGTGTTTCCTTTTTTAAAAAATCTGTTGCACCACCATATTACATTTTTTTTAATTTTAAAATGCATTTTTATAAAAACATAAAAAGGTAGTAACTTTTGCTTCAAAATATTACAACCAATTTCATACACTGCTCCTACTGCTCGTGGGGCCAAATGTTCAGAATCCTGTCAAAAGATACTTTCATTGACTTTCAACATCAGTATTAGAACATTTAAAGCTAACTGTACAATAATCCATTTGTTATTTAATATGAGGACATTTAGAAAACAATTTTTAAGGAAGTAATTTTTTTGCTACTACTGTAGATAAACAAAATTAGCATGCCTTCTAAAAAGACCATATTGAAAAAGATAAATCAATAGTGGGTTAGCTTAATACTGAAATCTATTTTAGAGTTTCTAATGCCTGTGATAACTTCTCTAAATTATTCATAATATACTTTCCAGCAATGTTTATTCCCTATCTATGTACCCAGTCCAATAATTGATTAATTTAGGTTATATAACAGTTTATCTGCTTTTATAAAGCAACCAACAAGAAAATATGGGGGGAAATAGTAGCTAATTTCAATCATTATTCCTTATTAATGCCATAAATACTGGAAAGTTAAGAATCAGAGGTCTCAAACTTAGGTCCTGTAAACTGTTACTTTGTATTAAAATGGGTGTATTTTTTTTTCTGCATTTCATAGACTGCCATAGCAGAAAGAGATTTTTGAGGTTCGTTTTACATCTGAGAAAACTGAGGCTGAGAGGACAATGGACTTGCTCAAACATTTAAATGATTAGTAACGAAGCACTAAAACATACATTTATAATCTAACAACTTAAGGAAAATAATGATTCGATTCCCATGCTATTTTTCTATCATTGCTCTGAAATGCCTCACTTTCAAGAGTGCTCTTTCTTTTCTTGCTATTGTTGTTGTTGGCTCTCTTCTAGCTGGAAGAAGATCTGAGCAAAAAGATGGACAAAGATGAAGAGGCTTTAAGGGCAGCTCAAGCAGAACTCAAGGAAGCCCGGCGCCAATGGCACCACCTGCAAGTGGAAATTGAATCTCTCCATGCTGTGGTAAGCCTGGTCTCCAAAGCAACTGGCCCATGCAGTCCCCAGATGCTACTTGATTAAGGAGGCGGGGGGCAGGGGGAACCCCATTACCTTACAGTGAGAAACTCGCTGTGAACAAGAAATCAAGGCCATTGAATTCTACCCCAGGTCCTAGTTTAACTACCCCTTTCCCTCCTTCACTCCAGGTTTAGTTTGCTCCGATACAAATTAAGTGACCCTTGCTTATTGCCCTGTGGTTCTCTCATTGCTGGAGTGGGGAAATAGAGCTCTTGTCATTATCCAAAGTCACCACAGTGGAGAGCCCATACTTTTGAGATGTCTAATAAGAAAATATTTAAACACTTTCCTAAAATGCTTTTCATATGCATTCTGCTTTGGCTTTGTTATTTAATAGTCTATATTTTTAATACTTAAAAAAATGATAAGTTAATCACACTGCAGAATTCTTATTCTTATTCTTTCTTTAAATTTTTTTTATTGATTTCAGAGAGGAAGGGAGAGGGAGAAAGAGACAGAAACATCAATGATGAGAGAATCATTGATCAGCTGCCTCCTGCACGCCCCATCCTGGGGATCAAGCTCACAACCTAGTATGTGCCCCTGACCGGGAATCGAACGGATGACCTCCTGGTTCATAGTTATTATTATTATTATTACTAGAGGCCCGGTGCATGAAAATTCATGCACTGGAGGCGGGGGGTCCCTCAGCCCGACCTGCCCCCTCTCACAGTCCAGGAGCCCTCAGGGGCGGGAGGCGATCCCGTGATCAGGGGAAGGCGACGCCCCCATCACACCTCTGCTGCTGCCACTACCGGCAACGCAAGCCTCGGCCAGCCCTGCAGCCCTGGTTACCTGAGCCTCGGGCGGCCCTGGGCGGCTGGGCAGCTGCCATCCGAGGCTTGCCTGCCCCTCAGGCTGACCCTGGGTGGCTGGGGGGGTGAGGGGACTGGGGGACTCTGGAGACAGGCACGCGGAGTGGTCGGGCCCACCTGGGAGCGGGCCCAGACTTGCCGCGTGCCTGCTGCCCTGGTGGGGCTGAGGGGACTGGGCACCACCATCTTTGTGCCAGCGTGAGGGTCAATTAGCATATTCCCTCTTTATTAGATAGGATTATTTGACCACATAAATTATCAGAGGACTTATTTGAAATAGTAGGCTCTCTAAATATATATATAAAACATATTTTTTAAAATATTTGGGCCATACATAAAGCTGTAAGGAAACACCTCTCAATATCTTTTTATTGATTTCAGAGAGGAAGGGAGAGGGAGAGACAGAAACAGAAACATCAATGACGAGAGAGAATCATTGATCGGCTTCCTCCTGCACACCCTCTACTGAGGATCGTGCCCGCAACTTAGGCATGTGCCCTTGACCAGAATTGAACCCAGGACCCTTCAGTCTGCAGGCCGATGCTTTATCTACTAAGCCAAACCATCACCTCTCATCTAAGTGCTGTAGAATTATTACAACCTTTTTTAAAAAAGAAAAAACACAATAGAATGAAGACATTGCAAATCAGAATTCAGAAACTCATTGTGTTTCACTGATTCATTGATGAAGATCTATCTAAAACAGGAACGGGGCCTCGAAAACTCCCTGCAGGCCAGTGAGCAGCATTACCAGATGCAGCTGCAAGACCTGGAGGCCGTGATCGAAGGACTGGAAAAAGAGCTGCAGGAAGTAAGGCACGGCATCGAGAAGCAGCTTCAAGAGCATGAGATGCTTCTCAACACGAAGATGAGGCTAGAACAAGAAATAGCAACGTACCGCCGCCTCCTAGAAAAGGAAGAAATCAGGTACCTGATCCCATATGGTTCATGACAAGTGGCCAGGAATGCAAAGCCACTTATGTCATTGTTGACGTAACCAGATAAATTAAATCTAAAGAAATCAGCACCATGGCAGGACCACTGAGTTCCTACAATTAAACAGGAGCAGTACGCACTGCAAAGAATATGAGAAGTATTTCCAGCCTCCACAAATCATGGACAAAATAACCAAAGTCAGGGGCATAAGCTACAACAGGAGCACAGCAAGACTAGAACAAAATGTAAAGAATTACCAATCAATACAAAAATGAGCTTTCTAAACTTTCCCACTTTCCTTGCCACACAAACCTTTTAGAATTAGTCATTGCCTTATACGGACCGCCCACAAAGAAAGTTTGGAAAACTCTTACTACCACATCCCCCCCGAACACACACAAAAGGCCCACTCCCACCACACATCAAACACCAAAATATTACAACCATGGAAAGCAATGGTGTTTGGAGTATATGATTTAGAAGACTTCCAGATGTCCTGATAACAAAGGTAGCAAAGAGGAATTCTTATTGATTCACACAATTTCATAATCTGCAACCACTTATAAGGTCATATGGCTTTGAACATGGCACAACCTCCAATTTTGCATGTTCCCATCAAAACAAAACTATTCTTTTTTTTTAACCCTTTGTACGCCATAAGCATCAGTGTCGTGTGGGGATGGTTTCCGTTTTGGATGCGTGGCAGTTAACTGGTTAAATATATTTTTTTAAATTTTCAAGTACAGTCAACATACAATATATTAGTTTCAGACATACGACCCAGTGATTAGACATGTATATAACTTTTAAAAATCACCTAATAAATCTGACATCATGCATAGTAATTACAATATTATTGACTATATTTCCTATACTGTCCTTTACATTCCCATGACTATGCTGTAACTACCAATTTGTACTTGCCTCCAGCCCCCTCCCATGGGCATCTATCAAGATGTTCTCTGAATCTAGGATCTGTTTCTAGTCTGCTTGTTCATTTGTTTTGCTTTTTAGATTCCACATATAAGAAATCATATGGCATTTGTCTTTCTCTGTCTGACCTACTTCACTTAGCACAATACCCTCTAGATCCATCCATGTTGTTGCAGGTGGCAAGATTTCATTCTTTTTTTTTTTTATGGATGAGTAATATTTCACTGTATATAAATACCACTTCTTCTTTAAAAAGAAACCTTTATTCTTGCTTGCTTCAGAATTCTGAGACTTCTATAAAACTAGATGAAACTGCTTTAACCTATAATGTCTTGACACTCATTAAATCTTTGAAAAACGTAAATTAAATTCAAAATATACCACTTACTAGCAGAGTGAAGCCAGGCAGGTTACTAAAGCTCTCTGTGCATCAGTTTTCTCATCTCTAAAATGGGAACAATATTACCTACCTCATAGCATTGCTGTGAAGATTAAACAAATTAACATTTGTAAAGGGCTTAAAATAGTATTATGTAAATACTAGAGGCCCGGTGCACGAAATTCATGCACTGGGGGGGGAGGGGGTTGTCCCTCAGCCCAGCCTGAACCCTCTCCAATCTGTGACCCCTCGGGGGATGTCTGACTATGGGATCCGGCCTAAACCGGCAGTTGGACATCCCTCTCACAATCTGGGACTGCTGGCTCCCAACCGCTCACCTGCCTGCCTGCCTGATTGCCCCTAACTGCTTCTGCCTGCCAGCCCGATCACCCCCAACTGCCCTCTCCTGCTGGCCATCTTGTGGTGGCCATCTTGTGACCACATGGGGGCAGCCATCTTATGCGAGGGCATGACAGTCAATTTGCATATTGCCTCTTTATTATATAGGATACATATAATTTATTATTAAATAAAATAAAAGGTTGTGAATTTTATTTAATTCCTAATTCTTCAAAATATTGGTAACCTGGTCTTTAATATTTCTGTAATATAATTTTTATTATGCCATATTTAATATATATAAGAAAGTATCAAGAAAGATGTAATGAACTCCTGTGTATGCACTTCCCCCAGCTCAGTGAGACATACACAATGTTGTTGAAGTCTGTTCCACTCCTCATCCCCCACACCTAAACCACATCCCCCCAATCTCATCCTCCTCCCTCAATCTAACCTGGCTCCCAAATTTGATGCTTATTATATGAATATGTATGTATCCCTAAACAAAATATGAAGTTGTTTTGCATATTATTTTAACCTTTATAAACTTACTCTTTTTTTCACTCAATGTTGTACTTGGGAGATTCATCCATAAGGATCCAGTGTACCCTGAGTTCATTTATTTTCACTGCTAAATAGTATTTCAGTTGGATGAACATACTACAATTTATCCATTCTCTTATCAGTGAGCATTTGTTTCCATTCTCTGCTAATACTTTGTTGCTCCTATAATATAATTCTTTCCAATTTCAGATATTATGGTTGTATCCAAGGAGGAAAAAAAGAAAAAAAAACTACAAGTAGAGTTGGTTTTGTTTTACCTTCAGGTGAGTTTCTGATATAAATAAATTAACTTGAAAAGCAAAGTGCCATTTGTTGGGATTATAAATAAATTGAACACTCTAATGTAGCAAACATAAGCAATACTTAATAAATTTTAACATGTGAATTGACTGTGATAAATACTTCAATATTGTAATTTAATATTTCATAAATAAAAATTTTCACAGCCATTATAAATGAAATCTCTTTTTCAACAAAAGTCCCACAAAAGTGTGAGAATGAAAAGGTGGAAACAGTGACCAAACAGGCAATATTAAATGGAAATGTCGTGAAGGAGAGCACTGAAGCCCATGGTACTATTCAGTAAGTAAAGTAACGCTGACTGAGAAATAAAATAAACGTGTAAAGAAATTAACTTCAATCGAATAATCTCAGTAATCTTTGTTTGAATGTTTCCAAGCATAATTTTAATTTGCTGTGATTTTTAATCTGACATGAGTAAGCATATGTAAACAAAAATTCAGATAAAGGAATGCTCAATCCTTAATTCACCATTTTTAAAAATATATATAGCAACCCATGAGCGTTCCATAGAATTCCTTGAGATTATAGTTATGTGATTTCTAAAAGTATATCAATTATAAATATCATGATGTTCATTGTAAAACTTAAAATGTCAATTATAAATCATTCAAGCTTCTTGATTTCTTTTTCATATGGAATATATATTACATATTTTTTTCATACATCCGTACGTCTTCATGTAGAAAGGTTTATTTTATCATTTCAGGACAGAGAAAGTGGATGAAGTTATTAAAGAATGGGAAGGTTCCTTCTTTAAAGATAACCCTCGGTTAAGGAAAAAATCTGTTTCTCTTCGCTTTGATCTTCATTTAGCAGCCACTGATGAAGGCTGTTTACAGACTAAACAGGATAACCTACCAGATATAGAAGTCAGGCTTATCATGAGGAGATCATGCAGTATTCCCTCTATCAAACCTCCATCAGCAGCTCATTAACCCAAAGACAGGATTTGACTTGATTTGAAAATGACATTAGGATGGACCAAGGTGGGCCGTGCTGACCGCCTTCTGTCCCAAGTGGAAGTTTAAGTATGAATGTTACGATTGATGTGTGATTCTCTTGGGGGGGGGGGGTAAGGGGCAAAATTTCTCTGAATTTAACTATGGATATATTTTTTGGAAAGGGGAAGTACAAATAAAATCAGAAATTCAGTATGATTTCTATTTTATTTATCCTCCAAATAATCGTTTTTGTTCCCTTGAAATTTTATCAGAGATGGTAAGCATTAGCAGCTTAGTAAAATCTTTGACTTAATGCCTGAATACTCTAAGGAAAAGGGAGTGGTTTATCTAAATATGGTTGTACTGTGATAAGAAACACACTGAGTAATTCATCACGCTTCTATGGCTGGTTATATCTACAAAGATTTTTCTCATTGAAAAAGAAAACAATTATACAACTTTTAAAGAGGACTCTCTATTCCCTTAACCAAAAATGTTCCTTTTGAGTCAATCATTTGCACACTTAGAAAAATAACAGTTACTTTCCATGAGCAGTTCTGAGCAAAGCATAGAACATAGCCCAGTTCTAATTTGATTAAATAAAATTAACCTTCATCTGAAAGTGTTTTGTAGTCATTCTGTGATTTCCAGAAGAGTTACTTTATTCAAAGAACTTTAAAAATTGTCCTGTATCAACAACAACAAAAAAGAGGCCAGTTGCACATGAAAAGCTGATTACTACAATTTCTAGAACAATTATCCAACCTCTCCCCATCCCAGTTTTTCCATCTATAAAGTTAAATGTGATTAATTGGAGTATTTGGTGTGAGCATTAGGTAAAATATTACATAAAGTCTTATAAGTATTTCCTGCAATCATTTGTGTGAATTAAGATAACAGTATTGTTATCTAAGCTATGAGTATTTGCAGGATTTATGTTTTTAAATTGTTCTAAGTGTAATAAATATGGATAGAAAATATATTTATGAGTAAGTAGTGTTGCAAAGTTTTTTAAACAACCTAATTTGTTTAATACAGGTATATTTCTTTTAAGACCTTAAATAAAAAATACCTGTTTTAAACATTAGAAATTTATAGGCTATTAATTTTTTTCTAAATAGAAAATATGTTGAGTATCACTCACCATACTTTTTTCCCAACTAAAGAATTATCCAAGGGCTATAGCTATGTTAGCATTTTAGTACAGCCTTTTCAACCGAAACCTCTCTGTCTCTTTCTCTGTCTCTCCCTCTCTCTCTGTGTATGTCTCTCTTTCTCTCCTTTATTTCAACAACAACAAAAAGGTATATTTTAACCAGAAGAAAATTAATCTTTAACATAATACAGGGATATAGTTAAAATTTTCTTTCAATTACTTCAGATTTCTTTAAGGTTGCTTATTCTATTTAGGGAAAGGAATAATTTTGTTGTCAAGGATATAATAGCATGTTAAGTGCTTATTCTTGCATAAGCATCTAACCTAAAATACATCCTATATGTAAAAGTGTTTAATTTAATATCAGTTAAAAGCTACTTTCATTAAAGCTTTGAAAATGCAGTCATATAAGCTATTGTACTAAAGTTACTGTACTAGGCAACAGTAATCATAATGCAATGTATCTAGTGTAATTGATATGCAGTGTAAAAACTTACTAGTGGGCATCATAAATGTAACTGCTTATAATAGTAATTCCACTATGCAGCTATTGTTTGTAACGTATATTTTAAAATACAGTATTTGAATTTATAACAAAGTTTTGTTTGCTTTGGGGCATTTTAAATTGGGATATGAATTTACCAAAGTAAATGATACCACTACAATAAAAATTATAAAACTGGAACATGAACTCTAAATCTGCATTGTGTTTGAGTTTGAGACATTGTGTTGAGTTTAATTGTTCTAATATGGTTAGTTCACTTGGGGAATGACAAAACAGTAATCATGGCGGAGAGAGAATTTCTTTTATAGTTTTTATATATATATGTATATATGTTTTATTGATTTCAGAGAGGAAGGGGGAGAGAGAGATAGCAACATCAATGATGAGAGAGAATCATTGATCGACTGCCCCCTGCACACCCCACACTGGGGATCGAGCCTGCAACCCAGGCATATACCCTGACCTCCTGGTTCATAGGTTGACGCTCAACCACCACTGAGCCATACCGACCAGGTTGTAGTTTTTTAACAAAAGAAAAAATACGAATGGTATATTCTAATTAAAAAATCAAAATAATCCCATAATCCCATAAGTATAACAGCCAGAATTTACAAAATGCTTACTCTGCTCCTCACACGGCACTCAGCGTGCTTGTACATAATCACTAACGCTTACAACGATCCTACAAGATGTATAATGCTACCCACATTTTGTAGATAAAATAAATTAATATTCTTCCATTATTTGGGAATAATTAAAATGTATGCTTCTATAACAAAATACCAAAATAAAGAGTAATTCCAATTACTAACAATTGTAGCGTCCCTGCCCTGGCACTGTCACTAATTATCCATGTAACCAGGAAGGAATTACTTACATTTCCTAGCCTCAATTTTCACACTTGAAAACAAAGGGAAAGATGGTACTTGGGAGCAAGCCTGCCTCGCGGTTGCTTGAAGTTATATACGTGTGAAAATATTTGACAAAGCACTACTCAAATACACAGTACTATTTGGATGAACTTGTCACTGGGAGAGAAGAATTTCTGAGAACAATTATAGGTGACGATGATTAAGTAATAATTTAAAACACAACAGGTAATGAGAATTTTTTAAATTATTTGTTTGCTTCCAGAAGAGTTACTGTTTCCCAAAGAGGTACCCAATTTGGACTGCCCACCCGAGGACATTTTCCCATTGATTTTTAGAGAGTAGAAAGGAGGGGGAGAGACAGACACTCTATCCACTAAGCCAAACTAACCAGAGCTCTACCATAATAGTTTTTAAAGCACAAAAATGTTCCCCAGAGTCAAAAATGCATAAATTATTTAAAAGTGTCAAATGGAAACATTATGGTACATGAGCTAAAATTATACTGTAATTAAATAATACGCATAGCCCTTGCTGGTGTGGCTCAGTTGGTTGGGTGTCATCTAGTACACAGAAAGGTTTCCTGTTCAATTCCGGTCAGGGCACATCCTGGGGTTGTGGGCTCGATCCCCGTTGGTGGAGGTGAGGGAGACTACCTCTCGATGTTACCTTCTCACATTGATGTTTCTCTCTCCCTCTCCCTTCCTCTCTAAAAATCAATAAAAAATATTTAAAAAAAACAAATATCAATAAATAATATGCAGACACATTACTCAAATTATCAACATATGAAACAAAAAAAAGTTTGTGCAAAAGGCAGAATTGAGTTCTGTGTTTACAAGTTATGCTCAGTATGTACACAGATTGCCAATACTCATGGACATCCTATATAATAAAATCCTAATAATGCTAAGTGTCCAGTCATCCAGTTGGCCGTTCAACCAAAGCATAACATGCTAATGCTATGCTGTTTCAACTGCTCGCTATAACGTGCACTGACCACCAGGGGGCAGACGCTCTGACCTGTAGTTTAGCTTGCTGCTGGGGTCCAGCCGATTGAGACTGAGTGAGATGGCCAGACATGCCCTGGAGCCCTTCCGCAGTCCCTCCCAATCTAGGACCCCCCTCAGGGGATGATGGAGAGCTGGTTTCAGCCCTACCGCAAACAACCAGTTGCTGTGACGCCCACTGACCATCAGGGGGCAGATGCTCAATGCAGGAGCTGCCCCCTGGTGGTCAGTGCTCCCCCACAGGAATGCCACTCAGCCAGAAGCCAGCTCACAGCTGGCGGTGATGGCAGGAGCCTCTCTGGCTTCCACAGCAGCCTCTCCGGCAGCACTAAGGATGTCCGACTGACGGCTTAGGCCCGCTCCCTGCCCTAAGCCATCCGTCGGACATCCCCGGACGGCTCCCGGACTGCGAGAGGGCTCAGGCTGAGCTGAGGGATCCCCCCCTCCAGTGCAGGAATTTCATGCACCAGGCCTCTAGTATTACAAATAAACATTTTGAAAGAAGGTATATGTGCAAATCACCACAAGCCTTTTCCAGTTTCCCTCACACACTTAGACCCTAGACCACCCTAAGCTAACTTTGGGCCGCACCTCAATACACATTTATTGAGCATCTAACAATGGGTCAGGCCTTAGCAGACACTGGCAATGTGAAGATGACCAATGCAGATGACTGGACCTTTGTTTGCAAGACCCTCACCGTGCATTAAAGAGGACAAACACGCTCGGGTACCTTGGATCAGGTACAGACTTCAACAAAGATGTCAAAGAACCATGGAGTTGAGAGGAAGGATTATTGCGGGGGTTTTGGGGGGGTGGGGGTGGGGGGGACAGGAGGGCATCAGAAAGAGACCTGTGAGCTGGATCCAAAAGGACAGATGAGTTTAACCTGAAAGCGTGGGGCAGGCATTCCCATCGATGGGCACCCAATGAGCCAAGACCACGTTGGGCAGAGACCAGTGGCACCTCGGCTCTGCAAGGGCACCCAACCCAGGGGATTCACACATCGCTGGGCCTCGGCTCGGAAACTAGCGGCAATTGCACCAGATTCGACCTTGGGGAAACGGAAAAAAAGCCCGAGAGGCGCCCGTGGGGACGGACACCGCGCTTCCAGCCTCGGCGAAAGGACACAGCTCGGCTCGCTTAGAAAAAGACCTGGCGGGGTCGAGGGGTGGGGATGGCGGAGCTGGCGCGACCCGAGCCTGGCCCGCGCGGCCACAGTGGTTCCGGGGCCTCCTGCCCCGGCGACCCCCGCCGTCTTCCGGCCCCGCGCGTGGGGTCGAGGCCGCGGCTCCCACCGCCCTCAGCGCAGCCTCGCACGTCCCCCCGCCGCCGCCGCCGCCGCCCCCGCCCCCTTCCCGGCCGCCGAACGCAGGCCTCTCGGGCGGGCGGCCCCCTCCGCCTCCCCGCCGTGACGAATCGGCGCCCGCCTGGAAAGGCACCCAAACTCGGGGGGTTCGGCGGAACAAAGAGGACCTGAAAAAAAAATCCTTGACGGCAGGAAGCCTCAGGCGTCCTCCCGAGGAGGTTTCCTTCCCTGAAGACGGTCGGCGGCGCCCGGGGAGGAATTAAGGCGCGTGTGGAAAGTGCGAGTGCGGACGCTCCGCGCGCGAGGGGCGGGGCGTGCGCGGGACAAAGGGAAGCGAGGCCGGAGCGGCGGGCGCCTTTTCTGCCCGCGGGTGAGTGTTTCCGCCTGGGCTCTGGCGGGTCGGGAGGGAGGCCGGCGGCGGGGTCCCGGCGCGGCGGGACTGCGGGTCCCCGGGGGTTGCTTGGGGTTCAGGCCTGGCCGCGGGGCAGGGCCTGGGGCTGGGAGCGCCCTCCCTGAGGCCTAGCGGAGCGAGGGTGGGCAGGGAGTCCCATTCGGGTTCCCTCCTGGGCGGCCAGACTCGCCCCTGCCGCTGACCCCGCGACCTGGGTCCAGGCAGCCGTGCGTACCCCCGCGTTCGTGGGGTTGCTGGTAGCGTGCATCCTCCACAGCAAGCCTACAGGGAACAGCCGCTGAGCAAGCCCGTGGGGCGAGCCGGGCCCGTGGGCATCGCTCCCTCTCCCCCCCCCCCCCCCCCCCCCCCCCCCAGGAAGGTGGTTTCCCTGGAGTTCAGGCATCGACCTGAGGACTCTCGGTGTGGCTCCGAGGGAAGAGCGAAAGCTCTGGAGCAGATCGGCCTGGGTCGGGAGCCCATCCCTGGCACTTCCTGGCTGTGTGTTTTTTAGGCATGTTCCTTAAACCCACTGTGTCATCTGTAACATGGCTTGTTGGTCGTTGGTGACTATAAGACGAAAGGATGTGGGTCATTAGCCTGTCCCCCCAGACGGTGTTCAGCAAATACCTGTCGGGTATTTTAGGTCCGGCGGTGGGGGTGGATCCAGTGGGACGTGTGGTATAGCCAAGGAGGTCAGTCGTTTTAAAAGAATGAACCATGAACGCTGTGTACCCGGGGAGCTCGTGGCAGTGCTTGTCAGGGCTCCCCACAGAATGTGGACAGCCCCCTGAACGTGAGCAGGAAGGAAATAGACACATAGAGACAGTGGTTTCCGCCTGTTCCTTAAGGAAAGAGGGAGAGACCCAGTTTAGGTCCTTGAGAAAATAAGCTACAGTGTTTCCTTCCACACCAGGTCTCGTATTCCTCGGGCTCCAGGGAATTCCCCTAAAATGCAAAATAGGAGCAATATATATATATATATATAATGTTTGTTGCACAGAGCGTTGGATGGAAGTACTCCAGTAGTCATAGACGTTATCTGCCTTTTTTTCTGACAATGGACATCGCTTTGTTTGCACTGTGTGATGTATCTTGATGTCAGGAACAAGCTCGTGTGCATGGTCATGGCATGAGCTGGTAAGACTAGGGCAGAATTTATTAAGAGTTGAGCTGGGTACTGGGACTATAATAATGAATTAGATGGTCCCTGTTCCGAGGCAGCACACAATCTAGCCCCATTAACAGATACATGATAGAATACACAGTATCCTAGATCTATGTCAAGTGGGTAGGGATACAGATGAGGAAGCAATTCTGCCCAGGTAATTTATCAAGAAAGCTCCACTAAGGAGATCATTTTGCAACAGGCTGTGAAGGGTTAGTAAGAGTTTTTGGTGTGTGTTTTTTCCTGATGGATTCTTTCAGAATGTATTCCCAACAGTTATAAAGCTGTTGACCACTAAGAGGGAATATAAAGTTCATGAGCATGCCAGTTACCTTTTGTCCTGCCTCCAGGAATAAAATGCTGCTCCATTTTAATGGAAGTTGTTGGGCTAACAGGAAGGGGAAGCTGCTGCTGATTCTGGAGCTCTCGGTATCTGTAGGCCTCCTTAGTGTGGGCCCTGATAATGTATCACATTCTATTGTCATTATATTTTTATCGGTCTGATTAAATGTGTGCATGGCATCAGCAAAATGTTTTCCATACGAGAGGTGGCTCAGTAGCATAAGAAAGATTTTTGTTTTAGTCGTCTTAATTCTGATCGACACAGTGACCTAAAGAACTAGTTAAGTATGCAAAAGGCTTGGTTACTAGGAGATAATGTAATTTTACTAAGAAATACCAATTAAACTACCCTATTCTTTAGGAAAACATTCTCTCATGCTTGCTGAGTTTTGATTCTCTTTTTTTTTTCTTTTTTTTCCTTTTTTTATTTTAGTGTCTCAGATTCATTCTTAAGGAACTGAGAACTTAATCTTCCAAAATGTCAAGTAAGTTTCATTTTTTTTATATTTATCAATCTATATAAATAAGAGACTAATGCCCTTGCAAATGGGAATTCCAAAATACTCTCATTTTTTTTTCTTCAAACAGGACCATTGGTAGTTTTGTTGCATAGTATTATATCTCAGTTGTTTACAAGAAGTTATTTATTTTCTTTCAAACAGAAAGACCATCTTATGCCCCACCTCCCACCCCAGCTCCTGCAACAGTAAGTTTTAATTTTCTTGTTAATGTAATAGCCAAGTCTGGCCTTGATACAAAAACCCAGATGTCTTCCAGGAAGGGTCACTCAATCATCACAACAACAGGATGAAAAATTCAGCTAAAAAAAACCAGCACTTCCTACTAAATAAAATACCTCTTTGCATCTTACTTTGAACCAACCCCAACATGTAAAGAAACATACTGCTGAAAAGCCAACCTCCTATGCTTGGTTCTTTTTTCCTTTTTTATTTTTAATGGGAAATAACTGACAAGTTTAACACTTCTTTCTTGTTAATCTCTTATTAAAAGTCTTTAAAGTTGATATTGAGTGAATGCTCATTCTGGCATTTCCTACTTTCAAACCTAACCTTAAATTGGTTACATTGTTTTCTCTCCTTGTCTATATATAATTTTCATATTAAATCAAACAATAAAGTTTCCAGTTCTGTAATAACACTCATTGTAAATCTTTATTTTCAAGCTGTTCAAGTAAGGATTTTATTATCTGTGGGTCAGATCATGCTATTGAATTTTACTCCACTCCATATATCATTGGTTTGGAATTGGATGTGTTTCAAAGTGTCCAATAATAGTTGTGAACTGGTTTTTTCACCCAGCAAGTTCTGATCCAGCTTGGTCAGCATGTCAAATAATTGTCCAATCCATACAACAAATGTAACAGTAACTCTTCAGACCTTGCTGAAATAGATTCCTTGTTGTTTGTTATTTAAAAAAAGCAAAACAAAACACTATTAACCCTGACCATACCCTACAAAAGCAATTCTTTAACAGCTGTTAGCCCTCCTTCCAAACCCCCTACCCCCTAAATTTCAAGCTAGCTTACTAATTAGGTCCTCTTTGTATAATTTTGTTTTCTCCACTAGATAACTACTCTTAATTACTAATCCCTTAGATAAATGTTTTAGTTACGTTTATCAGCAATTTGGTTTTCTTCAGTAAGATGTTTTTAAAAAGAGATGCTATATCACATGTAATCAGTTCAATTTATATAACATATAGTCTCAAGTTACTTCCAGCAAATCTTAAAGTCCTGTGTTTGCTTTGTTTTCTTTCTTAAATCAAAGAACATATCTTACGACCATCTCCTTGGCACTCTGCTAGTGGCTAAACAGGTGGAGTTGAACAATTGAGATTCCTGACCTCAAAGAACTAACCATGTACTTCATTTTTGGAAATGGTATAATTGTCATGTTTTAGGTTCAATTTTTTTTTTTTTAGCTCCCCTGCTTAATTTTCTTATATTATTGCCTCAATTTTGAAGTGTCTCATTTTTTATGCAACTTTTGAAGGTGTCATTTTTATATAAATACTGCCTCAGACAGTGTATAGTATCTGGAACACATACTTGATTTTTTGAGATAATAAAAATAGTCCAAAACCAAGTGTTCGCTTATGACTTCTCAAATATAGAAAGGGATCTTTTTTTAATTTTTGCCTTTCTTTAGCCATATTTCTGTACCATTATAGCTTCACATTGACACATAAATACAGAAGACTAGGGATTAGGACATCCAACAGAGTGGAAATTAAATGAGTTATCCTCCTTCCTTTTTTTTTCCATTATTTTAACCACCACCATCACAATCATCATCACCACTACTATCACCTCCACCACCCAGATGTACCACTCTAAGTAATATGCACTTCTTTTGTGCCTTTGATATTTCATCTGTTTTGCCTACTTTAATAAGCTTAATTTGCGTCTTCTATAACTACATAGATTACAAATTGATCAATTCTCTTCTAAAGAGTATCAAATGTTTGAATATCTTTCAGAGACTAAGGATATGTGCAGCGGCATGTTTTAGAAAATTGTGTTTATTTTATAACAGTTACAGTTTAGTTGGAATGTGTTAAGTGTATTTTACATCATACAATTCAAGACTGTTAATTGCATGTTAAAATGAAATTACTGTCACTTGTTTTTATTGAATTTCATTAGGGAAAATACTCTACTTTTGGTCTCTTTGCTATATTCTTTTTATGTATTATATCTTGATTATTAACATTGGATGTCATTATATTAACCACAAGGGGACTGCTATATAAGAGCCCATTTGTAATCACATCAACACATAATTCACAAAAGCCAATAATTCTGTTGCTGCAGCGAGTAACTGTGTTTTTGAAAGGACTAGAGCTATCAGGAAACTAGATTTGTCTTTAAAAAGAGAGAGTTCAAGTCTGTCAACTAGAAAAATAGTTCACATTAACTAAATGCAGAAATTATTCATGACTGACTTACGGAAGATGGATCAAAGAAGAGATGGAAAAGAAAGCCTATAAAAGAATGGCTGGGTTAAAAAGATCAGACAGTACCCCAGAATGAAATCCATGCATTTCTTACAAGTCTTTGTTTTGAAATCATGTATGTGACATCCATTGAATCTCACATATGTTCTTTTCTATTGACAACTTCTGACTTCCTGATTTGAGTCTCTTCTCATTTCTCACATATATAAAATGATTTAAAACTGTCTTTGAAAGCAGTCCATTTCTTGTTTTTGTTTTTAGTAGACAAATACATTGGCGGCATCCACATAACTGTCAAATAAATCATGTTTTGTTTTGCATGTAAAGTGTTCTCACACTTGTAGTTTACCACGTTTCAAGCTTTCCTCTCAGACATATATTGCTAAGTTGTTATGTCATACTATTGACCATAAAGTAATCCTGAATGTTTGAGACACTTCACTGTATTGCTTATCCCAGAAATGCAAGCACACATTCAAATTCACACACACACCGCTGGCCCCTGCAAAGAGGGAGAAAGAGAGAAAAACACACACACTTGCAGACTGGTTTCTCAATGAAAGAAAAAACAACTGCAACACATCATTGCTTGTTTAAATTCAGGTTGCTTTTGCATGTCATATGCAGATCATTTTTCATTTCTGTGTTTTCCTCGTTTGATCTCATTTCTCATTCGTGTTTTTGTCTCATTTGTTTCCATCAGCAAATGCCCAGCACACCAGGGTTTGTGGGATACAATCCATACAGTCATCTCGCCTACAACAACTACAGGCTGGGAGGGAACCCGGGCACCAACAGCCGGGTCACGGTAGGAGAATCAACTATTACAGCATCCGGCAAACAACTGGAATTGACCAGAAATGCCTTCAGAGTTAGGTCCTTGTGAATCATCAGCACAGCCATTAAATTTTTTTAACCTGGCTTTTCGACTATTTTGAACATTTGTTGTACAATCTTACACTGAAAAAATATATATATATAGTGAGATCTGGATATGTATAAGAAAAACTTCATTCTTTTTGGTGGTTGATAGAGATAAAACCTTGGGCACTTAATGTTTGTACTATGTGTAGACAAACCTAGAAGTTCTTATGGTTAAAATACTCTAGTTGAGCTGAAGCGTTATCTTTCATTTAAGGTAACTAGCATTAGGTTCAAGAACTCAAGTTTCTAAGTAAATGCTGGGCCTTCAGACCTGGCTTTTTTTGGCTGGCCTACTAGTTTGAATTGCTACACATCATTATTTGTCTTTTGGATTTAATAGTTGACCTTCTGAGATTCATTTGTCTTCAGTTAAAAAGAGAAAAAGACTTCTGTGTTACATCAAAGAATTGCAGAATAGAAGTTGAATGAAATGAATTTGAAGTACCAGACTAGTTAACTACAACTAGAAGTACTAGAAGTGTGCTTATAATCCTTAGAATAAGGGATATGATTTCTGAAACTGAAGATATGTCATTTAACTGATCAATCTAAGAAAAAATAAATAGTAAAGTAAAGTAAATTATAAATTTAAAATAATCAAAATTGGGTGATGTACTTTTTATTTTAGAATCATCTTAAACTCCATTCAAGGAAGTTTAGGTACCAAAGGAAAAAAAAATAGCTGTAAAAAGGATTTATCAAAAATAAATAAATAAATTGAATCCAAAAGCCAAATATCTGCATACATTGGATTATGGTATTTGGTGAGAATTTATACCACCCAGAATGACTGTAAACTTCTCTACCTGGTTTTTGTTTGCTGTATTCATAAATAATTCAATTATGTGAATTCAAAAAGCCCTCTCACCCTGTAGTCAAGCTAGAGCAAAAAGCTTGTTACTATCAGACTATCTTGGTAAGCATATTGCTTAGCTTGATAGGTTTTGTTTGTCTAAAATTTTCATTGTTTCTGCATAATTTGTACTTCATAAGCATATCAAGTTTTATGTGCCATGCATATTTCATGGTATCTGAAAAGAATTCTGACAGAGTGTGTGTGTGTGTGTATGCATTTCACAATGCATACAATTTTTATGTGCATCGATACATGTTTTTTCCTGGCCTAAATGTGTTGTTTCATGAATGTAATTGGTGGCAAGGTTATCAAATGATAAAGAACATTTTAATTTAAACAAGGAACAGAATCAATTTTGGACCATTCATGTTAATGCAGAAAATTACTCATGAGCAAGTAAACAAGAATGGTTGCATTTTAATTGCTCTATACAGTCAGCTCTTGATTATCTATGTTAATGGAATAGAAATAGTGGTAACTGTAATATTAGAATCATTTGTATTTTGGTCTTTGTAAGCATTTTGTTGTTAACTTGGACCTATCTGTGAGCATTCTCTTAATAAAATGAGATCATGTAATGGAGAGTTACTAGGAAAAGGCAAGTGCGCTCTCTGTCTTGGAACCTGGCTGAATTATCTATTTCTCCCCATTCCTCCATAGGTGTGTTGGGACCACAACATTTGGAGTGGGCATTAGCTTCAGGGTAGATTTGGATAAAAGGGTTGTTGGGGGTGGAAAATATGGTGTTTGGATTCTTTGTAGTTGTTTCCTTTGTATTGTTCTCTCAATATCAAATTAAATTATAATTAAACTGCTGTTTAGACTTAACCTGAACGGCCTAGAAAATATGAAGGCTTTTAGTCTGTGTTCATTCCAACCCCTTCAACTTTTAGTGATCTCTGTCTTAGGTCATTGAATCATCCTCAAGAAAATTAGTTATGCCTAAAGTTTTACACCACCTTTTTTATATATCTAATTTAAGCCATGTTAGGACTCAGTAAATCTGATTTTGACCATTATTAAAGTGTTTTATTTAAGTTGACCCAACTATGTATTACTTTGGCTGGATTTGGGGGTGTCCTGTTTGTGATTTGAAGGAATGATTCTGTGCATCCCTATTAAGTAGCTCCCTGTAGGCTCCTGTATACTTGAATAGTTTTCAGACAATAACTATATAGCTTGTTGAAACCTTTCGGAGTGCTTGTGATAGCTATGAGATGGAAATCACTCCTAGTCAGGTCTTCATTCGGATGATGATTAACTTCTCTTAAGTACAGTGTGAAAAATAGGTTGAGATAAAATGTTAGAAGTAACTTATTTCTGTACTTCAGTGGAAATTCTATCCCAGGAGAAAACCCTTAAATAAGATCCTTCCAGAGAGAAACAGCTGAGAATTGGGAAGAGACAACAACAAACTCTTGAGTAGCCAAAATAAATTTCACAAAATCATGGACTTTTTTTGTAGGAGATCCCAGGACCATACTCTTACGTAAGCATGTTTTAACAAGCATAGTTACTTGTTTTCCCCCAAAGCATTGCCAGTTAGAAGCAGAAAATTGGAAAGAGGGAGAGTTGCTGCTAGAGATGGATTTCATGGTAACAGCAAGGAAAGAAAAGCTTAAAAAAAGCATAACTACTGGGCATTGAGACATTATAGTACGATGTCTGAGATGGTAAATGACAGGAGTTTAATGATACAAATCTTTAGTATCCTCAAAATTAGCTAGAATTTAACTTTGTTAATGTTTTTGATTTTGTTTTGTTTTGTTTGCGTTTGTAAGTTGGTCAATGTAATAAAAATGGGGACTTAGTATGTGAGCTATTTGGGTACCTTTCTTTGGGAGAAAGGAAGATAAATAGGGAAACCCATTAATGTTATAAATGCAGTCCTTTGAAAAACATCCAAGAGCACATATTACTATAACTTATCTTTTAAGTGTTTTAATTCAACATATTTAAGCATAGACATTTTTAATTTTTTACCTCTTTTAAAAAAAAAAAATTGTTAACAATGACCTACCAAATTCAATTATTGGCACAATTTCAACTTTATTTGTAACTTCATGAAATAACTTCATGATGAATACTCAGACTTTTCTAATAACTTCATGTATGAATACTCAGACTTTTATATGTCTTGCTCTGATTTTATGACATACTAGTAGGGTTAGCTTTGTAGGAATCCCTCCCTATGCCCTTCCCTCCTTGAAAGAACTCCTACAGACCCTGAGACAGATCTTCCCTTACTCTTCATACCACCGCTGTTGACAGTTTCCATCCCCAATGGCTCACCTCCTTCCATTGCCCCCTGCTGCTAAAAGCAAGGTCTGTCTGCATGGGCACCGGCATGAGATGTGGTAAGGGTGTATATGAAGAGTGAGAAGAGAAGAAATACTGCTTCAAAGATGAAATGCTTTCTAATAATTTTGTGTATGAAGAAACAGTTACTGAAAAGCATAGAGGGGAGAAGGAGACCCTCACAGCGAAAGGAAGCATTGTCTGAAAGCAGTGGAGTAGGGTGCAAACATGCTAATCTCTGAGCCCATGGATGAAAAATAAGGTTGTGATTGAGGTCCTAGCCCAGAATGGAGTTTTCCCTAGGGTTTTGTCACAGCAACAGCAGAAAAGCAAGGGAACCAACTGTCACTAGTTTTCTTACAAGGATGTGCCAATCTCTGTCTTGGTAATTAAGTCAGCACTTCTTACCCCCTGCCTGGCAAGAATCAATATTGGGGGTCCTCTAGAAATTGGGGAGGGAATAAAAGTAATTCAGCCATGGTTTTATTCTGAGTCCTTGAGCAAATAGAGTCATATACGTATATTAAGATGAGACTAAGTTCAGAAATGGGCATTCTTGGATTGGAGTTATGTGGGGTGCCCACTAGAAGTTATCTGGTATCTCTTGCATAGATATTAGCCCATAGAAAGAACCAATCTTTTTTCTTTCTCTTTCTTTTTTAATCAAATGGAGATTCTTGATATACTTTAATAGCCTGTGTCTGCCATTTCTCTGTTCCCAGTAAACTTGGTTGCCCCTACACTAAGGATAAAAAAGGCATGACTTTATTTCACACTTCTTGATCCCCTTTATAGAAAACCACTAAATATAGAACCTTAAAATGTCTAGTCGTGATAAAGGAGATGAGGTTTTTGTTGCCTGTTTTTGGATTTAGAAAATAGTTTTTGTTGTTTATGTAGAGGTGCATTCTGAAATAATACAGGTAGATACAAAGTGCCCTGTAGACAGTGTGAGTGTGGCTAAGTGCTGAAGGCATTCAGATTCTGGTGCAGATAATCAAGTGTTGACTGTATGTGTAATGGTAAATTAAGCAAAATAAAAGGGTGCCAGGTAATGTCCTGAATGTGGGACATTTGCTATGTGACCATATATTTTTGATGTATGGATTGTTCTGTAATAATTTATTTGTTCTTACAGCCAGGTTGTCAAAGCAGTAGCAATAAACTGCTATGTAAAATACTTTTAAATTATGTGCGTAAAGTCATTTTCTTCATTTTCTTTTGATGTGAAAATTTCTGAATTTGCAGTGATAGCTATTTTCAGTGGAAGAAAATATAAGAATCTTGTATCCATGGACGAGTAGAAGAAAGGCGCATTAGAATTTTTAAGGCGCTCTCTTTTCATTTTACTGGTGAGCTTCTTGCAATTGAATAATGAATGTTTTTAACTCTTTTGTAGGCATCCTCTGGTATTACGATTCCAAAACCCCCAAAGCCTCCAGATAAGCCGCTGATGCCCTACATGAGGTACAGCAGAAAGGTAGGTGCTGAGGAGCGAGGAGTGGGCACTGCTGTCTGCTTCTCATCAGATTTCAGATGGGCTTAGCCAGCTTTTCTGTGCATAGTCAGAGGATAGGCTTGCAGTTGTTAAAGAAATTAGTTCTGATTTTAAAGTTCCAGGGCTAAAATCCAACAAGAAGAACATGATTAAATACACTGTTAAAATCCTTAAGACAGTGTTATATAGCCAGTGTTATGTAGTCTTTTGGAGAATATTTAATGACATTAGAAAAATCTTGGATGAAAAAAGGGATATAAGACTACTGTATGTATTAGTATCGTATTTTTATAAAAATAATAGCAACTACATGCTAGTTTGAAGGAAGAAAAAAGCCAAAAGACATAGTTATCTCTAAATAGTAAGCTATGATCATTTTTATTTTCTTTACACTATCTTGAATTTTCCCTCTTTTTTTTGTTTGTGATGAACCTACATTACTCTTAATAGATACAGCCAATAATATCTTTATTAAAGACAAGAGCATTTAGCTATTTCCATCACTATTTAGAATTTTTTTTTATTTTTGGTCATAATTATATGTGTATTTGATGATACATTGTATTGTGCAGATTAACCACTTCTGAATTTTTGTGAACTTAGACACAGACTCTGTTACTGAGTTAGCTTCTCTTAAGCACCTGTAGTGATTGCTAATGTCTGAGATCTGCTTTAACGCAATCCGTCAGGCTGTAGAGGAAATGAGATTGGCCAACTGTTAATTGTACAGCAGGCTAATGAGAATATGTAGACTTGATTCTGTTCCCTCTGTTTTTAAATGTTCATATTAAAAAGTATTTTTAAAGTTCTATTTCTAGGCATCAATACTGACATTTCAACTGTTTCCTTTTTAAGGTCTGGGACCAAGTAAAGGCTTCCAACCCTGACCTAAAGTTGTGGGAGATTGGCAAGATTATTGGTGGCATGTGGCGAGATCTCACTGATGAAGAAAAACAAGAATATTTAAACGAATACGAAGCAGAAAAGGTAGCGTGGGGGCTGCAGTGGGATGGACACAGTGGGAAAGGCATGAACATTTGCTTATGATTTAGAAAAGAAGCCTAAGATCTAGCCGGACAGCTGAGGCTGCACCGCGGCTTTGTCTGCCTTCATCAAGTCACCTAATTTCTCTAGGCTTCAGATTTCGTATCTGTAAAAAGGAGATAATTATGGTGTCTTTGGATATTCCTGTGAGATAATATAGGTACTCATTATAACCTGATCAATGTTCATTATAAAACTGAAAAACATTTGACTTTCAGATAGAGTACAATGAATCTATGAAGGCCTACCATAATTCCCCCGCATACCTTGCTTACATAAATGCAAAAAGTCGTGCCGAAGCCGCTTTAGAGGAAGAAAGTCGACAGAGGCAGTCTCGCATGGAGAAAGGAGAACCTTACATGAGCATCCAGCCAGCTGAAGATCCGGATGGTAAATAATAAAAATAAAGGGGGGTTTTGTTATGCTTTCTCTGAGAATTAAAATAAGACAAATCTTTTAAGTTTTTACTTCCTATCCTAAATGGAAAACAAAGCATAATTTAAGTACCATTTCATTATTTTGATTAACTATTTTTTGTAAGATTTGTATGTGAATTTCCCACAAGAAAAGGAAATATCCTTTTTAGTGCAGAAAATAGCAAAAACTACCATTTATCCAAATCTTTGTACTCAAAATGCCTGAAAGGCTTTTGAGCCATAATCAGAATTTTGCCTCAACTGCTTTAAAAAAGGTAAATGCCTTCTAGTTACATCCTGTTTTCTTATTGGTTCCCTAAGCCCTGAATTAAGGACTCCTAAGAGAGAAAGTTAATGAGTGGAAAAAAGCACTATGAAATTTCTTTCCCAGTTAAGTGAGAAATCCAACTCGAATTTATAAAGGTAGCTCATGATAACACACATAAGGGTACACAAATTTTATACACACACACACACACACACACACACACACACACACACCAGCTTCCTCATTGCCATTTCATGAATAGTTTGCAGGTCTACAGATTGCGCCCCTGACCGTGTGCAGCCAGACAGAGTCTGTAGCTGCAAGGAGCCCCAGTGTACAAATAATATTTTCTCTGTGTGCTGCTGTGATATGGAAAAGGTTGGAAGTTCTAACTACAAGCAACAGAAAACAGAATAATTTAAGACCCCATTTTAAAGTAGTGGTAACAATGCTTGTAAGAACTTTAAAAAAGATACACCATTGAGAGAGGAAGCAGTAATACCACCTAAAGACAAATAAACTGATATATTTAAAAGAAAAACAAAAATGCTATTTTAAAAGAATAGATTGGGATATTGGCAGATATTCTCATAAATACAGAATAGGATATAAGTATAACGAATAGCATATGGAATAGAAACTATCAAGTATTAAACAGAATCAGGAGTGCTAAAGACACACTAGCATACACGGACCTTAACTGCTCAGAGTGAGTGGTTAATGCAGAACTAAAAAAGGTAGGAGAACATCCAGTCTACGCATAATCGGAAGGGGGGGGGGCCTCAGTGTAAGAGGAAATAAAGGCTAGCAATGTAGAAGCCATAGATAGAAAATAGCTTTCACTAGGTGAAAGGTAACAGCATGAATATTGAGACAGGCTGAAGGAATCACTCAGGAACAATCTTTAAAAAGGGTTCCTTTTCTCTGCTTCTCAAACTTCTGCCCATTATGTTTTTTAAGTTTAAGATAGGATCTTAAAGCTGCTCAGAAGAAAGGACAGGTACTATCAAGAGTGAAGCATTGGCAGAATTCTAGTTTTGCTATCACACGCAGCCTTCACATTGATTTCCAGGCTAAAGACACGTGCTTATATCTCACTTGTGTTTCAGCCAAATCTTCCTCTGACACATATCTCTTAAAGATTCTGTGAGAAAAAACAGTACCTTCGCCCATGAACACAGCGCGTCCTGTATGGTTTTTATCAAGTGACTGCCCCGGTGTTCCCATGGTGTCCTTTAGACCCACTTGTGAGAGCCATGCTCCTTGGTAGTTAAGTGTGTACATTGTTACACTCCTGTTTATGGTTACAGGTGACCTAATTTTCAGAACATCTCATTTATTCCAGATTATGATGATGGCTTTTCAATGAAGCATACAGCCACCGCCCGTTTCCAGAGAAACCACCGCCTCATCAGTGAAATCCTTAGTGAAAGTGTGGTGCCAGACGTTCGGTCGGTTGTCACAACAGCTAGAATGCAGGTCCTCAAACGACAGGTCCAGTCCTTAATGGTTCATCAGGTAGAGTCACAAAACATTTGTTAAAATAAAATGGGCTTATGCCACAGATCCCAGGTGACCTGGTTCTGTATAATGCATCAGTGCGCCTGGGAAGTATGTCTGTTCAATCCAACCTGTTCCTGACTCAGGAAAGAGGCTTGAGGGAGTGGACCTTTCCCACAGGTTTAATACGTTTATCCTTACAACTGTAACAGAGTCTTGTAATGGAAAATTTACCCATTGAGGATTTTGAGACATCCTACCATCCTTTTACTGCTTTACTCGATATTCTGAAATTGCTCAGGCCTGCAACAATATTTAACAATACATACTTACTAGTCATAGTGATTCCTCTATGCTACATTTTCCTTTTATTTTAAAACCTTAGCTAGACATAGTTGTGTAATAAATGACTTAAATTAAGAATTCAGGCCCTAGCTAGTTTGGCTCAATGGATAGAGCGTCGGCCTGTGGACTGAAGGATCCCGGGTTCGATTCTGGTCAAGGGCACATGCCCAGGTTGCAGGCACAACCCCCAGTGGGGGGTGTGCAGGAGGCAGCCAATCAGTGATTCTCTCATATCATTGATGTTTCTATCTCTCCCTCTCCTTTCCTCTCTGAAATCAATAAAAACATTTGTTATATTGTAAGAAAGTGTGGACTATTAAAAAATGAGATGTTTTCTATTTGACATTTGCTTTAAAGAAAGTAATGCAGTAATTATGAAACAATTATAAAGTGTGGTCATATGTCTTACAGCGAAAACTAGAAGCTGAACTTCTTCAAATAGAGGAGCGACACCAGGAAAAGAAGAGGAAATTCCTGGAAAGCACAGATTCATTCAACAATGAACTTAAGAGGGTATCAATTTAATGTGTTAACTGTACTTTTTCATTGTGTCTGTTACTTTTATTTCTCATTCTTTTTTCCAAAATAGTGCTTTTGTTGAATGTTTTTCACTTTGAAACAGGGGCAATTTCACTATAACCAGTAGATCTTTGCTTTATAAAATTATTCCCATTTTTTGGCAAAATTGTAATAGGTTTGAAATATTTAGTATGAGTACATATAATAGGCCTGTCGAGTCTAGAATCCTCTGATGTTTTAATTTAAACTCTCACGCAAGCATTAATTATTTTTCATTTTATTGAAATTTATCAAATGTCGTTATTAGATGTAGTTCACAGTTTGCACTTTGTATTAAATAGGTAAATCTAGTGTTTGGTAGCCTAAAATATAAAATGGAAACTTTATATATAATCCAGTACTTTCAGCATTGCCTCGCCAACTGTTTTGTAACATTTGATGTTACATGGCTCTGCAACTTTCTTTTCCTATAGACACAGACTCTCAGAGAAGACCTGGAGCCATGTTTTTTTTCCTCCCATATACATATAGTTTATAACCAATAAATCCCATTTTTGAAGTAATTTTTTCTGTTTGAGAGATTGTAAGAAAAGAACATTACTAAGAGATTTTTTTGTGTGTGTTGGTTTTTTTCTGACTACTAGTTGTGTGGTTTAAAAATAGAAGTGGATATGGAAAAAATTGCAGCTGAAATTGCACAGGCAGAGGAACAGGCTCGCAAAAGGCAGGAGGAAAGGGAGAAGGAGGCAGCAGAGCAAGCTGAACGCAGTCAGAGCAGCATTGTTCCTGAGGAAGAACAAGCAGCTAATAAGACTGAAGAAAAGAAAGAAGCCGAGAACATTCCAATGGAGACAGGTAACCTCCCAGTGGACACCAGTGTAAATGTTGGGTTTTACAGCTCTTTCATTTTTATTTCTCTTTCTCAATACCTTTCAGAGGTCACTCTGTCCCTGCTACCTCTCCAGTTATTCTTTATAGGTCTACCCACTTCTTTCCAAATCTTAATTTCTAAAAGTAGGTTCATGTAACATGTTTGTATCAGTGCAGAACAGCAGCGGTATGTTATCTTTAGTCTTGCTCTTTGAGGTCTTAGTTATTTCCCCAGATTGGGTCAAGTCATTTTCAGTGTGATGGTGTGATGGTTAAGGAGACTGGCCCTGGAGTCAGATCAGGGTCTAACACTGCTTCACCATGTGCTAGCACTGTGCCTTTGGATAGTTACTTAATCTCCGCTCCTTCATTTGTAAGTATTCTAGCACCTGCCTCAGTGAGTTCTAAACGGTAAATTCAAAAATGTACATAAAATCATTCAATATTGGGTTTGACATGGTATTGGCACTCAGCATTTTAACCTTTGTTGCTAAAATTATTTAAATAAGATGTGGTATTGCTGTTAAGACAAATCATTTTTGGTGCCCTTGGACAGGGCCAAATCCTGCCTGCCACCTGCTTTTAAACAGTGTTGTTGGCACACAGTTACACCCATTTGTTTACATACTGTCTGTGACTACTTTGGGCCACAACATATAGTTGAGTGGTTGGGCCACAACATATAGTTGAGTGGTTGCAACAAAGACTACCCCACATAACCTAAAATATTTCCTACGTAGCCTTTACAGAAAAGTTTGTTGACCCCACCCTGGAAAATTCCTACTCCCAGGTGTACTCAGAATTTCTGACTGAAAGCATTCCTCAAGGCAAAAAATAAAATAAAATAAAATACCATGCAAAACTTATATAAACACTGATTAAATTGGTTATTGTTTGAAATTTTGAGATTACCTTACCTTCTGGCACAGTTTTGTCCCTGACCAATGTACTGTGTAAACAGGACTAAGCAAAAGTATTATGGGAAACACAGGCAGAAGTCTCCAGGACCATCACAAGAAGGGGGAAGGGTAGTAATCATGCTTAGTACTCAACTGATGACTTCCTGTTTGACATCTGGAAAACATTTAATGGGATGTAAATGTTACCAGATATTTCTACAAAATATAATTCAGCAGATTAACATTTCAGATAGATTTTAAGTTTCATTATTTGAGCCTTTTTCTGTTTTGTGTGAACATGTTTTTTATCTTAACAAAATTTGAACATGGGCATATTTTTGTGGTTAATGCAAGAGTTTGAGAGCTAGAGTATGGTATGGTTCTTTGCTCATTTTGCAACTAAATGGAACACTCTGTCCTTTGCCTCTGTTTTGTCATCTATGAATAGAACATGCCTGTAGGTCTTCACTCAGATTTTTATCCTTCTAGCCTACAGGAAAAAAAACTGAAGAAAAGCGAACCTATTAGAGCAAAAACCTCATGCTCTTAATTTCTTACAGAAAACAGCCCAACATGACTATTAATGAGATACCGAAAATACTGACCTTATATCATTTCCACACGCACTTTCTTACTCATTAAATACAAAGCACTCCACGACAGCATTGTAAGTCACTTGTGTGACTACATTTTCTACTAATGACATTTTTTCAAAGTAAAGCAAAACAAGTGAAATTAATTTTAAACATATATTAACCCAGTTTATCCTAAACAATATCACTTCAACATGTAATTAACTTCTTTTTCCAATTACAGTTGACATTCACTATTATTTTATACTAGAGGCCCGATGCACAAAGATTCGTGCAAGAATGGGCCTTCCTTCCCCTGGCTGCCGGCACCATCATCCCTCCAGCTCGGAGCTGCCTAAAAGTATTAATTTCTTACATTCTTTTTTCATGAAGTTTTTGGAATCTGATGTGTATTTTGTACTTACAGCACATCTAAATTTGAAGCTGAATTTTAAAATACGGGTCAAGAAGTACTTGACCTGTATTTAGATTTCATAAATTTACAGTTAAAAAGTAGATTCTTAAACCCCAAATTAATCTCAAACATGCTGAAAGTTTCTCGGTCACACTAGCTCAGTTTAGGTGCTTAACAGCCACGTGTTGGGACAGTGGAGCTCTCGGCTGTCGGCCTAATTAGAAGAGTAAATGTCTGTCTCAGAACTAACAGTGACAAATGTGTGCTTACAGAGGAGACACACCTTGAAGAAACAACAGAAAGCCAGCAGAATGGTGAAGAAGGCACATCTACTCCTGAGGACAAGGAGAGTGGACAGGAGGGGGTGGACAGTATGGCCGAGGAAGGGACCAGTGATAGTAACACTGGCTCCGAGAGCAACAGCGCCACAGTGGAGGAGCCACCAACAGATCCCATACCAGAAGATGAGAAAAAAGAATAAATGTTGCCTTGTTTTATGTATTCTAAATCCTTTTTTAAATGAAAAAAAAATGTTTTTGAGTTTTAATGGTGTTATGTGGTTTGTGTACTAATATTTTCCTTGTCCATATCACGCCACCCAAAGCTTTTGGACCATATAACATCATGAGCCAAATGGCATAGTCACCTTTCTTTTTTTTTAATATATTTTTATTGATTACAGAGAGGAAGGGAAAGGGAGAGAGAGATAGAAACATCAATGATGAGAGAGAATCATTGATCGGCTGCCTCCTGCACACCCCCTACTGGGGATTGAGCCTGCAACATGGGCATGTGCCCTTGACCGGAATCGAACCCAGGACCCTTCAGTCCACAGACTGACGCTCAATCCACTGAGCCAAACCGGCTAGGGCCACAGTCACCTTTCGTAAGTGGTTGTGATGATGGTTCTCTTCCTTAGATCTTGTTTCTACCCTTCACTGCTGAAAGCCTCGGAATTTAAATTAATTGAGAAAATGCCCATTTTTGGAGAATTTTCCTTTGATGCTGCAGAATCTACTCTTACAAATGCCTTCCTACAGCTCACTGGGGTGCTTACCAAAGCCATAGCTTTAAATCTTCTCAGTCCCCATCAACAGCTTCCTGAAAGTTCCCTTTCCTGTGTACTTCCACAAAGGTAGTTCTTGAAAACGTAATCATGTATGAGTATGTGTTTGTTCACTTGCCCTTTTCATTTGTAACCAATGTCAGATAACCAAGAGTTGTGTTAAAGTGTTGAGTGTACCTGCAACTATGCTTGGATCGTATTGATCGAGAAATAGTCTCCATAGAGTAGTCACCAGCTTATGAAATAGTCATTAAAGCAAACATGGCACATGTATACTGTCCTGCTTTTTGTTATAATTAATATTGGGTACGTTCTGGTCAATTCATCCTCATTGTACAGGAAAAAAAAAATTACTTTTTTATCAAGTTTTCCAAAGACAGAGTAGATCACAAAGCTTAAGGAATTGAATATTCTTGCAAGGGAGTATATAACTTCAAAATGATTGGCCCATTCTAGAAGAAAACAGCTCGGAATTAAGTTCAACCACTTGAAATTGTTTTTACAATAATCAAAACATTCAAAACCTCAAGGCTCAGGATCCCATAGATCAGAGCCTACCTTTTTTATAAAGTTAGTTAAGTTTTAGCGAGTAGAAATGAGATGGTTTGTGACACATATGCTTCCTAAAAACTAGACTAGATTTTTACTAAATAGTGGAATATCTGATGGTATATGTTTCTTAAAGGTCCAAATGTAATAAATAAAAGGAAAAAGAAAACAGTCTCGGTGTTTTTAATGCATTAAATGTTTATATGCTAAGCAAGCAAATGATTTTGTTACTGGAACACACTGACCATATGGAGTGGTCGCTCGGCCATTATAAAATTGCATTCTCACAGTCGCTCACCCAACTGCTGCCCTAGCAAGTTCATGTGTACAAGACACTGAAAATTAGTTTCCCTACATTATAGTCATGTCACATAGGGAGGTTGGTCTTTTACTCCAAAAGTAAATGTTTCTACATTTACATATGAGCAATATGAAAAAGTTTATGACAAATTCGTTCCTGTGGAAAATATGGCTCAATCGATGTAAGCCATCCGCTTACATAGAGATAACTTCTCTATAGAGGCAAGACTTCATTTATAGTGAATTCACTGACCATGTAGGATTCCATTTGACGTTCAGCCTCCTGAGGAAGAAGAGGAAAGGAAACTCAACGTTGGGTGGAAACAACCTGTTTTTCTAAATGGTACATGGAATCTTCTGTTTCTTTTAGAATCCAAGAACTAGTATATTGGATAATCTCTTCGATACATTGGGCTTTGTGGGGCTAAGAACTTAAGCCATCTCATTCCCTGAAAATTGGACGTCCTCTGGTTCACTCCCTAATAGTCAAACCAGGCAGAGAAGTTTAATACGGATGGAGCCCAGCTGGCGTGGCTCAGTGGTTGAGCATCGACCTATGAACCAGGAGGTCATTGTTCAATTCCCAGTCAGGGTACATGCCCGGGTTGCTGGCTTGATCCCCAATAGGAAACATGCAGGAGGCAGCTAATCAATCATTGATGTTTCTCTCTCTCCCTCTCCCTCTATGAAATCAATAAAAATATCCTATATAATAAAAGGCTAATATGCAAATTGACAGCTGTGATGTGCACTGACCACCAGGGGACAGATGCTCAATGCAGGAGCTGCCTCCTGGTGGTCAGTGCACTCCCACAGGGGAGCACTGCTCAGCCAGAAGCCGGGCTTCTAGCTGGTGAGTGCAGCGGCGGTGGCAGGAGCCTCTCCTGCCTGCATGGCAGGGAGCAGGCCTAAGTCATCAGTCGGATGTCCCCCCAAGGGCTCCCGGACTGCAAGATGGCGCAAGCTGGGCTGAGAGACACCCCCCCAAGTGCATGAATGTTGTGCACCAGGCCTCTAGTCCATATATATATATATATATATATATATATCCCTAAAATGCAAATAGACCGAATGGCAGAACAACCGAACAACCAGGGGGCAGAGCATGGAACATGGCTGGCGTTGGCCACGGTGGGATGGTGGAGCAGGTGAGCAGGGGTGCCAGATCAAGGCGGGGAGCTGGTCGCTGTCATTGGGACAAACCTCTGGTGGTTACTGAAAATTCTTTGCTCCTACACGCCACAGTCCCGCCTGGCGCTCACACCTGCTGCTGGCGCCGGCCCCACTTGCACCGGCGCCCGGCACCAGTCCCGATCACTTGGTGCTGTCAGCAAGTGCAAGCAGTGGCTGCCGGTCCCAATCACCCCTGAGGGCTTCTCCACCTCCCCCTGCTCCTGAGGGGTGATTGGGACAGCAGCCACCACTCACACCCGCTGCTGGCACCGTCCCCAATGGCTCTGCACCATCAGCGGGTGTGAGCGGGGCCAGCACCATCAGCGTGTGGGAGCGGCTGCAGGCAGACAGGGGACCAGGGCTGCAGAGGGGAGGGGCTTGGCTTGGGCACAGAGGATGGGCTGAGACTAGCCCCTGTGCCTACCGCAGCCTTGCGGCCCACAGTTCCTTTCAAGATGCACGAATTCATGCACTGGGCCCCTAGTATTTAAATAATACAGATGGAAAACAGTGCCAGAGCAAGATGTCAGGTTATCTATGGCACTGAAATCTAAGTGGGTGGAACTGGCTCCTTTGCTAAGCTGGAGTTGGCACTCAAAACAAGCATATCTGCCTTTAACAATGCTGTGGCAGTGGCTGAAGGACAAATTTAAATCAGAAGGGATTTGACAGCTAGTAATAGGCCGTGGAGGGTGGTGATTAAAATTCCCTCTTGTCAGAGCGATGTATGTAGACACTACCTATGTTTTAGTTGTTTCCTAGTTTCTCTGAGCATGTGGGATATAGTCAAGATCTTTACTTTTTCCCTTTCCCCGTAGGCATTGGGCAAGTCACTTAAACTCTGAGCCTGTTTCAACTATAAAATGGATTGAACTACTTTCTGTCTCAGTCCCCTTACTGCTTCAAACAGCCATGATTTTTAGTGCATTTATTTTTAAAAATATATTTTATTGATTTTTTACAGAGAGGAAGGGAGAGGGATAGAGAGTTAGAAACATCGATGGGAGAGAAACATTGATCAGCTGCCTTCTGCACACCCCCTACTGGGGATGTGCCCACAACCAAGGTACATGATCTTGACTGGAATCGAACCTTGGACCTTTCAGTCCGAAGGCCGACACTCTATCCACTGAGCCAAACTGGTGAGTGCTAGTGCATTTATTTTTAATATGAACACATAACGTTTGAGGGTTTAAATTTATATTAATTTTTTAAAGATATGGCTTTTTAAGAAGGTTTTATTGATTTTTTTTTTTTTTTTTTTTAGAGAGAGAGAGAGAGAAACAATGATCAGTTGCCTCTGGCACACACCCTGACGGGGATCAAACCAAAACCTGGGCATGCACCCTGAGCAAAAATCAAACCCACCGCCTATTGGCCCAATCAACTGAGCCTCCCTTGCCAGGGTTATATTAGTTTTTAACAAATTGGAGAGAGGGGAATCCCCCACAGTCCCCCAGTTTTCTTACAGGAGTTTCAATTTCATATTTTTCGCCATCTCAACAAGCACGTCTAAGTGGCTCTCCTGCAACACGTGAAGATCGTGTACCCCGCAAAGCAGAGCTTTGGGGAATGGTTGCTAGGCGCTATCTCATTTTTACAGGATACTGGGAGCGTCCTATGAAAAGAATACAATGCTTGAGTCACTGTATTTGAAAAGAGAATCTGAAGTTTAACTGGTGCCCTCCAGATGGTTAGATTTGGTCCTTCACGTTTAGGTACTAGTTTGGGGTTTTAGACAGTTGGTGCTGACAGCGTGAAACTCCTGTTGCCCGCAGTTAAATAAGCTTTGGTTTCTCATGTGAACAGGCTGTGAAGCTGGGATTAAGCTTTGTGAAGTCCTCATTTCAGAAATAGTTCCCCTCCATCCCCAAGCGCTACCACACACGGCTCCCCACCTGGTTTCAGGAGCGGTTTTCACCGCGGGGCAAGCCGGGCTGGAAACACAATGGGCTCCTCAATGATTTGCACGTTAAAGGGCTTAAGTTCTTTACCAATGAAAAACCCACGGTGTCATAAGCTAAAGTCAACCTGGAGCCTTCTTAGAAGAAACCGTGCTGAATTCTAATTTGGCTGATGGTAATAATGTTTCTTTGATCAGTATGGTAACGAAAACTCAAGAGTTTCGTAGAAAACAATGCTAAATGTATTAGCAATTATAAAACTTAATGTCTTCATATGAGGTTGAACCATATGATGTTGCCAATGTAGGTTTTTGTCTACAAAATGGTAGTTTCGCCTTCAACCTAATTCTGCATTTTTTTTTTAGTCCAAATTATGAACTCTTAGCAGCTTTCTGAGTGTGAAATGGTGGAACTTTTGATTTGTCAGACTGGCCTATATACTTCTCTAATAATTACTGCATATTGTTCAACAAAACCCTGATTAAAATGCAAATCCCAGACTATTAAGTATTAAAATATTATAGGGTGTACCCCAAAATGTATACACACTTGGAATGATTACAGAGTCAGTGTTTATTAACATACAGTTCATTTTCAAAATTTAAACGAATCTGCAGAAATAAATAATATTTTTTTTGTCCATGCCTGGTTTCAAACTGATGACCATTCTAGTCCGGGCACTGCAGATAACACAAAGCAATGAAATCGCAAACATTAAGAATCATTTTGTGCCCTAACCGGTTTGGCTCAGTGGCTAGAGCGTCGGCCTGCGGACTCAAGGGTCCCAGGTTCGATTCTGGTCAAGGGCATGTACCTTGGTTGCGGCCACATACCCAGTAGGGAGTGTGCAGGAGGCAGCTGATCGATGTTTCTAACTCTCTATCCCTCTCCCTTCCTCCCTGTAAAAAAATCAATAAAACATATCTTTAAAAAAAGAATCATTTCGTTAGGTATATGTGTACCCTCCATTCATTGACTGTTGCCAGTTTTGTACCGTAAACTTTATCTACTATGTGTTCCCATAAAAAAGTTTACGATAAATTATCTTTGTTCAAAGCTTAGTCTGGCTTCACCCAATATTTCAAATCAGTTAAACCTGAAAAGGGGTGAAAATTAACTGTTAAAGTATGTAAACAGTTAACTAGCTGGCTTATGTTCATATCTTTTCTCACCAAAAAAGCTTCTTACAATTCTTTTGCATGTATTCAGGAGTAAAATGTGTTATGTGGGGAGGGGAAATTCCCGATTGCTATCATTGCTCTTTACATGAAACTGAGAGCATAACTGCAGATACTGGGCCCCTACAAAGAGCCATTTGAAAGGCAGGGAAAGCCACCTCAGACTCCTTGACATTCAGGACTGAATAACTAAAATGTTTCCTCTCGTTGAGCTAAAAGCTGTCTTCCTTTCAACCCCCTGGCCCTGCTTCTACACCTTGAAGTCAGATCGAACAAGTTGAATCCTCTTCCAAGTGAAAGACGCTGGCATGTTCCAGGCAGGTGCCCCTTGACACCCACCATAGAACAGCTCTTCCAGCATTGCTCTTGATGAACTGGAGGGAAGGGTCTATCCTGTCCCACGGTGGAGGTCTAGGCCGGCAGAACGCCCTGATGTTTTGTCTAACATCAGGGTAAAGTCTAGCGCTTCCGCATGTACTGCACTTAATCAGGGCACATCTCTAGACTTCAGAAACCACCGTCTAAAGCAAGGGGAGTCGTTCTGTGATGATCTCAAGGTCTTGTCGAACACAAACGTTTTGTGACCGTGCGATCGATGCAAACTCCATAAAATACCTGGTCACCCGGAGGGCAACGGGGAGCAAGCAGGTTTAGTTCGGCGCGCAGCGCTTCTCCAGCTGGGTCATTTGCATGCCACCGCCACAATTTTCACCATTTCTAGGTGCCACCTGTACCAGTCTTACGTAACAGCTTTCTTCAAATCCACTTATGTATTCCACCTTAATAATTTATTTTAAAGGGAAACTTTATATCAGCACAAATGTGAAACGATTGTCTTTGTCATGAAGACCCTTAAACAGATATTTTACTGATTATGTTTATACTTAAATACATCCTATTTTAAAGAACCTTCTTTTCAAAGGTCTGCATACCATCAAAATCATCTGAAGGACCCCACACAGCTGCCTGGATAAAGCTGTGGGGCGGCGGGGAGGGGGGGGGGGGGCGCACTAAAGGGAAGGTATGTTTCTGGCTACCTCGAGCTTCTTTTCTTTAAAGATTTTTTTCAATTGATTTTTTTTAGAGCGAGAGAGAGAAAGGAAGAGAAAGGGAGAGAGAGAAACGTCAATGTGAGAGTGACCTGGGATCAAGCCTGCAACCCAGGCACATGCCCTGACAACGCCCAACCAACTGAGCCACACCAGCCAAGGCAGGAACCTTGTCTTCTTAGAAACGATCCCTGAGTCAACGGCATTGAGAAATCAAGGACAAACAGTGAAAGTTAATCCCCTGATCACCTGATAAACATAAAAGCCAACATCTGCTGAGGACTTACTATATGCCCGTGGGCTTTTCATCTTTTTAGGTCATATTTTCTAATGCCTGAAATTAATAATAGAGTTAATACGAATTCTCTTACCAAGGAATTCTATTTAATCTTGGGCCAGAGTTGATCAATCAACTCCTACAAATCGTTTTTCTTGGGGTGTTGGGGTGAGGGGGAGCCTCAGGCTATAGCACAAGGTACTAAGTGACGTGGAGATTGAAGATGTGTCCCTAAGGATTTAATCACTTCGGATCAGGAATTCAAAAGACTGAAGACAAAAGACTCCACGTGGAGACCAGTGTTCTTATAATGGGAGGGTCCCCTTTGAATCCTCACCCCCTTTCCTCCAGGGTTCTCCATACCACCAAAACGAAAACACACACACACACCACAGAGAGAGAGAGATGTAAAATATATGACCTATAAACTTTCCATAATACAAGTTATTGTGCTGCATGGAGAGCTGGCCTCGTGTCTCATAGGGTGTGTTATGTTTGCATTTTACCCCTGTTGTGGTTTCCTGTCAATCTGTGAGTCTTGGGGGACCTTTTCAGAGACCTGGTTGAGTCTCTCGGAAATTTCAGGAAGTGCCACGATCAGCAGGCTGTGGTGCAGAGCTACTTACTCTCTGAACTTGACCCACCTCTTCCTGTGAGTGTGCTTTGGACGGGTCTTCCCCCTCCTCCAAAAGCACTCCACAAGATCGAGGACGTGAGCTTTAAGAGCCAAGGTCAGTCACAGTCTAGGGGGACGGTTCTCACATTCATGGGTGTCAGACTCTCCCCTGGGAGGCTGCCTGGGCCCCACCCAGGCCTACGGAATTAGAGGTCACCCGGGAGGGGCCTAGGAATCTCTCACAGGGAAGTTTTGAGAACCACCAATTGGGCTTGATCCCCCTCATCTTCCAAAAGGGGAAACTGAGGCCCAGAGATGAGAAGTGACTCGTCTAATATCCACCTATCTCCGAGCCTGGACTAGAACTGCTCTTCACAGTAAAGAGAGCAGAACCTCAGGATATTAAAAACATGTCCCAACCTAGCTGGACTGAACTTTGCCAAGACACCCTTCCCCGTGTGGTATTTTTAATGAGTCCCACTCTGCCTGTGTACTTAGACCCGCAGCACTTTCCTTGCGATGAAATCCTTCCACTGCTCTCCCCGAGGCAGCAGGCGATGGCGCCACAAGTTGTCTTCTCTTTGCCAGCACCCCCAGAAATCCAAAAGCAGTGGGAGCCAGTACCCAGGGACCTGGAGTTTAATATGCTTCCCCAACGCAAAACTTGTAAGATCCAACCCAGAAAGGATGAGGTTAGGCATGTGAGGCGAGGCGCTGCGGAGTGCTAATTAAGAACGAAGGCTTAACCTGGCCGGTTCGGCTCAATGGTTAGAGTGGTCCAAAGGCTCTCTGGTTCGATTCCCAGTCAAGGAACCTTGAACCTTGAACCTTGGTTGCAAGTTCTCCAGCCCTGGTAGGGGCGAGTGCGGGAAGCAAACCATCGATGTGTCTCTCACAATTGTTTCTCTCTCTCTCTCTCTCTTTCTCTCTCTCTCTCTCTCTCTCTCCCCTCTCCCCCCCCCCCCCTTCAGAGCTAAGTGCTTTACCCTATTATCTCATTTAGCCCTTATAACAACCTAATGAGAGGCTCCAACAAACATCATCCTTGTTTTAAAGATGGAGAAACCGAGGTTTGGAGAAGAGAAATAACTTGCCAAAGATCACACAATCAATTCCTGGTGGAGACAGGATCCCCACCCAGATCTGTCTCAGTCCGGGCTGTGGGTGACAGACACCTCCACCTGTGAGATACAAACTCGGACTCACTGCCACCTGGCCTTCTCTCTTCCACAGCTCTCTAAAAACACCAACACTGCCCTAGCTGGTTTGGCTCAGTGGACAGAGCATCGGCCTGCGGACTGAAGGATCCTGGGTTCGATTCCAGTCAAGGGCATATGCCCGGGTTGCAGGCTCGATCCCCAGTAGAGAGCATGCAGGAGGCAGCTGGTCAATGATTCTCTCTCATCATTGATGTTTCTGTCTATCCTTCCCTCTCCCTTTCTCTCTGAAATAAATAAAAATATTTTTTTAAAAATAAAAACACCAACACTTTTCTCATAACCCCTCCCATTTTTTAACTGTTTTTTTTTAAGAGGGAGAAGAGCTCAGAAATAAATCACTTCTCTTTACAGAACGCGGAGGCCGGCGTGCTACAGTCAGTTCCCGGACATTTGTGCACATGGAAACACCCGCACTGATGACATCCCACGGTGTAAGTAGCAGCTGTGGGTGTCGGCGTCATTTTCTGGGTGTTTTCGGCCAGGCCCTCCTTACGGAACAGTTCTCACAGCAACGGTCATTATCGCCCAGGTATGTCGCTTAACAACAAAGGGTGAGCAAGCAGGAGGATGGGTCAGGGATCCCGCCAGGATCGTATCTGTTCTAAACACCTTGCAACCCAGTGGAACAGGTAACAGGAACGCCCCTCCTGCACCAGCGCAGGGAGCTGATGCGTGGGAAGCGCCCAGAAACCGGAGCGCATCAGAGCAGCTGCCTTGCTGTGGGCTGCAGCCAAGCTGAAGCCCCAGCTCGGATCTGTGTGCCTCTCCTCTCTCACTAGAATCGCTGTAGCAAGATTGGGTTTCCATCATCACCACCTCCTTTCTGCTTTTCTTTAAGCTTCATGGTTGAAAGTATTACCTATGTCCCACTGATCCTCTCTACCCGCCACCTCCCCCCATCACCACCTACTTTGCACGTAAATTTTATGATTTCCCATGTAATTTCCCAAGGTAGGTCTGTAAACCAGGAGAAGGTGGATAGTTGCTATACAATTGGGAAAAAAAACAACAACAACAAAGTAAGCCATCCAAGTACTAAGTACCAACCAGGCCTGACCCTGCTTAGCTTCCGAGATCAGACAGGATGGGGCGCGTTCAGGGTGGTATGCCAATCTGCTCCGCTGTGGCCTGAGGTGCCAGGCTGTCAGCGTAGTGACAGCTAGAACACCCTGGGCAGCCTGATAGCCCGAAACGAACCACAACTGATTTATCCATGACATGCCTTCTCAGCACCAAGACACGGGGAGAGTTCCGGCTCATCTCACAAGGTCACTCTCCGTTCTCCAAAAGGCGTCGGTTCCCCGAGAGGGGCGTTTCCTCTGGGAGCGGGAGGAGACGGGTTGTTCTGTGACTCCCTGGCCGGAGGCAGACACCTAGTCTACAGAGTGTGCTGTGAGCAGCGAATGCTCTGTCCCCAAGCACCTGCCTCCTAAGTGTGCCTCCGGCGCCCTCTACAGGACACTGGCAAGAACTGGATGCAGGGAACTAGGACAAAGCTGTCCCACTCACCCCGTGACTGAGTGGAGACTTTCGGTGCTCAAGCTCGGAAAGTCCCAGGCAAGCTGAGACAAGCTGGCCACCCCATTAAATAAAGGGTGACCTCAAGTGGCATGTAGCAGATGGGAAAGGGACCCTGCCCTATTAATCCGTCACGGCTTTATGGTTGAAGTGGGGGTGGGGGAGCGGAGAGCACCGAGACCAGGATTCCCAGGAAAGAGGTGCAGGGCCCACCTAAGGGAGAGAAGGAGGCTGTTGAGTAAAGAGGCCCTTTGCCCTGAGTCAAACCCACCCCGGCTCCGGCCCCTCCAGCAGAGCCATGTGCCAGGTGGCTGTCCAGGTTGGGGAAAGGGCAGGGGTGGTGACTACATGTTTCCTTGTGAGTCATTCTTCTGACTTTCATTCTCTCCACAAACAACGAGGGAGCCTTCATGCTATGCTAAGAACCCTTCCAGACACCAGTAACAAAGATCCGGGGTGACTTGGCCCCTGCTGCTCGTTTTATGACGGAGACGTCTGTAAAAGAGGTCAGAGTCCAGGGAGGGGGTGCCCACACGACTGAACAACTGTGCACGGAGGCACACGCGTGGAGGGCAGCTTCCTTTCATGGGCAGCTGAGCACGGCAGGCACCGGGTGGCAGGAGTCAGGCCCAGGGCACGTGAGGGGAGCAGAGGAGGATGAGCTGCTCAGGTACCCCCACCTTCTCTCTGCCTGGCCCCAGGGTCTGACAAGCCCCAGAAAAGAGCACCTGGGTTCAAAGCGTGAAAGAAGCGATTCCATTTCCCACCGCAGGAGGCGGGTTGAGTAAGTTATGATACTCAGTGGGTATTGTGTATAAGGAAGGTTATGTAGCAACATGGGAAAGGCATGCACCGTCAGATTAGGTTCTTCCCAAAGCTAAATGTGCACTGGGACTGTGGACAATTACCGTATTTTCCAGCGTATAAGACGATTGGGTGTATAGAAGATTTTCCTGGGTTAAAAAGTCGTCTTATACACCGGAAAATACGGTACTCTGCATGCAGATGGAGACTGGAAGGGAAGACACAGAAATTGGACCCAGTGGGTTTGTGGTACCTTTTGTTCTTCTCTTTTCGAGACTGGGTTTAAGATAGCTCATCAGCCCCAGCCAATGTGGCTCAGGGGTCTCAGCATTGTCCCATGCACTGAAAGGCCACTAGTTTGATTCCCCCAGATTTCAGGTTTGGTCCCCGATCAGGGTGCATCTGGAAAGCAACCGATTGATGTTTCTCTCTCCCTCCCTCTCTCTCTCATCCTTTCCCTTCCTCTTTTTCTCTCTAAAAATCAATCAAAACCTATTTTTAAATATATTTATATAGCTTGTTATTTTATAATAAACAAGGAAAAATATCTTTAATGTTATAAAGCTCACACATCCTACACTCTAATGAAAAAACACAGTTAAAATAAAACACCACTGCTTTAGATTAATCCTGCTACAAAAGGAAAGAAGAATAATCCTGGATTAATACCTTTGAAGTTCCCCAGGAAGAGAAGAAACAACAGTTTATACAGGGATGTTCCGTCCCCTTTCAACTCCTGGGGCTTAATTATTCTGTCCAGCTTCCCACCCGACCGGAGCCAGAGGTGGCGTCCGAGCACGCAGGCCAGGAGTGCGAAGCCCGGCCAGAGAAGGCGGATTCGCTGAGCTGCCCCAGGCGGGCAGATGTCAGGAGAGGCCGGTGTCCTTCCCAGAGGTGATAACACACCTGGGCCGCCGTGGAAATGAAGAGCTGGAGACTGACTCCACAGTGGTGGCTTCCTGCAGCACTCGGGTGTGTGAGGTGACTGGGGGGCGGGGAGGGGGGGAAGGGGAGGCGAGAAGCTGCGGGACAGGTTCCCAGCTGCTGAGGGTCCAGCTCTGGCAGCCACCCCGCGGCTGCTCCCTCCCTCACGGCCCCTCACACGCACCACCGGCCCCCACTCCATGGCACTTCAGAGAAGGTGAGATGGCTTATGTAAGTTTCAAGCAGGGTGCTTCCTGTTCATCCACATTCAAGACTCCAGGGACTCCAGAGAAGCCCCATCACATTCAGTTCCCACCCCAGTGCTAGCCGGTGTGGCTCAGTGGATAGAGCGTCGGCCTGCGGACTGAAGGGTCCCGGGTTCGATTCTGATCAAGGGCACATGCCTGGGGCTGCGGGCTCGATCCCCAGTGTGGGGTGTGCAGGAGGCAGCCAATCAATGATTTCTCTCATCATTGATGTTTCTATCTCTCTCTCCCTCTCCCTTCCTCTCTGAAATCAATTTTAAAAAAAATTTTTTTTAAAGTTCTCATCCCAGCATCTATCCCAGATCCCAAGGCCTCTCCCTGGGGAAGCCTGGGCTGAGGAGCAGGAAGCAGGTGAACAGTTGTTGGATCAAACCTGTACCTGAGCTTTAGCCATCTGGAAACATGGTTCTGGGGTCAAAGGTGGCCACCCTTGGAGGTTGCCCAGCACCTTCGTTCCTTGTCAGTCACCCCATGCTAGAGAGACAGAAGGAGCTGGAATATTCCTGGGAGAACCCTCCGGGCCTCACCTGAAAACCGACCCCCTGCCAAACCTGCAGGCTGGGCAAATTCCTACAATGCCAGGACCGTGTCGGCCAAGATCTCCACCCCCTTCCTCCTGCCTCAGACCAGAAAACTGCTCTGTCATTCCTCGTCACACTGGCTGTGAGGCCCCGGAGCCTCAATCCTGACCCCGACAAGGTTTCAGTTCTCCCAGGTGCCTGGGGCCTTTGCTCTGAATGTCCCTGCCCCCCTCTCTCCCCAACCTCTTCCTCAGACACAAACAAACTGCCTCTTCTCCAGGAAAGAAGATGGTACACAGAGGCCGAGGGGCCAGCGATGGATCTTTCTACATGTTCATTCAACATTAGCGAGAGCTTCACCTCGGAGATGGGGCCCACGCAGAGGGGAGGGGTGGGGCGGGGGGAGACCAGGGCCCAGGCCCAAAACCGGTTCGGCTCAGTGGATAGAGTGTCGCCTGCGGACTCAAGGGTCCCAGGTTCGATTCCAGTTGCGGGCACATCCCCAGTAGGGGGTGTGCAAGAGGCTGCTGATCGAGGTTTCTCTCTTATGGATGTTTCTAACTCTCTATCCCTCTCTCTTCCTCTCTGTAAAAAATCAATAAAATATATTTAAAAAAAAAAAAAAGAATCTCGAGATGGGAGAGAAACACAGGTGGTAACTCAGGGCTGGGGACCCAGGTCCTGTCTTCCGTGACAGGCGCCACCCAGAGGACAGGCAACGCAGACTCCCGCTCACAGGGACCCTTCTCCCCCAAGTACAGATGAGCCTCTGAGCAGCTCTCCCGGAGAAACTCAGAAACCCCAGCGCCTCTCCAGAAGGGCCCGGAAGAATTCTCCCTTCTTCTGGACTAGCCAGTCCCCAGCCCTTGCCGCCAGCCGCAGCGGCCTTCCGTCTACCAATGAGAGCAAAACTGGGGCAGCTCCGGGTTCTGCCTCCCACCTCGGGGAGCTCCGAGAACCAGATGAGGCAATCCGGGGAAGGGGACCCGCTGCCAAAAAGTACAAGGCGCTGTTCACACCCGCGGGGGTTTTTGGTTGTTGCCTGCGGGGCGAGAGGTGCAAAGAGCAAATTCTCCCCTCCTGCTTTCACTTCCTCTTCTCTCTCTCCACCCTGGGAAGGGGAAAATCCTACCAAGAATAGCAGCTGGTGTCTTCAAGAATACAAAACAACCTTCTCGTTGCATGTTAGCACCATCTCCTGGCGGCAGCCACGTGATTGGGCTGTGACGTGGCCAGGCTCCAGGCCTGAGAGCATGACTAGATCAAAACAAACGGTGCGGATGGAAATACCCTCTGGTCCCATGCGCCACCAAAGCGCCCTGTCAAAGGGCCTCCATCCCGGCACGGATGCTTCCCAGGAAGGGCGAGTGCCGTTGCCATAGGCTGGCCGCTGCAGACGCTGTCTGCGTTATGCTTAGGCGACATGGGCCTGCCACCCACCAGTCCTCGGTGGGAGCGGGCGGGTCTTTCAGTGCCACAGGGAACCCCGGCATGCCCTCACCCTGCCCAGCCTGCTCCCCCTCCCACCACAGCTCCCAAGGGGGCCGGACCGAGGAACAGCGGCTAAGTGGGAGCCACAGCCCCCTAGCCCCGTGGTCGGCAAACTCATTAGTCAACAGAGCCAAATACCAACAGTACAACGATTGACATTTCTTTTGAGAGCCGAAAACCGACTTCTGCGCATGGGCCACGAAGTTTCAATCGCACTGTACGTGCACGTCCGCTCGTGGTATTTTGTGGAAGAGCCACACTCAAGGGGCCAAAGAGCCGCATGTGGCGCGTGAGCCGCAGTTTGCCGACCACTGCCCTAGCCAAACCAGCACCAATCCTGTCACCACGCTCTGAGAACCATTTTTCGATTACTGGGATGAGTAGTGACACGTCACTGTGCCGGGGTGCCAGGCCCTGGGGTGAGCCAAGCGGGGAGTGAACAGCAAAGGACCAGCGAGGAGGAAGGACATGTGCAGTGGGTGTGGGAGGTGGCGAAGCGATGGGGGAGGGGGGTGGCGGGAAGGCCCAGCCTGCCTTTGAGAGACACCAGGCCAGGCGTCCTCAAACTACGGCCCGCGGGCCACATGCGGGTGTTTTTGCCGTTTTGTTTTTTTTACTTCAAAATAAGGTATGTGCAGTGTGCATAGGAATTTGTTCATAGTTTTTTTTAAACTATAGTCCGGCCCTCCAGCGGTCTGAGGGACAGTGAACTGGCCCCCTGTTTAAAAAGTTTGAGGACCCCTGCCTAGGCCTTGACACTTGCAGCCTGAATGCTCCCCCGGGCCCCACCCCAGCCTGAGGAGCACCTGCCCTGCCATCCGGTGCAGCCACACCTGCCCTCCTCTGTGAGGCTGTTCCCAGCACCCACACTTCCAGATGGAGTGAAATGCTCCCCATCTATGGTGTTAACCGTCTGCCTCCCACCAACAGGTGTGGTCACCATGGTATCCCCAGAGACTGGCTCAGGATGGGTTTAAAGAAATATTGATTGACTTTCATCTTTTTTTTTAAAAATATATTTTATTGATTTTTTACAGAGAGGAAGAGAGAGGGATAGAGAGTTAGAAACATCGATGAGAGAGAAACATCCATCAGCTGCCTCTTGCACACCCCTACTGGGGATGTGCCCGCAACCAAGGTACATGCCCTTGACCAGAATCGAACCTGGGACCCTTGAGTCCGCAGGCCGATGCTCTATCCACTGAGCCAAACCGGTTGCAGCTGACTTTCATCTTTGTGCCACCTGTTAACTACACACAGTATATTGCGGAGGAAGAGGAATATATGAATGAATAAATGAATGAATGAATGAATGAATACCAAGTGGTTACAGGGCAAGCAGATGGCCAGACCTAAAGACAGGCACCCTACCTTACACTTACACCACTTTTAAAAAAAAAATGTTTTTATTGATTTCAGAGAGGAAGGGAGAGGGAGAGAGAGACAGAAACATCAATGATGAGAGAGAATTGGCTGCCTCCTGCCCGCCCCCCACTGGGAATTGAGCCTGCAACCCGGGCATGTGCCCTGACCTGGACTCTAACCATGATCTGGTTCACAAGTTCAACCCCTGAGCCACACCGGCTGGGCACACTTACACCACTTCTCTTCCCCATAGAGCTTCAGAGGGAAGCAACCACTTCATTCGGACTAGCTCAACTGGACATCGGAGACTCCCTCAGGGACCCAACGTGTACAGAGCTCCCCCGATGTGCCAGGTGCGGTTCCGGATGCTGGGGACGCAGCAATGAACCAAACCCAGGAGGCACTGCTCTCACGGGGTTCACACGCAACGGGGAAGGAGATAGCTCTGTCCTTCGTGTCACGTACACACTTACTCCTTCCCTCACACCTTCTCCTCGCCCGCCCCGGGGCCGCGGGCTTCAGCGCCTCCAGGCACGAGTGCTGCCGTGTGTCCTTCAGTGAGGCCAACAGACGAGTGACCCCTGACCTAGAAGAGTGGAATGGTGCCAGCCCCCTCACCGGTGACGGGTTCGGGGAGGAGGGCCTTTTGCTTCCTGGTCCTCAAATCTCTCTGCATCCAGGGACAGCCTCTTCCGCTTGGGTGGCCCGGGCCCTCCTGCTTTCGTTAAAGTGAACTCAATAGAGCCTGCTTTCATGACTGGATGACGCCAGATGTCCTGGCGGCCACCCTCGCTCTGGGCCCCGGGCCCACGGTGGGCCTCTGGAGAGCCTGTGTCCCGGGTTTCCTCCCGCGGTGCCCGCCTGCCTCTCCAGCAACCCAGTTTCTAGCAAGAAGCCTGGCAGCCTCGCTGTGTTGTCCTGCAAGCACTTGGGCAGGGGCTGCCAGCCCCCAGGACGGCTGTGGGTGCGACATAGGCACACTGCCTGCTTTCCTGGGTGGCACGACTCTCTCACCAGGCACTGGAGCAGGTGCTGACAAAGACCGAAAAATTCACTTGCGCCCTGGCCGGTGTGGCTCAGTGGATAGAGCGTCGGCCTGTGGACTGAAGGGTCCCAGGTTCGATTCCGGTCAAGGGTTCATGCCTGGGTTGCAGGCTCCATCCTAGTGGGAGGTGTGCAGGAGGGAGCCAATGGATGATTCTCATCATTGATGTTTCTCTCTCTCACTCTCCCTTCCTCTCTGAAATCAATAAAAATACTTTAAAAAAAAAAAAAATGTCACTTGCCCAGAATGAGGGGGTGTGCGTCCGCCTTCGCGACCTGGCCTGTGTGGCTTTCCTACAGAGCTAAGCACACAGTGCAGTCTCAACGAAATTCATTAAAAAAAGAAAAGATACAAGATGCATGAGGAAAACCTGCCCGATGAAAGCTATCACATGAGCAGGGGGGAGGGGAGGGCGGGAATTGTTGCAAAGTGACCAATCCTTTCTTGTAGCAAATGATCTCCATGGGCTTCTCATGATGCGGACTTGTTAAAGGCTGGAAGGGAGTGGCCGCCTTCCCAGATTCACCTTTCCTGTGTCCTCACTAACGCGGCGATCGCTTACCCAGCCCTTTCCTGCCCACAGCACCAGGAGGGCTGTCAGTGCACCCCGACTCATGGCTGAAGAGCGCCTTACCGGTTCCCCATTGCAGGGAGTCCCAAGGATGGTGCTGTCTAGCAGAAACGATGCACACTCCACTTTATACTTAATCGGTAGCTTAATACTTAATACTTTATACTTAATACTTTATACTTAATACTTTATACTTAATCATTCTCTTCCTGTTTCCGCAGGAAAAGATGGCTCGGCAGGCCTGCCTTTGACCTTATAATGCCCACTGGTAAAATCGCTTCCAAAGTGCTCTAAGAGGGAATTGCGGAAAATGGCCTCTCTGCCCTGCAGTGGGGTAGGGAACGTGCCACTCTCCATCAAAAGTTCAGTTCAAAACCCGGTTCCCCAAGATACGTGATCAGTGCTGGGGCCCCGCCAGCAGGCGAGGGGATCCCAAGGCAGGTGCTGGGCATGGAGGCCATAGGGGCATAGGCTACCAAGGAGACAGAACTGAACCTCACATCACCCTGCTTGGCCCCAGAGGATGGCTGGTTAGCCAGAGACAGGTAAGATTCCTCAGGGAAGGAACAACCTAAGACAGGCACAGTCGCAGAGGAGCCATCAGGAGAGAACTTGGGGGTCAACAGAGGTGGGACACAGACCCTCACCCCCCTAACTTTGCAGGGGCCTGAACCCTCACCCCTTCTGAAGGAAGTCTCCTGCCCCCATGGCTGCTTAGCTTCCCATGCCCAGCTCAAATCGGGATCCGGGTAACAGACAGAGACTTGGCCAACAGCAGCTACCCTCTCACTGCAACAAGAATTGTTTGAGTTGTCTTAAACCCATGGTGTGGGGAAGTGGGTTTTTTATGTCTAAATCCAGCCTACCACCAGGAATGCTCAGGGCCTACTCAAGAAGGCAAATAATCCTTTCCACTAATATTTACAGGGTAAAATAAGATTGTTGTTAGAGTAATAAATTTGACAGTAAAATAATAGTCAGGTTTCAGGCTAATTTAAATTGGCTAATTGAAACAAGCGAATATTCTAGAAAAATTAATAGTACTGGACAAAAAGCAGTTCCTAGAGTGTTAACTAAAATTTTTATTGGTAGTTCATCTCATGATAAAATTGCATAACATATAATGAACCTAAAGCAGTTATATTATAGTGCAAAAAATTAAAATTTAAAAGCTATCGAGACTACATTATAAAATTTTCAAAAGCCTCCTAATATTTAAATAAAAAAAGGGGGGGATAGTAGAAGAATATCATGTAAGGAAAAATATCCTGTTAAGTAAATTACATCTAGAAAATTTGTACTTTAGAAAATTAATTGTAATGCTAACAGCAAGACACCCATGAAAAACACACATGGTGTCAAAACAAGCCAGAGGAAAATCATTTGGGCAAAAAATGAAAAAGGATCCCAAGTCAAATTTGTAGAAAATATTCCTTTATTAAATTTTGGTCGAGAATATGTTTGTATATTTTCAGAAAACAACTCCGAGACCATGTGGATTCCGGCAACAGAGAGGAATCGACAGGACTACTCCAGCCATGAAGACAGAAGAGAAGCAGTGCAGAGATGGAAGACGCTGATGTCGCCTTGCCATACTAGCAGTCAGCAGCTGTGCGTCACTGCAGGTTGCCCAGGACCAAACCAGAGAGGGTCGGACCTGCATTACCACCATTTGTCCACCATCTAGAACTGAAATATCATTGCTGACATGTGCACATAAGGAACTGTTTGACATTGAAATTGGGTCTCAAAAGAACTGTTGGCCCAGAAAGAAACTCACTACAGACTGATCCATTTGCCTTTCAGCATAACCATTATTGCTTGTCTCATTTTCGGTTCTTATAAGTGTATTTCTAGTAGCACTTGATCTCACTCATCTAGGGGAAATGATGAACAACATAGACTGATGAACAAGAACAGACCCAGAAACAAGGAGGCATGGATCAGACTGTCAGGTCTCAGAGGGAGGGTAGGGGAGGGTGGAGATATAGGGACGAGATCAACCAAAGGACTTGTGTGCATGCATATGAGCCTAACCAGTGGTTAAGGACAGGGGGGTAGGGGCATGCGTGGGGAGGGGTGTGGGATGGGAATGGGTGGATGAGAACAAGTATGTGATACCTTAACCAATAAAGAAATTTTTAAAAGAATACACACACACAAAAAAAAATTCAGTTCAAAAAGAAAAAACAATCTAGTTCAGCCCAGCCAGCATGGCTCAGTGGTGAGTGTTGACCTATGAACCAAGAGGTCACAGTTCGATTCCCGGTTAGGGCACATGCCCCGATTGTGGACTCAGTGCCTAGAGTGGGGCATGCAGGAGGCAGCTGATGGATGGTTTTCTCTCATCATTGATGTTTCTCTCTTTCTATCTCTCCCTGCCTCTCTCTTCCTCTCTGAAATCAATAAAAATATATTTCTAAAAATCCAGTTCAAAGGATAGATTTGACATGGTGATAGGTTGAAGATTTTTGTCAAAATATAAACCTTGCTCTCCTGAGCAATGTGTGGACTCCTGTAGAAATTCATCACCGTTCTCAGACAGACATGGATAGAATGAATCTCTCCCTGGATGCGTTCCTTCCACAAAAGGGTCTGGTAAGAGTCCTCCCGCTTTAGAAACGGTTGCCATGTTCTATAAAAACGGGCCCCAAAGTCACCTGGTGTCTGGTTTTCTCCCTGGAGAATGGTTGTCTTAGAAATAACATTGTTGCCACATCTCTGCTCCCCAAACTGTCCTGGGGCTCTCTCTCTCAAACCACAAGGAAGTCATTCCTACTTTCTCCCTCTCCCTCTTGCACGGTGGACACTGTGGGCTTCTATAAACACAATTTCTCACTCTTGGTTATTGATATTAGTAGGGCTAAGCATTTTCCCCTACTGAGCAGCCCTCTGGATCATTTGAAATTCACAAGGGGTTGGTAGGCATCCTGGAGTTATGTTCCCTCCCCATTCTCTCTGCTGCCTCTCTCCCCAAGAAGCCCTCCGGGTCCAACTTGAACTTGCCTTTTGGATCCTTCAAAATCTTAAGTGTGAAATGAGACAAATCCCCGTCTCTTGGCTTTGTTTTACCAAAGACTTCTCATCGGGGATGGACATTGGGGAAGGAAAGAGGGGAGTGAGAGATGAGGAAAGCAACCATCACTAATCCCTAAAAGTCACTCGTAAAAAAGCAGCATCTCAATTAAAACTATCACGTGTGCATCAAGTTCAGTCTCGCCCTACAGAGTCAAATGCTGACTTTCAGTTGCGCTGCAGGGACTCATAGAGATTCCGATTCATCAGACAAAAATTCTACAGCTGGCTTATTCTAGGGACCCTTCAGGACTTCCCAGAAGCACTGTGGCATCCACGGTCTCTTCCCACACACAGACAAAACATTATACATTTTTATAAGTGTCAAGTGTCATTTACCTGATTCTGAGAAATCTTTGTCTGATTCCAATTTGCTGAAGTGTAACCAACTGCTTTGCTCTGGGAGCTCATATTAGTCCCTCCCATAAGGCTATTTCTTCTCCACCCCAGTCTTGGCTAATCAAAATCTCGCCATCCAGCGATTGAATATATCCTTATAATAAACTGGTATGCAGCCATGAAACGTGGCATTGTGGAAGAATAGTTCATGACAAAGAGGAAAGTTCGTGATACATTTATCAAGTGAAAATAGCAGGTTACAAAACAGCAGGTGCTATAAAGTATAGCCTTTTTCAAAGGTATATATTCATTTTTTAAAAGATTGAGCAGATATGGTTACCTCTTAAGTAGTTTTATTTTCCATTTTGTGCTTTTCAACATTTCACATTTTAGGAGTACTTTTGTAATTGAACAAATGTAAAGTTCCTGGCTGGGTAGCTCAGTGGGTTAGAACATCACCCGATACGTTAAGGTTGAGGGTTCAATTTCTGGTCAAGGCACATACAAGAATCAACCAATGAATGCATAAATAAGTGGGTACAACAAATAGATCTCGATCTCTCTCTCTCCTCTCTCTCCCTCTCCCCCACTCTCTATTAAAAAAAAAAAAATCAATAAATAAACAAATGTAAAAAAAAAAAAAAAATCCCCTGGCCAGGTGGCTCAGTTAGTTGGAGCATCATCACATACACCAAAAAAAAAAAAAAAAAAAAGGGAGTGTGTGTGTTTGATTCTTGGTCAGGGCACATACCTAGATTTCTGGTTCGATCCCCAGTTAGGGCACATACAGGAAGCAACCGATTAATGTTTCTCTCTCCCATCAATGTTTCTCTCTCTCTCTCTCTCCTTTCCTCTATCTCTAAAATCAATGAACATATCCTCAGGTGAGGATAAAAAATCCAACTTATTATAGTCTAAAATGTGTTTCCTTGAAAAAAATTAATACATTCAAGTTCTAACCCCCAGTACCTCAGAATGTATTTCAGATAGGGCCTTTAAAGAGGTAACTAACATCAAATTAGGTGACATGGGTAAGCCCTAATTGAATATGACTAGTGTCCTTATAAGATGAGAGTAGGACATAGACAACACAGATAAAGGAGTGACCATGTGAAGACACAGTGAGAAAGGCAGCCATCTGCAAGCCAAGGAGAGGAGTCTCAGAAGAAATCAACTCGCCCTAACCAGCTTGGCTCAGTGGATGGAGCGTCGGCCTGTGGACTGAAGGGTCCCAGGTTCGATTTCGGTCAAGGGCATATACCTTGGTTGCAGGCACATCCCCAGTAGGGGGTGTGCAGGAGGCAGTTGATTGATGTTTCTAACTCTCTATCCCTCTCCCTTCCTCTCTGTAAAAAAATCAATAAAATATTTTTTTAAGAAGAAGAAGAAATCAACTCTGCCAATACCTTGGTCTCTCTTCTAGCCTCCAGAACTGTGAGAAAATAAATTTCTGATGCGTACACCACCCAGTCTGGGGTATTTTGTTATGGCAGCCAAGCAAAGTAATACACTACCCATCTTTCAAAGACCAGCTCGAATGCCAATCCGGCCATGAAACCACCTCTCACTCCCAAATTTCCCCTCCTTCAGTCCTTCTGTTGCTCCTTCTCTTGTGTCATTCACCCTCGTTTAGCATAACATTTGCTCACACTTCTCCCTGCTATGTTGTAAACTTCTTGAGGATGAAGTCCTTGTCTCATTCTTTTTTTCCACTCCAGCACTTTTCACTCAGATGGCCTGGAGGACTCAATGAGTGGTTATTGAAATAACCAAAAATAAACTCCCCTAGAATGCCAGTAGGGGTCAGACTACCTAGATGTTTCCTGATGGTGGTGGTGTGTGCATGTGCACGTGCATGCGTGTGTGTGTGTGTGTGTGTGTGTGTGTGTGTGTGTTTTGTTGGTGGGTGTGGTTGTTCCAGGAGGGCAACACCTCTTACTAACTGTGTAATCTTGGGGGCAGTCACACTTCACACCCAAACCTTAAGAATTTGCAAAGCATTTTTATATGTATTCTCGCATTTGGTTGTCATAACAATCCACCAAGATTGTATATTATTTCCTCTGGTTCACAGGTGAGGTAACCATCCTTTGAGAAGGTGCAGAGACAAAACACTTCAGTTGTGGAAACGTGTAAGAACAATAGCCAGAACGCCCTGAGCGCCTGGCACCGCACTAAACATTTTGCATGACTTGTCTCAGTTAACCCTCACCACGAGCCCATGAGGGAGGAAATCTTACCAGACCTATTTTGCAAATAAGGACATTAAGGTTCAGAGGCGTCACCTGAGATCACACATCTAGTGGAGCTGGGACTCAATTTATACCCATAGACTCAGACAGGAATTGCACCAAAATTCAGAGACTAAGTTGGTCTGAAAAGTCTTCTTCGCTGTGGCGAGATTTGAGCTGCATCGTTTTGGACATAGTTGAGTGGAGAGGATGGGGTGGGGCAGCCTGCCTCAATGCTGTTTACGGCTAAGAGTCTCGAAAGTCAGATTTAACCACCCCCTTCAACTCCCACACCCATCTGTGCCCCCAGTAGGTGCCAATCAATGGTCTTGGAGGTGCAAGGGTACAGGGGAGGTCGCTGCCCATGAGTAGCTCAGTCTTCTGAGAAAGCAGATTGTGCCCACTAATAGCAATCCAAGAAGATATGAATGGATTACATTGCCATGGCTTTAAGGCTCTATCCAGGGCTTTGAGGGGAAAACCATGGTTCCAGTGCTGCCAGTAATTTTCTATGAGACTTCAGGCGAATCACAGCCCACCCTGAGGCCTCAACTGCTGGGAAATGGAGTCACTGGATACGTATTGCCGAATGACTCCCGTAGGCTAACTTCAATGCCTTACTTGCAATTTCCATTCTCTTTCACTCTTTTTGTTGTTGTTGTTGTTGTTAGCCATGTGAGTTTAGTGTTAAGGAGAGAGGTCAAAGCAAAGAAATGTGTTTAAAAGTCAACAACATATAGATAAAAGTCATGGGAGCAGATGGACACTTAAGTGGAGAAGTTTGTTAAATTGAAAAATTAATTAACCCATTCTCCCAGGCTCAGCTCATGATCCCACACAACCCAAAGCTCTAACCCTGGCAATTAAAATTTTAAAAAGCAGTTATTTGTTGAAGGAGGGGATAGAAACAGCGCCAATCGCCAGTTTACATGCCCCTGGGATGGACAATTCAGAAGAGTTTGGGTGAATGGATTAACCACACAGGTCCCTGGGAAATCCAGTGAGAGAGGCATGGGTCTGTAGCAATAATGTGATGCCAACAGCAGCACCTGTCCTAACCCAGAGCTGGAACTTGGGGGTGGCCTCTCTTAACTTCTGCCTCTTGCTGGACCCTCTCCCAGTGGAACAGGCACCTCAGCAATGAGGGCACACCTCTCATTGGCTGGTTTCTCATAAGACTCAAGAGACAAGAGGGAGTCTTAAGGAGTTGGTTTGACAACATTTTCTTAAGTAAGTACACAAGTTGAATAAATGGGAACATTTCCACGGCCGGGTCCAATTGATCAATGTGAAGTCACTTGGGATTCTTGAGCACATTTAGCTCGTCAGTCCGTATCTGATTTCTTTTTCTTTGCATTTTTTAATATACTTTTATTGATTTCAGAGAGGAAGGGAGAGGGAGCGAGATATAGAAACGTCAATGATGAGAGAGAATCATTGATCAGCTGCCTCCTGCATGCCCCCTACTGGGAATTGAGTGTCCACAACCCAGGCATGTGCTCCTGAAGGGAATCGAACCCGGGACCCTTCCGTCCTCAGGCTGACACTCTATCCACTGAGCCAAACCAGCCAGGGCCTTTCTTTTTTAATTACAGGACAAAAGCCATCTGCAGAGGCACTCCTTCATCTTTAAATTGAGCCCTTCACTTTTCTCATCCCAGTCTCCAAGGCTAGATACCCAGACACAGTTTTAAGAACATACACTACCATGAGGTGATCCTTTCTCTGGAAGGTAAAGAGAAGGGTCTCTTCTCTCCAGGGGTCTCCCATTCTACAATCTCGGGGCTGCCTCAGTGGTACGGGGCCTCTGCTGATTGCTCTCAGAGTTGGCCTTCTACAACCACCCCCGCAACACCTTCCCCCCCCTCCCCGCCCCCACTCCTGTATGGCAAGGGATCAGGCTCTGTCAGAAAACCTCGTTCTTCCTGAGCGGCTGCAGAACCTGAGAAGATGAAAGAGACAGATTTCCCAGAAACTGCACCCACAAGCTCGGGGGGCCTTCACAAGCTGGAGCTGTACCAGGTGACTCTCCTACCTGAGGGCCAAGCAGGACAAGCCATCAGCGCTGCTGTTCATTCTATGCACTAAGGCTGTGGTCGGCAAACTGCGGCTCGAGAGCCACATGCGGCTCTTACACAAAACACCACGGCCTGGGCGAGTCTATTTTGAAGACGTGACGTTAGAAGAAGTTTAAGTTTAAAAAATGTGGCTCTCGAAAGAAATTTCAATCGTCGTGCTGTTGATATTTGGCTCTGTGGACTAATGAGTTTGCCGACCACTGCCCTAGGCAATGTACCCGAGTCACCTTCATTCACTGATCTGATCAACATGATGGTGTGGGGCATCTCTCTGCCAGGCACCATATTCTGTCCTGGGGCTACAACAATGAAAAGACAAGGTTTCTGCCTCCAGGAACTCAACATCTAGTGGGGCAACAAAGAAGTCTCCATTCCTTCTTCCTCACCCGCCACCCCCACCCAGCCCTGTAGCCCCGATATCGGGAGGTGAGACACGATGGGTTGAGTCAAGTTGGAAAAACTGTTGGGTTGGGCTGTTGACTACCGTGTTGGCTAAGAACCCAGTAGAATCTGAGAAGTTTAGAATTTGCAGCAATTGTGACCGTCTCAGAGGACCTTCTATGTAGCACTGTTTGGAGGGGGGAATCGTCTAGGCTCTTAGTAAGGGACAAGCTTATAAAAAGAAGTTAAAACAGTCATAAAGCTGGATATACTTCCTGCTCCCCTGGAGAAAGGAAAGGTGCAAGTAGAAAAAGATGCAGGCAGCAGAGATTTAGGCTGGGACAGGCAGCCAAACGGAGAAAGTGTGATCCCAGGTCTCCGTGCAAGGGCCCTGAGGCCTGGGCCAGGGGCTGGGGGGGGACTGTGACCACCTGCCCTTTTCTGGCTGGAGAAGTATAGAAGGCAAGCAGAGAGGTACGTAAGTAGACTAAACTCACGCAAACCCCAGCCAACCCCTTTCCCTGCCAACAACAACTTAGTGCCAAGAGGCTGGGTCTGGTTGCACCTGGTTGGGTCTGGTCAGATCTGGTCAGGCATGGAGCTCAAATACTGCCCAAGCCCTTATGTGAACTAGTAGTCGACACAGAGACCTGAGTTCACGTCCCAGCATTGCAAGTCTCTTGCCTTGCTTCAAAAACCTCTGACTCTCTTTAGGCTTCAACTTCCTCACGTATAAACTGGGGAGCATTATCAGTACTTACCATGGGGTGTTGTGAGGACTAAATAACTTGCGTAAAGCACTTAAAGGGTGCCCAGCAGAAGTGGGGGCTCAATATTTGTTAACTATCGTTATCAGCTACATGGAGTCTCTCCCAACCCTCCCAATAAAAGTGGCCTCTGCTTCACAGTCTAACTTTATCTTTCAATTTCTGCCCTTGATGGAAAGATCCCTGTTCCATTCACACCCATAGCCTCCAGTAAGAATTCAAATGATGAGTGAGAATTCAAATGAGAGAGGGGAGAAAAAGAGAGAACTTAGAAGGGTGTCTATTGGCAGAAGACACAACTACCACCAGCTACCAAAACACAGTGAGTTGCTGGAGCTTGCGGTTGAGCTTGCTGGTGAGAGGGATGTGAACTTGAAAGACAGACTTATCCAAGTGTGGTCCCTGGGCACCACCGAGACCTAAGGAATGAGACTCTGAGTTTTGACACGGGGACGCCTTTGCACCCTAAACTTGAGAAGCGCCGGATAGACCAGCGCTTCTCAATCTTGGCCACACACAGGACTCATCGAAGGAGCTTTTAAAAATCCTGATGCCAGGTTGTAGCCCAGAACAATTAGAGTTTTTGTTTACTTTTGCAGCTCACTCGGTTATTCCAATACACAGCCCAGGTGAGAGCCATTGGGCTAGGCCAGCGATTTTCAACTCTTTTCATCTCATGGCACATAAAGTCATGACTAAAATTCTGTGGCACACCAAAAAATACATATTTTGCCGATCTGACCACAAAATCGGTATAATTTTGACTCATTCACACTCGATGGCTATTATGGTGGCTGTTGCCATTATTTTTATTTTTTAGTCTAAGGCCGTGGTCGGCAAACTGCGGCTCGCGAGCCACATGCGGCTCTTTGGCCCCTTGAGGGTGGCTCTTCCACAAAATACCACGGCCTGGGCGAGTCTATTTTGAAGAAGTGGCGTTAGAAGAAGTTTAAGTTTAAAAAATTTGGCTCTCAGAAGAAATTTCAATCGTTGTACTGTTGCTATTTGGCTCTGTTGACTAACGAGTTTGCCGACCACTGGTCTAAGGGAAGAGAGGTCAGTGCCCCTGGCTACATAGCCAGGTATTGCATGTTTTAAAAATTCTTGCAGCGCACCGGTTGAAAATGACTGGTCTGGCCCAACCCTCCAATTTACAGGTCAAGAAACGACGGCCCAGAGGGATCAACGGACCTGCCCAGGGTCACACAGCAAGAAAGGGGCCAGAGCTGGGGACTGGAGCTCCAGCCCTCCGACCCCCGGGCTCGCTCCCCGCAGCAGAGTCTGGGAAATGGGGTGAGGTGAGGGAGCCCCAGGCTTCCCTTTCTGGCTTGGCGTCTTCATGATTGGGTCCTAAGACATGAGTGGCCGTGGGCCTCTGAATTCCCCGGTGCACTGTGTCCGCGGGGGCCTCCCGCTCTGAGGCAGCAGGCCCAGGAGCCGGGGCCAGGGAGGAGGCCGCTCCCCCACACTCTCATCCAGCCAGCCTGGCCCTGCCATTCCCACCACCACCCCCCTGTCTTCCCAGAGACACAGCCACCCAGGGACTGTCCCGCCACCCAGGTGGCACCTTTCTCAGAACTCAGGTGAGGTTTCTGAGCCCCCACAGCCTCAGCTCCTACCTCCTCTCAGAACTGGGACAGGCCCGTTCTCAAGTCAGCAACCACGACAGACAGTCTCGAAACCATCGGGGCCAGAGGCTCCCCCGTGACTTGTTTTTGCTCTCTTGTCAGACCTCTGATGGTCTCCGGTTTCTGACTTTTTCTGGTGTGTTTTGAAGTGGCTTTTTGTTATTCTGCCTCGGCTCACTCACCTTTCTCAGCCTCTCCGCCGTGGAAAACACTCAGCCCTGCTCTGCTGGCCGCCGCGCCTGGATTCCATGTCAACAGCTCGCCGGGTGGCCTGCCCAGGCTCCCAGCCCGTGGAAAGAATTATGTGGCACAAAGCTGGCCCAAGTTCAAGGAGGAGGACAGGGTAGGCCAAGGAAGCAGAGCAGCTTTCTAGGCACACAGTCACCGATGGCCCGGCAGGTCTGTTCCAGGCACACAGTCACCGATGGCCGGGCAGGTCTGTTCCAGGCACACAGTCACCGATGGCCCGGCAGGTCTGTTCCAGGCACAGTCACCGATGGCCCGGCAGGTCTGTTCCAGGCACACAGTCACCGATGGCCCGGCAGGTCTGTTCCAGGCACACAGTCACCGATGGCCGGGCAGGTCTGCTCTAGGCACAGTCACCGATGGCCCGGCAGGTCTGTTCCAGGCACACAGTCACCGATGGCCGGGCAGGTCTGTTCCAGGCACAGTCACCGATGGCCGGGCAGGTCTGTTCCAGGCACACAGTCACCGATGGCCGGGCAGGTCTGTTCTAGGCACAGTCACCGATGGCCGGGCAGGTCTGCTCTAGGCACACCGTGACTGCAGGCCCGGAGCAGGTCAGCACAGGGACCCTCTCCTTCCATGAGCATCAGGCCTGCTCTAAGGAGGGCGCACGCCTGCCAGGTGTCTCTCTGGTCTCCTCTGCTGAGAACTGAGGGGTAGATCTAGAGCTACACTGTCTAGTATGGCAGCCCCTAACCGCACAGGGCTATGGAGCACTGAACATGTGGCTCGTGTGACTAAGCAACTGAATTTTTCACCTCATTTTCTTTTATTTAATGTTAATTAAACTTAAATAGCTACATGTGGACAGCAGTGGTTCTCAAAGTAGAATCACCTGGGGAGATGGAAGGCCCTGCGATGCCCCGACCCATCCTGGACGTCTCCGTTGATTGGCATCAGGTGCGGACTAAGCTGAGCATCGCTGGTGTGAGTTTGGAAAGCTCCACAGGTGACTCTAATGCGCAGCCAAGTTTGAGACCCTCTGGCCCACAGGACTGCCAGCAGCTCTTCCGACTCTGGCTTCCTGTATTTTTATTTGGTTTCTACAACTTTCAAAATTTGAGGACCAAGGAGTCCATGTTCTAAGCAGAATATATGTTCATTGCAGAACATTCAGAGAAGAAAAAAAAAAGGAAGGTTAAAATCCCACCACCCAAATAAAAGGTTAAACATTTAGGCGTAAATGCTTCCAGGTGTTTCCTCATGGATATATCCTTACGGTTTCTTCAAAGTTGGAATCACACTTTCTATTTTATAATTGGATTTTGTCATTTTGCTTTTTTTGGTTAACAAGTATTCATATACCATCCACTGGAATAGCTACATGATATTCTATCACATATGTCAACCACAATTTAAACAAATCCATATTAATATTAGTCCCAATTTTGCTATTGTATTTTAAAAAAGCATTGCTATGAATATAATGATAGCAATATCTTTATGCAAAGCCATTCACTAACCCCTTAGGAAGAAAAGAAAGGAGAGGGATGAGGAGGGGAAGAAAAAGAAAAGAAAAGAATATGCTCAAAACGCATACAAAATTCTAAGTAATTCAAATTACTCTCCAGAAAAGTTGAACCTGGTTACATTCCTGCCAACAGGAGGTGAGAGTACCTGCTTTTATGCATGCTGACATTGGAGATTGAGATTTTCGAATTTAACACGTTTTTTAAAACCCCAAAGACTCCTTGTTGTGAAGTTCAGCACATCCTTCGTGAGCACCATGAACCACGTGCTGCCTGAGGTACTGGGGACAGAGATGGGACTACATCACAGCCCTCTGAGATCTCAGGGAGAGGAGGAGTTCAAGGGCTTGGCTGTAAGTCAGGAAGAACAACATGGCTGCTCACTGGAGGTGCCAGAGTCACACTGTGGAGCAGAGAAGAACAGTCCGTGATTCCTCGTGGCAATGCTGGCAAGTCTGAAGGGAGGCAGTTGAGCTGGCTCCAGAAAGATGAACACAGGCTCTGGTGAACTAAGACTGAGCTATTCTCGGGGGACATCAAAGGTGTTACAACTCCTACACTTATTAACCCCCTACAGTCAGGAAGCTTGTCCTTCGATCTATCCCACAGCCCCACAGGGCAGCTTAAAACCCTTCCCTCTGGCTGTTTGCAGGGGGAACAGTAAACAACTGGTTGCATTCTCCATAAAGTCACCTTCAGAGACTTCTAGATCAATACAAATACCAAGAAGGATATCCTATGTTTCTGTTTGGATTAGTCACTCCTCTAAAAAAATAATAATAATAATAACAACCATGCCTGGCCAGTATGGCTCTGTGGTTGAGCATCAACCTATGAACCAGGAGGTCACAGTTCAATTCCCGGTTGGGGCAAATGTCCGGGTTGTGGGTTGCAGCCTCAATCCACAGTTGGAGACGTGCAGGAGGAAGCCAATCAATGATTCTCTCTCATTGATGTTTCTAGTTCTCTCTCCCTCTCTGAAATCAATAAAAATAAAAATAACAACCATGACATATAATGTCATTATGTTCATCTGAAAAATAGAGTTACAGAAGTCCAGCTCCCGGGGCAAATGTTGGGATAACTTGGATTCCTCAGGCCTCAGGTCCCAAGCTCAACTTACACACCATTCTTAGGATGGCCAATGGGAGCCTTATATAAAGGAGACAGCCAGTTCGAGTCCTGGATCTCCCACCAAGGACCATGACATCCCACCAAGGACATCTCCTTGAGCCTCTAAAACATGGGTAGTAGGAATAGTGGAAAATTAGACTTGAGGGATAGGACGCATTAAAAATAACAATAATAAGAATAACCTGTGACTCAAGTTAGCCAGCCTCTTGACTTCTATTTTCATGAGTGTCTATAACCCACCACACACACACACACACACACACACACACACACACACACACACACACCCTTTATACCAAGTCTCTGACGTACTAGCATTTCAGGAATAAGGCAAGTCCCCAAAGGTGGCCTTTCTTCAGAAGTTCACTGAAAATGAATTAAGGAACTTGCCCAGCTGTGACTCGGAGCAGGGAGGTAAGAGGGGTATGACAATCCTGGAACCTTTGAGTCTTGGGTCTCATTTTCCACCTGTTGACCGACAGTCTCCCTTTCCCTAATTCTGCCCTATTACGTCAGGGACAGAATCAAATTTCCCACCGGCCATGCCTTCACCTCCCTCTTCTCCTCCCAGCTCTGTAACACATGTCCCTGGAGAGTCCCCACATCATAACAGAACAAAAACAAAAACAACAAAGAAAAACTACCAAACCTCCCCCTTCCCACCCCCACCACTCCGCTTGGGGACGCCCACATGATGGGGGTTCTTCAACTCAAGTTTCAAATGCTTAGAAATGAAATGGCCCTTTTTTTTATTTTTCACTTCTGCTATTTACACATAAGTACCTACCAGGGACCTTTACACTCAACCCACCATAATTCAAGTCTATTTTTAGATTTCTCAGCTGTAGAAACCTACAAAATGCTCAAAATGGGCTCCGGCGATTCAGTCAACAAGAGGGAGGAGAAGGGGAGACATGAGCGCAGTTGAGAACCTGCTCGGAGCCAGGCACCCCACTGATTCCACTTCATTTCATCCTCCCAGGGACTCGTAGAAAAAACCCTGTGATCGATCACACATTGTCGGATAGTGAAACTGAGGTCTGGGGAGTTAAGCGACTCGGTCAAAATTAGACAGTCAGTGGTGGGACCTGGATTTGAAACCAGAACTTACTCAAAAGCCAAAGTTCTTTGTACCGAACCCTCCCCCTCTCCATCTTCCTTCTGTTCCACAGCAGAGACACCTTCTTTACCTGAGTGTTCACACTCTTCCTGCCTTAGGTGCCCTCACCTTGCCCTTTTCTGCTTTGGAACAAGGATAGGATCAGCCGGAGAGAAGGGTCTGGAAACGTAAGAGTCCACACACTCCAAAGCAGTGGCATAGGCCTTATTCTGACCCACGTCAGTGACAGGCTCCTTGCTCTCTGGGGATCCTGGTGGGGGCAGAGCAGAAGCGAGCTGGAACTCACTGACAGCAACATGGGAGACTGCTGGGTTTGGAGCTACACAGATCTGTGGTGGAATCCCAGCCTGAACACTTAAGGCACTTACATGTCACTAAGCCTCTCCTCCTCATCTATACATCAGCAATGATATGCCCACGTGGCAGGGTAGTTGAGAGACCTGAATGAGACTATATGAGAGAAAGGGCCCAGGCCAGATTCAGGCACATAGAAATCATCAGTAATGTTTCCTTCTCTTCCTCTCTCACCTCCTCAAGAGAGGGGTACAGGGCTGCCACCAGAGAGCCTGGCCTGAAGGGAACTCTGGTGCCTACCTCTGAGAAAGCTCAACAGACTCATGTAGGCCTGCAGGGCCTAGGCAAGAGTACCCATAGAGACCTACACACCATATGCCCAGATGTTTATATGCCAACGAAGCTAATAAACTGTTCAATAAAATGGGTTCTATTCCATTTTGAAAATATATATTTCCATAATGAAAAATATATTTCATAATCACCTAGATGGCCATGTTCAAATTTAGAATTCTCGGACTCCTGGCCCCCAGCCTGGGCTTGTAGCTCATTTTCCTTCTCTTCCTAGCCCCAGGGCTGCCAGCTAAGCTCTGTCTACATCCTCACCCCCATAAACAGCCACTTTGGGCCACTTCCTGAGCCTAAGGGTTTCTGGATCCTGGAACTTGGAACCTGACACAAAGTGGAGACACAGACCCACTTGGGCCAGTTCTTCACATGACAGGAATTCAGGTAGAAGGCTAGAGATGGGCCTCCCTCCACCTGGATCTGTGGGCAGCACTGCATTTGTGGGAGGTGCTACTTGCTTGTCACTCTAAGTGGCAATTCCTACAGTGAGCTGGAGCCACAACAGTTACCTCATCCTTCTTCCTACTCAAAGCTCCAACCCTGACATTTGGAAGGAAATTATACTTTTGACCATTTGACTCGATTTGCAATAATCCATGTCTTTCTCCACCCCTGGGACGGAAGCCAAGGAGAAGGAGCCTCTGACTTACATGCATTGGTATTTACAGGTAGAATCTCCTCTGCTCTATTTTTATACTTTGTTTTAAAAATCTTTGCTCCAGAAACTATAGACAGAAACCAGGTCTGTAGTTTCCAGAGGCTGGGGGTGGAGGAAGGGGTCGCCTATAGACGAGTATGAAGGAATTTTGGATAGGGAATAAAACTGTTACATACTGTATCATGCTTGTGGTAGTGGTTGCACAACTGTGTGCATTTGTAAAAACCCCTAGAAATTTACACTAAAATAGGTGTAAATTATATCTCAAACATTATGTAATAAAAATTCTTTCTTCAAACTACATTTTAAGAAAGGATCAGGATTTGAAAGAGGAATGTGTTCAGGCATCTATGGTGAGTAAGTGTAGTGGACATCTGTCACATTCGTAGCTTTCCATTGTCTATGGATAGCCTTTATTTCTATAGGAAACTCTCTTGTTATGGTTCTGCCTTTCCAAATAGAAATCAAGAACTCAATCTCCCAGACTCCCTTGCAGCTAGGATATGGACATGTGACCTACTCCCCACCAATCAGAAACACTCATGAAGATTTTGATTCAGAAGTGAGTAGTATATGGACCCTAGGGCTGCATTGGGGCTTCCATTTTTGCTGATGTGGTAGTAACAGAGGCTTTTTACTTTGAGGCTTTCACTGGTTGTGAAGTTAAGTTCCTGGTCACCAACTGCTGTTGTGGAAGGGAAAGAAGAGGGACAGGGGAGTTCCATTCCTTGCTCTCTGCTACTGACTGAGCCTCCTTTGGGGGAAGTTCTGAACTTCTCTGAGTCTCTATTTCCTCATTTGTAGAATGGACATCACAGTGCTTACCTCACAGAATGGTTGTGGGATTACATGAGTCAATTCAAGGTCTAGCCTACAGCAGGTGCTAAGTAAGTATTAGCTCCTGTCCTTCCTCAAACAATAGATGATCCTGGAAATTGGTGATCTGCCTCATCAGCCTGGGCACTTCCCCAGAACCCATGAGCTTTACTCAAAAGCCAAAGTTGACACCAACCTTTGGAGAGCATGGGCAGATGGCCATGCAGATAGCAAGAGATATGCTCAGTAAGCGTCCCTCTTCTTCCCAGCTCCTCCCTAGCTGGACCAAGGAGTGACCACTATTTCATGAGCTCTAGGTAGAGCTTGTTTGTGGTCAAACCAGTAGAAAATGCTTCAGTTTAATTTAATGCCCACTGGTTGAGCACCAAGAACATGCGAGGTGCTATGTTAAACACCTAAGAAATAAATAAGATGCCACTTAATTGTAACCTGATGGAGGGAGAAAGATGGATACCTGCCTCTGATACAAATTAGACTGAGAGATGCTATCATGGCATTATGAACAGCGTGCTGTGGGCATGCGGTGTAAGGAATTCTTCCGGAGGTGGGGGCTCTTTGAGCTAGGTCTTGAGTTAGAACCTAACAGGGGGAGATCCAGCAGCCAGAGACATCTTAGCCTGCGAGAAGAGCATGTGGAAAAGCCCAGGTGAATTAAAGCACTCAGTGCTTTGAGGGGAACCCACAGTTGGCCCAGAATGGTTGAAATACAAAGTGGATACATGTGGGAAGTCAGAGCTGGAGGCCAGAGCTAGTGAATGGGCTGGGTCGAGAAGGGCTTTGATTGCCACGAAGAGGGCCCAGAGGAGGGAGAGCAGCATGCGCTCCTTCAACCATTGTGAGAAGGAGCAGGGTGGTTTCAGGACTCCCCCGAGCTGTTCTTTCTGACCAGAGCTCTACTGAGATTTCCTAAATGTACACAACCTACACTTCTCTACAGCCCCTCCGGGAGATGATCAACGGGATCCCCAAATGTGTGGCCAGAGAGGACATCCAACATCATCTGGCTCAACCCCCAGAGAAGGAAACAAGAGAGGAGGGGCTTCTGGACACTTGTCTGGCTGAGCTGAGACTGGAACCCCACACTTTCCCACCAAAACCAACAGTCTCAAGCGAAGCAAGCATCAAGACACCTGGGCTTTCTAATAACGAAAACGCACCAACTCCATAGTGAAATATGCAGGATTGGCCCAGTGATGGGCTCATTCGGGGGGTGGGGCAGGAGTGGGCATTCGATTTCTCACTTCCCATTCATCACTTGCCACGAGACCAACATCATTTCTTGCCCCTGCTTTCACTACACAGGCTATTTCAGTGCAAGTTTTCCATGGCCCTTGCCACCTTGCTTTAGAAGTCAACACCAGTTTCACTGAGGGACAAAGAGAACCATGGGGACTCTGTGCAACCCTCAGCCCCAGAAAAAGTCTCTGGCTTGGAGCTATTGGGGACAGTAGGACATTGTGGTCAACCCCCTCCCCCCGAGTTGGCAGAAACTAGAATGGCATGAGGTTTTACTGAGCAATTCTGGAAGAATAACTTGCTCCCTTACCTTCCCTTTCACCTGCCTGCAGACTCCCATCCTCACCTGCCCCCATCCCCTTCCCTCGGGGAGCTTGGCGACATGAAAAACACAGACCTATAAACCCTTCCTCTTGATGCCCAAAAATGAACCCACGCAGCAAAACAGGAAGCATCTTCTTGTCAAGGCAAACTCATTGTGTTCTCTGTGCACGCGCGTCCTGACAAGTGGCAGGAAACCGCCACCCGGCCGTGGCAACAGGTGTGAGGGTGACCTGAGGCTTCCCGCTAGCCTGTGCCCAGGCAGCCTTCCCTTTTCTTCATCCTGGCGAGCTGCCCACTTCATCCCTGCAGCCTGACAAGCCCCTCGCCTCTCACCTGTTGGTCCTTTCCCTCTTGGTGGCCCAAGTTCTGATCAAGACTTTAAAAGGTTGTAAACTCTAAAAAGATTATAGTCTCTAGATATAATTCCTAATACTCACCAGCCAGCATAAAATATACACATATGCTGAACTTCAAAGAGCTTCTTTTCTAGATTGTTCTGATGACAAAAATTCTAGGTAAGTTCAAAGCAGAACCTTCCTCAAATTTGGAGCATCCCTGTCTGGCGGGGGCCCTAAATCTAGGCCAAATCTGCCTGCTGGGTTGCCCAGCCACTCTCCTTGGCATCACATGGGAATAGATTGTACCCAAGTGAAATAAAACGGGTTAGAGGTAGAGGGAGGGGTTAAGAGGTGTGACCTTAGACTTTGCCCATTGAATTACAAGCCCAGAGAGACTGGGAGCCAAAGGAAACTCTAGGTAGAGCCCAGAAATTGGCACTTTGACCAGAGCTCCATGAGCAGGAAAGGCAGGACTGGGTTTCTGGGTCTGCTTCCTTCTTTGGATCTCTCCAGATCAGAGACCTTCTCTAGAAGGTCTTTGTTCTTTCCGGCCCTGTTCAAGACTTGCCCTGTTTTGTCTTAGGATAACAGGAGGCTGAGTTTATGGTAGGCTAAATCACGTGCTTGTTTTTCTCCTAGGTGACCAAGTGGTCACAGTTGGACTGAATGACTATGAAGATTTCTTCCGGGTTCTGATCCCTGCTCCTTCTCAGAAACCTTTGCTCATGAGCAGGACTTCCCCAAAGACAGTGCGCACATTTTCAGAGAACACGGAGCCTCATCTGAGGGCATCTTTTTCCAGGCAGGACAGAACAGCCATGGCCTGAGCCCTTCAGGTCATGCCTAGCGTCAGCCTGGCAAGATGGAAAAAGTCCCTTAGCTTGAAGTCAAAGCTCAAGCCACTTCTTCTCTTCGAAGTCTCTGTTTCCTCAAATTAGAAAATTGAAACCTACCGAACAGCAACTCTGTGGGTTAAAGGAGATAAGATACAAGAATGTACTTAGAAATGTGGAAGCCCCATACACATGTGGAGACATTGTTTTCTATGAGCTGACAATGCTCTCTGGTCAGTAGTTGACCAGGGCTTATTGCAAGGAGGCCAAGTTTAACAGGGTGGCTCTCCCTGGCTCCTGAACTCTCAAATAGAGCGATTCTGAGAAAGTAGGCAAACTGTCTAACGTCAGCCTTGACACTTGCTACAGGTCACTCACCAACACCCTCCTCTCTTTGCCTGGTTCACTCCTACGTCCCATAAACGCCACTTTTCCCACGGTCTTCCCGATTCCCCTCCTATGTGCTCCTACGGTGGGTTGGGCTTTGCCAGTCCCCCAACATTCGCTCTTACTACATTGTTCTGTAATCTTGTCTTCTGTTTTTAACTATTATGAATTATTTAATACATAAAGTTTCAAAGAATAATACAGGGAGACCTTGGTCCACCACAAACAAAGCTTTATCAGCATAGTTGACGCTCCTGGATTTTCTTTTCCATTGGTACCCTCCTCTTTCCCCATCCTGAATTTAATGCTCACCTTCCCAAGCATGCTTTTACACTTTTAGTGCTTCTGAGTAATTGCCGCTTTATTTTTCTATCTCCTCCACTGTCACGGAATGAATGTGTGTGTCCCCTCAAATTCACATGTTGAAGCCCTAACAACACCCAGAGTGGTTGCATTTCCAGACGGGACCCCTAAGGAAGTTGTTAAGCTAAGTAAGGTGATAAGAGTGGGGCCCTGATTCAACAGAATGGATGTTCTTAGAAGAAGAGACACCAGAGAGCTCACTTTTTCTCTCTGTCTCAACCCTTGCACATGGGCAAAAAGGCCATGTAAGGACAGGTGAGAAGGCAGCCATTTACAAGCCAGGGGAAAAAGGCTGACCCAGCTGGACCTTAATCTGGAATTTCCAAGCTTCAGAACTGTGAGAAAATCAATTTTTGTTGTGTAAGCCAATCGGCCTGTGGTATTTTGTTACTGACTAATACACCCATCATGCTCGATGTGAACTTGGTGAGGCCAGGGAGCATGGGTGTTCACCTCTGTATCTGTAGAGTCCCGCGCTGTGCCTGCCATAGGAGAGCTCATCAAATACTTGTTGAATGAAGTCATTGCAGAAGCAAAACAGGTGTCCTAGGCCCATTCCCTGAGAGCAGGGTGTTCTCTGCTGTGCCATGATGCAGGTCCTGTTCAAGCTGCTGCCGAGACCAGGATCTGCAGTCAGCTCCCAACAAAGGAAATTGAGAAGAAAGAGAAAGGCGCTCCCAGGAAAGAGGTGGAGAAAGTGGTGGAATCTTAGGAAAAAGTTGAAGTCATTTCATCAATCAATCAATCAGTAGTAGGCATCCAGTGTTGAACAGCCTCCATTTCCGTAAGGCAATCAAAACAGAACCAAGGCCAGGGGGTCCAGAGATGCTCCAGGAATGAGCAAGCACAATGCATTTGCCTCTTTTATGGGCATGTCCTTGGTTCAGACATGTGGGAGGATCCATGGCGCTTCAATTGTAGAATATGAAACCGAGAGCACGCCTTTCCTTATAAAACAAAGCGCATCCTCCGCACAGCCTGGACGTGATGGTGCCTGCTCTCATAAACCCTTGAGCATCGATAAGGGACTTCACTTCTCAAGTCGCTGCTCTGACTTTTAAGGTTCTCCAGGGTGAGGAGGCAGCAGTCTCAAGGAGCTGGCTTCTAGTCCCTTGCTAGGCATGCAACACACACTCTTAACAGGGTGGATGAGTCAGAACCTTCACTTCTCAAGTCCCTGCTCTGACTTTTAAGGTTCTCCAGTCTCAAGGAGCTGGCTTCTAGTCCCTTGCTAGGCATGCAACACACGCTCTTAACAGGATGGATGAGACAGAACCTTCTGTGATAGAGGATATCACCCATTATTGAACTATGCCAAACTACATTTTTTAAAAATCTGTTTTTAAAATCACAGCACTAATTGGGGGCAATGAAAAGACTACCATAAAAGTACATGGCACAATCTTGTTTTAAAGAAGCACAAAGACTATTCTAGAATAGAAAGTAGTTCACATGCCATTGCTGTACATGCCAATTTGGGCGTTGCTGAAGTTAAGTGCTGTGGGAGTTCAGAGGAGGGAGCACAGGGAAGGTAGGCCTGCCTGGGCCTACAAGATGGGACGGGATTTGACAAGTCTTACTGGGTTCCTCTCACACTGGCCCTCTCACAGAGAGTGGATTCACAGCCACTAACTGCACGCTAACAGACTGAGGGGGAGCTCACAGTCAGTGTTGAGAAGTATTAGGACATCCCCATTGTCCACCTCAGAGACCAGCTCAGAAACGAAAACTAAACACTCCCAGGCCAAGGTGTGCAATGTCCACGCAACCAGAGTTGGAGGGGTTGGGAAGGACAGTAAGAGGAGGAAAAGGGTCTGGGTTGGGCACCACCACTTGGCATCCAGCTGAGACTGCTGAGATTAGAATCGGGAGCAGCCCTTTATCCCCCTGACAACATGGTGCATCTACCACAAAGCCCTCCAGTCTTGCCCCGGGTACTGTGGACACTCTTGACATGGAACCTTCTATAAGGGCCTATACCAGCTGGAGAACCAAGAAAATCCTTGAGGATAATGAGGAATATCCGGAGAAGAAAGCCTGGAGCTTACATGGTCCAATTCCACTACTTTTTAGATGGGTATCCAAGAACCAGAGAGAGAAAGTGACTTGCCCAGGGTCTCATAGTCAGTTATAGCAGAGGCAAGGCTGAAACACGGGTCTTCTGCCTCTAAGATCATTTTTTCTTAGAAGCACCTGGCACATGAAAAAGGGCTTCAGGAGGAAGATTCTGGAATAGTTCCAAACTGAAGTTGCTCTGCTCCTCCTGACCAACACCCTGCCCAGATATAACCCATGAAAGTCCTTCCCACCTAGTTCAAGAGATTGCTGATATTCCTAAAAGCCCGTGAGCTAGAGGGGAGGTTCAGTGAGGCTTCTCGTGTCCCTATCAGGGAATTTGGAATAACAGAGAGTGCTTAAGCAGTGGTCAGGATGCCACGAGAAAGTCCTGCACTTCATACTCTCAGATGCCAAAGTTTAGATATCTCCTAGGTCCATGGTCGGCAAACTGCGGCTCGCAAACCACATGCGGCTCTTTGGCCCCTTGAGTGTGGCTCTTCCACAAAATACCACGACCTGGCTGAGTCTATTTTGAAGTAGTGGCGTTAGAAGAAGTTTAAGTTTAAAAAATTTGGCTCTCAAAAGAAATTTCAATCGTTGTACTGTTGATATTTGGCTCTGTTGACTAATGAGTTTGCCAACCACTGTCCTAGGTGGTCCAATCTCTTCACTTTACACTTGAGAAAACTGAGGCCCAGAGAAGAGAGTCGATTTATCCAAGGTCATGTAGGGAGCTGGTAAAGAGCTAAGCTCACTGCACTACATCCCAACTGGATGTTTTTCATAACTCTGGGGATAGGAAAAGCTACCTATTTGTCCATCTCTCTTCCAGCCCTATGCAATCTTGGATTTTCTTCCCATGTTTTAAGCATAGCCTCATGTCAAGCTTGGTCTTCATCCTAACTGTAGACAACAGGGTTGTAATTTAACCTTAACTTTTTTTATACCTTAAACTCCCTGGGGACAGGAATCACCTTGTATTAGTCATGGCTGAAGCAAGCAATATCTTTTTTTAAAATATATTTTATTGATTTTTTACAGAGAGGAAGGGAGAGGGATAGAGAGTTAGAAACATCGATCAGCTGCCTCCCACACACTCCCCACTGGGTATGTGCCCGCAACCAAGGTACATGCCCTTGACCGGAACCGAACCTGGGACCCTTGAGTCCGCAGGCCGACGCTCTATCCACTGAGCCAAATCAGCTAGGGCACAAGCAAGATCCTTCTAGGTATTTTAAACAAAAGGAATTTGACGGAGGGAGCTAGTTATACAGGTGATGGGTGATGGAAGAACTAAGAAGTCAAACAAGGGCTGGTAGGGTCAACCAGAGATTAGTACCAGCAGGAAGTTGATACTAATCATCCCTAGAACGAGAGGGACACAGGAAGAAGGTAGTTTTACCAGAGACCAGAAACTAGGGCAGGATCTGGAGCCAAGGTGAGGGTTACCCATCAGATACTGGCTGGGGATACCACTGGAAGCAGAGAGAGGAAAGAAACATCCTAGTGATGGGAAAATATATACCATGCAAACAGTACCCGAAAAGGAAAGCCTATGCTAATATCAAACAAAGATAGATTTTAAGACAAAAATTACTTTTTGAGAGATAAAGGAGGACATTTTATAAGGATAAAAGGGTCAATACATGACGAAGATATGATAAGTAAGCATATATGCACCTACACAACAGAGCCCAAGAAAATATCCAAAGCAAACACTGTCAGCATTGAAGAAAGAAATAAGAAATACACACAATTTAACAACCATCGTGAAAGACTCCAATACCCTTTAAATAATGGATACAACTAGGTAATAATCAACGAGGAAATAGAAGACTTGAACAACACCGTGAAGAAACTGGACCTAACAAATATACATCTATAGAATACTTCACCCAACATTAGCAGAATGCACATTCTTCTCAGGTGTACATAGAACATTCTCCAGGATAGACCATATGTTAGGACATAAAAAAATCTCAACACATTTTTAAAAATTGGGATCATACAAAGTACATTCTTTGACCACAATCAATAAAAGGAGGAAATTTGAAGAATTCACAACACACTCACTCCTAAATAATCAATGGGTCAAAGAAGACTCACAAGGGAAATTAGAAAATACTTTGAGATGAATGAAGATGAAAACACAACATATCAAAACCTATGAGATGTAGCTAAAGCAGTGCTTAGAGAGAAATTTAGAGCTATAAATGCCTATATTAATAAAAAAAAAAGAAAGGTCTCAATAAAGAACCCAATCTTTCAACCTAAGAAATCAGAAAAAACAAACTAAACCTAAATCAAGCATAAGGAAGGAAATAATAAAGACTAGAATGGAAATAGATGAACTAGAGAATTTTGGAAAGAAGGAGAAAATCAATAAAACCAAAAGTTGGTAAGGGAAAAGATCAGCAAAATTGACAAACCTTCAACTGATACCAAAATCACACAAACGCATCACAAGAACATAAAACTACATTTGAGCATATCCCTTCTCTTCTACTATCCATCATCTGTCAGAGCCTCTCTTTGGTCAAACCTACCCAGAAGCCAGAGGGCAAAGCAGTTTGGGAAATGTAGTTCCCTGTGACACTGAGCAGGGCAAGGAAAGGATGGAGACACAGCTCTCACACTTTCACTGGGCTCAGATTCCCCTGCGCCTGGTATTCAGTCTATATTTGTTGAATCAATAAATGGCCCTATTCCCCTGCCCTGGGCTGGGCCCTTCTTTGATCTGAAGGACTGCAGAGGGGCTTTTTGCATGTAAATGACTCGGTGATTCACGATCCTATGACCAGCACGTGGGCTGGCACTCTGTCACATCTCACACCCCTGGGTCCCTGAAAGTGCCTGTGAGGCTGGACTAGAGGGAGGAGCAGGTGTGGGAGGGGCAGGGAAGAGGGTGGCTCTTCTCACAACTTAAAAGGGGCTCATACCACTTCCTCCCCAGACAGGGGAGCGCAAGCCGGGGCCCAGCCTTCCTGTGTGGTTTCAGCTGCCCTGAGCGTATCATGGACTTGGGTAAGTGGGGGCCTCCGTGTGGGAGAGAACTATAAATGACTCCGTGGAATGGGGGTGGAGGACGGGGGTGGAAGGTGGAAAACTCTACCGAAGACGTCCTGGTCTGCTCTGGTGGAAGGCAGAATGCCAGGCACGAGGGGTGCGCCCTTCAGACCTAGGGGAGAGGGTAACCATTGGTACCAGGACAGACAAAGGGGTCGAGGTAATTGCCATTAGAAACCAACAAGATGTGTCTTTCCAGAACAGTGGGACGGTAGAAGGTGGCGGGGCTGGGGTTGGCGCTGATCTGGAACAGCACCTGTTCTGGCTTCAGGGTGGGGTGATGGGAGAGGCTCTTCAGACCTGTTTCACCAGGGAGAGATCCTCAGGGAGCTCCGGACCCTTCCCTCCCTCTCCGACTCCCACCCTACTCCCCTGCTGAATAGGGATTAGGCTCTCCCTTCTCTTGAGGTTAGGAGGAGGTGCAAAGTCAAGGTGACTGCATTGTGCAAATGGTACTATGCATGCAAATGCAAGCTGGTTGTTTCTCTCTGCCGCACATCCCACCAGCCTTGCTCGCGCCTCCTGCATGTGAAAGGCTGGGTGAGCAACATAGAATGGAACGGCGAGGGCCATTCAGCCCGGAGAAGTCATAGCCGGGGCCTCCAGCACAGTCCCCTGCCTGACTTAGTCCCTGTTACTAAACATGACTCTTCCCTCTAAAAAGCCCATCCTCCCCTCTAACCCTGCTCTTCACTGGAGAGAGTACAAGGGAAGCCCTGAGTGGCGGGGAGAGGTTCGGAGGGGTCCGTCCAGCTCCAGGTACCCCGTTTATAAATCTCAGCTGTGGAGTCAGGCCCTGCGGAGGTTACGAAGGCCAGGTTCCTGGATGGCTCGTTCTCACCAGCGAGCAAGTGCCACGGTGGCCTCAAAGCCACAAGCGGTTGGCTTTGAAAAGTGAAGGTTCCCTGCTGTCCTCACAACCCTCGCTGCCACCACTGCCTTTTGTCTTCGTCTCTGCCTTTCCTACCCGCCTACCCGCCCAGAAAGCTGGGTGGACCCAGCAAACCGCTGTGACAGGGTTAGAGTGGCCACCCCGTGCATGGACTGGACTTCTGGAAGGCAGGGTCTGATTCTTGCATCTCTGAATCTGTACTTTGAGGAGGGGGGGGGGGGGCGGTAAGCAGAAAAATGTTTATGGAATGAATGGATGAATGAATGAATGAATGAATGGTGTCAAGAATTCTGAGCTGTTTTTAGTGTTTTCAAAATCTCCTCCACCTCCTCTCCTCCCAGCAGCCTACCCTCTAATCCCACTCCCCAGCCATCGACCCCCACTGACCACAGGCACAGGATGCAGCCTTCATCCACCACAGACCCTGCTCCTGACTCTCTGCTTGGCCTCTGTGAAGGGGACCAAGCAGTGGCCCAGTGGCGGGCTGGGAAATGCTGGGAAACCGGCTCCCCAGGGTGGACAACGGCCCTGATTTGTAGTGCTTGCCAATGGCCATGGTGTAAATTCTCCCACCATCGCTGCTTTCAGGCTTCCAGCCAATATCAAACCACGAAATGACTGAACCCAGAATCGGAGAGAGATGACAGCACAGGCGAATGAGCCTGTGAAAGTCAGTTCCAGCACACCACAGAGAGTCCTCCTCCAGGCCTCGGTTTGGGGGTGCTAGACTCACAGGCTAGATGTGGGAAGGGAAGGCAACTGCCCAAGAGAAAGGGATGCTCTTGTTGCTTTGCTCAGTTAGAGAGCCCGCAATACTGACAGCACAGCCACTGAGCAGCTTTTGGTCAGAACAGCCTTTAGACGGTTGGTGGGGCAGGTCTGTTTTTCTCTCTTCATCTGCCCAGCAGGGAGCAAGGGGTGGGTGAGGGAGCTGAGTTTCTGTTACACAAAGTGAAAATGCCAAATCCGGGCTGAGCTGGTCTTTTTCACCATTTGAATGAACAGCCCTTCCCACCTTCAAGAAATGTGGCCTAAGCTCTCAGAATCCTCCAAAACAGAGAAAAAAATAAATCTGCCAGAGACTTCTCTCTTACTGCTTGGTCCGATATGGCAGCAGAGGGGAATGGCTGAAGGAATTCAGGGCCCATCCCTCCTGGCCTTCTGGGAGCTTGGCTGGGGAGGAGGAGGGCACTGCAGCCTAGAGGCGCTCTGGAAAATCTCTCCTCTTTGTTTGAGATTTCTTGGTTCCTTTCGTCAACTCTCATTGATTGAGGAGTTCAGGCATGACCAGTCCGCTGGGAGAAAGACACATATGTCACTACGCCAATGCAATAGAATGAGACACGGTGCTGATGGGGTGATGGGTAAGGTGCTTATAAAGCTCAAAGAAAGAAATAGCGAACATGAGTCAGGGGAGCATTTAAGTTGGGTTTTGAAGGGTGTGTAGGAGTTAGTAAACCAGTGAAGGAGCAAGAGGCCCAGGATGGGACAGTGATAGGAGACTCAATTGCCATTAGAAACCAACAAGATAAATGTGGGAATGGCCATAAGATGGGATAAGGGGAGGGGAGCAGAGTGAATCAGAGGGTGCAAGCCCCACGTAAAGGCAGACAAACCTAATTTTTTTGTAAACTTCATGCAGCCAAGCCAAGTATCCTGGGGGCTCAGCCTGCAGGCTCCTAGATGGTCAGCTCTGGCCGTGCCAGGGAGGAAGGGAGGGAGAGAAGCAGGGGGGATGGGCAGGGCTGATCCTTAAGATTTTGTATGGCCTTCCTAAGAAGATTGGGCTTTCTCCTGAAATTGATGGGGAGCCAGTGAAGACTTTCCTTTTTCAACTAGTCGAGTTACAGGGTAAGATTTGTGTTTCCGAAGTTCTGTGACAGCCAGGGGGCAGCAGAGCCTTAGGTCAGGGCAGAGGTGGGGGCTAGCTCTGAGATGATGGGGGGTAGGGGGGAAGCAACAGCACTGGGTGACCAGTGGGATGCGGGGGTGTAAGGATTCCCTTCATGCTCCATGGAGGTCCCTGTACACAGCATGGCCCCAAAAGCCACCCCAAACGTTTCATCAGAAATGTAAGGTTACGCAGTAGTAAGAGTTCCGTTCAAATCTCATATCCATCTCTTAGCAGCTGTGTGACCGTAGGCAAGTGGCTTAACCTCTCTGGGCCTCTATTTTCTGAAATATAGAATAACAGGGATAACCCACAGGATGTTATGAGAGAGAGATACATAACGACAAGGAGAGGCACAGAAGAGCGGTTAGGAGTGCCGTTTCTGGGGTCAGACAGGTTCAAAGCCCATGTCTACTGCTCGCCAGTTATGACTCGGGGGAAGTTACTCCTCTCACCGTGCCTCGGTTTCCCAGGGCCTACCTCACAGGCCTTTTGTGAGGATGAAATGCTCATCCATGGAAACAGGTTGGTGTATACTGAGAGCTCAATAAACATGGATGCCAGCACTGGATAAAGCAGTTGATAACATAGTGACTGTAGATTCAACCAGCTGTCAGCCATCCCTGACTAGAGTCCCCAGCGCCCCTCCCCCCGCCCCCCCCCCCACTTCCCTGCTTCTTCCCTCCCCCTCTCTTGCCCAAGAAAGAGAAACCTTGTGTTGGCAGGTGAGGAATTACAAAGAAGAAAACGTTTGAGGTGGCTTTTAGAACCAGCTGATGGGCAGCCATGATTCCCTGAGTGGCCTGAAGGTCCTGGAAAATATGGGGATGGACGTGGAGGGTTTGGGGGAGCCATCCCCTCCTCCCAGACAAGAAGGGAGTTTCTCTTGCTGGGGGCTCAGGTTGGAGTGCTAGGGAATTTTCTTTTCATCATGATCTTTACTGGAAACTTAAGAACTCAGAACATATCCACCACATCAGTAAACCATTCCTCAACCCCTAAGATTTCCAACGTTACTGGCCTCACCCCAAGCTGCTGCCCAACGCCAGTTGCTTTATGACTTTGTAACAGACAGAAGTGATCTGACTCATGGCCGCCAACCAGGCCCCCCTCTGCCACACACCAGAGTTCCCCTAACTTCCCATTGGGTTACCTTATTTGAAAATGGCCCATTCTGATCCTACAAGATCCCTGCTCATTTGTCATCTCCAACACACCTGGAATGAGCAATCACCTGCACACACACACACAGACACACACACACACACACACACACACACACACGCCCCAGCTCCCACCCCTACCCTAGACAGTGGAAAAAGAAATGGGACAGGGCCCAGGCGAAGGGGCTAACAAGTAAAATAGAAACATGGGTTTTGCTCCTCGTATTTCACCGGTTGACTTATCAAAACTTTGAGGTTTCTCGGTTCTCACTGACAGTCAGAGCGGGCTTTCTCTGGAGTAACCGAAAGACACGCGTTTAAAGAAACCTCGAGCGCTTCACATCGAGATGAGTCAGTGGAGGATGGGCGGTGCATTCGTTGGACCCTGAAGAGAGTGTGGTTAGGGCAGAGGCACGGACAGCGGCTCAGGGGTTCCCGGGGTAGTTCAGCCAGAAAGGGGAATGAGAGAGAGGAACTGTGATGGTGTGTACAAGGACCCATTTTCTCCCCGGGCCGCAAACACTCCAGCACAAGCTGGGGCCAATGGGACGGCGGGTGCCTGTCCTGAGAAATGGAAGGCACAACGAGGACGGCAGGTCCAGGTAGACAGCAGAGGGCCTGACTGCCATGCTAGCTACGCCGCAGGGACTTCCTCCCTGGGGTTGGGTAGAGAAGTCCTAAGGATGTAGAAGGAGGGGTCAGGAGGGGGGGTACAGCCGAATAATGATTTAGGAACATGTCTAGCAGTAACGTGCCTTGCTTGAGGTGAGAGAAACAGCTACCTATTTATGTGGCTTGATGCCAGTCCTTCGCCCAGGGACCCCCCCAAGCCCGAGGTGGACTCTCCAATTCCAAAATCCCCGCCTTGGGCGGTCCCTCTGGAAAACATTCCCTGCGATCTGTGTGTCATGCCGCAGGATTTCCAGCAGGTGGTGCTGTGGCCAAGGACTCGGATTCACTGGGAATTGCTCCTGCCTCTTGGGAAGCTGGAGCCCCTGCTCCCCTGCAGGTCCCCTAAGGAGCAGCTGAGCACGCAGGGCAGTCTCCCAGAAGGTGTTTAAAGCAGGGTCCCCCCCACTTCCAGGTCCCTGCTGAGAGTAGAGGGGCGACAGGCCTGTAAGCCCTGGCTTGGCACCCACAGATGTTTCCTGCAGGCCAGACCTGAGGGGCAAGTCATGGGGAGGGGGCCACAGAGGTGAAGAAGGCCCAGTTTCTTTCTCGGGGTGCTCCCAGGCTGCGGGGTGGGATGAGACTTCTGTAGAAACCACCCTGCGGCCTGTTCCAGGTCCAGCGCTCAGCTCAGCTCAGCCCCAGAGCAGAGGGGAGCAGCCAGGTGCCTGTCCTCCGTCCGCCACACATCGGGCCTGTGCTCCCCTGGGCTCTCAGGACTGTTCAGGCCCAAGGAGAGCCTCCTGGATTCCAGGGTGACCCCAGGCTCCGACCCCTGCTCTGGGCAAGGTCTCTCCCCACAGCTGACCTCCTGTTCCCCTTCTACCCAGAGCCCCCGGCTCTGAGTTAGAAACAACTTAAGGAAGAGGAGGCGTGTACACACCTCGGTCAGGCAAAAACTAGTAGCTCCCTCAGGGACTGGTCCCCATCCTGCCACACGCCCCCAGGACAGTGTCCCCTGGGGCCAGCTGGAGCTTCTTCCCTGGAAGGGCACCCCAGGCATTCGTTCTCCTACTGACTCATCAGCTCCCAACTCCCGGGCACCTCCTCAGTTCTGGGCCTGCGCTAGGGAACAGGGAAGAGGCCCCAAAGACAGGCTGAGGGGTGGGCCGGGTGACTGGGTGGATGTCAGCTGAGAGAAGGGGTGCGGGGAGCCCCATGAAACACTCTCATCCATTCCTGAGCGGCCAGTACGTGTAGGGGACACACACACACACACACACCCCTCTACCACCACCCCTCAGGGCCTTCCTTGCTTCCTGGGAGCAGGAAGGAGGAGGCCATTCTGACCCAAGAGTCGAGATCAGTTGAAGCTCAACCTTGAGGGTTGGTCTGGGCCAGGGTGGAGTCGGAGAGGCCCTGAAGAGCCAAGAAAGGGGAGACGGCCCCGCATTCTCGTCTGATCCTTTCGGGGACCTCGCCGCGGAGGAGGGAGAGGAGGTGAGGGCCGGGAGTCCGGGCAACCGGCCAGGATGCTCCAAGGCACAATCTGGTTCTGATGTTCTGTTTCGGCAAAAGCAGCGCCCGGAGCTTGTGATGAAAGCTCCATCAGCATCTCTATCTCGCGGTTTCCTTTAACAACAGAGAGCCGCCCTGCCCAGCACTAACGCTCTCTCCTTGCCTCCTGCAGGGAAGCCCATGAAGAGCGTGCTGGCCGTGGCGCTCCTTGTCATTTTCCAGGTGAGGTGTCTTCCCTCCTCCACACCCCTGTCCCCCAGCCCACCCCTCCCACGTCCAGGCTTCTGGTGGAGCAGCTGGGCATTGGCTGGAAGGAAACAGACCCAGACACGACCCCACTCGCCATGCCTTAGGCTGACGGTCGCCCCTCTCCATCTGCTGAGCGACCCTAGCGAGTCTTGACTCCATTTCAGTGAGAACCGGAGGGAAAGAAGGGACCGCCCCCTTCCCCACCCACGTCCGATGTCCCCATCCAACAGCCAAGCATGTGGCGCTCACCCTGCTCCGGCTGAGCTCCTAGAGAGAGGGGAGCTTTCTGCCAGGTGAATGAGTTTTGCACGTATGTGCGCACACCCGTGCACGTGCAGCTTCATATGTTTCCGTGAGCTGAGCAAAGAGCCTTTGGTGTGGGGGCCTGGTTACTATCCTCTCACCCCAAGCTGCCTCCCGCCCCAACCTCCATCCAAAGGCTCCCCTAGAAGCCCAGTTCCCTTTTGTGAAATAGAGACGCATCTACCCTCCACCGGAGGGGGGCGAGCGAGGGGCCCAGGACCCCGGGAGCGGAGCGGGTGGAGGGGCGCACGCAGTTTCTGGGGGCCTGAACGCAGCAGGAGGAAGGGCCTCCGGTTTACAAGGCTTTGCTTCTCAATCCCAGACGTGGAGGCGGAACAACGGCCCCCATCCATCCATCCAGAGTTAGAAGCGACTGGAACTCATGGAGTCCACTCTCCCCGCTTTGTTGGGGTGAGGGCTGCCTTAGATGGGGAGGGGGCAGCTGAGACCAGAGCTGGAGAGGCACTGCTTCAGAATTGGCTCCGCCCCAGGTCTGGAGGCCAGAGGGGCGGCTTTCCAGGCGCTCTGGCCAGAGGCAGGCCCCACGCTGGGCCCTGTTCCCAAAACCCCAGCCCAGAGGCCCCTGTAGCTTGGGCTGCAGCCCACAGCCTGGCCCCCTTCCCCAGCCCCACTCCCGCCCCTCCCGCTCCCCCGCCTCCAGGACTCCGGAGGGGCTGTATTACCACACTGCAGGCTGGAAGGGGGGGGAGGGGGAGGGACAGCTGGGACTCATTCTTCTCTTTACTTGGGTGGATGGAGGTGGCTCAGATGGGGCAGGAAGTGGTGGGGCTGTGGGCTGCACAGGCCTCAAGCTTGGTGGCTCATGGGGGAGGTGGGTAGGAAAGGGGGAAAGCGAAGGCAGGGGTTGTGAGGAGCACACTTCATAGAGGCTGCGTGGACGGCCCTCCAGGAAGACCCAGAACCCCCATGTCCAGGGTCCCCAGACCTAAGGCCTCGGGCCTTACTGTGGATGGCCCGCTAAGACGTCCAGGCTGCAGTCATGCCCGGACGAGGGAAAAGAAGTTGCCACTGACTTTTCCTTTCGAGATGACCACACCCAAAGAAGAGGCCCCTGGCATTCTTGTTCCCTCATCCCGTCCCCAGAGCAGGACAGGGATGACTCCAGACTGGAAGTGAGAAAGACAGAGACACAGGGGAGCCGGGAGCCGGGCCTCCACCTCTGGCCTCGGAACCTGGAGGCCCTGAGCGAGCCACATGGCTTCTCCCAGAGCCTGCCTCCCTGTCCTCATCCTTAAAGTCCCTCCAGCTCCCCAGCTGTATGGAAATCCATCGTGGTGAGCTGCCCAGAACCCTGTTCCCGAGGAGGGACCGCCAGCCTCCAGCCCAGCTCCCACGCTGCCCGGGCTCAGCCGTCACTGTGTCGCTGTGCACAGAGGCCTGAGCAGCCGCCTCTGAGCCCTCCTTCATTGCTAAGCTCCTTCAGGCCGCCCAAACCTTCACCCTGCTCTGCAGACAGGCTTTCAGAAGCCCTGAGCGGAGCCCTGTGGGCCGGATCTGCCTGGAGACTGAGGAAGAGAGAGGCAGAGAGGTGGGAGGAGGCGCTGGGAGACAGAGCTGTGCTTCCTTCCGAGGCTCCAAGGGGACCGATCACAGTGGAGGAGGCGGCGGCCCTGCCGCGGAGCTTAGTGCACTGGGCATGCGTTGCCTGAGCCCTGCTGTGTCCCCTGCACTGTGTCCCGGGCCCCAGGGGTCCAAAAAAGTCTCCAAGCTGCTCGCCATCCATGATCACGGCCGCCTGTCCCATACCAGGGCGAGCCAGTCTCTTCACAGAGCCTTTGCCTTCCTCTCTCCTCACTCCAGGCTCCGCTCAGCCTTCATGTCCAGGTGGATTTTCCCTCCAAAGCGGAGGTGTTGTGTAGGCTTCCTTCTGGAAAGCTCTTTCCAGGTTCTGAAGGAGGCGCAAGAAGAAAGACACGGGCTCCCATAAAATAACACCTCCGTGGAGACCATTGGGTGCCTACCCTGGGAGAGGTACCTCACAACAGCCACGTGAAGGAGATGGGGTTCGCCTCCATTTCACAGAGGACAAAACTCAGGCTCAGAGAGATGGAGTGTGTTGAACCCTCTCACGGCTCATTTGACCTCAAAGCCCAGACTATTCCAGTCCACTGTCAGCACATCGTTGGTTTCAAACAAAGAACCACCTGGAAAGTTCAGGGAAACAGAGTCCTGGGCCCCGCGCCCTGAGATTCTGGTGCAGGAGGGGTCAGGCGGGGTCCAAGAACGTGCACGTGACAATGATGGTGATGATGCCGATGATAGCGAGAGCCACTTAGCTAAGCTGGATCGTGTCCCCCTGTTTCCCTTCCCCACAGGTGTGCCTGTGCCAAGATGAGGTCACGGACGATTACATCGGAGAGAACACGACGGTGGACTACACCCTGTTCGAGTCCGTGTGCGACAAGAAGGAAGTGCGGGACTTTAAGGCCTGGTTCCTCCCAGCCATGTACTCCGTCATCTGCTTCGTGGGTCTGCTGGGCAACGCGCTGGTCGTGCTGACCTACATCTATTTCAAGAGGCTCAAGACCATGACCGACACCTACCTGCTCAACCTGGCCGTGGCGGACATCCTCTTCCTCCTGACCCTCCCCTTCTGGGCGTACAGCGCCGCCAAGTCCTGGGTCTTCGGCGTCCACGTCTGCAAGCTCATCTTTGGCATCTACAAGATCAGCTTCTTCAGCGGCATGCTCCTGCTCCTCTGCATCAGCATCGACCGCTACGTGGCCATCGTGCAGGCCGTGTCGGCCCACCGGCACCGGGCCCGCGTCCTCCTCATCAGCAAGCTCTCCTGTGTGGGCATCTGGCTCCTGGCCACGGTGCTCTCCATCCCAGAGATGCTGTACAGCAACGTCCTGAGGAGCAGCAGCGAGCAAGCCGCTCGGTGCTCTCTCGTCACCGAGCAGGTGGAGGCCTTGATCGCCATCCAGGTGGCCCAGATGGTGGTGGGCTTTCTGATCCCCCTGGTGGCCATGAGCTTCTGCTACCTGGTCATCATCCGCACGCTGCTCCAGGCGCGCAACTTCGAACGCAACAAGGCCATCAAGGTGATCATCGCCGTGGTGGTGGTCTTCATCGCGTTCCAGCTGCCCTACAACGGCGTGGTCCTGGCCAAGACCGTGGTCAACGCCAATGCCACCACCACCTGTGAGCTCAGCAAGCAGCTCAACATCGCCTACGATGTCACCTACAGCCTGGCCAGCGTGCGCTGCTGCGTCAACCCGTTCCTGTACGCCTTCATCGGCGTCAAGTTCCGCCACGACCTCTTCAAGCTCTTCAAGGACCTGGGCTGCCTCAGCCAGGAGCGGCTGCGGCAGTGGTCTTCCTGCCGGCACACCCGCCGCTCCTCCATGAGTGTGGAGGCCGAGACCACCACCACCTTCTCCCCGTAGAGGCCTGTCTGCCTGGACTGGAGGGACCTCTCCCAGGGCCCCCCCGGGTCGGGGACGGGGAGCAGGTGACATGACTCAGGACCCACACGCTGCTGAGGGAAAGGGAGTTCTGGCTCTTCAAGTTTATCTCGTGGCGAAAACCCATGCCACCAAAGACAGGCGATCACCAGAAGACAGAGGCCCAACCCTAGCTACCTCAACCAAGTTGGCAGGGACGTGGCTGGTGAGCTGCCAGCCCCGGCCGCACTCCAGCACCAAAGCGGTGATCCCCCAAACCAAAAACCAAAAGTGAAAGTGGAGGAAGTTCACACCTCCTGGAGCCCAGGGATGGGCGCTGGGGAGAGCTAGGGCGGTGCAGGGGCCCGGGGAGCCCTCCGAATGAACCTGCCCGGGCTCAGGCAAGGTCTTCCAGAAAACAAGACCGTGTCTCCAAGGCCGGAGGCGATGGGGAAACTTCTTGGCTGGGCAGGAAAGGGAGACGCCAGCAAACCCTCTGCATCCCTCCCTCCCTCTCTCTTTTTCCACTGTCATCCGAGCCAGCAAGAAATGGCAGCCTCCCAGCCTCCCGAAAAGCACACTTGCCTCTCGCCTGCTGCCTCTCCTGGGGCGGCCGCCCGCCCAGGCTCTCCGCGGGGAGAGGGGTGGCGGTTCCTGCAGGCCAAGCCCGCTGCCTCCGGCCAAAGCCATGTTCCCAGCCCGCTGCCTCCGGCCGGACAAAGCCATGTTCCCAGCCCCGGCTCTGGGGCGGGGATGACACGTGGCCAGACCTTCTCGTGTGTCTCAGCTCTGCCCGGAGGGAGGACAGGGCCAAGAGCAAGGCGAGGGGCCGGGGTGTGGGGGACAGTGCTGGCTGCCCGGAGGCCGCGGTGCTGCTGCTTTGTTCTTTGTCACAGGGACAAAGCACTGTCATCCTGTTCTGCTTTCAATTCACCGAGAGAGCACATTCTACTCAAATAAACATTTTCCCTTGAGGGAACAAAGCTTTAAAAGAAAGGGGGGGGAAATTTTTCTTTTTTTGGGTAAATGGCAAATGAGTGTGTTGTTTTGCAAACCCCCACGCCCCACCGGACCTCCCCCCACCCCCACTTCCCTCTTCCCCTCCCCGTCTTCATTTCTCAGAGCTGCTCAGAGCCAGGTCTGAGCTGTGTAGGCTCCGAGCCATCCAATGACGGGCCCCCCCCCCCCCCCCCGAGACGGAGAGGTAGGAGGACGGGAAGTGCATGCAGCGTGGCGCCTTGCGGACAGCCTTCCAGAGCTCCTGGGACAGGAATGAAGTCTCCTGGGGTCAGCAGTGACCCGGAAACACGGGTCTGAGCAGAGCTTTGGGGAGAACCAAGTTGTCCCTCTCACCTCGGTGGCTGGGAACTCTCACTGACCCTCAGCAGCATATGGATATGGAAACTGGGCCGTCCCAGATCAGCCTGGAGCTACGCCCTGACCCTGGGTCAGTCCCTCGGGCTCCAGAACTGGAGTTTAGAGAGAGGGCCTCCCCCTGGGCACAGAGAGCACAGCACGCTGGATGGAGGGGGCTCGGGATGGGCCCATAGCAGAGGCTGCACCCTTTGCTGGATGCTTGAGAGCCAGGTCTGCCCATCACCCTCCACTCTGGCTGCTGCTGCAGCAATGGCCTTCCAGGGTATGGACCCTCATCATGGAGGGGCAGGGGGTGGGGGGGTACAGAAGCAGCCACGGCCCACACAGGCCCGGGATCCCTGTCCCTGGGTGCCCTGCTGTCTGCCCCAAACTCTGATTTCTTCAAACCAGAGAGGTTAGTCCAACCTGTGGTGTATGAGGAGGTATCAGAAGGGCCCAGCACCGTGACAGCTCGGGGGGCCGGGAGGGGTGGGGGCTGAACACTCATGCCAAAGGTGACTCCGCCAGTTTTCCGGAGTGAAATGAAGCCTGCCAGGTCATGAAGCCCCTTCTCCAATCTCGTGAGCACATTGCATCACCCTCCTCCGAGCGACACACTGGCCACGATTTGTCAAAAGGGCTCCAAGCCGGGACCCAGCGCCCTGGGAGGAATGAGCCTGGCACAGACGCAGGCGGTGGGGGGGGGGGGGGGGGGGGGGGGGGGGGGGGGCAGGGCAGCCCCACAGCCGCACTAAATATTAAAGATGCAACTGCGTGTATGCAAGCAAGCGTGGGGCGAGGGGTGATCCCAGCGTGCCTGTGGGGCCCCGAGGGGGCGCGCCCGGTGCCCGCTGGTATGCTCATCCTAATGAGGTTACGGTGGGAAAAAGGCCCTTCGTTCCTGAAGGGAGGAGGGTAACAGAGCGGTCGTGGACAGGAAGCCAGGCCAACCACACAAACATGCCAGCTCGGCTCCAAACACTTTTCTCTAAAATAACTGGACATCTCCAAGTATGTACAAAGACAACAGAACACCCACCAACGTTAATGCCCCAACAGCTGGCCTTCTCACCGTGGCTAGTTGCTGGCCTGGCCCTGCTCCCTTGCCCAACACTCTCATATACCTACCCTGAGCTTTGGGGGGCCCCTGGGAAGAAGAACCGGATTCACTGTGGAACACCCCCACCGCCCAGGGCCTCTCTGCCCCCCTCTCTCTGTCTCTTTCTCTCTCTGCTTGCTTCATATACTGCCCCATGTCCCCAGGTTCATGGCTCACACAGCCCCTCCCCATCTCCTACAGCCTTCCCCTTCTCTCCATCTCCAGCCCCTGGTCCCCTCATCCTCCCTGGCTACAACTCCAGGCCACAAATCTGTCATTTCAGCCAGAAGCACCGCCCTTCACAAAGCACGGACGCCCAGAGCTGCGAGGGACTCACAGGCCTCCTGGTCCAGCACCCAGCCCTTCTCTAGATGGGGACCCTGAGGCCCAGAGGGAGGAACTGACTTGCTTAAAGAGACATTGCAATGCCGGGATGTTGGATAAACTTGCTTTGGGGACCCGGGGCCCTGGCAGGACTCGGGAGGTGGGTGGGGGAGAGCAGGGGCTCCGGAGCCTGGCCTTCCGCTGCGGCTCCACTGCTCGGCGTCTCAGATTTCTCAGCTGCGAAGTGGAGAGGACTTGGCCAACGTTTCGCACAGGCCCTGGAACGCGGAGCGCGGTGGTGGGGAGCGGGCGCGCTGCCGCCAGACGGCCTGGTTGGAATCACAGCCGCACCACGTGGGCTGCTTACTTAGCCTCTCTGTGCCTCGGTTTCCTCGTCTGTGGAATGGGGATAACCACAGTCCCTACGTCCTAGGGTTGTGGTGAGGGGGAAAAACATCTATATATGTGAAATGCTTAGGAATTCTTATGAAGGCGTTGCTGATCATCACTGAGATGTTTAATAAGTGGTAGCAAAAAAAAAAACACACACACACAGAAAAAAAACAGATGCTAACCGCAAGGAAACCGAAATCAACTCCTTAGCCCCATTTCCACTCCCATATGCTTTGTAAGTCAAGCTGGAGGGTAACTTTGGGTGAGTTCGTCTGTCCTTCCCACCGACCGTGCCGCTGAGTCCATGAGGCCCAGAGAGGGGACTTGCTCCCCTGCGGTCTCTCAGGAGCTTGTGGCAACACCAGAGCTTGGACCCAGGCTCCGAGCTCCCATCCAGCGCTCTCCCCACAGACCTCCCCATTCATTTGCTCCCCCTGCACACCCACCCTGGCAGCCAGCCTCATCCAGACCTCCCGGCTCTTCCCTGGCAGGCTCCGTCCCTCTGGTCCTGTGGCCAGGCCCCTCTCCCTCTCACCCAGTCCCCATCCTCGCCATGGGGTGTGGGAGAACGAAGTGCAATGGGTGTACGGGGATCCGACAGCTGATGTTTTCAAGGAAGGATCCTCCCTGGGACTTGAGTTCTCAGTTGCATTTCTGGGTTGAGGATGAAGTGTTGGAGGCAGAATAAAGAGGCCCACAGGGGTGACAGGGGTGGGGGTTAAGGCAGAAGAGGTGGGGAGGGGGGAGCAATTCTGAGTGGGGAGCAGAAGGCAGGGGAAGGTGAGGCAGGGCTGGTTCCTAGGGACCACAAGGCTGGGCTGGACTGAGAGAGCATTCCAGGAAAGGTGCCCTCACCTACAAGCACACACAGCTTCCAGGGCCTCCCAGTCCCAGGTGGAGAGAGGGGCTGTATTAGTCTCAGAGACAGGCGGCCGTGGCCTTCTTTGCGGAGAAGGGGCTCGGTTTCCCTCATCTGAGCTCCCAGAAAAACCCAGGAGGGGAGGGAAAGGGGGTGAGCCTCTCCTCCAACTCAAAAGGTCGACCCTGTCAGCCCTCCCAGTCCTCACCCCCAGGGGTGCAGCAGGGAGGAGCAGCCTCATTACCCATAACCCCACCGCTACCCCTGCCTTGTCTGTCTTGGGCCCAGAAAGAGACATAGACCAGGGATCCGCAGCCCCTTGCTCACCAGCCAGAGCAGCCCTAGACCCGTGGTCGGCAAACTGCGGCTCGCGAGCCACATGCGGCTCTTTGGCCCCTTGAGTGTGGCTCTTCCACAAAATACCACGGCCTGGGCGAGTCTATTTTGAAGAAGTGGCGTTAGAAGAAGTTGAAATTTAAAAAATTTGGCTCTCCAAAGAAAGGTCAATCGTTGTCCTGTTGATATTTGGCTCTGTGGACTAATGAGTTTGCCGACCACTGCCCTAGACTAACGCGAGGCAACCGATCCCGTGGGAAATCAGAAATGAGGGGACGTGAATGTTCCCACAGCTCCTCTGTGTGTGAGCACGCAGCCCGATTCAGACTTCTCTGCTGCTGTCAGTCCCCTCCCCACCCTCTCGCATTGATTCTGAGGACAGCCATAACCTTATTTTTATCTATTGTTCATTAACCCCAAGGAATTCACTTGCTGGGTTGTTCCATGGGTCACAGTGACCGCTGCACGGTCTGGCCTCCACGTTCCCGTCTCTATGTAAATAAACATCTCCCACACGCGGGAGCATGGCGCAGGGCGGGGGTCAGGTTTTGCCCGGCTCTGACCAGCTCCGTCCCCTGATGGTGCAATAGGCCCCGAGGTCAGACCTCCACGCCCTGGTCCTGGCAAGAGGGCCGGTGAGGAAACAGGACTTGCGTCTTCTCGTGCCTGTGTCAGAGCTTGCTTAGGCCGGAACAGTTTATATTTGTTCTAAGTAAATAGCTGACGTGAAGTTCAGCAGATGCTGCCGATGAAATGCCCCCAAACCTTTTTCCAATGTTTAAAAAAGAGGCCTGGAAATGCAGGCACATGTATCTCGTCTGGTTTATGCAAACTGCACTCCAGTGAGTGAAGCAGGCACGTGGTCACGTGCAAAGGCCCAGGGGTGCATTCTTCCCAGGCAGGAAGGGGTTGTCTCCATGGAGTGGCTGGAGGCCTGCAGTCGAGCCAGGAGCCAGGAGCCAGGAGCCAGTCACCGTCGTGGCATCAGCTCTGCCTCCTGCAGGAGCCTGAGCTTCCTCCCTCACCACCCTCTTGCCTGCACTAACATCTCTTTCCACCTGCCTTCTCCTCACACCCCCATCCAGGGACGCCCAGCTGCCCGAGGGATGCTGCTGGCAACCTCTGGACTAGGGGGTCCAGGGGAAGAAGAGCAAGGAGGACGAGGGGAGGCTCTGAACCTGGGTGGCTCGCGGAGACACCCTCCGCCTTCATCTTCATCTTCAGAACAAGACACAGGCCTAGACGCACCTGGATCCTTCACTCCTTGGTGGAAGGCAGAACTTGGATTTTCGTCCAAGAACTAACCTGCTCTGCCCCCAGCCTCCTTTCAGTGACCCCACCCTTGTCCAGGCTCCCGAACCGCCAAACGTGGGGAGACCATGGACTGCCAAGAGCCTGGGAGTGTTCATGCTGGGAGAGTCGGGCAGAGCGTAGGTGACAGCAGGGCTGGGGGTGTCACAGAAGGGACTGCAGGAATCCCAGAGCCTGGCGGGGGGAGTGGGGGGGGAGAAGAGACCTTGAGCAAGTGGAGGGGGGCTCGCTTAGGAGGGGGCTGGGCTCCCACTCACTGAGTGCCTGTAATGTGCCAGGGCCAGCAGGTGCAGAAGCGGAGGTGTATGTGACTTACCCGAGCTAACACAGCCCGCAAGAATAACAATTTTATTCGGATGTTATCATGCACGTCACACTCTACTAAGTATCATATCTTATTGAATCCTCACAACAACCCTCACCCCCCGGAGTCCCATGTTACCGATGAGGAAGTTGAGGCTCAGAGAGGTTAAGCAACTTCGCCAAAGTCACACAGCCTACTACATGATAAAGCTACCACGTGATCCCGACTAGTTCTACCTGGCCTCTAAAGCTCACGCTCTTACCACTCCACTCCCCTCCACGCCACAGGCCATCTCAATAGTTGTTTATTCGTTACCAAATGTGTATATGGAGCCCTTACTTTGTGGCGGGCATTATGCCAACGCTCTCCAGATGTGCCAGCCAACACTTTTCAAAACCGACTGGATGCAGAGCTCTGCCCTGGGAGGAGGGAGGATCAAATGACAAAGATAGAGTCTCCCCTGCCTGAGGGATGGGACCCCACATCCAAGACTTTGCTGAGAGCGTAGTCTCCCCTTTTCCCCTCCAGGCCCTGCCTCTGGCCCAGGCCCCTCCATAGCCGGCCTGCAGGGCTGCATGCCCTGGGAGGCAGGGGTCCTGGCTCTGCCACAGACTCCCTGGGCATCACGGGGGGTGGGGGATGGGGTCCCTTTCTCTCTCTGGGCCTCCATCTGCGTAGCTGGAAATGAGGAAGCTGGACCAGATGGGTTCATCCCTTGCGGCTTTGATGTGCTGCAGGTACCTTGCCTGGGCGGGGTCAGCGGGCAGGGCTCCGCGTCGATGCCTGGAAGGGGTGCAGGATGAGTGAGTGGGTGAGGGGCTGAGGAAGCTGCCCCACCCCCAGCTGTGGTTTCTGGTGGGGCCGCCGTGGCAGCAGGGGGAGGGAAGTGTTTGTCATCCTTCCAACAAAGGCAGTAAAACAAAAGAAACCCAGGGCACCCTGGGAGCAGGCAGCGAAGGCGCCAAAAATAAAGCACCGGGCACACCTTTCCTCTGACAGGCACCTGCGGCTGCTGAGGGCCTGGCCTGGGGGCTGGGAGAAAGGGTCCGGCACACACTCACATACACGGCTGGCTTCACGGGCCTGAGACCTGCGCAGTCACACAGGCTCCCGTGCTCGGAAGGGCCCGCGCGGGATTTAATGCTTGGCTGTCTCTGCCTTGAAACTTCATGTTGGAGCAAGAGGCCCCACATTTACATTTTGCACTGGGCCTTGCAAGTTCTGCAGCCAGTCCTGCTGCTGTACATTCATAAGTCCATGCATTCACAACATGCTTAAGAAGCACACATTTATAGACAAGAGTGCATACACTGCACACAGACACAGAAGTACAAATACGTGCACACACCTCCCCACGTCCAGCAACATTCCCCTCATCCCACATGCACTCTCAGTGTAGCACGCACACATGACCCAGGGGGCTGTGGACACTCACACGTAACACTCAGACACGTGAAGCTCGCCTGCTGCCCATTGGCACCGTTCAATTGACTTAACTTCAGGGGGCAACAGAACAAAGCTCTGGGGCCCTGGCTGGGAGGTGTGCATGGAAGGGATGTGCACAGGGCAGGGCTGGGAGGTGTGCATGGATGGCATGTGCACAGGGCAGGGCTGGGAGGTGTGCATGGAAGGGATGTGCACAGGGCAGGGCTGGGAGGTGTACACGGATGGCATGTACACAGGGCAGGGCTGGGAGGTATACACGGATGGCATGTGCACAGGGCAGAGCTGGGAGGTGTACACGGATGGCATGTGCACAGGGCAGGGCTGGGAGGTGTACACGGATGGCATGTGCACAGGGCAGGGCTGGGAGGTGTACACGGATGGCATGTGCACAGGGCAGGGCTGGGAGGTGTGCATGGATGGCATGTGCACAGGGCAGGGCTGAGAGGTGTGCATGGATGGCATGTACACAGGGCAGGGCTGGGAGGTGTGCATGGAGGCTGCAGCTGAGCCCCTAGATTCTGTTAAACATCTTGTCTCGTTGTCAGGCCTTGCTATCTGATCCTTGGTCCAGAAATTCCAGACCCCTTATTAGCAGCAGATGTTCAGACGTGTTTATTTCTCTCCTCCCCTCCCTTCCCAGCCAGATGTGCTCATGAGAGTGGACACTGTCTTTTGCCCACCACCCCTTCAGCCCCCGCTGTGTTCCCACCACACCCCTCTCAAGCCAAGCAGGGCCCCAAGGCCTGGAAACTCTTCTTCCTCAACTTTTCTCCCCCTCCCCCGCCACCCCGGGGGAGGCAGTAATCTGTTAGGGGCTACTAAAGAGTTAATCAGGAAACAAATCAGCTCTAAGGGGTGTCTACTGTGCACCGTGCCCAGTCCCCGTGACAGCACCCACATGAAGAAGGAACAGCCACCTGAGTGGAACCAACAAGAACCTTGATTTCGCGCTGCTGTCATGGCTCAGTGGTCGAGTGTCAACCTATGAACCAGGAGGTCACAGTTCAATTCCCGGTCAGAGCACAAGCCCGGGTTGCAGGCTCAATCCCCGGTGTGGGGCGTGCAGGAGGCAGATCTCATCATGGATGTTTCTATCTCTCTCTCTACCTCTCCCTTCCTTTCTATAATCAATAAAAATATTTAAAAAAAAAAAAAAAGAAAAACCTTGATTTTGTTGGAATTCTTACGCGGGCATAGATCGCTCAGATCCAGACACTTCCTCGATTTACTGAGACAGAGAGTGAGACGCTGAAGGGCAAAATGGCTTGGGCAAGAGTTGGGGCCTGTGGTCGCTCTGATATGCAGCCCCTATCTCTGCTATGAGACCAGATGTAGCGCCGTCCTTCCCCGCCTGCCGCACCTCTCCAGGCTCAGCTGGTTCCCACTCCCCAGGCGGGTTGGAGACCAGCCAGGGTGGGAGATCTGGTCACCAGGTGCCCCTTGACTGGGAGGAGGGGGTGAAGCAAGGAATCCGGCACCCAGTTCCCATACTAACTTCACTATGTACCATCTGTGTGACCTTGACCAGGGCCCTACCTTCCCTAGCCTCAGTTTCCCCATCTGAAAACGGGCTTTCTCAGAGCTGTTGGGGGAATGACATTAAATAAAACGGTGGGTGTGGGGGCTCCTGGGAACAGTACAGTGACGTGAAAAGCAAAACTCTATTTTCATTGGCTCGATTCATGATACCCAAGTGGGAAATGAACGTAGAACAAGGACTTCATCTTGGTGGTGACCAGACAAAGAGGCCTCCAGCCTGGACCACGTCTTTGGGGAGGGTAAGGCAGACACCCTCCCCATGACCAGGACTGGAGTCATCCCCCCTCCCCTAGGTACCTGCCTTGACCGTTGCGGGGTAACTCTCCCCCAGGAGAAGTAAGAGTGAGCTCCCTGACACGGGAGAACAGAAGGCACCGGCTGTGGCTGCAGAGCAAGGGGAGTGGCATTGCTGCACCTGTGCCCTGCGGTCCCCAGCCCCCCAGCCGCTCCGCACTGCGCCCTTTCTGCGCACAGCTCCTTCCAGGAAAGGAAGCGTTGGCCGCCAAACTTAGTAGGTACACACCAACTCCTGATTGGCTGGCCCAGCCCCGTGCCTGGCACAGCGCGGGGCAGCGAAAACATCTGTGCAAGAAATGTTTGAATGGTGAATCTGGGGTCTTCCCACACCCTTGACTCATCGTTGAAAATCTACCCAAAAAGTCCTGCATGGCAGAGGCATGCCCAGGCGGCGGGGCCCCCGCTCTGGGAAGAACTGAGTCAAGGCTAAAAGGAAGGGTGCCCTTTCAGACGTGCTGTCCTGGAAGCGTCTCAGACGGTAAACAGATGACCTTGTCCTCCGATGCCTGCCCCCTCCGCAGGCGCAGGGTCCAGCTCTGACGCGGACACCTCTGCAAATATACTGTTTCCATAGGAAATGAAACCCCAGTTTGTTTTCCCTCCGAGGCAGCGCTCTGTAATTTCCAGCACGGCCTGTGCAGTGTCAGCATCCAGGCTCGGGACCTGCGGGCCAGCGGCTCCTCCCAGGCCGCTCGCTGTGCTGACCCCGAGAGGCCGCCACGAGGCTCCCCTCCCAAAAGGGCCTCCAGAGGCTGTGGGCACCAGCGCCCCCTCCCCCCGCCCCCCGCCGCTGCCCCACTGCACAGGGGTGCCCAGCAGAGGGGTGGAGCCCGAGGGGAGTCTGATGGCCCTGGAGGGAGGTGTGGGGGGGCAGGGAAAGAAGTGGGGGGCTGGCAGGGGCTCATTTCCAGTAAGAAGTGGGAGGGAGAAGAAAGGTCTGAGTCTGGCAGCCTGGGCCCCAGCCATCCGTCACAGACGATTTCTGGCTGCAGGGGGAGGGGAGGCTGTTGGAACATCAGCCTCTATTGTCTGAGCTTCATCAGCCTCGATTGTCTGAGCCAGGGAAGCAAAAGCTGATGGAGAAGGGCTTGGGAATGTGTGTGTGGCGGGGAGGGGGGTTTGGAGAGGGGGGGGTGGAACTGCTGGACAAGGCAATGGTTAGCTTAAAAGCCAGGATGAGAAGAGGATGGAGGGGCTGCCCTTCCTAGAAGATGCCCTGCTCTCTGTCCCCATCCCGCTCATTAGAGGCTGGGAGGAAGGTCTCTCCCCCCCCACCCCCCCCCCACCCCCATCCCAGAGGTGATGCAGCCTTCAGGAGGCTCGGAGCCAAAGGACCCAGCCAAGCTGCTGGATCCCTGGCCCCTGTGGCTGCAGCCTGGGCCTCCTGCCCCCTGCCAGGCCATCAGGAAAGTTCCCTCTTCAGCCCCTGGGGTAACAGGGCCCCAGAAGGGGAGCGTGAGGCTGGGGCTGGAGGTTGGATGCCTTTGAACGAGGCTCCTGACCTCACTCTCGCCCCGAACACCTGAACACCCGCGTCAGCAGCGCGGGGCGTGACCGGAGCGAACGCCCACTCTCTCCTCTTCCAAGGGGCTGTGGGCGAGGCGAGGAAACGGGTGTGAAAGTGCTCGGCCGCGGGAGCCCTTGTTGTTGTTGTTACTATTATCTGTGGGGAGAGTTTCACTCCACCCCGAGTTGAACCCCAGAGCTCTCCACGCCGGAGCCCCAGCCACAGGGCGGGCGGCTGCCTCTGCTCGGGCCCAGTTCCCCGATTACTCAGCGGCGTCCACCTGGGAGGCTGCAGCGCCCGGGCAGGCGGCCCAGGCCCAGGCCCAGGCCCAGGCCGAGGCCGGGAGAGGAATGCTGGGAGGGAAACAGGATGTGGCTCTCCCCAGATTGGCAGCCATGGCCACTGCTTTCTGGGGACCCAGAGGCCTGGGAGCCAAACCGTGGAGGCCCGGTGGCCACCGACGCCGCCCTCACCCTCCTGCCCTTGGCCGGGGCAGTGGGAGGCCACGGCCGCGCGGCCACCTCCCCGTGGCACTGTGCGGTTAGCAACAACAGTCAAACCACTGACCTGATTTTCTGCGTAAACGAGAAGATAATAGGGCACTTCTACGTGAACGCACACACACACACATGCAACCGCGCAGTGGAAACTTTCTCTGTTTCCTGGACAGGAACCCAGCCCTGAGTGGGGGGGGGGGGGAGGGGGAAGGCTGAAGCTTCTGTGCCAGGAGCTTCCTGGGGTACAGAGCGCAGTGTTTACCTGCGGTGGGGCAGGGCTCCCCCGTGGGGACAGCGCCTCTGCCCTGATCTGAGTCTCTGAGCTGCTTTCCCTTCTGGGCCGGCCGCTGGGGCAGGGTGGGGCCGTGTCCCCCACGATCCCTCAGCTCTCACACTGCGCTGAGCCCCGACAGCGGGATCCATGAGAGCCTCAACCCCCCAAATCGCCTCCGAGTCCTGGGTGGAAATGTCTGCCAGATAAACAAAGGTCTCCCCCAAACCCAGACGCCCACAAGGCCTCAAATACCTCGCAGCCTGGCTCTGCCGCGTGTAGGCCTCGTGGCGAGTTCTCCGTGGTGGGTAGCTGCTCTTCTTCTTCGTCCCTGTCCAAGGGCGCGCCTTCCTCTGGCCCCCTGGGACAGCGCCCACAGGGGTGGCCGAGTGGGTGAGCTCAGCACCGGGGCCACCCACCTACCTGTGGTCTTAGAGACGCACAGGGTCAGGGCCAGAAGGGACAGCAGAGGTCGCAGGCCAGCTCCTTAGGGACATGCCTGGGGCCTGGAGAGTCCCTGCCCCGACTCCCACTCACCACCTGGCTACTCGAGCGGGTCCTCAGCCCACGGCACCAGCAGCACCGGGAGTTGTAAGAAGGGCAGACGCTCGGGCCCAGACCTGCGGGATCAGAGTCCGCATTTTGACAAGACCCCGAGGTGACTCCTCAGCCCAGGCCTAGGCCTCCTGGCAGATGCGTTCTGCCCACAGCGCCGCCCAGGAGAGCGTGCAGCCCGCCCACCTCGTCACACGGCCTTCCTCCCCGAGAAGAAGGGTCCGGAGAGTTTGGCGGTCATTACCTCGGAGCGTCCTAGGTTGCCTGTGTTGAAGATGGGAGGATGCAGCAGCCCCCTCCTGGGCATGGGGAAGCTCCTGCCCTGCCTGCCTCTCCCCACCTCCTCTCTACCTTCCAGACTTTGCCCTTCCTGAAGCAAGGGGCAGTGGTGGGCAGAGGGCCAGGCACAAGGTCTCCTCTGGCCCGACCTACTCTCTAACAGAGGTCAGAGGTGACCCAGCGCTCCAGTTCTGCCTGCCCCTGCGCCTAGGCTTGGGACCCCCGGTTAGCCCTGATCCGGAGCCCCTCAGTGGGCTCTCCAGGCCCCCGACTACAGCCTACAGCCGACACCTGGGCCTCACTCCCCGTGGGCAACCAGCACTGCAGCTGAGCCCCAGCTGGCTTCAGGGAGGGGAACTGTGTTGGCTGAACTGGAAAGCCATTAAAAGCTATCAACACCCTTCGGGTGTGAATATCTGTTGATTCATTTATTGCTATTAACATCCTAGTGTGAATTAGTTAGTGGGTCTCTCTCAGGGGGCTGGCAGAGAGAGGGATGGGACATCTGGACGGGATGTTTTGACAGGAGAAGCTGGTCTCAGGAAGGAGGAAGCTCAGGTCCAGCTAGTTCCCTCCCCTCCTGCTGCCCCAGCCCCACCAGGGTAAGGGATGCAGGAGCAGCCTGCACCCCAGAGTCCTGTGCCTGGGGGTGAAATAACCAGTTTCCTGTTTTCTCATCTCCTGGCCTGGGATTTCAGAGGGGTTCCATGAAGAGGGGGACAGCCATAATATTCTCCATAACACTAGGTAGCTAAGAGGGAAGAAAGGAGGGGGGAAAAGGAAGGAAGGAGGGAAACTGACATTTAAGAGGCGCCTAATATGCGTGGGTGACTGTGCAAACTGTGTAACCATTGGCTCATTCCATTCTCACAACACTCTAGATCGGTGCTATTATTATTCCCATTGTATAGTCAAGAAAACTGAGGCCGGAAGGGGCTACTAATGTGCACAAGGTCACTAGCTGCTAAGAAGTGGAGCTAGGATTTCAACCAAGAACTGTCCACTTCTCCCACTCCCTGCCAGGTCTAGAGCGGAGACGAGAGGAAGGAGGTGGGTGGCTCAAACACGTCGCTCATCATGGACTTTGAACAAAACTGACAAAATGATCCTCCATCCTGAAGGCTCTTCCCCACTCTCTCTCCTGCCAGATAAGCAGGAAGGCAGGTAAAGGAGCCCCTAAGCAGTGCCACTGGCTGAAAAGGACAGGGGTGGCCTCTCCGGGCTGAGCTGTCCGCAGCAACGAATATCTGCCCCTCTGCCCCTCCCCTGACCCCTGCCTGGTCCCAATATTTAGGAAACTATATGTATTGAACGAAGTGATGAGAGAGCCAGGGTGGTTATCTCATTTCACTATGAGCGCTAGGTGCTCTGATCCCATGTCACTTTGAGGAAACTGAGGCCCAAAGGAGTTTACCAAGGTGGCCCCAAGTCCCACAGCTGGGGGGTCGGATGAAATAGGGGCCACATGAAATAGGGGCCACATCCTAAACCTACAGGGCAGCCTCCCAAACTCAGAGACAGAAAGTAACCACACAGGATGATCTGAAACTAAAACTTGTAACTAAAAGCCGTTCGTGGTGGGTAATCATAACCTAGGCCGGAATTTTTCTCTAACAAAGGTCCATCTGTACCCTAACTGAGCCTGTTGTCTTTTTTTACACCTACAGTAACATGCCTTTGGAATATCAAAGTAATTTCCTTTTTTCCAGACCCCCTCCAAGCACAACCGCCAAACCAGAGCAGAGGCTGCAAATCCCTTCGTTGTTATTGTCACCGTTAATTGTTAACCTTAATCGTTAACCGTTACCAGGCCTGTACCCACAAATGTAAAAGAAGGAGGTGTCTATTCGTTTTACTTTTCATCCAGAAATCTCAGAGATTTCCCCCTTCGCTCTCTCCCGCCTCCCTACTCCATCACCAATGGATTTCATGTAACCCCCTGACGCCTCCTCCTTGGGTTGTAATGTATAAAACAGGTGCAAGCATCAAACAGACTGTCAAATTACAGCGGGAAGGCTGGGGAGTGTTGGGGAGCGGGGAGAAAGAGATCAACCAAAGGACTTGTAGGCATGCATATAAGCACAACCAATGGACACAAGACACTGTGTGGGGTGGGATGAGGGCATGCGACAGGGGTAGTGGAGACTGGGGGAAGGTCAATGGGGGAAAAAAAGGAGATATATGTACTACTATGTGTAATACTTTAAACAATAAAATAAAATTAAAAAATAAAAATAAATAAAGTGTTCTACAAACAGCCACATATACAATGTTGTGCACTTTTCCACTTGTTATTATACCATAAACGGTTAGTGTTATTGCATGTACTTTGAGAACATACAATGATTATGTAAGTTCCCATCAAGTGGCTGATCCATAAATTATTAAACAATTCCTTTCAATAAATAAATAAATAAAATATCTAAATTTGAAAAAAAAATAAAATAAAATAGGTGCAAAACTGCCCTTCTTTGGAGCGTTTTTCTCGGCCCATTGAGATTTTGCCTCCTGGCTGGCTCAAATAGACTCACAAACATTCGTACAGGTTTGGACATTTCTTACGGGGACAGAGGCAAGCCCAGGCCTCTCTGGTTCTCCCTCCAGGACCGCAGTCCTTTAAGAGTGAGCCTGCCTGGATTCTTGAGACCAGGAGCTGTGTCTCCTGCTCCCAAGTCTCCCGGCCCCTGGAACGTAGTCAGTGCCGGTCGGGCCTGACTTCCGAAGGCTGGAGGATCTCACTACCGGGCGAGGGCAGCTGGGCAAGTGTGCCCCACAGAAAGAGCAGCCCGCCAGTCACCCTCGTATCCCTCCTCTGCTCAAACCCTCGCCAGGCTCCACAGTGCCGGCCCCATGAAACACCACTTCCCATACAAGCTCTCCCCCATCTCATCCCAATACCTACCAGCCTCAGTGCCCCATGCCTTCCTGTCCTTCCCTTTGTTTCAGCTCAACTGGACTGGTCTGTGCTCCCCCAATGAAGCCTGCACTTCCCTTTCTCGCCACCGTGGCACATGCTCTTTGTTCCCCCTGAAGTCCCGTCCCAGCCATCACCACCTGTCAGATTCCCATGTGTCCCTCGTGATCCATTACTAGTGCCACCCAAGCAACATTTCTCTTTTTAAAAAAATATTTTATTGATTTTTTACAGAGAGCAAGGGAGAGGGATAGTTAGAAACATCAATGTGAGAGAAACACCAATCAGCCGCCTCCTGCACACCCCCTACTGAGGATGTGCCCACAACCAAGGTACATGCCCTTGACTGGAATTGAACCTGGGACCCTTCAGTCCGAAGGTCAATGCTCTATCCACTGAGCCAAACCAGTTAGGGCTCAAGCAACATGTCAACGGTGAACTTTCCTTCCTTTAGTTCCCATGGGCCTCCTTCACAGGGTTTATAGTCCTGGAAAGCTTATCTCATCGCCCCAGGCCACTGTGAGCTCCTGAGTGCAGAGTCCCGGGCCAGCCCCCGGTGCACGGCAGGGGCCTAGCAGATCTGGGTGGAATTGAATTGTCACAGCATCTCTCAGGAGACAGATCTTACACCTAGAGGGCTGCGGTGGCTTAAAAATGAGAGTCAGATTTCCTGGGGTGCGGGGTGTTCTTAAGCAAGGCTCTGCCCCTCTCTGAGGCTGATTAGAGGTGCCAGCTCTGCCACCGGGAATCATGGGAAATCTGGGAACAGTGAGCACAGCCAAGGAATGTCCCACCCACAGCATCTGGAGCCACTTCCTTCCTGGAGGGAGAACAAAGTAGAAAGAGGAGATCAAGCCTCTCCCTGCACCAAGGGTGTGGAGGGCTGGGCCCTGAGTGGGCAGACCTCCGGGAAACTAAGCTTCCAGGTGACAACTGGGGGACCTGAGGGCCCCTGGGAGAAGGATGGAGATGGGGCCAATCAAAGACTCCTTCCCTTCCTCTTCTCTGTTTCTTCTATTCTCTCCTCCACGAACCCCAGACTTCCCCCCCACACACACACACACCCTTCTCTTTCTCTTTCTCAGACTCCTCCTCCCCCGTCTCTCACTCCCTTATCTCCATGACTACGCATTCCCCTGGACCCCATTGCAGAAAGGCCACGCGTGACTCCGAATCTCCACCCCTTATCTTGACATTCCAAAGTGGCCTTGGAAGCCACATGCTGAGGATGGCACAGCTGTTAGCAACCTGGTCTCTGAATGAGCCCCACTGGTATTTCCTGAGACCACGACAGGAGCAAGCAACAACCTTCTATCATCTCTAAGCCATTGCTCATTCTTGGGCCAATTTGTTACACCTGTTAGCCTACCCTGACCACTACAAGCAACTGCTGATTTACTGAGCACTTCATATACGCCAGGAACTATACCGAGTGCTTTTACATTTGTTATCGCAGTTAATCCTCACAGCAATTGTACATGGGAGCTACTGTCAAGTCCCCGTTTCATAGATGAGAAACTGAGGCTTAGAAAAGGTTAAGTGACTTGGCCCAAGTTACTCAGTTAATAAGCTGCATTCTTTTTTAAAATATGTTTTTATCTATTTCAGAGAGGAAAGGAGAGGGAGAGAGAGACAGAAATGTCAGTGATGAGAGAGAATCATTGATAAGCTGCCTCCTGCACACCCCGTACTGGGGATGGGGCCACAACCCGCACATGTGCCTTGACCGGGAATTGAACCGTGACCTCCTAGTTCATAGGGTGATGCTCAACCCCTGAGCCACGCCGGCCGGGCATAAGCGGCATTCTAACTGAAACCAGAGTGCACAGCCAGCTGGAGGGAGCTGGGTACATGTCTGACATCCTCCCCTAGATTACTGTCACCAGGAAGGTCAGAGTGGTGTTCCGGTCAAAACCTTCCCCCCTGCAGAGACAAGGGTCTGACTCACACTAGACATTTTTCAATGCAATTGCTTCTTGCTCCCATTTTCGGAAAGCCCACTAAGTGCCACAGAGAGTGGGGAGCACTTCACATAAGTCAACTCTGATCATCACCGAAGCCCGCCAGGTGGGTACTGAGCTGGTCTGCAGGCAGGCTCCGGGAAGCTAAGTGACCTGCCCAAGTAGCCAAGCGTGGAAGCATCTTGGTCTGCTGAGAGGTCCCCTTCATCCGCCCCCCCTCCTTTGTCAGGCCACCTCCGACCTGGGAGGCAGCTGGGGATTTCGAGCAGGGCAGGGGAGGGGATGGAGGAACGCGTGTGTGCGTGCCTGTGTGCGTGTCCACAGGCACGCACATGTCCTCCATGAGTACATGAGTGTTTCTATGCTTTCCAACACTCCGTCTGGTTTTCATTTCTTCAGGGAAGGGGGCGGAGTATGACGAAGAGTGGAAGGAAAGAGAATGCCTCGGGCCAAGGAAAGGAAAGATCATAAAACATCAAAGTCAATACAAACTCTAAGCATCATGGCCAGCCCTTCTGGTTTAACCCAGTAGGAAACAGACCCAAAGAAAGGGACTTGCTCAGAGAGTTGGGGTTAAAAGTGTCATTCTAAACCCCACCAGGCCTCTTTCCCCCAACCCCTCCGCCTCAAAGCCGGAAGAGGCCAGAGCACCCACCGTTTCATGGCTCAGCTCAGGGGTCACCTCCTCCAGGCAGCCTCCCTTGGCATCTTTACCAATCCCTGTTCTGCAACGGTTCCCTCACTTGTCTCTCTCACCCACTGGACTGGGAGAGGGCAGGGAACAGGTTCTGTCTTTGTCACTCTTGCCTCCCCAGACCTCAGGACACAGGGCACATAGCAGGCACTCAATAAATATTTGTGGGACTGAATATTCAAATGAGTGACTGGATAAACTGAGTACAGCATGATGATTATACATGCTACTCTACAGAACAATAGCCTCACGCCACACGGTGCTTCCATTTCTCAAAACATATAGTCTCAACGGAACCGCATGAGGCCCCTGTGACAAGAAAAGTGGCATCAAGTGTATGCACACATGTAGACACGCAAACCAGCACATGCAGCGCCCAGCCATGTACGTGTACAAATGTTTAGAGACACATAGACCCATCCCCCACTTGCCAGCCAGTGAGGAGGAGGCCAGAACGTGCTACTTCCTGTTTTATCTGCAGAAACAGAGGGCTCCCCCACCCCAACACACACACACACACACACACACACACACACACACACACACACACACACACACCTGGTTCCTCCCAAGTGCAAGGCTGATTTTCCCCTTTAGCCGGGGGAGAACAAAAGAAAGCTGGTTGTCCACAAGGGGGCATCCACAGACCATCCGACTCAGTGTCTCAAAGCCAAGATCACCACCTACTTGGCCTCAGAGAGACAAAGGATCCACGGGGGAAAGTGAGGCGCCTGGGTGGGGTGCTGTGCAGGAACGCAGAGGAAGAGATGGTCGGCCGCTGGCAAAACAGGACTGAGCGGTGGAAACCGAGACTCGGGCACTAAATGAGAGGAATGGTGGTGAACACTCGCTCTACTACTTATTCAGGGCTTACGATGTGCTGCCCACGTGCCGATGTAATCGCTATCCATGTGATAACTCGTTTAATCTTCATCTCACCTCTGCGAGGTTCCGTACTTCTATAGTTCCTGTTTTCTAGGTGACCAAACAAATGTCTCAGAAGGACTAAGTAACAAAGCCGGAACTGGAGCTCAGGACCGGCTGTCCATAGTTGATGCTGCTCACTGCTCACTCCGTGCCCTTGGCATTAGACCTTCAGACCTCCCACTTCTCAGCCCAGGACTCCACGCTGGACCCCACTTCCCTCATCTCCGAGCCCTCTCGGGAAGTGTTTGAAGGGCCTCGGAGCTGATTTCCTAGGAATCCATCACTGGTTGCCCTGAAGCTGCCCCCTCTGAGGCCCTACATTGTTGCTGTTGAGTTGGCTTCACTCCTTGGAAAGCCATAAAGCCATTCCCAGCAACACCCATACAGCTGCTCCTCTTCCTTTGGCCCAGCCATTTCGTTCCTGGGAACTCATTCCAAGGAAATAATTCCAACGGAAGCCAACTGTTATCTGCGCAGACGCATGCACTGAAGTCTTTCCTTAAAGGTCAAACCCTGGGAACCAGGCGAGGGACGTGCTTGAGTGAACGAGGACATCAGCACAATGGGCAGCCAGGCCTGGTGACCCACAGCCGCAGGACCGTGATGGGAACGGGGAAATGCTTCCAGACAATGTGTCACCATCGCACTCCCACCTAACCAGCTAATTCAACCAATAGTGTTTACCAGAGAGAAAGAGAGAGAGAGAGAGAGAGAGAGAGAGAGAGAGATATTCTGTTCCTGTTCCTGTTCAAAATAGACTCCGAACCTCCCCTGCCCCCAAAGAAATGGAAGAAAAGCTTACACGCAACAATAACAGCAATCTCTAATGAAATCATTCTTGGCTTTTGAGTTTCCAAAGCCCCAGGTCCTACTCATCTGCAGGATTTCCTGCGCGTGATTTTGATGATTGGCCATCAGTGATTTCCACCTCTCGCACAGCACTGTGCTACCTTTCTTCATATTAAATTCTGCAAAGACAGCTGGGGTGGGTTCTGTTTCCTGATGGACCCTGACGGACCATACATACACAGGCACGGACCCTGATGTACAATATCTCCCCCATATTGATCAGGGACCAAAAGAAGACTTCACAATTAGTATGCCTGCCATGATTTCGACGTACAGGAATATGTATTTAGATAGTGACACGTATGCCTGGCCTTTTCCGAACTGTATTTTGTATTAGTTACCTATTGCTGCCGATAACCCTAAGGCTTACGTGTCTTAAAACAATGTCTATTATCTCCCAGTTTCTGCAGGTCATGAATCCAGGTGCAGCAGCTTAGCTGGCTCCTGTATTTCAGGGTCTCTCGGGCTGAAATCGAGGTGTTGCCTGGGACTGTAGTCATCTCAAGCCCCGCCCCACCTTCAGCCCTCCCCCCCCCCCCCAAAGCCTCCCCTGCCGAACTCCTGAGCTTTCGGCCTCAGCTTGGGCATCACCTCCTTGCAGAGGCCTTCCCTGCGCCTCCAGACGAGGTCAGCTCCCCTCCCTGGAGATTTCTGATTCAGACCAAAATAGCATTTTCACCAACCCTCCTCCCCCCCCCCCCAACTCCATGGAGATTTTTTAAACAGTGCAAGTTTGGGAGACCCTATGCACAGCTGTCACAAGCTCTCATAGCTCTCTTCCTTCTCCCTTCTCACTCGGAACACCTGGAACTGATTAGCTAGTTCACTAAAGGGCCGGGCCCACATCTGTCTTGTCCAAGCCCAGTGCGGGTCAGAGGGGAGGGCAGGCTGGAGGGAGGTGGACATGCAGGGCCCGTTTAAAGTGGGGTGGAGTGAATGAGCCCGTCGCTTCTGATGTGGGCAGGAGAGGTTGGCTTGGCTGGGGGCACTGCAGGACATCCAGGGGGTAGGAACAACAGTCAGGTGCTAGGGGAGAGGCAGGGGGCCTGGGACTAGGCGAGACCTTGCAGAGCTGCTGCAGGAAAGCAGGGTGTTTGCCCTCCTTCAGGTGCAGGGCGGGTGGCCCACAACCCCCCTGTTTGGGATTACAGTTGGGAAACCGGAGAGTCAGGGTTGCCAGATTTAGCAAATCAAAATACAGGGGCCTGGTTACATTTGAATTTCAACTAAGTGACAAAGAATTTTTTTTTTTTTAGACTAGATATGTCCCACATACGACACGGGCGCCGTGTGTTTTGTCTGGCAACCCTGCCAAGGAACGAGTGGAGGCTGAGGCACCAAGGCCGGGGCCCATGATGGTCCGCAGGGGGTTCTGGGAAAAAGGACACGTCCTAGGGCTCGCCTGTCCGGACAGGACAGGCCCAGCCACACTGCTCGGGCTACATTATTCTACCAGCTCAACACTGGAAGCAACTTGAGCATCCTTCCAGGGGAGCAGATCTGTTTCCTGGGGCGGCTGTCACGGATGCCACACACTGGGGGGCCGAAAGCAACAGAATTCATTGTCTCACGATTCTGGAGGCTGGAGGTTCAGCAGGGGCCAGGCTCCCGCTGAGACTCGGGTAGAATCCTTCCTTGCCTTTCCCCAGCTTCCTTCCGGCGCTGCCCACCAATCCTTGGTGTTCCTTGGCTTATAGAGCCAGGCTCCGCCTCTTTCCTCACGTGGCATGCTCCTGTGTCTCCATCTCTTGTCTTCTTTTAAAGACACCAGTCCTATTGGATGAAGGCCCACCCCAATCAGGCATGACCTCAATCACATCTGTGAAGATCCTATCTCCAGGGGTTAGGACTGCAGCATATCTTTGGGGGGGGGGACACAATTCAACCGAAAACAAGCAGAATGGATAAATTAGACGTTGATACATAGGAGGATGTCTGTTGTGGATTTTTTATTTTTAATCCTCACTCAAGGATATTTTTCCATTGATTTTTAGAGTAGAAAAGAGAGGGAAAGACAGAGAGAAATATTGATGTGAGAGAAACGCATTGATTGGTTGCCTCCTGCATGCACCCTGACCAGGGCCCAGGCTGGGGAGGAGCCTGCAACCCAGGTACATGCCCTTGACCGAAATTGAACCTAGGACCGTTCAATCTGCAGGCCGACACTCTCTCTACTGAGTCAAACTAGCTAGGGCTGGATTTTTAAGTTTTAAAAAAAAGCAAGGTAGCCTGGCTGGTTTTGTCTCAGTGGTTGAGTGTCGACCTATGACCTGGGTTCGATCCCAGGTCAGGGCACATGCCCGGGTGGTGGGCTTGGTCCCCAGTAGGGGGCATGCAGGAGGCAGCCGATCAATGATTCTCTCTCATCATTGATGTTTCTATCTCTCTCTCTCCCTTGCTCCCTGAAATCAATACAAATATATATTTTTTTAAAAAGCAAGGTACAAGAAAAAAACATGATCCCCTTTTTTGATCTTAAAAAAACTTACCTATGAGCCTTTACATGTGATTATTACTTACTCATGTATTCAGTCAACAAATGGTTACTGAACTCCCACGAGGGATACTGCAATGAACTTGGCAGGTCCCACCCCCGCCCCCTGGAGCCTACAGTTACGGATGCAGGCTGCTAAAAGGACAGACATCTAGCCATTGTTCCTATTCCCAAGTGAGCTTGGAGGGGGAAAGGGAAAGATGTTTTCTTCTTAACGTGTTGTTTTCTGCAGTGCTTGCATCTTTATAGCAAGCGTGTTGTTATTATGTTTAACCTGTTTGCAGTCCGAAAGGCCAACCCTTTGAAAGCTTTCCTGTTATGCCTCTCCAAGCACTGTGGCTCTGACTCAGTGGCACCACCACATGTGCAAGGGTGAGCGAGGACTACTAGGAATGCTATCCACAACCCTCCTGCTCACTGATGAACATTTTATTAAACTGGAGAGTGAAATGTAATTAGAGATCTGTTTATGTGTTTATTTGACGTGCATCTCGGCCACTGGACTCTGAACTCTAAGTTGGTGAGGTCATATTTGTTTTGTACATATTATATAACCAGCCGCCAGAACAGGCTCAACACGTACTAGCTACGTGGTACAAGTGCGTGAAGTGATTGAAAGACTATCAAAGCTTGGGATGGCCCCTCTCCATCATCTAGTCTAACCCACTCATTTTATAACTGACTAGAGGCACGGTGCATGAAATACATGCACTCGGAGGGGGCGTCCCTCAGCCCGTACTGCACCCTCTCGCAGTCCGGGAGCCCTCAGGGGATGTCCGACTGATGGCTTAGGAGCGGGCCTAAGCCATCAGTCGAACATCCTTAGCGCTGCCTCAGAGGCAGGAGAGGCTCCCACCACCGCTGCTGCACTAGCCAGCCAGGAGCCCAGCTTCTGGCTGAGCGACGCTCCCCCTGTGGAAGCACACTGACCACCAGGGGACAGCTCCTGCATTGAGCATCTGCCCCCTGGTGGTCCGTGTGTGTCATAGTGACCGGTCATTCCGCTGTTCGGTTGATTTGCATATTAGCCTTTTATTATATAGGATAAGATTGAAGTCCTGAAAAGTCAAGCCCCAGGGCAAGATAGTGGTGGTGAAGCCTAGAAGAACCTTCTTGCTCTCAATCCAGGCTCTTATCTAGGGGGAAAAAAAAGTGATACGCATTTTATAGTGAGATGGAAAGACATAGAATCCGTTAGGTACAGAGAAGTACTGTCTAATAAGCATCAAAATTTTAAACGACTGTTTTCCTCTCACGGTGGCTTTTTCCACGGGGGTGTGGGGGCTACGTATTCAGCAGATGTTGGGGTTTGCGGGTGCTAATCACACCCCTCACTTCTCCAAGTTCTGATCCAACTGAGAAATAGTCACCGGAGACAAGGAGGGATTCAAATGTCAGCTTTATTGCTGGTGCAGATGGATTGGAGGATGTGGCTTAGACCCAAGGCCCAAACGGGCTTCCTTTTGCTCCTCCCTTGATTTGACCCCCACCCCCGCCCACTCACAGCAGAGCAGCTGGACGAGTGAAGGCTGCCCTGTGCTCATTGCCAAGAGGCAGGAGCAGCGAGAGCACGTGGGTTAGGTCAGTCCCAGAGAGAGAGCCAGGAAGGGGCTGGGCAGTGCACACTCGGTACCTGTTCCTAACCGCCCGAGAGGTCACTCCTCCTCTCACAGGGAGGACCCAGGGAGGGGGGCCAAGAAAGTCGACTGTTTTCTCCCCAGTGCTTCCAAAAGGGTGTAAGTTCCTGTTTGACGGGCTGATAGGAGGAGGGTGGGAGGCCTAATAGAGCCTAAGGACGGCCTTCAATGGACTCCACACCTTCTCACAGAATCTGAAAGCCTCTGCTCCAGGACGCAGCTCTGAGGTTAAAGGTTGCATCCATCGGAGGTGAATTTGCTGGGGGGAGGAAAGGCAGAAAATTAAACGATTGGTACATTACCCTAATAAGGGATCTATTTTTCTTACGCAACAGGAAATGCAGAGGGAAGCAATGCTGGGTGGATAGGAAGCTCCCTCTGGCATTCTGTTGCACCATCGCTAGCAAGTGGATGCTGTCCTCATGCCCATAGGATGTTTTTCCCCTCCACTTCTAGGCGTCCTATTTACATTCTGGGCAGGAGGAAGGGGGAAGGGCAAAAGCACAGCTAAGTCCCTTTTCTGGAAACTCCGTTCAGCATGCGTGTGTTTCCTTGTTGGCCAGAACTGTGACACTCGCCCCACCTCTCTGCAAGAGAGGCTATGAAATTGAACTTCTAAGTTGGCACATTGAATTATTTCAAACAAAGGAAGAATAATGAATGTTGGACAGCAGAATGACCTGCCACAAAGGTCACGCAACAATGATGAAAGAAAACACAGAAAATATTGTCAAAGAATTGCTTGCTCTTTTTTTTTTTTTAAGATCTAAATGGGTTGATTTGTTTTGTTTTATTCTTTTTGGGGAACATTGAGGAAAGAGATTATTCCCTGTGCAAACACTTTCAGATAATAAAAACATAGAACACTTCGTTCATTTTACAGAGCTAACATAATCCTGATACCTAAATCTAACAAAGGAAAAACACACACGAAATACACAGTCATTAATAAAACTGCAACACCAAGCTAAGTTACAAGCTGACAAAAATCCCATGTTTGCCCCTGTCTTGGTTTCTTCCTTGTTTTATGCAGCACGTCTTTAAATAACGTCCCAAAAAAGAATATGTGAGAAGTAAACTTTCTTAGTCCTTATGGATCTACAAATGTCTTTGATCTGGCCTAGTACCAAACAGTTCATCTGGGTATTGAATCCTAAATTGAAAGTCCTTTTCCATCAGAATTTGGGAGGTATTTTTCCATTGTCTTTTGGCATCTAACACTGCTGGTAAGAAATCTGCTTTTTATTCCTTTATAGGTGATTTTTTTTTTTTCTCTCTCTTAGGAAACTTTTAGGAGATGTCTTCTCATGTCCCTGGATATTCTGAAATTTCAGAATTTTTGTGTTTTCTTTATGTTGGGGGCTTGAGGAGCTCTATTAGTCTGAAGACGAATCTTTTCGGTCTGGGAAATTCTGTTTAATGGTTTATTTGAAAATTCTCTCCCCGGCTTTCTCTCTTTTTCCTAAAATACTTATTAATCAAACATGGACCTCCTTCGTAGTTTTATTTTCTGTCATCTCATGTTTTTTCTAATAAAATTTTGTTTCTTTCATATTTTGCTTTATTTTCTGGGTGATTACTTAAACTTCCAACATTTCCACTGAGTTTTCATTATATTTTTATGGCCAGGGGCTTTTTTGTTCTCTGACTGTTTCTTTTTCATAATCTTGTTTCACAGGTCCAAGGTCTTCTTGAAGTCTCTTTTTAAGTTCTCTCTTACCTATAAGCTGTTTCTGTTTCCTCAGGGGTCTTGCTTTCCATTCGTTTATCTCAGTCTTTCTATCTCATATTTCAGGTTTCCTCAAAGAGCTTCTGGCTTATGGTTGCCCATTCGTCTTTCAGAATAAGGCAGTACAAGTTTTCTGGAGGCTTTGTGTACACAGATAAGAGGAGATGAATGGCAAGCTTTGTTTCAGAGTGAGCTGATCTTTGTGCTTTGGAACTCTTAAATGTCAGCCTGCAACGTGTTTTATAGTCCAGGAGGCCCCCTGAGAACCCTGCGCTCCTAGTCTTGTTTGGACAGTTTAATGTCTTTAGAGACCCTCCATTTTAGGGGGGAAAGGGCAATAAAGGGTCATATCTCAACACTCTGTATACAAGGGTTAGGGAGGTTTATGGTTCCATTCGTAGACTTTCAACTAAGCCCCCATTTTCAGCCCCATATTCTCTCCCCACCCTCCACTGCACCCAGCATATCCAAGGCTCAAGCTTCTGTGAGCAGGCCAGCTCCCGCCTCGGCTGCAGACCCTGCCATGTGCATTACAGACCGCAGCTCCCTCTGTCCTGCTCCCTCAATCACCACTCCTCCTTCAAACCCCAAACTCCTCCAAAAACTTGTTGAAATTCCTCTCGTCCACAGATGCCCTACTCTCAAAACGCCCCCCCCCCTTTTTTTTTTTGTTAATCCTCACCCAAGGGTATTTTTTTTTCATTGATTCTTAAAGAGAGTGGAAGCGAGGGGAAGAGATAGAGAGAGAGAGAGAAACATCAATGTCAGAGAGAGACATTGATTGGTTGCCTCCCACATGGGCCCCGACCAGGGCCAGAGATCGAACCTGCAACCGAGGTACATGCCCTTGACCAGAATCGAACCCGGGGCCTTTCAGTCCACAGGCCAATGCTCTATCCACTGAGCAAATCCAGCTAGGGCTCAACTTTTTTTTTCCCCAAAAGATTTATATGTGTATTATTTATTCCTAAGACGTTTCCAGAGAAAGAAGAGATAAGCCCACATGCATTTAATCGTCCACGGTGCACGATAGTCCCACCGGCCTCGTGATGGAGGGCAGTAGGCAGGGGAGTGTGCTCTATTTCACAGTTTTCCATGGATAAACCCGAGCAGACTGTGTAATCTTTTTAATCAATGACACATTTACAATAAATTCAGAAATATGCACAGAGATGGAAGGAAAACTTTTTTTTATTACATAACACATTTGAGCGTGTGTGTTGATTAAAACACATTTTAAATACGAAGCTAAAATCAGCCGTGTCCCTAAAGCACCTTCTCAGAACCCTAAACGTTTCATAGAATATATTCAGGAACCACTGGTCTAGTAAAAAGAGCATGGAATTTGGAGTCAGACAAGCCTGGTTCAGATGCTGGTTCAGAGCCATCTGTTCTCTCCAAATGTTAGTTTCTTCACCAATACTCACCTCCTTAGAGTACTGAGAGGATTAAATGAGATAATACTATACAGGCAAAGCACCTAGCACAGAACTGGGTGATCAGTAGGTGCTCAATAAATGCTAACCACTATTCCTCCACCCCACTTCATACTGAGCTACTCACCATGCCCCCACTTTGTTCATGCTTTTTCCACCTCACCCCTCAGCCACTTCTTTTTCTTTTCTTTTCTTTTTAATATATTTTTATTGATTTCAGAGAGGAAAGGAGAGGGAGAGAGAGTCAGAAGCATCAATGATGAGAGAGAATCATTGACCAGCTGCCTCCTGCACACCCGCAACTGGGGATGAAGCCCGAAACCCAGACATGTGCCCTTGACCAGAATCAAACCCAGAACCCTTCAGGCCACAGGCTGACGCTCTATTCACTGAGCCAAACCAGCTAGGGCACTCAGCCACTTCTTGAGTGCCTGCTTAGTCTTCAAGTTTCAAATCAGACATTCCCACATTTACAAAGGCTTCTCCAAGCCTGGCCAGTGTGGCTCAGAGGTTGAACGTTGACCTCTGAACCAGGAGGTCACAGTTCGATTTCTGGTCCAGGCACAGACCCAGGTTGCAGGCTCGACGATCCTCAGTAGAGACATGCAGGAGGCAGCCGATCAATGATTGTCATCATTGATGTTTCTGTTTCTCTCCCTCTACCTTCCTCTCTGAAATCAATAAAAATACATTTAAAAAAAAAAAAAAGTCTTCTCCAAAACTCCAGGAGATTCATTGTCTTATCTTCTGTGCCTCCCTGACACCTGTTCACACATCTGTGGTAGCTTCAGTCTCTGCAACAGCGAGAGCTGTGCACACCTCTGTCCCTCTGGGCGAGAAGGATTCCTTAAAGGCAACATCCTGATCTCACTCTTTCAGGGGCCCTCCGGTACCCAGCATGGTAGCTGGCACATAGTAGGCACGCAGTAAATGATGGATTCTAATCGAATTGCAACAAACTAAACCAGATCGTGGAAAGCCTGAACCAACCGCCAGGCTGAGACACAAAAACCAAGCCGTGACCCAAACAGACAGATCCTAACTTGTCCGCCGTGTCAACACCTTGTTCTTTGCTTGCAGGAGTTTCTAAGCTGTTGTCATAATGACCTCCGCCCCCAACCCTGCCACTTTGCCAAATGCAAGCCAACACGTTCAGCTCCACGAGACAGAACCTTGGTTTGCCTCAGCCTTGGTCCCGCCCCATGAGACAGAGTGAGGAGGACCAGACAGAGCGCACCTGGGTTTATGGGAACCCACTGGGCGGGAAGATCTTTTCATTCTTAAGGATGAATGTTTAGCTCTGGGGCTGGGCTGGGGCAGGATGCTTTCTCTGTTATTTCTGTTATTCTTTTCTTTCGCTGCTTAGGTAGCACGTGGCAGGAGAAAACATCTTGGGCACTGACCTCTCCCCTCTCCCTCCCTCCACCTTCACCTCCCACCCAGACAGAGTCCGGCCATTAGTCAGGCTACAGAGAGGTATGACACACTGTGTGACCAGGACCCTGTCCTGGGGCCTCGGGGTGGAAGCACACCGCCCACACGGGGAGTCACTGGTCTAAGGAAGCATGCAAAGTGCCTGTCCTCAAGGAGCCCCCAGTCTAATGGGGGTGGGGTGGGGTGGGGAGGCAAAGTTCAGTTCCAGCCCTCCAGTAGCTCCCAGGCCGATGTGATCACACCCACACCCAGTCTGATATGGAGGCCGACACACAAGCATCACCCATCATTGAGCAGACACAGCACCAGCCATGGTGCCTACTGTGTGTCCCTGCTGTGTGCCAAGCATCTGCCACTCACAAGGTCATCACCCAGTGGTCCAGTCTCCAGGCTGGGCTACCATCCAAGATGGCAACCAATAAATAATCATTTCAAAATAACTCCATGTACTTGAGTTCCTTAACCCCAACAAAGGGATTTGTAGATCACAGTGATGCTCCTTACATCTTTCTCTCGCTCCCTCTCCTCGCTCACACATCATGGCTGCTCTCAAGCCTCCCTCCTCTTTTTGTCTTGCCCCTGGTCCTTTTTCTTCTCTTTCCTCCTAATTCTGCATCCCATTCGCCTAAGGATTATTCTGACAATCGGCACCCTCCTCAGAGGCTGAGGGACGCCGTGAAACTGAGTAAGCCCAGCCCGAATTTGCTCCAAAAGGCAGGGAGCAGGGAGCAATCGGAAAGGAACATTCACACACAAGTAATGTCCTTCCTTTCACACACATGTTATCTCATTGAAGCCTCACAGCCTCTTCATAGGGTTGATGCTATTTTCCTTAGTCCATAAACAACAACAAAACAGAGTTTAGCAAGTAACACGTGACCCAGGGCAGGCTGTGGGTGATGTGAAAGGGACTTGAACCCATGACTCTGACTTCCGTCCCTGGGGAGACTGTTCATTGAAAAGACAAATGCCAGTTCGCAGGGTGCCCGGAGTGAAGGGGCTGGTGACTCAGGACTCTGAGGGAATGCTCTGCGGAAAACACTTTCCAGGGTGTGGCCGCGCCTCGGGACCTCAGGACATTTTTGTGTTTGTGTCTGGGATGTAGGTGAGGCGACCACAGGGAGTTCCTCTCGGCCTTGGTCCACTGCCTACAGCTCACAGTGCGGGAGGGCATTCCAGGAGGAGCCACTCCTCTGAAGAGGCTCAGGAGCGACTGTGAAGATGCCCCCCAGCCTGAGGAAGACACCCAGGGCCTCCCGCCGAGGGTCCGACTGGGCCAGGGACCCCCAGGGGCCGGGATGAGAGTATCACTCACTCAGGGCATCTTGTCACGAGACCTGAAGGCTCTGTCTTCGAGGCTGCAGAAAGTGTGCCCCCCTATTACAGGTGAGAAGACTGAGGCCCGGAGACGTCAGAGCCAGGCTCCCACCCGGACCTCCTGACCCCAGCACCCCCTGCAGTCAGCCCAGGCTGCCCCGAGAGGAGGAGACAGCGCTGTATCCCACTCCCATGCCCCCACCCCACCCAAAAATGACACCTCAGACATGCCCTTGACACTTCTCTCCTTTCTTTCTGGGGCCGCCAAGCGACTCTGGACCTGGGCTCCTTGGGATGGACCCCAGGGAACTGGTGCTGCTGGCTCCTTCCTCGGGGTTTGGTAGGACAGGGAACTCAGTGAGTGGGGGGATTCGGGCGATGACAGCCCCCGGGCAGGTGTCCCTCAGGGACTTTTCCCTGCCACACCCCATCACCAACAACTGGAGTCCTTCCCCAAGTCCCCGGAGGAGGTGAGAATCTAGCTCACCAGATAGAACCTTTGGGGGGGAGGGGGGAGGGGCAGGAGGATGGAGGGGCTGAACCGTTGGGGTGCCTATCCCTTTCCTCATTGCCCAACCCCTTCAACTGGATTAGCCTCTACTTATCTGTTTTATTAATCTACACGCATTGGCAAACTTCTGTTTGCGGAAAGGGCCTGGCATCCTAGGAATTTCTTGGGAATATCTTTGTACGGGGTTTCTTTGTGATCCTTTTCCGTTGTGCGTGTTTAAGTTGGAATTTAGGAGGAGGTCCCTAGGCGGGGGCCAATGGTGGGGCTGCCCAGAGCCCCTGGTGCTGGCCAGCAGAGCCCCTTCTCCCCCTGCCCCCCCGCCCCCCGCCCGGGGCAGCTCCTCCTCCTGTCCCCTGGTCTGTGAAGCTGACCTTGAGGCCAGGCAGGAGGCAGGGAGGGAGCCATGCTGTCAGCACCCGGGCGGACAGGAAAACCAGCCCCGAGATCAGAGGCCTGCACTCCATGCGTCCCTAGGAGCCCCACACATCCTGCCCGTGTCCCCAGGCACAGCAAGGCCTGGGTCCCGGGGCTTAATGGGGAAGCACCTTGAAGTGAGAACACGCCCCACAGACGGGGGTCCTGCTAGAACCACCCACAGCCCTGGGCACCAGGAGGAACATGGGGAGGCAGCCCAAGAAAACCAGCCCCACCATGCACCATCCCCTACATCCGGAGGGGCCCTCAGAGCCTTTTGAGGGGCATGGGGGGCAGGGAGGTTACTGTCAACAAGGTCTCTGGGAGGGAGCACTCCTCACAGCTGTTCAGGAGCCCGTTTCAAGGAAAAGAAACATTCCCATCCCCACTCCAGGGGGGAGACCCAGGCCCTACCTGGGGGGCGAGAGGCGGGGACTGGGCTTGCTCACTGACACATCTCAGGGCTCCTCCACGATCCCGCCCCCAGCGAAGGGCAGGGCTGTGGGGGGTGGATGCCTGAGTAAGCGGGGTCACTGTGCTTCCAAGGAAGGTGACTCAGGCAGGAAGAGGAAAGAGACACCCCCGGGGTCGGACACGCCCTCACCTGGCCTAGCGGCACTGGGGAGACCCCTGTGCCCTCTCATACCCCACTGCGTCCAGGAAAAGAGCCTTTGCAAAGGGAGACAGGCCCTCAGGGCTCAGGGGAGATTGGCGGGCAGGGGGGCGCGGGGGGGGGGGGGCCTGAATCCTGCAAATGATGGTTCCTGCCTTCTCCCAGAGCGCAAACAGCGTTTGCAGGAGAGCACCCGCTACAGGTGCCCACACTCCCTCTGGGCCTGAGCCTTGGGGCACGTGCCATTTGAACCTCCCAGAGTGCTTTGCACTTACATTCTGGCCTACCTGGCCGTCGTTTGTCCTCCCAGAGAGATGCGGGCTGCCTCAAGGCAGAGCCCAGCCTGACTCTGGCTCCCCAGGGCACTTAGGCAGAGCATACTCCCGGTGGGGGTTTGAAAGCATTGAATGAACAAATGACAGAGGAAATACTGTATTACTTCAGGCCAATCACGTGATGCACCTCCACCACCACCCCCCTAAAGGGGCTGCCTCTTGGAGCTGCCACAGCCTCGAGACTGGTCTCCCAGCTTCCTCACTTGACCACCACCCCATCCTTCAGCCATCCTGCAGCCACATGAGCTTTCCAAAGTGTGCCATCACCATTCTTCAAACACTGCTGCTTCCCACTGCTCTTGGGATAAATCCAAAATCTCCAGCCTCGGCGGTTGTAAGCCCCTCATTCTTTGGGCACCAGAAGTGCTTAGTTTTCTTTTTTTTACAGATTTTTTATTGATTTCAAAGAGGGAGAGGGAGAGAGAGAGAGAAGCATCAATGATGAGAGCAAAACACTGAATGGCTGCCTCCTCCACTGGGGACCGAACCCGCAATCCGGGCATGTGCCCTGACCGGCAATTGAACCCGTGATGCTCAGCCTCTGAGCCACACCAGCCAGGCTCGCTTAGTTCTCTTTGGTTCAGTGGATGCTATTGTTCCTACCTCAGGGCCTTTGAATTGCAGTTCTCACCACCTGTCAGCTCTTTCTCTTTTACCCTCTCTGCCGCTTTAACTCCCATCATCTTCGGGTCTCAGGTTGTCTTGGTCTTGGGGAAGCCCGCCCTGGTCCCCAGGGGCACACATTCTCCAGGTAGCCTCGAATTTTCCTCTGTCACATCTTCTACAGTTGATCATTAGACTTCGCATGGTTATTTCATTCATGTCTCTCCCCCATCCCCGTTCTCCGGCCCCAAAGACCATCAGCAGGATGTGGGCCGGTGTCCCGCAAAAGGACACACCTGGCCCAGAAATGCCCTGCACCCCAGGGGGCTGAGATTTGGGAAGTACTTGACCAAGTCAAGAGGTCAGCCCCGCCCTGTTGCCCAAAGGTGTGGGGAGGAGGACCTGGGGTGTGCCTACGCACCCTGAAAGAGAAAGCGCGGGAGTATTTGGAGAGAGAGATAAGGTGGCCGAAGAGCAGGAAATGAGCTCCGGGCAGCTGTTGGCTGAGGCGGGGCAGTTTAAAAAGAAAGCTGAGATCAAAGCCACAGGAAGTGGGCTGTTTGTTTCAGCAACGGAAGAATCTGATCAAAGCCACACTTTCCTGTCGGGGTGGGGTAGGCCATTCATTCACTTATTTGCTGGCCATTCAACAAATACCAACAAATATGGAGGGAGCACCTGTCTGTGCGCTGCCTGGGGACTCCGTGGGGAGTAAACCTCTCCTGAGGTTACAGGCAGCCTGCTTAGGGTCCAGGCCAGTGTTCAAACCAACCCATTTAGTGAATCACAGCCAGAATTTTAAGAAGTGAAATGCATGGTGGGATGAAGTGCAATGGAATGGCATGGAAAACACCAGTGGGTGTGTCCCACAGAGTAAGGATAAGCGTTGCTTCAGTCATACACAGGCATAGGTCATGTTATCGGGCTTCACAGACTGTGATTTTTACACCTTGAAGGCAAAACCCTCCCCCGGCAAAGAGATTATGGCTTGCTGGAGGTTCGGAGGACGGTCAGCATTTTTTAGCAATGAAGTATTTGTCAGTTACGGTATGCATATCGTTTAGACATCATGCGATTGCACACTTAATAGACCACAGTGTAGCGTCGACATAAATTTTATATGCAGCGGGAACCAAAAAATGTGTGGGATTCGTTTTAGGGCACATTCCTGCTTCGGAGAAAGTCCTCTGGCAGAGTTGCAGGGTTGCAGTGCCAAGGGGACATGGACAGGGCACTGACCCTTTCTGCCAAAATCATCCTACACCGTTTCCAGAACATTCCGCCGTCCCCTGACTCATCTGCAATTGATTTAGAGTGATAACCCAAGATCTCTAACTTCAGTCCTAACTTTTCTTCTGGTCTCCAGATCCTTATAACAACCAACCATCACCCAGATGTCTCCTTTTGGATGTCCCATGAGCACCTCAAATCATCAAGCCCTAAACTTACCTCATATGAATCCCGACCCCCACCACCAAGTCTACAAATCCAGTTTACGCTTGGGATGAATGGCACCACCATCGCCCAGTCACCCAAGCCAGAAACCAACTCCCTTCTCCCCATCACTCACAAGCTGTCCATCACAGTCCACCAATCCTGTTGCTCCCCCTTCCTCTCCATCGTTGCCCAGCCTGAGGGTGCCTCACCCCCCTGCACCCACGTCACTACATTGGCTCCCTGGCTGCCCTCCCCAGCCCCATCAGGCCATCTCTGATGCAGCCCAGAGAACCTTCTGAAACACAGATCTGGTTGTGTCAGTCCCATGATCCTTCATGCCTCCTCCCTCCCTGAGGATGAAGTCCAAACCCCTCTGCGTGGTATAAAGGATTTCACATCCGGAGTCACCCCCTAGCCCACTTAATTTCCCCTCGCCATCATTACCTCCACCCCACCTCCTATGCTCCAGCTACTCTTAGTCCTCGGTCCCCTTACACACACCTATTCCTTTGTACTTGCTGGACCCACTTTTGAAACTCAATAACCTCTGCTTTGTTCACCTGGCCTACCCCCTTCTAGTTCCAGCTCAGCTCTGCCTCCGCTGGAAAGCCCACCTTGATTTCCCCCACATGTCCACCGTACCTTACCCATCCTCCTTTAGAGCGAAGACTCCATGAAATAGTCATGGTTTCACTGAAGATCTGCCTCCCCAACTAGCCCGTGAACTTCTTGAAGGCAGGGACATGATTTCATCTTCATCTCCCTGGCACCGAGCACGTAGACAGCCAGACGGCTCCCAGAACATCCTCAATAAGTAATGGCCAACCAACGAAGTGACTGGGCTCAGGGGACCTCATTGGTGACAGGATGGACGGTGACTGAGCTGAGATGGGAAGCTGGACCCTTTCCCACCCTCAGGTCCATGTAGGGGACACATCCTGTTAAGATGAGAGCCAGCGTGGACTAGCCCTTCTCCTACCAGCCCGATGCTCCTGAACCCTGTGAACAGGGCCTGGGCTGTCGTCACCGTCATGGGGACAGGTGCGCTGAGCCGCCCACACTCTCAGGACCAGAGGCAGGATCAGATCCACAGCCAGGCTTGGAACCTGCAGAGCCGCGAGTGTCTGTCGCACTAGCCGCTGCAGACAGCCTTGGCTTCAGGGGCATCTGGCTCTACCCATGTGAGCCCAGTGGCCCGTGACATCAGGGGGCAGGTCTGCCCTCTCCCTGGGTGACTCGGGACACGTCGCCGTCTTCCTCTGGGCTTCAATGTCCCCACCTGCGAAATGGCAACTTGCACCAGGTCCGTTCCAGCTCAGAAACACTTACATGTGTGATTTCAACTATGATCCCACCAAGAAACAGGTCTGCGGGCCAGGCCAGGGGCCAGGGGCGCGGTGCGGAAAGAACACGGTGTTGGGGGAGGCTGCCTCTGCCCAGCCTCTGCCCTTGGTACCTTGTGACGCTGGCTGAGTCCCTTTGCCTTCCTCGGTTTCCTCATCTGTAAAAGAGAATGTGTAATGGCAGCCCCACCATAAAACAGCCGTGAGAAGAAAGGCGGCGGCTTATGAAAAATGCCTGGCGCAGTGCTTTACCATAACCGATGCCATCAGCCTGTGGTTCCCTCCCCCGGGTGCTGGAAGGCACCTGTGAGTGCTGGGTGCCTCTCCAGCTCAGCCTGCAGGGCCTGGAGGCTAGAAAATTCTACCCTCACTCACCTGGCCTCCTCGCTCCCCACCCCCGTCCGTGGCTTCCCTCTCTGCCAAGCTCGGCCCCCTGCCTGGGTCTGGCTGAGGGCAGGCGTGGGTGAGCGTGGCTAGCCACAGATGTGACCACCAAGATCCCAGGCCAGAGTGGCAGAGTCCAGAGTCACACTGAGGTCTGGGGGCTCCGAGTCCAGTGCTCGTGTGGCCAAACAGCAAACCCCCATGAGGCACAGGCCCATGGGCTCACTCCCTGTCCAGGCACCCTCCCTCTGTCCCCAGGTGACCCCGCGCATTCCTGTGGTTTGGGGCTTGCTGGTGCGGTGGCGGCTGCGACTGAAATCTTGGCACCCTCCCACCAGCTAATGGGGAGGGGGCTCCCGGGGCCAGATTCTTCTTCAAATGAGATTCCCGTGGTTTCCTCGGCCGAGGCGTCTGTGGGGCAGAGAACAAACAATGTGGAATTAAAATCTCTCTGGAAAAACAAACGTGGAATTAAATTTCTCTGGAAAAAAGGCTCCACAAGTGAAGGCCTAAGCATCTCTCCGGGCGCAGGGCCCACGTCACTGGTGCCAGGCTGGACTCCCACTGCCTTCCAGGCTCCGTGGTTGAGCAATCCCAGGTCCTGAGGCCATGCGCCCCTTCCCCCCACCTCCCCACCCTGTGTGACCTCAGAACTGTCACCAGAGAAGGGCTCCAAGTTTTTCCAGACCCTGACCAGAGACAGCTGGGAACCCCGAAACAGGAGCATCCCCCTGGGACCGGTCCGCACCAGCTGTAGGTGGTGCTGCCACCGCCGCTGGGTGGGGGGTTGGGGGAGCGGATTTCAGGATCAGGTGGCAAAGACTAGGGGATGTGGTGAGACTGGCTGTCACCCTGAGTCCCCAGGTCCCAGCAGTATATCCTAGAGTGACAGACCCCAAGAGGCACAGAGAAAGCCACCCGCTGACTTTCCCAGCCCAACACCAGCTTAGAGCCAGTCAAGAAAGGGCCCTGCACATGTAGAGTCTCCACACAGTGGAATATTATTCAGCCATGAAAAAGCATGAAGTACTGATACATGCCGAACACAGGTGAGCTTCGAAATCACTAAGCTGAGTGGAAGAAGCCAATCACAAAAAATCACATATCGTATGATTCTATTTGTATCAAATATCCAGAATAGGCAAATCATTAACCCAGTGGTTGGCAAACTGCGGCTCGAGAGCCACAGTTTGCTGCTCTGTTGACTAATGAGTTTGCCGACCACTGACGTTTGCCGACCACTAACCTAGACTCTCGATTCCAATAATTACAGGCTGTTGTTGTTCCTTGTGATTAAGCCCCTATCCCAGTGGTCGGCAAACTCATTAGTCAACAGAGCGGCAAACCATGGCTCAAGAGCCACAGTTTGCCGACCACTGCATTAACCAATTTCCCGGGAGTCCAACTCCAGAGTCTAGACTTTTTTTTTTATCCCCACCTGAAGATGTTTTTCATTGATGAGAGAGCAAGAGAGAGAGAGAGAGAGAAACATCAATGTGAGAGAGAAACATCAATTGATTGCCTCCCATACATGCTCCGACTGGGGATCGACCCCACAACCTGGGTATGTAGCCTGACCGGGAATCGAACCTGGGACACTTTGGTTCATGAGACGATGCTCCAACCAACTGAGCCACCTCGGTTAGAGACAGAGTCTAAACTTTTAGCTCTTACACTATGTTGCCTCACAAAATCTTAAAGAATTCAAGTCCCCGACTCCTCATCGGGGGTCAGACACCGTGTTCACCAGGCTGCCACTGTGTGCCCACTCCATGTTGGTGACTTCGCATATAAAGACTTCTTTCTTACACGGATGCAATGGCCGTGGCCCAGGCCCCTTCCACTTACCAGTACTGTAGAGAGGGCCCTGACATCCTCCCCTGAGCCCTTCGCATCAGGCCATCAGACAGAGAAGATAGTGAGCCAGAGTGAGGTTTTTTAAAAAATATATTTTATTGGTTTTTTACAGAGAGGAAGGGAGAGGGATAGAGAGTTAGAAACATCGATGAGAGAGAAGCATCGATCCGCTGCCTCCTGCACACCCCCTACTGGGGATGTGCCTGCAACCAAGGTACATGCCCTTGACCAGAATCGAACCTGGGACTCTTCAGTCCCCAGGCCGACGCTCTATCCGGTGAGCCAAACCAGCTAGGGCCAAAGTGGGGTTTTTAAGGGTCAGACTAGGACGTGGCATGGTTTACATCTCTTTGGCCACATTGCACTGTCCAGAACTCCGTCCGCAGCCCCATCTAACTACAGGGGAAGCTGGGAGATATAGTCTCACTTTGTGCCCAGAAGGAAGAGATCTGCATCTGGGGAAAAGACAGCATATGCACAGGCATGGATGCCACACCCTTTGACCACATGGCTCCAGGCCGGCTGTGTGTGAAGAGCTGCAGGTGCAATCAATGACCTCAGAGCTAAGCTCGAGACATGAAAACAAGGGTGTGGGCGCAGGCGGGGCCAGAAAGGTGTGAGAGCACTGAGTGTGCTCTTACTCACCTGCCGGGCTTAGCAGGAGGCCTTGAGTATCCAAGGAGTTCAACTCGAGCCCAGGGCTGCTCGGGATCACACACAGTCCTCCCCTCCTCTCCCTGGCCAGGGACCCCCTTCTCCAGGCCAGGCCCTGGGCAGATGGCCCAGCAGCGGAGGCTATGGCTGCTCCTGGTTAGGGGTAGAGCACAGGCGCTGATGCCCCTGGGTGTGCCCCTATACCTTCCCTCTCTCAGGGAAAGTGAGGGCCCAAGCAGGGCAGGCTGAGGGTGACAGTGCTGAGCCCCAGCCTGTCTGGTTTTGGACGCAGGTGGCTGATTTTCTTTTCAGATTTAACTCTGAGGTGTACGAATCAGTGAACCATGCCCAAAGCCAAAGACAAGTTATTTTGTCCAGAGAGGACACCCGACATACCCCTGAGCAGAGTGATCCAGACTGCCTGTCATAAGGGAGGAAGGGGCCAGGAAGGAACGGGACACTAATAAGAAACATGTTCACCCTAGCCGGTTTGGTTCAGTGGTTAGAGCGCCAGCCCTCAGACCGAAGGGTTGTGGGTTCGATTCTGGTCAAGGGCACGTACCTCGATTGTAGGCTCGATCCCCGGGCCTGGTCAGGGTGCCGGCGGGAGGCAACCAATCTCTGTGTCTCTCTCACATGGATGTTCCTCTCTCTGTGTCTCTCCTCCTCCCTACCACTCTCTCTAAAAATCAATGCGGGTGAGGATTAACAAAAATTAACGGAAAGAAGCATGTTCACGCCGGCCCTAGGCGTGGACCGGCTTCCCCAGAGAGCACCGGGTCTTGGGACCACAGGACACCTGTCCTCTTGGGGGCTGCACTGACCAGCCTGCACGGCCTCCACACGCCTCTGTCAGGGTCAGGGGAGGCCCTGAAGGCAAGGACCTGAGTTTCAGTTGAGCACTGTCACCACTTGCAATGGTCCCCAAGCAACGGCCCCTCCCTCTCTGTGCCTCAGCTGACCCCATTGGTCCAGGGAGATCTGACCTCCAGCGTGAAGTTCACATACCCTAAGGCAGTGGTCGGCAAACTCATTAGTCAACAGAGCCAAATAGCAACAGTACAACGATGGAAATTTCTTTTGAGAGCCAAATTTTTTAAACTTAAACTATATAGGTAGGTACATTGTTATTAACTTAATTAGGGTACTCCTAAGCTGGCCTTTGCTAAAAACTCAAGGGGCCAAAGAGCCGCATGTGGCTCGTGAGCCGCGGTTTGCCGACCAGTGCCCTAAGGCAACAGAAGGACCCGCTGGCATGTGGAAAGAAAATGTTAAAAACCAACGTACACATTTACGTGTATTTCTGTCTAAAGTGGGGAAGTTCAGCTCTACCAATAGCTAACATCCAGACTGACCTGGGTGCGTGGTGTGTTTTTGGCCAATTGTGTCCCCCCACATTAGTCAGCGTCGAGGGGGAAGAGCAGAGAACGTGGGGGCAGCCTCCTCACTCTACTGCTCAATTTTCAACACATGGTGACATACTGCCATTTACATAGGCCCAGGTCAGTGGAATTTGCAGATTGTAGTGTGATTCACACTAAATAAATCCACCTTTAAGAAGGACAAGTGGCCTAAAATGATCTCTGTAAAGAAACAGCAAGAAAATAGCACTTCACCTTAATCCTAGGACATGATTTCACCTGATGTTCCAGGGAGGGGAGACAGGGCTGTCTGTGGAGAGCTACAGTAGATGTCATTCCAGAAATGACATCTTTTCATCAGGGTAAAGGTGACATTTAAACAGCTGTTGGGGGAGGACCTTTTTTTGGGAGGAAAATAGGATGATTTGGAAGTAAAGTTTCAAAATGTTCTCATCGTTATATGATTTTGTTGTTGAAAACCTTGTGTGTTCCCAAATCTTTTATAGCTACCCTTACACACACACACACACACACACACACACACACACACAGAACAAAAAGGAATTTTTTAACTCGCTTATAAAACTCTTCCAAATGAAGTGTTTGAGTGGGTTTTAAACCCATTTGCTAAAAGCATTAAAATGCAACATATTCCAATTTCGTGGTGAGGACAACTGACTGACATGAGAGAAGACAGAAATTTGAAAGTCAATTCTGAACAAAACTTTTGCATAATGGGTGGATGGCATTGAAAATTAACAACTGAATGTCATGATTTAATGAGCCAGGCCCACAATGCATTGCATCCGTCTGGGGGTAGGTATCTTCATGAGGCCCCCTCTTCAGCTGTGACAGCCTTTAACACTGAATACTGAAATAAACCAAATTTAGTCCCAGACCTTCACGTCGCTCTTCCACAAAGTGTCAAACCAGGATTTTCAAAAATAAAGAAGCACATTTAATGGCATTGCTCTCATTGTAAGAACAAAAAGGGATTTTATGCCATTATTAAGTGAAATGCCATAAAAATTACTTTAAAACTGTGTTTGTTACATTTTTCATTTTTGTTTATATAGTTTTATAATGTACATAATATACATAATGGATAATTAATTTATATAAGTAAAATGTATATAATGTATTTGATCATGTACATATATTTTTTAAATGTGCATTTAATGTATATTCATGTATCTAGTTCATGTACATAATGTATAAAACTCTATGTATGTAATTTATAAATAAATAGATGCCAGGGGTGCCTGCTTAACATTTTTTACCGATGATGTATGAACAATCAAGTTTGAGTTCAAGGGCGTCTGGGCACCTCAGGGCCCCTCCAGCTCTGGTATTAGAGACTGCAGGGGACCCACCCTGCATAGGTAGGGCATTCATAAGAAAGACATTCCTGGATTGGGCCTCACCTAGCACGCAGGTAGAGTTTCAGGCATGCACATTTTTAAAAAGTTTTTTTTTTAATTGATTTTTTAGAGAGAGAAGGAGAGAGAGAAAAACATCCATGTGAGAGAGAAACAATTGGCTGCCTCTTGCATGCAGGGAATGAACCTGCAGCCTGGGCCTGTGCCCTGACTGGGAATCGAACCAGCAACCTCGTGCATGGGACGCCCACTACACCCAACCCACTGGCCAGGGCCAGGCATGCACATTTCACAGCTAAGACGTCAGAGGTGCAGAAGAGTAAAATCTGAGACGTGTTCCACCTCCCGTGGCATCCCCATCATAAAGACCAGAATCTCCTCCCCTGGAGTAATCCCCTCACTCTCCTCCCCACCCCTTCCACTGCCACAGGAGAGGGAAAACGAGGCTTCCCTCCTGCTCAGTGGGAATCGATGGCCCTGAGAGGGTCTTTCCTGGTAGGCCCAGCCAATTGGCCGTGGAGAATAAGTGTAAATTCAGGCATCCAGAGTGCAGTCTGGCCTTTTACCTGCTCTGCTCTCTCTGCACCGTGATGCAGAGCCTGGTTTTTAGTCACCAGAATTCTCACTATCTTCTCCGTTGGGAATCGCTGCCTCACATACTACAGATAGAGCCAAGGATGTTCAGGAGCCTAACCACCCATGTCAGTTCTCTGCCCCATCGTAGCAAAGAGCTTCCCTTCCCCAATCTTGTGCATCTGTCCCAACCCCAAAGAAGAGAGAATCCCAGAAAAAGTCAGGCCTGCATCGCTGCTACCCTCACAGGGGGCTCATCACCTGCCTGGAGCAAAATGATTGTTCTTTGGCACAAATATGTTCATGCCATTCCCTCCCTGCTCTGCTTGGAAACTTCCTCTGGAGAGTATGTGCTAAGTGAAATAAGCCAGGCAGAGAAAGGCAAATAACATATGATTTCACTTATATGCAGAATCTAAAAAAAACAAAAGAAACAAACGAAACAGAAACAAACTCATAGATACAGAGAACATTTTGATGGTTGCCAGGTGGGAGGGGCTTGGGAGAGGGATGGATGAAAAAGAGGAAAGCATTAAGATGTGCAAATTGCCAGTTATAAAATAGTCATGGGGAGGTATTCCGCACAGGGAATATGATCAATAATACTGTAATAACTATGTATGGTGTCAGATGGGTGCTAGCCTTATGGGGGCGGCCACTCCGTAAGTTATATATATATGTCTAATCACTATGTTGTACACCTGAAACTAATATTTATTGCATGTCCACTGTAATGGGAAATTTTAAAACAATTTTTAAATAAATAAATGAAAATAATTTTTTAAAAAAAAAAACAATGCTTCAGCGTCCTCTGTATCTCCATTGCTCACAACAGAAAAGCCAGGTTGCTTAGGCCAACCCACAGGTCCTTCTCCCCCCGACCCAGCCCACCTGCATCAGTCACCGGCAGGAAGCAGAAACCGCACCAGCTAATTTCAGCGGAAAGGAATTTCGTGCAGGTAATTCAGCACTTACTAAATCACTGGGAGGGTTAGCCCAGCAGGCTGCACCTGCAGGAGTGTCTCCCAGAGACACACGCAGGACCCACCTTGGAACTGCCCCCTCTGGCATCATCAAGAAGATAAGGAATCAGGAGCCACCCAGACTCTGCTGCCTGCAAGAACCATCACTTACCGAATACCAGGGTCAGGAAGTCACTTCAGCAACAACCCACACCTGTGTGCTGGGTGCTGGAAGGCAGCTGCCCAAAAACCCAGTGTCTCCATAACCGTGCAGACCGGCAGCAACAAGCCACTCCCCAGCCCATGTGGTCGACAGAGCCTGCTGCCCAGCCAGGGTTCCAGCGGCAAGGGAGGGTGAGAAGGACAGCCGTCAGGAAGGCTCACCAGGGGAAGACAGAATAGAGGCGAAGCTCTACACACATTGTCTTTCCAAATTCTTCGTCCAACGCTCTTCCCACACTCACCCTGAATCCCAGCCACATAGATCTCTCCAAGGGTCCCCGGAACACCCCAGGCTCTTTCTCACCTCTCTGACCACCCCCAGGCTGGTCACCCGCCCCCTCCACTCCGAAATGTCCTTCCAGCACCTGAGATACTTTCTCTGACTCCCTCAGGCAGGGGTCACTGCAGCCCAAAGTTGTCCCAAAAAACATAATGCAAACCACAGAGGTAAATCCAAATTTTCTAGTAGCTACCTACATGTAGTAGGTTGAATAGTGGCCGCCCCAAAATATCAAATCTTAGCCCCTGTCACTCTTACCTGATTTGCAGCTGTCGTGAAGGATTTCAAGATGAGATTGCCCTGGATTATCCAGGTGGGTCCTAGATGCCATCACAAGTGCCCCGACAAGGGAGAAGCAAAATGAGGGAATAGAGGAGAAGGTAACGCAAAGAGGAGGCAGAGACTAGAGCGATGGGGATTCTGGGGCAGCCACAGGAGGTGGGAGAGGCAAGGACCAGATTCTTCCCTGGTTATATTTCATCGAACCCAGTATCAACATCATGCTATCATTTCAACGTGTAATTAATATAAAAATGACGAATGAGATCGCTTACGTTCCCTTTTTCCATGCTAAGTTTTTGAAATCTGATTTGCATCTTACTCCTATCACAGCATCTCACTTCAGAGGAGTGGGATGGCAGAGTTTCAACAGATTGTTTAAGGCCGTCCGTTGAGGTCAAGTTACAGAGTCCGTGATGGAGACACATTAGGAAAGAGTGTGAAAGCAAAGGCTGTGTGCTCCGTGATTGACAGGAGCGGCAGGGATTGGGTAGGGGGTCCCCCGGAGAAGGTCCTCCAGCCTAGCTCCAGCCTGAGCTCAAAGCTCCGTTCCCAGACCAAAAAGAAAAAGAACAGACAAAACCTGTGCGCAGCCTCCATTCCCATGAGCCCCTGTGCTGCCCAGGAGGGCCCAGCCCGGACGGCCCGGGAGGCGGCTCTGGGAAGGGTCTCCTGCCCACGGCCTTCCCGCCTTCCCAAGGTCAAGGACTTCACTCTCTGCAAGCTCTGCCAACCCACGGCCCCTCCCCCGGGTGGCACGTGGTCAGAGGAATGCCCAGAGCCAGCGCACCTTGGTCTTAACAAGTCCCTGCCCAACCAAGCAGAGCTCCCCTGATCATGTGATGCCTGTGGGGGCAAGGCGGGGAGCCGAGGACCGGGGAGGCAGGGAGTTTGGGAGCCCCTCACACAAGCCCAGCCCAGCCCCAGCCCCCCTCAGGCCAGGCCAGGCCAGGCCCCCACCCGATGCCCCCCTTCCTTGTGCTGGGGCCAACCCCACCTGAGTCCTGAGCCCACAGACAGGAGAGGGGTGGGGCCTGGCGGCTGTCAGCCACGAGTAGGGCCCTGAGGGGAGGAGGGAGGGCAGAATAGTGGGTGCTCTTAAGTCTGAGGTGAACTGCGCCTTCCCTCACTCCTCACCTGCTCTCTGCGCTGTCTGATCCCAGGAGCCAGGAGTGAACGCAGCCGCTGCCTGCCCTGGACACCAGGTAGGTGCCTTTCTTCTGCCAGGAGCTTTAGGCAGCACCTTCCCAGCTGACTCGTTTAACCCGTGTCCTCTGCTTCTCGGCTTCTGGGGCCCGGGCTCAGAGCGCAGGTGGGGAGAAACGGGGAAGAGGCTGTGGACGAGAGAGACACGGTCTCAGGACCACAGGCCCGGGAGTTGAACGCTTTGAGGGAGCCAATCTGTACCCTTCTGAGTACAGATGAGAGAACCAAGGTGCAGGGAGGGGAAGAGGTTTGCCCAAGGTCACGGAGACTTGGGGGAAGGGTCGGGCACAGAACCAGGCCTCCTGCCTCCCAGCCTGGTCCTGAGCCCCGGTGCTGGGCCCCTCGGGCTGCTGGGCACCCAGAGGTGGGGGACCAGGGCCTTCTCTGGTCCTGCGGTCCCCGGGTCTGGGTGGAGGGGATGGGACAGCCAGAAGCCACTCTACCAGGATGGGGTTGAGTAGGGGTTGGACTGGTGAGGCAATGGGGCTTTTGGGGAGCCTCGGGCTTCACGCTCTTCTACCCTCTCCCTTCGCTGGCCTGGGCTTGCGGGAGGTTGGCTATGAAGCAGAGGAGATGTGCCAAGGTGGCAGGCTCCCCCGCCTCCCCAGCCCTGGGGAACAAAGAAAGAGATCTGAGTCAAAACCTGAAGGGGGAGTGGGTGGGAGGGACCTATAAATAGGACTGAGCTGGCTGGAGCCCTCCCTGCCCACCATATACCCCCACCCATATACCCCCACCCACCCCCTACACACACACACACACACACACACACACACACAGTCCGGAGCCCCAGGGACCCTCCCCTGCCCCCTCAGAGCAGGGAAGAAAGTGAGCAAAGTGCACTGGTGGGGCAGGATGTCCAGGAATAAAACACAGAGCCCAGGCCCTGCCTGGGGAGGTCCAGGCTGATTCAGGGACTGTTCGAAGTGAGAAGAGTGTGAAAAAGAGGCTCCCACGCTTGCCCCTCGGGTTCCAGAATCCCAGGATGGAAAGAGGCGAAAGGGGTCCTAAATCTATGAAGCAGAGGCATAGGGCGTGGGAGCCTCGACCCAATCCCTCCACCGGGCCCTGTGGGCTGTGTAACCTCGGGCAAATCCCTGAGCCCCTCCAGCCCCACAGGAAGAGTCCCCGCCTCAGAGAACCGTTGAGAAAACGAAATGAGTACGTTTTAAGTACGTATCTGTCGTTATATTATCCCCATTATAGAGATGGGACAAGTGAAGTCCAGAGAGGAGAGGACCCTTGCCCAGGGCGGCACAAAAACAGTTTCCAAATCAGTAGGCAGACATCCTGGGTCCTCATCCTGGGGGGAGACCCAGGCCCCCAATGTACTCCATAAAGTCAACACCCCAGCCTCCTCTGCGGGGCCCAGACAAAAACCCTGCAGGGTACGCCGAGATCCTGCCCCCAGCAAAGCCAGGCCTCTGGGAGCACGTGAGGGAAAAGCCACAGCTCCGTGTCCTCAGCTGCCCCAGGAAGGAGCTCAGAGGCCAGTTCCCGTCCACTGCCATTTATAGACACGCTGCAGGAGCCTGGGGGGTGCCACCCCCTCCAGGACCCGGCCAAGGAGAAGTCTGGCAGGGGCTGGCTTTTCTCCTTCACTCACTGTGTGACTTGGGCAAATGACATCCCCTCTCTGGACCTCAGTGGTCCCTCTGCATGTGAACTCAATGTGGTACAAGGAGTTAAGAGCCCGAAGCCCCAGGGCCTGGGTTCGAAGCCCAGCTCTATCACTTTTCTTCACCTCTCTGAGTCTCGGTGTCTTCATCTGTAAAATGGGCTGGTGCTAGGGGTGCAGAACTTCCTCGGAGTGCGAGATGAGAGTCAGCACGTGTAACACACAAAGATGAGCTCCTGGCACGTGGGGAGTGCTCGATAAGTGGGAGCTATTATTTTTTTTTTCTTATGAAGTTGTTCTGCTCTAGACAAGCCCTCATTTCTAAGTAGCATTTAGGGTGATCCAACTGCTTCCATAAGCAGCACCCCATTGGTTCTGTGTCGCTCTCTGGCGGGGGCCGGGGGTGGGAGGGTGGTTGCAGGGCAGGAATTCTTCCTTCATTAAGGAATGAATCCTTAATTAAGGAACGGTTTGAGCTGGACATCGAATCTGAATCTTCAGGCTCCAGAGTCCGTACTCATTTCATTGGCCCAGGCTGGGGTTCCGACTCTAAAGCAGGATGTGATGACAGCGTCTTGGAAAAAGGGAGAAGCAGAGTTGAGGAGTATTGGGGGGCAAGTGGGGAGGCTCGGGGCCTGCAGTGGCAGTGTGACCAGCGTGTCCCAGCTGCTTACAGTTTTCTTGGCAGCCTCAGTCCTACCACCTCTGGCCTCCTACCCAGCCCCACCTGTAGGAAAGTACTAACAGGTGGTATTAAGGTTAGACAACAGGAAGAACTTTCCACAGGAAGGGAACTGAGGAAGTTGAGACATCTCTTTCCTGGATGGGCCCCCAGGGAGTGAATATTATCTGATGATGTCACTCCCCAGCTCAAAACGGTTCTATAGCTCGCCCTTCCCCTCAGGGTTGAGACACCACTACGGAGCCCAGCCTGCAAGGCTCTGCAGGGTCTGGCCAGCCTGGTCCCCTCACCCCAACACCGCCCCCCCATCTTTTCCTCCATCTACCCTAGGAGTTTCCTGTTTCCCGGGTGCTCAAGAATGCCTCCTGATCCCCCCTGTCTGTCAGGCTTCTGAAAACACCTGCCTCATCCCCACCTACCTGGCCAGCTAGCTCCTGCTTTTTCTTCTTGCCTCCCTTTACATGTTTCTTCCTCCAGGAAGTCCTCCCTGACCTCCCCACCCGTGCCTACTGAGTCCCCTCTGCTTCCCCTCCTCCCTCGGGGCACAGCTTATGATTGCTCACCTGCTCACTTGGTTTCACACCCTGGCCCCTGGGAAGTAGCAGCTAAAGGCAGGGGCCCAGACATCAGGCAGCCTGGGGTCCAGGCCTGCTCTGACACTTGTTGGCCACGCACCCCTGGGCAAGTTACTTCCCTCTCTGTGTTCCCATGCTCACATTGTAACATGGGGTAATTACAGTGTTACCTCAGAGGGTTGTTAGGAGGATTTTAAAAGACAGCAGAGGCTATGCACACAGAAATTGCTCGGTAAACATTAGCTAGTATTTATTTAACAAATAAGGCTGGGACATAGAGGATATTTAATAAACTTCTATGACGTTGTTTTATTTAACAATAACTTGCATAATGCTTAGTGTGTGCCAGGCACTATTCTGCGCATGTTACAAATATTAACTCATTTTGTAGATAAGGAAACTGAGGCACAGAGAGTGAATTAACCTGCCCAGTGGTGGAGCCAGGATGCAAACCCAGGCAGGCGGGCTCCCGCATCCATGAAATGAATGCATCGATATGCCTTTGTTCTGGAGGGAGAAGGCAGGGGCTTCATCCACAAAAGACACTCAGCTGCCACCCTGTCCTCTCTCAGGTCCTGGGAGCTCCTGGTTGGCAAGTGACACCTCTGAGACCTGGTGAGAAGCTGTGAGGTGAGGCTGGTGAGAAGCCACAGCTGCACCGCCGGGTCGCTGCCCCCACCATGTCGCAGGTGATGCCCAGTCCCCTGCTGGCAGGAGGCCACGCCGTCCGCTTGCCTCCCTGCGAGGAACCCAGGAGGGTCCTGCACCCAGCACCCAGCCCCAACCTGCCGCCCCAGTGTCCTTACTACACCACAGAAGGCTGGGGAGCCCAGGCCCTGATGGCCTCCATGCCCTGCAAGGAGCCCCCCAACAGGCTCCAGCAGGCCCCCCAGGCTGGAGCCAACGCCAGCTGCCTCCTGCGGGCCCCTGGTGAGCAGCCCTCCGGGGCCCTGGAGGACCTGGACTCCTACATCGGCTTCTCACTGGAGAGCCTCAACCAGATGATTCTGGAACTGGACCCCACCTTCCAGCTGCTCCCCACAGCGGCCGGTGGCCCGTGGGCCGAGCCCACCCAGAGCACTACCTCGCAGAGAAAGAAAGAAGAGCCTGAAGCCTTGGGTAAGGACCAGGGGCGCAGCGCCAGGAAGGGGGCTTGGGGACCAGACCTGGTGGAGAAGGAACTTCCTGTAGACTCAGAGGAGCAGGAGGCCGTGTCCTGTGGAGAGGTGACATGCAGCCTTAACTACTTACTGAGCTTCTCTGCTTTCTCTGCCACACAAAAGGGAAACATACAGGTGTCCCTCACTCTCCCCTTCTTTTTGGCTCCTGAGTTTGGAAAGTGATGGATACCTGTTTTGTGGGATTTTTCAGAGAATGTAAATAAGCTAATAATATTTTTTTTCTACAACTCCATGCATTATAAATACGATACATGTGGGGTCCCTGAACCTTGCTACTCTATATGGTGTCTCTCCTTGGGTCCTAACCTGGGCCCCTTACATTTTTTGTAGGATTTCTATTTGAACCCCTGTCCCCGTTCAGGGGAGTATTACTCTGGGGAGGCCCAGGCTGGAAGGAGTAGGGTTGGAGAGACACAGATTTCAGTCTAGTTAGGGTGGTAGCCCCGTTGTGTTTAAGCAGTAGGGTGCGAGTAAATGTTTAACAGCCGGCTTCCTGGTGGGGTGGGGGAGAGCCCTGATATGAAGCTTGTACCAATTTCCACCGTGTAAATGCTCCCACTCCCAGGTTCAGGCTACCAACGTGATGTCACTGAATGTGGCATTAGAAAGAGACACACAGCAGCGGACCACTGTATAGTACAGTATTTACACCTCACCAATACAACAGATGTAAATAACCTCAAGAGTATGGATAATAGTTTAAAAAAAATAGTGAAATCACTGGGATGTGATGAATTTGGAGTATTTATCACTTCTGTTTTTCATATAAGTTGTTTCATTGTAACTTTATATACTTTAATTTTTTTAATATATTTTATTGATTTTTTACAGAGAGGAAGGGAGAGGAATAGAGAGTTAGAAACATCGATGAGAGAGAAACATCGATCAGCTGCCTCCTGCATACCCCCTACTGGGGATGTGCCCGCAACCAAGGTACATGCCCTTGACCGGAATCAAACCTGGAACCCTTCAGTCCCCAGGCCGATGCTCTATCCACTGAGCCAAACCAGTCAGGGCTATACTTTAATTTTTAATAATGCCTGAGTTTAGCAACCAGCTGGACAAAATCCTGAAAATTTAACAACCAGCTCCCCTGAGCTGGTACAAGCTACCTCCTCCAGTACACCACTGAACCTCGGGCATCTAGAAATCCCTGCATCTGGCTTCAGTTACCCAAACAGACTTTTCAGTATAGTCTGAAGATGAAGGTCAAGGAGCAGCAGCCCCATTAGACAGGCTGGAAGACTGAGGCTTCCAGGGATTTAAACCATCAACGTGGGTCAAGGGGTGTGGTTAGGATTAGAGACAGGACCCATGAGCACTTACTCTATCCGGGCACTGTTCTCAGCATTTGATAGCAGAACCTTTCATCCTCCCAACTGATCCCCAGGAGATGACCGTTTTAGCCTCATTTTACAGATGAGAACACCGAGGCTCATAGACTTGAGTAAGGAGCCAATCTAGCCTAGTCACTGGGGCCGGGCAAACCTTACACAAGCTGTTCACTCCCCTTCTTCATGTCTCAGATTCCTCATCTGTAAAACATAAATGAGTTCTTACCTCAAAGGGTGTTGCAGGGATTAAAAGAAATCACACTGGTTGGGTGTTTATCGCAAATCCCGGCACACTGTGAGTCATTGTAAATGGTGGTTGCTTCATTAAACACCAGGGTTGCGTTTAGCACCAGCCCCAGGGCAGGTTCAGGCTCTGGGGTGAAAGTGGGCCCAGCACCCAGGTCCTCTGGCGCCCGGGTTCCTGACCCGCCTTCTGTTCCTCCCACCGAGCACTGCCTGCCAGGCCTCTTAAAAGAACTGCCTCCAGCCCTCAGGAGTCTTCCTGCTTCCTAAGGCCATTGCTGGGCATGCCCCTGCAGGAAGGTGGTTTGGGCCTAATTGCTATTGGCAGGAGCAAGCCCTGGGCTTCCATGTTCATGCCCCAGGGCAGGGGTTCCACACACTCAAGGCCGGTGCGGGTGAGACACGTCTCTGGGGAGCAGCCACATGCATGTGGGTGCGGGTGTTGACGACCAGGCTCTTCCTCCACGGGGCGATGGGCAGTGAGTGGTCTATATTCTCAGATGCCCTGGGCACGGCCTGCCGTTCCGAGGATGTGTCCACAGGGCTCAGGCACTAGGAAGGCAGCAGTGGTCAGGCAGTCCTAAAGGAGCTGCCTAGCTCTGTCCCAGCCCCTTCGGATGGCATTTTGTTTTTTAAATCCTCTCCTCCAACCTGCACTTGGATAGCTGCAATGTCTGCGCACTCACTACCTCCTGATTCGGCCCAGCCTGGTCAGCTCCCTGTTAGAAGGTTCCGCTGTGCGATCACTGCTGAGCTGCACTTCCTCCTGCATCTTGACCTCCTGAATCCTTCCCCTCAGACCACCACTACTGGGGACAGAGCCAGCTCCGCCCCTCCCCACCCCCACCCCGCTCCCCTCAGGGCAGTGTACTAGTTCTGGGCACCAGGGGGAGTTTCATGCGGCCACATGGATGCCATGCAGGGGACCCCTTTCCTCTGCGCTCATCCTTCCAGCTTTCGGGGTGTTGAAGGGAAGACGTTCTAAAACTGCAGTGCCAGCCGATGTTCACTGTTTCTCTTTCCTAATTTGGCAAAATTGAAAATTAAACATTGGGCCTGGCCGGCATGGATCAGTGGTTGAGCATCCAACCTATGAACCAGCAGGTCACAGTATAGGTCAGGGCACATGCCCGGGTTGTGGGCTGGATCCCCAGAGTGGGGTGTGCAGGAGGCAGCCGGTCAGTGATTCTCTCATCATTGATGTTTCTCTCTCTCTCTCTCTCTCTCTCTCTCTCTCTCTCTCTCTCTCTCTCTCTCTCCCTTCCTCACTGAAAAAATAAAAATATGTTTAAAAATTAAAATTAAACATTGGTGATCCCTCCCCTAAATACAGGCTGGGGCAAAAGTAGAGTTACAGTTGTGAGTACGTGAAACACAGTTTACTCTTGTATTATTATTTATTAACTAGAGGCCTGATGCATGAAATTCATGCAAGGGGCTCAGTCCTCGCAGCCCCGCCTTCGTCCGGAAGGTCGTCCGGACAGTCGTCCAGAAGGATGTCTGTTCGGTCTAATTAGCATATTAGCTCTTTATTATATAGAATTATTGTATTGTTTTCCATACAAACAACTATAAAGCTATTTTTGTCCACCCCTGTGTATGCAGAAGGTTTTGGTAATGCATGATCCCAGCATCTACCCTGCAAAGGAAAGAGTGATAACCTCATTTTACAGCTGAGAACACTGGGGGGAAGCAATGGCCCACGGTCACACTGCTGGTGATGCTATAGGTCAGGCCTAAAAGCCCAGGCTTCTGGGCTTCAAGGTCATGTCCTTGCCTTTCTCTCCTCCTTGGAGCTAGTTTCCCACCCTGCAGGGCTGCACAGAATAAATCCCTTTGGAGGCACGGGGGGCCCTCTTCTGAGGCCCCATCTCCCCAGTGCTCCAAACCTCCCCCAGCTTCCCTGCCCCAGCCTCTTGCTTACCTTCCTTCAGGCTTACCCTGGGAGGAAGGGGGCGGAGGGACAGGTTCCCATCCCACAGAGGATGTGGCTCCTAGAAGCCACCACCATATAGATTCCTTTCTTTATCCTCTCTGCCACCCCTCCCCATCTTTGGAACAGGCCCCCACATTTCATTTTCCAGCAATTTCTGCCAAGCAAGGCTGTTTGCCAATCCCAAGTGGAAAGTGTCTAATAATTGTCTCTCCTCTCCCCAACCACGTGACCCCACCCACCCACCCAGTGCACCCACTGAGCACTGCTCAGACTTGCCCCATGGGCTGTAAACAGTGACTGCACCAGGTGATGGGTGGGGGCAGCCACCTCCCCTAGCCACATCCACCTCAGGGCAGCAGCAGGAGGTGACTCAGGCTCCAGACTCCTCCTGCACTCTCCCCGCTGCTTGTTCCACCCGCCAGCAAGGCCTTTCGTAAGTGTTTGGGGGACCCAGTAAGGAAGGGGCCCACAGCTTCCCCAGACCAACAGGCCCTCCCCAAAGCAGCCAAGCACCTTCTCACAGGGCAAGGCCCTTCTCACAGAAAGGGTCCCAAGGAACCCCTCCTCCCGGAAAAGGCCCCCAATCAGAGCAAAGGAGCAGGAGGGAGGGTTCCTCTACTCCCTGGCTGTGTGGCACTGGATAACTCACTTACCCTTTCTGAGCCTTGGTTTCTCATCTGCTATATGGAATTAATAATATTTCCTACTGCAACCGAGTTATCGTGAGGGCTGAATAAACTAATACAGGTAACAGTGCTGGCCCAAAGCACTTAATGAATACCCGCCTTTACTAAAGATTGTGCCATAAATGTTAGCTCCACTCCCACCTTTCTCTGAGCCTCAGTTTCCTCCTCTTTAAAAGCAGTATCTTCTGACATTGGGCATAACGGCTGTTGTGAAGCTTGAAAGGATTATGGGTGTAAGCACTATAAAGTCCTATAAAAATACAAGTTGTGCTTGCCAACCTTCCAGAAGAATCCACCCCATTCCAAGACCTCATTTCTTTCAGAGCCCACAGTGCATGGTGCCAGATAGTCTCCTACTGTCCTCCACAGTGGGACCCACACCTTCGCCAGCGAGTATGAGCCATCTGCCCCCAAAAGCAGGCAGGGAGGAGATGTTCCCAGAAGCCCACCCTGGGCCGGACTCCAGGCTCCATTCATCCCTGTGTTTTATCCTCACCACCACCGGGGGAGGCTGGTTTTAGATCCCCCACTTTGCAGATGAGGAAACTGAGGTTCCGCGTGGTTAGGAAAGTTACCCAGTGCCTCTTGGCGGGAAAGTGGCAAAGCCAGGACTCACACCCAGGCCTATCTGATGACAAAGCCAGGCCTGTGCCTCCACCCCTGGAACAGCAAGCCCAGGTCAGCCTGCCAGCCCCTCACCTGATGCAATCCTGCACCCCAACCCTGGCCCAAGCAGGCTCAGACAGAAGCCGTAATGGTGAGCACAGCCAGAAGCCCTGCCCCAGAGCCGGCTGGGGCAGGCCGGGACTCCATAGTCACAGCCCGCGAGGTGCGTGTGCCAGAACCCAAGTGGGTGGGAGGCCGGAAGACAGGAGCTGAGGGTGCAGTTTCCCGCTGACTCTGTCCCAGTTTCCAACCTGGGAAGGCAGGGGCAGGACAGCCCTCCAGAAACAAGCGGCTGGGGAACCCCCACCTTCCACCACCCTTGCTGAGTGTCCATCCTCACCATGGGGAGAACCACAGGGCACCCTACTTCAGGGAGGGACATGGTCTGGAGACAAGGGTCCTGGGTGCCCCCACTGGGGAATGGAGAGAGCTTTGCAGTGAGTCAGCAGCCTGGGCCAAGTGATAGCCAATCACTGTGCCCCAGCCACCAGCGTGGCCCTGGCTATGGAGCTCCAAGGCTCAGCAACGCCGCAACCCCTGCCCTCAGCGAGCTCCTGCTCCAAAGCAAAGTTCCCAAACTCTAAGGTGGATCAGCCCCCTGGGATTCTTGCTAAAATTGCAGATTCAGGTCCAGGAGGCCTGCGGGGGGAGCCTGAGATTCTGTTCATCAGACCCCTCCCAGGGGTAGTGTGCTGCTGGCCGGGAACACAGTGGTGACACTCCATGCGCGCTGGAATCACCTGGGGAACGAAACAAACAACCTGAGGCCTGAGCCCACCGGGGAGGGGCTGGTCCCATCGGTGGGGGGTGGAGCCTGGGCATTAGGACTTTGAATGCTCACTGGGTGGCCCTAGGGTGCAGCCGAGCCTTGGCCGTAGGTACAGACGTAGAGAGAGCTTTCACACACCCTGAGGAAGAGAGGCATCAGGCGATGTGACTGGCACACTCGGGTAAGCGGTCATTTCAGCCTGGAGTGCGGGGCATACACCAAGCCTTCCTCTGTGTCCGTTTAAAGGGCTTACTATGTGCCCGGCGTGGTGCTGGGCCCCTACATTCCTCTCATTTCATCCTCGCTGTAACAGCAAGGGGCTTGGCATGGCCACCCCCACTTTCCAGGTGTGAAAACTGAGCCTCTCTAGGTGAAGTCGTTGGCCAAGCTCTCTCAGAGCCACATCTGAAACCCAGGTCTGTCTGCCTCCGAGGCCTGCTTATTCCACTGCATCTCCCCACCCAGGGAAGATGCCACAAAGAGGGTGACGTTGGCACTGGGCCCTGAGATGGAGCCGGATGCTAACTCTGAGTCCAGTGCGTGCCTCCTCTCTGACCCTGTTTCCTCGTCGGCAGAAAAGAGGGGGGCCCAGACGGTCTTCAGGACGCTCCCAGCATTCCTGTCCTGTGAGTCCAGGCTCCCGGATTTCACCCACGCTCTGCTTCTCTCCCCAAAGATATAAAGTACATCGAGGTGACCTCCACCAGATCAAGGTGCCACGAGGGTCCCCAGCGCTGCTCCAGCCCATCTGTCACCCCGCCTTTCGGCTCCCCACGCAATGGTGGCCTCCTCCTTTCCAGAGACATCCCCCGAGAGACTCGGAGCAGCAGTGAAAGCCTCATCTTCTCTGGGAGCCAAGGCATTGGGCACCAGCGCCCTCCTCCCCCGTCTGGGGCTCTGTCCTCTCATCCCCCACCCTCTCCCAGCATCTCCATCCCTTGCACGAGGAGCCAGGCCTCGGGCCCCCATGGCTTTGGCTCCCCCCTGATGGCTTCTCCAGGCGTGGAGAAGGGTCTGGGAGGCCCAGCCACACTCGGAGGCAACGGGGTCTCTGTGGTGTCGGCCCGCCCAGCGACTGATGTCAGCTACGTATTTGGAAGGTAGGCCATTCTCACTATAACTCCTGATGTTGCCTCCACAACACACACACACACACACACACACACACACACACACACACACACATCATAGAGAGGTAGCCTGCTCTGTCAGCAAAATCTGGGCATGCACCAAAAATAAAAGTAGCTTTTCTCTTTTATGCCATCACCACCCAGTTCTCTGCAGGACCTCTGCCCCCCACACCGATTCCAAAGCCACTGCGCCAAGGCAGTCCCTGGCAAGGAGACTGGGATCCCACGGCCATGCCCACTGGCACCGGCCTCTAAGCTCAGGGAGAGGGCTGGCTGGCTGCAGCGCTGGCCTCCTCCCCTTCTCCAGCTGGGGAATTCCTTCTGCATTAGCGCGGACAGGGTCCGATCCAGGTCCAGCCTGTGTGCAGGCCTCCCGGGGGTGATGGGATGATGGAGAGGCTGGTGTGACAACTCAAGTCAGACCTGCCTTGCTGGGAAAGCAGAGGGAATCCCTCCAGCCCACATGACCTGTGGAGGGTCAGCTCACTTGGCTACTTTCATTGACCGAAGACTACAGTGCAGGGACATTTCTGTATCTCTCAGCACCCCTTGGGGATCGGATAGGCATGCCTTTTGCTCTGGGCTGGAGGGAGTGGAGTCTATAGTATTTTGTTTGACCAAAGCCATAGGCACCCAGGTCACTAAATGACAGGGCCTGGCTCTGGCCCCCGCGTGTCCACCTCCCCACCCTAACACTCTGCCCCTCTGGTGCTCTCTCCCCCTGCAGCAGCCAGTCCCTCCTCCGCTCCAGCATCTCCAGCCCGCAGTCATCCTCTAGGTCCTTGGAAAGCCCAGCCAGCTCTTCCTCCAGCCTCCACAGCCTCGGCCCAGTGTCCCTGTGCACGAGAGCCAGTGACAACCAGGTCCCCAGCAACACCACCCCAAGCAGGGGCCAGCCCCGAGCAGCCTGTTCCCCGCCACTGGCCAAGGAGCATGCCAGCAGCTGCCCCCCATCCATCGCCAACTCCATGGTGGACATACCCATCGTGCTGATCAACGGCTGCCCAGAACCAGGGTCCTCTCCACCCCAGCGGACCCCAGGACCCCAGGACTGTGTGCGACCTGGGGCTGCTTCTGCCGGCAACCCTTGTCCAGCCACCAGGAGCCACAGCCAGACCCTGCCAGAGGCCTCTCCCTCCGCATCCCCCCATGGTACGTAGTGAGCCAATGCCTCGAGCACTGTAAGGAAATGACTGGGATTCGGGGTGCAAGGTGAGGCCATTGAGAGTAATTTGGGGCCAGGTTGCAAAAGGCCTTGAACACCAAGCTTAAGAGTCGGTTTTTTAAAAAATATATTTTTATTGATTTCAGAGAGGAAGGGAGAAGGAGAAAGACATAGAAACATCAATGATGAGAGAGAATCATTGATCCGCTGCCTCCTGCACGCCCCACACTGGGGACTGAGCCTGAAACCTGGACATGTGCCCTGACCAGGAATTGAACCATGACCTCCTGGGTCATAGGTCGATGCTCAACCACTGAGCCATGAGTAGATTTTACCCTTTAGGCTATGGGAGACCATCGGAGGGTCTCGAACAGGAGAGTGATGGGGTCAGAGGCTCGGGTCAATGGATCGCGCTGGCAGCTGCGTGGTAGATGAATTACGGGCCTGGCCTGGGCAGGGAGAGCAGTTTCTATTTGGTTCTGTTTGGGCTTTTATGATGAAGTGATCCAGACAAGCTGAAACGGAGCCTGAAGCAGGGCGGGGCAGGGGGTGGAGGAGAGGGGACAGAGCCAGGAGACCCTCGGGATAGGGAAGCAGCAGGCTCCATGACTAACGCATGAGAGAGAGGGGGAGAGTCAGTCAGTCGTAACACTGACGTCGGTGGGTGACGAGCAGAGCAGACCGAGGGGGGGACAGGGTAACGGAGACAATGCATTCCGTTCAGACAGCGAAAACCACAAACCAGCAAACACCCCACTTCCCGGAGTCTGTGACTGCAGGCGTCCAAGAGAGCAAAACCAACCAGAACCCAAAGCAGTAAACACAGGCTGAGCCTTAGCACCCTGGGGCTCCTCTCCCGTGAACAGAGCCCCCTCCGCCCCTCCCCCCGCCAAGCCCCGGGGACACTGTCCCTCCTCACTCAGCCATCACCTTCCCAGGGCTTGCTTCTCAGCCCTCCCTCGGCCACAGGATGGGTGTCAAGGTGACTCCGGGCAGGAGGGGGCGGGGGCGGGGCAGGGGGGAAGCTGACTCGTGGGCTGCTCAGCCCCACTCACGAAGCCATGTCAGTGCAAGCAAATTACGCGGCACATACGCCCTTGAATCTGCTCTGACCATTTTCCTAGGACAAATCATTCGCAGATTTTAGTACCATGTTTGTGAGTTACACTCAACTGGCCACAACACACCTTTTCAAGATGCTGAAATTAAGAACCACGGCTCTCTGCCCTGGGGACCCAGAAAATGGGCATTTTGGCATCTCAAAGAGCACATGTACTCAGCGTGGTGATGGTCCCATCCCGGTTTGGTGATGCCCCAGGATATCACTAATTGTACCCTGGGATCTTATCAGATTCTGCAATATTCTCACAACAAAATCCATTGTAACTTCATAGGGCATTGGAGCATAAAAGACCCTCCGAGGGGTTTTTTTGTTTGTTTTTGGGGTGTTTTTTTTTTATATATATATTTATTTCAAAAAAGGAAGGAACAGGGAGAGAGAGCTAGAAACATTAATGATGAGAGAGAATCATTCATCAGCTGCCTTTTGCACACCCCACACTGGGGATCGAGCCCGCAACCTGGGCACGTGCCCTGACCAGGAATCAAACCATAACCTCCTAGTTCATAGGTTGCCGCTCAACCACTGAGCCACGCAGGCCGGGCCACAGAGGGGTCCACTCAGTCCCCTCTGGGCTTTAGGAGAGAAACATGTGTCCCAAATCAGAGTCAGGAATCCACCTCCTGGCTTCTGAGCACATGCTCGTCTGCCCAGACCTGCTGTTTTCCTTTTCTTCTCCTTTCCTTTCATTTTCTTTCCCAAACTGAATATGTCCCTAAGCAAGCTGTAGGGTGAGTAAGGGGGAAGACAGTGTGAAATCAAGCAAATGATGCATCTCAGATTCACTTATTTATCCCTTACTTCAGTCCCCAGCAGGCAACACCAGATGTGAGAAACTATTGCTCATTAAATTGAGATTTTTTATCTATTTGCTTTTGATACCAAGGATAAAGGGAAGACTCCTAAATCCTAGATGCGCCAAGCCCTGAAATTCCTCTGTTGGATTTTGCCTCGTTAGGCAGTTGGAGATACCATGGGGTCGGGGTAGGAGAGGGTGGGTTGAATGGGGCCAATGGGCAGGTCTCTCAGCTCCCCTCTGTCCAGCCTACAGGGTTCCCCTTCTCTGTTTGTCTCCAGGTCCCGCCAGGGACATGCAGCCCACCATGAAATTTGTGATGGACACCTCTAAGTACTGGTTTAAGCCAAGCATCACCCGAGAGCAAGGTAAAGGGAAACAGTGTTTCAGGGGACGAGGCTCGGGAATCAGGTCGGGGCCCTGGGTTGGGCCAGAAGAGGGGGTGGCCAGTGGCAGGTCCAGGGAAGGGCAGTGTCCTGCAGACCTCATGACCTGAGGAAATAGGGACTGCAGCAGCAATGGTGGAGGTTAGACAATAGAAGGGACTTCCTGGGAACAAAAGATCCTGTCACATCTGCTGTCTGGTGACCCTCTGGGGCTAGGGGACAGGGGCTGTGCATGTGGGGCGGGAACTGTCTCTGACCCAAGGATTGTTCCAGCAATCGAGCTGCTGAGGAAGGAGGAGCCGGGGGCTTTCGTGGTGAGGGACAGTTCTTCATTCCGAGGCTCCTTCGGCCTTGCCTTGAAGGTGCAGGAGGCCCACGCACCTGCCCAGAACCGATCAGGTATGCACCCGTCTCTGTCCTCACTCAAGGGAAGGGCGTGTGGTGGGTTCTAGTCCCAGCTCGGCTGCTAGCTTGCCGGGCGTCCTTGGGCCAGGCCGACAGTGACTCCTGCAGGAGGGTCCGCCTCGGTCCTCCCAGCTGCCCTCCAGCGCCCAAGGCTCTGGGAGCAGCTCCTCTCACAGCGGCCTGAGCTGCCTCCACCTCCCCATCATCTCATGGCGGGAAGAGGAGGAGGAAGATCCAGGCCCTCTCCCGGCTGCTCTCCTCTGGGAACCCACCTCCTCCCAGACCAGATATATCACGAGGGGACCTAATGTAAAACGTGTGTGTGACCTAATGTAAAACAGCTTGTGGCCTACTGTCCCCCGGTCTCACACGCGCAACACACACCGACGGGCACCCACCCGCCCCAGGCACTGTGGAAGGCACCGGGGTACCGCCCTGGGGAAGGAGATTACAAACAGGCCATCACAGTGTGAGGCACCTGGGTGGCAGCCCCTCCCTAAACCCCAAGATCGCAGCCCTGGCCCTCAGGGAGTCTCCAGACTGATGGGGGAGCAAACAGATGAGGTAACTGAGGCACCAAGGGTTAGTGGGTGACCCCTCTCCCCCAGAACCAGTAAGTGATACAGTGAAAAACCAAGGATGAAAACCAGCCGGGATTGCTCTACCCTGTAAGTGCCCCCCGGGGTGGTGTTGGTTATCCAGGAACTCTTGCCCAGGAGCCAAAGAGAAGAGGCCAGGGGGCGAGGTGGGTTCTAGTCCCAGCAGGGGCCATTGCTCAGCCTCCCAGGCCAGCTGGGCTCGGGCAGGGACCATCTGGTGGAGAATATAGGGCCTGGGAGGGAGCGAGGATGGGGAGAGAGAACCCAGGCCGGAGAGATTTGACCTCACCAGTCATCGGAAAGCATCCCTGAGAGCTCTTCAGACCCAGAGCAAGGTCTGCTGAAGGGACCAGTACCGGATGCGGAAGCCCCTGAGCACAAGGGTTGGCGCCTCCTTTGCGGGAGGCCTCAGAGATGGGATTCCCAGAGGCTGGGGGATGGGCCATGAACCCCCCGGATGGGCCCGGAGCAGGCGGGTCCGGAGGGCTAACACCGGGCTCTGGGCTCTCACCCACCGACACGCTCTCTTCTCTCTCTGTCCAGGAGAGGACAGCAGTGACCTTATCCGCCACTTCCTCATCGAGTCTTCCGCCAAAGGGGTGCACCTCAAAGGAGCAGACGAGGAGCCCTACTTCGGTGAGCCCGCAGGCCCCTGGGGGGGACCGGCCGCCCCGGGCCGGGAGGGTGGTGGGAGTGGCCTTCTCACGCAGGGCCGCCTGTTTCCTCGCAGGGAGCCTCTCGGCCTTTGTGTGCCAGCACTCCATCATGCCCCTGGCCCTGCCCTGCAAACTCACCATCCCGCACAAAGGTGGGTCTGGGCCCCACGGAGGCCACATCAGGGCACCGGCTCTGTTTGTTCTCACTAGAAAGGCTCACTAGTGGCCACGTCTCTCCTTACGTGTGGCGTATGTTAGTGTCACAGTTAACGGCGCGTGCTCCACGTCCTAGCTGTGAGAACGTGAGAATGTTTCTCTCTCTGAGCCTCAGTTTTCTCATCTATGAAATGGGGACAGCCGTCATCATAGCTACTTATTGGACTGGTGAGAGGATAAAAGGAGATCATTCAGGCCAGGCTCTTAGCACGATGCCGGGCACCGAGTGGATGTTTGAGAAATAGTAGCTTTCTTTGAGAGGATGAAAGAAGCACACACATCAGCCGGTTTGGGGAGATTTGTGGGGGTTTTTTTCCTTCCAAGTCTAACATTTATTGAGCACTCCCTCATTCATCCATAGCTCCCTGCAACCCTGTGCAGTAGATGTTGCTGTTACCCCATTTCACAGATGAGAAAAGCCGGGTGGTAGGCGTTAAGTAACCCACTCAAAGGCACACAGAGTCAGACGTCACGCCCAGATCAGGAAGCCCCCTCCAGAGTTTAGAGCCCAGCTGCACCCCCAGATGGAGCGGGCCATCTCCTCTCGGGTGTGCAGGGGGAGCAGCAAGGGGGCTTCTGGGAGAGGAAGCAAGAATGGGGGAGCCTCTGGTGGAGTGAGGGCGACAGTCTCCCTACTTTCAGCAAAGAAAGGCCTGGGGTTGGTGTGGACTGGAAAGAAGTGGGCGGGGTGGGGGGCCTCTGGGGACCTCTGAGGACCGGGTCACTGCAGCTGTCCAGGGAGGAGGGAGGAGTGAGGAGTGAGGAGGGGAAGGAAGATCAAAGGACTTGCAAGCAGGGCGCTGGCTGGGGAGCCCAAAGTGGCCCCCGTTTGCCTGATTACGGTAATCGCACCTGGTTTCTCATCCAGTCACTTCCTGGAGGCGTGGGTGGGGGTGGGAAGTATGTTCAAAGGGATTAATGAGGCCTGTTCTTCTGAGAGGGGTCCATTCACCCCACCCCGGGCCCCTCGGGGCCTGTTCCTTTACTTTGGCTCAGAATTGGGAGGCGGAGACGGAGCCTCAGACCCCGCTGCAGACAGCAGGGCCTCCTGCCTGAAGCGATCTGCGGGTGAGTGGTGTGTGGGAGGCTCCAGGCTTGGCTGTACCCCCGGAGGGCGCCTCCCAGCCCTGCACGCACGCACACGCATGTCCACACGTGTTTCCCATCACAGCTGTATTTCTTCATCTTTAACAAGGTGTCACATTCCTTCCCTTCTCCGTAAACCAGGAGATCAGAGGCTGCAGGGAGTGGGCCAAGGGGAAGAGGGGCCCGAGACGAGGGGGTTGGCGAGGCTGACACCCCATCCTCCACACGCTTGGGCACATGCACACGTTCTGGGGTCTCTGCAGTGCCGCTCTGGGGGTTGTTGCTGGGTCTGCCACCCTCTGTGGGGTCCTGGGGTTTCCACAGGGGAAGGTCCCGCCTCCTCACATCCAGGGGCCAATCACAGATCAGCACTGGTCTGAGTGACAGCTCCTACTCTGCGCCCCTGAGCACAATGGTCCCCTCCCCATTCTTGTCTTCTCTTGCTTCTCTCAACAATGAACCTGGGCTCCAAGGGCAAGGGGGGGTGGGGGAGGGGAGGAAGCAGCACCAGCCATGGGCCAGGACAGAAGGAAGGTTTGCCTGGACGTCCCTATACACAGGGCAACATTCCCTCCCTTACCCACCCCCTAATCTGGAAGGCAGTGCTAAGCAACAAATGATCCCAGAGTCCTCCGGGGTTGGCCGCAAATCACAGTCACCCACACAGTCTCTGTCCTGCCTGGCGGCTCAAAGAGGAGACCTCCTGGGTTTCCGAAGAAGAAAGGCCACCCCGCCCCCTGGCTCTGGGCAGAGGAAGGACCAGGGCCTGGGTGACCTCGCCCATCCCATGGACCCTGGCAGGGCCCCAGTGAATATCTGCATCCCACAGGCTGCCATGTTCTGTACCTGAGTTCTGTGAGTGTGGAGACCCTGACCGGAGCCCTGGCTGTGCAGAAGGCCATCTCCACCATCTTGGAGAGGGACGTCCTCCCCACGCCCACTGTGGTCCACTTCAAAGTCACGGAGCAGGGCATCACCCTGACCGACGTCCAGAGGAAGTAAGGGACTTCCCTTCCCCTGGGGTGGCAGGGCTGGGCAGGGTGAGCGGGAGGGGATGGCCAAGGTGGTTATGGGTCAGTGAGGAAGGCAGAGTTCAGTGTCCGGGACGCAGCGGGGTCCATGACATGCTGAGTGACTCCAGGCAAGTCCTCTGCCTTCACTGAGCCTCCCTCCCATGACCTCCTGCCACCAAAGTGTCCTTTCACTGTGACGGATGCAGATGGAATCAACCAGCATTCATTGGTCATCGACTAAGTCTGTCCCCGCGGATAGAACATCCGCCAGCCACTCTGGCTGACCACTTCCCAGTGGGATGCAGTCCTGCCTTCCCTGGGCTCAGGGATTTATAGACCAAGACCTAATTCCTATCCTCAGACATAGTGGGTGGGGAGCAGAAAGGGGCTAGACCACCCTGGGATGGGCTCTTACCAGTTCCGCTTCTCTCCTGCCTCCTCCCAGGGTGTTTTTCCGGCGCCATTACCCCCTCAGCACCCTCCGCTTCTGTGGCATGGACCCCGAGCAACGGAAGTAAGTTCAAGGTTGGACCCAATGGAGAAGGCTGTACAGGGCCTAGGTGCCCGCTGAACCTTCTGTCTGGCTTTGGATTGGGATCCCAGACAGAGCCTGTGACCTCAGGGGCCAGGAGCAACAGAAGGAGGGGAAGGCGGGGTATGGTGGGGGTGGGGACACAGCTGGCCATTCTCCCCCTGCTCAGCTGGAGTCCATGGCATGAAGCAAAGCCTCAGTACTCACTACTGTCCGCGTTCCCTCCCACAGGTGGCAGAAGTACTGCAAGCCCTCCTGGTAAGGCCTTCCTGTCTGCTCAGTCATCTCCCTGAGTCAGGGCCCCCACCCCGACAAGGGGAGGGAGTTAGAGAAGGAGGGAGGCCCCGCCTTCCCTTAGGAGCCCATGGTTTTGATGGGGGTGGCCCTGGCCCTCAGGGAGTCTCCAGTCTGATGGGGGAGGCACGGCTCTGACTTCAGGGACCCTTCATCTGTAGGGAGGCTCCTGTCTGGTGGCCAAAACATGTCCTTGCTCTCCCCACGCTGCTGGGTAATACACAGGTCCTGTCTGTGCCCAGGGAGCCCCATTACAAAATGAGGAAAACCCAGATTTTGAACGCAGAGATCTCCCAGTCTGGCAAGGGAGACCCGCCCACCCCCTCCCAGAGAGCTCCCATTGTAGTGAGGTGCTGGGCCACTTGGCTAGGGAAGGGCCAGGGTGGAGCACTGTGGGCCGAGTTCCCCCTCCCCGCCTGGTTCCTCCCTGAAGCCCCCTCCTCACTCAGGCTGCCCTTTCCCACCAGGATCTTTGGGTTTGTGGCCAAGAGCCAGACCAACGCACAGGAGAATATGTGCCACCTCTTCGCGGAGTATGACACGGTCCAGCCAGCCTCACAGGTCATCAGCCTGGTGGGTGCTCTGCTGCAGGACACAGAAAGGATGTAGGGGGGATCGTCCCTGCACGTGCTCCCAGATATCCCAAGGGAATTGCTCAGAAATCCCCTCCACCCCCTGAACAAGCGGCCGTAGCCACACTGATGGACCAATGCATTGAACTGAAGGAGAAGGATACTACGTCGAAACCCTTAAACCACTGTGACCTTCATCAGTGACCTTCATCCAGACCCCCCCCCTCCCAGGCCTCAGTTTCCTCATCCATGAAAGGAGGCCAATAGACAGGGCCAGCTGTTCTTCTCAGACTTTTGCAGGGGGGAGGGATCCAAACAAGCTCCCTGTGATTCTGAAGCACACCCTCATCTGAGGACCCCCACATGAAAACAACCTCTGAGGACACCTGACTCCATCAGCCTGGATGCTACCGACACAGCAGCCTGAGTTAGAGACCCGTGCCCCTGTTTCATGGCAAACAGCAGGTGCTGGGTCGGACCAAGGGGGCCTGGCCAGGGCTGGGCTGGGAGCAGATGGATGCAAGGATTCAGGGCCAAAGGAGCGATGGACTGACTCTCTTTCCCTCCATAGCTGTTCCTTCCCCCATTTCCCTAAAGGCTTGTTGGGCAGCTGTTCCCAGGATTCTCCAGGCCAAGTGGCCATGGCTGTTAGAGCAGCTTAGCAAGAAGAACTTACCCCTGTGGGCAGAGCTGACCCAGCCTCCTCACGCTCTTGATGTCTAATCCCCTCCAAGGCAAATGAATGTCAAAGCCCCATCTTTTCTTTTAATTTTTGGTAAGCAAGTGCCCTCTCCCTGGTGTCACAGCTGCCCTGGTGTTGCTTGTGTAACCCACACCTGTCGTGGACACAGCGAGATCCCTGCTCTCCAAGGCAGACACAAGGGTCAGCTCCACTCTTTCTGAGTCCCTTGCCTACACACACACACACACACACACACACACACACACACACATACACACATGCATGCACGCACGCGGGTGCCCTCTATAGTGGTGTAGCGTCAACTAGGCCTACAGCCACAAAGAGGCAGCAGAGAGTCAGGAATGCAAACAGGCAGCCACTCCAAGAGGCTTGGAGAAACTGGGCAGTCTTTCCCACCCCAATCCCAACCCCCCTCCCACCGAATTCTCCAGAAGCTGGGGTAGTTTTCCTAGCAGGCCTGGGGTCCTAAGGAAGCCACGCCATGAGGATGGAAAGGGAGGCTCAGAGAAGCCCACTTTTGCTCTATGAGGAACAAGTACCTGCCCCCTCCCAGCTGTGGACCTTGCCAGAGCATCATTATCTTTGGCCAAAGTTGGGCCTGAGGGATTATGATTTCAACCCAAGAAACCAAACTGGACTGAAGCGGCCCTGGGCTGGCGGAACCGGCTGAGACCAGCCCACCCAGCCTGTGGTCGGGCACTGCCCCACCCCCGGAGACCGCAGGATGCTAGGCAAGGTTCTCAAGGTCACAGTGCTCAAGTTCTCAAGGTCAAAGCCTGGGGGCTGGCAGAGAGCCCTCCATATACCCATGGGTGCCTGTGTAGCTCCCATCACTGAAAATAAAGGGTCTGTTTTTGCACAACAGTTGGTTCCGAGGCATTCAGGACTGTTCCCCCGGAGATGGAGACCCGAACAGAGAAGGGAGCCTGAGCTGGCAGGTGGTAGCTGTGTTTGGAGAAGACCACCTGTGCCACACTCCCTCCCACACCCCTGACCACAGCAGTACAGTCTCCACTACATAAACCATCACTCAAACCATGTCGTGTCCCGCACATGCCCAACCCATCTGTTCTTCATGACCCCTTTCCTGTCACTCCGCCAAGAAGACAGAGCTGGGATTTCCCCTGTGTCCCGGGGCCGGAAGGGTAGAAACAGGGAAAACAGACTTTACCCATTTGGAAAGAATGAGGGCCATGTTACCAAGTAGACAACATTTCAGTTGGGTCTTTAAGGATGAATAGGAGTTTAGCATGCAAAGAAGGGGAGAAATCAACTTTTATTGGGGGGGGGGGGGGTTGGGGAGGGGAGTCCTGTGTACTAAGTACAATGTGAGACACATCATATATGTTTAATTCCATTTTACAGATTAGAAAACAGATCCCTAGGGTTAACTTGCCCACATTCACCTGGCTAGGAAATGGCAGAGAAAGAGGATTCCAAATCTGTGCCCACTCTACTGTCTCAGCATTCTCAGACAAGCAGGTAGATGAACTTGTGTGTGAAGCCCACGGGTATGAAAGGGTATCACGTTTAGTGGAGCTAAAGTACATGGTACCCAAAGGATTCAGAAGAAAGAGGCAGGAGCTGCCTCATCAAGAGCCCCGGGTATTGATTGGAAGATGGCAGCGTAGGTAAATGCCAGTACTCGCCATCTCCCACAACCACATCAATATTACAACTAAAATACAGAACAACCATCATCCAGAACCACTGGAAAGCTAGCTGAATGGAAATCCTACAAATAGAGAAGTAAAGAAGAAAGCACACTGAGACTGGTAGGAGATTCGGAGGTACTGAACAGGCTGGTCCAGCATCCACGTGTGCCACTTTTTTAATTGGGAGGGAAATCGTCCCTGCAGAGGCCGCTCAGAAGAGCAAGGAGTCCCAGCCCCACACCAGACCCCCAGCCCAGGGTCCCAGAGCTGGGAATAGAAGTCCCTATGGGCAGTAAGAACTAGGAGCTGTAAAAACCAGTGCGGATTGAGGCTCAGCGACACAGAGGCTGCTGGAGACCCAGCTGTTTCTCTTAAAAGGCCGCACCACGGACTGAACTTACAAGGTCCCGCTTCCTCTGAGCTCCAGCACCAGGGCGAGGCTCTGGGAAACACAGACACATACGAGGAGGAACTGGATTGTCTGGCATCAGGGCAGGAACTCCAGGGCAGCTTTCTCCCAAACAGAGGTGCTCACAGGGATCATTGTTCCTATGCTGGGATCTCCCCAGTTGCAGGGCTGACTGGTAGCCATTTCTGTTTGCTCCACCCTGGTGATTCCCTAAGACCCCCACCTCATCCAATTTATAACCCCACCCAAGCTGCATGCAGCAGCTTTTGCATATGAATGGCCTTTTCTTGCTCAGGGTAAAATCTCTCAAACAAGCTGCAGCTGGGTCAGGGAGTCCCAAACCTATCAATAAAAGGCCCAAGACCTGGCACCAGCACCAGCCTGCCTTGCTTCATAGCTGGGCCTCATCTGGGCACTTCCAAACCCGATACAAAGAGGAGGAGTCTGCAGATCTCTCTGTAGCTCCCGCAAGGTGGCCCCAGGCAGTGGCTGACTTTGCACCTCCCTGGAGACCCAAGAGCCAGTGTACCCAGTGGTCAGTGTCAGACCATACCAGATTACAACTCTACACATCCATAAGCGACACACTCAAGGGGCAGACTCAGTGAGCACCAAAGCCCCACTGAAGCAAATCCTGCTCCATAGGAGTGTTCCCTGCACAGCAGCTCTCCCACTATAGCCACAGCTGGTCCTCACAGCCAATTGGCCTGGAGATCAATTTCTCCCAGTGACACCAACAGCCATCAAGTCTCAACTACAACAAGACTGTGCTCACAGCCCACAAAGGGGTGGACCTAGAGCTCCCAGATCAGGTGACTGGGGAGGCTGAGCCACTGGGCCCTATAGAACACCTACTACACAAGGCCACTCTACCAACTCAAGGAGACATAGCAGCTCTACCCAATACATAGAAACAAACACAGGGAAGCATCCAAAATGCGGAGACAAAGAAACATATGAAGGAAATAGAAGAAAGCAAACTACTGGATATAGAGTTCAAAACAATGGTTATAAGGTTACTCAAGAATCTTCTAGAAACCTCAAAAAAAAAATGGAAAAGGACCAGTTAGAAAGTAAGCATACACTGACTAAAATAAAGAATATGCAGGGATTCGACAGTAGAGGATTCTGAGAATCAAATCAATGATTTGAAATATGAGAAAGCAAAAAACACCCAACCAGAAGAGCAAAAAGAAAAAATAATCCAAAAATATGAAGATAGTGGAAGGAACCACTGGGACAACTTTAAGCGTACCAACATTTGCATTATGGGGGTGCCAGAAGAGAGAAAGAGAGCAAGATATAGAAAACCTATTTGAAGAAATAATGACAGAAAACTTCCCCTACCTGGTGAAAGAAATAGACTTACAAGTCCAGGAAGCACAGAGAGTCCCAAACAAGAGGAACCCAAAAAGGACCACACCAAGACACATCATAATTAAAATGCCAAGAGCTAAAGACAGAGAGAGAATCTTAAAAGCAGCAAGAGAAAAGCAGTTAGTTACCTACAAGGGAATGCCCATACAACTATCAGCTGATTTCTCAACAGAAATTATGCAGGCCAGAAGGGAGTGACAAGAAATATTCAAAGTGATGAATAGCAAAGACCTATAACCAAGATTACTCTACCCATTCCCCCCGGTATTAGTCTACTCAGGCTATCATAACGAAATGCCATTGACTGGGTGGCTTAAACAACAGATATTTGTTTTCTCACTTCTGGGACCTGAAGTCCAAGAAGCCAGCATGGTTGGGTTCTGGTGAGAGCTCTCTTCTTGGCTTGTAGATGGCCACCTTCTCACTGTTCACACAGCATTTCCTCAGTGTGTGTCCTGGAGAGAGAGATCTCTCCCTTCTTCTTGTAAAGTCACCAATCCTATCAGATTAGGAACACACCTTAGGACCTAGGTTACCCTTAATTACCTCTTAAAGTCCTAGCTCCAAATACAGTCATACTGTGGGTTAGGGCTTCAACATGTGAATCTGGGGGACACAGCTCAATCCATAGCACCCCTACTCCTTTCCCAGCCTTGTTTCCACCCCGACAGTCCCAGTGCTGACCAGGCTTGGCCCTCAGCCCACAGCAAGACAGACCTTCTTCCTGACTCTGGGCCCTTGGAGCCAGACAGGGATTGTATTATAACTCTGTTTTCTGGAAGGCGGCTCAGCCTTTACCCCTCTCCAGCCGGATCTTGCCAAGGAGGGCAAGTGGAGCTTGGCTTTGAGCAGGCCTCTGGGAAAAGGAGACAAGCCAGGAGGAGGGAACCAGAGATAGAAAATGGGGGTGGGGGGGAGAGAGTGTCAGTCACATATCATTCATTCATTCACCAACTATGTGCTGAGCTCCCAGCTGAACAGTGGATGAGGCACCCCAGGGTGGACCAGGAGGTGGGGGAGAGCCTGCATGTGCCCCAGGAGAGATGCTCTGTCCTCCACAGCATCCGATTTGACACCCGGTGAACACTGAGGCGGGACGTATTCCTAGTTCACCTCACTCCCACTGTGCACGCACGCATGTGCACACACACACACACACCTTCCATCTTCTGCATCAAGAGTGAGAAGCCTCTAAAGTCAGCCAGATCTGGAAGCAGGAACCTGTGCCATTGACTAGCTGCCTGACTTAAGGGCAAGTCACTCCTCTGGACATTGAGCCTCCATTTTCCCATTTGCAATACCCACCCCATAACATTATGGTTATGGGCCCTGGCCAAGGTAGCTCAGTTGGTTAGAGTGTTGTCCCAATACTCCAAGGTTGAGGGTTTGATCCCCAGTCATGGCACATACAAAAACCAACCAATGAATGCATAACTAATTGGAACAACAAATCAATGTCTCTGTCTCTCTCTTTCTCTCAAAGTAATAAATAAAAAATAAAACAAATTAAGGTTATGGGAAGCCTAAACATACACTGGACATGAATGCACTTGGTGGCCTACACAGAACCAATGTTTGTTACGCGAAAGAGAGCACTGCTAGCTTTCATTAAGCACCTGAGGTATATGCCAAGGACCATGCCCCTGGAACGGGAGCTCCATGGGAAAAACGACTCACCTTGTTCACCCCTGACTCCCCTGAAACAGTGCCTGGCACACCTCAGGCCTCCTACAGTAAGTATTTGTTGGGAGCTTTGCCAGATGTTATCTCATTTAATCTTGACAGCACGACATAAGTACTGTTATTCCTCCTCATCTGATGGCTATGGACCTGTGGATTGGGTAATTAAGTCAATGTCCCAGTTTCCAACCATAATAAGCGGTGAAGTGAGATTTGAAACCAAGCAATCTGGACCCAAACCCATGGTGATGGTGATAAGAATGATGACATTTGGAGCTCATTAAGCCAGAGGTTTAGTCCCCTGCCTCCTCCATATGCACCAAACCCCTTTTCTCCCCTCAGGGATCAGGTTCCCCAGCCCACCCTGGTGCCCACCTCAGGCTGCTGACAAAATCACCGCCCCACCTCCACCCCCTTTCCACCTAGAATCTTCCATCAGGACCTCCTTCCTTCCTCCCAAACGATAGGCCTTATTCCTTAGTTTCCCCTTTCTGGTGCCGAAAGAATCCTGTTCCACTTGGCTGCCTGAAGACCCCCTCTTGCCCCACTGGGAGACAGTACAAAAAGAACACTGCCCTGAGTTCCAATCTGCTTCTACCACCAGTTTGTTTATGCCTTCAGGCAAGCAAGTCACAGACTCATATAGGCCTCAGTTTCCCATCTGTGTAATGGGTGAGCCCTGGTCTTCCCGGAAGTGACCTTTCCCGGCTTTCAGGCTAGAGCCATCTCCCTCTCTCTCCACCCCACCTCCACTCCACCTCCCATCCCCGCCCCCCCCCTCCACACCCACACACACACACACACACACACACACACACACACCCTCTCCAGCCAAGATACTGCCCTGCTCTCCCCAAAGCTTCCTGTGTGGTCTCTCCTCCCTCCTACCTCCCACCCCAGAAATTCAGGATCTGCCTCCTGGCAGCCTCTGCTCTTCCCCCACTCTGGGCCTTCCCTCTACTTTGGCTTATGCTGACCCTCTCTTCCTCTACCAGTGCCCGGAGTCCCCCACAGGCCACCAGAGTGCCCCCACAAGGCCACCATCTGCAAATAGCACAACTGGAGGCTGACCCCCAGTTTGCAGGGCTATCTCCCCTCATTAGAGCCCCAAGAACATCCGCTGCAGGGGTTTACAAGGCCATTTGAATTTAAAGGCAACCCTCCCCACACCCAAAAGAAAAAGTTTCAAAAATTTTTAAGGTCCACTTACATATAAACCCTTCTGGGCCTTTTGCCTGGGACTTGGGACTCACCCACCCTAAATTCGAAGAAATCTCTTCTGGGGAAGGTTTTTGTTTTTACCACAGCCTCTCCCTCATCCAGGGCTTTTGGAAGTGGGGGTGATCACAGGTCCTGGGAGCACAGTTCAGGCTGGCCTGGCCTGACCCTCCAGGCCGCGATCAGGCCAGGGGTCACAGAGCAGTCACATGTCGCTTTGAATGAGAAGCCTTGAACTGAGGCTGAGAAATGAAGTTGGGAAACAGCTCAGCCAAAGGCAATTGGGCTTTTTTTCTTAGGCTTTCGTGGCGGGGGCGGGGGGGGGGGGGGGGGGTGGGGGCGGGCCGCGGCTCTATTGTCCGACTAACCTTCCACGATGCTGGAAAATTGAATTTATTCCCTGAGCAGTCTGATCCAATTTCCCCTGGGTAGGGAGGAGGTTGGGCTCCCCTCCCTGCTGCTCCAACTAGAAGCTTCTGGCTCTACTCAGAGACTAGACCCTGAGCCCCGGCCCAGCCAGGCAGCACCCCACCCCCAATACGATCCTCCCTCAGGAAGCGCTCCCTGCATGTGGGGGAAACTTTCTCAGGAGCTTCAAGTTTCCTTGTCCTTCTCACTCAGCAACCAGCTGTCTTGGCCTGTCTCCCACACACTCCAGCTTTCCGTGCGGGCCCCTCTGAGTCCCCCAGGCTCCCCATCTCTGTCTCTGCCCTCCAGGGCTCCAGGGCGAGCCGATAGAGAGAAGTACAGCTGTAAAGCATTTGCGCTGGCCGCCAGGCTGGCGGGGGAGCCATCTGCAGCGGGGTAGCTGCCAGGCCTGAAATGACGGGAACCTTGGGCCTCAGCCCAGCTCCAGCCAGGCCCCAGCCCTTCCACCCCAACCCCCAGCGCAAGAACCCCTGTCTGCCAAGGCCAAGGAGGCCAGGGGTGAGGAGAATGACCTGGGGGCCACTCCAGGAGCCTGGGGGCTGGCACCGTCAGCCCCCACTTGGCACCCTGCCTCTGAGCGTCATGGTGGGGGTGGGGAGATTGTCCTAGGCTCCAGGACTGCCCACCCAAGCCCCCGGGAAAGGCTTGTCCAAGGCTGGTCCCCACACCACTGCCACCCTCCCTGGTGAAGAGCGCCTCACCACCTCCACTTCCCCGTAGTCTGTACCCCGCCACCCTCCCGGCGAAGGACTCGGAAGGAGCGGACTGCAGAGACAGACCTCCGACCACACCAGGCCCATCTGGTTCCAATCAAGAGAGCAGGTTCCCAGATCATGGAGGGCACATTGGCGGTGGGGGGGGGGGGAGGCCACAGCCTCATGGGCACCCCCAGAGCCCTCCCCCGAGTGCGACCCCCTCCCATTTGGTCACCTTTCACCTCTCAGGTGGGCCTCACACACCTGGGCCTCATACACAGCCACCAGCGTGGGCCTGCCTTTTCCTGCCCAATAGTCGGTTAACATAAGAAACATCCAAAGCTGTAAGAATTTTTGAGAGGTGTTTGTTTGTTTGTTTGTTTGTGGGGGTTTTCTTTTTAGTGTATTTGAGCCAAACTGATGGCAACTGCCGAGAAGCAAAAGCAAAGCAAGGGGGACCGGGTGTGGAATCTCCGGGATTGGATTAAAAATAAAACAAATAGACACTCCTTTTACATAGGCGGGTATAGGACAGTTAACACTGGCAATTAACGTGATAATGGGAGAAATGGCTCACCTGTCCAAATTTCAAATGACGGACTAGGAAACAGAAGCATGGTGAAAATGAGGCTTTTATCACACTCTCCAGAGCGGGCGCCCATTTCACAGGAACACACGAGGGCAAGGAGCGCAGCCTCTTTATTTAGACCCGCCTCCGGTTCCTCATTGGCTGAGGACTATTTGGTCATCTATTTCCTTGGTCTTGCTGTCTCCCATTGGTTCACTTTAAAAAAAAATGGGCTGGGGCCTTCTCTAGTTGCCTCCACCTCCCTTTGTCTTGGGCAGTGGTCGGCAAACTCATGAGTCAACAGAGCCAAATATCAACAGTACAACGATTGAAATTTCTTTTGAGAGCCAAATTTTTAAAACTATATAGGTAGGTACATTGTTATTAACTCAATTAGGGTACTCCTAAGCTGGCCTTTGCTAAAAACTCAAGGGGCCAAAGAGCTGCATGTGGCTCGTGAGCCACAGTTTGCCGACCACTGGTCTAGGGGAATCTTGCTCATACCCTCCCCACCCCACATCCTGCTTGCTCTGGGGAAATTCAGTAATGGCCTGGCCACGTGCTGCTTCTTTCCTATGAAGATAAATCAGAGGCATGTTTCTCACAATAATGATAACAACGAGGGGACTGGTGCTCTCCACTCAGGTGCCAAGGTTGTGCATTGAGGGGTCGGGAGAAAAGGAAATTACTGTGATAGTCCAAAGGCATGTTATCAGGTATGTTATACAAAGTATGTAGACACAAAATACATAGATTCACAAAAGACAACAGGCTCAGTTAGGGTAAAGATCGATCTTCCTTCGGGAAAAATACTGGCCTAGGACATGACTCCCCGCCATGAACGGCTTTTAGTTAGGACGTTTTCATTTCGGACCATCCTCTGTGGTGACTTGCGGTCTCAGTTTGTAAGGCTGCCATGCGGGCCTCCCCTGAGATAGTCAGGGTTAGTATGTCGCCCCTTTTTTGTCCCTACGTCTAAGCACAGACCCCAGACCTCTGTCGGTAGTTAGATGTCCAGACCACAGAGGAGAAAAGGGAAGCTGAAGGAACGCGGAGGGAGAAGAAGGGCTGCAAACAGGGCGTCCGGGCAAGCGCAGGTCCTGGAAACCACCAGATCCCAGCAGCACCTTGTTGTGAACGGGGTCCTAACCCCCCACTTCCTGACCTCTGCCCAGGCCCTGGTCACACGCTCTGCCCACTGGTCTTCACTCTCTACATAGGAACGACCATCCCCACTGGACAGCTGGGAAAACTGAGGCTCTGGCCTCGGTGAAAGTCTTACCTGCCCAACCTCACCCAGCAGGTGTGATTCCAGAGTCTGAGCACCAGGCTGCCCTCCAGGTGCCTCCGCAGCCCCATGTCCCAGGGCCCCCATCTTGCCTTCTCTGCTGTCTCCAGGCTTGGACCAGGTGGGAGCCCAGTTCTGGAGAAATCTACCCTCCCTGACCAGGCCCTGCTCTGATTCCCCAGCCCTCGCTCTGTCTCCAGGCCCAGGGAAAAGGATACACACCTGGAAAGAAAAGCCTCCCTGGTCCTGGCTTAGCGCCAGAGTTCGAATCCTGGCTCTCAATGACCTTGGCATCTGGGCCTCAACCTCCCCATGGATAAGATGGACTGAGTTGTCTAAAAGTGGGTTGAACAGCCCAGCTGGTGTGGGCGTGGCTTGGTGGTTAGGCGGCAACCTATGAACCATGTCCGTATGTCCTAGGAAGATTCCCCTATCCCCTAGGCAGCCTAGACAAAGGGAAGTGGAGGCAACTAGAGAAGGCCCCAGCCCATTTTTTTTTTTTTTTAAGTAACCCAGTGGGCGACAGCAAGACCAAGGTCAATGTACCCTGGGTTTCCGGCTCAGTCCCGTGTGGGGCATGCAGGAGGCAGCCAATCCGTGATTCTCTCTCATCGTTGATGTTTCTATCTCTCTCCCCTCTCCCTTCCTCTCAAATCAATAAAAATATTTTTAAATAAAAGTGGGTTTTTCAGTGAATCTGTGATTACCCAACCCCCATTCTTTTCTCTTTTTTTAAATATATTTTATTGGATTTTTACAGAGAGGAAGGGAGAGGGATAGAGTCAGAAACATCGATGAGAGAGAAACATCAATCAGCTGCCTCCTGCACACCCCCTACTGGGGATATGCCCGCAACCAAGGTACATGCCCTTGAGCAGAATCGAACCTGGGACCCTTCAGTCCGAAGGCCACAGGCCGACGCTCTATCCACTGAGCCAAACCGGCTAGGGCCTCAACCCCCATTCTTATCCTAAACAAACCTAGAGACTTCCCTTTGGCCTGGGTGGTCTTTACAAAGAAAGTTCTGACCCCAATTTCAGAATTTAGAGCTGGCAAGGGGGCCAAGAGAACAGCTCCCCCTAACTGCCCCCCCCACCCCCCCGCCAGCTGTGGAAGCGGCTGATCTCCGTTTCTGCCTGAGGGGACTTCACTGCCGCCTCTGCTGAAAGCAATTTGTCATGCCCTGAATTAAGTGGTTCCAAAACGGGTTTAATTTCAGTTTAATGGCTCTGTTTTTATGTGTAATTAAATACCATTGCATGGTGAAAATATGTTGTTTGCACTTCAGAGTGTGTGTAAGGGCCTGGGAAGCCAACCCCAACGGGTTTCTACTCCCAGGCCCCTCCAGCCCCTCCCCTAGCCTGGCTGGAATTGTCTAGGTTGTGGGGAAGGGGATTAGAGATCTGGGGGAGACAGGGGGGCAGTGAGGACAGAGGCAGTCCTGGTGGTGCCTGCTGGCTCAGTAGAGCATGTTTCTAATTATCTGTGGCGCACACACACCCCTACTCCCTGACCCCAACCCTCCCCAACCCTGGGGCCTCAGACAGAGAAGGGATAGGTCACCCTGACAGTGAAGATCTAATTAGACCCTTGGCTGGCTGGAGTGGTGTCTGCTCCCCGGGGGTGTGCCCAAAAGTGCCCCATTGTCTCTCCTCTACTTACTGTTTCCATTAACTCCCCCTCCCCCTTGACCCTTCCCCCTGACTCACAAGCGGGGCCCCTCTCCTCCCCTCTTCCCTGGGACCACCCAACATTCCAGCCGCCAGCCCGCCTCCCAGCTCCATCCAACCACATCATCTTGACTTTCTTTAGGTCAGAGGTGACATTGACATAGGGGTCTAGAATGCAGGGGGCGTTTCTCTGGCTGGGAATGTTCCAGGGTCCTTTACCACACAGCCGTATCCCCCTCTCCCCGTCTCCCCCACTCCCTCAGGACGGGGCGGGGGCAAGCAGGCGCCCCGAGTCCTGTCCTTCATGCTTCAGAACATTCCTGGAGCTGCTTGGGGGAATCTGGCCCCAGGAGTGAGAGGAGAGGCCGGTCGGATCGGAGCAGCCTTTTCCTGGAAGGAGTTGGAGCGTTGGCCGTGGCTGGAACCTTGGGGCCCTGATGGGAGGAGGGGCTGGGAGGCTTGGCCAGCGCTCCAGAGATTTCCCCACCTGAATCCAATATCAGAGTCAGTCCAAGGCTCCGTTTTTTTTCTTTCTACCCCCACCCTGCCTTCTTGCCAATGGAAAACCCAGCCCCCAACCTCCAGCCGACATCAGGGCTGGATCGCCACTAATGAGCTGGGAAATGGAAACCAAAAAAGAGCCACATGCGGCTCTTTGGCTCCCTGGAGTGTGGCTCTTCCACAAAATACCACGGCCTGGGCAAGTCTATTTTGAAGAAGTGGCGTTGGAAGAAGTTTAAGTTTAAAAAAGTTGGCTCTCCAAAGAAATTTCAATCGTTGTCCTGTTGATATTTGGCTCTGTTGACTAATGAGTTTGCCGACCACGGGCCTAGAAGATTCTGGCAAGATGTCCCCCATACTCCTGCTCCAAGCCACGGTGGGGGGGTCGGGACAACATTTCGGGGAGGGTGGAGGGGGAGCAGGACAGAGCACTGAGGGCTGTGGTTTTAAGTTTATCCAGGTATGGTGGCCCACCAGGACGTAATAGTTTGGTCCTTGCCATCTCCTCCTTTCTACCTATGCCAGCGATGCTGATGCCCTTGTGGCAACTAGAGTGGCCATTTCAAGGGTTTTTGGAATCGAGGGTGGGAGGGCCTGGTGCAAACTAGGCCGGCAAGTCCTCCCTGGAGCCCGTTCTCCCACGGCGACACTGCCCCAACCGCTCACCTTGCCCAGGGGAGTGTCCACATGGACACTGAGCTGCCCTTATTTTCTTCTTTTTTAACACCTACGACCTGGCTCCTGGATCATGGGGGCGAGCGCCCGGGGTTGGGGTGGGGTGTACATTCTCTGTTCTCTGATGCTAGACAGCTCCCTCCCAAGCCCTGCAGGGGACACCTAATGAACGAGGGTCACTCCTTCACAGCCAGGAGGGGGGTACATGTCTGAATTTCTCATTCCCTCTCTCCTCACCTCATACACATTCATTCAGATTCATGGAGCAGCCCACATAGGGACACACCGCACAAATGCACTCATCCATACACACCCAGACCTGGTATATGTGCCCTGTAAAAGCCCACACTCTCACATGTCAGGTATCACTTTGCTATATTCACACACATGTGCGCACGCACACGCGCACACACACCATCAATATACATGTAGCACAGAGGCACATCCCAGGCCATGTGTGCAGCTAAAAGCAGACCCTGCTTTTTCCGGAGGCCCATGAAAGGAAAAGGACCCCCTGCCACCCATGGCCAAGGGTGCGAGGCTGGAGCATTTAAAGAGATACGTTAGGGATCAAAAGAGAAACTTTTCCTGCATTTGGTTTAGGGACCTAAAACTTAATCGGCAGCCTATACCCACCTCCTACTCCAACATGCCTTGGCCTTGGCCCCACAAGTAGGGGGCTCTCTGAAGAGTGGTCAGGGGCTGAGAGATCAACCCTCCGCGTCTGTCACTTGGTTCGTTATCTCCTGCTGCCAGGGGCCCATGGTGCCTCAGGGAGACTAGATGGCTGAGCTAGAGATGAGGGAGGACTGCAGCCCCAGACTCAAAATGCAGACAGCACAGGTGCCCGCACATCAGAGGCCAGTGAAGTCGAGAGCCTGGCAGCACCTCTGGAACTGGGGAGGGCCTAGGAATCCAGGAGCTGGCCAGACAGGAGGGTGCTCCCCCAGAGGCCAGGTCAGACAGGAGGGTGCTCCCCCAGAGGCCAGACCAGACAGGAGGGTGCGCCCCCAGAGGCCAGACCAGACAGGAGGGTGCTCCCCCAGAGGCCAGGTCAGACAGGAGGGTGCGCCCCCAGAGGCCAGACCAGACAGGAGGGTGCTCCCCCAGAGGCCAGACCAGACAGGAGGATGCGCCCCCAGAGGCCAGACCAGACAGGAGGGTGCTCCCCCAGAGGCCAGACCAGACAGGAGGGTGCGCCCCCAGAGGCCAGACCAGACAGGAGGGGGCACCCCCAGAGTGCAGCAGCTCGGTGCACAGGGTCCCCAGGCTGCCTGTGAACTCCCAGAAAGGGACCTCCACCCAAGAAATCAGTGCCTGGCACAGAGGTCCGGGAGGAGAGGGACATTAGGAAATGACCAGGAATCCAATAGTACCATGTGGGCACAAATTTGGGGGCTGCCACCAAAAGCCCACAGCCCAGTGTGCCCAGGACAGCAAGATCAAAGATGCCCCCACTCTTGACCCCTCGACCCATCAGAATCAAATCTCAGCACAACCCCCAACCAGGAATCCAAGCACGCAGAGCTGTGGAATGTGGTGGAAAGTTTACCCCTTTCCCAAGCTTCAGGGCAGTGCCTCCCCCGCCCCCAAATTAATAAATCAAATTCAGATGCAAACCCAACCTGCCTGATGCCCTAGGAAATGCCCCAGCCTCACACACCAGCTGCTCCCAGGAATAGCTCTGGCCCAGCAGGGCTGACCGGCTCCCTCCCTCCGTTTGGAAGCCAGTATTTCCCCACCAGGAGTCTGAACACCAACAGCACAGACTTGGGGGACAGGGAGGCCCCTCCGGAAGAGGCTGCAGGGAGAGGATGGTGAATTGGCTGAGTCTTAGAGTCCTTCTACCATGTAGGATAGGCCTCCCATCCCTGGTACACCCCTGTCTCTAATTTAAATAAATAAGCAAAACACAATTGTATTGTTTTTTTTTTGTTTTGTTAAAAAAAAAAAAAAGACATCATGGCCAACTGGTAGGTCCGGGTAAGTCTCCTTCCATCCAGTGAAGCCAGAAAATGCCCAGGGGGCAGGGTACGGGCGCGCCGCGGGAGCTGTAGGGAAGGAGGTGTGGAGCAGGAGGCAGAGGCGCTGGCTGTGAGCCAGATGGAGTCACCCTGCTGATCTCGTGGCTCTGACTACAAATGGAAGGAAGCAGGACCCCAGGCAAGTCCCTCACTCCCGCCCAATCCCATTACGCTGGTCCTTTCCCCCATCAGGCACACACATTCCAATTACACATTCTTCCCTCCCTCCCTGACTGCTCCGACAGGGGCCCCACCGCCCCAGCCCTCTGCCTTGCAGGCCTTCCTAGGACCCTCTCCCCTACTCCACAGCAGGGATTCCGCTGCCAGGCAATCAAGCAGATGCCATTCCCCCAACCCCAAAGTCGGCTTGTCTCTGCAGGTCCTTGCCCTTGGAGGGCCTGGGGACGAAGAGAAGAGGAGCCTGGCAGCCCTTAGCTTTGGGAGTGGGCCTGGTCTCCTGACCATTGGGCCATCTGCTACCCCACACCTTCCCTGTGGCCTCCACTCTACCACTAGATTGAGGGAGGGACAATGGTCAAGGGACATGTCTACTTTCCTCCTCGGATTATGGGCATGGAACTTCTCTTCTCCCACAGACTTGTGTCCACCTTGTAGGAGGTGGCCCCAATGTCCAAATCAGAGGAAGTCAGAATCAGAGCGCCCCCCACCCCGGGCTGAGAACTAGAGCTGGCATGTAATATGTAGCCAGTAAATGTTTTTAGATGACTTGAGTGAATAAAAGAATGAATGAATCCAGGGTCAATTTGGAAACACACCAGGGCTCCCCATTGCCACTCTGACCTCTTAGGCTATCTAAGCCCCAAGAGGACACCCCTAGGCTCCGGCTCACCCCAAGGGTACATCCATGCTCATCAACGCACACACACACACCACACATGCCGAGGAAAACTTCTGGGCCAGAGGCAGAGCCAGGACTCAGATCCAGGCTCCAGGTCAGCTCTGCAGCCTCCAGGGGGAGGGGGAGCAGGGGGCAGGGAGCCCCCCGCCTGCTGGTAGGGCTCACTCGCGGAAGCTGTCAGCCAACTGGTGGCAGTCCAGCTCCTCCTTCGGCTCCAGGCCCCCCGGAAGCTTCACTCCTGTCTTCCGGTCCACACACCAGCACTTGCCACGCTGCCCATCCAGGGCGGGGTGGCACTGTCAAGACAAGGGCATGAGAGGTCAGTCGGGTGAACCCTAATCCCAGCACAGTCCCCAAATCAGACAATCGCTCCATGACGGCCCCTGAGGCCAGAGGCTCTCTCATGAGCACAAATCTTCTGAGCTCGATGAAGTAGAGCGAGAACTTGGCTAAGAAGGAAAGGTCCAGAGAGTTTTAAAAGGCAGGGCCCTGAGGAAGTTCTCTAGCCTTCCTAGGGGGGAATTGTATCCACAGGATTTAGAGATGAAGCTGGATTTGAAAGACTAAGGTACAGGTCAGAGATGTTTTGAGTGTTCTCATTAGGTTGGGACTTTTAAGAATGGGATTATAGCCCAGCTGGCGTGGTTCAGTGGTTGAGCATCAACCTATGAACCCGGAGGTCACGGGGTTCAATTCCCGGTCAGGGCACAAGCCCAGGTTGCGGGCTCCATCCCTGGTGGGGGCATGCGGGAGGCAGCCGATCAATGAATCTCTCTCATCATTGATGTTTCTATCTCTCCTCTCCTTCCTTTCTGAAATCAATAAAAATGTGTGTGTTTTTTTAAAAAAAAGAATGGGATTATGGGTAATAGTGGGATCCAAGTTGAAGTTACAGTACCGTCAGGATAAAGAATTGCAGTTGAATTGGGAATTATGACTAACACTTGAGTTGGGTGAGACTCAGAGTCCAGGTCAGAAATAGAGTTGGGATAAAGATAGAGGTCAAAGTTAGAACAACTAAAGCAGTTGGGCCCAAGTTTGGGTCGGAATTAGAACAGGAAGGGGGGATGGATAGGGAAGGCAGGGAGCAAAGGTATATTTAAGAGTCAGGATTAAAGTTGAAGTGAAGGTCGTCTTAAGGGTCAGATTTAGTCTGGGGGATCAAGGGTCAAGGGTCAGACCTTTCAGTAGGAAAAATAGTTGGGGGAGGAAAACCCATAGAACTGTCAACACGAAGAATGAAACCTAATGTAAACTATGGACTTTAGTTACTAATAATGTATCAGTATTAGTTCCTCAATCATAACCAATGCACCACACTAATGTTAGATAGTAACCGGGGAAACTGGGTACGGGGGAGTAGATGCGAACTCTGCACTTGCTGCTCAATTTTCTGTAAACCTAAACCTTCTCTAACAGAGTTTATGACCGTTTTTGTTTTGTTTTTTAGTTAGGGCAAAAAAAGTTTTAAAAATTGGGACCAAAATAATTGGTGTTGGGAAAAAGGTTGGAGATAGGTTTGGCATTGGCCTAAAGGGGGGGCCTCATTGATTCCCAACTCATTGCACACCTCTCGTCACATCCTCGGGCCATGCTGGGATGTGTAGACTCAGGGGCAGCCTTTCTCCTAGCTAGGCCTCTGCTGGCTGCATGGCAACCCACTCTGAGGATTTATCATAGAGCGTGAAGTGTGAGAATGTGTGTGTCTATGCCCACAAGGAGCTGGAGAAGGAGATCCAGGCCAGGGCTCCCCAGGGAACACCCAACACGAGGCACCCCAGTGCTCTGCCCAGCTATGCCACCCTTCCATGTGGGCCCAACTCTGACAGCCCAGAGATGGGGCTGGAGCAGGCCAGCCTTCTTGGACATCCCAGCTTCCTGGTGGCTGGTCAGAGGAACCCATGTCCCAAGGGTATGAGGGGCACAGAGGTTTCTACACTCACGGCTTCTCTTCTGCCTACCTCCTTCCTCTGCTTCCACCCGAAGCCCCTAACTCCAGCTGTCAGATCTGGCATCACCTCCATCCTGGCTGTACCCCAAGTGGTTTGGCTGCTCGGCTTGGGGTAAGGGTCAGGCTGTTTCCCCCTTAACCCCTCGTGACTTAGTCCCTCCATTTCCAGGGCAGACAGACATTCGATGACGAAGGAGAACTACTCATAGGAAGGAAGTAGGGTGAGTGAGAAAGTGACAGGAGGCAGAGGTTGGCAGGTGTACCAGGTAAACGTCTCAGATTGTGAATCAAGAGGTGAAAATAGTCCTGGATGGGGAAGCAGGATAGTTCGTCTGCCGTTAACTTGCTCTGTGACTTTGGGCCTCAGTCTCCTCATCCCAAAAATGAGTGATGTGGGCAAAATGAGCTGAGGTCCTAAAGCTGGGGGGAAGGTTTGGGAAGGATCCTAGGGGTTGGGGAGCCTCCCCCTTCCTGAGGCATCTATCCTGGATGACCCTGTCTAATGCCCCTGGAGCTGAGGCCAGGGCCCAGCAGGAGACAGAGGGTGACCCACCTGCTTGGGGTGGAAGTTGCCGTTGCGGTCGCAGTTGGGGATGGGGATGATGTAGAGGTCCTCGTGGGTGCGGCTCTGGGAGGCGGCCAGCCGCTCCAGGGCCCGGTGCAGCTCACTCTGGCAGGCGCCCTGGGGCTGGAGGAGAGAGAGAAGATGAAACTGCTCAGCAGAAGAGAAGAGGGGCAGGAGAACCAGGGATGGGGGTCATCTCAGGACTGAAGGCCTTGAAAGGAGGGTCAAAGCCCAGAGGTCAGGGTCAGGGCCCAGTGAGGTGAAGGGCGTGGCTTGGGTTCTGAAGACACTGGTGGGAAGAGCAGAGGGACATTGAAGACAGGATCTTGGGCCAAAGAGCTTCTAAAAAGGAGAGGTGTGAGGTGAAGGAACCCTGTGGGAAAGGAGCTGTAGAAACCTATGGAGAAGGACTGGAAGGGGGTGATGTCTAAGCAGGAGGGATGAATGAAAACATGCAATCAACAACTTGTAAGATCCAGCACGGAGCCATCAGAACCATCCGTCAGAAAGGACATTTGCCGGACTCCGGAACAGGGTCCCAAGACCCCTTGCTATGGCCAGCATTAACCCTTTAGAGATTGAGAGGGTCTGGGGTGGGGAATCCAAGAGAAAGGCCAAGATATATCAGGAAGCTTGGGGCAACCATGAGTTACCAACCAGGATGAAGTATTTCAGTATTTAAAAATCACTTTGGCTGTGCCAATATAGAGAACTACCAAGCAGGAATGGAATTTTAAGGAAAGGAATGAGGACTCTCTGGATCCTGACGACGTATACTGTACACCGTAGGCATCCAAAGAACGTTTACTGGATGAACATAGGCATAGGTGGTGGTGGTGGTGGTGTGATGGTGGTGGTGTGTGTGCCTGTAAACATGTGCATTTGAGGTCAGAGGTCCTCACCATAGGCCGGGCTTCTTCCCGGGGCGCCCCGATGACCTTCATCTTGCCCCCATTGGTGTTCCGGTCTCGAATCTTGGCGAAGTGCTTCTGCAGGCACTTGCGGTCATGGGCACTGCAGGGGCTGAAGCTGTTGTTGGGGTGGTCACCTTCATCCTTGTCTGCAATCAGGCCAAGATGGGGAGAGGTCAGCATGGACAAAAGACAGAGCAGCACACCAACCCAGCCTCCCACCTGCTTTCTGCTTCTTGGGGGCTCTCCAGCCTGACACGGGAAGCATGGGGAGGGGGGTCTAGGAGTAGGAAAAAGTCAAAACAGCACACCCCCCCCCTCACCCCCGTCTCCTTCCCACTCCCCTGGAACTCCTCAGGAGACTATTCTTGAAGTCCTTGACTTGCCCCTCACCCCACCCAGTCCGGCCCTCAGATGAGTCACCAGCTGCAGCTGCCCAGACGGGAGGTTCCCCTGGGCTCTGCTGAGAGGTCTGAGGCAGGCAGGGGGGCCCCCCACCGGATCTTTTCTCCTAGTCAGCTCCTCCTACCACCCCCCTTCTCCATCTGCTCTCTCTTCCTGTCTCCTTTCCTGCTCTTTTCAGCGTCTGGCTGAGCCAGCCACAGGATCCCCAGGGCTGTCAGCCCTGCTGACCCTCTTCCAAATGGCCAGAATCAAAGTTTCCATGAGTGATGAGAAATCCAACCCAACAAGCCCTCCCCATTGGCTGGACAGGAGAAAAGTGGGAGTGGGTGTGTATGCCTGCATGTGCAAGTAAGTGTGTGTATACTTGTGTAATGCTCTGTGTGGCCCTAGGACCAAGAGAATACCTTCCACATCCCTTCAGTCCCCTACCCTTAGACTTCAGACCCCTTCCAAAGTCCATGTCTGTTGCCCAGCGTCAGGGCACTGGGGATCTGGAGATGGGGGTGGAAAGGCTGGGCCTGCACCCCCTCCCTGGGATGTCCTGAAGACTATCTGAACTCAAGAAAAACCCAATTGTAACTGCTGCTTCTCCCTCCGGGCAGCTGAATCCAGACTACAGGCCTGAGCTGGAGGGAAGGGGTTGCAGATCAGAGCCTCCTCTGAAATGCTCGGCTTAGCAGCTCACTGCCAGCATTCCAGATGTTGGCGGCCAGACAGAAGGTTACATCTGGTTTGTGTCAGGATTTCTTTTTTCCTGAGGAATTAGCAGGTTCCTCCAAGTGTGGCAGTGGTCCCAGAGCTGCCTCTGGGTCAAATGGTATTTTTCTGCCTGGCCAGAGTGAGTTGGGGGTAGAAGGGGGAGGTTAGCTCTCTTTTTATTCTCCTAGACCTGGGAGTGTGGGGAGAAACATGCAGATAAAGGAAAACCAAGCCAGGAAGAATCGAGACCCTCAGAAAGTCTTTGTCAAGATTCCACCCCAACGGTTATTTATAAAATTGAGTCATCAAGGATGGAAAGAAGGCTCTGTCACGAGTAGCAGGCTGGCTTAGAAAGAGGAATCGAAGGGAAGAAATAAATAGAGCAGAGATATACCCCGTCCTTCAGCATACCTAACATCCCAAGGACAGCCCAGAGGGGACTCACTTGTAACACCAACTCGAGTGCCCTTCAAACCTGGAAAGGTTTTACTGTCTTTCCTTTGAGTGTGTTTTCATGGCCATAAAGGAAAGGGCTACTTTGCAGTGACACTTATTCTGCTTGGTAAATGGGCAGAATGTTCTTGGGTTCAAGGAGTAAGGGTTTTCTACGAATGGGGCTGTCTCAGGAGGTAGAGAGCCCCACGGTACTAAGGTGTGGAGCGTCCGAGGGGTTGAGGCCTCAAGAATCTAGAGACATCTGGAGTAGAAGTTCAACTGCAACCAGGCTTTCCAATGTTGAAGTTCTATGATTCTAAGTCCACAAATGACCAATGCTTGAGGGATTATTAGTGGGTATTTGAAAATGTGTATACCTTAACTTGAGCGGTATCATTCAGGACAACTGGGTCTACTCACTGAAATCTGGGGCTGCGCTTATGTTCTTGTGTTGGGGGGGGCCCATGTCACATAGAGGTTACCTGGGGAAGATGAGCAGGCAGCATGCCTGGTCTCCCCATTTTTTGTTTCCCCACCACCACCAGCACACGTGTGCCTAGCTTGTGTGTAAGCTTAGAGAAGAACACACCAAGACAGGGAGAGTAGCTCCTTCGTGTCTCTCATGGGGACATAGGTACCTGGACTATGTCCATATCTGCCCACTCAGACACCGAGAGGCCGGGACTCAAGAATTACAAACATATACAAACAATGACGTGTCCAGACACACACTTGTCCACGTGTGCACACCTACATGCACTCAGGCACTCTGACCCAGCCTGGGCAGACACAGACCTAGGGCAGGGCACCCTGGCTATACCCTAGCTTGTTGACTTTCCATTTAATCTGTAACTTTTCCTTGTCCAGCACACCAAGTACCCACCCCAAGGCACCTGGCTTGGGAGGGTGAGTGTCACAGCATTGAGTCTCTGAGAAAACGTGAACCGAACCGTCCCACCTACAAAAACTGGCCACCTGGTTTGCCTTCTGGAAAACCCCAGTCCTGGTGGGCTCCCCTCCGAGCAGGGGCTGGAGTCAGACCTAGCCCCCTGAGAGATCTGACCTCCTGAATCCCAAAAGGCTTGTTTGGGAGATGGGGCTTCCAAGGTAGACCACGTCGTCTGCTCCAGCCCCTGCTTGGAGCGAGGCCAAGGACACGCAGCCACGGGGGAAACCTTGGTTTTTGCTCCAGCAACAGCGGAAGGGAAGGCACCCGGAGAAAGAAGAGGCTTCACAGCTTTGGCACTGCTGGCCGCACAGTTCGTGGCCAAAGCTAGAGGATTTCCGCTTTCTTGCTGCCTGATTTCATCCCCATGATTCCTCCTCAACGCCAGCCCCTGCCCTACTCAAGACACCCAGCGTGAGACTGTGAGGTGGGTGGGTTCCAGGCATGACCTGGAAGGCCGCCCACCTGCCCTGGAAGGCCTTTTCCTTCTTCCCCTGGGCTCTGGCTGGAGAAGTCAAGGCCACCGTGGTGGGTACCAGACCCTTTCTTGGAGTTCTGGCTCAAGGGGTGTCTCCCTCACTGTTGTGACACACTGCTGGCCTCAAGAGTCAGAGACAAGGACAGCTGGCCTGTTCCTCCCGAGTTTACAGCAGGAAAAGGCATCAAAGTCTGCCCCACCTCTCGACTCCTCTGCATGTCCCCCAGCTTTATTCCGTTGCCTACTGTCCCCCAAAATCCCAACATCAGAGGGGGATTTAAGCTTCATGTTAAATCCATCCAGCGTCCTCTTCATCACCATCTTCATCACTGCTCCACTTTATTGAGCTCTTCCTCCACACTAGACATCCCACCCTGTGAGGCAGGTCCTATTGTAGACTGGGTGGAAGGGAAGGAGGAGAGATTTCTCTCTACAGCTCCTATGCCTTTAAACAGAAAGACTCCTGGTACCCAAGGCACCAATAATTCTCACTTTCCCAATACTAGAAAAAAGTAATCATATTTAGCAGCTATGCCCCTCCTTCCTCCCTCCCACAGAGGCACAGAAATTCTGGGAAGGCCCTGTTCCCATGACACGACTGGATTCCCAGTACTGAAGTAGTGGGGGACAGTATTTGCTGTGCTGACTAAAAATTAACCTGGCCTGCATGTTCCCTAACCCTGTCCCAGAGGAACTCCCCAGTCCAAACGTCGATGCCACTGTCCACTCCCCCAGATTCCATGAATCCAGGGTCAGCGCACTTATGCAGAATTGTGGATTTCTGACGCACATGTCCACCCCATCCGCACTTCTGGTGGCCTGAGTGGTATTAGTCCACAACCTGTTGTGGCTCAAAAAGCTAGGACAGGAAGGTGGGGGACCCTGGAGATGGGGGGGGGGGCGCGCCTGCCCCTGGGGCAAATAGTAGGCAACTGGGCCACAGCAGTTCAGGGGAGGGGGCAGGCCAAGTGGCTGCGTTCCCTCAGTCACTTGCTGAAGCTCAGCCCCAAGAGGAAAAGGCAGAGAGAAGAGGCTTAGGTCCCCAAGCCTTGGGACCTAGGAGGGACAGTGGCCTATTGTCAGTGGGAAGCTAAAGAGGATAGTAGCGACAGGGGCCAAGCCCTGGACACTTTGTCTCACCAGAGACCTTGCAGGGCTACTGCACAACTCTAGGGGGCGCCTTTCACGTGGTGCTGTGCGGCCCAGGCTGTGGCAGAGGGTTCTTCTGTGATGGCTGGGAGGTAAGAGGGCAGGGACACAGCTTGCCAAGAAGGTGCCTAGTTTCCCCGGGGTCCCCCTGACGTAGCCTTTCCCTCTCCAGAGAGTGCATGCACTGCATGGGTGGAGGACAGGCGAGGAAGGAGGGGTGAGGGGTGTTAGAGACCCAGGCCCTGTAATCCAAAGGGGACCTAAAGCCACCCTTGGAGGCGGGTTTGCATGATACCCACAGGACAATTACACTGTTCATGCCTCCCCAAAGCTCCCAGGGAAATGGATTTTTCTCCACTACAGGATGGGGTGTTCGTTCCCAGCCAAGGAAAATGGGTGCCCAAGACCCTCTGAGGGTTCTTCTGCCCCATGTTCAAGTTGGTGAGAGAGGAAGAGGCTACCAACCATCCTAATCAGTTGCCAGATACCCGCTGGCTGGTGGAGGAGGGAGGTAGAAAGAGAATGTGGTCCTGTTATACTCAGGGTGCCCAAGGGCTCAGCCCTCACTCCCAGTCTGGTCTGGTACCAGTACCCCTCCTCTCCCACTGGCACCGGCATCTCTGCCCCCATGATCAGCGACTTATTCCCCGAGGACTGCCCCCCTTCCCAGATGTGCTGGGTGCCAGGCTGGCATTTCTCCTAGAATGTTTTCTGCTGACCCATCTCTTGTTGCCCAGGGGCAGGAAGGGCAGCGAGGCCTGAAGCCCAGACCCCTGGGGTCCACCTCCTTCCTGTTTTCCCTGCATCCTGCTCTCCTCCAGCTAACAAGCTGCAGAGGATTGAGGAAGTGGGGCGGTCTGGGACCCAGGGCAGGAAGCTTGGGGCCAGAGTCCCAGCATCCGGACTGGAACAATGGAAGCTTCAAGCACCAGGAAAAGAGACAGGCAGAGGGGCACAGGGAAAGCAAAACAGAGAGAGGGAACAAGGTACAAAAGCAGACACAAGGAAAGGCAGGCAGAGAGAGAGAGATTCCAAAAGTAACAGAAAGACAGGAACAAAGAAAGAGAAACAGTGACACAGAAAGAGACTGAGATGAGAGTGAGAGAAGCAGGGCAACAGAAACAGAGAAAGGTAATAAGACAGAGAAAGAGAAAGAAACTGATGGTGGGCAGAAGGTATTGGGGAAAGGAGGACTCCAGAACGTTGCTTGTGAAACTAGAGGCTGAAAGAACAAAGAGAAAGAAGGAAAGAGACTGAGAAAGATTAGAAGGAGCAACTGAGAGGCTCACTGAGAAATGGAAAAGAGAAAGGATAAGAAAGAGTTTAAGGCAAAGGGCCTTCTAAGTCTGTCTCCCTCTCTCTCTCTTCTTTACTCTCTAGCCCACACCCGTTAGGTTTCTGCAGCTCTGGGCTGGGAGCCCAGACTTGCTTCTTTCTGCCACCTCAAATGGCACCTGCCAAGAGAAAAAAGAGGGATGCCTGTGTACCAGGGCAAGAGAAGGTGCCCAGGTCCAGTAGAGAGACCCCTGACTTCCCAGAACCCCCCAAACGGCTAGGTGAGCTGGCCTGGGGCTTTGGGGAAGGGCAACTCTGCTGCCCCTCACCACCAAAGCCCCTCTCAGATGCATGTCCCAGTCCTCCCACCCCAATGTCAAAAGTCCAAGCTCTGGCTTTTCAGACCCCTGGGGTTTTCACCTGTGGTGAGGGGATCAGCAACAGGAAGCTCCCCTCCCCCTCCCCCCTCTCCCTCCCCCACCCCCATCCTCCAGTCATCTGGCTCACTTGCAGGCTGTGGGCTGGCCCAGGTCACTTAATTTTCCACTCTTGCACCAGCAGCCAAGACTACTCTTCCCAAGTAGGCATCCTCGGGAGGTTTGAGATGGAGGGATGGGACAGAGTCCTCCTTGACAGTGGCAACAGGCTGTTAGAGACTGGGTAGCAGTTGGCTCGGCTGAGCCTGTCCCATGCCAGGAGGGCCCTGCCACGTACCTGCCTTCTCCTCAACTCACAGGGGATTTTCAAGGGCCTCCGGGGCCAGCCCTATGGGGAAAGGGGCTTCTGGGAGGGCCGCACACCAGGGAGGACGTGCAAGGGCTGATGGAACCTTACCCGTGGGCTGCACGCTTTCCTGGATGGCCTCGATCTCCGCCAGTTCCATGCACACGCCTTGCCCGTGCATCAGTGTGTGCAGGGGCTTCTCCACTCCCCGGGGAGGGTAGCAGCGCAGGCCCGAGCCGCAGCGGGGGGTGTACACCCCGCAGGGCATCCCCTTGCCCAGGGCGCAAGTGGCACAGCAGCCGCAGCCGGGCTCACGCACCAGCTCCTCGCAGCCCACGGGGGGGCGGCAGCGAGCCAGCTTCTCCTCGGAGCAGGGCGGGCAGTGGATGGCTTCGTCTCCCAGGCTCGGCCCGGGCCAGGCGGCCAGCAGCAGCGCGGCCACGAGGCAGAGGGGCAGCATGATCGGGCGAGGACGGGGCGCTGGCGCCAGGTGCGGGCGGGGAGCGCGGGCTGGCAGCAGGAGGCCCACGGAAGCAGCGCCCGGCGCGCCTGAAGGACCGGATCGGGAGAGCGTGGGGAGACGGGGCGGCCCCGCTAGCGGACAGAGGAGGAGGCAGGGAAGTTAGCAAGCGGGCTGGAGAGGAGCGATCCTGGCCACCGAGGCGCTGCGCCGCATCCTCGGCCGGGTCCAGAAGGCGGGGGGGTAAGGGACAGAGCGGCGGCCCGGGACGGCTACCCCGGACTTTATAGCAGCCTCTGGCCACACCCCCAGCGCCTTCCCAGAGGTGGGGGATCAGGCTAGGGAGGGAGGGAGAGGGGGAGCGGGAGACGCCGCCGGGAGGGGGAGGGGGCGCTCTCCTGCGTCCCCGCCGCCGCCTCGGCTACAGCTGAGAGTCCTTTTCTGCCCAAGAAGGAAGCAGCGCAGTGTGGAGGCCCTGATAGGCGCCGCCGAGAGCGCTGCAGAACCAGAGCCCGGGAGGGGAGGGGAGGGGAGGGAGTTGGAGAAGCGAAGAGGCTACTCCTTGGCCCCCTCCCCCAACCTTGGAGGGTTCATCCCGACCCACAAAGGGGGCCCCAGGCCCCCCACTGAGAGCACAACCTTGGACTCCGACTCCGGGTGGGCTCCGCGGATTCAGTCTCCCTGGCCAGTCCTTTCCACCCTACCCCAGTGCTGCCAGTCTCAACCAGTCGGGTGAGGTGGGGGGAGAAGTACAGGTACACAACGAGGGGCCCAGGAGGGCCTCATGGCCCTAAGGCTCTCTTCACACTTGCCCCTTCCAGCCCCCTTCCTCTCCCAGTCTCCCAAGGTCCATGTGGGCCCTGGTCCCCTCTGCCTTCCCCAGTGGAATCTCTGAACTGGGGAGGGAGGTGCCCAGCCTCTTCCTCCCTCCCGGATATTTGCTTTTACTGCCCAGACCCACTCCTGGGGGGTAGAGGACGGAGTGGCTTGGGAGATTGCCACGCTGTGTGCATACAAATTGTGCAATGCACAACTCCAGAGGGCGCCATTTCTCTTGTAGGCTTTGTAGATGTGTGTAGGGTTTTGAGGAAGGGGTGCCTTTTTCTCATTCCGGTGTTGCTCTTTGGGGTTGGCTAGGCCCTTTGTGAGATCCTGCTGATGCCTGTGTCCTTCACCCTTGCCTCAATCCTCCTGATTGGAGGTCCGCCAAGGTAACATTTGGAGCAGGGACCCATCTCCTAGGTTCTCTCTCAGGTCCCCTAGTACTTCCCCCATCCTCCCCCGCAAACGCTTCTGCTCTCCTGGAGCTGGCTTCAGGATAAGGCTCCTGTCCAGGCATAATTGGTGACCCACTGTGGGTTTTATTTTTCTTTGCCTAGAAAGCTGCAGGGCAGCCAAGCTGAAATGCAAATCAAAGACCCTCTTCCTGCTTCCTCTCCCAGAACAGGGGTCTTTCAGTCTCGCGGGGATTGCGCCCTCTCCTACTTTGTGCAAGTGCAGACTGTACCGGTGATAGGAGGGAGAGAGGGACTGGAAGCTGGAACTGGAGGGACAGAACCAAAAGTTGCAAACTGACGGCACCTACTGGCAACCATCAAGACTGCAGAAGGCCTGGCGCCTTCTGGCCAGCGACAAGAGGCTAGGATTCTCGATTGTAACAGGAAAATAAAAATTTTAAATAAGAATTAAAAAAAAAAAAAAGCCCTGGCTGGTTTGGCTCAGTGGATAGAGCGTCGGTCTATGAATTGAAGGGTCCCAGGTTTAATTTCGGTCAAGGGCACATGCCTGGGTTGCAGGCTGAATCCCCACTTGGGGGTGTGTAGGATGCAGCCAATCAATGATTCTCTCCCATCACTGATGTTTCTATCTCTCCCTCCCTCTCCCTTCCTCTCTGAAATCAATAAAAATATATTTTTTATAAAAAGGTTCTAGGATTCTCTCCATGCCATTTCACAGACCAACTGGGGTCTCTTGTGTCCCAGAGCCAGGTCCCCCAAGTCCTGGGGGGAAGCCCAGCCGGTCCCTGATTCAGAAAACTGCCCTAAGCCCTGTTCCCTTCCTACATCATACTGGGCCCAGTTCTGCCATCAACTTATTGTATGAACTTGGACAGCAGCCTCATGGAGTTTGAAAGTCCTGTAAAATGAAGATCGGCCACTTCCACTTATCTTACCTCTTAAGCTCTTATGAGAATAAAATGGGACCGGAAGGGATGGTTCTGATCTCAATGCCAGACTTGTCCTCTAGACAGCAAAGGTGCTGGGAAAGATAGCGTTGTAGAACATGGAGGAAGGCGTGCAGGAGAGACTGGAGTGAGCCAAGAGAAATGCCTGGGGATGAAGCATGAGTGTAGACGAGTGTGGGGAACTGGAAAGGTTTCAGGTGAGACAGATGTTCACACCTCTACCCCAGCACCACCCCTCAGTCCATCCTCTGATGCCCCCCTATCACTGTCTGGGATAATTCCAAGGAGGCAGGAAAATGGACATGAGACCTTCCAATCACCTCCCATCGTTCATGCAACACATATTTATGAAACAGCTATTGTGCACGGACTTTGTGCTATATTCAGGATGTACAGGGGATTCAGAGATGGCCGAGATCACTCTTTGCTCTCAAGGAGCTCACTGCCTAGTGAAGGGAGACAGGTATATAAGTAAAATAAGTCTAAGAAGTATGCAGGTGCCCTGGGGGCATTTCTGTGGGGCACAATGGGGACCCAGAGGCACAAGTGGTTAGTTCTACATCCAGGACATGGAAAGACTTCATGGAGGAGGTGAACTGGAGCCAAGGTTACATGGTCTTCCATGTTAGCATAAGGTGACCTGGATTCTAATCCCAGCTTTGCCACTGGACTCACTGGGGAACCTAAAACAAGTTTCTTAAGCTCTCTGAGCATCACCATCCTAACCTGGAAGATGGGACTTTGCAATAAGAAAGAAAGAAGGGTGGCGAGGGGAGAGAAATAGTGGTCTGTGCAAAGTACCCAGCACACAGTAGGTACTGAGTGTTTATTCCCTCCTACCCCTCTCTTCTGGAAACTCCAACTTCTCCACAGGCTGGAGATCCCGTGGTAGCAGGACTTGTGTCTCCCCCACTGGACTGAAAGCTCCTTGAGGACTGGTTTAGTGCCCCCTCTCCCCGCCCCAGCCCCCCAGGCCTGCTGGTGTCTGGGACATATTGTATACAAGGGCCATGGGATTTGGAGTCACAGGACCTAGGTTCAAGGTGCATATGCCGGACATGGTCTGAGTGCTTCACTCATATGCATTTCACAACAACCTCGTGGAGTAAGTGCTTTTTAAGATAGAGAAACTGAGACACAGAGAGGTATGTAAGTTAACTCAAGGTCACACAGCAAGTAAGTGGAAGAGCAGAGATATGAACCCAGGCAGAGTCTGTATGATTAACCTCTGTGTTTTACTGCCTTCCAAAATAGCTGTCATAAGCATTCCAAACAAATGCCAAGGATGAAAGACTATGGTACGGAGTGCAAGCTGGCTCGGGGTCAGAGCCGAGGTAGCATTAGCGTGAGGACTGGGTTCCAGGCCTCCCCATAACTTTGGCTTCCCAGCCCCTCCCTTGGCTTCCCTGGACTGCCCCCTGAGCCCACACTGAGTAGGGACCTCAGCTTCCCTCCATGTCAGCTGATGTGTAGGCCCCAGGTATGGCATCCTCCACAGTCACTCCAGGTGTGTGGGCTGGACAGTGACACATTAGTACGGCTGCCTCCTTGGCCAGCAGGGCCCCACTCTTGGAGAGACCATATCAGGAGAGTGAGGATTTCCACAGAGACCCATAGAAGAGGTCTGGTCCAGAGGACAGAGCCTGAGTCCTTCCCTTAGGACAGTGGTCGGCAAACCACGGCTTGCGAGCCACATGCGGCTCTTTGGCCCCTTGAGTGTTCTAACGCCACTTCTTCAAAATAGACTCGCCCAGGCCGAAAACCGACTTCTGCGCATGGGCCACGAAGTTTCGATCGCACTGTACGTGCGCGCCCGCACGTGGTATTTTGTGGAAGAGCCACACTCAAGGGGCCGAAGAGCCGCATGTGGCTCGCGAGCCGCGGTTTGCCCACCCCTGCCTTAGGACATTGAGCTCAAGAAGTGGACACCCAGGCCGGGGAAGGGTGGGGAGAGGAGAGCCCATCTGCAGTTGGGTTGGCCAGGATCCAGTTTCATATCTCCAGGCCCGCCAGCTCTGCTCCTTGCCAGCTTTGTGGCCACTTCCCCTTCCTGAGCTTCCATCTCACCATCTGTAAAATAGGGGAGGGGCACTCACTGACTTGTGAAGATCCTTCCAGCTTGGGCAGTTTAGGAAGCTAGGTCTTCTGGAGTCCTTCTGCATGGTCCCAGGCCCAAAACCAAGATGTGGAGTAAGGAGACTGTGATACAGAAAACAAATTTGTACAACTACTTGGAAACAACCAACAATTCCACCCCCAGGTATACACCCAGTAGAAATGTGTGTGTGTGTGTGTGTGTGTGTGTGTGTGTGTGTGTGTGTGTGTTTAAAAACAGGCAAAACTAATTTATGATTTTAGAAATCAGTATAAAGGTTACTCTTGAGGAAAAGGGTGGGAGTCATTACTGAAAGGGGTCTTATATGGTACAGGTAATGTTTAGTATTTAGTTACATAGCATATTCACTAAGTGAACATTTATTAAGTTAAATATTACTTATTTCTGCACTTTTCTGTATGTTATACTTTAATTTTTTAAAGAAAAAACTTTTTGGTTTATTTTTTTTTTAACGAGTCCTGGCTCTCATGCTTGCTCTCAAGTCAGCCTGCCTGGACTGGACTCCTGGCAGTAGATTTAGGACAGGTTAGCACACTCCCTGTGCCTGAGTATCCTCCTCTTCCATTTAAGTGACTATTATATAGGATGCCTGTAATGATTAAATGAATGAATCTGTATAAAATGCTTACGATGATCCCTGCTACATTAAGTGCCCAATAAGTGTTAGTTACTAGCCATAATCAGAAAAGTGAGATTAAGAGCCTGGAGCCAAAATGCCTGTACTGAATTCTGGATTTGCCATTTACTAGCTCTGTGACTTTAGCCAAGTGACATCCTCCCTCTTATCCTTACATGCCCTTGGTTGTAAAAGAGGGGTAATGCCGCCCTGGCCAGTTTACTCTGTGGTTAGAGTGTCGGCCCACAGACCGAAGGGTCTCGGGCTCAATTCCCAGTCAAGGGCATCTACCTCAGTTGCAGGCTTGATCCCTGGCCCCGTTGGGGCGAGTGCAGGAGGCAACCAATTGATGTGTCTCTCTCACATAAATGTGTGTGTCTCTCCCCGCCCCTCCCCCTCCTCTCCACACTCTCTAAAAAAGAAAAAAAAAATTGTCCTAGCCAGTTTGGCTCAGTGGATAGAGCATCAGCCTGTGGACTGAAGGGTCCCAGGTTCGATTCCGGTCAGGGGCATGTACCTTGGTTGCAGGCACATCCCCAGTAGGAGGTGTGCAGGAGGCAGCTGATTGATGTTTCTCTCTCATTGATGTTTCTAACTCTATTCCTCTTTGTAAAAAATCAATAAAATATTTTTTTTAAAAAAGAAAAAAATCAATGGAAAAAATATCCTCTGGTGAGGGTTTAAAATAAATAAATAATAAATAAAAGAGGGATAATGCCAGCTCAGTCTGATAGGGCTGTTTGAGAAACTACAGAGACAATGTGTGTAAAGCACTCAGCACAGGGCCTGGCACAGAGTAAGGCTCAAGACACATTAGTCATTATGATTACTGATCACCATGGTAACTCTATAAATACATTTTAGGTGGGACTCCAGGTAGTAAAAAGACTGGCTTCAGGTCACAAGCAACTGTGATTTAAACCCATTTGTGGGAAGACACAGAGCCTGTGCCCAGGCCCCAACTGGCACACCTACCAACCCAGAAGGGTCTCATCCTGGGAGGTTTGCCCAAACGCAGACAGTGCCTCTTCCTCCCGCCAGCTGCCCTTGTCAGGATTCTGTGCACCAAGAGGCTATTGTACCCTCCCTGCCTGCCCAGCTCTAGTTGTGGGAAGAGAAGGTCAAAGAGAGAAGCCACAGTGCCCCCAGCTTTCCATGCCAGGGGCCTCTTGTGTTGCTCTCTTAAAGGAATAGGGGCCGTCCTAACGATAGCTGGTGAGGGCTGGGGGGAATTTGAAGGCAAAGGGACAGGGCTGAGTGGGCCCAGGAACAAGGCCCATCCCGGGAGCCCCTAATCCACATAGCCCCCATCCTCTTCTCTCCTGAAGCCTGGATTCTTCCCATCCTCACCCCCTCAGCCCTTTTGGTTTCCAGAGGCTTGATGCTTGGAGCCAGGAATGCTCAAGATCTGTGTGCAGTCTGTTCCTCACCCCGACCCCCTCGTGATCATCTAAAGAGCAGCAGAGGCTGGCCCCAAGCCAGGGGAGAGCCAGCAGCCTCAATTGGGAAGAGCTTTGCCCTCAGGTTGGGGCTCTTACTTTCAGAGCCAAGGATTCAAATCCAAGCTCTGCCCTGATTAATGGTGCACTGTGGGCTTGTATATTCACCATGATGGACCTCAGTTTCTTCATCTCTAAATTGGGGTTGCCAGTATCTACTTCACTCTGATAAGGAGGATCCAATGAGCCATATAAGTGGAAGGACATATAGCCCAGAAAGCAGGTTACAAATTGTAACCTTTCCTGACTCTAAAATTCTGCAATAATTTGAGGTGGAAGGAAAGAAAGAAGAGGAGAGGGTACTAGCAAAGCGAAGGTCAAGAGTGGAAGAGACGAAACATGGAACACGCAGAGAGATGGAGAGGAAGAGAAGATGGATAGATATGAAATAAAGAACTTGGAAAGACAGGAGAGATTTACAGACGGAACATGAAACCAAAGCTCCCGTCCAATCTCCCTGTTAGAGGAAGAAATGAGGCAGTAACTGCCAAGCTGGACCAGGTCCCGGAGCCTGCATCTACCCACCAGGCCTGCTCCCAGCAGCATCCAAGGGCCCTCTGAAGGCAGTGGATTGGAGGATGGGTCTCTGCAGCTCCAGATATCCTCTTCCCCAGATCAGACCCCTGGGTTCACAGGCCAAGGTCAGAGCTGGGGAAGCAGCTAGCTACCAGGAACGCCAGTCCCCTCCCCTACTCCCACCAGGACTCTCATTAAGGAATGGGAGCTCTCCCCAGGCTCTGGCAGATCACACAGACACCTGAGCCTCCACTCAGGTTCTCTCCACCAGCAAATAAGTAAGCAAATGTAGAGTGAGGAAGGGGAGGGGCTAGAGCCCAGAGATGAGATCACCAGGGAAACAGATGGATGCAGCTAGAGGCACACAGCATCCCACTCCAGCCAATTCCTTTGTTTCTGGAACCCACCCTAACGCTTCCTTCAATTCCGACGCCAATTCTGATGTGTGGGTTTCCCAACACTATCATGTGATTCTCCAACACCAGCTGGTGTCCTACAATTTAACTCCGTTCTGACACTAACTCCCTGGAGTTGCCATCAGATTCCACAGGTTTAGGGCTCAGTCCTACAAGACTGCCCCTCCCCCCACACACACACCCTTCAGATGCCAGTCTGACTGACCTGCTATCATTGGGAGGTTCCAATGACCCCTTCCTTGGGTTCTATTAATTTGCTAGAGTGGCTCGGAGAAACATTTTATTTACTAGATTATTGGTTTATCATAAAAGGATATAACTCAGGAGCAGCCAGGTGGAAGAGTGCTATACGACAAGATACGGGGAAAGGGCACAGAGCTTCCCTGCCCTCTCCCAGTGAGCCACTCTCCCTGCACCTCCAACCCAGGAGCTCTCCAAACCTGTCCTTTTGCATTTTTATGGGCCTTCAGTACATAGGCATGATTGATTAAATCATTGGCTCTTGGTGATTAAACTCAATCTCCAGACCTTCCTGGAGATCGGAAATCGATGGGTAAGGCCAAAATTCCAACCGACTAATCTCTTGATGGGTTCCCTTGGCAACCAGCCCCCATCCTTAATTACCTAAGGGCTTTCCAAAACTCACCTCATTAACATAACAAAAGACACCACTAAGTGGCCATTGCATTCACCACTTAGGAAATTCCAAGGGTTTTAGGAGCGCTGTGCCAGGAATGTGGAAGAACACCAAATATGTTTCTTATTATAAATCCCAACATCACAACGCCCAAGGAGCTTATCTGGGATTTCTTCCCATTTGAGAGCTGGGGAGAAAGTGACAGGTCCTGGTAACCCCATTCCTCACACCACATTAAGGGACATTGCTGGCTTTCTCTCTCTCTCAGGCCAGTTTGATGCCCCACTGCAGTCACCTTCAGTTACACCTCTCTCTCTCTGGAACTAGTTCTAATCTATCTCTCTTCCATGACAATCCAACCCTGCTCTTCGCCCACCTTCTGGGTCTGCCTGCCCTGCTAGGCCTCTTAAATGTCACATAAATGTCATTTGGGTGAGAAATTTCAGGGACTTTGGGACCGACCCTCTGGGGTGGCAGTGGAAATGGGGTGGGGGAACAGAAGGAAGACTGAAGAGTTGGAGTGAGACAGAAAGCCCTTCCGTCCTGGTTTGTATCTCTCCTGCATACCTTGTCTGCTCCAACAGGGAGAACAAGGGAAGAGGAGGACTGGTGAGAAGGAATTTGTGGGGAATCCCAGGAGCCCCAGGGATCCCTGGCCTCTCAGCTCACCAGCCTTACCTTTGGAAGGAGCAGTCAGACCAGAGGTGAGGGGTGGATGGTGTGTTGTTGGTGGGAGTGAATGTTGGGTGGCCCTAGCCGGTTTGGCTCAGTGGATAAGACTAAGTAAGGCCTGCAGACTGAAGGGTCCCAGGTTTGATTCTGGTCAAGGGCACATGCCCGGGGTTGTGGGCTCCATCCCCAGTAGGGGGCGTGCAGGAGGATGGATCAATGATTCTCTCTCTCATTGATGTTCTCTCTCTCTCTTCCTCTCTGAAATCAATTTAAAAAAATATTTTTCAAAAACTATTTAAATGTTGGCTGGATGAATGGGTGAATGATGGGTGGATGACCTAAGGACAGCATTCTTTGGGTAGAAGGGTGGTTGAGGGTCCTCTGAGCCAGGGGTCTGGGGTAAAGGTGGCAACAGGAGTCTCAAACTAAGAACCCAGATTCCTCCTGAGGCAACTTCTATATCTATACTGAAGCACTGCAGGTTCCCCCAGTATATTGAAAATCTACCTCTTTTAGAAGAAGAAAATAAAAAGCATTGAATCCAAATTGTCATGCCAGCCTGAGGAAAATTCCTGCTTCCTGATACTGTTAGCCTACTATTCCAAATGCCTTACGTTTATTTCATGTGATCCTCATACAGCTTTGAGGAAATACTCTTATTTTATTCCCCCTTTTTAGCAGAGGAAACAAAAGCATCAGGAAGCCACCTCCATCAAGATCCCATCACTGGCCGATTACCCAGCTCGGACTGAAACTCAGGGAATGCTGATTGGGTGGCTCAGATGGAATTAGTAGTCATGCAAATTGTGCAGTTATCTTTTCTAGCATCTTGTAAGGGCAACAAGCTTTTTCTTTCTTTCTTTTTTCATCCTTTTCATATTGTGGATTGACAGGAAAGAAGACATTCACTCAAATATTTTTATATCAGAGTAATAAAAAAACTCTATGGTCTTTGACATTTCCACTGCAGAATCCAGGGAACTTGACACAGAAGGGAGCATCCTACTGGCAGGCTGAGCAACAAAATAAAATTTAAAAGTCAGCAGGTCCACGTGGCTCAGTGGTTGAGCTTAGACCTATGAATCAGGAGGTCACGGTTCGATTCCCAGTAGGGTTGCCGGCTTGATCCCCAGTGTGGGGCGTGCAGGAGGCAGCCAATCAATGATTCTCTCATTATTGATGTTTTTCTCTCCCTTCCTCTCTGAACTCAATAAAAGGTATATATATATATATATATATATATATATATATATATATATACACACACACACACACACACATACATTCACACACACACACACACACACACACATATATATATTTTTTTTTTTTTTTTAATCAGCCCTAGAATGACCCCTAAACCATCCTCAGCTCCTGAGGTGGTAACTATAAATTATTCAATTGCTCAGTTGCAGCCCAATGCTGCTCTCTATTTCGCGTGGCCTCGCTACACCCTTTTGTTACACGAAAACCAAGAACCACAACTGAGGCACTTTTGTTCCTTTAAAAACAAAGTATTGTAGGGGGTGTTGAGGCAGACGCCGAATCTGTGTTGCTTAATGAAATCGCCAGGCTGCCTGTCCAAAGCCGGCATTCGGTCTTCCTCAAGAAAATGAGGCAAGTTTCCTCAGGAAAATGGAGCTCGGATTCTTCCCCTTTCGCTAAAAAAAAACAAACCTCGGACCGAGGACGGATTTTAGGTTTTAGAGACCAGAAATAAATGAGCCGCTCCTAGGGAACGAATATACTCCTCTCTCTTCCCACCCCAGTCCGCCCCTCAGAAAACCCCTTCACGCTTCCACCGCGCGACTCCTCCGAGTTTTCTGCGCGGAGAGGACCAATGAGCCCTCCTCATTGGCCAGACACCCTGTCTGTCTCTCCGTTACGCCTCTAAGTGCTGCCTTTGGACAACCCCCTAGTCCCGGATCCCTTACCTAATTGGTTCATTCAAACATACCCCCGACCAACGCCGCCTTTCATTGGTAGATACGAAAGACCAATCGGATCCTCAGACGGAGCCTGTGAGAACGAGTCGGGATTGGCTCTCCTGGTTTGGGCGGGCTAGAGGAAAGTTCAAATCGCAGTGGAGCTGCCGTCCTAACCGACGAGCGTCTGTGGGGAAGCCGCTTGCTCCGCGCTAGTCTCGTGGGTCCCGCCGGTTCAGTCGCTTGCAGGGTTCTCGAGCCCTTTCACGACCGTCACCATGGAGGTGTCACCATTGCAGGTACAGCTCGCGGAGGAGACGGGTTGTGGAGTCAGCGCGGCCCGCTATCTCCCTGGCCTGCCCGTCAGGGGTGAGACTCCCGGGCTGGGGTCCCTCCCGCCGCGACGGGCTGGGAGTCTGTTTTCTGTGTGGACCCCGGTCTCCTGCGCTGCGTGTGATCGTGAAAAGGGGGAAACCCTTTGTGGTGCTGATACCGAAGTGCTACGGGCTTCACTGGCTTCTCGGGGGGTTGTGTGTTGTCTTTACGGTTTCCAGGCACAGGATGCAGTCGGGCCCTCTAGTCGCTCTGTGCTATAATGGCCCGCCTGCGACTTTCCACAGAACTAGTGATGTTTTTCTCTCCTGCCCTCCGGTTGAAAAGGGGATTGAGCGGCCCTGACCTTGCAAAGTGCCGAGCAGGGCACGGTGTCCCCACTGGGGAGCCGGCAGGCCCCGGTTGTTCAAAATGTGCCCTTCCTGTGTTCACCGCGTTAACGCGGCCAGCGATGGCCTCCCAAACGGATGCTGCCGAGCCAGCATCGATTGTGTGCCTGGGACACAGTAGGCACTCAGTTGGGGACACAGTAGGCACTCGGTTGGTTGGGGACACAGTAGGCACTCAGTTGGTTGGGGACGCAGTAGGCACTCGGTTGGGGACACAGTAGGCACTCAGTTGGTTGGGGACACAGTAGGCACTCAGTTGGTTGGGGACACAGTAGGCACTCAGTTGGTTGGGGACGCAGTAGGCACTCGGTTGGGGACACAGTAGGCACTCGGTTGGTTGGGGACACAGTAGGCACTCGGTTGGGGACGCAGTAGGCACTCGGTTGGTTGGGGACACAGTAGGCACTCGGTTGGTTGGGGACACAGTAGGCACTCAGTTGGTTGGGGACGCAGTAGGCACTCGGTTGGTTGGGGACACAGTAGGCACTCAGTTGGTTGGGGACACAGTAGGCACTCAGTTGGTTGGGGACACAGTAGGCACTCAGTTGGTTGGGGACACAGTAGGCACTCAGTTGGTTGGGGACGCAGTAGGCACTCGGTCGGTTGGGGACGCAGTAGGCACTCGGTTGGTTGGGGACACAGTAGGCACTCGGTTGGTTGGGGACGCAGTAGGCACTCGGTTGGTTGGGGACACAGTAGGCACTCGGTTGGTTGGGGACACAGTAGGCACTCAGTTGGTTGGGGACACAGTAGGCACTCGGTTGGTTGGGGACACAGTAGGCACTCGGTTGGTTGGGGACACAGTAGGCACTCGGTTGGTTGGGGACGCAGTAGGCACTCGGTTGGTTGGGGACGCAGTAGGCACTCGGTTGGGGACACAGTAGGCACTCGGTTGGGGACACAGTAGGCACTCGGTTGGTTGGGGACGCAGTAGGCACTCGGTTGGTTGGGGACACAGTAGGCACTCGGTTGGTTGGGGACACAGTAGGCACTCGGTTGGGGACACAGTAGGCACTCGGTTGGTTGGGGACGCAGTAGGCACTCGGTTGGTTGGGGACACAGTAGGCACTCGGTTGGGGACACAGTAGGCACTCAGTTGGTTGGGGACACAGTAGGCACTCGGTTGGGGACACAGTAGGCACTCGGTTGGGGACACAGTAGGCACTCAGTTGGTTGGGGACACAGTAGGCACTCGGTTGGTTGGGGACACAGTAGGCACTCGGTTGGTTGGGGACACAGTAGGCACTCGGTTGGGGACACAGTAGGCACTCAGTTGGTTGGGGACACAGTAGGCACTCAGTTGGTTGGGGACACAGTAGGCACTCGGTTGGTTGGGGACACAGTAGGCACTCGGTTGGTTGGGGACACAGTAGGCACTCGGTTGGTTGGGGACACAGTAGGCACTCAGTTGGTTGGGGACACAGTAGGCACTCGGTTGGTTGGGGACACAGTAGGCACTCGGTTGGTTGGGGACACAGTAGGCACTCGGTCGGTTGGGGACACAGTAGGCACTCGGTTGGTTGGGGACACAGTAGGCACTCGGTTGGTTGGGTATCATCCTGTACATCAGTGTAGATGCAAGAAGTGGGTGTATTTCATTGATGGTATTTAAAACATGGGACATAGTTCCGTGTCAGATACACGTAGTGAGGTAACACATCTGTGAAAACGGACAGACACCTAGGAATGAGGTAACACATCTGTGAAAACGGACAGACACCTAGGAATGAGGTAACACATCTGTGAAAACGGACAGACACCTAGGAATGAGGTAACACATCTGTGAAAACGGACAGACACCTAGGAATGAGGTAACACATCTGTGAAAATGGACAGACACCTAGGAACCCGGCAGCAGTGACCTTAAATCTGTGCAAAAAGATGTAAGCTCCACCCAGGCCCACCGGGAGACTGTGATTTGTTTCAGTGTGCTTAAGCACGTTACGGTAGACGACGTGTTTTGTTTATAGTTTCTGATAAACCTATAATTAAACTTCCCTTTTCTTCACCATTTTTTAAAATTGCTAGCCTGTAAATGAGAATATGCAAATCAGCAAGACAAAGAAAAATGAAGATGCTAAGAAAAGACTGTCTATTGAAAGAATCTACCAAAAGAAAACGCAATTGGAACATATTTTGCTCCGTCCAGACACCTACATTGGCTCCGTGGAATTAGTGACCCAGGTACAACCAAGCCCCTGAAACGCAGTGACTAGGTAGTTAAAATGTGTGCTTTTCCTGGTTAATTTTCTATACATGCGTGTGCTTTGAGTGTCCACTGGAATTAGCCTAAACTAGTATGTGTGTGAGTGTGTGTATTTTTTAATCCAGAAGACCTTACAGTAATCATGATGATGAGACAGAATAAATATAGGGTAAAAATAACTATGTCCCTTTGCCTTATTTCTAGCAAATGTGGGTTTACGATGAAGATGTTGGCATTAACTATAGGGAAGTCACTTTTGTTCCTGGTTTGTACAAAATCTTTGATGAAATTCTAGGTGAGTAAATTCATGTATGTAAAGATCTGCTGGTCAAATCCGTTATAAGAAGTTTCATTCCTAGCAAACCCTCTGTAGCCAGAGCTGTCACTTCAGTTGTTGGAAAAGTGATGCCGTGACATTGAATTCTTTCCTAGAAACGGGACTATGAGTAAAAATTGCTGAACTAACACCTTGTTGGTGCTACTCTTTTGCTTGAGATTTTTCTTTCTATATCTTTTTTATTTCTTTATTGATTAAGGTATTACATATGTGTCCTTATCCCCCCATCCCCCCCTCCACTCATGCCCTCACCCCCCTGTTGTCTGTGTCCATTGGTTAGGCTTATGCATACAAGTCCTTTGGTTGATCTCTCCCTCTTACCCGCCCCCACTACTTTTCCTCTGAGGTTCGACAGTCTGATCAATGCTTCTCTGTCTCTGGATCTGTTTTTGTTCATCCGTTTTTGTTGTCTTTCTGTATCTTATAGTTAAGGAATTTTTTTTAATGCTTTAATTTTTTACAAATGTGTATTTTCTTTCAGTCAACGCTGCAGACAATAAACAAAGGGACCCAAAAATGTCTTGTATTAGAGTCACAATTGACCCGTAAGTCTCTTGCTTATTAGTCTTTTATTTCTTATAGTTCATGTTACTGTTAGTTGCATTTTCTTGGAATTTAGTAAAGTTGACTTGTTTATTACTTATTAATCCTCACCTAGAATGTTTTTACTGATTTTAGAGAGGAAGGGGGGGGGGAGAGAAAGAGAGAGATGGATCCACTGCCTCCCACACATGCCCTGACCAGGATGGAACCTGCAACCAGGGCATATGCCCTGAACGGGAGGTCCTGCCATGGCGGGCTGGGAGCCTGTATTCTATAACCTTTTTGATGTACAGGATGATACCCAACCAACTGAGCCACCCAGCTGGGGCATAAAGTTAACTTTTTAAAATAAAAGTTTGAAGGAAAAAAAAACAGGACAGAATGCTAAAATGAACAGTCTCTGATACCTACTATCTAGATCCAACAGTTATCAACACTTTGCCATATTTGCTTCATCTGTATTTTTTCTGAGTTTAAGTATCAATTACAGACACTATGATGCTTCATCCCTAAATACTTCCATAACATCTCCAATAATTTCCTGAAGTCTAGAGCTTTTGAATTTTTTGAAGTTTAGAGCTTTTGAATTTTTTCCTCCACATAATGCTATTCAAATAATAAACCAGCGGGTGGTGCTAGAGAGCTAACATTTCTGATTATAAATGCATGGTGTCCATTTATGGGTGGTTAGAATGCTTCTTTCTTTTTTTTATTTTTATCCTCACCCAAGGACACATTTTTATTGATTTTAGAGAGAGAGGAAGGCAGGGGGAGAGAGAGAAACATGGATGTGAAAGTGAAACATTGATCGGTTGCCTTCACCAGGGATTGAAGTGCAACCTGGATATGTGCCCTGACCAGGAATCGAATCTTCTATCTGCTGTATGGGATGATGCTCCAACCAACTGAGCCTCATCGGCCTGGGCTTCACCTTTTTATTAGCCTATTCAAGGTCCAAATAAATTCTTAGCATTTTATTGGCAAGCAGGGAAATTTACAATTGATGTTTTTCCCTTTCATATTTGTTTTACAATGAGATTTGTTGTGTGGGAAAGCTAAGAGAGCTAGGATAGTACAGATGATCCTCTTAAAAGCAGTATAAAAAAACAAAACAAAAACACAAAGATTTGACTTTGGGTGGTGGGCACACAGTGCAATAGACAGAACTTATTACATAGAAACCCACACCTGAAACCTATATGATCATATTAATCATTGTCACCCAGTAAATTTAATTTTTTTAAAAAGAAAAAGGCAATATAATAAGTTTCCAAATTTTGTTCTTATCTTTCCATTGAGCATAAGTCATTTCCCTTTGTCTATCCCAACATTTTAAAATTTCTTATTTTTTCAGTATTATCAGTGTTAGCCCAGGTGTTGGAACAGGTTTAAATTTTTATTTTCCTCTTGGCTCCTATTTCAGGAGTATCAGGAATTAAGCACAGTGGGAAAGAGAGTTCATGCTAAATTTCAGAAGAAAAATATGTACAAGAGCCATAAAGAAATTAAGACTGAATTTTAGAAATAAACATATTTAAGCACTAGCTTAACAATCAAATTCCAATCTTCTTTTCTTAGGGAAAACAATTTAATTAGTATATGGAATAATGGAAAAGGTATTCCTGTTGTTGAACACAAAGTAGAGAAGATGTATGTCCCAGCTCTCATCTTTGGACAACTCTTAACTTCTAGTAACTATGATGATGATGAAAAGAAAGTAACAGGTAGGATACTGAGGGAAAAAACAAACATATTGTTGCTAAAAAGCAAAACAAAAATACCTTAAATGACTATCTGTGGCATAAAGTTTTAAAATCTTTATAATTGCATCACTTTACCAGTGATTAAGAAATGAAGCTGTTCATCAGATAACAAATAGTATTTATTTATTTGCCTAGGTGGTCGAAATGGCTATGGAGCCAAATTGTGTAACATATTCAGTACCAAATTTACTGTGGAAACAGCCAGTAGAGAATACAAGAAAATGTTCAAACAGGCAAGTAAATAGTTGTATATTGTACTATAGCAATTTGTGTTATTTAGTTCTAGTTTATTTGTAAGGTGACTCGAATTTCTCATCTTTCCTATTCTTCCATAGACATGGATGGATAACATGGGGAGAGCCGGTGAGATGGAACTCAAGCCCTTTAATGGAGAAGATTATACATGTATTACCTTCCAGCCTGATTTGTCTAAATTTAAAATGCAAAGCCTAGACAAAGACATTGTTGCACTAATGGTTAGAAGAGCATATGATATTGCTGGATCCACTAAAGATGTCAAAGTCTTTCTCAATGGAAATAAGCTGCCAGTAAGTGTTTTTCTGGTCATGAGACAATGTGTGATCATTGTCAAAGGCAAAATTGGTTTTCATTCAATAACCATTTCATTAGTTTTGAAAAAAATCTTAGTTTATTCTTCAGTCTATAATTTTTTTTTTGTACCATTTTAATTCCTATACAGGTAAAAGGATTCCGTAGCTATGTGGATATGTATTTGAAGGATAAGGTAGATGAAACTGGCAATGCATTGAAAGTTATCCATGAACAAGTAAACCACAGGTGGGAAGTATGTTTAACAATGAGTGAAAAAGGCTTTCAACAAATTAGCTTTGTCAACAGCATTGCTACTTCCAAGGTAATTTTATTCTTGAATTGTTAATTATGATTTATATTTTCATACATGTTCTTATTTTTAATATATATAAAATGAACTTGGATATTTGGCTGCCTTGGTATAAAGTAAGCTAAATTAGACTTTTGTGTTTTATAATTTTGAGGATACTGAGCTTTACAGTCGATTACTTTTCCTCATTAGGGTGGCAGACATGTTGATTATGTAACTGATCAGATTGTGACTAAACTTGTTGATGTTGTGAAGAAGAAGAACAAGGGCGGTGTTGCAGTAAAAGCACATCAGGTATTGTATTTTAGCAGTTTTCTTTTTCCAAATGCAAGGAAGAAAAGACAGACTATAAATAAAATATGATTACATTTTTAGTGATTTAATGTCAACTTTTACTGCAGGTGAAAAATCACATGTGGATTTTTGTGAATGCCTTAATTGAAAACCCAACCTTTGACTCTCAGACAAAAGAAAACATGACTTTACAAGCCAAGAGTTTTGGATCAACATGCCAATTAAGTGAAAAATTCATCAAAGCTGTGAGTACATAGAGGGAAATAAAATAATAGAAATACCTTGCTTTATTTTCCATTACTCTTTTCAGCTCTGCAGATGATAGGTAGGTAGGTAGGTAGGTAGATAGGTAGATAGATAGATAGATAGATAGATAGATAGATAGATAGATAGATAGATAGCATTTCATATCACATTCAGTTTAGATCACTTCTGAATTCAGCCCATCTGCTTTCCAAACATTGAATGCCTAAAGTTGCTCTCAAGCACACATTCAAAACTCAATTCCTTCTCTCTATATTAAATTGATCTCCATATAAGGAAGTCCCCCAACCCCCAAAAAACCTATTTCCTATCTTAGTAAAAAGGCCCCAACCAACCACTAGGTTGCATAAACAAGAAAGCTGGGAGCCTTCTCTTTATCCCCCCCTCTCTAATCCATAAGAATTATCTTGGCCCTGGCCAGTGTTGCTTGGTGGTTGGAGCATTGGCCTATGCAATGAAGGGTTGTGGGTTCAATTCCCAGTCAAGGGCACATACCTCCCTTACGGGTTTACTCCTCGTCCCCGGTTGGAGCTTGTGTGCAGGGCAACCAGTCAATATTTCTCTCTCTCTCTCTCTCTCTCTCTCTCTCTCTCTCTCTCTCTCTCTCTCTCTCTCTCTCTCTTCCCTCTCCCTCTCCCTCTCCCTTCCCCTTCTCCCTCTCCCCTTCTCCCTCTCCCCTCCCTCCCCCTTCCCTTCTCTCTCTGAAAAAGCAGTGGAAAAAATATCCTCAGGTGAGGAGTAATAAAAAGAAAGGATCATCTCTTAGATATCTCAGCAGCCTTCTATTATCATCTTTTCTTTTTTTTTTTTTAATATATTTTATTGATTTTTTACAGAGAGAGGAAGGGAGAGGGATAGAGAGTTAGAAACATCGATGAGAGACATCAATCAGCTGCCTCCTGCACACCCCCTACAGGGGATGTGCCCGCAACCAACGTACATGCCCTTGACCGGAATCGAACCTGGAACCCTTCAGTCCGCAGGCCGGCGCTCTATCCACTGAGCCAAACCAGTCAAGGCAATCATCTCTTTTCTTAATAGGTTCTTAACATTCATACAATTTCAGTCATTTCTTTGTAATGCTCTTGAGTAATCTTTTTATGTTAAAGCACACATTTTGTCTTCACTCTCTTTTGGAAGTCTTTGAGTGATTTTCACTCTTAGAAAAAGTCCGGATTGCTTAATTTGGTCTACAAGACCCTGCCATCTGCAGCCTCACCTCAGGGCACTTTTCCCTACGGCTTTAAATTACTGAAAAGCATAGTACTCTTCTCCTCCTCATAACCTTCTCATATGCTTATCTCTCCTTGAAATGCTTTAAATCTGGTTAATCACTTTAGGTCTTCAATGTCATTTCCACAGGAAAGCCTTTACTTTCTACACTTCTCCCCTACCAAGTTTGTTCCAGTGTAACACTGACATACACTGTTATATGTAGCACATTTTTTTTCATTTATCCATAACATTCATTACACTTGTGATTTCTCATTTTAGTTCTGTCTTGTCTTTGTTGTATATTAAACTCCATGAAGACAGGGACCATCTCTAATTTTTTTAACTGCTAGATTTTCAACATGTAGCTCAGTGTCTGGCACAATATAAGTGTGTAGTCAATAAGTATTTATTGAATGAATGAACCCAATGGAACTAGCTTCCTCAGTAGTGATAAACTGAGACAGGAAGACGTGCCACCCTCTATCCAGAAATCATATTTCTATCTCTTCAGTATATATATTTTTAAATATACTTTTTTTTTTTATTGATTTTAGAGAAGAAGGGAGAGAGATAGAAACATCAATGATGAATCATTGATCGGCTGCCTCCTGCTCGCCCCCTACTGGGGATGGAGCCCACAATAGGGGCATGTGCCCTTGACGGGAATCAAACCCAGGACCCTTCAGTCCACAGGCTGATGCTCTATCCACTGAGAAAAACCAGTGAGGGCTCTTTTCAATCTTTAAATTATTTTTATGGGAGTTCATTTATATTCTACATTTCTGACTAAAATCTTCCTTAACATGAATCTTCTTGTTTTCAGGCAATTGGCTGTGGTATTGTAGAAAGCATACTAAACTGGGTGAAGTTTAAGGCTCAAGTCCAGTTAAACAAGAAGTGTTCAGCTGTAAAACATAACAGAATCAAGGGAATTCCCAAACTTGATGATGCCAATGATGCAGGTACACATTTCATGTTTCCAAATTTCAAATCTTATAGTTGTTATTTGTTTTATTCATTAACAGCATACCATGAGTATTTTTTCCTTGGCAGTTAATATAAAGAGAATATTTTTACTCTTAATAATCAGTGTATTCCCTTTTATTAAACATTTAGGTCATTTCCAGTTAAAATAATGTCGAGATGATTGTTTTGGGATATAGAACAAGGAAGTTTCATATTGATCTATAAGCAAGGGAAAAGTTTACTTTGACTCTCTTAGGTCCCTGGCTTGGTCTGAAAATTAAACTAATGAAGATAGATTAACAGGAGGAAAGTGTACAGATTATTTTAATGTAAACTTTACATGACACAGGAGGAAATCAAGCCCCAAAGAAATAATTAAACCTGGATATTTTTATGCCAGGTTTGATGAAGAGTGGAAAGTCATGGAAAGATATGATAAGTAAAGAGTATGAGCTAAGTGCAGTAAATTTGGGGAAGCTCAATGAGGCATGTTTATTCAGATTCTTCTCAGTGTACCTCGGTCTTAAAGTTAAGAATCCTCCTTTCCTCTGGATATATGAAGCCCCTCTCACAATGAGAGTCTTATGGCCTGCTTCAAGAGTGATGAGGTCAGAGAAATCTTCCTTCTACCATTTTCTAAAATTCCTTCAGCTTAAAATATATGCCAAGATACCATATTTTGGAGAAGCATGTAATAAACCCCATCGTTAACAAATATTTTTCATATAATATGATCAAATGAATGTTTAACAGTAGTATAAAATGAAAAATTAGCCTAAGAAACTAAGACTTCTATTTACTATGAACTTTAGCTAAAATACATATCTAGCTAGAGGTCTGATGCATGAAATTCGTGCAAGAGTCGGCCTTCCTTCCCCTGGCTGCCAGCACCAGCTTCCCTCTGGCACCCGGGACCCGAGCTTCCTTTGCAGCCCCGGCTTCGTCTGGAAGGTTGTCCAGAAGGACATTCGGTCTAATTAGCATATTATGCTTTTATTATTATAGATTATTAGCTCCATTTTACTCCTAAGCCGCTTGTTATAAACTATAAATTACTTGAGTTTTATCACAAAGCTATTAACAGCATGTCTGAGTTAATATTTGAGGTTGAACTAAATGTGCCAATAATTTGTGTATTTTTATTTTAGGGAGCCGAAACTCTACTGACTGCACACTTATTCTGACTGAGGGAGACTCAGCTAAAACCTTGGCTGTTTCAGGCCTAGGTGTGGTTGGGAGAGACAAGTACGGGGTTTTCCCTCTTAGGGGAAAAATACTCAATGTTCGAGAAGCTTCTCATAAACAGGTAGAATATAAAATTATCTTCAGAATCGCTATCTAGTTTTATAATGCAGGACTTGGTGCTTATGTTTCATTCTCTCATCGGGCATTTTAAAATGTGTTTTAGACAGTTTTTGTTATTTTAAGAAATTGGATACACAGAACCTACAACCTATGTGTGTTCCCTGACCAGGAATTGAACCCATAACCTTTTGGGTTCAATGCTCCACAAACAACTGAGCCACCTGGCCAGGGCTATACCATGTCTCAGTGATGGGCAACCTTTTGAGCTTGGTGTGTCAAACTTCGCCAAAAAACTGAGCTTAACTCGGGTAGTGTGTCACTTTGAGGAAAAAAACATTATTTCACAAATGTTTCATCCTCGGCATGCGGCTGCCTCAGCAGCCGCGTGTCATCAGAAATGGCTACGCGTGTCAGTGCTGACACGTGTGTCATAGGTTTGCCATCACTGCCATGTCTTAACGGATCTTTCTGATTACTAAAGTATCCTATATAATAAAAGACTAATATGCAAATCAAACGGCGGAACAACAGGTTGCTATAGTGCTCACTGACTATGGCCGGGGGGTGGGGTGGGGGGTATGCTCAGTGCAGGAGCTTCCCCCTGGTGGTCAGTGTGCTCCCACAGGGGGAGTGCCACTCAGCCAGAAGCCGAGTTCATGGCTGGTGAGCACAGCAGTAGTGGCAGGAGCCTCTCCTGCCTCCACGATAGGAGCAGGTCTAAGCCATCGGTAGGCCATCCCCCAAGGGCTCCTGGATTGTGAGAGGGCACAGGCTGGGCTCTGTGCATGAATTTCGTGCACCGGGCCTCTAGTAGGCTAATAATAACTTAAATAATAACTTAAAATACCGGAGCTCAAGAAAATCCCGGCAACATACACTGTTGTATTTATTAGTTCTTTTCACATTTATAAACAATATATGTCCATTTCAGATAATGGAAAATGCTGAAATTAACAATATCATAAAGATTGTGGGTCTTCAGTACAAGAAAAACTATGAAGATGAAGATTCACTGAAGACTCTTCGTTATGGGAAGATAATGATTATGACAGATCAGGTCAGATTTGCTTTTCAGATCCTTTAGATTGTTACAGTAAATTAAACATACCTTATTGTTGCATTGCTTTCCTGCAGTGAAAGGAAATTACTTAACTTGGAGCTCTGGTCATTATCTCTAATCAATATCTAAGCAGATATAGTATTATGTTTATATCATGTACACTACCTATACAGGTTAATAGTCTGGATTCGAATAGTCTTTGAATATTTAATAGCCTTTTTTTTTTAAATTAATCCCCATAGAAGAAAAATATTGAGAAATTACCCAATATGTCAATCATAATTTTTTGAGTTCCTAAACAGTTCTATGTTTGGCCTTCCAAATATTTCTAGGACCAAGATGGTTCCCATATCAAAGGCTTGCTGATTAATTTTATCCATCACAACTGGCCCTCTCTTCTGCGACATCGTTTTCTGGAGGAATTTATCACTCCCATTGTAAAGGTATATTAACTTCTAAGATACCATAAAGGATATTTTAAGGCCCTGCTTCTCAAGCCTAGATACACACATAACCCCAGTGAAGTACGGTGGTGTGTAGGAGTACCATCACCGTGCAAAGCCACAGCAATGTGTACTTTACCACAGGTGTCTAAAAACAAGCAAGAAATGTCTTTCTATAGTCTTCCTGAATTTGAAGAATGGAAGAATTCTACACCAAATCATAAAAAATGGAAAGTCAAGTATTACAAAGGTTTGTAATGAAACTCATATAGAATTCTCATTTTGTAATATACCATTCTATAAAAGATTATATGGAGTAACTTGGTATTCTTGATTATGTAGGTTTGGGCACCAGCACATCAAAAGAAGCTAAAGAATACTTTGCAGATATGAAAAGACATCGTATCCAATTCAAATATTCTGGTCCTGAAGATGATGCTGCAATCAGCCTGGTGAGTTTGAATTGTATTTCATACATACACTCTAGTTTTATAAATCACTGCTTTAGCTAGTCAGTTGAAATATTTTTGTATAATAGAATGTTTTCAGAAAGCATATCCCAGAGAAAGGAACCAGATATTTTAGAAAACTGAGTTTTTGTTGTTTTCGTTTTCATACAAGAAATATTTCGGAACCTATTAGTACAGTGACATCTTTTTCATCTGCTAATTTGTAGGCCTTTAGCAAAAAACAGACAGATGATCGAAAGGAATGGTTAACTCATTTCATGGAGGACAGAAGACAACGGAAGTTACTTGGCCTTCCTGAGGTAAAAATTTTAAATATATCCCACAGAATGTACTATTTACTGAACTTTTAGGATTGATATAACAAATTTAAGTTACTGAGTAGCTATTTTAGTAAAAAGTGTAGTAATCGATAGTTATATAAGTATTCTTATTTAGAATGCTGCATAAATGTATTGGGCATAAAAGAAATTACAAAGACAGTGCACTTTTTTTCTAATTGTGCAACAATTAAATTTGCTTTATCTTTAAAACAAAATTATTTCTGCCCTGTCTGGTGTGGCTCAGTTGGTTGGGTGTGTCATCCTGTGCACCAAAAGGTCACTGGTTCTATGCCCAGTCAGGGCACATACTCAGGTTGTGGGTTTGATCCCTTGTCGGTGAGTATGGGAGACAACCAATCAATGTTTCTCCCTCTCTCTCTCAAAAATCAATAAAAATCTATTTAAAAAACAAAATACTTCTGAAAAAATTTTTAAATACTTCTGAATTTTTTAAAATATATTTTTATTGATTTCAGAGAGGAAGGGAGAGATAGAAATATCAATGATGAAAGAGAATCATTGATTGGCTGCCTCCTGCATGCCCCCTACTGAGGATAGAGCCCGCAACCCAGCATGTGCCCTTTACTGGAATCAAACCAGGGACCCTTCAGTCCACAGGCCGATGCTCTATCCACTGAACCAAACCAGTGAGGGCAATACTTCTGAATTTTTAAGGGGCTTAATAACTATCCTAAAAATACTGAGAGGTTTTTTTGTGTTTTTTCCTGAGAGGTTTCTTTGTTTCATTATTTTAAACCTAGATCATGTAATACTCTCTTTGGTCCCTCAGGATTACTTGTATGGGCAAGCTACCACATATCTGACGTACAATGACTTCATAAACAAGGAACTTATCCTATTCTCAAATTCTGATAACGAGAGATCTATCCCATCTATGGTGGATGGTGAGTTCCAATTATTTAGTCTGTTTTTGTCATAACATAGAAATCAATGCCCAGAAATGGTTAAATTGAGGATACTAATATTTGCACTTCTTTCATTTTGAAGGTTTGAAACCAGGTCAGAGAAAGGTTTTGTTTACGTGTTTCAAACGGAATGACAAGCGAGAGGTGAAGGTTGCCCAGTTAGCTGGGTCAGTGGCTGAGATGTCCTCTTATCATCATGGTGAGGTAAACACACAATCTATGTTTCCGGAAAGCATTATAGTAGAAATACCTGCAAAATTATTCTCCAAACACTTAGTGAAAATATAAGCCTGGTACCTTTGTAGTAGAGAACAATTTGGTGAAATCTGCCAGACTAGATAATGTGCTTACACTTTGGCCTAACAAATCTATTTCTGAAAATATTCCTATAAGGATATTCATAAGTCTGCAAGGATCTGTGTTCAAATATGTTTATTATAACTTTGATGTTAAATTTAGACATCAAAAATGTCCAATGATTGGGAAATTGTTATAAACTGTGACACATCTATGCATAGAATTATTGATATAACTGAAGTAAACCTGTGTATACTAACATTGAAGAATGTCCGTGTCCTGTTGTCAGCTGGGGAAAAAAGAGACAGAACAATACTTAAAGCAAAATGTCTAGAACAATATGTTCGAAATTATTGACTTTTATTAGCCCTGGAAATTAAAAAGGGCGATATTCCAATTTGTTATAGATATCTGAATTGTTTGACTTTACACAAACATACATTCATTTTTTTATTTTGTGATTGAATTGTTTTTTTAAAGAACTAGATTGCCTATAGGTTTCTAGAACTTTAAATGTAATGATTGTCTTGCTTGTTGCTTTCAAAAATATAGTGGTAGCCCTGGCCATTATGGCTCAGTTGGTTGGGCGTCATCTCGTGCACTGAGAGGTTGCTGGTTTGAGTCTGGTGGGGGCACATACCTGGGTTGTGGGCTCCATCCCCAGTAGGGGGCATGCAGGAGGCAGCTGATTGATGTTATGCTCTCACGTCGATGTTTCCTCTCCCTAAAAATCAATAAAACTATTATTTTAAAAATTAAAATATAGTGGGTACCTAGTAAATGATCGTGATTTGTTAAATGCTTACCATGCACCAGGTACAAAAGATAAGTCAAATATGTATCTTACTTCAAGGTATAATCACAGTTTAACCAAGAGGGACAGCACACAACTACAGAATAAAGTTATACATGCTAGAGTAGAAATGAGTGAAATATTGTAACTTAAGTAACTTTTTATTCTACTCTGAATGGAGAAAGGAGCTATGCCTTTCTTGATTGAAATTATTGGAAGGCAAGAGCCCTGAACTTGGAGCCCTAAGTCTTGGGTTAAAGCACTACATCTGCCATGTACTTATCTGGGAAAAATCAGTAAACATCTATATCTCATAAAACCCTACAGGATTATAGTAAGGCTTAGTCATAATAATGGGTATGTATTATTAAAAGTCTACAGATCAGATTAACGAATCTTTCCTTCCCCAGATGTCACTAATGATGACCATTATCAATTTGGCTCAGAATTTTGTGGGTAGCAATAATCTGAACCTCTTGCAGCCCATTGGTCAGTTTGGTACCAGGCTGCATGGTGGCAAGGATTCTGCTAGTCCTCGATACATCTTCACAATGCTCAGGTGGGTAATGCTTTCAATTTCTAGTGAACTGCCATTTCCAATTTTGAAGTAATATGAGATTTAGTAGACAAAATAATATAAAAATTCAATCAGAAAATGTACTTTTGATGCAGATGCTTAGAATATTAATTTTTTAAAAACTACTCATTAAAGCTTAATTATGCTACTTTTGCAATGAGCAGAAAGACAAAATTCTATTTCAGTTTGATAGCCATAGCCTTTGTATCCCTTAGAAGTATTATTTCCTTGTGAAACTATAAATGTTTTTATATACTTTTCTTTTCTTTATATAGAGAGTATTTCTTAACCAGGAGATATTTTGCCGCCCAGGTGACATGTAGCAATGTCTGGACACATTTTTGATTGTCATAACTAGGAGAGCCATGCTACTGGCATCTAGTGGGCAGCGGCTAGGAATACTATTAAACACCCTCCAATGCACAGGACAGCCCCCCACAACAAAGAATTATCTGACCCAAAATGTCAGTAGTGCCAAGTTTGAGAGACCCTGCTGCAGAATTTACATCAGAGTATAGAGCTTGATTCTTCGTAAATACCACAGTTGAAATCGTACTTCCTTTACAATTCTATGGAAAGTACACTATGAACGGTCAGTTTTTAGCTATCATCGTATTTAACCTTTCAGCAGCACTGAATAGAGTTAATCACTTTATCCTCCTTAAAACTCTTTATTTTGACCTCCAAAACACCAGACTTGGTTCTCCTCCTTATTAGTCTTTTTTTTGCTGTGTATTCTACTCATCGTCCCAACCTCTAAATGCTGGTCTGCCTCAAAGCTCCATCAGATCTTTTTCCACTAGCTATTCTCAGTTCCCATCCATAATGATACCTCATCCATACAGTCTCATAACTCCAGTCCCGAATCTAAACTTTTATATGTCTAATTATCCACTTATCATTTACCACTTGGATATCTAACAAGTATCTCAAACACAAGTTCAAAACAAAATCCTGTCTCAATAAATAGAATACCATCCTTCTAATTTTCAGGCTAAAAACCTTAAAGTCACTTAGGGCAACCAATTTTTAAAAAATAGGTCACTGGTGCAGAACCTTCCAACTGCTTCATTTAGAGTAAAATCCAAAGCCCTAGCCCTAACCGGTTTGGCTCAGTGGATAGAGCATCAGCCTGCGGACTCAAGGGTCCCTGGTTCGATTCCAGGTCAAGGGCATGTACCTTGGTTGCGGGCACATACCGAGTGGGGAGTGTGCAGGAGGCAGCTGATCAATGTTTCTCTCTCATCATTGATGTTTCTAACTCTCTATCCTTCTCCCTCCCTGTAAAAAATTAGTAAAATATATATTCAAAAAAAAGCCCTAGGTTAACTAACCAGTCCTCACATGATCTATGCACCCATTCCCCATGCCTTTTTATTCCATTTCATATTATCTCTGCTTAGAATACACTTGGCGTCTTTGTCTATACATGCCAGGCATACTCCCTCTTCAGGGCCTTTTACTTTACTGGTCCATCTTGCTGGCAATACTCTTTCTGCAGATAACCTCCGGGCTGATTCTCTCGATTTCTTTTCTTCTCAAACATTATCCTATCAGAAAGTACCTACCATTTCTTAGCACCCCTTCAATCACTCTTACCTACTCTATTTTTCTTCTTAGCATTTATTGCACCTCCTGACAAAATCTAAGTTCATTGTCTAGCTCCTATATAAGGATGTGAGCTCCTTGGAAACTGAGACTTAAGTCTTTAGTGCCTGGCACAATGAAAGTGCTCAATAAACATTGTTAAGCGAACATTAGCAAGTAAAGCTGAGGTAAATCCATGTATTGATACTTTTCATTAAAGTTAAATATCAAAGCCAGTATTTTTGTAAAATAACATTCTTTGATTGTTTCCTTTAGTCCTTTGGCTCGGTTGTTATTTCCACCAAAAGATGATCACACATTAAAGTTCTTATATGATGACAACCAGCGTGTGGAGCCTGAATGGTATATTCCTATTATACCCATGGTGCTGATAAATGGTGCTGAAGGAATTGGTACTGGGTGGTCCTGCAAAATCCCCAACTTTGATATTCGTGAAGTTGTGAATAATATCAGGCGTTTGATGGATGGAGAAGAACTTTTGCCAATGGTAACTATTTTGTGTTTATTAGGAATGTTCATTTTCCTCTGGTTTCAACTCAATAGACTATATGATTAAAGAGGCTATAAGTATACAATTTATTTCACACTGAAATGTTAGATTTATTGTTTTATGCTATTGTGATTTGTGTTTTTAGTGTCACATTTAGAAAACATTCTTTTTTTAAATACCAATTTAGCTTCCAAGTTATAAGAACTTCAAGGGTACTATTGAAGAGCTGGCTCCAAATCAATATGTGATTAGTGGTGAAGTGGCTATTCTTAATTCCACAACCATTGAAATCTCAGAGCTTCCCATCAGAACATGGACCCAGGTAAGTAATGGGGGAGTCGTGTGTGTGTGTGTGTGTGTGTGTGTGTGTGTGTGTGATCAGCCAAAACACTTTTTGTAATGCTTGTTAACTATTCAGGAGCTGGTGTTTCAGATACTTACAAAAGGATTATTTCTTTAGACATACAAAGAACAGGTGCTAGAACCCATGCTGAATGGCACTGAGAAGACGCCGCCTCTCATAACAGATTATAGGGAATACCATACAGATACCACTGTGAAGTTTGTTGTGAAGATGACTGAAGAAAAACTGGCTGAGGCTGAGAGAGTTGGACTACACAAAGTCTTCAAACTCCAAACTAGTCTCACATGCAACTCTATGGTATGTCTTATGAGATAGATCCATATGTTTACAATTTATACTAAGAAGATAATATCAATTTTAAAAGGAAATCATAGTCTACTTTTATATTTTGAAAGAATAAAGTCATTTCTCTAAAACCATTAAAGTTTAGCAAATTTAGCTGTTCTTGACTCTACGCTTGTTTTTTTTTCCAGGTGCTTTTTGACCACGTAGGCTGTTTAAAGAAATATGAAACAGTGCTTGATATTCTAAGAGACTTCTATGAACTCAGGCTTAAATATTATGGATTAAGAAAAGAATGGCTTCTAGGAATGCTTGGCGCTGAATCTGCTAAACTGAACAATCAGGCCCGCTTTATCTTAGAGAAAATAGATGGCAAAATAATCATTGGTATGTTTTTGGGATAATAACTGTCTGTACTAAACTACAATTGTGCCAAACTTCCTTTAAACATTTTTGGAGAGAGTAATGGTGGGGAGGGAGTGCAAAATCCATTTAGTTTGCTGGCTACTTAAATGAGCATTTCTTTGAAATAATTAGGTGTCTTATAGTTTGAAAGACATAGTTTTTACTAGATTGAACATCTTGAGAAATCAAGATTTAGTTGACATTTAGACAGAAAAGAGCTAGAAGAGGTTCCTATGTAAACTAATTGATCAAGAGAAAAGTCTTATAGGAAACTAGAGGCCCGGTGCATGAAATTCATGCACTTGGGGGCAGGGGAGGGTTCCTCAGCCCAGCAGTCAGACATCCCTCTTACAGTCTGGGACCCCTCGCTTCTTACTGCCTGCCTGCTCGCTGCTCCTTAGCACTGCCATGGAGGTGGGAGAGGCTCCCACCACCGCCACTGCACTCGCCAGCTGTGAGCCTGGCTTCTGGCTGAGCAGCGCTCCCCCTGTGGGAATGCACTGACCACCAGGGGGCAGCTCCTGTGTTGAGCATCTGCCCCCTGGTGGTCAGTGCACATCATAGCAACCATTTGTTCTGCCATTTGGTTGATTTGCATATTAGGCTTTTATTATCTACTAGAGGCCCGGTGCACGAAATTTGTGCATGGAGGGGGGTTGTCCCTCAGCCCAGCCTGTACCCTCTCCAATATGGGTCCCCTTGAGGGATGTCCGACTGCCCGTTTAGGCCTGATCCCACCCGGGCCTAAACGGGCAGTTGAACATCCCTCTCACAATCCAGGACTGCTGGCTCCCAACTGCTTGCCTGCCTGCCTTCCTGATTGCCCCTAACCGCTTCTGCCTGCCAGCCTATCACCCCCTAACCACTCTGCTGCCAGCCTGTTTGCCCCCAACTTCCCTCCTCTGCCAGCCTGGTCACCCCTAACTGCCCTCTCCTGCAGGGTTGATCACCTCCAACTGCCCTCCCTTGCAGGCTTGGTCCCTCTCAACTGCCCTCCCTTGCAGGCCGGGTGCCTCCCAACTGCCCTCTCCTGCTGGCCATCTTGTGGTGGCCATCTTATGTCCACATGGGGGCAGGATCTTTGACCACATGGGGGCAGCTATACTGTGTGTTGCAGTGATGATCAATCTGCATATTACTCTTTTATTAGATAGGATAGAGGCCTGGTACAGGGGTGGGGGCCAGCTGGTTTGCCCTGAAGGGCGTCCCGGATCAGGTGGGGGTTCCCTTGGGGTGTGGGGCGGCCTGAGCGAGGGGCCTGTGGTGGTTTGCAGGCTGGCCACGCCCCCTGGCAACCCAAGCAGAGGCCCTGGTATCTGGGATTTATTTTCCTTCTACAATTGAAACTTTGTAGCCTGGAGTGGAGCCAATCCTGGGGCTCCCTTCGAGGCAGGCAGCCATTTGTGTTGGGGTTATAATTGAAACTTTGTTGCCTTAAGCGGGTGGGCACGGCCAGGGTGTTCGGAAAGCTTTGCTTCCCCTGTTGCCGGCGGCAACCCTGGCCTGCTCTCTCAAGCTCCATTCTGCCGCCATTTGTTTGAATTTGTTTACCTTCTATAATTGAAACTTTGTAGCTTGAATGGAGGCTTAGGCCTGGCAAGGGGAGGCGGAAAGCTTGGCTTCCTCTGTTACCTAGGAAACCTTGCTCTCTGTGGCTGTAGCCATCTTGGTTTGGGTTAATTTGCATACTCGCTCTGATTGGATGGTGAGCGTGGCTTGTGGGTGTGTCGGAGGTATGGTCAATTTGCATATTTGTCTATTATTAGATAGGATAATAATAAAAGAGTAATATGCTAATTCGACCAGACGTCCTTCCAGATGATCTTCTGGACGAAGCCGGGGCTGTGAGGGAAGCTGGTGCCAGCAGCCGGGGGAAGGAAGTCCTACTCTTGCACATATTTCGTGCATCGGGCCTCTAGTATAGGATAAAGGGCTTTTGAAGTAAGATTATAAATGGCTTCTATTATAAGTAAATTGTGTACTTAAGCCTGAAAGGTCATGTCTTAGGGATTTTTCAAAGACATTCTAGCTCTGGCTGGTGTGGCTCAGTTGGAGCATCGGCCCCTACAGATTTGGGGCACATACCCAGGCTGCAGGGTCCACCCCTGGTCGGGGCACATGCAGGAGGCAATGGATCAGTTCTCTCCCTTCCTCTCTCAATTTAAAAAAAAAAAATTGAGGCGGGGTTTGGGGGTTTCATTGACCAAGAAGCTTGAAATAAAAGGAAGGTGGGCTGGAGCCATCCAGGCTCAGCCACCTGGTGTGCGGATGATCAAATAAATTCGTAATACCTCACACACACAAAAAAAGGTGGGGGAGGTGAAAAGAGATAGCTTAGTTCTGACCAAGGTTAACTAGGAAAGCTGGGCAACTAACTCAGGCTACTAGGTTATAGTAGCAAATCCCCAAAACATGACAACGTGAGTTCCTAGTGATTACAGGAAATTTTTCTGGTGGTACACAAAAATGTTTTAATTTGTTACATCTTCGATTTCATGAATATTTTAAAAAATAACACTAGTATATCAGCCCCTTAATTTCACAGCTATTATTGCTTAAAACAAGGCTAAAATAAGTAATATTAGACATGACTCAAAGAAAAACAAAAAGTAAAGGTTATATTGACTACTGTAAACATTGGAAGAGAGGTTCTATAGGAAAGGGGAATGAGCCCTGGCTAGGTAGCTCAGGTGGTTAGAGTGTCATCCTGATATGCCACGGTGGCAGGTTTGAGCTCCAGTCAAGGCACATACAGGAATCAACCAATGAATGCATGGATAGGTGGAGCACAGATCAATGTTTCTCTCTCAAATCAGTAAACTAAAAAAAAAAAAAAAAAAAAATTATTTACTTTTTTTGGTAAGAAAAGGGGAACAAATGCAACAAGGAAAAATCAATATTTGGATGGTGGCACTAAAAACTTGCCTGATCAGATAATGAAGTTTTTAAAAACCAGGGTCCATAATTGAGGTAGAGACCAAAAATAAATATTTGGATTATCTTTTGTTAAGAGTTATGATTAGATCATAACCTCATATGATTTGACTGCCCTCTTGTGGTAATTTACATTTGTCAGTATTTTAGGGCAGCGATTTTCAACTGGTGTGCTGCAAGAATTTTTAAAAATGCAATATCTGACTATTTAGTCAGGGGCACTGACGGCTCTCCCTTAGATTGTCAAATTAAACAATGACAGCAGCCAACAACAATAGCTGTCCGGGGTGAATGAATTAACATTACACCTATTTTTTTTGTTAGGTCAGCAGAAAAATTTTTTATGTGCAGTAGAATTTTAGTAATTAGTTTATATGTGCCATGAAATGAAAAAGGTACTGGTTTTAAGGAAAATACTTAACTTTAGCTGACCCTTGAACAACATGGGATTTTTGTGTGTCTTTTTTGTTTTTTTTTGTTAACCCTCACCCAAGGATACATTTTTATTGATTTTTTAGAGAGAGAAACATTAATTTGAGAGGGAAACATTACCCATAGGTTGGCTCCCATACACGCCTGACCGGGGATCAAACCCACAACCTTTTTGGTGTACAGGATGATGCTCAAACCAACTGAGCCACCTGGCCAGGGTGACTCACACAAATTTGAACTGTGTGGGTAAACTAATTTTTTTAATATTTTGGAAAATTCTGGAAGGTTTGTGACAATTTGAAAAAAACAGATAAACCTTGTGATTTTCTTAATATTTTATTTTCTCTAGCTTTATTGTAAGAATACATATAACACAGAAAATATGTGTTAACCGACTGTTGATGTTATTGGTAAGGCTTCCAGTCAACAGTAGACTATTAGTAAGTAAGTAGCAGGGGAATCAAATTATATGGAGATTTTCAACTATTCAGGAGGTTGGTGCCCCTAATCCCCACATTGTTCAAGGGTCAGCTGTATATATCAGAATGTAAAATGTATGCAGGATAAAAACAGCTTACTAGTTTCCAGTTCTAATCTTTTGAATTACTATGGTAAAATCTTATTACTTTCCTAAAATATTACTCAAAACCAACTATTACCTCTGTTTATATTTTTGTAAATAGAAAATAAGCCCAAAAAAGAATTAATTAAAGTTTTGATTCAGAGGGGATATGATTCGGATCCTGTGAAGGCTTGGAAAGAAGCCCAGCAAAAGGTAATTTCTTGGTTAACATTTTTCTATATTATTAAGACTGTATAATCTAGTGTCTATGTTTCACATTTCCTATTAAAACTACATTTTAATTCTTCCCATAGGTTACAGAAGAAGAAGAAAATGAAGAGAGTGACAATGAAAAGGAAACTGAGAAAAGTGACTCTGCAACTGGACCAACTTTCAACTACCTTCTTGATATGCCTCTGTGGTACCTCACGAAAGAAAAGAAAGATGAACTGTGTAAACAAAGAAATGAAAAGGTGAGTTGATGATGGTACATTTTGCTTAGTTATGTTCTAACCGTGAAAGTAAAAACTTGTGTGCTTCATGAAAATGCTGTTTATGCATATAAATTAACTCTTAATTTGCTGACTATCTTATGAAGGAACAAGAGCTGGAAACATTAAAGAGAAAGAGTCCATCAGATTTGTGGAAAGAAGACTTGGCTGCTTTTATTGAAGAGCTGGAGGTATGTAGCTTATAATGTCCATTTTAGAATTTTTACTATTGAAATAATAAATTCTATCAATACACCTCTTTATCAAGAAATTTCACAATTGGCAGTAGAAAGAATATTGAGGCAAAAGGAAATATTCCAAGATAATACATAAAGGAATAAACTATTTTAAACTAGTTAGAATAAAGTAAATGATGCAGGGGACATACTAACCTGGAAGTTTCTGGACAAAGGGGAAAAGGAAAGGAGGGCAAGAGTTGATTTTTGACCTAATGGGACTAAGAAGATAAGAATTTAAATGTGAAAGAAGACCAACCCAACCCAGTCCTCCAAATCAACCTAAAAAGACAGAAACAGTTTATCTTCAGGGCTAGCTAATTAGTAGTTTTGAAGATCCTGTTAATTTCACTATTTGGTTTTCCTACATTTTGACATAAGAAAAAGCATTTCGTAAATGAAGCTAAAAGGGTTACCATGCAAATTTATATTATTGCATTCAGTATGATGTGCAGCTTATAATCAGTTGATTGTATAAGTATACATTACTAGAATTACATCCTTATTTTTTATTTGAGTTTACAAATTTTATCCCTAACGAACTTGCTCTTTTTATCCTCAGAAAAATTCAGTGGTAAAATCAAGAGTCGCACCCAGTCTTCTATCCCCACACTGTTCAAAGTGTGTCTTGATTATATTTTCACTGTTGTAGTGGTATCCTTAGCTATGGAACAGGTTGTCACAAATTTATTTTAAGATATAACTAGTTGAAACCCATTTAATTGTTGCCTTTTATGCTATCCCTATCCTATCTAATAATAGAGTAACATGTAAATTACCATCACTCCTCTACGCCCATGATTGGGCGGTGGGAGGCTGGGGGGTGGGACTCGGGGTGGCCTATCCAGCCATTGAGAGGCAGGGATCCGCTGCCACTGAGGCGGGCTACCCTGCTGTTGAGAGGCACAGGGGGCGGGACTCCCGCCCCCTGTGCCTCTCAACGGCCAGATCTGCGGCCGCTGAGGGGGCCTGCCGCGGACACCCAGCTGCGCCTCTCAACAGCAGGGTAGCCCCCCTCAGCGGCCGCGGACCATCAAAAATGGGAGAGCTGGGTGCCTGTCTGCTCCGGCACCAGGCCTTTCAGAAGCCTCCGCCGAGCCGGAGGCTTCTGAAAGGCCTGGTACACCAGCGGACAGGCACCCAGCTCCACCGCGAAAAGCGAAAGCGTGTAGGGGACCCTACTCGTGCATGATTCAATCATGCACTGGGCCTCTAGTAAAGTAATAAAGATGTTATAATGCCTTTTTTAGCTTATAAACTTGCTTTCTTCTATCCCTTTTTTAGGCTGTTGAAGCCAAGGAAAAACAAGATGAACAAGTAGGAGTTCCTGGGAAAGGGGGGAAAGGAAAAGGGAAAAAAACACAAATGGCTGAAGTTTTGCCTTCCCCAAGTGGAAAAAGAGTCGTCCCCCGGGTGACCACAGAGATGAAAGCAGAGGCAGAAAAGAAAATTAAAAGGAAAATTAAGGTAATACTCTTGAAAACATTATACATAAAACACTTTAAGCTTATTTTCACTTAAAATTGAACAAATTATAAGTTTTCTACTCCCATAGTTTGGAATTTACCCTATATCTAGTCATAACATTCCTTTTTTAAAAAAAGAAATTATTGGTTGATTTGAGAGAGAGAGAAACATTGATTTGTTCCACTTATTTATGCACTCATTGATTGATTCTTTCATGTACCCTGACCGAGGATTGAACCCACAACCTCGGCATATCAGAATGACACTTTAGCAACTGAGCTGTCCGGCCAGGGTATAACATTCCTTTCTAATGATCCTGATTTTTTTTAATGTTTAAATATCTTGAAAAAGTCATACTTGTACCTTTATTCAGAGTTCTTAATCAGACCCAAAGAAAATCACTCTTTGACCTGATATAGATTTGTATACTTGACCTTATATTATTCCAAGTACAGTAAACCCTTGATTTTTGCAGACCTCAAAATGGACAAAATATCTAGGATGTATGTCATATATGAAAATTAACACCTTATTAACTTTTAAATGCTTTTAACCAAGATTTACTTATAATTATGTTAAGTTATATTTTTTGTTATTCATTGTTATTTTTAACAAATTTTAGGGAATAGGATATATGTTGGAAAAAACACTAGTGATTTTGCCAACATAAATAAAGATTACATTTCCATAACTATACTCTACATATTTAAATCAAAGTGTCACTGCTCATAAACAATATCCAATGAATGATTAGCACGTGTTCGCACTGCATTTGTACAAGGTAATTGGTTCTCTTGTCAGTGGCGTGACTTTCTGCAGTAGTTTTAATACATGCTAAGTCAATGTTCTGACGTGCTAAGGCATGCCCCAGCAGTGTGCACTTGTTTACTCGAAGTGACTGGTGAATGCACACATTTATTAGATCTATTCAATATATAAATTTTTCTGTGACATTAAACTTCTAACTACACAAACGTGTCTACATAAGTGAAAACGGGTAAACTCACTAATTTGTCAAATTTTAAATATGCACATTCAGAAAACCTACTTTGTTATATAATGGACTTTCAGCTTTAACGGGCACCCCCCCTTCCCGAATATATCTGTTATATCGAGATTTTACTGTAATAAAATTTGGCAGAGCTTGACCATTCTCATCTTGCTGTCCTTTAGAATGAAAATACTGAAGGAAGCCCTCAAGAGGACAGTGTGGAAACAGAAAGCCTAAAACAAAGATTAGAGAAGAAACAGAAAAGAGAACCAGGTATTAAACATTTTAAGGAAATGGTCAAGTTGAGATAAAATTGTGTTTGTTACTAGCACATTCCACATAGATATTCAATAAATTCTTAGTGCATAACATGAAGGAGAGCTACATCTGAAGTAGTTTGAACCTCACTAACATTGTTTTTGGGATTTGATTTGAGTAGAGATCATTTTGTAATAAAATATTCGTTAATTTGGCAACTTGGATTCCTCAGTTGGGATCCAAAGAAAACAAACTCAGTTAATTAGATTTCTCCTTCTAGCCAGTTAAAAGCTTGAGTACAGTGACCACATCTTAGTCATGTTTGTATTATCCCTAGAGTTTAAGATTAATGCCTTTATTGAGTATCTACTTTGTTTAACTTCCTCAGTGAGATATTGACATACCAAATTCACACTTTAAAGTGGACCGATTAATGGTTCTGGTATTCTCTAAAGTTTTAGAACAATTTCTTGCCCCCAAAAGAAACACTGTACCCATTGAAGGTCACTCCCTATTTCCTCCCAACTCCTCCTCCCCCTAGGCAACCACTAATCTAATTCTATCTCTAGATTTACCTATTCCAAACGTTTCATATAAATAGAAATCATATAATATGTGGTTTTTTGTGTCTGGCTTCTTTCACTTAGCATAATGTTTTCCAGGGTCATCCATGTAGTAAACATGTATCAATACTTCCTTCATTTTTATTGCCAAATAATATTTCACTGTAGAGACTGTATTTTGTTCTGTTCATCAGTTGATAGAAATTTGGGTTGTTTCTTTGGGAGGAATTGACCTCCAGGCCAAATTGGCTGTGAGGACCAGCTACGGCTACAGTGAGAGAGCTGCTGTGCAGAAATACCCCTATGGAGCAGGACTTGCTTCAATGGGGCTTTGGTGCTCACTGAGCCTGCCCCATGAGTGTGTTGCTAATGGATGTGTACAGATATAATCTGCTATGGTCTGAAGATGTCCACTGGGATCATTGGCTCTAGGGCCTCCAGGGAGGTGCAAAATCATCCACTGCCTAGGGCCACCCTGCAGGAGCTATTTCTATTGGGTTTGGAGGTGCCCAGGCAAGGTGCAGCTGTGAAGCAAGTTAGGCTCATGCTCCAGCAGGGTCTTAAGTCTTTTATTGCTAAGCCCAGCTGCAGCTTGTTTGAGATATTTTAGCAAAGTCTGAAGCCTGAGCAAGGACAAGCTGCTGCAAAGAGATTGGGTGGGGTTGCAAAATAGATGGGGCAGGGTCTCAGGGAATAACTGGGGCGGAGCAAACAGATAAGGCTACAAGTCAGCCCTGCAACTGGGAGGTCCCAGCACAGGAACCCCTGTGAGAACCCAGGTCTGGGAGAAAGCTGCCCCCAAGTTCCTGCCCTGATGCCAGACATCCAGTTCCGCCCCTTATATGCCTGGGTCCCCCAGAGCCTCATCCTGACGCTGGAGCTCAGAGTAAGCAGGACATTCAATTCAGTTCCCGCACCAGCCCTTTAAAAGGAACACCTGAGTCTCCAGCAGTCTCCGTGTCACTGAGCCCCAATCCCTGCTGGGTTTTACAGCCTGTAGTTATGGGGACTTCTTTTCCCAGCTCTGGGAGCCTGGGCTGGGGGGGGTGTGCAAAGGGGAGGCCTGATATGGGGCTGGGGGGGAAGGATGGGGAGCCTGGTATGGGGCTGGGACCCCTTGCTCCTCACAGGCAGCCACCACAGAGACCGTCTCCCTCCCTATTAAAAAAGCAGCACATGTGGGTGGCAGTCCAACCCGTTCAGCGCCTCTGCCCCTCCTACCAGTCTCAGTGTGCTTTCTTCTTTACTTCTCTAGTTGTAGGACTTCCATTCAGCCCCCTTTTAGGCGGTTCTGAATGATAGTTGTTCTGTATTTTAATGTGCTGTGGGAGGCTGCAAGTACAGGTGATTCACCTACGCCACCATCTGTTTTCTGCAACACGTATTATGGGGTTCATTGACCAAGCTGTATGCTCCATGAGAAGAAACTTCTGTTTCTGTTCACTGGAACAGAGCTCAGGAAATATTTGAAGGATGGATGATAGAGAAAAGTGGGTCTAAGAATATGTAAAGTTGGTTAATCTCCCTTCTAGGTAACAAGGCAAAGAAACAAACTACTTTGCCATTTAAACCAATCCAAAAAGGAAAGAAGAGAAACCCCTGGTCTGATTCGGAATCTGATATGAGCGGTAATGAAAGTGATTTTGATGTCCCTCCACGAGAAATAGAGCCACGAAGAGCAGCAAGTAAGAAAAACTGATGAATATGTAGATACACTAAGAGATTTTAATGGCCAATATATTTCAGGGCACTTAATCCCAGAAATTGTTCTATCTTAGAGCAGTAATTATATTAAAACATCTTTTAGGAAATTAAACTGAAGCTTAAATCTTCATAAAATGTTATATCAATCTGTGGATCAAATAATCTGTTACCCTCTTTGATTCTTTGTAAATGTATGTTTTTAATAGCAAAAGCCAAATTCACAGTGGATTTGGATTCAGATGAAGATTTCTCAGATACTGATAAAAAAAGTGAAGATGAAGATTTTGTCCCATCAGATAGTCCAGTTAAGACCAAAACTTCCCCAAAGTAAGTATCTTTTCTAATATGGGTTTTATCGTGATTGATAGCTGATGATGAATTCTCTGTTGTTTGACACACTTAGAATTGGTTCTCAGGATGTAATTTTTTTCTTCTAGACATACGAACAAAGAACTGAAGCCACAGAAGAGTGCCACATCAGGTGTGTATTAAGTAAAAAGAGTGAGCCGTCTGCTTTCCTCGGTGCTCAGACCCACCTGGGTTCTAATGCAGACTACATTAGCCAAGTCCTGCCTTTGAAAATAAAAGGGGGTTCTCGTTAGCATTACATTGATGTTGTTCATTAGGTTTAATTTTGCAAATAGGGGTTCTACACTTAATGTGCTAAAAGTATAATGTGCTGCCCGGCTGGCATGCCTCAGTGGTTGAAAGTTGACCTATGAACCAGGAGGTCACGTGACAGTAAAGAAGACAGTGGCAAAAAGTAAGCCTAAGTCTTAGAGATGTGTTAATAATATTGGGATTAACTAATATTAGTCGCCACAAGTCAATCTTAATTTTTTTATCCCCAAAATTTACTATTGATAATGAAATTAAATTCCAAATGAAAGCAAATCTAATCTTTAGATGTTTATAATAACAAATGGTGGTCAAAAGGTGTAAGATAAGCATGTTTCTCAAAATGCCAGACATTATCTAGCTCATTGCTATGACCGGGACAGGATTTACACACAGTTTGCAAATGTTTAAGATAAAACATATACTTATTTTTTAAATGGATGCTTAAGAACACTGATTCTCTAATATATTTTCAGCTCTATTAGATTGTCTTTTTCCTGTGTTAAATATAAGCCGTCAACAGGTTGCTAAAGAAAGTTCACAGTGAGAACAATTCATCTGAGCGTGGCCATGATGAATGCTTGTGTTGACTTGCAGGTCAGTCTTCCACCTCCACTACAGGTGCCAAAAAAAGGGCTGCACCAAAAGGAACCAAAAAGGATCCAAGCTTGACTTCTGATGTCCCTCAAAAGCCTGATCCGCCCAAAACCAAGATTCGCCGCAAAAGAAAGCAATCCACTTCTGATGATTCCGACTCTAATTTTGAGAAAATGATTTCTAAAGCAGTCACAAGCAAGGTGGGTGCTTATCCTGACTGACTCTTTGCTGTAGGTGGATTTTGGGGGTTTTGTGGTGTGTGTGTGTGTGTGTGTGTGTGTGTGTGTTAATCCTCACCCAAGGATATTTTTCCATGGGTTTTTAGAGAGAGTGGAAGAGAAGGGGAAAGACAGAGAAATATCGATGTGAGAGAAACATATCAATTGGTTGCCTCCTGCACGAGCCCTGACCAGGGCCCGGGTTGAGGAGGAGCCTGCAACCGAGGTACGTGCCTGCCCTTGACCAGAATCAAACCCGGGACCCTTTGGGCCACAAGCCAACACTGTCCACTGAGCTAAACTGGTTAGGGCTGCTGTAGGTATTTTAAAACATAACCAAGCTTTGCTCTTAGTAATTTAGCACGTTTGTAAGAAAATTTAAATCCCAATTCATTAGCTTTTACTGTATTTACTTTAGTAATAAAGATACATACCTCTTAGTCCATGAGAGACTTGTCTCAGACTTAGATTACATATTTTTTACATTGAAATTCTGCTCTCAGGTTAACACGTGCAAATTACTTTGTCTTTTCTCTTAGAAATCCAAGGGGGAGAGTGATGACTTCCATCTGGACTTGGACTCAACTGTGGCTCCTCGGGTAAAATCTGGACGGACAAAGAAACCTATTAAGTACCTCGAAGAATCAGATGAAGATCTGTTTTAAAATGTGAGGTGACTATTTTAAGTAATTATTTAAAGTTACCTCAATCTTTTTTTGTTAGTTTGTTTCCTCCCCTGTGAATTTAGTTTGGGGAAGCTAGTTTTAATCTGGAATCATCAAAGTGAAGTGTGTAGACCGCAATGTCCCTTATCTCTTTATAACACCATCTAAAGGGTGATCCATCTCATGGGCATTGTTTTCTTCTCTGCTTTGTCTATGTTTTTAGTCTGTTTTTTCTTTTGTCTTTAAAATCTGATTTTACTTCTGAACTCTAGAGATAGTTATGTAGTAGTCACTTCAGCATAATGTAGTTTATTGTCCATACATTAAGTTAGAATTGGAGCACTATTTTCCATCAGATAGAATTTTGTAGTTCTAGTACAAAATATACTCCCCACTCAGCCTTTTTTGAACTTTTGTTCAAGTAATAAGAAGTTGTTTAAATGCTTCATATTCTTCAGAATATCAGCAGAAGCTAAAGAAAAACACCCTGGCTGTTTAACCTCAACACAGATAATAGGATGAAGGAAATTATACCATAAGTTATGTGACTATCTCAACTTTTGACTTTTCTTGCTGCCTCTGAGTCTGAATTTCCCAAAAACAAATTTCTATAGAGTGCTGGATGGCAGAAGAGTGAGATCACCATTTACTCAAAGATCTTACATATTTTATTGATGCCATACTCAGCAATGAAATGAGTTGTTATTTCCATTTAGGAAATCTCTATAATTTTCAACTTGCAAACTTTTTAAGATCTTTCTGCCTTTTACATGTGTGTGACTTCAGTGGTGTTATCAATGTTCTTGTAAATATTTACTATGTATTTCTATTTAGCTTAATTCCAACAATTTTGTACTACAATAAAATATTCTAAACATTGCAACCCATTGATTGTCCTTTTTTCTCCCTGCATTATACCTTTTTCTTACAGTAAAATCCCTCTTCACTTCTTTTTTTTAATAAGCGTTTAGACACTTTTCTTCACTTCCTTTTCAGAACTATTCTGATCATATTATAATGTTCCTGACTGCCCCTGGCCATAGTGGTGGGTCTAAGAGATAGGCTCGATGACCTAATTGAGGCCAATCGGGTTTTTTCTCCAGGGATTTTATACATGAGTATTGCGTTTTTCTTCACACGCAAAAGGCCTTGGCCCTACATCAGTAGAGTTTTAAATATGTGTGTATATTTTTAAACAATTTACTACTTCAACAACTTTTTTTCTTGTTCGTTTGTCAACTATTTTAATAAACCTAGTCAACTACTTGATATCAGTAAATTATATTGGGGCAATTGGCTAATTGAAAAAAACAAATATTAGATAAATCCAACCCCTCCTCATATCTTACACCAAAGTTAAGTTCAAATATACTAAATATTTAAATGTCAAAAATAAAACTATTTTTAGCCCTAGCTGGTTTGGTTCAGTGGATAGAGCATCGGCCTGCCAACTAAAGGGCCCCTTGTTTGATTCTGGTCAAGGGCACATGCACAGGATGTGGGCTTGATCCCCAGTAGGGAGTGTGCAGGAGGCAGCCAATCAATGATTCTCATCATTGATGTTTCTATCTCTCTCCCTCTCTGAAATCAATAAAAATCTACATATATAAAAGCCTGAGCGACCTTTGTGACTTCACAATGGGCCGTTAGCTATGATGCACACTGAACACCAGGGGGCAGACACTCAATGCAGGAGCTGCCCCCTGGTGGTCAGTATGCTTCCACAGCCAACCTGTGGCCAGCCAACTCCAGTGGTCCATTCCCCCAGCTGGCTGGCCAATCTCCTACAGTCCCTCCCCACCCCTGCCAGCTGGCCCCAATCAGCCCGATTGTCTGGGATGGACCCTACCTGTGCACAAATATGTGCACCAGGCCTCTAGTGTATTAAATAAAATAAAACTTTTTTAAAGGTACTAGAAGAAAAGTAAATGATTGACAGAGGGATAACCTAAACATATCCCCAAGGGTACTGTTGATAAAAAAAAAAAAATGAAAAAAAGGGCTCTAACTGGTTTGGCTCTTGGTCCCAGGTTCTATTCTGGTCAATAAAAATAGATTTTTAAAAAGAAAGCAGGTTACAAATCAAAGGTGAAATCCCTGTCCGGTGAGTGCACATTTGTTTACAAAATAAATAGTGGACGAAAAGCATATGCACCCTCTTTAGAAAGAAAAATAATCGGAAACATTTCCCTTTAGAAAGTAGAAGTTTGCTCCTGATCAGTAAAGTACTTGCTAACTAAAAAGATGTGAAGGGCCCAACTGGCATGGCTCAGTGGTTGAGTATTGACCTATAAACCCAAGAGGTCACAGTTTGATTCCTGGTTAGGGCACATGCCCAGGTTGTGGGCTCAATCCCCAGTGTGGGGCGTGTAGGAGGTGGCCAACCCATAATTCTCATCATTGATGTTTCTATCCCTCTCCCTCTTTGAAATCAATAAAAATATTTTTAAAAAATACTCCAAGGGAATAATACAGCCCTTAACTCTTTGTTCCTTAAGACACTGACATCTTAGGAGATTAAAATTCTGGTGCTAATAAATTTAAGTGATTATACACATTTAAACCCTTTATAAAATGTAGTTATTTCTATACAAAAATATGAAACATTGCTTAAATAAGTAGGTATTACATCAATTACAAGTTATAAAAAATGGTTATTGAGAAAATAAGGGATTAAAAAATTGTATTAGTAGATAAATTTGTTCTGGTGCAATGGGACTTCAGTGATTTCTGGCCATTTTCCTGAAATCCAAGCACATAGAAAACTTTTTAACTCACTAACTTTTTCTTCAAGTGTAATGGATATCTGTTCTTATCTGCCCAATATCCCTTTCCCCAGTAATTCCACTTTTGGGAAATTATTCTGAAAATTGAAAAACAAAAAGTTTGAGTCGAAAAGCATTATATACACTGGTGAAAAACTGGGAACAGCACAAATGTCCTGCATTCGAGAATTGGTTAAACTAGTACATCCTTACTTACCATGTAATATACAGCCATTAAAAGTCATGTTTTCCCAGAACTTTTTTTTTAAATCCTCACCCGAGGATGTGTTTTATTGATTTGAGAGAGAGGGAGAGAGAGAGAAACATCAGTCAGTTGCCTCCCATACGTGCCCCAATCAAGGGCTGAACCTACAACGTGGAAAAATAATGTTACGTTTTCTTTGACAATGAAAATATTTTTTTCCTGGTTATAAAAGTAATATACAGGTTCTAGTTCTAATGTGATGCTGAACTGCTACCACTCCTGGAATCAATCTCAGGCGCTTTTCTCATTCACGCTTGTGCTGCACATTGCAAACCTGAGCAGGATGTCTGCAGCCTGTGTTGAAAACTCTGTCATGGCTCATTGTTATGTGTCAGCTTCAGGGGGCTAAGGGATGCCCAGATAGCTGGTAACATTTTTCTGAGTGTGTCTGTGACAATGTCTCCAGAAGAATTTAGCATTTGAGTCAATAAACTGAGCAGCTTAGCTGGCGTGGCTCAGTGGTTGAGCGTCGACCTATGAACCAGGAGGTCATGGTTTGATTCCTGGTCAGGGCACATGCCCAAGTTGTGGGCTTGATCCCCAGTGTGGGGTGTGCAGGTGGCAGTCGATCAATGATTCTCTCATCATTGATATTTCTATCCCTTCCTCTCTGAAATCAATAAAAAATATACATATATATGTATATATATATTTTTTTAAATAAATAAACTGAGCAAAGATTACCCTCATCAATGTGGGTGGGCATCATCCAATCTGCTGAGGAGCTGAACAGAAAAAGGGCGAATTTGCTGTCGCTAAGCTGAGACATCTAATCGGCCTTTAAGACCTTGGTGCTCCTGATTCTCGGGCCTTGGGACTCAGATTTACATCACCCACCTGGTTCCACCTTTCATCATCATTGAGGACTTAACAGTATATCCCAGTGGTCGGCACACTCATTAGTCAACAGAGCCAAACATCAACAGTACAGCGATTGAAATTTCTTTTGAGAGCCGAAAACCAACTTCTGCGCATGGGCCACGAAGTTTCCATCGCACTGTACGTGCGCGCCCGCACGTGGCATTTTGTGGAAGAGCCACACTCAAGGGGCCAAAGAGCCTCATGTGGCTTGCGAGCCGCAGTTTGCCGACCACTGGTCTATCCTATTGGTTCTATTTCTCTAGAGAACTCAGACTAATACAAACTCCAAAGTCCATTTTGGTACCTAAAGAACCCAGGATCACCTGGGACAGTAGATATGCCAGCCTCGGTTCTGGATGCTGCTGATAAGTTCACTCGGAGTTTATTTTTTCTTAGGAATCACTCACTAGGTCCTCCTTCATCAGAAAGCCTAACTTTTCCGCCCTGGTTCTAAAGACACTAATAGAATGCAGTCACATTAATATGCCGTGTCTTTGCCGGACCAAACTGTAACAAACAGCAGTTGCTCACTGGCATAGGGTTTGCTGTTGGATTCCCTTGTCATAAGGTGGTTCTTGCAACGTGTAGTTCTTTCAGGCCGTGTTCATGAGTGAAGTAGCGACAGCAGATACTTTCCCACGCAGGGAAGGTTGGTGTCACTACAGTGCTTATAGAGAAGAGTGACATGCACTCTTGGCAATAAATGGCCGCACTGTAGAACAGTTTTATGAAACAATGGGCTTCCTATAAGTAAGTGTGATGCAACAATGTCAAACATATTTAATAAGAAATAATAAATGAGCCCTCACCGTTTGGCTCAGTGGATAGAGCGTCGGCCTGCGGACTGAAGGGTCCCAGGTTCAGTTCCAGTCAAGGGCATGTATCTTGGCTGCGGGCACATCCCCAGTAGGAGGTGTGCAGGAGGCAGCTGATTGATGTTTCTCTCTCATTGATGTTTCTAACTCTCTATCCCTCTCTCCCTTCCTCTCTATAAAAAAATCAATAAAATATATTTAAAAAAAGAAATAATAAATGATAGTGCCCTCCGCGGTCCCAGATCTGTCTCCTGCTTCTACAGTGTTTGGATGGAACAGACCCAGGGACATCCCTTCTCCGACCTCTCTCCAGCCTCTTAACCAGTCACCACCTTCAGAACCACCTCTGAGACCAGCCAACACACCGGGGATTTCCTACCTTAACTCCTGATTGCCGGACAACCATGAGCTCCCAAATTCATCGGAATTATTCCACCGAGGAGGAAGCTGCGATCAACCGCCTGGCCAACCTGCATCCGCGGGCGCCCACACCTGCCTCTCTCTGGGCTTCTCTTTCGAAGGCAATGATGTGGCTCTCGAGGGCACCGGCCGCTTCTTCCGAGAGAGTTGTGGGAGAAGCGTGAGGGCGCTGAGCGGCTCTGAAAGTTGTAAAACCAGCGCGGTGGCCGCCTTCTCTTCCAGGACGTGCTGAAGCCTCCCCAAGGTGAGTGGGCAAAACTCAGGACGCCATGGCAGCCGCCTGGCCTTGGAGAGGAGCCTGACCCAGGCCCTTTGGGAGCTGCAGGCCCTGGTTCTGCCCGCGCAGACCCTCAGCTCCGTGACTTCCTGGAGAACCACTTCCGGGGTGAGGAGGTGAAACTCATCAAGAAGATGGGCGACACCTGACTCACCTCCACAGGCTGCGGGCTCCCAGGCTGGGCTGGGCGAGTATCTCTTCCAAAGGCTCCCCCTCAAGCTCGACCAGGAGCCTTTGGAGCCCAGAGGCCTTGGAGGGGCCCCTCGGCCTCCCCCTGTGTCTGGCTCTTACCTGAGCCTCTCCCTGAACCCCTCTCCCATGCATTGGACCAAATAGAAACAATAAAGCTTTTTGCAGAAAAAAAAAAAAAAAAAACAAGAAAAGAAAGAAGAAATGCAAAGAATTGTTGAGTTTTGCCTATTCAGTTGTGAGGATTAAAAATGCTAAGCTTGCCCTGACTGGTTTGGCTCAGTGGATAGAGTGTCGGCCTGCAGACTGAAGGGTCCCAGGTTCGATTCCAGTCAAGGGCATGTACCTTGGTTGTGGGCACATCCCCAGTAGGGGGTGTGCAGGAGGCAGCTGATCGATGTTTCTCTCTCATCGATGTTTCTGATTCTCTATCCCTCTCCCTTCCTCTCTGTAAAAAATCAATAAAATATATATTTTTTAAAATGCTAAGCTTGGGAGGCACAAGTTCACTTCTGGGTGCCACCAGAAAGCTTTCATGCAGCCCCCACCTGACAATTTACCTGTGGAGACAGTTTGCAAAGCCGCTGAGCCGTGTTCAGCCCAGAATCGCCTTCACATTGTCAACCACATTAAAGTGGGTGCTGTTGGGGTGACTAAAGAGAGGATAATCCCCATCAAAGCATCTTCTGAGGAGCCTTTTCAGTCTTTTCTGTTTCTACACCCTCCGATACAAAAGGGTTCACAGGTGATTTAAAGCGCAGCCCCCCAGCTCATTTGCAAAAGGCTGGCCAGCTGTAACTCCTGAGAATGACATCTCTAGAGCAGGAGGTCAAGTTGCTCTTGAAAACTAGACACTATTTGTTTATTCAATTGCATGTTGACTTCTTTGCAGTGCGCTACACTTATTGGTTGAGTTCATCCTGTTTACAGCTGGTGTGCAAAATACTGTGCTACCTTTCAACATTTAGCAAGAGGAGCATTTAGTGAGAATGGCCCAGACCAGTGGTCGGCAAACCCATTAGTCAACAGAGCCAAAGATCAACAGTACAACGATTGAAATTTCTTTTGAGAGCCAAATTTTTTACACTTAAACTTCTTCTAACGCCACTTCTTCAAAATAGACTCACCCAGGCTGTGGTATTTTGTGGAAGAGCCACGCTCAAGGGGCCAAAGAGCCGAATGTGGCTCGCGAGCCGCAGTTTGCCGACCACGGGCCCAGACCATGAGACCCTTGTCACACCTAACAGACATGAAGGAAGAAGAGGAGAGAAGCCTGCTCAGAGAGGTGGACAGAGACGTGTGTAACGATGACTTAGCGAGAGTCTTAGTCTCTCCTATCACCTCAAAGGAGTTGCAGTACAGACCAACATCACCTTCTCCTTTTTAGAGCAACTTTATTGAGGAATAATTTACATGCATAAAATGTACCCTGCTAAATGTACAGATTGATGACTTTTGACAAATGTAAATACCTACATGACCACCATCACAATCAAGACCAAATATCTCCATCTCCCAGAAAAGTTCTTATGTGTCTCTTTAACCCCAACCCCAGACAAGGATTGATCTGAATCTCACTATTACAGGTTAGTTTTACCTATTCTAGAACTTCACACCAATGGAATCATTCAGTATGTGTGCTTTTGTGTCTGGCTTCATCCATTTGGCATTATGCTTTTGAAATTCATCCATGTTGCTGCTCGTATCAATAGTTTCCTCTTGCCCTAGCCGGTTTGCTCAGTGGTTAGAGTGCCGGCCTCAGGACTGAAGGGTCTCAGGTTCAATTCCAGTCGCGTTTGAGGCAACCAATCGATGTGTCTCTCTCACATCGATATTTCCCTCTGTCTCTCCCGCTCCCTTCTAAAAAAAAATCAATGGAAAAAACATCCTCAAATGAGGGTTAACAAAAAAAAAAAAAATGTTTCCTCCTATTTTATTTTATTTCTTTTTAGAGAGGGGCAGGAAGGGAGAGAAACATCAATCAATCAGTTGCCTCCCGCACACGCCCTGACCTGGGATTGAACCTGCAACCCAGGCATGTGCCCCGAACTGGTGACCTCCAACCAATGGAGCCACCCAGGCCAGGGCTAGTTCCCTGGATTTTTTTTTTAATTGCTGAATATTATTCCATTGTATGGATTATTTATCTTTTTACCTGTTGGAAGACATTGAGTTGTTTCCAGTTTGAGCCTATTATAAATAAAGCTGTTAGGAACATTAGCATGTTTTTTATAGACATATTTTCTCATTTCTCTTGGGTAAATACTCCACTTGGAATTGTTGGGTCAATTATAAAGGTATATGTTTACCTTTACAAGAAACTGCCAAACTTTTTCAAGGAGGTTGTATCATTTTACATTCCCCCTTGCATTTGTCCTCAGTACTTTCCAAAGTCAGATTTGTTTCTTTTCAGTAAGACAGTATCTTCATTGGCCTCAAAGTGGCCCAATACGTCCTGATGAATGCAAAAAGGAATGCCAGTAAATGTTATTTTAGCAGGAGGAGAGGAAGCCCGATCCGTGAGTGGCTTTGTCTCCTGACTCTGGTAACTTTCTGTGACTTCCCAGAGCCTGGCCAAGGGCAGCCCTCAGGACCCAGGAGTATTGCTCTTAGGGCGGGACTGGTGCCCATCAATTGATCTTGAGTTCATCTGATCCCACTTCTGCCCCTGGGCTGATGGAGAGAGAAAGAAGGTCACGGACCCAAGGCTGCAGGAAGAGATTGCGGCTGCTTATACAACCGGGCACTTACAAACAGGGGCCGTTCAGAGCTGCATGGAGGGGAAAGGGACTTTGAAAAATGCCTCTTGGTAAGTCAGATCAACCCAATCCCAAGGCTGTTTCTCTCATCTGTCAGTTCACTCACTCGGGGCTTTCAAGGAAAGGAAGAGAGGGAGTCGACTCCCAAGTCCCTTGGTCACTCAGGGAGCCGCCTGCAGGTCCCAGCCTCTGCCAGGCCCACTTTCTGTCCCTTCTGAGCCAAGTTGCTACAAGTACAACCTAGAAATGGGTGCAATGGGGGAAAGAGCCCAGGTGGGGGCCTCCAGTTGGCAGTCAGGACTTCCCTGCTCTAGAACAAGAAAGAAGGGGTGGGACTTGGCGGAGACACATAAAGGAAGGCCCAGAGGGGCAGTGGTTTGGAAGGGCCTGGGGACAAGGTGACAAGCAAGACTAGGAAGGGAAGGAACTGAGTTTCTCTGACTCCCCCAGGCGGTGTGGAGGGCCAATAGCAGAAACAGATTTGCGACGATGAAGGTAGTCTTGGGTGCAAGGCCACCGAGAATAAAGACTACATTTCCCAGCTTCCTGTGGAAGGTCATCCCAGCCAATGATAGGCAAGCAGGTCAGTTTTGGTAGCTTCCTGGGGCTTTTACAAGCTAGAGATGTCCGTGCATCTTTTGTTTAGCACTTTTGCTGTTCCAGCTGAAACTAATCTTAAGCGCCAAGGAAGGAGGTAAGGCCTGGCTGTCGAGCAGTTCCAGTCAAGGCTGAGGGCCAGGGGAGAAGCGAGAGGAGCAGGGGACGCCTGTGAGCAGAAGGCGGTCGGGTCCGGAGGGTGTGCAGGCCTAGGGAGGAGTCTGAAGGGTCAGAAACTGTGCAGCCAGGTGGGGGAGGGGTTCAGAGGACCAGGAGAAGTAACCAAGAACCAACCATGCCCGCAGCCTCTCACACCCACCCCTGCCACACTCGGGCTGAGCTGGGGGCAGGAGGATTTTTACCACCAATCCATCTTGCAGTCTTCATTTCTACCCCGGACTGGACATTCTGATCGGCCACTTCAGTGATCATGAGCCCTAGAAGGCACCAGAACAAGCGACCGAGGCAGGGGACCCACCACGGGTCTCATCATTTGAGGCAAAGAAGACCTGCACCCTCTGTAACCTCCCGCCCCACTTCATTCCCTCACCCACCTGACTGACATTTAGTGAGCACCTACTACATGCCAGAAGCTGTTCTGGGTGCTGGAGACCGGACAGGGAATAAAGCCCTGATTGTCCATGCCCTCCTGGAGCTGACGTGGTAGCGGAAGAGATGGATGCTGCACAGGATAAGTAAGAAAAAGCAGCCCTGATTGGTTTGGCTCAGTGGATAGAGCGTCGGCCTGCAGACTGAGAGGTCCCAGGTTCGATTCCGGTCAAGGGCATGTACCTTGGTTGTGGGCACATCCCCAGTAGGGAGGTGTGCAGGAGGCAGCTGGTCGATGTTTCTCTCTCATCCATGTTTCTAGCTCTCTATCCCTCTCTCATCCTCTCTGTAAAAAATCAATAAAATATATTTTTAAAAAAAGAAAAGCATGTTATCCAGTGATCAGTGCAAAGAAAACCAAGCTGAGGGAAGGGCTAAGAAGTAGGGGTTAAATTCCACTTCCGGTGGGGGTGAAGGCCTCACTAAAAGGCGACGTTTCTGTAAAGACTTCTGCACATGTCAGAGGGGCCCAGGGGAGAGGAGATGCAGTCGTTTCCTGGTGCTGCCACTTACTGGGCGCACACAATCATGTGCCTGCATGTGTGTGTCCGTGTGTGGCAGACATGGGAAGTGGCTCCACAGCCAGGCGGGGCAGGGCGAGTGTCTGGGACAGGGACTGACCGTGCGCAGGGCAGCACGGTCCCTGGGCCGCAAGCATGGCCAAGAATGGAGCCACGTGCCGCCAGGCCTGGTTAGCATCAGCAACACCTCCTCCCGAGCCGGACGGTGCTATCTGGGAAGGAGGACGGGCCGCGATTGCAGAGTCTCCTGTGTCTGGCCTGTGGCATCAGGGGCTGGGGACACAACAGGGCAAACATGGGCTCCCCACCTCCCGCCCCACCCCAGCCCATCACCACCTCAGCCACTTTCCACCCCCCGCAGGCAGGCGGGCAGGCCTATGGGGTTTTTCCAGGCTGGGCCAGTGGGCTGACCCAGCAGGGAGCAAGGGGACAGGGCAGGGACCATTCCTGGACAGTCAGGGGTGATGAGGTGTGTCCCGGAGCCCCACGGCCGTGGGCGGAAGTTGGGGGTTGGAAAGCAGCTTTGCCAGAAGCAGGAGGAGGTCATGGGGTGAGGTCTGCAGTGCCCCCACCCCACTTCCTGTTTTGGGGGTGTGTGGCCCCAGCATGTGCTTTCCCTTGGACTTCATCCAGGACAGTCGCTCCCCACCCAGGCCCATTCCCAAGGGAACCCTGCACGAGGGTGGAAAGAGTTGGGGTTTTTCCAGGCCGGGCCGGGCCCCTGAGCCAGAGTGGGTGAAGGGCACCTTTCCCACCCCTTCCTGAAACCCGCCCCGGGGTCCCTGTCAACACGGAAAACCACACAGGCCCCCCGGGCTGAAGGGGAAAGGAAAAGCCACGGAGCAGGTGAGTCCTGGCACCCTTCCCCCCCAGGAAGGGTAGGCAAGGCCCACCCCTGTGCCTGTGCCCACCCGCCCAGTAAAGCCCCGGACTGGCGGGCCCCGGGGACACCCCCTGGGAAGGCAGCCAGGCTCGACGGAGGCCAGTTCCATGACAGGCTTCAGGGTCTGAACTCAGAACCTGGAGGGGCAGGCCTGAGGCTGCGGCCTGCTATTGCTGTGTGACGGTGGCTTAGACCCTCTGACTCTCAGCTTCCCTCCTACCAAGGTCATCCAGTCCTCCACCCCTGCACGGGGCCTGGCCCAGAGCAGGTGCATCCGCGAGGGAGGGGCCTGGTGTGCAGGTCGGGAAAACTCCTAGAGAGACAGGGTCCCCTCCCTGGCGGCTCAGGTCACCATGGGTCATCCTAGCGCCATAGGAGGTGATTCCATTCAGAGCCTTACGGGAGGGAGCCCTTCTGTCTATTTTCCACGTTAGACAACAACATGCTCATCGAGGAAGTCTGGGAATTGCAGAAAGCAGGAAGTAACAGCTTTTCTTTAACTACCCAAGGCAGTCAGTCGCTCTTGATACCTAAACGTTTTTCCGTAAGGGAGTTCCCTGGCCCGTGTTTTGTCCTCTGTAACGTGGCTGGACCTCAGCATTAGGACGCGGAGCTGGAAGGAACCTGGGGGGTCGGCTGCAGTCGCCTCGGTTGACCAACCAGGAGACCCTGGCCCAGAAGAGCTCAGTGACTGTCCGAGGTCAGCAGCAGAGCTGGAACCAGAACTACCCGGCTTTGCTGCCCCTTAAACGCCAGTGCCCCCAACACCGGCACCAGGCCGCCCTCCAGCCCTGAAGACCGCCTTTAAGGAGACAGCTGATAGCGGATCTAGGCCTTCCAGTTTGGGGGAGTCTGCCGGGGACCGACTTCTATAAGATTTCCTCAATAAGGGGTGCAGCCTCCTCCCCCATTTCCAGATGGAGACACAGCTGTGGAATTGGGGGGAGGGGGTGGGAAAGGGAGGGCTGGCAGAATCCAGTAAGGGGTGTGTCCCTACGTCTGTTCCCCAGGGTGGACCCAGCCAACAGGGTCACCCTGTCCCTTTAAGAGAGGGGGGAGAGCTAGCCCCTCTCGGCCATCCTGTCCTGTCATCCATCCCGGCCAAATCTGAAAGGGAAAATGAAAGAGGGACCAGGAGGAACAGGTCCCAGACATCTCCCAAGATTCCTCGCTCAACTTTAACACCTCAGCTCCAGGAACAGGGTGAGTGGGGTCGACTGAGGGTCTGGGGGTGTCCGGAGCCTGTGGGGCCTGTGTGAGTGTGTGTTGGGGAGCCTCTCTCTCAGGAGATGTGGGAACCTGGAAGCCAGGGGCGCCAGGGGGGAGGTGGGAGAGGCCTGGGCCGCATTCCTGCCTCGTTGGGGTCGGAGGGCAGGGGATACCCAGGACAGAGGATCCTTCCTGATGGAGTTACGGAGTAGGACTCCTTTTGTGTCACCCCACAACCCAGAGAGAAATCCACTGCAGCGAAAAGGGCAGAGAAAGAAAAAGGTGGGGTACCAAACTGGGTGTGGAGTCCTGGGTTCGAGGCACCACTCTCGCCCAGGGACAGCAGCCTCGAGCACACAGGGCACCGCTGGGTTCTGCTCCTTCAGGTGCGGTCAGGGTGGCCCTGGGGGTCTCCAAGGTCCCCGCCTGCGAATCTAGGCTCTGGAGGGACCTACGGCCCAACCCAGCAGGCCCAGGGGTCAGGCTGAAGCGCCAGGCGGGGGCTCCTCCCAGCCCCCATCGGCCCCAGGGAGAGGGACACCCCTGGTTGAGACTCACCAAACCCCTCCTGCCCCCGCCCCCCTTGCTAACTTCTTTGTCCCACAAAATCCCTGCTAAACCCAGACCTCGCTGACCCCCGACTCACCAGGAAGTTAGAGGAGGTCCCCCTGAGCCCACTCCAGTGGGTATGGGGGGGGGGGGGTCCTGCCTGCGGCCGCTGACCCCCCCCCCCCCTCCGCCCCCAGCGCCATGGGGGAGTGGGCGTTCCTCAGCTCGCTGCTGGACGCCGTGCAGCTGCAGTCGCCGCTGGTGGGCCGCCTGTGGCTGGTGGTGATGCTGATCTTCCGCATCCTGGTGCTGGCCACCGTGGGCGGCGCGGTGTTCGAGGACGAGCAGGAGGAGTTCGTGTGCAACACGCTGCAGCCCGGCTGCCGCCAGACCTGCTACGACCGCGCCTTCCCCGTCTCGCACTACCGCTTCTGGCTCTTCCACATCCTGCTGCTCTCGGCGCCGCCCGTGCTCTTCGTCATCTACTCCATGCACCAGGCCAGCAAGGAGCCGGGCGGCGCGGCGGCCGACGACGGGAAGCCGGGCGCCCGGGGCCCCCCCGAGGGCGCCAGCCCGCCCTGCGCCCTGCGCGCCCGCCGCGCGCGCCGCTGCTACCTGCTGAGCGTGGCGCTGCGCCTGGGCGCCGAGCTGGCCTTCCTGGCGGGCCAGACGCTGCTCTACGGCTTCCGCGTGGCCCCGCACTTCGCGTGCACCGGCCCGCCCTGCCCGCACACCGTGGACTGCTTCGTGAGCCGGCCCACCGAGAAGACCGTCTTCGTGGTCTTCTACTTCGCCGTGGGGCTGCTCTCGGCGCTGCTCAGCGTGGCCGAGCTGGGCCACCTGCTCTGGAAGGGCCGCCCGCGCCAGGTGGCCGAGCGCGACAACCGCTGCAACCGAGCGCACGAGGAGGCGCAGAAGCTGCTCCCGCCGCCGCCCCCCGCCGCCCCCGCCGCCCGCGCTGGCCTCGCGCCGGGCCGGGCCCGACCCGTACGCCCCGCCCGCCTATGCGCACCGGGCGCCCGCCGGCGGCGACAGCGAGGGCGGCAGCGGCCGCAGCAAGGTGTCCCTGGCCACGGTCCGCCAGGACCTGACCATCTAGAACCGCCTCGGGCGGAGGGTGAGCGCAGAGGCAGAACCCCGCCGCCACCGCAGCCGCCGCAGCAGCAAGCAGTGGCTCCGCTAGACCCGTTCCCAGGACGCTGCCCTCCGGAGCGCGCCTCGCCTGCGGGTGGCCGGCCCAGCAGCCCCCGTTCGCACCGCCCTCGTGCTCCCAGCCGAGCTGGGACAGAGAATGAACTGAGGCAGGTCCAGATGCCGCGATCCGATCCAGGTGGAAAGGAGGGCGCCAGCGGGAGGGGAGCAAGCGGAGCGTCAAGTGGGGTTCAGGTGGTGACCTGCTTGTTTTGCTGGGGACAAAAAACCACTGCGACTCCAGCACCCCGAGGCCCTCGTTCAGACAGGCGTGGCCTCTGGGTGGGCTCCCTGTGTATGTGCACACGTGTACACATGGCCACAGTGGAGGTGTGTGTATGTGCACACGTAAAACCTCTGTGAGCCCTTTGGTGTGCGCACGCAGGGGTAATCCTGTGGCAACTCTATGTGCACGTGTATACACACATGCACATCCTGTGTGGGCCTGTGTGGGCCCTGTGTCAGCTGTGTGTGGGAATCTCTGATACGCACTGTGGGTGGTCAGGGTCTGTGCCAGCAGCAGCCATAGCGGCTCCCTCCCTACCTGCAAGGGCATCACAGGAAGGCAGGGGAGGAGGTGCCCTGCACCTGGGCAGGCCTCCCTCCTGGAGGGAGAATGGGGGTGGGCAGCGGGTCAGAGGGGGAGACTTTTCGCTTCTAGCTCCACCCTCCTCGCCCTGCTGCTGTGTCCCCAGCTCACAAACACCGCTGCGTCCCTCCCGTCCTCAGGAGAAATCTCCCCAAGACAGGCTCCTGGCCCTGCGCTGTCTCGCAGCCACCATCCTCCGCCTCCTGGGGGAATAGGAAGAGCTGTGGACAGGCTGCCTCCTGTCCTGCCTCTCCGCTGCCCCATCTGTCTTTCTCCTTCACTGCCCCAAGTGGGGCTGCTTTCCGGAGGATCACCCAGGACCCACGTGACACCAGGGCCACCCTCTGACTGCACCCTCAGACCTGCTGCAGCTGCCATGACTCTCTCTGCCCCATCTTCTCCCACTTCCCTGGCCCTCTCCTCCCTACTCCCCCCTCCCGCCGTCGTCCTCCCCTCTTCTTGCTTCTTCAACTCCTCCTCGGCTCTCCTGCCCAGACTCCACACAGCAGCCTGCGGGCACTTTCTAAATCGCCCTCCGTCTGCCCTATGGGCTCCCCTGTTCTCAGAGTAAGTCCAGCACCCTGCCCCCCACCCCCACCCCCCCACACACACACCCAGGCCCTGCTTCTCAGGCTGCCAGCCCATCGCTCTGGCTTCCCAGGGTGTCCGTGCTCCAGTCCGCACCGAAGTTGCTCTTCCTACCCACACAGTGACCAGTTTTGCCTCCAAGTGGGCAGCGGCCAGGGTTGTTGCTGCTAACCATCCTACAACGCCCAGGACAGCCCCTGGGCACAAGATGCCCCTTGTGCTGTGGCAGAGAAACTGCCCGGCAGCGATGAACTGTGAGCCACTGGGGGCAACCTCAGGCTCTGGAGGGTCCTGGCAGCAAAGGTACTGCCCCAGGGGGGCACTTTGTAAATGTAGGGGCCACGGCTCCAGTCACAGGAGGGGGACCCTGTTGGCATTTAGTGGGCAGGGACTCAGGATGCCAAGAGGTGCTCCCCACTAAAGAATGTCCCACTGAACACTGACATAGTGAAAACCTGACTGATTTCCATACAGGCCATTAAGGGTGTCACTGGGGGGCGGAGGGGAGGGGGGCGGTTCGCATGGTTTTGTTACCCACTGTCAGTTTTAATTGCAACCTCCAACCATACTCTTTAACTGTCCTGTGCTTCTGACCCTCTTCCTTCCTTTAAATCCAAAGATGTTCATTAAAAACAGAAGCAAACATGGGACTATGTCATATCTGCCCTGTGGCTGTGCCCCCCAAGCATTTACATACTGAAATGCATACCTCCTGGGTAGGTATGTTGTGTTAAATTTCATTTCCATTTCACAAAGAAAATGTGAGGAAATATTCGAGGAAGAGAGCCCCTGTCCCACGCTCACGCCAGCCACGGCCAGGGGGTGAGATAAGCGAGGAGCTGCCGCCACCTGGTGGCGGATGCAGAAATGGCAGGCGGACCCCAGAGGGAGAAACCCCTTCGTGCCCAGGAATCTTCCTGCCCATCCTCGCTGCTAACTGTTCCAAACACAGCTTCCACTGCCACCTCCCAGGCCCCCCAGACCGCGCTGTTTGCCGCCTCCTTCGGGGCTGCAGGGATCCAGGAAAGAGCCCTGGCTGAGAGGTGGGAGCCCTGAGTACTGGCCCCCCGTCTGCCACTAACTTGCTGTGTGACCCTGGACAAGGGCACTGCCCTCTCTGAGCCTGGATGTGTGGTGTCCGAGGGGTGGGCAGAATTGGTCTCAGGACCCTTGAGGGCTGCCACACTCAACCCGCTCAACCAGGAGCATCCAGGTTCTCCTGCGACCTGTCCTAGCTCCCTGCTCCCGGAGCCACCTCGGGGCGTGGCAGAGGGCAGGACAGTCCTCCTGGGGGCCGAGGGATGACAGGCTGGCCTCCTGAGCTTCTAACCCAATCCCGTGTTCCTGTAAGGTTGCCATGAGCCCCTGATCCAGGTCCCCATGCCAACTACCACTCTGCCGTGAAGGTCAAGTCTGTATTCACTCCAAAAATAGAACTCTTCTCTTTTTAAATTGATGTTAGAGAGGGAGGGAGGGGGGGGGAGAGAAACATTGACGAGAGAGAGCATCAGTCGGCTGCCTCCCACACAGCCCCTACTGGGGAGCAGGCCTCAACCCAGCCATGTGCTGGAATCAAACCCCCCTTCTTTGGTGCGTGGGTCAATGCTCAACTACTGAGCCACACGGGCCAGGCACACTCCTCTGCTGTTAAACAAGCCCCAGACCCAATCTCCCCAAGGGCTAGGCACTCTGAGCCGGCTTCCTCTCTCAGACAGGGACTCCCTGAGATCTGGGGCCGGCACCCTCCCTGCTGGGCGATTCCCTGTAGGTGGGGCCAGTTTCTCCCCCTCTCCCTTCCCCACCTCCAGACCGGGGCTCCCTGACGCAGGCCAAGGGCTTCCTCAGAGCGGCCCTGTCTCCGGCCACAGGATCTCACAGACCACAGCACAGGGGGCCCCCAGGGCTCCCATCGGACCCCCCAGCCCAGCCCCTGCCCAGATGCTGAGGGAAGGCAGTGAGGCAGCAAGGCTGAGGCAGGTGTAGAATAAATAGAACTTTATTCTTTATCCAGTAGATCTCAGTGGAAAGTCCCACAGTAACAGGTGCACCAGCGGGCTCTGGGGATGAGACCCCAACCCTGGGGCAAGGGGGGCAGGGCAGAGCCAGCTCCCCGAGCCCAGGGGTGCAGGGGATGAGAGGGGACCCCCTTAGGCCCGTCCTGCGGGGCAAGAGGGAGCACGGGTGTGGGGTGGAGGCTGGCGGGGGGAGGCCAGGGGAGTGGAGGAATTCAGGCCAAGAGTATCTGTCGGCCTGTGTGTGTGTGTGTGTGTGTGTGTGTGTGTGCATGTGTATGTGTGTGTGTGTGCGTGTCTGGGGGCCCTGTGGGTGGTGCTGGTGGCTGTGAGGCTGGGGAGCAGGGACAGCTCAGACCCCTCGGCCAGCCCCTTCACAGTGGGGGGCAGGAGGGCTGAGATCCTGTGGGCCCAGATAGGGGGCAGCTCAGCGAAGGACACGGGTTAGGAACACGCAAGTGTATGTTCTGCGGGCCCCCTGCTGGGCCCTGACCCGCCTCTGGCGGTGGGCACCCTCCTCCCTGGGGCTGCCTGAACTGTCCACACCCAGGGGTTAGGCCGAGGGAGAGGGGGGGCTGGCTGCTTCCCCAACACAAAGGAGGGGAGTGCAGGCCTCGGAAAGTTAGTATTTCACAGTTTGAAAGAGGAAACTGAGGAGAAAAAGGCTGGGGAGAGGGCCAGGGGGACACAGGGACATGGAGAGAGAGAGTGGGAGCCCCTTGGAGCCGCTGCCCGCCCCCAGGACCCACCCCCTCCAGCTCTGGATCCAGCTCCCCCCAATACACAGCACAGATTCCTTCAGTATAGATGTGCTTAAAATGAAAATTCTTATTAAAAAAAAAATCAAAACCAAAAAAAATTAAAATAAAAACCAGAGATAATACCTGGGGGTTGGTATGGCAGGGTATGTACAGGGGGAGCCCCCCACCCCTGGCCCACCCCCCCTGTCACCAACCGAGGCAATGGGGGGGTCCCCAACCGGGGGGCAATGGCTTGCAAGTTCTGAGGATGGAGGGGCCAGGTCCTGGCATTTGCTGGTGATGACGATGTGGCGAGGTGGGCGGAGGGGTGTCTTGATGAACACGAGGCCCCCAGGCCCCATCCTGAGACCCAGGACCAGGGGTCCTCACTCAGTTCGTGACCTTGCCCCCGACGACCCAGGCCGCAGAGTAACAGTCCACAGCACCCGGGCCTCTGTCCACAGAGTCGCCACCTCCTCCCTCCTGCCTCCTGTCCCGGGAAGCGAGACAGGGAGGGGCAGGGCTGGCCGGGGTCGCGTGGTTGGTAGAAAGGCAGAGAAAAGCCGGGCCGAGGGGCAAGGGCTGTGTCCACGGGGCGCAGGCGGTCACGGGGAGTGGGTGGCCGGGCTGCTTCTGTTGGAGCTGGGGCTGAGGCTGGGGCTACAGCTGCGGGGTGGGGGAGCCAGGCCACTCCCTTCCCGTCCCCCACCCCCCGGCTGTCCGCTCAGAGTGTCCAGGCCCTCGGAGTTCTCCAGCATTTCCTGGATGAGAGGCGGCATGGAGCCTGGGATCTCCATCTTCAGCGTGATCACCCGCTCGGCCCCTGCAGGAGAGGAGGGCAGAGGTCAGCACACACCCCACCGCGCAGCCCTGCAAGCCCTGGGTGCAAGCATGGCTCCCCGAGGACCAACACCCCCAGTCTCAGCATCCACCATGCACTGACTCGGGCCCCGTCTCTCTGAGTCCCCAAGTCCGAGGGGCAGCGGGGAAAGGGGTTCTTGACTCCGACCGCCTGGCCCGACACCGGGCCCTGCCTGCATGCTGTGAGCTATGGCTTCTCCTGCTGACGCCTCAACACAGCCCCCCTGTCCACACCATCCCTGTCCTCTCCTCAGATGGGGTCAGAGCTGCCCAGTGACCTGCTCAAGGGCACGCACCCCCGCCATCTGGTTCCAGAGCCATGCCCTTCACCACCAAGCAAAGGTGACACTGCCACCTTGGCGCTCACAGGCAGGCGGTCACCTGGGCCTGGTGGGGCCTCGGGGGGGGCGGGGCCTAGACGGACAGGGACAGCTTGGGTCCCCACGAGTGGGGCGTTGTCCTGGGCACAAAGACCCTGGTGTCCACGGAGGCCAGCTGTTGGGGCCCAGCCCTGGCGGGCACAGGGGCCGTCCCGCCAGGTGTGGGAGCCTCACCCTTAGCACTGATGCTGCGAAGGTCCGTGATCTTCATGAGCATCTTGGGGAACATGTGGGGCCGGCTGGGCCTCCGCTTCCGCACGTAGACCTTCAGCGCCTCGAGCAGCGGCTCCTGCAGCATGTCCACCCTGTCCGGCTGCTCCAGGTCCTGCCGGTCTGCGGAGGCAGAGGAGCCCCCTGAGCCACTGCCCGGGCCCAGCTAGGAACACCACGGTGCTCCCGGCCGCGGCCACTGGGGGGCGCGCCTGCCCAGGACACAAGCTGGGCGTCTGCTCCTGGGGCCTCCCCACACAGGGCAGCGGAGGGGTCTGTGGGCTCTGATACAGGCTCTCAATTGTGAGACAGCCCCGCTCATGGGGTTGGGACCCAGCAGAGGAAGACGCCCAGGCAGGCCTCCGGCTTCCACCCACCATGGACACCGGCCCGACAAGGCAGAGCTCGTAACAATAAAATAGTGACAGCAGCCAACATGCACCACCGTCCTCCTCTGGGCACGGCGCGCCCTCGTTATTAATGACCACCTGCCTCGGCCCATGCTGGCCTCATCTTGCAGACATGGGGGGGCTCAGAGAATTTTGGCAGCCTGCTCCAGGTCAGCGCCGGCCAGGATATGAACCTGGGTGGTCTGACCAGGTAGGGAACCCGGGTTCAGGTCTCCGCTGCCACACCCTTGCTGTGACTCGACTCCCCCTCTGCACAGGACCTGACAGGGGCCAAGGTCCCTTCCCGATCTGATGATCCCTGGACACCCTGGTGAGGGGCTCCCCCACCCCCCGGGCCTGGCCCCGGGACCCCCGGCCCCTGCCCACCTCCACAGATGAGGCAGATGGCGCTGAGCAGCCCCGTCTCGGCGTCATCCATCTCCAGGGGCAGCAGCTGGTTGGCGAAGGCGAAGACCAGGTCTGTGAGGGGGCCGAAGCCGGCGTTGTGCATCTGGGTTCGGTTCAGGGTCAGCCCGTCCGAGAAGGTCATTGTGTCCTGCTCGGGCGTGTACCTCGTGCAGATCCTCAGGATCTGGGTGCAGGGGAGGCACGCGTTTAGGGACGCAGCCCATCCCCCAGCACCTCCAGCGCCAGCATCCAGCCCCACAGGCCCACCTGGCAGGCAGCCAGCCCAGGGCAGCCCGATAGAATCTTCTACAATAATGAGAACGGTCTAAGTCTGCACCATCCAGACACGAGCCGCCAGCCACAGTGTGGCCATCGAACACTTAAAACCATGCCAGTGCCCCTGAGGAACCGACTGAATTTCATTTTGGTGAATTTAAATAGCCACGCATGGCACGCGGCTTCTGTATCGGCCTGGCTCTGGGTCGGCCTCCTGTCTCCACGCAGGAGATTTAGAATTCTTTAGAAACGAGAACTTCCAGGCAAGAATCATAGCGAATTTATGTCCACAGTCCCCAGGACAGGGTACACAGCAGGAGCTCAATAAATGTGCATCGGCTTCAACTGTGTCAAACCCTGATCCTGCCTCTTGCATCCAGGGCCTGGGTGGGGATGGGAGGCGGCACACACTGCACCTGCCTGCTCCTTCCAGGAAGTCACACCCAGGTTCCCCAGCCTGGAGGTGGGCAGGAGGGCTGAGCCGGTCAGGATGAATGACAGGGAGGGGAGTCCTTGTCAGTGGAGGCCTGGGCATCCCCACTGCCCTCAATCCTGCCTCCAGCCCAGCCCAGCCTCTGGCCCCACCAGTCCCGCCTCCAGCTGGACGCCCCGCAGCAGGCCTGTCCTCCATCAGGGCCGCCCTCTCCCATGCCCCCTCCACACCCTCGGTGTCATCGCCTCTGAACACCTTCCCTGGGGCCCACAGCTGGAGCTCTCTCATATGCATCCAGGGAGAACACCCCTTCCCCCTCTCCAGCCAGCTCTTATCACAGCTCACAACCCCTGTTTGCAGATCTGCCTCCAAAATCAGGAGGTTTTCCAGGGAGGGGATAGCGCTGTGTTCATCTCTGCTCCTGACACCCAGCTCAAGGCCTGCCCCACCGGGTCCCAGGGGAATCTTTATTACCGACGGAACAGAGGGGACGACGGGTGGTTGGGGGGGAGGCTTAATAGAAAGATGGGGCGAGGGTGGATGAATGTGTGGGTGAGTGGGTGAACCAGTGTCCATCCAGGTGCGGGGTGGCTAAGTGGCCAGGGAGACGGGGAGACAAGTGGGCACATGGACACGGGGGGGGAGAGAAAGGGCTGCTGTGTGGGTGGGCGGGGCATTGGGACAGGTCCATTCCAGACGGATGTTTAGGAAGGTGGTTATCTGAGTGGCAGGACATCCTCCAAGGACATGGGGCAGGGCCCAGACCCTCACCAGGATGTCCAGGCAGGCCGCCTTGAGAAGGGTGATCTGGTCGGCAATGGTGAGCGTGGTGAAGCCAGGCAGCTGCTTGGCGAACTCCACAGTCTTAATGATGCACTTGGTGGAGAGTTCACTGAACTTGTCCCAGAGGTCGATGTCCAGAGAGACACGTTGTTCTGAGCTGTTGTTCTGAGAGGACGGGGGAGAGTGAGGGCCTCCTCAAGGCTCCCCTCCTGGGCCCGGCTCCACCAGCCCCCACAGGCCTGCCCCGAACCCGCCTTGGCTTCCTGAGCACTCCTCCAGAGGAGGAAGCAGGAGGAGGGGGCAGAGGGGGAGGGGGAGCCAGCCTGGCAGAAGGGGCACCCGGGAGGGCAGGGAAGCCGTACCGTAGTGTATTTGCCCAGCTGGCAGAGGGCGGGGAAGGTCTCCTGGTGCGCTTTGCGCACCTTCTCAATGAGCTCCCCCACCTCCGGCGTCAGCGTGTAGCTCTCGGAGCATTCGGGCTTGGGTGCCTCCTTCTTCTTCTTGTTCCGGTCGTTCCTCACGGCTGTGGAGGGCGAGGCCGTGGTTAGAGAGCAGGTGCAGGCAGGGGTTCATCCACAGGCCCGGTCCATCCCCAGCCCAAGCTCCTCCCACCAGAGGTGCTGGCTGCAGGAGTCATTACCCGGTGGGCGCACACACAGCAGTGCACACAACAATGTGCACACAGATGCACATACAATATGCACACACACAGATGCACATACAATGTGCACACACAGAGATGCACATACAATGTGCACACACAGAGATGCACATACAATGTGCACACACAGGAGTGCACACAACAATGTGCACACACAGAGATGCACAGACACACGAGTGTGCAGGCAGACACGGTGTCAACTCATGCTCTACCCTTCCATAACCACCCGACCCACAACCATGTCCTGCCCGCGGGCCCCAGGACCACGGCACCAGCCCGCTGTGCTCATACTCGCACACACTTACTCCAGGCACACTCCCACACTCCGGGAACGTGGGGTCCCGGTCTGAAGGCAAGTGTGCAGTGCCCACCTTCGCGCTCTGCCTCCCTGTCCCCCACTCCCTCTGCTCCCAAGAGGAACCAGCAGCCTCCACTGGCCCCAGCCCTCCAGGCAGCGGTCTCCCGGGGGTCCCTGGGACTGGCTTGCGGAGGAAGCAGCTCCTCTCCTGGGGCAGGGGCTGCGTAGGGCTCCCCAGCCTGAGAGTGGGGGGCCGGATGGGAGAATCTCTCGGCCCATTAGCTGGGGGAGCTGACAAATCACCGGGGGCGCTGAGCCGCACACACCACTCGGCTTTAAAGAAGCGATGGGGTCGTTACCAGCCGATTAGCCCAGACACACAATCACTCACAGGGCCAGTGGTGGCGGTTGCTGACGCTGGAGGAAGAGAGGTGGGGGTGGGGGCCCCAGGAGGGGGCAGTGGGTTGGGGGGGGAAGCTGGCATAATTTGGAGATCACTCATGTCGATTCTGCAAATTCAATAAAGTGCAAGGGAGAGAAGGGAGAGGGAGAGTGGGGGGATAATTTGGGAAGAGAAAATTGCAGCTGTGACAAGACGTTTATCATTCGGAAGCTTTAATTCTATTGAAATGGCAGCTGCTCAGCTCCGGGGCACAGAGCAACCAGAGGGAGGGAGGGAAAGGGGGAGATGGCGGTGGGAGGGAGAGGGGTCCCCACCCTGGTCCTTCTGCACCGAAAAGCTCTGGGAGTGGAAGGTGGCAGGAGCAGAGGGAGGAGGCAGTGCTGGGCCCTGAAGGTCCCAAGTTGTCACCCCTGATGCAGCATGGAGCCGTCACTTCCTGGGTTCCTAGCCAGGCAGCCCCTGCCCCCTGTGGCGGGAGGTGGCAGTGTGATGTAGGACCCCTCGGTCCCCCCACACCCCTTCCCCACTTTCTTCTTCCACTGCCCAACCTACAAAGGGCTAGGGGGTCCTGCAACCCCCTCCCCCACCCCATCCCCCAAGGCTCAGGCTCCATGGCAACGGCCACGCAGACAAGGAGGCGTCTGTCAGCGTCATTTATCTCTGACATCATCAATCACTGGTCACCACGGCAACACTCATGATTCAACACAAGAGGGTCTCCCTGTCCAGCCCTCCCACCTCCCTCCATCCAGCCTCAGCTGAGCCCAAACTGGAAACCCCCATCCCTCAGGGATCTGAGACATCCTGATTCTCTCTTGAAACCCTAGGGCCCAGGCTCTGTCACCGGACAATGGCTTTTAGATCCCTGTGCCAGCCGCACCCCCCCCCCAACACACAACACACACACACACACACACACACACACACACACACACACCCTCAGTACAGGCCCTTCCCTGAGATGCACAATCCGAAGCCAGCAGGGCCTGGAAGCCAACTGGCCTGCAGCAGACACACGAGCACACACAGCCAGCCATGTGCAAACAGGAACGGTGTCTGCGATGGACACAGCCAGATGTACAGGCAGGCAGGTCCTTGCCGCTAGACACAAACCATCCTTAGCCATGAGCCCACACACCATACCACGGGTGTGCAAGTTCACATCCCTACACACACCCCCACACTCCCCCACCCGCTCCCCTCGCCTCTAGGAGCACCACAGGCCCCGCCTAGCGGGTGGCCTGGCCCCCGGCCCCCGGCCCCTGGCCCCTGGCACTCACACTCTTTGGACATGCCCACTTCGAAGCACTTCTGCAGCCGGCAGTACTGGCAGCGGTTGCGGGTCACCTTGTTGATGATGCAGTTCTTGTCCCTGTGACACGTGTACACCATGTTCTTCTGGATGCTGCGGCGGAAGAAGCCCTGAGTATGGAGGGGAGGGAGTCAGATCAGCCACACCCACGGGGGGAGCCATACCAGCCTGGGGCCTTAGCCAGGGCTCCCAAGCCTTTGGCCATCACCTACCTGAACAGGCCAGACAAGGTGGGAGAAGGGCTCACCTACTATACTAGGATGCCCCCCAAAGAACTGCAGTGCCTGCCCCTACCCTGCAAGTACCCCCAACCCACACCCACAGACCCTGCTTCCTCCCTCCTTGGGAAAAGGACATCAGGGCTGCCAGGGAGTCAGGAAAGGGGGAAGCTGGGGCTAGAGAGGAGAGAGGCAGAGCTCCGGAACCCTCAGCCTGGGCCCAGAGCACAGGAAGAGAAAGCAAGCAGGAGGAGGCATGCAGGGCCACACTCAGGCTGGCCGGAGGGATGGAGATGCGCACACTCTCAGAAACAAGCAGCAGGACGCACGCTTGCCAACCAGGGAGACGTGCACAGACTGATCACGGGTGATCCCGGGCTGGTTAGGGGCTCCACACACAGGCTAACCAGAGACATGACAGACCAGGGACAGACAGGACAGGCAAAGACACACACACCCTGAGGCCTGCTGCTTTGCCCTTGATCTTGGCCCCACACCTGGGGGCAGCTACTCCAGGCTGAGAGGCAGTCTGGAGCCCAAGCCCCCAAACTGTACAGCCTCTGAGCCCCCAACCTCTGGGGCAGAAACAGGTACAGAGGCTCAGGCCCTGGGAGGTGAGGAGAGGCCATGCCCACAGCCGCTGGGAAGGTGGCAACCACATCTGGACCCTGGAGCCTAACGCGGGCGCAGGGAAATCCAGCCAGACACGGGGGAGCCCACAGCCTGGGCATCTGAAGGAGAGGCCAAGGCAAGGCGCCTGCTCCTAACCGCCTCCTGCCAGGCCGCCGTGGGGAGGTTCAGGCAGGGCCACTGGGGGCAGGCCTCCTGGGGCCCCAGCCAAGAGCCAGGCGGCAGCCAGCTCACCATGGCAACCTGGGCAGCGGTGGCAGAGCAGACCTACGCCCTGCCAACTGGAGGATGCAGACAGGGAAAGGAGCTCGGGCAGGAGGGGACCTATTTGGTTTGGGGGAACCCCTGCTCATCCGTGGGGGGTTCTATTGCAGGCTTCCTCCCCACCTCCAAGGCTGCTGCGACCTGCCACATAGGAGCCAGTGCAGAAGCTTCAAGGACGACCCCCCCTGCACCCCCAACAGCATACTCCCGGGACGTGGCAGCAGGGACATTCATTGATCTCATCAGGACTGCCTTTCCCAGTGACTCAACTCACCTTGCAGCCCTCACAGGCGCTGACCCCATAGTGGTAGCCTGAGGATTTGTCCTGGCAGACAAAGCAGGGCTTGTAGATGCGGGGGAGGGGGGGAGGCGAGGGAGGGCTGGGCACTATCTCTTCGGAACTGCTGCTCTGGGTCTCAATGGCTAGAGAGAGAAGAGGGAGGGGCAGTTAGAGACCCCGGTTGCCATCCTGAATACCGTGCCCGCCCACCCTGCCTCCAGCTCTCTCCCGGGAGCCCCTCCCAGCCTCACCACAGCTGCCAGGATTCAAACTCAGGGGCAGGAACACGGGCTCAGGAGAGCCGGGACTCCCCAGCCCGGCTGCCAATGAACCCATCGGCACCCCATCACTCCTATCTACTTCCCAGGACCCCACCTTCAAACCCAGAAAGGCCCGATGATAAACCATCAGATCTGTATGTGGACAGGGCTACACCTGGGCAGCGGGGGTGGGAGGCGGCCTGGACCCGGCTCCCCAGTTAGGAAGGAGTTAAGGGCCTATGAGGAGGGAGGGAAGAGGACACAAGCTAGGGGCAGAGGAAACTGGGGTCAACAGGATATTCAAAGGCGGCCACTCCCCCACCCCCTCGGCTTCCGCTCCCCCCCCTCCTCTCTGACAGCAGCCACGGCCCCTCCTCCACCCAAACAATCCCCAGGCCAGGGACTCCAGGCCCGGTGAGCAAAGAAAAGTTGCAAATGTTAGGGCGAAGCAGGCGGGACTCCTGATAAGCAGGGGGGACTCCCCGGAGACAAGGAGAGGAGTCCCTCTGGGCCCCGGAAGCCCCTTGCTCTGGGCGCCCAGTCTGGGGGGAGCAGCATGACAATGGGGGGTCTGTTCCCATCAATGCCCTGTCTGTCTGGCCTCAATACTATGTCCGGGTTACTACCCCCTCCCCTCCTGTTATTCAGCTCCACTAGGGCAGCCAGGAGGGTTGACCCAGCCAGCAAGGCAGCCCTCACTAGCCAAACCCTCCCCAGTGCTTGGCCCCCTGCCCATCACCCCAGGGAGGACAGGGCTGGGCTGGGTGGGGGCCGTCTGTGCCTAAAGCCTGGGCAGCCGGGGGTAAACTGTGCTGGATGGAGAACAGTGACCAAAGCAACCCCAGACGCCCACGGGACCACCCAGCATCCTCCTGAGGCCTTGCTAAGTCCGCTTGTCCAAACTCAAGGATGCCTCCCCCCAGCAGGTAGATCCCTACCTCCTCCCACACCCCAGCATCCCACCTAGTCTCACCCCAAACTGCAGCACACAAGGCTCTGGCATTCCAAAGGGCCCAGAGCTCCTGGCCCAAGCACCTTAGAGCCATCGGTCACCTGGCCCCGCGGTCCAGGCCCAGAGAGAAGCGGCGCCTGGGCCCTGGGGGCCGGCCGCATGCTTCCACCCTGCCCCATCCCCGCAGACACCACGCATGGCCAGGAGGCCGATGGCAGGGAACCAGGCCAACCACCTTGGCAGGGCTTTCCCGGCTCCTCGTAGGGCCGGGCACCACTTCCCTGGTCAGCCCGGCCGACCAGCCCTGCTGTGGCCCCATGTCCCGTGCCTGCCCAGAGGCCAGCCCACAGCACAGAGACTGACCGACCGACCGTGGGCGCCCAAACCCCCATCAGTCCACAGCCTCCTCACTGATCTCCCCTCCCCGCCCTCACCCAACACCAAACTGCCCTCGCCTGGTTCGCCCCACCTCGCTCTCCTGGAGGCCAGACAAGCACATCAGACAGGCAAGAGGCCTGAGAACAGCTGCTGGGGTGGGGGGCAGGGGTGGGGGGCCTGGGGGAGGCCAGGAGGCAGAGGGGTGAGCGACAAAGGAGCCCTTTGTTGTGCTAACTTTTTCCAAGACGTAAAAGGAGTAACAATAGACAATCCAGACTGGTGTGTGTGTGTGTGTGGGGGGGGGGGTGTCAAGGACACGGGGGTGTGGTGGAGGGGCTGTGGCCTAGAATCCCAGTCCGCGTTCCAAGGCGCAGAGGATGAAGGCACTGACCTGCCTCCCCTGCCCATCAGCCCTTAGCCCCCCCCCCCCTCTGAAATGGACCAGGCTGGAGGGGGAGAGAGGACAGGGACGCTTTGGAGTCGAGTGGGATGGAGGAGGGGAGGTGGGGCATGGGGAGACACACAGGATACCAGGATGACAGACAGACAGACAGCTCTCAGGTCAGAGTCAAACCAGTGGGGCAAAGGTCTGTAGAAATTGGGAGCTCAGGCAAAGTCCGGAGGGTGTTTCTGGGACTGAAGGAATGCGCCCGTTCGCACTGTGCTCCGGCAGGAGAGGGGGGATGACCCCACATGCGGGGCTACAGTGTGGTCTGGGGGAGGCCTCCTCCCACCCACCCGGCAGCGGGCTGGCTGCCTTGGAGGCTGAGACCTGGTCTGTGCTCCCACCTCCAGCACACCCCACCTGTCACCCAGGTAACAGCTGAGGTTTCCAAGTGCACCCTTTGAACCCGGAGTCCGGGCCCAGCGCCCACCTCCTCAGGCCTCCAGCCAGCAGCCTGGGAAGGCGCGGGGCACTCTGAGGACACAGCTCTCAGTCTGTCCACACAACCCCTGCGGGAAGGACGGCCATGCCTGGCCCCTCCCCGCCCACCTCCCTCCCCAGAGGCCCCAGCCCCCAAATCTCTCTCCCAGCAGAGAGACGGGGCCGGAGAGGCGCCACACCTTCTCCGCTCAAAGTTCCAGCGCCCAGCGCGCGGCTGGCACCGGCCCAGGAAGCCTGGGTCCCCGCCGGCCCGGGCAGCCCGGGCGCCCCTCCCCCGCCCCCGCCCCGCCCCTCCCCGCGGGCAGGAGGCGCAGAGCGCTCCGGATTCCCCACGCCCCGGAGCCGTTCGCAGGCTCGCACAAGGGGCCGGTTTCCTGGAGGAGATCAGGAGGAAATCAGCCGGGCCCCCGGCCAGCAGCTCCCCTCCCGATCCAGCTGGCGCCCGCTCCTCTGCGGCTCCCCTGGCAGCCCCTGGAGGGCTGGGCAGGGGACGCGGGGCCCTCGGTGCTCCCCTTCCTCCAGGGGTGGGGGGCTCGGGTGCAGGCAGCTCGGAGGAAGAAGGCCCCAGGCCCGGCGGCCACCGATAAGCATCTATCCCCTCCCCCCGGTGCGGGGCCACGTGCTTCACATTCTTGGACGTCTGGGAGCGGGCGGAGGCGTGAGCAGCGGAGATCGGTGGGGGACAGATGGGGAACCACATCCTGTGTACCCCCCCCCCTGTCTTCTAGTGCCCCCAAACAGGAGCGCTGGGGAGGATGGCAACGTCCCCCGGGCCCTGCAGGACTGAGCCGGTCTCTGGAAGCCGGCCTGCTGTCGCTTCCCACCTTGGGTGGCGGAGGCCGAGGGCTCCTGTCGCCACAGGACCTCCCCACACCAAGCGGGGGTACGGCCCCCTGTACTAGACAGGGGGCTACTCCCACTTCCAGCCTCCAGTCTTCCCAGGGCCTCAGAACACCCCTCCCAGCTCCCAGCCCCGGAGCGGAGCCCACTGACACCCCACCCACCCACATTCATTCACCTCCGTGGCCTACAGGGCCCAGGCCCAGGCTGGAGCTCTACCCCAGCCAGGGTGTGGGGGACAGGCCTCCACCTCCCCATCACCTGCCTCCCAGCTCCTCAGCCTGCTGGGCTCCTCGCTCCCCCGCTCCCCCTTCAGTTGGGACCAGGAAGAGCTGAGCTGCCCCAGAGCTGAGGAAGAGCTGGGGCTGGAACCCAAGGCCAGGCCCCTGGAGAGGCAGCCAAGGCCGTGGAGGGGGTAACCCTGCAGCCCGGCCCCAATGACCCTCCAGCTCTGGGAGGAGGGGAAGAAGGGTCCTGGCGTCATACTTCTCACCTCTCTGGGGTTTTTTTTGCCAAAGTCAACCCACGTTCACACCCCTGTCCCTCCCACAGCCTGCAGCCTGCAGCCTCCCAGCCAATCTGCACCGCCACCCCCCAGGCAAAGGTCAAGGGACAGGACAAAAGCAAAGGCTGAGGTTAAGGTGGCTCTCGGAGAGGCAGAGGTGGGGTGTCTCTCTGTCTCTCTCCCGGAGCAAAGGAGCTGGGGGGCTGCCCTTCACCCCTCTCCAATCTGCCAGGCCCTCAGGAGGGAGACAGCAGGTTCAGGAGGATGGGCGAAGCTCCTGGGAAGAGTTAAGCCCGAGGGGAGCGGGGAAGAAACCCGAGCCTTGTAACAATACCCCCCCGCCCAGTGGAGTGCCAGCTTCCAGCCACCCAGGTACACCGCCTGCACGGCTGGGTCTGAACACACCCAGATGTGCACCCCAGGCGCTCCCCGCTCCCCCAGTGCACAGAGCCCCCTCCCCACCAGAGGAACCTGAACCCAGACACGGGGCAGAGAGGAGAGAAGGTGAGCAGCCCGCCAGGACTCCGGGGTTCTCATCAGCACCCCTTAGGAAGGGGCCGTCCAGTACCTGCCCCTGTCCCCAAGTGAGCACAGGGTAACAAAAGACACACTCATGCCCAGAGCAGCTCTCCCCTTCATTCCTGGGACGGAACCCCCCAGGATGCCAGCCAAGTGTCTAGGGCCAGGACTACACTCAGATGGACAGGGGGCCCCTCCCCAAGATGGAAGGGGTCACGTAGCATGGCAGAGGGGTGTCTGATGAAGTTGCCCCCTCCTGCCACAGCCCACTGCCAACGCCTCCCTGACACCCACTCTGAGGACACAAGGACAGGGGCTGGGATCTGGGGAGGAGGCCCCTCCTCCTCAGGGCAGACAAGCCCACAAATGGGGTCCTGACCCCACCCTCTCGGGTGGGAGAAGGGACCACTCTGTTGTGAAGCTACTGGATTCCAAGCAAAAAGATCTGAAGTGGGCCAAGGGGCTTCGTTTCCGCTCCAAGAAGTGGAAGGAAAAGTGAACGAATGTTTCCTGAAGGGAGGAACCCCCAAAGTTCTTAGCCCTAGTATATATAACACTGCAGGAATGGGGCCCGGGGTGATTCCGGGAGTTGAATTGTCCAGCAAAGGCACCAGGGTTTCAGCAAGAGAGACAAGGGACAGCGAAGGGTAGAGACAAGACCCCACCACGCCCCCAGGACGCATCCCCCCCCCCCGAGGAGCGGAAGCCCCCCCCGGCCCACCCCCACCCCTTACAATAGGAGAGGGGGGACCGGTACCTACAGTGGTTTGAGCCATTCCAAAGCGGAGTCCGGAGCGGGGTGGAGTAGGGGCCGGGGGCGGGGAGCCCCTTCTCCGGGAGCAAACAGGCCCGGTTCTGGTTATAAAAATCCACCACCAGGAAGGGGTTGGGAGTGGGGGTGAGCCCCCCCACTTCCACACTCTCGTACATCTCCGCAAAGACAAGAGGTCCAGGCGGGGGAGTCCTGAGAGTCGTCTCCCTCACTCAGACGACGGCGCCATCCCAGGAGAGCAGCTGGGGGCGAGGGGCCCGTCCCCCGCCCCGAAAGGCGACCCGGGCGGGGGGCCGCCCGCTGCCCCAAGTCCCGCGTCGGAGTCGGCCCGCCGCTCCGCCAGCTCCAGGTGAAAAGCGGGGAAGTTGTGTGCGCTGGGGGGGCGGGGGCCCCTCGACTGCCCCCGGGGACGCCAGGCCGAGCCCGGGAACTCGGCAGCTTCACCTCGAGGGGGGCTCCCGTCCGGAGTCTCACGGTGCTGGAGGCAGAGTCCCGCGGCGCCCCGAGTGCGCCGGGCGGGGGCGGGATCAGCGCGGGAGGCGGGGAGCCCCGAGCACTTCCTCCTCCCCGCCGGGGCGCCCGGGCTTCTCCGGGGCCGGGACACCGGGTGGGGTGGGGACCCCGCGCGGCCCCGCCTCCCCAGACCCGTCGCTGGGGCTCCGGCGGTGCGCGCCGCCGCCCCCACCTCGAGCCCCCTCCCCGGGACCCCACCTCCTTCCCTCCGCCCGGTGCGCCCAGGCGCCGCCCCTCGGCTTAACCCTTTCCCGCGGGGTCCAGCTGCGGCGGGAGAGGCGCCGGGACCGAGACCGAGAGGCGGGCCGCGCACGGGCGAGTGGGGGGAGCCTGGGCAGGGGGAGGAGAAGGGAACAGAAAGGAACAGGCGCCCGAGGAGGAGCGGCCGAGCTCAGACTGCGGCCGGTGCGCGGGGAGGAGGGGGCTGCGCGCGGAGCGAGGACGGAGGCGGGGCGGGCGTCGCCCCCACCCCAGTTCCGGCTGCCAGCCTCCCCCGAGGCTGGGTCAGCCCCCGAACCGGCGGAGCCCCGGCGGGGAAGGTGTGGGTGCGGGAGGAGGGGGGTGGTCCCGGGGTCCTCCCCTAGCACACCCCCACCGGCCCGGGCCTCATTTGCCTAATGCAATGCGGCTGAACTCTCGCTGAACTCGCCCGGCGGCGCCTCACCTCCGGGTGACCCACCCACCGCGGCCCGTGACATCACCCGCTCGCCAGCCCGCCCGCGGGGCTCGCCTGCCGGGCCCCCAGTCCTGCCGGGTCGGGCCAGCTCCCCCGAAGGCGCGGAGCGTGGTCACGGCGGCGAAGGGCCGGGGTGTGTGTGGCCAAGTGTTCGCGCCACGGAGGGCGCGGCGTGCCGGGCGTCCCGGGTGTGACATTGTGCAGCTCAGACGCTGTGTCGGATGGAGACACCCGGCTTGTGTCATTGTCTGTGACATCATGTGTGACTGGCCGCCCGCCCGCCCGCCCGCCCGCTGCCGGAACCCGACGCGGCGGTGCGGTGCTTGGGCACATTTGCGTGCAGCGGAGACTCTCCACCCGCCGCTCCGCGGGCTTCCGGTGAGCAGAGCACGGCCCCGGGTGTCTCCCACCTCGGCACCGGGATCGGCCCCCACCGCACCGCCCAGCCCTGGGGAGATCAGAGGACGGGCTGGTGCTTTCCAGCTGACCACTTCCTCTGGAAGCCTGCGGGGCCTGCTCCCTGGAGGAAGGCCCAGGTGGGGTAGGTCCGGGAAGGAGGGCATGTTCCCGGAGGAGAGGGTGTCCCAGGACTCCCTCTGACCCTTCCCTCATCCCAGCAGGGGACAGGCATCTACCTGCTTCCCAAGGACATTCTCCTAGAAGCCAGGTTCTTAACATATGCATATTGTCATGGAATCCTCACAGCTACTCCAAGAGAAAAGCGGGCATTATTCCTATTTCACAGCAAGGCGAGGTGGGTTGCCCAAGTTCACACTGCTAATAAAGGGGGGTGTATTTGAACTCTCTGCTGTCAAAGCGCATGTTCCTACCATGCCAGGCCAATTCAAGAAATAAAAATGTATTTTTTTTTTAGCACCTCCTATGTGGACACTCTGGTGAGCCTGTCCTTGCAGTCCTTATGGAGCAACAGCCATTAAGCAGATATTGATTATACGTGTGTGCACGCGCGCGCGCACACACGCGTACGCGTGCGTTTGCAAACTGAGATAATTGGTAGTATGACACAAGTATAGCGTGCTTTGAAGAATTAATGTAGGTCCTGATGGGTCAGGGAGGACCTCAAAGCAGAGACCGAGTTAGTCAGGCAAAGAGTAGGAAGAAGTGCAGTCTCATAAAAAGAAAGAGCCTGTGCAAAGGTCCTGGGGTTACAGAAGTTGGTGAGTTCATTCAAGGAACCGGCAGAGGAATAGAGTAGACCGAGCATAAAATTCAAGAGGAAAAGGGGCACAAGACCAGGCTGGAGAGGTGTGCTGAGGCCAGACCACGTGGGCTTGTTCATTCAGACTTTCGGATTTTATCCTAAATGCAAGGAGAACCCACAGGAAAAATCCCAAGCAGAGGAGAGGCAAGATCTGAGTTACAGCATTATGAGATCTTTCTAGCAGATATGTGAGGAATGGATTGTGGGAGGGCAGGAGAGACCAGTTAGAAGCTACTGCAGCCGTCTGGACAGCGCACAACGGTAGTGCAGTCGAGGAAACTGGCTGTGTTGATAGACAGAGGAAGGTGGATTCTTGAAACTTTTTTTTTAAACCTCACCTGAGAACACTTGTCCACTGGTTTTTAGAGAGAGTGGACGGGAAGGAGGGGTGAGGAGAGAGAGAGAAACATCAATGTGAGAGAGACACATGGATTGGCTGCCTCGGGTATGCGCCACAACCAGGGCAGGGATGGAACCTGCAACCCAGGTACGTGCCCTTGACCAGGAATCGAACCCGCAACCCTTTGGTGCGCAGGCTGCCGCTGTAACCACTGAACAACACAAGTCAGGGTCTGAGACTTTTTGAGGGTAGAATCAAGGGGGCGGGGGCGGGGTGAGTGGGACTAGGAAAGGAGATAGCCAAGAGGACTCGTGTGTGGCTTGTGCACCAGCCAAGTTCCTGAGACTAAAAAGTAGAGAAGCCTCCTGGGCTGGGGAGCAGGTGGTGTGTGGGTCTCCAAAGTGAGAGCTCACCTAAGTGAGGTTTGGGCCGCAGGTGGCATGCCAGGGGCTGGGGCACGAATGCCAGCCTCGGCAGTGAATGAGATTGCTGGGGAAGAGACAGGTGCTTCCGCCGCCCTTGGCGTCTTTCCCCCCAAACGATGTAGCTCCTGGGCACCAGGTATGTTCTAGGCCCGTGGTCGGCAAACTCATGAGTCACCAGAGCCAACTATCAACAGTACAACGATTGAAATTTCTTCTGAGAGCCAAATTTTTTAAACTTAAACTATATAGGGAGGTCCATTGTTATTAACTTAATTAGGGTCCTCCTAAGCTGGCCTTTGCTAAAAACGCAAGGGGCCAAAGAGCTGCATGTGGCTCGCAAGCCGCAGTTTGCCGACCCCTGTTCTAGGTTCTGTGTCCACCACTGGGAGGTACGAAGGGATCTGAGACTGTCCCTGCCACCCAAGACCTAGGGATAAGGAAAGCATCTCCTAAAGGATGCGAGCTCGCAGCAGGAGCTGGGTGGGGAGACGTCCCTTCGTGGCAGGGATGGGTGTTGTAAGCGAAAAAAAATGAAGACCCACAGGCATTCTAAGGAGGGAGAACGAGTGCAGCGAGTTGTGGGGAGCGTCTCTGAAGGTTTCTGGAAAGAGGCTGGGTTGGATGTTCCCTGAAGGATGGATAGGATTTCTGGAGCTGAGGAAGGGGAGAAGTTGGGGGTGAGATGCCTGTTCTGGGCGACAGCAAGGTCATGGGACAGGTCAGAGCAGAACACAGGGTCCTGGGGCAGCGAGAGACGAGGGGGAAAGGAAGGCCAGCCCGCTGGTGGCTGCTGGCGGCTGCAGGCCTGGGGTCCTCCCCTGCAGCACCCCCCACAGCTCCTCCAGGGCTGTGTGCTCAGCGGGCCCTCAGCAGTTGTGGGCTCCACTGAACCGGCCCCCACTTGTGCCAGGCAGGGCTCCCTCCTGTCCCCAACCCCATCTGGAGAGGATCATAAACAGGAAATCATGAGGCTCTGAACCAGACGGACATCAGGTCCCAGTCCAGGGTGGCCGTCCCCCAAGACAATTCCTGGCTCTGCCGGCCCCGCATCATCGCTGCTCATCACTTCCAGGGGACTCCAGGCTCCCCCAAGCCCGCACCACCAGCAAGCAGGTCACCGTGGCCTCGCAGCAACTCGCCCAGCCAGAGGGGGATCAGGAGTGTTGCTTTCAAGAGGAGGAAACAGACTGAGAGAGGGTTTGGGTGACCTGCCCACGGCCAAACAGGAAGAGCTCTCCTGTGAGACTGCTGCCCACAGAGCCTTGGTCTGTGGGCTGGCTGAGGTTCCCAGCACCCAGTCGTCAAAATGGGGGGGGGGGGAGGGGAGGGCCTCTATTTCTGATCTGGTGAGGGCTGAGGGCCTCCAGTCCACCCTGGGAGGCCCAGCTGCACCGGCTGTCCACCTGCTTCTCCCCACGAAGGAGGAAGAGGAGGGGGAGGAAGGCGGGGTGGGCACCACCCCAAAGTCATTTGCAGAAGGGAAACCTCTTCCTCCTTCTACACAGGCCACCCCTCAAGACAGGTCCCCACGGGCACATGGCCCTTACCATGTCCCAGGTCTGGGCCAGTCTAAGAGGGCAGGCTTCCTTCCCGGAGTCCCTCCCCCAACCCTTGCCGGGATCCTGCCCAGAGGGGGCCTGTGCATTACGCATGCCGCCAGATAAAAGGTGAGGGGCCCCCTTTTCATTCAAAATCCCATCCAGCGGTCTTGGCTGACTCTACATTTTGGGTCCCAGGAAAGGCATCGCTTAGCTGCACCCCCTCTCCCCTTGGGCTGCCCCTCCTATATTGTCCAGGGAAAGAGTAGGCGGGAGGGAGGGAGGAAGGGAGGGCGCAGCCCGCAATGGGGAGAGAGTGGCAGAGGAGAAGGGCACACCCCTTCCTCTGTCTCCCCAGGGTCCACACAGCGAGTATAGGGACAGAAAGGGAAAGGCTGCGCCCATCTTTCGGGGCTCCCACTTCCGGCTCCTCCACTGACGGCTTCCAGTTCCCTGCCCCCACCCCACACATGGAAACAAAATAGGAATCTGAACTGTGGTTTTTACACTCTGTTCCTACAGTGTCTGTCTGGAGATGGGGGGAGGTTGCCTGCTGAGCTCTGCAAACTCCCGCGGGCGGGCGGCAGTGGGTAGATTGGGGGGGGGGGGGCGGGGATGGGTGTGAACAGATTGTATCCGCAGCTTCCAGGACAGGATGGAGATCTGGCCCGGGCCTCTTATCGCTCTTTCCCTCCAGCCTTCAGAATCCAAAACAGAGAAGAGAGGGTGAGGCTTGGGCGATGCTGCCTTCGCCCCCTACTGGGGAAAGGCGGGAGTTCCTGACGCAGAAGCAGGGCCTCGGCCATGGGGGGATTTCGGCAGAGGCACGGCCCCCGCTGGGCTTCCCACACCCAGGAGTGCCCCTCAAAATACCCTCCCGAAGCTGCCAGTCTGGTTGTTGGAAAATAGCCCAACTTTCCCGGCCACGGAACCCAGCCTCACCCTCCACCAGAGCCGCTTCCTCGTGTGCAAATGGAGATAGCGTCCCTCTCCCAGATTGTGAGGATTAAGATTGTAAACCAGAGATAAGGCCCCACACACAGTAGGTGCTCCACAGATGTTAGCAACCCACCTATGAGGGCCCGAGGTCCGGGCCCTTCCCACTGTCACAATAGCTGTGCGACGGCTGTGACCACCACCTGGCCTCATCCCGGCCCTCTTAGGGGGTTCTGGTGCTCAGAGAGGTTATCAGATCAGCAGGTGACAAAGCCTGAACTCACACTACCCTACCCCACCATGGAATTTCTGGGGGAGCAACAAAAAAAGGCAGGTTAGTTTCCCCTCCAGCCTAGATGATAAGAATGAGAGGCCTGCCCCTCCCCAAACACACAGCACAATCCACAGGCCACGCCCCCTGAAACACTCTCTGCCCTAAGTCAAGGCCCCTCCGGCACACAAGCTGTGACACCCCTTCCCCAGCTCCCCCAACTGGATTTCCCCAAAACACACTCGACTCTGTGACCCTCTTCACCCAATACACATAAACCATTAACTCCCTTCCCAACACACACCCAACCTTGACCCCACCCATCCCTTAAACACACACAGCCCTGACCCTCACCACAAGGCACACAGAATCCAGCCCTCCACAGTAAATACCAGTCCTCGGGGGAGACCCAGCCCCGGGGGCCGGTTTGGGGTAGAGAATCCTGTACCGTCTCGGGGACCTTCCTGCGAGACTAGCAGGGCAAATACCCCAAGAATATTTACGTCCTTCCATAGGCCACCAGGTCTCTCTGAAGGGGCCACCCCAGACCCAGCCTCCCCTTGGGGAGAAGGATGGGAGGGGGAGAGGGAATGTCCCAACACCTTTGTTGGTGGAGAGTGGGAGGAGGGAGCCTCATCAGCGAGGTTTCCTACAAAAGGGTGGCAGAGGGCCAGAGTCCGCCAATGCTCCCGGGAGGAATGGGGCGGCAGGGGCGGCAGGGAAGGCAGGCGAGGCTGCCCCACGCATGGGAATTTTGATCTGTCCTGCTTCCATGCCCGGAGCTGAGATCCAGGCCCCCAGCTCTGCATAAGGAGGGAGATGGTCCCAGAAAAGGGGTGGGTTAGGGAGAAGCTCAGAAGCCGGGGGTCTGGGTAGGACGAGTCCTGTTGTTGTTGACGAGGAGGAGGCGGAGAGGAGCAGGGAAGCCGCGGGCTCGCAGGGAGGGGCCGGAAGGGGCATTGCCTAACCTGGGCGGAGAAAGCCAGAGAAGCCTTCGCTCGCCTGCAATGTGGGCACCCCACCCTGGGGGGAAAGGTTACCAGGGTGGGAAGTGGGGACCCGGAAGCCCTCCCCACCCACCTCTGAGAAAGAGGAAGAAGCTTGCAACATTCAGAGGAGGGGAAAGCATTCACTCTCGTGGCACAGGCCCCCTCCCACCCTCAGGGAGTGTAGGCCCCAGGGGAGCAGTGTCGGGGACTCTGCTCCCATCACCTGTGGAAGCACAAGGCCACAGACACCAGGTTACAGCCCCCCCCCACCTCTTCCCCAATCCCCACCCCCGGCCCCCCGCTCCCCCCCCCCCCCCGCAGGAAGTAGATGCTCCTTTTCCAAGGTGGAAACATGAGCCCCAGTCCCTATAGACACAGCAACGACCCAGCAACTGCCCCCTATGGATACTGAGAACCACAGCCACACCCACCCACTCCCTGGCAACCCTGAACCCAAGGACTGGCCTCGCCATCACCTGGCACCCCCTGGCAGGCCGGGCCAGAATCAGTTCCCGACTCTCCGGTCCCTGTGCCACCCGCCTCGCATCCCATGTGAGGAAGACAGAAGAGAGGAAGGAAACAGATGACAGAGGTGTGAGAAGGCGGGGTGGGAACTGAGGCAGTACCTGACTGCCCCCCCCCCCCGGGCCCCAGGGTTTAAAGGGGCACAGACATAGGGCTCCTACTCCCAGCAGCCGGTGGGGCCTGGGAGGAAGGGGGCCATGGCGGAGCCAGAGGCGGCCACCAGGAAGCGGTGGTGGCGGTGGGCGCCAGGCCAGTGCGGGCATGAGGCGCCCAGCCAGGACCTGCCCCCGGGACAGAGACTCCCTGGCTCTGGGGCGAGTGCGCTGCCCCCGCACGGAGAAGGGGGCACTGACCCAGCCAGACCAGTGATGCCAGGCAGCTTGCCAGTGGCTGCGGGAGGGGCAGTGGGTGCCCGGGGCAGGGTGTTCGGTCCCTGCCCACCAGGAGAGGTGGGACACGTCTCCCAGGCCAGCGACGGACCCGCCAGTCTGCCGGTCCGTGCCGGTCCATGGTCTGTTCGGCTGCTTCCACCCCTCCTCCAGCCCCAGGCCAGGCCCCGGCTTGGCTCCCTCCTCCCCCCCAAGCCCTGGCCTGGCGCCCAGCTGGGCCCTGGGGGCCAGAGTTACTGTAAGCGGCCTGGCAGGCCCGAGGCCTGGACTCTGCCAGCTGGCCATAGCCGCCGCCACCTCCCACTACCTGGCTCGGCCAGCCAGGGAAGGGCACTGAGACCCCCGTCCAGCAAACCGGCAGCCCCCATGGCCGAGGGAGGAGGTAGGGAGAAAACACAGGCCCTGCCAAGACCATGCATGTGTCCACAGCCAGAGTCCAAGCCCCTCCTGGGACACTCGCCCTGTCCCCCAGGCTGCTCCTGGGTTCCTCCCTCTCTCCCTCCCGCCGGGGCGGAGCTGGAAGTGGGAGGGGGTTCCAGCAGCCTGCCCCTCTCTGCCGGGATCGGTGGGGAGTAGGTGGGTGCGCTCTCAGCAGAGCTGCCATTTCCACCAAATGTCGAGAGGTTTGTTTACTCGCCTCCAGGCTGTGTCCAGGCCTTGGAGCTATTTATAAGGCCCTCAAAGACTCAGCACAGAAGCGGGGTGGGGGGCACCGCGGAGCAACACTGTTTCATCTCTCCCTCTGCGGCCCCCACATCAAACAACCACGTGGTCAGCCTACAAGCTTCTCCTCCCGGAGCCCCCCCACACGATGGTGTCCCTTGTCCGCAGAAGACCTCGCGGCTGCAGCAGGACAGATGTACCCAGCGGCCAGCCCCCGGGCCTGCTCCCTCCAGGGCTCCCCCACCGAGCCTCCCATCACCCCACTTACTGGCTGGGGAGGGTGTGCTGTAGCCACTAACTGGAAGCTGGTGCTGGAGAGTGGTCAGAGCGCCCGGCGGGGAGAGTCCACCCAGCATCGGGGGGAAGAAGAAGGCGTAGGGGGGCACCGGGTACCCATTGAGGTGCCCTCCCCCGGGTGTCGGACAGGAGCTGCTGTTGCTGGCCATGCCCAGCCGCCACGGTCCGGAGGCAGGCGGACAGTCTGGCGGAAGGCTCCGGCGGGCTTCAGGCCGCCCCTCCTCGGGGCATGGGGCCTGGGCCCGAAGGGGGCTTGGGCGGTCAGCCCACCCCCCCTTTCTGTCCTGGGGCCGCTGTCCAACGCTAGCAGGCTAATCTCAGCCGCCTGGAGCCCCCGCGCTAGCTGGGGGCCAGGGGTTGGGGGACGTCCCGAGAGCTGGTCCTTCGGTCAAGCAGTTCTGCGAGCTGGCACTTTCCTGGCAAGGTCCAGAGCTGGCCTTCGGGGCGCCGAAAAGGATGCCTCTCCTAGGTGGGCCCCGGCTAGGCAGCTCGGGGGGCCATGTCCTGTGACGCTGCAGAGAGAGGAAAGACAGGTGAGCGGGCACAGAGGAGCGGGCACACGGGCATTCCCCGTGGAGCTCCCCAACCTGGGCGGCCGGAGATTTTCCTGTGGCACCCGGCAGGGCAGACAGCTGGCACCGTGCCTGGCTGGCAGAGACAGCCTGGGAGCGGGGCCCAGACACTGCTGGGGGTGGCAGGACAGCACAGCCAGGCCGGGGAGACGGGGGCAGAGCTCAGAGCCGCGGAAGGCCTCTCACCCACAGTCCTGAGGGTGAAGGGTCTACGGTGCCACCCCAAAGGTCCCCTGTAGCGGACGCAGGCGGCTGAGCTCCTTCCCCCGTGTGGGTTACCTGAGGTCAAGATGCAGAGAATGAGGGCTGGAGGGGAGTGGGAGGGGGAGGAAAACCCGCTTCCCTAAAGCACTGGCACTTCTCAGAAAAATGACTCCTAAGCCAGGGGCCCCTCTTACACCACTTCCCCCCCCCCAAATCCAAGCCCCAGCACCCCAGATGGGTTTGTCCCACAGGCCAGGGGAGGAGGCCTGTTTACATACGTGAAAATAGGGAAATGCGAACTGAGGGCTCCTGGGCATCACCCCCAGTGCCGAACCTAACAGCAGGATGGGCTGGAGGGGGGCGCAGTGTGTCCGGAGGGCAGGGCCTACACTGAAGGGGTGAGGGAGGCTAATCTCAGAGTTCACCCACATACTCTGTCTGCAGAAGCAACATCCCCGGAGGGGGTGGGGGTGGGCCCCAGATGAAAGGCCAGATGTCCCCCACCAGTGTGTACACAGATCCACACCCTGTTTGAACAGCTGGGGCCAGAGGACACGTACAGATAACACCACAGGGCCGAGAGAGACAGAGGCGAACCCAGAGACTCCGTCACACGGTGAGACCGCAGAGAGAGAAACGGAGGAGCAGATCCACAAGCAGAGGCTTCCCATCCACCTGGGCTATAGGACACGCGTACCGAAACACACATAAATGCATGCATATACATACATGTGTAGTACATACATGAAAGACAAAAGCAAAGACAGACACACACACACAAAAAAAGAACAGCCAATCAAAAAACACACAATGAGATACCACTTCACATCTACTCCGATGGCTATAATAAAAAAGACTGATAATAACCAGTGTTGGCAAGGATGTCAAAAACCGGAGCCCTCCTACATTGCTGGTGGGAATGGAACTGAGAACGGCTGCCCTGGAAAACAGGGTGGCAGTCCCTCAAAAGGTCAAACGAACGGCGTTATCATCGTATAATGAGCCAACCGTTTCACTCCTGGGTAGCTACCCAAGAGAGAGGAAAACATCAGTCCACACAAAAACTTACACATGGGTGTTCATACCAGCACTGTTCATAACAGCCAAAAAGTTAACCCAAATGCCCGTCCACTGATGAACGGGTAAATGACACCTATATCCATACAATGGAATACTCCTCTGCCATAAAGAAGGGTTAAAGCATTGATAGACACTGCGCTATGGATGCACCTGAAAAACATCAACCTGGTTCCAAAAGACCCTGTAGTGTTTGATCCCATTTACATAAAATGTCCAGAACAGGCCATTTATAAGGACACACAGTAGATTGTGGCTTACCAGGGGCTGGGTGTGGGTTTGAGGGAAATGGGAAGTGACTGCTGAGAGGATGGGACCTCCGTCTGCAGCGATGAACACCTTCTAAAATGGATGGTGGTGGTTTGCACAAGTCTGAATGCACTGAAACCATTCAACTGTGTGCGTTAGTGGGTGAATTTTATGGTCTACGAATTACACCTCAACAAAGCTGTGAAGACAGAGAGAAGGGAGGGAGGGAAAAGGAAAGTAACGGGGCCAAAGTGAGGACTGCTTCCCGTTCCAGCCCCGTCCCCCCAAGCTCCAGGCTCCCCAGGCTCAGCCCTGGAGTCCGGCGGACAAGCACATGGCCAGCATTTGGCGGAGGACCATGGCTGCCAAGGCCACTGTGGACGAGGCCAGGGCTTCTGGGCCCAGCTGGGCCAGGCAGCCTGAGCCAGGCACGGGGACGTGGGGACAGGTACGTGCGCGGGCGGGGGCCGCTCTCCTCGGAGTGAAATCTGGACCTTGTGTTTTTGTTTTTGTTTTTGTTAATCCTCACCCCAGGATATTTTCCCCTTGGTTTCTAGGGAGAGTAGAAGAGAGAGGGAGAGACAGAGAGCCCCGACCAGGGCCCCCGAGGTCTGCGCCAGGGAGGAGCCTACGACAGAGGTACATGCCCTTGACCAGAACGGAACCCGGGACCCTTTGGTCCGCAGACCGACGCTCTGGCCACTGAGTCAAACCGGCTAGGGCTGGACCTTGTTAATGACCATGATTTTTACTGTTATTAATGATGACGACCATCGGACTCTGCGGATTCCCTCCCAGGTTGAGAGGGCTGACGTCAGAGGAACTAGGGCCCCACCCATTGGGCAAACTGCCACCCCAGGCCCCCCACACCCTTGTGGGGCCCCACACAACGGAACTCAGGCAAAGGAAGGAGGGGCTGGCTGAGCCTCATCAGCACTGACAGTCAGACTAAGACACACACACACACACACACACACACACACACACACACACACACTTACAGAGACGCATGCACGCAGGGCTATGGGAAGCGTACGGGTGGGCAAGAGCGCGCTCGCACTCCCGGCCTGTGTGTGTGTGTGTGTGTGTGTGTGTGTGTGTGTGTGTGTGTGTGGCACGCACGGGAGAAGGGGGAGCCTGCAGATACCATCTCTCCGCACCTGGGCTCCACCACAGTGAACATGGTTCCGGGCCTGCGTGCCCAGCCCCAGGACTCAGCTCCCCGCAGACACACAACCGCAGCCCCCCCGTTTCCCCTGGCCCTCACACAGCCAGGCGGGCCCCTATGCCTGCCTCCCTGGGGTCCAGCCCCCCCATACACACCGCGCTCCCTGAACACACAGAGGTGCGCCCTTCAGACATACTCGGAGGACGCACATCCACGCTGGGGCTGCCGCCCTGAGGTGGGGCCCAGGGGGTGAGGCCCGGAAAGCCGGTCGCTTCCGACTGCAGGCGTCCTGGCCCAGCTTTGGGGGACTGGGGGGTGGACCCGTCAGCCCTCTGGAACCCACGGTTGCCCCCACAGGAGAGAGAACGACAGTCACCTTAATGCCTCCGCTCCTCTGCCCCTGAGGAGTCGGAAATTGGACCAAACTTCAGACTCCCCCACAGATACACACCCCAGGGAGAGGCTGGCCGGTCTCCCCACCCTGATCTGAGCCTCAGACTTCAAGTGCAGTTACTCAGCCCCTTGGGGAGGGCCCTGAGCAGCCGGAGGGGGTAAAGATCACAGAAATGGGCCACGGGCCAGGCTGGTGAGGGAACAGGGATGGGCAAGGGCATGGAGGATGGGGACAGAGCCAACGCGCACAGGCTCTGCCTCGGAAGCTCCCTCTGGAGCCGTGACCCTCAAGGAGACGCCCGGGCCCCGGGCCCCTGCACCCAGGGGTGAGAAGACACAGTCACAGAATCGAAACCAGCACCCAAGAAAGGGAAAACAAGCTACCCACATCCAACCCCCACCCTTTGCCCGCCACCTCCACGGCCCAGGGGCACCCTCCCTCGAGGGATAGAAAACCGCAGGCCCACAGACTCAGCACAGCAGAAAGAGGGGTGGGGGCCAGAGCGCCTGCCACCAGCCACAGGCCCCTGCCCCCGGGGCCCCCCCTCCCCACGGTGCCAGAATCCCTGCCCAGGGTCAGGTGCCCCGGAGTCACCCGCCCAGAGGAAAAGGCAGGCGCTGGCTGAGCCTTGAAGATGGCAGAAAAGAACAGAGGTGTGAAGGGTCAAATCTCAGCTCTGCCACTCTGGGTGACCTTAGGCAAGTCACTTAACCTCTCCAGCATCTGCTTACTCGCCTGTGCACTGTCTACCTCAACAACTGGCTGTGTGATTTAAGAGATAAAAGTCCTGGAAAGCACCCAGCACAGCGCCTGGCACACGGGAGGTGCTGGGCAACTGCCCCCCCCTTCCCCCCACACCCCTCAACCTCTCAGCACCGCCCGCCCGGGGCCTCCCTGGGCGGTGTCTGCTCTCCCTTCCTCTCCCCGACCACGGTTAGCATCTGTGGACAGAGCTGGGCAAGAGAATTACCCACTTTCCAGGGTCTGCTTCCCCCAGACGGAGGAGAGGGATGTGGGGAGAGGGATATTTGGGGTGTGGGCGGAGGCCTGACCACAACCCTCTCCTAAATTCCCTTCTTTCATTTCACAAACCAAAAAGGGGAAACCTTTGGATTTGGGGAGGGGAGGAGGGGAAGAGAAATTGACCATTTCCTCCCTATTGTCAGGGGAGATGAGCCAGGGGTCCCCAAACCCAGCTGGCCCAGCCGGCCCCCCCACTCCCGCCCCCCATTACTCTCTCCTCTCCACTCCCCAGGCTCTCCTGAAACAATGGCTCCCAATGAATGGAAGTCAGGCAGTCAGTCCCGGAGGGGCTCAGAGAGGGAAATCAGGATTGGGGAGCTTAAAAGAAGGGGGCGCAGGGGGTTTCCTAACAATTCTAGACAGTCAATGAATCATATGCAAATGACACCCAAAGCTCAAGCTCCACTGGGGTGGGGGGGGGGTGGCATGGCAATGGGAACTCCAGCCCTGGTAGAAGCAAACCCCTGGCCCCTCTGGACCCCCTACCCTGCCAGGAGCAGGGCAGGGCGGGACAGGGCAGATTTCAAACCCCAGCAGTGGGCTGGATCTATTTATAAACTTTCCAGGAAAAGACACTCACACGCACACACAAAGCCACAACCTCCCCCTTCCCCCATGCTCCTCGGAGCTGCGGGCAAGGGTTGGGGAGCAGTGATGACCACTATTCCCTATTTCCAGGGGTCCCTCTCCTCCCAGCAAGCCCACTCTCTGGCCACTCTGGTCCTTTGTTACCAGGGTCTGGGCTGCAGGCCGGAGAGAGACCCCCCCCAGGAGTGTGTGAGAGGATCACCTGGGACAGGTGGAGGGTAGCTCCTCCCCACCGGCCCCTCAGAATCCCAGGCCGGCCAGCCCCGCTGGGGCTAGGACTTGTTTGAAAACCTGATCCCAGCATGTGATGGCCCTGAGCACATCCTTGGAGGGGCAGGGGGAGGGCTGCAGTCCAGTGTCTTCCTCTGGAGGCTGCCACTCACTGCCCCAGGGTTTCAGGACGAGCGCCGGGTTCGAGGAGAGCGGGTCTGATGCCTCCCCAGCCTGTGCCCTACCTGGCCCGCATGCTGCCCCGGCACGCAGGGCTACCTGACCTCCACGGCCACACGCTCAGCCGTGGCTGAGTCACAGGCAGAAAGAGCAACTGGACAAGCCCAAGGCCATGACAGGTCAAGTTCTAGGAGGAGGAAATGGGGGGTCTCTGGTGGGCGGGGCGATGCCCCCGACTCCTGCACACCCCGGGACCACATCCCAGAGCCCCTGGGAGCTGTGCTCAGGACCTTCAGAGCCCCGGGGGGGAAGCCTCGGGCTCTCAGCGCCGAGAGTAGGTGAAAGGGCAGGGGGCAGCCCAGGCCTCGGAGGAGGGAGCAGCCTGGGGAAGGCAGAAACAGGAAGAGGAAGAGATGAGCCAGCCCAGGCCACAGCCAGACCACAGGAGTGTGCGGCCCAAACAAAGGCAGCGCTGTCTGGGGAGGGGGCCAAAGGGGCACAGACAGAAAGGGACCCCCCAGCTTGGAAACCACCGAACTCACACCCGTCCTGGCACGGGGCTTTCCCCACCCTCACCTTGGCAGCTGCCCCGCACCACCGTCTCCCAGCCTCCGCGGTGTAGGCAGCACAACCCGCTCACCACGGGGGCGTTGGATGGATGGAGCACACGGGAGGCGTGTGTGTGTGTGTGTGTGTGTGTGTGTGCGCGCGCGTGTGTGTGTGTGTGTGTGTGTGTAAGGTTACAGCAATGCCCCCATCCCCTCAACTCTGCCCCAACCCAGAGACGACCCCGATTCTGAGTCCTCCAGCATGAAAGGCTGTCAGCAGGACTCAGTGCTCCCAGCCCCCTCCCGGCCAGCACCCCTCCCTGGGGACCCCGGCTGCAGGGAAGCCGGGAACGCCCCCCCTCCCCTGCTTCAGGATATCCTTTTGGCTCTGACCCCAGACTAGGCCTGAGTCAGACTCTGCCCTGCCCCATACCCCCCCTTCCAGCAACCCCCCAGGAACTTCCTACTCCACGCCTACTCAGTTGGGGCTAAAACTTGGGGGAATCTCTTCCCCTCTCCCTCCCCGGTGAACAGAGCAGAGAAGCCCAGGAGGGGGGGGGAAGAATGGGTCACCGAGCCCAATGGCTTGCCCCTTAAGCACAAGGCCTTTGGGGTCAGGGAGAAGCTGATGCAGGCTGTGTGGGAGGGGCACCCCTCTCCCCGCCGCCCCCCCCCCAAAAAATACACAACCAGAGATCTTGCCCAGAGCCCCACCCCACTCCACCTGGACCCCAAGAAGTCACAGAAACTCCCTGGGAAGGATAGTGTCCATGAGAACACAGGATGGGAGAAGGTGACGAAAGTAAAAGGAGACACGAACTGGCGTTTGTATAAGGCAGCGCGGGACCCAGGCTGGAGGGGACAGGGTCTGCACAGCCAGCCAAGCACAGCCACATGTGGTCACAGACTCCCCAACACTCATCTGAGCAGATAGCTGTGACTCCTTCCCATAGACACAAGTCTGGGGGGTCCAGGGGGATCGGGGACATCAGAGACCACACACACTCAGCCTGACACAGCCCCCAAGACAGGCCCCCCAGGCCCCCCCCATTGTGGGTCTAGGAGGAGGGGGCATTTTCCTCCCCACAAGAACCAGGGTAAAGCCTACAGCGGCCATCTCCATGGTAACCAACAACAAACATCCCAGGAACCACAGTGGGACAGGAAGTGACAGTCACATGACAGGAAGACTTTTTTTTCTCCAGTGTGGGGAGGGTGATGAAGATGGTTAGCAGCCCCTGGGAAATCAGCTGTTCCCGAGGTTGGCCCCACTTGGAGCTGGAGGGAAGAGGGGTGGCTGGGAGGTGGGCCGCCCCCTACCACCGCGTTCAAGGTTGGCTGCAGGACTGACGACGGGCCCTCCCTCCACGCCTGCCGCTCAGGTCCCCTCCTCGGTCCCCCTCCCCTCCACTTCCTGCCGTGACTGGAGATCAGAGAACTCCCCACCGCAGCTTCCCCTTCTCAAGTCTCGATTCCTGGGCCGGAGGTTTCACTGTGGGGCAAGGGACAAAAGGAAGACGGGCTGGGAACCTGCAGCAGGACCCAGGGGACGGAGGCTCTGGGGGAGGGAGCCGCTCCGAGGTAGGTGTGTACACACAAGCACACAGCCAGTGGGTCGCGGTGACATGCAGCCGGGCGCAGTGACACATGGAGGCATCTCGGAGGGGAGGCGAGCAGAGCCCTTCGCTCCAGCCCCCTGCGCCCCACTCGGGCCGGCAGGCACTGGCCTGAGCCTCTGGGTTCATCCCAGCCTTCTACTGGCCTCCAGACTGGAGAGGTCTCCGCTGTGCCCAGCCCCCACCCGCCTCTCCCCTGCCTTTTGTGCTGAAGGATCCCCTTCCCTGCTCCAAGGTGCCCGCCCAGAGAGGGCACCTTGGCCAGAGGTGGGGGGAATGGAAGCTCCCTCTGCCCCCCTCCCCTTCTCTGCAGATGTCCCAGACTATATTTAGCCCAAACCGGGAGGCCAGCCAGACCCAGACTCCCCACTGGCCCAGAGCTGAGCTCCCAGTTTTTATGCAATTAAAACATTAACAGAAAAGCGCCCCCATCCACGCGCGCCCCCAGCCCTGCCAGAGCAGCAGAGCTCAGAACACGTGAACAAGGGCAGCCCAGCTCTGCAGCCAGTGGGGCGTCCCTGGGCAGATAGCAATAAACTCACCCCCCTCCCCATCTCCCGGGCCCTGCCCCCACCCACCGGAGAGGGACATCATCCCTGAGATCAGGCTGACACTTGGGAGGGGGCAGGCTTTCCTCGCTCTGGGAAGGGAAAGGCAGAGCCAGTGGGCTGAGGGGGGGTTGCCTGGTTGCAGAAATTCCACCTGTCATTTTGCAGCCCCCTCCCAGCCAGCTCCAGTTACGGGGCTGGGGGTTGGCAACAGGTGCTGGCCAGGCTGGCAGCAGTCTAATCCCCCCCACCCCCCTCCCGGGCCCACAGCGGTGCCTGGAGGTCCCCGCAGGGGCCCCGGCGGGCAGGATGCTGGGTGGAAGAAAGAGGCCTGGCTTCCACTTGGCGGGTGTGGGGGCAGCCACGCGCCTTCGGTAAAACCTGCCCCCCCCACTGGGGTGTGTGTTGGAGGGTCTGGGGAAGCCAAGGAACCCTTAGTTCCCCAGCGCCTATTTCATTTCCCTGCCATGCCAGGCGGGCAGGCTAGAGTGTGGGAGGTCTGTCTGCCTCCTCCTCCTCCTCCTCCTCTCCAAATTCCAGGAAGGAGCAAGGGAGGCTCCAGTTGCGGAGAGAGAGGGAGAGCAGGCAGGCGGTCCCAGCTGGGGAAGGAGGGGGGGGCGGGGACTGGAGCGGGAGGCGAGATCCAGACGGAGCAAGAGACACCCACACCCGAGCCAGACTGGGACAGACGCACCAACCCTGACACATTCTCACACTCTGGGCCCGGTCCCCGCACACCGCCCACCCTGCGGGGACACCCAGACACCCTCCGCCAATTCTGCCAATCCCCAGTATGCTCCCTGGACACACACGGAGATCCAGGCCCTCACCCCCCACAAACCCGTGTGGGCTCCAGACAGCAGCCAGAGGGTGGAGAGGGGGACGGAGGGAGGAAAGACAGCAGGCGGCAGGGGCTGCGCAGCCAGAGCCCTGGGAGCTGGAGCAGGGTTGCCACACTCCTTTCCCAAAACCCAGTAAGTGAAGACAACCCTGGTCATCTCGCCAGGGGCCCTGCCAGCTTCCCACACTCCCCACACCACCACCGCCAGAAAGGGGTGTGGGGGTGCTGGGCAAGTGGAGCTAACCCTGTTTGTTCATCACAGGGATAGGGTTACCTTCCCCAGATGGCCCTCACCCAGACCTCAGTGCTCACCAACAGACCCCCAGACACCCGGCCTAGGTCCTGCCCTGCCCATGCTGCCCAGGGGACAGGGAACTGGGCACTGAGGCTGGTGTTTTGGGGCAGGCCCCGCCCTCATGTCACACAGTTCTGAGGAGCACCCCACCTAAGACCCTAGAGTCTGAGCAAGGAGTGGCTTGGGGGGGGCGGGGGGAGGTGTCAGGGGGCACAGCCAACTTCGAACCTCCTAATAAACTTGACCAAATGACTCAGGGGAAGGAACGTGAATTAACAGGAGCGCGGGTCAATACCCCCCAAGCAGGCCTGAAGGGCCACTCAGACTATGCCCTCTCCCCCACACTAGACAGGGTGGCAGGAACCACGTCATGGCACATGTGGGTGACTGTGCCCAACGGGGAATGCATGGGGGTGATCAGGACGGTGCTGCCCACAGCTAGCTTCCTGCCAGGCTGCCACATGGTTGGGAGTAGGAGGGGGGGCCAGAGAGGTGTCCTAGAGTAGCAGGGGCATCCAGGGTAAAACTGAAGGGCAGAGATTTAGGGGCTACGGGAGGAGGTGCCCAGGTTAAGCCATTCCGAGCCCAGAGTCTTCGCAGAACTGCCAATGCCTCGGGCCGCCCTCCCGGTCTGGTGGGGAAACTCCTGCAGTGACACTGCCTCACGCTCATTCACACCCGCAAAATCCCGCAAAATCCAACATCCTCAGGGGCCCACTCGAGGGTGACCCTAGTAACCGCTCTGTCTCAGGGCCCACAGGGTCCAGATTCCCAGGCAGAACTGAGGTCCCGGCCCCTCCCAGTGCACCAACATCTTTCACAGCCACCAACTCCCTGACTCCGCAACCCGCCCCCCCACACCCACCTTCTTCCTCCAGCTCCAAATACCCTCTCTTGTTCCCGCCCCCAGACTCATCTCCACCCCCCTCTCCACAGGGGAAGCCCCAAGGCTCCAAGCCATCCCTACTCCAACCTGGGGCTTCCCCCACCAGCCTCCCCATCAAGCACAAAGCCCTGGGGGAGTTTAAGGCTTGAGCCCATGTCCTAGTAAGACCCGGTGTTCTTACTGAACCGCTTCCCCAGACCAGCCCTGCCCTATGACCCCTGCAGCCAGGGTAGGGGACAAGAGACATGCCCGAATCCCCTGACCAGGAGACACTGGAGTAGGGGGCGGTGGTCGGAGGTAGAAGTGAGGGTTGGGGGTACGCAGCAGGAGTGGGGGAGTGGGGAAGTGTTCTCAGGAACAAGTCCCTTGAAGAACATCTACATACACACATGTGCACACAGCCCGCGGGCAGAAGGCAAGCTAGTTACAGAAGAGGAAGCCCACGCCAGGTGGGTATCCTATCCAAGACAGAATGGATGGGAAAGAAATCTCCCAGGCTGGGAGGGGGGAGGGCTGTTTTTTGGTATGATTTCCATATGAGTGGGTGCCCATCCCCAGCCTAGCACTCGGGTGGCCCGACCCCCTTCCCACGGAGCAGCCTGACAACAGGGCAGTGCCCAGAGAGGGGGCACAGCCAAGCTGGTTTTCCAGTGCCCCCCCTCCCACATACACATCTGGCCAGCAGCTTCCCCGCCTCGTGGGTGGCACCATGTCCCAGACACCCTCAGCAAAGCAAAGGCGGCCAGTCGATTCCATCCTCTTCTCACCCAAAAAGCTGCCACAACCCCATGGTAACACCAGATCCAGTCATCCCTTTCCCGGCGGCCCGGGTTCCCCCACCCCATTCTGACGGCTCCCCTCACTCCACCGGGCACGCCAGCTGAGCGGGCCCCGCCCCCCAAGCCCGCTGCCTCTGGTGGGGGTGGGCCCCCGGGCTGATTCTCCCCAAACCACAGAGCAGCTCAGATAACAGGAGGGAAAGAAGGAGGGGGCTCGTCCGTTGGGCATCCGATCTCTCCCCAAACAGGTTTGAAAGTCTTTTTTGTTTTGCTCGTTTCTGAAGAGAAAGGAGAGAGAGCCGGAGTTCCCAGCGGCGGTCCTGCCACGGCCCGGGCGCCGCGGACACGCACGGCAGACGGCTTCGGACGCCGCCCGGCTGCGCGCGAAGACACGGGCGCAGACAGACGCACAGACGGGGCTCCCCCACCCCGGGCACGGCGGCAGCGGGGTGGGAAGCCCAGGAAACCCCGGGTTCCCGTCGGAACCCGCCCGGCTCCCGGTCCCCATCCGCAGCTCCTATCAGGAGCAGAGCCAGGGTCCCCGATGCCCGTGGGAGCCGGGGGCTCTCCAAAACCCCCGGGGTAGAGGTTACCTCGCAGCGGGGGGACGCGATCCGTCCGTGCGCCCACGGGCACGGCGTCTGCCCTGGCCCTGCGCCTCGGTCTAGCTCGGCGTCAGGGGCGCGGGATCCCGGGAGAGGAGCCGTCTGGGGGACCGAGCTCAGCAGCGCGGGCCGAAGGCAGCGGCCATGGCGAGTCACGTGCGGAGGCTGAAACTTTACCCGGAGCCCCAGACTTGGGGGGCGGAGGGTACGGGGCTGGGGGAGGCCCTCTCCCTCAGGCCCGCCCCTGCCCGCCCCCTGGCCAATCACCAGCCAGAGGCGGGCCCACAGGATCACGCCCCACTCTCCTCGCCTTAATAGACCCGAGACTGGGCGAGTCTTAAAGGAGCCGCGCCTAGCAGAAGGCTGGACCGTGGGAATCTGTGAGAATCCCTCCCTCTGCCCCAAAAGGAGAGCTTCAGAGCGAGGAGCTGAAGTTCTGCGGAAAGAGTGGGAAAAGGGCTCGATGGAGAAAGGACTGCAGTGTGTGGTATCACATTCCCCTCCCCAGACACACACACACACACACACACACACACACTCTTAAACCTGGGAAGTGAATTCAGTGCCTCTGGCCCTAGCTGTCAAGCCCAGACTCCCCAAATTATAATCCCCCTCCCCCAGTGGGAGCTGAAAGCTGTGTGACCTTAAACAAGTCGTTTCCTTTCTCTGAATCTTAATTTTCTCATCTGAAAAAAAAAAAAAGGAGTGCAAGAGTAGATAGACCTCACTCAAGTGCACTCCTCCCAGTTCCCCCCCAAAACCTCTCCAGCTCGAGCGGGTCGTCAGTCAGAGGAACTCTGGCCTACCGCAACGGCTCAGCAGCTCCCCCCCCCCCCAAAAAAAGAGCAGTGGTTCTTGGATCTCCCAAAGGCTAAGTCAGGGGCGGCAAGACCCCACCCCCCTACACCCTCCCACACACCCCTACACCCTCCCACCCCCATGTTAGAGAACTCAGCTTCCCCCTCCCGGCCCAGGCTGGGGAGCCACTAAAGCTCGCATTCTCGTTCCAGTTGGGCAGGATCTGACTCACTCTCCATCTGCAGGACCCCAGTCCCCAACACAGCCCCTGGCCCCCTCCCAGCCTGCTGCTCTTCTGGCAGTCAGGGGAGGGGGGAGCAGAAAGCGGAATCACTAGGGAACCCCCTTTCCCAGTCAGAGAAGTGGCCACGAGTGCCCCCCCAGGACTTCCCACTGGAAGGGGAAGTGCCACCCTCCCAAGAGGGAACCCCCAGGCGGGGATGGGACACGGGTTTGGGTCCACTGTCGCCCTGGCTGCACAGCCAGGTCTCGGCGGGAGGGATCTGACGGTCCCTCTCCAGCTTCAGCCCCCCGCCTCCGGGAGGTAAGACAAGCCGGGTCCGGGGGACGCCGTGCCCTGAGGTCCTGCGCCGGGGAAAGGTGCCCGGACAGCGCCTGGCAGCGCCGCCCCGGCCCCTTCCCGCCCGCTGGGCCGGCGGTCTCCCGCTCCCGTCTGGATTTCCGTCCGCCGGTGCGAACCGCCCGCCCCGCCCCTCCCGCCCTGTCCCGTCCAGATCCATCCGCAAACATGCGCTCAGCCGGCAGGAATGCGCCAATGGCTCCCAGATGTGGACGCCAACGCTTAACCCCTTCTCCTCCAACCCGCCCCCCCCCCCCCCCGCCGCCAAAGGCCTTCAGCATGAGCCCAGCCAGCAGCAGGGGGCGCCACCTGGTGAGGGACCAGCCTGGGAGCGGGGGTAGGGGGGTGGAGGGGGGATTCAGCGTCAGCTACCCCTAGCCTGCACAGGCTCCCCCTGGCCTAGATTCTACCAGTCTTCCTTCCAGCTGAGGCCAGGGGGTGAGGATTACGGACACAAAAATGGAAGTGTGCATAAACACAGGCATACCCTTCGCATACACCTGCAAGCACATGGGGTCAGGTGCGCACCCTGAGAGTCAGGTGTGCAAATGCAAACTCTGGACACCCACATACACGCTCAGAGCACACATGTGTATACCCCCACGTGCATGCCCAGGATACCCATGTATGCACGCCCATGAGCACACAGACAGGCATGAGTGCCTTGGCCGGGTAGCTCAGTTGTTTGGAACGTTGTCTGATATGCCAAGGTTGCAGGCTTGATCCCCGGTCAGGGCACATATAAGAGTCAATCAATGAATGTATAGATGAGTGGAACAGCAAATCGATGTTTCTCTCTCCCTTTCTTTTTCTCTCTTACAAAAGAAAAACAAGACAGGACCTAGCTGGTTTGGCTCAGTGGATAGAGCATTGGCCTCGGACTGAAGGGTCTCAGGTTCGATTCCAGTCAAGGGCACATGCCCAGGTTGTGGGCCTGATCCCCAGTGGGGGGCGTGCAGGAGGCAGCCAATCGATGATTCTCTCTCATCATTGATATTTCTCTCTCTCTCTCTCTCTTTCCTCTCTGAAATCAATTATATATATATATATATAAAACTAGATTTAAAAAAAGAAAAACAAGACAGGCACTTGTGCACACACAAGGACATGAGGCAGAGGGTGGGGCACACTCCTGAACAGACATAGCAGTTAGACCCACGTGCCGATGAGGGAAGAAATTCATGCATCCACAAACCTGCTCCCCACAGGGGTCAGACACACGTGCACCTGGGACTGGCACCCGGGTGAACCAGCACACAGCCTGCACGCCTTGGCCTGCCTGTCCAATACCTAGCCTTCCCCAGGCTTGACTCCCGGGGGCAGGAGAGGTCCCAGGTGGGAGGGGGGCCAGGAGTCCAATCTGCAGCAGCAGCTGCACTCCAGCTGTGCTGGGGCCACAACGGGACTCCTACTCCCCCCACCCCCATCCTCTAAGGTCCTTAACGCTGGAGGGAGAAGAGTGTAGGAGGCAGCAGGAGGCAGCAGAGGGGGGAAAGCCAGGGCCTGGGGATTGCTCGCTCTTTGGGGAAGACTCTCCTGGGGCCTAGCTGCCCCTCCAGCACACAGGAAGGGGGCTCAGGGAGGAGTCTGGGTTACTTGTTTCCCAAGACAGTGATCTTTCTCCAAACAAGAGGATCCGAGGCCAGTGACAGCCCCCAGCAGTCCAAGGAGATACAAAATAGCTCTGACACACCCCACAAGGCCCTCACTTCTAGCAAAACAAGGCCTCCCCCACAGTCTCTGGGGAGCCCCTAGGGCAGTGGTCGGCAAACTCTTTAGTCAACAGAGCCAAACATCAATAGTACAACGATTGAAATTTCTTTTGAGAGCCGAAAACCGACTTCTGCGCAAGGGCCACGAAGTTTCAATCGCACTGTACGTGCGCGCCCACACGTGGTATTTTGTGGAAGAGCCACACTCAAGGGGCCAAAGAGCCGCATGTGGCTCGAGAGCCGCCGTTTGCCGACCACGGTCCTAGGGAATCACACTGCTGGTCACGTGAACAGAGGCTGGGCGGCACTGCAGGCCAAGACCACCTGGACGCTTGTGCAGGTGCGATGGGAGATGTCTGCAGGACCTGGGCCCGGCTTCAGTGGACTCCTCCCTCCCCAGCCTCCCAGCTCATCCCCAAAGGAGCTCCTCCCACAAACACCCTCGTGGCCCCGCCCCATCGGATCCTCACAGTGCAGGAGGGTACTCTGGGGCAGGGCTCCTGCTTCCATTGTACAGATGCGGAAGCTGAGGCTCAAAAAGGAAACCGTCTTGCCCAAGGTCATACAGCTTGTCAATGGCAGAGCTAAGATTCAAACCCACAGTCACCTCTTTAGCTCACCCCCCTTCACGCCAAAGGAAACACACTTCCACGCAGATCCCGCCACCTCTTCCCCTCAGCAGAGCACATGGGAGAAACCCCATCCTTGGCTGGCTCTGCCGGTCTATGCGTGGGGCCAGGACATGCCAGAGAGAGATCAGAGGAGACACTGGGACTATGCATATGGCCCCCCCAGCCCCACCCCAAGCTTGGTGCCCACCTGCCCAGCAGGCACAGCCGGGTGACTCAGCTGCATCCGGGGGAGATGCCAGGGCAGTGACTCACCTACCGAGAAGAGGAGAAGAGCTGTGGCTGGCACCTGGCCAGCCCCGGGACAGAAGTGACTGAGTCACCGAGACTGTGATGCTCAGCAGGCACAGCCGGGGCACTGGGGACAGAGACAGGCTGTGTCCTTCATGGTTACATGCGCCCCCTGGCGAAGAACAGGAATCCTGGGGGGTGAGCTATGGCTGGACCTGCCCCTGCCCCTGCCCCCTCACCATGCCCACCCTCACCACACCAGGCCCTGCTCCAGTGCAGACAAGTTTTGTGAGACCCCTGGGCAGCCCTGCCCCCCTCCACAGCCTGCCCCCTGCCCATCACTCACCACCCACTCTCCCACCAGCCCTACCGCCTCCTGCCACCCAAGTTGTACCCAGGCTAAGAGTCTCCTTTAACATGTCCTGGCAGCACCTCCTGCCCCCACAGCCCCTCTCACCCCACCCCCACCCCCACATACAACATGCACTCACACACACTTCTGCCAGCCCTGCTCCAGCCAGCAGCTGCTGAAGTTGTTGAGCAGGAGGGGAATTGGGAGGGTGGGGTGCAGGGATTGAGTTACCAGAGGCTGATGGGGTGGGCTGTCACCCAATCCCTTCCCCCGCTAGTCCTCCTCCCTGGGCACCGGCTCCCTCACCCACCTGCTTCCCTCCCACCTCTGGCTGGCAGCCTACTGCCCTTTAAGCCCCTCCACCCCCACTCCACCCAAGCTAGAAAAGAGATGTTCAAGAGTATTTGTCACGCTAAGACCAGCCCAGGATATGAGAGAAAGAGAGAGACAGAGACAGAGATGGACAGAAAGAAAGAATAACTCTGTGCTCCGCGCTCTGGCTGCAACCACCAGGTGGAGGTGTGTATGTCTGTGTGATAAGCCAGGAGGGGACAGAGTAACTCCCCAAGTCCCAGGGGGGTAGGGGGGGGCCCAAGGGGGTTGACAGGCTGAACAACCTCAATCCATTTGCACTATTGATTTCTCACACACTGCAGCAGGCCTGATGGGGGGGGGGCATGATAAATCAGCCCCCCAGAGACAGAAACTGAGTGGAGAGGGGGGAGGGGCTACTTCACCACAATTTGTGGCCCAGTGAGATGGGCTTGGGGGCAGGGGGTGGGCGGCAGGGGAATAGGTTGAGTGGCAGGAGGCAGGGGTGGGGGAGTGGGTGTTGCCTTAAGACCAGTCCCAGCATCTCCTTCCCGCTGGATCTGAAGCTGATTCGAAGAAAGAGGGGGGGAGGGCGCCAAAGCACGCCATGTTGGGCTACACAGGCAGGGCCCCCCGAAACAACTCCAGAGGGCGCCACTGATATCACAGTCGATGGAATGGCACCTCCTGCAGCCATGCAACATGGTGGCCCTGGGAATGAGGCTGCGGCAGGAGACTGAATGTGAGGGACCACAATTCTCCACTGTCCTTTCTCCCTGCAGCCCCTCAACCCCCTTCTCCCAGCCTCCAGGTGGGCTCGCTTGTGACCCGGGATTCCGAGCCTCTGATAAGCTCCCTGCTCTTCAGCCTGCTCCCCTCCTTTGTTGAGGGGATTGGCAAACAACCACCGTGACGCAGGTGTGGCAGGATGGGGGCTCACAGAGGGGGCTGGAGGGCCTGCAAACCCACATCCGAGATCCTCGTCCCTGGTCTGTCCCCAACCCACCCCTGTGGCCCTTGCTGGGTGTCTAAATGGAGTCAGACAGGAAGCTCCTCCTCTAAATTGTCGCCAAGCCCCACAGCTCGCAGCCTGGGAGCCTGCTGGCACCTGCCCAGCACCTCCATTCACACCAGTGGCCACAGGCCACCTCAACAAACCCCAACCTTGACCTCCTTCCAACCTGGATCCAGACTCTCTCCACATGGCGGAGACCTATAAACAAACCCAGCTGGGGTTTACCAGAGACCCCGCGCAAACCCGCCGAAAGGGAGGCAGGCCAGGCGCCTGGCCTAGGCCCTCCCGGCTGCAGGAAGGCACGGACAGGTGTGGTGAGCGGCCATGCGAGGCACCTGGGCAGCCCATGACCAGTTGAGTGTCCTGGGGTGAGTCACGTCCCCTCTCTGTGCCTCAGTTTCCCCCTCTGTAAGGGGAGCTAGGGCCTCTAAAGCCCCTCTGGCTCTAAGTCCAGTCCTAGTTGGACAGAGTCAACCCTGAGGGATCCCCAGGACTCCTCCGCCCGGCCCGGCCCGGCCCATTTCCCTGGGTGAGCACCCCTCCACCAGGTCCCGCCCCTGCCGAATGCCTCTCCTTGCGGCCCCTCTGGCCCTTCCTGAGGCCGCAGCCGGCCTCCTTACCCTCACCTTGGCCAGCCCCTCTCCCTGCCCCGTGCTTTTCTGCACGTCCCTCCTGCCAGGGGACAGACCAACTAAAAATAGTCCCGCAGCCTTTCTCGCCCACAGCTGCCCAAAGAGCAGGAAGCGAGGGGGGCAGGGCGCCCATGTCCTGCTCTCCCCCCCAAACTCCGAACTCGGAATCACGGCCAGTACTCCAGCCTGGGACGAGTGCCCACTTGGCCATCTCGGGGGGCATCCCACACCCCTTCCCCAGGGGGGGGCCTGCCCGTAAGGGCCTACAGTCACTGAGCCGTCCCAGCCCCGGGAGAGGAAGAGAGAGGAGGCAAGCGGTCTACAGGGAAACCTTCCCAATTCCTGACAAATCAGTGCCAGCCACATTGTGGGCACCGAGAGGGCAGGGTCTGGCTGCAGGGACTGGTCTTTTGAGGGCAGAGGGAATTGGTGTGGGGAAGTTTGTACCGGCTCCCTTCATCCGGGCCCAGCTGGAGGGAAGACAAAATCGTGCCCCAGCCTCAATTAGGCTAATCCCAACGTGTGTGGGTGCAGATATAGGGGTTTCAGCAGCCACCCCCAGATGCCATGGGGAGAAGCTGAAGAGGACAGCAGAAGAGCTGGGGTACCCACATGTCAAGACGGAAGCCTGGAGGCTGGGACAGGCCCGCGCTGCACAGGCTGGGCATGTGCTGCCCCCAACTAAGTCAGAGGTGGGGGGGGCTCTAGGGCCGCCCCCCCTCTCCCACCTGGGATCCCCGGCCCCTCCCAGCCCCGGGAGAAGGCCCGCCCCACACAGAGGAAGGAAACCAGCTTAGCCACTCTCTGCTGGCCGGCTGCTGCACCGGGAGGCAGGCGGGAACCCCAGGACGTCTGGCGCCCAGCCCAGAGGGAGGGAGAGAAATACCTGGGAGAGCAGGAAGCAGCCCAGAGTCAGGATGGCCCAGCAGCCCCCAGATGTGACCCACCAGGAGGAAATGGCCCAAGGGGCTAGGTGGGAAAGGGAACCCATTTCTGAATAAGGAGGGAGAAGAGGGTGAGGCCTGGGGATGGACCGAGCCTGGCTCTCACCTGCTGTCCTCTCTGCCCTGGCCGTGTCAGGGATGCCGACATGAAGGCCACCACATCTCAAAGAGGTGTATTTCCTCCTCCCCTCGTCTCCAGCCCCCGGCCCCTTCATTCCTGCGCTCCCTCGGGCATACCTTCCCTGGAGTCACGCCAAGCCGGGAGTCAGCAGGGCTCCGCGTGGTGCCTGGGAGGCCTGGGCAGTGCCAGGGGCAGCCCTCATGCCATCCTCCCACTGGCTTCCCTCCCGCCTGCTCTCAGCCGCCACACATATCTCAGCTGTCCAACCTGATTAGGTCTCTTGCCCAGTGAGCCGGGCAAGGAGGCCACCGGGCAGGGGAGAGACAGGGACAAGGACGCTGAGCAGGAATGGCAGAAGGACGGTGGAGACAGGGCTCAGGGGAGAAGGTGTGCAGCCCAGAGGAAGAAAAGCCTGGATGGGTGGAGGATGCGTCCTCTCTGACCACGGGCTCTCTGGCGACAGCTACCACCTGTCCTGGGGGATTCCGAAGCCCCTGGGGCAGCAGCCCTGCCTGGTTCCTCCACCCCCCCCCCCGCCCCCCATGGGCAAGGATGGGGAAGGACACTGAAGGCAGAGACTGACCTAGATTTAGGAAGAGCATCCCATCCCGGTACCCTCCCCCCACCATAACTACCATTTGCAGGAGCTTCAGGATAAATTGTCTTAAGGGGTCTTTACAGCCTTATCCTGTCAAGCCAATTTTACAAACGAAGAGACTGTACACATGTGCATCGTGAAACGACCTGGCTGAGTCTCAGATGCAGGCCTCTGAGTCTCAGTTCACTGCTCACACTCAGCATCTCTACTTTGCTTTCCGAGCCAAGAGCAGAGCGACATCTGTATCCACCCTTTCCTCCAAGACCAATCCTTGGGGAACCCAGGGAGTTGCAGAGGACTACAGAGCACCCCCCCCACACACACCTGGACGCCATGCCACCCACCCCCACCACCCAGTGGGGTTTCCCCCAAAGTGTGACCAGTCTCTTGCGTCACTTCCCTGCCCAGTCTACCTACCATGCCCAGAGGCGATGTGCATACTCACACAGGGTTACTCAGACAACTCAGGCACCCCTCCTGCAAACCCACCAAACCAGAATGAGATGCCCTAGATCTGCAGAGAGCAGAGCCCAGGCTGGAGGGAAAAAGAAGCCACTGTGACCAGTAGGTGCCATGCAGCCCTCTCCCCAGAGCCTGCAGGAGGGGAGAAGCTTCGGGGGTAACACAGGAGCTGAGGCTCTGAGAGCCAAGGAGCCCAGGAGCTGGCAAGGCTGGGTGTCCTCCCTGGTCTGGTCCACACCCCCTTCCCCGGCCATCTGGGCTGAGCCTGTTCTGGCCGGCGCCATCCTCTGGGACCTCTCCCCTTCAATGCACTCAGCCACCTCCAGCCAAAGCTTATAGGTCTTACAACCGAACGCATGGTCTACACACACACACACACACACACACACACACACACACACACGCATGAGGGTGGGGGATCTTTGCAATGGGTGTTGGCAGGCATGGGGCCCTAAGCTGAAAGAACTTTCCCTGGAGGAGAGGTCATCAAACTCCCCCTACCCTCCAGCACCGCCCCTGGCCACCCCAGCGTGAGGTGTGCCCGAAAGGAGACGTTACTTCTCCTTCAAGGTGAGTAGGGAGTGGGGGGCAAAGTCCTGAGCTCTGGAGGCTGGGAGGCGAAGAGGAAGCAAGATAGAAATCCCCGGGCAGGCTCCCTGCTCCCTCGGCTCTCCAGCACCCCGGCACCGGCTGTGGAGGTGAGGTGGGGGGAGGGGTATTGGGCAATACTGCAACGGAGGGTGCAAGGGCGTGGGGCCTGGGCAGTCCTCCCCCCCACTTTCTATTCTGAGCCGGAGAAGGGGACTGCCTCGAGGAAGTGCAGGGAGGGCGGCTGGAGGGATGGGAGGGGGGTGCTCTGAACGTTCGGACACCCCACGGTTCGCAGGCTCCCACCTCCCAGGACTACAGTGAGCAGTGGGGGAGGAGGGATGGGGAAAGCCTGCACCGGCGAGGAGGAAGCCGCCAGATCAGAAGAGGAGAGGCCCGGCGGAAGGCGACCGAGGGGGAGTGGGGAGGGGGGGCGCGTGGTCCTACCTGCTCAGGTGTGTGCTGGCAGGGGGGCAACGGGGTTCCCAGGAGAACCGGGGAAGCCCTCTCAGCTCGATTCAGGATTCCCCTTGCTTCTGGGTTAGACTGCTGCAAGAGGCACGGGTTTCCGTTGGGTCCTAAAGCCCACTCTGCAGGCATTGGCAAGCCCGCCCTTCCGCCAGCAGCCCAGACTGGGTCAGCGGGTGCAAGGCAGCGCCGGGGACCGATGGGGGAGGAACGCACTGGGAGAGAGACAGGGGTCTGAGTCACGGGCCGGGGGCAGGAACAGTCCCGTCTCACATACACAGTCCATGGGTGACTTCCGCTGAGGATGAGGCTGGAGAAATTAGGCATGTCTTCCTGCCCCCCCCCACCCCCCAAGAGGAAATGAGTGTGGGCTTTGGTGCTGAAGATGGGGTTAATATCGCTTTCCTTACCACTCCTGCTAAGCTGCTCAGTTATTGAGAATTTGGGGAAGGAGACATTCACTTTGGGTGGGTCCTCACGTCTACCCTCCCTCACAAACACAGCAGTCTCCCCATCCCTCCCCGCTCTTCCTAAACGCCTCAGAGGCCACCCCAGCAAGTAAAAGGAACAGCACAACTTGATGTTGGTTGGAAACTGGTAGGTTTTTTAAAATATAATTTTATTGATTTCAGAGGGGAAGGGAGAGGGAGAGAGAGAAACATCAATGATGAGAATGATTGATCTGCTGCCTCCTGCACGCCCCCTACTGGGGATCGACTGGCAACCCCGGGCATATGCCCTTGACCAGAATCGAACCCGGACCCTTCAGTCTGCTGGTCCATGCTCTATCCACTGAGCCAAACCAGCCAGGGTCCCAGTCCTTGATAGGATCCTGAAACCTTTCCAGAATGAATGAGTGAGAGAGTATTTCCCCAGGTACCCTTGGGGATAAATAAAGGGGGGCAGAAGGGCCTCTTAACACAAGTACATCAACTTCAAGGTTACAGACCCAGCTTAGGATGGCTGACCTCAGTAGCTCAGAAGGGAGAACTCAGGGTCGGTGGGCCAGGTGGGCCAGGGAGAGGTGGATGGGAAGGGTGGGGAGGGCTGGAGGGAGAGCATTTTGCAAGGAGCGTTGCGCAGAGCTCGGGCAGCAGAGCTGGGGAAATGTCATGGGGTGAAGGGCCAGGGAAAGTCAGAGACAGAAACGAGGGAACGGGGGAAGCATGGCCTCTTCCTAGAAGGGGAGTGTTGCAGGGAGAACTGGGGGAGGAACTAGACAGCCAGGATGGAGGGCCCCAGGGTGGAGCCCGTTTAGGGTGAGCTCAGGTCAAGCCTTTCACCCTGATGTGCCTCAGTTCCCTCCCAGCTGTTAAACAGGGCCCTTGGTGCTTCCCAGGGAGTTAATGAGTGTTTACAGAAGACCTGGGAGATCCTCAGATCTCAGCTGGGCCACCACTACAGTTATAAAGCTCCAGAAGGGCTGAGTGTTATTTGGGGAGGGGCGGAGCAGGGGAAGAGGGAAACAGACTGCTCTCCTACAAACGGAGGATGAAACCAGCTCAGGGAGCACCAGCCTCCGCTGCCACAGGATAGCCTTGTGCCCAGGGAGGGAGGTCATGCACCCCCATACCTCTAACCGCCACCAAAGGCTGGCCTGCAGCTCACTGCAGGCAGAACCCAGACGCGCAGCTGGTCTTCATTAGCTCCAGCGTGTTTCACCCCACACTGTGAACCCACAGCTTCTACAGGCTTAGGCTAGAGGGGGCTGCCCTAGCCCGACCTTGCAGCTGACTCTGGGGTGGGGGCACACCACACCAAAGGCCAAGTTACCAACTGGAACTGGAGTTGAAGCAAGACTCCCTTTTCCCGCTGGGAGCAAGGAGAGAGGAAAGAAAGGAGTGTGGGGGTGAGAGGGTGGAGGTGGGGGAATTTAGGGCAAACAGCAGGCAGTGAAGTCAGCTGGATGGAGGCCCAGAAACCCCCACACCCTGGGGCCAAGTCTTACTCTAGCTTTGCTTTCAGCTCAAGTCTTGGCTAGGCCCCAAACTAGGGAAGGCCCTGGCTGCCCCCTTCTGGCTCCCCACCCCCACCCTTATTAAATACACATTTTATCTCTCAGCATCTTCATTATCTTAACTGAAGGAGACAAGCAGTGGATGGCGGCAGCAGAGAGCGTCAGGAGAGGGGGGCGGGTGTGGGGAGCAGGCGCACCCTTGTTATAAAGTGCTGATCCAGCGCTTTCGGGCAGTGTGGGAAAAAGAGGTGGGATCAAAGGGAGCGAGGCTGATTCAGAACTCAATTAGAGCTTCTTAAAGAAGGAGCGAGGGCTCTCCTTTTGCCAGTCTGCAGACAGCCTGTACCCAGGCCTCTTGCACCCAATTAGTTTCTACTGCCAGTGCCTTGGGGCTGGGGTTGAAAATCAAGGGGAGGCCAGAGGGAACCCCTTCTCCCCCTACGCACCTTTTCTGAGAAGGGGGAGACCGGCCACTGTGTGTAGCTTAAGAGAGAATGTCTAGAGGACACCTTTTCAGGAGGAACCTGAGGTCACAACGTTCCCCAAAAGTTAAAAAGGGGGACATCAAAGGTGAGTTCTCCCTTCATCCCTTGCCAGCTAGAGGCACTGCCTCGGGCCAGGGTCTAGGGACACTAGGTAACAGCCAGACAGGCACCCCTCTTCCCAGCCAGTAGGGAGGACGCCCTCCACAGCCAAGGCTTGCTGGGAGCAAGGGAGAAATGGCCTCAAGCAAGATACCACATCAGAGGGAGCGATTGGAACGCATCTGTGAGGCCAATAAAGCTTCACAACTGTGCCAAGGCGTATTTTTTAAAGATGAAGTACCTTTCCTTCACGGGGGCCTGCTCCACCTCTGTGCGAAAGCACTAGCGAGGTTTACCTCCGGATTAGAACTGTCGAGATGGAGGGAAAGGCAGCACTTTATTTGGTTTATTTATCTGTCCATTGAACACCTACCAGGTACCAGGCACTAGGGACAATACAAATATACTTTCAAAATATATATTTTTATTGATTTCAGAGAGGGAGAGGGAGAAGAGATAGAAACACCAATGATCGGCTGCCTCCCGCACACCCCACACACTGGGGATGAAGCCCACAACCCGGACTTGTGCCCTGACCAGGAATCGAACCGTGACCTCCTGGTTCATGGGTCAATGCTCAACCACTGAGCCACACTGGCTGGGCTACATATATTTTTAAAAATCTCCAAGTCTGGCCCCGGCCAGGTGCTCAGTTGGTTGGAGTGTCATCCAGCACACCAAAAAATGTGGGTTCAATTCCCCATCAAGGCACATGCCCACGTTGTGGGTTTGATCACTGGTTGGGGTGCATATGGGAGGCAATTGGTTGATGTTTCTCTCTTTAAAAATCAATAAAAACAGCCCTGGCCGGTTTGGCTCAGTGGATAGAGCGTCGGCCTGCAGACTGAAGGGTCCCAGGTTCGATTCCGGTCAAAGGCATGTACCTTGGTTGCTGGCACATCCTCAGGTGGGGGTGTGCAGGAGGCAGCTGATGGATGTTTCTCTCTCATGGATGTTTCTCTCTTCCTCTCCCTTCCTCTCTGTAAGAAATCAATAAAATATAAATAAAAAAAATCAATAAAAACATACCCTCAGATGAGGATTACAAAAGAAAAGATCTCCAGGTCTATCTCATTCCTACTTCCCAGTTCTTACTGGTGTATCTTAGAAGGGCACTTAATAAAAGCCGTGAGCAATAGCGGGTGGTGGGAGAGAGAAGAGAGCTTTGCCAACTTTTTTGATCTCTGGGTAGCTTGGACCTCACACACTCTTGCCAGTTATCTAGCCACAGGCAAGTCTTCATTGAGCCAGAAAGATCAGTGGCAGCTCTGGGGCTGAAACTCACACCAACTTTATTGTGTCTGTTCTCTCCATGGCAATACCCAACAACATGCTATGGAAGCTTCGTCTGCTTCTTTGAAGGAAAAGACGTAAGTAAACCAGGATATAGACACACGCCCCCACCACCTTCACGAGGAAGAATGTAGGTCAGCATCTTTGCTACTACACTATGTGAAACAGCCTAAGATCCTGGCAAACACCAGTAACCACAAACCCATCCCATCCCATCCCGCCAACAATCCCACCCCTCCCCACAGCTCTCGGGTCTCAGGGAGAAAACCCCGCAAGAGAAGGACTTTCTTCCTCCTCTCCGTCTGCTCCCTGGCTGTCGGAATGACACTGAAGACCTCACTGACAAACGTACATCAGCTTTCGCTCCCACAGGGCAGCGGAAGCCGCGCAGGGACTCTTAAGTCTGCTTCACGCATCATTGACAGACCAACCCTGTTCCGATTGCTGAAGTCTTAAGAGCAGCAGTGACCTAGAAATTGACGGGGGGAGGGGGGGGGGAGAACTGAAGGAAAATAAACCAACAAACCAGTACGCAGAAAACCCTATTTCCAAATACCAGGGGGAAGGGAGGGAAAGAAGGTAGAAGGGAAAGAAATTTGGCCCCTTTGAATCTGCAAATGCAATCCTGGCTCCGTGCCACGGAGGATGCATAGCAGCCCCACTGCGAGTCAAGCCATGTTCCTGACTCCAGCCCCACAGTGAGGAGGAAGGCGCCGAGCCTCAAATACAACGAGGTGGGGAGGCCACTCCTCTTTGGGCAGGATCCTACTGTGGACACAGAACAGACAGCAGCTGCCCACAGTGTGGAAACAAACTGTAAAGCAGTCACGTCTCTTAAGGCTGCAGCATCCAATAAAATGTAATTTAAATCAAGCCTCGCATCTGTTCTCAATCCCATACAGTCTCTGCTTTCCATCAGCCTTCGGACAATCTTTGCAATTATGCTTGTTAACCCTTGTAGCCCCAGACACTTTCCACGCTTCGAGGTATAAAACGGTGTTCTCCGCTCGCAAATTACCCTCAGAGGGAACGACTTCTCCGCCAAGAGGGTGAGAACATTCAGACTCCTGTCTATAGCCTGTGCTCTGCTCCACACCCGTGGGTAGTGTGCATTTCAGAGGGCTCTCTGCGTGCCCTTCTCCTATCCGGTACCACCTGCTGTAGCCCAGATCACATTGCAGGGATACAGTGGGCAGCATGAATGAAACAGTGGCCAACAGATCATTTGTACACGTATCAAGTTCCCAAACTCAAGTCCATGTTGGAAAGGCAGGAGGCAGAAGAGCTCAGGGAACAGACTTGGTCACTGGTTCTCAGACCATCCATGTCACATATGGTTTGCATTCCAAGGATTTGCTCGAGTTATAAAACTACAGCCATCTCCCAAATGAATCCAACGTAAGCCTCCCCCTTTTCTCAAAACGGCAGCCCCATGCCTGCACTCTCAAGGCAGTCAGTGCTGTGATGGTGCCCTCTGGTGTTCCCATCTCAAATTGCCATTTTATGTCACCAGAAAACAAACCCAGAAGAGAGGAGTCTAGAGCAGTGGTTGACAAACTCATTAGTCAACAGAGCCAAATACCAACAGTACAACGATTGAAATTTCTTTTGAGAGCCGAAAACCGACTTCTGCGCATGGGCCACGAAGTTTCAATTGCACTATATGTGCGCGCCTGCGCGTGGTATTTTGTGGAAGAGCCACACTCAAGGGGCCAAAGAGCCGCGGTTTGCCGACCACTGGTCTAGAGTAACCATATGAACTAATTTATCTAACAAGACTAGAAAAGGGAGGGTTAGATAAAAATCCAACCCCAAACGAAGGCGTCTTGAGACAAACAGCTTCATCGGAGGGCAACAAGACCGTTGGGACACTTTAGGGAGGAATTTCCACTACGAAAGCTTGAGTTCTCTGGAAATGTGATTGCTTCAAAAGACAAAGAATGCAACTTGAAAATAAATATATTCGCAATCTGTAGAGTTACATTCTGCTTACTACCCCCACTCCCTGGGGAGGGCCTAAGAAACTCAGTGAGTCTTTAAAATGTCACAATGTGGAAGTATCTGCAACGTGAACACAGGAAGCTCCAAGAAGAAAGAAATCCTTTGATCACGAAGTGTCCTCCACATCGCCACGAGGACTTGCTTATTTTGCTGGATCACCCTTTTTCATTCTTCTGATTTTAGTGCCAAAGTTCTTTCAAATACACCAATGTTTGAGGGAACAAAGAGGTAAATATATGCACATTCCACAACATAAATCTATATCCTTGCAAGCTTACTAAGGTAGTAAATATAATTTAAAAGGGTCTACTTGGTCATTTTTAATGCATAAGAATAGTAAGACCCTCATTTTTAATGCATAAAAAAATAACACTCCCCCCAAAATAATAAGACCCAAGGATGTTATATTCTGTGTAAACATTCTTGAATCTATAAATTAAAATTGATCACTTTCAAGTAAAAAAAGGATTGTTTTCAGACCTGAATATATTAAAGTACTGACACGAAGACTTTATAACGGTCTAAATAACACTGGATACTTTCAGGTGGGGTATTAGTGTGAAAATTAAAGGAACTTAAGGCAATCCAGTAGCTAAGATATTTCCAATTAAAGTTCTGTCTTTCAGAGCATGCTCTATTTCCTTCTCTTCAATCTTCAAAGACACCTGGAAAGAAGAGAAAAACGCTTTTCACAGTGGAGAACTCACAAAAGCAAAGTTTGTAGTACAGAAAGGTCTGCCATGTTAAACCGTTCTCACAAGAGGCAAGCAGGTTCAGCGCTGCTTTTTCAATGCCCCCCCGCCCCCCCCCCCACAAAAACCTCACTCAGCCCCAGTCCCATCCTCACAGATCTTAAACTCTACGTAACCAGAAACGAACTGTTTATCTAATCACGGTCATTTTAAACTCTTTCCTCTAGCAAAACACAAGTTCTCCAAAACAGGACAACTGAAAGGAATGCCACAAAGAAGCAGTTGGCTGTACCTTTGTGAGGCGGGCTTCCTTGTTTTTCTTTAATTCTAGAATGCCCCTGGCCTCCAAGAGCCCCGAGAGGGACAAACACTCGGACTGGTCCACAGCTGCCACCTGCTGTTTGCGACAGACGTTACCGTAGGCTTCGTGTAACTGGGAGGAAACAAGGGAGAACAAGTGTTGTTTATAAGTCCTATCCCTTGTAACCTATTTATAATCTTTTAAAAAATGTGAGTCTGGGTTTGCAAACAAAAGTTATCTCGATACCCGATCCTCCCTCTTTTCAACAGGATCCTTGAACGGGCATCCTGTAGATACTGCCAAAAACCTCTACGGTCATGCAGGAAAGGGGCTTTATATTTCGTTGAGGCAGACATGGAAGGGGAGAAGATTAATGGTGAATTCTCAACCACAACCCAAGGGAAATAAAGTCAGCTGCCTTTTACATGGTTCCGGTGTTTATTCCTACGGTTAAAAATCCATTTTTAATTCCTATCAGCTGGAGCACGATAGGCCTTTTGGAAAATATCTGCTCTGCAAAGCAGATTCTCACCTCTCCCCCAGCTCCATCTGCCGACATCCCCAACTAACCTTCCCCAGAGTGACCTCTTTGGTTTTCAACTGCCTGGTCAAGAGCAGCAAAGAGCAGACCAAGATCTTCTGCTGGAGAGGGAAGGAATCTTGTGCTCCTTCTTGGATCGACGTCATCCGGTCTCCATCAACTTCTGAAATGACTTGGGATATGTGACTAAGGCCAACCCGCTTTGGAACCAGTGACTCAGAGGATGACTTACCTATAAATAAATACATCGAGCGTAATTAGATTTTTAAAATGGAGTGCATTACGACAGATGATGCTAAGTTTTAGCTGAAGAAAATTCAAGTGCAGTCATGGAGGGGCAAAGCAGAGGTTCCAGCTCTGTAACTAGAAACTAAAGAATGAGACAACGCTGTCCTCACAAAGAGACCAGGATAGCGCGGGGGACTTCAAAGGAGGCTTATCCTTTTCCTGGGCAGAATGGTGAGCTCTTTTGCCCTGTAGAACACAACTTATTCTCAGAGAGACAAAACCCACCTCATAAAAGAATAAGGACCAGACAAAGAACTACTGTATCCTGCCTTGGGGGTTCCTAAGATCTCAAAGGTGAAGACGAACAGAACCTTGAGGCAAAGATGGCTATGCCCAGTTATTAAGGAAGAAAAAAGCTGGGAGAATTACCTAATATGTTGAATCAAACAAGTGGCTAGATGTGGGCAGGACAGTCAAGTCTATGTACGTCTTCGAGAGAGCCTCCACAAATGACCTTTGAGGTGTGGTTCACTTGCCCAAGCTGATCTCTCCACTTGAGAAAAAGTCATTGGATATCTCAGCAGATAGCACCATCTCAGAGGCCGGAGGTTGGGAAACGGCCAACAAGCTGCATGGGACTGTGGCCTCATTGTTTGGAGATGCATGAATTGCAAGACAGGAGGGATTTGCTCGGTAACAACCTTTGCCTAAAGTTACTTCCTGAGATCGTGCGCCGTTGTCCCACAACCATTTGCTTCTATTTTATTGCAACCAACGGGATGTTGCAGAGGGCAAACAGTAGCGGAGAAACCGGAGCTCACTGATCAAGTAGCAGAATCGTAAGGCTGAAAGAATTCAGAGGCCTCGTTTTGCTCCTTGACCCCATGGCTGAGCCCACTCTAAAACAACCCCAACAAGCGGTCATCTATCCAGCTTTTGTTTGAGTATCTTCAATGCTGGGGAACCCACGATGTGTCAAAAAAGCTCAGTCAGCCCTAGCTGGTTTGGCTCAGTGGATAGAGCGTTAGCCTGTGGACTGGGGGATCCCGGGTTCGATTCCGGCCAGGGGCATGTGCCTGGGTTGCAGGCTCAATCCCCAGTGGGGTATGTGCTGGAGGCAGCCAATCAATGATTTTCTCTCATCATTGATGTTTCTCTCTCTCTCCTTCTCCCTTCCTCTCTGAAATCAATAAAAGAACTATATTAAAAAAAAAAAAAAAAAAAAGCTCAGTCAGTGCTACTTATTAGAAAGCATCTTCTTATACATGGTGAGGCTAAAGTAAGTTTACAGTTGTGAGTACCCAAAACAGCGTTTATTCTTGTATTATTTTTGTATTCATTATTGTGTTATTTTATCTTTTTTTATTGATTTTTAGAGAGAGAAAAAGGGAGGAGAGGAAAAAGGAGACAGAGAAAAACATCAATTTGTTGTTTCACTTATTTATGCATTCATTTGTTGATTCTTTTCTTTTTTAAATATGTTTTTGTTGGTTTCAGAGAAGAAAGAAGAGGGAGAGAAATAGAAATATCAATGATGAGAGAAAAACATTGATCGACTGCCTCCTGCATGCCCCCTACTGGGGATCGAGACTGCAACCTAGGCATGTGCCCTGACCAGGAATCGAACTGGGACCTCCTACTTCATGGGTCAGCACTCAACCACTGAGCTACACCAGCCAGGTACTGGTTGCTTCTTGTATGTGCCCTGACCAGGGATCAAACCCGCAACGTTGACATATTGGAACAATGCTCCAACCAAGCCACTTGGCTAGGGCTGTATTATTTTTCCATATGAACAACTGTAAACCTATTTTTGCCGCACCCTGTATATAGCTGAAGTCAGTCTCCTTATAGCTTTCTAGAGCCATTAAGAGCTAATCACATATACCAGAGGTCAAGGAATTAGATTAGTCTAACAATTTACACCAGGAACTTATAACCTATTTTAGCTCTGTGTGTGCCGGCAGGGGGTCACTGACACATTTGGTAGTGAGAAGAAAGAAAAAGGAGATAATCCTAAGCACTAAGTTTGGCTACTTTTGAAGTATTTTTATTAATTTTCTTTCAACAAGGTGATGAAAAATAGAAAGTGTTCTCTGTGGCACTACAGTGCTAGAAACAATTTTAATAACTTTCAACCAGTGCAGGAATGGAGAAACAATCAAATCAGGGTGTTGGGCTTCTAAAGATTAACCCTGGATAATAAACACTGCCAAGGTATGTAGTTCACGGCTATTTTATATCTGCCACCGCTAAGGAAAAGGAAAATTAATTTTTCCATTTTTGTAATAGCTTGCTGTTTACTGCAGCAATATCATCTTTATACCTCCACCCTCCTAGACTTGTTTAAAGGCTTGAGATATCCCAAGTTGAACTCAATTCCTTCACTGTCTGACTCTTATTTACCAGGCTCTGCTTTTACCTACGCGGAGACCTAAACTGCACACAACTTAAGCTCCCAGAAGAGAAGCTGACCCAGCCTTACTGTCTACAGTTCCCACTCTTAGAGCTTGAAAAGAAAATTTACTCTGTCCCAACCATTTATGTAACACTGTGAGTAACTCATTTCCAGTAATGCACAAAATTTAGTTCTGCAGGCAAGACTGAAATAAAGCTGACACACAGACACACACACAAAAATGGGTGTAGATTTAACCATGCTCATTACACCTTTCTAGCTCTTTCCTCAGAAAAGTTAAGCAAGCTTCAAAAAAAAAAAAAAAAAAGTTAAGCTTCTATTACAAAGGAAGATGGGAAGGAGATAAACTACTTACATTCAGACAGTGGTTTGAGGATAGTCTGGCTTTTGACATCCGACTCTACAATTTCAATAGCTCTCCTATAAAAAAATATTTCTAAGATTAATTTAGGCTGAGCCAAACCAAACACCACACCAAACCACTCAGCTCGAAAACAGACATATTAACAAAAAAAAACCAAACACGTTTTATAATCTTAAAGCCCCCAAACAAAACTAGGCTATGTCTCAGCTAAAGGAGACTTAGTTGTCCTGAAATAATTCATAGACCAGGCAATTCGAGAACTTCAACACTACCGTTTCCTCTTATAGATGCCAAGTAGGCCATCATACGTTGAGCCAATGATAACATCTTCGATGAGGAGAAATGTCACGGATAGGAGAGAGAACACAGAGTGTGGGCAGTGGACTAAAGACAGCCAGTACCAGCCATCCACACCAGACCTGAAAGGGGAGTCCTCTGTTTTAGACACTGCCATATGTGTAGGCTAAACCACACCAGCCGACAGGACTATTGCTCAGAGCTGGTTTTCACCCAAGCAGTTTGCTGACTAGGGGAAACTTCCAGATCCAGCTAGGATCATGCCATCTAGCAGTAGGAAGAGCTTCCTCTCCCACTGCTCTCTCCAAACTGCTTTGCCCACAGGAAGCCATAAGCCAGACCTGGATCTTCTGTATGGCAGTAGAGGGAGGTAGGACCAGCGGGCCAGCACAGCAAGTATCATTTTAATGGACCCAGTGCCCCTACTGGGAAGGAAGAAATTTCATCAGTCAGCACAGAGGCTTTCCCCAGCAGGAGGGACAGGGGGATGGGAAGGGAGAGAGGTCTGGAGTACAACTGTGGGGACCCCTGACTGAAGGAAGGGGTGCTCACAAAAAAAGCAAAGGAAGGAAAAAAAATGTCTAAAGGCAAAGATGGTTCAGGTCCATAAATAAACCTGCTTGAGACCAGCTAATGGAAAAGTAAACTGGAGTCTTTTTTAATACAAGTGTAATTAACCAATCTATAATCACCACAGGGAGTGCCAGCAACATCTCATTTGTTCCTCCCTCGGTAGGTAATGGACTGATAATGTTTCAGACATTAACACGGTAGAAATGCAGAACTCCCCACTGAGACACAAGTCCCCTTTTCTGAGCATAAAAAAGTGGCAGAACGGAGCCTCTTAAACCACATTCACTTGAGTTACACGAGACGATTAAACAGCATTTCTTTTTTTTAATAAAAGCCGCCACCAGAGCCATAACTCACCTGCAAACATCTAGTGCTTTGCGAACGTCTCCCGAAACAGCAGAGACCTTCCGGGCACAGAACTGAATTGCGGCACTGTCCAGGACCTGATCTCTGGACACCTTCGGACAAAACACGGACGGTGACAGTCTGAACTACGAGAGTCCCCCGCTTTGTAAGTTAGATCCCAGGCATAAATATTTTCACATTTAAGTCTATGTTTGATTGGCCACCCTGTAGGGTCTAAGAGATGCCTTTTCTGCTTTAAAGTAAATGGAGATTTGCCCTGGCTGGTTTGGCTCAGTGGATAGAGCATCGGCCTGCAGAATGAGGGTCCCAGGTTCGATTCCGGTCAAGGGCATGCACCTTGGTTGTGGGCACATTCCCAGTAGGGGGCGTGCAGGAGGCAGCTGATCGATGTTTCTAACTCTCTATCCCTCTCCCTTCCTCTCTGTAAAAAAATCAATAAAATATATATATATTTTAAAAAGTAAATGGAGATTTACTTATAAGACTGGTATATCCTATATAATAAAGAGGTAATATGCAAATTAACCCTCACACCATCACAAGATGGCTGCACCCACAGCGGAGATGGGGTTCCCGTAACAAGCGATCAGCAGGGACCTGAGGCTGCATGGTGCCGGGCCGGGGGACCTGAGGCTTGACGGGGGATCTCAAGGCACGCCCCCCGCCCCGGGCTGGGGGACCTCAGGCTGTGTGCCCCACGCCCCGGTGCCAGGCTGAGGGGACCTCTGGCCGTGCCCTTCACCCTGGGCCAGGGGACCTGAGGGTGCACCCCCCACCTGGTGGGTCTTGACAGGGGTGGGACTGGCCGGGTCTGGGTCTTGCGCAATTTCAAGGCGTGCGCGGGTGGGCGGGGACTTGACTCTGGGTCCCACGGCACACCCCAGACTCTGACAGGAGGAAGATTTTCATATACATTTTACTAATTTTCTTTCCTCTCTGACACTTCTATTATAGAGAAAGGGCAAATAGCAATATTAAAATATTTCCTCTAATTAATTCCCTTTTAATGTGCATGAATTTCATGCACTGGGCCACTAGTATGTTCATAAATGGAAAAAAGAAAGCAATCAGACCTTAAATTAGCAAAACTAAAATAAAACCTATTTGGTCATTTTCCAAAGAGAACATATTTGAAAGAGAAGTATTTGAGGGATTCCTCTCTTATTTTTATTTCAACACTGAGGCACCCAATAAATGGAGCCATGGGTGAAATTCTTATAAAAATGTTCTCCCTACGGCCCATAGGAACTCCATGGTTAGTAATGCCATCCAAACAAAATATTTTAGAGCTATTGTTAGATTTTTCCAACACAGGTGATCCAAGGAACACACAGTTTGGTACAATGGTTGTCACTCACCTGATTAAGTCGATCCTGCAAGATAGTGGCTATCTGACTTCTGGTATAAGGTGGGAAGTTCAAAAGCCGTGGCCTACATTTTTCTCTAGCTTGAAGCCTTGGCAGAATTCTGTCTGTGAGATCCAAGGTATTAGCAATGCCTGTGGAGGAGATAAATAACACTAACCATCAAATCATCCTACAAGGAAAAATAAGCCATCTGAAAGCTGAATAAAATTTCTAGTTATAATCCAGCGTTCCAATTGTTGCTTCCCACTTGCTGCCCCCTTGTCCCCACCCAATACTCATTAGGTAAGATGTATATAGTCAGCACAGAATGCACTTTTCAAGTTAGGATTGTTCACCGATAAGCAGAATCAGATACTCCAAAAATCAACACTGCACGTCTCTGAAATGTAGTATTATGTCATTTCTATTCAGACTTAACAAAACTGACTTTCCTTAGATGAAAATTACTATTATTTTAGAGTAATGTTCTTATTTTGATAAGAAAGCTGGTTTAAAATAAAATAATAGGTGATAAATAAACTAAAGAGATTAAAAAAGAATTCTTAAGAATCACCATGTAACAGTAACAACTGAGCACTAACCAATCAGCACCAATCGAGAATTGCTTAGCCACGGCCATTCAAACAGTGTGTACAACACATCCTGGCCTTTGCTGTCCAGCTGATCCATCTCGTCCAACACCAACACACTACACAGAAAGAGAAACAATTAGTACCCGTGTCCACTTTCCTAACTCGCCAATCTGTTTGGTCTGGGCTGGCTCTAGGTCACATTCCTACAGCAGAGATCAGTTTGAAGATCATAATTTGTCCTGTCTCCAGTCACTGTTACAAATGATCCCACCTCCACCATCATGAAAATGTACCATTATAGGTTTTTCAAGCACTTAGTTTAAAAACATTTTTCCAATTTAAAATTAGGTGTCATTTTCCTTTCTTCTTTCCCTTTAAGCTTATGTAACTACCATTCATAGAGCAAATATAGGGCAACTAGAGGCCCGGTACACAGGTGGGGTCCCTTGGCCGGGCCTGTGCGGATTGGGTCGAAACTGGCTCTCCGACATCCCCCGAGGGGTCCCAGATTGCAAGAGGGTGTAGGCCAGGCCAAGGGACCCCACAGGTGCATGATCGGGGCCAGGGAGGGCTCTAGGGCATGTCCGGCTCGTCTCACCCAGTCCTTATTGGCCGGATCCCAGCAGCAAGCTAACCTACCAGTCAGAGCGTGTCATAGTGACTGGTCGAACAAACGGTTGGATACTTAGCATATTAGGCTTTTATTATATAGGATATCTTTTTATGAACAAACCGATAAATTCAATTCAAGAGATTAGCATGTGAGTTTGTGGGTGAGACCTTGCAGATTTAGAGAGCAACACGCAGCAGAGCAATACTTACACCATGGGGCCCTTCTCTGCAGTAAAATGGTTTTCCAGTTTCTTCATCATGTCCTTCCCAGCTGGCCTGGATACTCCTTCCTGACAAATTTCCTGAGCAATAGCTGGGAATACAGCCTGGGCCCTCCTCAAGGACATGCAATTCAGCATGATAGTTTTAAAACCTTTCAGCTCCTTCTAGAAAAATGCAAACATAGGAGTAATTTTAGCCTTGGATAAAGACTTGATGGAACCTGACGTGTCTGAGGCGTTAACAGCGTACGAAAGAATAAGCTCTGCTTTCATTTGGAAAGATTTAGACAATGAAACTGAAAATGTCATTTTTTTGGGAAAATTTCACGTAAGACTTCTACTTTTTCTTAACCTTTCATAACTAAGTGCCATTTTAGCAAGAGCATCATAATTCAGACTCTCAAAGTACCTTGAGGTCTTGCAGAATTCGGCTTAAGCAGGCAGTTTTTCCAGTTCCAGGAGCACCAGAAAGATAAAGACTTCCAGCTTTTTTCCCACAGATGTGCTCCCTCAGGAAATTCCTGATGACATCCATCTCCTTTTCCCTGGCAGGCAGCCGATCGGGGACAGCTGTATTCAGGACCAGCTTTGCTTGCTGGTAGCAAGTGCCTGTGCCAGACATGAAAGGACAATTAGATACAACAGAGGCGACGGAGAAGACCCGATGGGTTTCATCTGGGTTTCCCAGCCTTGTTTAAAGGCTGCACGAATAGCTGCTGTGAAAGAACGAACCTTCTTGCTTAAACAGCTTCAGACACGCAGATTCCTTCTCCGGTGGACGTCTCTGCTCAGAATGTGTTGTGATGTCTTGACCTTTGCGAACAGAGGAACATATTTTGTTTTGGTGAACTCTGGCTTGTCTTCTTTTGCCTGGAGACTTAACTGTCAGCTGATTGTCAAATACCAGTTTGCGTCCCCTAGGTGTGTGTGAGTGAGGGGGACCATTCTCTTTCTTGCCCAGCTTTGGTGGAGAACAGGGTGATATACGGGGAGTATTGCATTGGTTGTCATCACCTGAAACACATTAAAATCAAAGCATGGTCATTCGTGGCAGTGATTAGTAAAGGACTTGCAAAGATCCCTGCCTCCCCCAGAAAGAGGTGAACTTCTACCTCAGCCAAAGCCACCAAAATAAAACGCCTCTCATTTTAGAAGCAAATACTGGCCACCAGATGGCGACACTGAGTCTTACTATTGTAGGGTAGAAACCAAATGGGTTTTAGTGGGATGGTTCTAAAACAGGGTTTCTCAACTTCAGCACCACTAATATATAAGGCCAAATAATCCTTGGGTGTGTCCCCTGTTCACTGTAGAATATTTAGCAGCATCCCTGGTCTTTATTCATTATGCCAGTAGCACACCCCAGTTTCAACAACCAAAAATGTCTCCAGATACTACTATCCAATCACCCCTCATTAAAAACAAACTCTCTAAAACAAGAAAGGATTACCAACTACCTTTCTAAAACAAAAGCATCACCCGTGTGTCTTAATTTCACCACCATTAAGGCAAGTTTCAAAAATACTATGCAGTACAGTTAACGGCAGGGTCACTTTTTTAAAAAGTTTATTTCTTTTATTGTTGACAGTATTACAGATGTCCCCAATTTTCCCCCCACCCTGCCCCCACCCCACCCCCCCACCCCACCCCACAAGCCCTCACCCCACCACTGTCTGGGTCCATGGACTATACATGCAAGGTCATTTAAAATACCGACAGAACTACATTCAATGAAGACACTGACGATCAGGCCTATTAAATACTTCGGAAAGTGATCTTAACTCTGAAATTCAGTGAGAACGTAGCAACCGTCCTGAAAAAAACCCCAAAGTAAACGAGTGGTCTTCACAGAACTTCCCTGCTTCAAAGGACGAGGCATTCTTATTACTGAGTCAGGAGAGGCCACAGAGGGCGCACAGAGGGTCGCTTACCCAGACGTTTCCTGGGGCTGAGAGGCAGACCTTTTGCACACGGAGTAAGGGGTACGGCCTGGACCTTGGTCAGCTCTACTTTGGTGTCACTCGAGTCTTTAGCTTTGTCCAATGTCCGAGCCGGCTTCTTTTTTGGAAAGCCGATGGTAGCCTGTGACTGGGATCGGGTTTGAGGCATGATGGCAACACACTGGGCCCGGAAAAGAGAACAGGAAAGGAAGCCAGTCAACATGTAAAACTGAAGGGAAAATACCTCACATGGAATTCATACCGATGGCCAGCCCTTATTTCATACGTAAATGATAACAATATTTGAGCATCCAGTTCTGCTTCCCATCCAAATCTATGCAATAATAGCAAAAACTTGTCCACCAACTATGTGTACGAAGCTGTTAAGAACAGTTTGGGTATCGCCTCATCAAAGTTTCACAAATATAACTACCTTAGGGGTAGGTACTATTATTAAAATGACCCTGAAGACGAGAAAACTGAGAGCACAGAGGCCCGAAGTCACAGCGAACCGGGCACTCTGGCTCCCAGTGCTTACCCGGTGGAGCGATGCAAGAGGTTTATCCTGATTGATCTCGATCGCACTTCTAATCCCCTCACCCCAGCCCACCACCTTCCAGACTTACAGTCTCGCCCTACCCCACCCCCAGACCCCACTCAGCACCCAGTCTCCACCCGGCACATCTCCCTCCTACCTCATCTACGCACAACTGCCAGACTGCTCGGACAGCGCCTATCCCCGACCTATCTCCCGCGATCTGGGCTCCGCTCCGCTCCCTGCACCCTCGGGCCTTGTCACTCAACACCCCTAGTTCCCTGCCCCCAGGCCTCCCGGAGCAATCCTCTCCTCTCCACCCCGCAGGGATGCGTCACCTCAATGCCGGATCCTTCTCTCCTCTCTCGCACAAGGCTCCAGGGATTCTTCACAAGCTCCTGAACAAACCGGCGGCAGCGAAGTCCAGACACATTCGCGCCAAATGTGCACAGCCGTAGCTTTCCGGCCTCCCGCCAAAGTCCAGACAGGTTTCTAATTGGCTGTCGCCTGAATGCCGCGCGCCTAGGCCAACGCCCACCCTCCCCACGCGTCCAATGCACAACCAATGAGAGAGTCCCAGGTCTCGGAGCCCTCTTAAGGCCACGCCTACTGAGCAGAGTGTACCCATCTACATCCGGGACCTCGGCCGGAAAGACGTGAAGGGAGCGACACTGGGTAAGGCGAACTGGTCACGCCGCAAAGCTCGGCGGGAGGTGTAGTCTTTGCCGCACGCCACTCTTTTTCTATGCCTTTCTCTCGATGGGAAGTACAAAGATGTGGTTGCTCCTTCTCAGGGCTGCACTTAACCCATTTTCGTTATCCTAATGGGCTACATTTTTAGAGAGCTACTATATAATACCTATCATTTTGGGGACGGTTCTGGGTGTCAGGTCTGATGCTAGGAGCTTTACTCAACCCTGCAAGGCACAAAACAAATGTGCATAGGGTTAATTAGGGGTCACAGCATCTTGTTGAAGGCTCTAGGATCCAGATTTCCTGACACCCAAACCAATTTTTTTGTAAAGTTCTACGCATGCAAATATACTACCCCTCATTATAATATCCCCCTGATTTGTATTTCAAAGGTGAGAAATAAAGCCAGGCCTTTGCTTTTATTTTGTTAAAGGTAAGAATATATTGTGTACCTTCTTATCATTAATCCCATTAATCAACAGGGAGTGGAGAGAATTATGACCCCTTCATTTAAAAAAAAAATTTTATAGCTAAACACTAGGGTTTCAGGGCCAGAGAAGACGACTATAGAAGAGGCAAGCTGAGCTTTTAATGAAAAATATAAATTAGAGCAGCAATTTATAGGCCAGCTTCCAAAGCTAATAACATAGCTAAGCCCCAGATTCTGTTAAAGGCCAAAACCCAATTCTAGGTGATGGTAAGCATTTATCTTTCATCCTTCAATATCAAATAAAATAGAGCAATAAAGCCGAGAAACAGGAAAGCAATATTACAATCGTCAGTTAATTGTAGTTAGTTCATATAGTAGATAAGAGCCAATACCAAGTGCTTAAGTGTATGCCAAGGACTGAGTTCAAGCATTTTACCTATGTCACCTTACTAATTCTCACAAGCACCCCATGAAGTTGGCATTATTTCCATTTTACAAATGAGGAAAGGGAAATAGAAGGGGTTGAGTAAATTTTACCCAGGGCACACATTACTAAGTGGAAGAGCTGGAATTTGAACTGGGAAAGTCTGACAGGAAATCAAACTCTCAACCACTTAAACATGGGGGAGGATTAGACCGATGCAGGTTCTACAGTGGCCTAAATAGGGAGAGATGGTTAAGGAGCACGTTTTGGGAAGGCTTTCCAGGAGCCGAAACTGTAAGAGTGAAGAGATTAGGCAGCCATGACTGTAAAGTGTTATACTAAAATGGAGGCTTTTAAAAATATATATTTTTTATTGGTTTCAGAGAGGAAGCAACAGCACGAGATAGAAACATCAATGCTGAGAGAATCACTGATCAGCTGCCTCCTGCACGCCCCCTACTGGGGGCCGAGCCTGCAACCCAGGCATGTGCTCTTGATGGGAATCGAACCTGGGACCCTTCAGTCAGCAGGCTGAGGCTCTATCCACCAAACCAAACCATTAAGGGCCTAAAATGGAGACTTTTTGCCCAACTGGCATAACTCAGTGATTGAGCATGGACCTATGAACCAGGAGATCACGGTTCGATTCCTGGTCAGGGCACAGGCCTGAGTTGCTGGCTCGATCCCCAGTGTGGGGCGTGCAGGAGGCAGCCAATCAAAGATTCTCTCATCATTGATGTTTTTTTCTCTCTCCCTCTCCCTTTCTCTCTGAAATTAATAAAAATATATTTAAAATGAAATAAAATAAAATGGAGGCTTTTGACCAGATGATATTTTTGATATCTTAATAGGGCAATAGAACCTAAAAAGCAACCTTCACTGCTCATATTTATTTTTATAACTGGGCACCTGAAAATTGTCCTTAGTAACTTGAAATGGTAACATGTGCCCAGCCAGCCTTAAGGGATAGTGAACAACCTCCCTCCGTTACATGGGAGAGGGAGCAGAGGAAGCTGTAAGTACTTAGCATACATAGTGGAGCCTTGAAAACCTCAGGAAGGATAGCACTGGTCTATAAAAAAGCTTGCAGGAGTGAATGACCACTGTAGCAGCAGGCCGAGAATCACAGGATGTCAGATTGAAAGGTCTCTAAAAGCTTACCGACTTGAGGCATTCCCTTTCCAATATTCCAGTAGCATGCTGCACACACCACCATGCGGTTTCTTGCTTCTGTGCCTCTGTCCTTGCTATTTCCTGTCTGGAATACTGCTCGCCATCTTCCTTCCCTGGCTAATTACCATGAAGCTTTTTAAAAATATATATATATATTTTATTGATTTCAGAGAGGAGGGGAGAGGTAGAGATAGAAACATCAATGATGAGAGAGTCATTGATTGGCTGCCTCCTGCACGCCCCACACTGGGGATCGGGCCCACAATCCAGGCATGTGCCCTGATCGGGAATCGAACTGTGACCTCCTGGTTCATAGGTCAACACTCAACCACTGAGCCACTCTGGCCGGGCCCATGAAGCGTTTTTAATAGCCTGCAGAGGTTTCTCTTGGTTGCTGTCCTGAAGTCTTCTACTAGTTTCTGAGCTCCCTGGAGGCAAAGGCCCTGTCCTCTTCATCTTCATATTACAGATGCCTGGCACAGAGTAAAGTATGCAATAAATGCTTGCTGAATGGAAAGGGCATGCCTGCCAAGTGAGGCATCACCTTTCTCATGAAGATTTTTTGTGGAAAGATACCATATAGTCCTTTAAATCTCACACACCTAAACCTAGAAGTGGAGAATAATCCAATTATATGTAAAATACAATCCAGACTGGGCTCCAGTGATGTCAAAGGTGAAGTATTTCCCCCTCCAGTTATCCTCTAGGGTAGTCAGGATCCTGAGGTTGACATTTTAGTTCTCTTACCTCTGCAGAGTAATAGGAAGTCAGAGACAAGCAGCTTTCTGTACAGTGAGCCACACAGCTTGTGGCTGGGTTGGGGCAGGAAATACTTAAGAGGCACATTCACAGTGAGCAGCGGTGTCCCAGTAGTCATTAGACTGGGCAAACTACTGCCCTTATCAACTAATTCATACACAGTATCATGAGGGAAGGAATCAGATCACACTGGAAGGACCTGTCCGGCATCCTGTTGTACAAGTACATATACACATACACACACATACACACACATTAGCAGTACCATCCCAATAGGATGGAGAAAGCTTATAGCATTAGGAAGTTGAGGGTCATTTAGGCAAGCTCCATTTGAGGGCAACTGAAAGTTACAAGAGTAACAAATCAAAATAGGTAGTTTATTAATCATATTAATAACGATGGGTCAAATAATCAGGAATTAGACCAATTTGGCAAGTATGGATGAAAATTAAAGGAGCCTCATCGATTTTGATATCTAAAGTATGTGAGAGTGATTCATATACACACCCATTCTGAAATCAGTATGGGAAACAATTGCAAGACCTTTGCTCATGATGAGAGTGCAAGTTAAGCTCAATAATCCAGTGGTGATTATGTCAGCTGACCATAGTAAGCAGAGAATGTCTGGTTTAATTTTTACACCTGAAGTCAAAGTTCAAGAAAGCCTGCTAAGATTTCAACTTAAACAGTTGTGAAGAAAAACAGCCAACACCCACATAAAAACAGACACACACACACAATCTACAGGCTCGGCCCCCACCTTTGCTTCCACGCCTCAGTGTGAGAATCTGGCGTGCAACACAGGCAGAAAGAATCACAAGGGATACAAAGAAAGGACACAAGGCCAGGAGGCGTCCTGGGTTTCCTGAAATCATAAGCAAAAGGGAGTTAGGTGGCAAATATAAATAATGGCCAACTCTATCAGAACCACCCAGTCAGTATGGCTACCCAGACTGTGCTTTCCAAAACATAACAGGAGGGGAGGACAGAAAACCCTTAAGGAGCTGCAGATGCTTCTGCCCAAGTCAGTGTACCTACTTCCGGAGAGGACCTGGGGTCAACGACCACACAATCTGGAACATGAGGTCACAGGTCTCCTCCCCTCTCTATGCCACCACAGGAGGCGGGATTCCAGACAAGAGTACACAGTTCTCAGTTGTTGTTGTTTTGTAAGCAACATTTAATTAAACTGCACGGCATCCAGGAGAAACAAATGTACCAAAGAATCCAACCTGAGACCAGATTATACATTTTAGAGGGGGTTGGAAAAAAATCAATGCTAATTGGGAGAGGGAGCACTGTAATCAGAATACAACTCCAAAATAAATCATACAATAAATTATTTTTTAAAAAGAAAACTGACACACATATACACACTCACACTCTTCACACATGCATTCTAGTCTTTTATTCAGTGTTGACTGACTTCCATGCTGGTAGTGTTGGGAAATGACGAAAGATAGATGTGAGAAAAGTAGGCATGGCCCCTCTGCCATCAGTAAAATGAGATTTAAGACATGTAGGGAACCCACTGATGTTAGAAACAAGAGTAGAAAGAAGGAAACAGCAGTTATCAAGGAAGATTTTAATTGCTTCAAAGAGGGAGAGAGGAAGAAAGCACAGAAATCTAACACAAGTAAAGGCACAATGAACGTGGAGTCGAATGGAACCAAACCCTTCCTTCAGTTAAAGTTATTATTTTCTTTTTTTGTATGTTTTGAAGGTGGTTGTAGTTTAGTTTCATTTTGATGAGTCTTGAAGGCAGAGTTGTAATGCCTTCCACTCCCTAAGTTTAGGGTGGCCCAGAAAGCTACCCTAACTACATAGCCAGGGACTGAGATTTAATAGGGAAAGAAACTACAACTGGAATGTGAAGAATTTGATCTGTGGTTGATTGTAGGTTGGGTTTCCAGAAGGACAGACAGCTCAGTGTAGTGCCATCAAAGGGCCTCAGATGCCCTATACTCCACCCCCAGAGCTTTGCAGCAGACCCTGGAGTCACCCTTCTCCCCCACTCCATAAGCACTCAGCCTACAGATTATTTCAAGTGACCAGGAGAATTAAAACACACCGCAACCTGAGTTGCTCTGTAGCAAGTCTATTTACAATTTTCCTCACCTCTCCCTGGAGGTAAATCTGGGTTTCAAGTTGGGAAACTGTGGGGTGAGGGGGTGCCCCCAGTGCAATGGCCAGTGGCTAGTCTCTGCCTTTGCCAGCTGGGAGGCCTGGGATGAATTTCTGGAGACAGCAGCTTCACATCCACTGGGTGGGGTAGCCCTCGACCCTCTCTCTGTGCACCCAGGCTGGGAAAATAATAGGGCTCTGTTGCTGGAGGAAATCCCCATGACAGAGAAAACCACACCTGGAATATCGAAATGCTTTGATCCAGGTTTGGTGACCAGAGAAGAGGGGGGAAGGAGGGCATCTAAGCTCATTTAAAAACCTGGAGGCCACTGCCCTACTTCCCAGAAAGGGCGGTAAGAAACAACTATAGTATTAAGTTTTCCCCACTAGAGAAAAACATCATGAAGCCAAACCCACACAAGGGCTTTTAACACAGTTTCCTGCTTAGTTGGGCAATGTCTCCTCCTTCTGGGAGGGGAGAAGGGGGTTAATGGGACTGGGCAATAGCCTCAACATGAGACCAGCCATCTCCCTCGGAAGAGACGACATTCCCATAAGCAGATAAAAAGCCATTTAAAAGGTGAGCAGTTGTAGTGCTTTTGCAGCCAGCCCACCTTCAATCTATATTACAAGCTTTTTACAACATACAAAATAGATCAATAACTATGAGGATCACATTCCCATTCTTCAATAGTAAATATACATGATAAATCTGTTATTAACAGAGGGACCAAATATGGATAAGGCAAAAGACATTTAAATAAGTACTGTGTCACCAACATGCGCTGAAGAAAATGCATCCAACTAGATCTAGACTGAGGCCTTTTCCCATGAGGCCAAGAAAATGAAAATACACCAATACCCACGTGACACAGTCCAAATGCTGGGGAATCTGAGCAGCAGGTCAAGGGGAGGAAGATATCAGCCCCAATGAAAAGCTGTGGTTTGGCTTTTACTTGTGATACTGATTTTGATGTTCTATGTTTGAGGAAAGGGGAAAAAAATACATTTCTATAACATTATACAAAAGGCATCAACTCCCATTTCAAAAATAAATGGGAAGACTTCACAGTCCAAGTTGAGTACTGATCAGCATCTACCCTGGAACTCTGCTGCAGTAACCACTCTTGTTCTCCCTCCATTAGTGTCCCCTCTCTCAGCTCTATTCACTTCAGGATGCCAGGGACATTACTGGGAGGTAACTACTAACAGGTTTGAAAATAATGATAATGATTAGAGAAGTGAGATGACAGACCTAATCACTGTTTGTCAATATGGTCCAGGAGATGATCAAGGATAGCAGAACCCATACAAATAACCCAAGTTGAGCCCTCTCTCTTCTGGCACTGGGAAGACTTGGGTTTCATCCGGCACCACGCACAGATCCTCAGTCTATGATCCAATAGGCTGGAAAGGTCCCTAAAATAGTTCAAGCCTGTGATGTAATTTTTTAACAGACTTTCCCCAACCATTCCAAAAAATCACCTTGGCCTCCTTGCTCTTACTTCAAGCTTTGAGTAGCCTCTGCACTTGGCAGCAGCAAACCAAACACCTGTGTGTGGAGCCCAGGAGCCCTATTCTGCTGTTCTGTAACTAGGACCTGGAAGACGAAGAAACAACATATTGCTGGCTGCCAAAGAAGGTAACTGGGCTGAGAGTCATCTCACCAAAGTCTTTGTGCTTCTTGGCACAGAGGAATCTTTGACTCATGAGCCTCCTCACTGTTCTCTACTCTGCTGTTCACCCCTGCCGTCTTGGAAAGGCAAGGATGGAGAGAAAAGAAGAGGAAGCTCCTTTTCAGTCAGTGGGCTGTGAACTCTACAACAAGCTTCACCTTCCCTTCTTTGTCACCATGGCGTACCCATCAAGGGGTGTAGTTTCTGGACAGGACTGAGTGGATCCCTGTCCTTCAGGGCCAGCCAGAAAAGACCGAGGTGGACGCAAGGTCTTACATAAGACCAAGACCCCAGCCCTATCTTCCTATCTCCCACCAGAAGTTTTTGGAGTTTGTGAACGTGGAATGAACAAAAGTGACTTTCCTCTTGAGCGCCTGGGTGGTGGTGGGAGGAAACATCATCCCTCAGCCTCAGCACCCTGAGGAAATGGAGATGGGGGGGAGGAGGGGGAAAGAGAGTCCCAGAGGACTCAAATGGCTCCAGGTCCCTTTGCTGCAGAGAAACTGACTAACACTAAAAGGCTCGCCAGTTTATTTACCCTCCCTTTTTATTAGATGTTTAGTTCAACTGATTAGTATTTAGTGTTTATATCCAACTTATCTCTGGAGTGAGGGTATGGGGTAGGGTAAGAGCAAAACCAAAATACCCCCGAAAATAAAGCAGACCCATTCCCTTGTCCTTTCTCAAACTTGACCTTTAAAACAGATCACTTCTCTGCAAACTCCTTTCTTGTTTCACTAAAAATGTCCCCAACCCCCAAGTCCTGGCCATGTCAGCCTCCTAAATGATAAAATATACCCGCCAAGCTTCCCCCAAAGTGGGTAGGAGGAGGTAGGAGTACCATTCTCCGCCCTGCCCCAACAATGAGTTAATTCATCACAACAAGGCACCTTTCCCCACGAGGAAAGCAGGCGACATGAAGCTGTTTCCTCATCTGGCTAGCAGGGATTGCTAGAGGGAGGGATGGACGCAGGGTTTGAGACCCTACTGTCAATACAGAGTCCAATCACCAAGTCCAGAAGACGAGATGCATAGATGGAGGCGAGCTGGGCGGACGCTTGGAGTCTAGAGGTTGGTTGCACTGGAGAAACACGTGAGGAGTTCTCATGCAGGTTTCGGGGGAATGGGAGGGACCATCTGAGAGGAGGAGAGGGTCCAGCCTTTTCCTGAGGAACAGGACCCGCCCAGGCTTCACCTGAGAATGGGTGGCAGAGGTGGGGCTCCACGGGCAGCTGGAAAACATTAACAATAAAAACCACGTACACAAGACTACCCACCAGATCTTGAATAACCCAAACATTCCTAAAATGAGAGACAGGCTCTCTAAGCTAACCTTTAACACTGAGGGATTAGGTTTCGTTTTTGTTTTTAAAGAAAATGGAGATGAGGAGAAACAAATTTTAAGAAAATTTCTAAGAAAAGCACACTGATTCTATTTTTTATGCAATTATGAAAAAACTTTCATGACTACTCGTCTCACCTCGGTTTGTTTTGCTGGGATATACTCTCTGAAAGTGTTTATATTCTTCTGGAGCAGGAAAGTCTTCTACTGGATGGAAAGAATACTTTGACTCAAAATCATCTACAAAAGAAACAGAATATTAATTCATTTCACCCTTCTGACCCTTCTTTGTGCCACTTCTGACCCTCTGTACCACTTCTGACCCTCCCCTTTTTGGTCTCCATTCATTCTGATGTACGTGAGGGCCTGCCTTGCCCACTAAACCAAGGTTTCTAAGGACAGCAATAGCATCGCTCTATGTGCCTTGTATGCCCAGATGTGCTCAAAGGCTCTCTACATTAAGGGATTAGTCTTTGGCCTGGTTGTTTTTGTTTGTTTGTTTTGTTAATCCTCACTCGAGGATATTTTTCCATTTATTTTTAGAGAGAGTGGGAGAGGGAAAGATAGAACCATCGATGTGAGAGAAACACGTTGATTGGTTGTCTCCAGCCGGGCCCAGCCGGGGAGGAGCCTGTAATCGAGGTATGTGCCCTTGACTGGAATCGAACCCGGGACCCTTCAGTCCCCAGGTCGATGATCCATCCACTGACCCAAACCGGCTAGGGCTTGACCTGGTTTTTAAAAGTATTTCCACCAAAAATCAGGCATGTAACAAGAAAGGAGCACAGCTGTTTGAATGGGAGGAGAAAAAAATATAATTCTTTAACACAGCTACCTTAGAGACTATCACCATGGGATACCAACTGAACTGAATCTACGAATTGGTAGAAATTAACCTAAAATGGGAATATTTGTCACCAACGAGTGAGAGTTCTGACCAGATAATTCCCTTTTGGCCCAGGTTACCCTCATATAATTCTGCAACACAGTTGGGATAGCCATCTCACGGCCCCCGGGCCCACTTTCCATGGCCCCTCTATAAGAAGGCTCAAATGCTCTATGGGTGTGGCTTGATGACATTCCAAAGGACTTGAAGCAAAAATGCTGGTCTAGTCAGAATACACTAGAGAGCAAGGGTAGACAAGAGTGTTAGGTCTGAAAGGGATTGTACAGATCTTCCCAGGAGTCTAATGATACCTTTGGATAACCCATGAACACAGACAATAGGGTGGTGAAGGCGAGGGGCGGGCTAGAAGGGATCAATGGGGGTTAAGGGGGACATATTGAATACTTTCAACAATAAAGATTTTAAGAATAAATAACTAAAGAAGTTAAGGAGAAGAAATACGAGTTAGAGAGGTAGGTTAAAAAAATTATCTTAGGTGGGGCCTAAGATTCATTGATAACCTTGGAAAAGTTCATCTGACACACTCCTGATTTAGTCAACCTCCTCATTTCACAGATAAGGGAAGTGAGGCCCAGAGACGTGAAGCAACTTCCTTAAAGTAACACAGCTAGTTAGTGGCTTTGGATTACTAGGTAAATATTTTCTACATAGTGGGATGTTTTTTGTGTGGCAGTTTTATAACTTTCTTCAACAATCAGCAGTTAGTTCTCATGCACATTAACTGTAGATTTTTAAAAGTGGTATGTAGGTAACCAACATACAGAGACTGCTTGGTGAATCTTCATCCTCACTATGGTATGGGACATTCCTTATTCCTTTGGCCCAGACAGCTTTGTTGAGTCTGGTGTCACTGTGTACATCCGGAGTTCCCATCTCCTTCATGGCAAATTTTTGCATCTCTTCGAGTGCTTCTTGAAACTCACTTCATGGATGTGCTTGTGAATGCTGATGGTCACTAACTCTCTGATGGCAGAGGGGCCCTCTTCTTGCCACCCTTCTTTGTGGGAGCCATTATGCCAGGCCCAAGTTGGAAAGAAAGTTTATTTTGTTTTTAAAGGGCCAGAAAGGAGCTCTCCTTCCTAGGGGAATACTCACTTCCTGTCTGAGTAATCCTGAAGAAGATGAAGTCTCTGACTTAAAGGTAACCACAGCTAATGATCCTTAGGGAGCAAGAGAATGGCTTTAGAGTTAGCATGACACCTGCTGATTTTACTTCAATCTATCCCAAAGCAACCCATGCTTAGAATTTACAAAAGGGAAGGAACATCAATGGATAGGGATTAGAAGTCAGATGTAAAGTCAGGAGAGGAACTGCTGTGAACAACAGATATAAGTGACCATTCCCATTCTACTGGAATTAGTAAGTCACCACAGGAACTATGAGACTACAACAGCTAGCTACTCACCCAAGAAAGATCGAACAGTGGTAATAGAATCTCTGTGGCCATTCCTCAAGGGTGGAGGAGGAGGAGGTGGTGGCCCAGCTGGCGTCCTTGAGGGCGGAGGTGGGGGCTTTCCTCGGCTCAGAGGTTCTGACCCGTGTCGGTATGGTGGTGGGGGAGGGGGAGCATCCCTGGCACCATTTCGGATCATGGGTGGCGGGGGTGGAGGAGCTGCAATTAAAATCCAATGCAGTTAGGTTTGGCTGTAGAGGCTGTGTGAGCCTCTGAGCACCATGTTAAATATCATATTCACCTTCCTCCCATCCCTGCTCTACCAAAGTTCAGAATAAATGTGTGACTCTTTTTCATTTCCCATGACAAGTCAGTTAAGAACTCTCTGTATTCTTGATTTTTGTCCTGCTTTTCCATGTCTTCCTCCACAATTCTAATTCAGGACTGTCTCATACTTAGTCTGTTCTACTACAAAAAGCCTCCCAAATGTTCTTTTTGCTTCTAATCTTTTATACCAATCCACTGTGTGCACCATCAACTCACTCATCTCCCCAACTTGGCTCAAACTTTTTCAAGAGCTTTGCAGTTCCTACATCATAAAGTTTCAATCCGATTGGGTTTCCCCCAATTATCCTCCTTTTTTATACAGTAACCCTTTACCTCAGTGAGTCTGATCTCACCTGGTACTCTTCCTTTTTTTTTTATTGGTTAATCCTCATCCGAGGATGTTTTTTTCATTGCTTTTCAGAGTGGAAGGGAGTGAGGCAGAGAGAGAGAAAGTGAAACACTGATGTGAGAGAGACACATCCACTGGTTGCCTCCCTCCTGCAGGCACTCGGACACAGGTATGTGCCCCTGACCTGGAATCAAACCCACAACCTTGTGGTATGCGGGCCAATGCTCTAACCATTGAGCAATGCCAGCCAGTTCTCCTCTTCCTTTCTTGATTCCTAAGCTGGGTTAGGTACCCCTCATCTGCACTCCCACCTCTGTATCTCAACCATTCTACTATATTGTACTATACTTATTCATTAGATGTGCCACCTCCTGATATACTGTATGTTCATTAAAGTCAGAGCATTGTCCATTCATCTAAGTACCCAACCACAACCAAATGTACAGCAGATGGCAGGCATTCAATCAACCTTTGCTGAACACACCAAATTACCTATGCTTTGCTCTTGTGACTCCTCCACAACACTCGGGAATGCCATCCCTCTCCCCTTACTACCAAACCCTAGCTCTCCTTTAAGGTTCAACTCCAGTTTCATCTTCTCAAGGCTTTCCCAAAGCAATCTACTCTATTCCGAACTCCTCCTTCTTTGGTCTCCCAAAGCACTTATAGGGATGTCACTTTTTAAAAATATATATTTTTATTGATTTCAGAGAGGAAGGGAGAGGGAGAGAAAGATAGAAACATCAATGATGAAAGAGAATCATTGATCAGCTGCCTCCTGCACACACATACACCCTCCCCCCGCCACTGGGGATCGAGCCCACAACCCGGGCATGTGCCCTGACCTGGAAACAAACCATGACCTCCTGGTTCATAGGTCGATGCCCCCCAACTCCCTTAAGGGATTTCCATATTTTTATCTCCAAGTCCTCTCTCATTCCTGCATTTGTGAACTCATTCCAATTAGACTTTTACTTTCACCTTCCCTCCACCACTCCACTAATACCCAAAAAGATCCCATGTTGTTTGGAGTCCCCCAAAATGACTCCCATATTGTTGGGACCAATGTCATCTCGGGCTTCAACTTAACTGACCTAGCTGTAGCATTGGACACAACCCTAGAAGAGGTAGATGAGATTGTGTATTCTCTTTACAAAATAGCATGAAAGCACACAGTGAGGGAGACCAGGACAGCTGTCTGGGGCTTTCTCATATCCAGGAATTTTGGCTCACTCAGTCTTGGAATTTCTCCATCACTCTTTCTTCCTTTCCCTCCTTCCTTCCTCACTAGAGGATCTTTCGCAGCTTGCCCTGCTTGGCAGTCTTTATCTCTCTGACCTCTAATCTAGGAGGGCCCCCAGGCTTAGACCTCTTCTCTATACTCTCTCCCTGGGTGATCTCACTCAGTTGTTTTCAATATCGTTCAAATTTCTCTCTCTAGCCTAGACCTCTCCCCTGAACTTCTAAGTTGATAGCCAATCACCAATTATTTCCTCTTGAAAGTCTAACAGGCATCTCAAACTTGAGTTGTCCAAAACCGAGTATCTTCCTCCAAACCCGCTGTGGTCCTACCCACCTGCCCAGTTTCTTGCAATAGCTTCATAAGTGGCATCTTTTTGCCACCTTCTTCCTGCAGTCTGTTCTCAACATAAAAGCTGCTATTTTTATTTTTTTTAACGTATGTTTTTATTGACTTCAGAGTGAGGAAGGGAGAGGGAAGAGAGGGATAGAAATTCAATGATGAGAGAGAATAATTTATTGGCTGCCTTCTGCCCACTGGGGATCAAGCACAACCCGGGCATGTGCCCTGACCGGGAAACAAACCATGACTGCTCCTGGTTCACAGGTCAATGCTCAACCACTGAACCACACCAGCTTGACTAAGCTGTCCTTTTTAAAGGTAAATATATGCTACTTCTCTGTTCCAACCCCTCCAGTGGCTTCCAATATTAAACAAAGTAAAACCCTAAGTCTTTACAAAGTCTTACAATGTTCTCCCATGCAAATCTAGCTTTCTGATCCTATGTTCTGCCACTCTTCTCCTCACTCATTCTAGTCCTGTCTCAAGGTCTTTGCATTTGCTGTTCTCAGTGCCTGCTTAGCTTATTCCCATACTGTCTTCAGTCTTTACCAAATTGTTGCTTTATTAGTAAGGCCTTCCCTGACCCTAACCTCATCCCCACCCCTGCAATTGGAAATATCATCACCCTACCCCACCCGTTTATCCTATCCCCCTTCTCTGCTTTGTATTTCTCTAAAGCACCTACATACTATGTATTTACAGACTAATATATATATTTTAAAATAAATATATATATTTTTTAATATATTTTTATTGATTTCATAGATGAAGGGAGAGGGGGAGAGAGATAGAAACATCAATGATGAGAGAGAATCATTGATTGGCTGCCTCCTGCACACCCCCTCCTGGGGATGGAGCCCACAACCGGGCATATGCCCTTGACTGGAACTGAACCTGGGATCTTTCGGTCCACAGGATGACACTCTACCCATTGAGCCAAACCGGCTAGGGCTTAAATATATTTTACTAATTTATTTGACTATATCGTAGAACAGGATTTTTTTTTACATTTTCTATTTATTGCTGCTTCCCTAACAATAAAGTCTGACTCACAAAAAGGCATTCAATAAACCTGTTGAATGAGTAAGTGAATTCTTATCTTCAATCACTAAAGGAGAGCTCTGGGGGAAAGAGTGAAGAGAAAAGAGAAGCTCAACTCCCAGTGTGTTAGGAAAAAGAAAGGTGTTTGCAGGCACTTACCTGCTCCCCGACTGGGAGGCTCTCGGGCTGGGGGAGGTGGCCTATTACTCTGTAAAGAAGGAGAGACTGAAGTAGGTGGAGGAGGTGCTAGGCCTCTGACAGGCCCTGGTGTCTTCCTATGCAAAGAATTGTGTCTCTGTGGCAGCTCAGGGGCCGACTCATTAGTGGGACTAGAGGGTCCATTGGGGACCCCTGGAGGCTGACGGTAAGGCGGCGGAGGAGGAGCCAGAGACTGGCCACTTGGTCCCGTTCTGATATTCACAGGGGAAGGAGGTGGTTTGACAGGGGGTGGAGCAGGAGGTCCATCTCGACTAGGGTGAAGCCTTTGTCCGGGCGTGGGTGGCAAGGGTTTCTCTCTGTTGTAGGCTGGGGCTTTGTTGCTGTGCATAGGCAGAGGTGTAGGGGGTGCGTTGGCACGCCGCCCTGGTGGTGGCGGAGGAGGGGCAGAGGAGCTGTGCTTCATGCCCGTACTGCTGGTGGTGATAGGCCGAGAGAGGTCCGGTAATGAAGGTCTCTGCATCCGGGGCAGTTCTGGGAGTGAGGCTCGGCCGCTGTCTGTATCATCTTGAGGGCGCCCACTGGCTGTAGACACCGGAGGCCTTGGGGCAGCAGCTCGAGAACTGGGAACGTGCAGGGCTGGCTTACCAGCTAGGTTCTCTACAAACAGACCAGACAGCACGCTGGGTCAATAGAGCTAGAGATCTGTTGCTTAGTATCTCTAAGTCACCCAGCCTCATTTCCTTGCACAGCAGCAGGGGAAGTATTTGTATAGTACTGGGTTTTAATCTGGCCCATTAAAAAATATTGCTGATATAAGTTGAATACATTTTTATGTAATGCCTTTGCTTTAATATACTCTGTAACTCCACTTCTGCTCCCTTTCCTTCCTCCCACCTCTACCACATTCCTCAACCCCAGATGAACCACCTGGGACCAGAAGGAAATGAATGCACTTGGGAAATATTGTAAGAAAGTACTTATCAGATACCTGAAACGTCCTTAGCTCCCACAGGGCGGAGCTTCGGCACTCCTCCTTGGAAGAGACCTCCCTTGGGCTGCAGGGCACCTGCTCCGGAGCCATAACCACCACCGCTTCCTTTGGGTTCTGGAAAGCATACCATTAGAGCTGTCATTTCATATGCTCCAAGCTGGTGACCAAGTTAATCCTGAGGAGAAACTCCTCCTCTATTTGGGTTCTAATTTGCAAACAAACCAATCTTGCTTTTGCCTTTCCATTAAAAAAATAAAAGTGAAGCCTCTCTGCTCCACAGCTTCATGAAGGGACGCAAGTCTTTGCTCTGATGAAAGAAAAACGAAAGGAACAAGGAGCCAACCTTCCCTTATTTGGTTGGGCCGGAGGGATAACCTGGATAAAGACATGTTCAACAGAGTTCTTTGGGCTCTGCTCTCATAGTCTGGGATTATAAGGGGTCTAATGGCCAGGAACACAGGTGTGAACAAACTCTCCAGTGGCCTTTCAGAATGGACACTTGCAGCAATTATGAAATCATCATTGGCTTCAGCTGAGCGGTTTTTAGGCCTGTAACAAAGGGACCTGTCTCCTCAGAGAACAGCCAAGGATGTGCCCTAACAAGCATAAGCAGCACTAGTGAGAGTAGGAGATGGAAGTCTTACTGAGAATGCTTCCCAAAAGTCAAAAAGATGTTCCTAAGGGACGGGAAGACACTCAAGGGACATCCCAGGAAAAAACTCGCCCACTCAAGACCCAGCAAAAAAATGACAGCCCCGCCAAGTTTCCAAATCAGTCCTAGGCTTAGACTCACTCTCAATGACGGGAGCGCTCCGATCATTAATGTTGGTCACCTTCTTCAGCTTGGTCCCTTTGCAGATGTCCTGTAGGAGGGCGCCTCGACCCCGCTGCTCATCTCTACTCAGCTTGATCTGCTCTGTGTTTCCCTAGAGGAAGAGGAATAGATAAGAAGTTCACCATAAACAGTCCCCTTCATCACAAGCTTGGGATAATGCCTTAAGCCGAACTGAGGGTTCCATGTGACACCTATCTAACTTAATCAGATATATATGCCACACCTCACGCAATGGTAATGTACATTACCATTCTTGTTAGTCCTTTTGCTCCTATTGTACCTCTTATTCAGATGTCTCTGACTGGAGGCCTGCAACTAATACTTACTGAATACCTAATGCACTAGGCTTGTGTGTTAGATGCTTTAGATGTATCAGCATCATCAAGCAAACATCTACTGAACCCCTGCCAGGCTTTAGGTATTGTGCTAAGCACGTTACTTTCATTATCTCATTTAAATGTTGAAACAGGCTATGATGAACTACAACAGGAGCACAGGGAGAGGCAGCAAGATAAATGGCCCAGGTCTATATAAGAAATAACCAAAAGAATAGATTATTAAATACAAGATGTTAATAACAACTGGTAATTTTGGGGGGAAAAATAAAGTTAAATACATTCCTACCTCACAGCTTATTCTCAAACAATTCTAGCTGAATTATAATATTTAAGTGTAAAAACTACAGAAGTACTATATTAAAAAAATTGCTAAGGGAAGAACAGTCTAAACATGACAACTAAAACACAGGAAAAGAAAAGAAAAATAAATAAATAAATAATACAGGAAAAGATCAACAGATTTGTTTACTACAAATTACTTATTAGGAATATAAGCAAATAAACAGGTGATATACTGGAAGGAAAAATCATCTGTGACAAATGTAACATATGATAGACACAAAGATAGTGTCCTAAATCTATAGAGCATTAACATAAAAAGATGACTTAGGAATCAACAGGATAATAAACAAAGAATATGAACAACACTATGTAAAAGAAATCAAAGAACCCAGCTGGTATGGCTCCATGGTTGAGTGTCGACCTATGAACCAGGAGATCACAGCTCGATTCCCAGTCAGGGCACATGCCTGGGTTGCTGGCTCAATCCCCAGTGAGGAGCTTGCAAGAAGCAGCCGGTCAATGATCTCTCTCATCATTGATGTTTCTATCTCTCTCTCCCTCTCCCTTCCTCTCTGAAATCAATAAAAATATATTTAAAACAAAAGAAATAAAAAAGCCAGCAAAAATGAAAAAACAACAACAACCAACAACAATAAAAAAGTACAAGGTAAAACACATTATCATTATCTACCTATGACATTGGTGAAGGTTAAAATTGTAACTAAAAAGGATGCTAGCTTTGCCCTAGCCGGTTTGGCTCAGTGGATAGAATGTCAGCCTGAGGACTGAAGGATCCTGGGTTCGATTCTAGTCAAGGGCACATACCTTGGTTGCAGGTTCCCTGGCCCTGATTGAGGTGCATGCAGGAGGCAACCAAACAATGTGTCTCTCTCACAATGATGTTTCTCTCTGTCTCTCCCTCTCCTTTCCACTCTCTAAAAAAATCAATGGAAAAATATCCTTGGGTGAGGATTAACAAACAAACAAAAAAATGCTAGTTTTTTGAAGGCAGGAACCACAGTGAGCAATGATGTACAGTGCCTGGCACCTGGCAAATGTTCAAAAAATGTGTAGTATAACTAACTGCCCAATGGTGGTCATAAGGATTCAGGGAAACAGGCACTCTTTTGTACTACCTGCAGTTAGATAAATTGGTATGATCTTTCTAGAAAGTGGTTTGTGTGTTAAACACCTTTTAAAAGTCTAGCACAGGAATTCTACTTCTAGGAAATGACTTTAAGAAAACAATTGAGCCAAAACCGGTTTGGCTCAGTGGATAGAGCGTCAGCCTGCGGACTGAAAGGTCCCAGGTTCGATTTCGGTCAAGGGCATGTATCTTGGTTGCAGGCACATCCCCAGTAGGGGGCGTGCAAGAGGCAGCTGATCGATGTTTCTCTCTCATCGATGTTTCTAACTCTCTCTCTCTCTCTCCATTCCTCTCTGTAAAAAAATCAATAAAATATATTTTTTTAAAAAAGAAAACAATTGATTAAGTGCACAAACATGTTAATACTATAGCAAAAACACAGTTTATAATAGCACAAAACTGAAAATAATCTAGAAGTTAAACCAAAAAGAACTATGATAACCATACAATGGGATGCCAGATAAGCTCTTAAAGAAGTAAATATCTTTTCATGATAGTAAATGTTTACCACAATCAAGTACAAAACAGTATAAAACAATATATATAGGGTGATTCCAGTGTTCTCTTCTATATTAACCTAAGAACTTATCTCATAAGGTAGTTTTTAGAAATGACAATACTTTTCAAGAGCCTAGCAGTGTCTGGTGTATAATAAAAGCTCAATGGCCTTAGTTGGTTTTGCTCAGTGGATAGAGCGTAGGTCCTTGGACTAAAGGGTCGAGGGCACGTACCTTGGTTGTAGACTTGTTCTCAGATCCCCAGCCCTGGTCAGGGAGCTTATGGGAGGCAACCAGTTGATGTGTCTCTCTCACATCAATGTTTCTCTCTCTCTGTCTCTCCCCTCCCTACCACTCTAAAAGTCAATGGAAAAATATCTCAGGTGAGGATTAACAAAACAAAACAAAACAAAAAAGTTCAATGCATAGTAGCTAGATTTCATTTCACACACAGCAAATTTCTGGAAGGATACACACTGATACTAGCAAAAGTTAACTTCTGGTAAGAATTATTTATGTTTATCTGTATTTTCTAGTTTTCCCATAATCTCCTATATAATAAAAAGCTAGTATGCAAATAGACTGAATGGCGGAACAACCGAACAACCGGTCACTACGACGTGCACTGACCACCAGGGGGCGTGCGCAAAACATGGCGGGCATCAGCAGCAGATGACAGAGCATGGAACATGGCGGGCATCAGCAGCAGATGACAGAGCACGGAACATGGCGGGCATCAGCAGCGGTGGGATGGTAGAGCAGAATGGTGGGGGCGGGAGGAGAGGGGGCCAGACCAGGGGCGAGCCTCTGGTGGTTACTGAAAATTCTTTGCTCCCGTGTGCTGCAGTCCCACCGGGGTGCCGCTGCTGGCCCCGATCACTTGACGCCGTCAGTGGGTGCAAGCATCAGTGGGTGCAAGCGGTGGCTGCTGGCCCTGATCGCCCCTCAAGGCTTCTCCACCTCCCCCAGCTCCTGAAGGGCGATTGGGGCTGGCAGCCACTTCTCACACCTGCTGCCAGCACCAGCCCCACTCGCACCCGCAGCCGGCACTGGAGCTGCCACTCACACCCGCTGCGGGTACCCGGCTGCCACCCCGATCAGCCCTGAGGGCTTCTCCGCCTCTCCCTGCTCCACTGGTTTTAAACATCTCATTACTGACACTTAAGTCTTCTCGCTAATACATTCCATAAACTCCTTTCTTTCTTGATGGGGTGTTAGACTTGATGGATTTGGTTTTAAAATGAACTGATTTGGAGAAGATGAAATGGTAGCAAAGAATCATCCACCAGAAATTGCTACTCCTTTTCTCAAAGATGCCAAAGAAATGATGTACTGACCTTTAAGAACTAAGTTTTAGGAGGGAAACATCAGTTCCTACTCTGATGCCACCTGTCCAAATATCCACTTAGACTGACCCAGGACAAGAAAACAAGAAGCTATTATGGTCCTCAGAAGACTTCTCAAAAATCAGAACTAATTGATAAGACTTGACTTGTTTATTCTCCATCTTCCTGCACCACAAGTCTTTGAGAGTAAGGTATGGCTTATACCAGGAAGCCTTAAATATCCATTAAGGTTTTGAGATAGCTGAGTGGAAGGATTACCCACCTGATTAAAAGTGGGAGGTGGAGGAGGACCAGGAGGGGGTGGAGGGGGAGGAGGAATTGGCATCCTTGCCCAGCTCGCAGTTGACACTGCTCTCTCTCCGTTTTAATTTGCAGCTTTAGGTCACTCATATACCTGCAAATTAAATAAAAATTCATGAGAACTTTGCCATTACAGACACTGAGTACCAAGAGAACGAGGGGAATGGGCCTGACATCAGGGAAACTAAGCACCTCATTTACTAGTTCCACTGTGATATAGTCCAGGGCTTGGTCAACTTTTTCTATAAAAGGCCAGATAATAAATATTTTAGGTTTTGTAAGGCGCATACAGTCTCTGATGCCTATTATTCTTTTTGTTTTTAATATTTTTATAATAAATTTTATTTTTTTAGGTTCAAAGCAAAACTGAACAGAAAGTACAAACAGCACTCATATACCCCTGTACCCTCCCCCTGCCACCCAACACACACACAAGCCTCCCCAACTATCTACACCTTGCAGTGGTCCCTTTGTTACAATAGAATCTATATTGACACCTCATTATCACCCAACGTACATAGTTCACATTGGAGTCCACTCCTGGTGTACATTCTATGGGTTGTGACAAATGTACAATGACAACTACCCACCACTGTAGTATCATACAGAAGAGTTTCACTGCCCTAAAATAATGTGATCTATCTATTCCTCTGGCAACCACGTATCTATTGTCTCTATAGAATTGCCTTTTCCAAAATGTCATATAGTTGGAATCATAATAGGTAGCCTTTTCAGATTGGCTTCCTTTACTTAGGCATTTAAGTTTCTTCCATGTATTTTCAGGACTGGATAGCTGATTTGTTTTTAGCGCTGAGTAATATTCCACTGTCTGGGTGTACCACAATTTATTTATCCATTCACCTACTGAAGGATATTTTGGTTGCTTCCAATTTTAGCAATTATGAATAAAGCAGCTATAAACATACTTGTGTGGACATAAGTTTTCAACTCATTTGAGTAAATACTTAGGAGCATGATTGCTGGATCACAGGGTAATAAACTGCCAAACTGCCTTCCAAAGTGGCTGTACCATTCTGCATTCCCAAGAACAATGAAGAGTTCCTGCTGCTCCACATTCTTGTCAGTATTTGGTGTTGTCAGTGTTTTAGATTTTGGCCATTCTAATAGGTGTGTAGTGGCTCAATGTGTCAGAAACAGAAAAGACAGAAGAATCGGTATCTAGAGAAATATGAGGCTATGCACACAGCTCAGTGTTCTAAAATTTGTTAACTTCCTGAATTCATTCATTCATGAATTCACCTACCATCCAATAAATATTTATTGAGCACCCATCAGATGCCAAAGCATCTATCTATATAATATAAGCTTGAGCGACCTTTACAGCGTAACAACCAGAACGACCGGTCACTATGATGCACACTGACCACCAGGGGGCAGACGCTCAATGCAGGAGCTGCCCCCTGGTGGTCAGTGTGCTCCCGTAGGGGGAGCGCCACTCAGCCAAAAGCCAGATTCACGACTGCCGAGTGCAGCAGCGGTGGCGGGAGCCTCTCCTGCCTCCGCAGCAGCGCTAAGGAGCAGCGAGCCAAGCAGTAAAGAGCAGCGAGCAGGTGGGCGGTAAGGAACGAGGGTTCCCGGACTGCGAGAGGGTGCAGGCTGTGCTGAGGGAAGACACCCCCCCCCGCCCCGCCCCGTGCACAAATTTCATGCACCGGGCCTCTAGTTGTTCTGTAACAGTGGTTCTCAGCTGGGTGATTTTTGTCCCCCAGGAGACAATTAGCAATGTCTACAGACAGTTTTTTTTTATATATATATATTTTATTGATTTTTTTACAGAGAGGAAGGGAGAGGGATAGAGAGCTAGAAACATCGATGAGAGAGAAACATCAATCAGCTGCCTCCTGCACACCCCCTACTGGGGATGTGCCCGCAACCAAGGTACATGCCCTTGACCGGAATCGAACCTGGGACCTTTCAGTCCGCAGGCTGACGCTCTATCCACTGAGCCAAACCGGTTTTGGCTACAGACAGTTTTGATTGATACCAATGAGGGATGCTACTGGCATCTAGTGAACAGAAAACAGGATGCTGCTAAACATTCTATAACACATAGGACAGCCCCCTCCCCACAACAAAGAATTATCCAGGCTAAAATGTCAATAATGCTGAGGTTGCCCAGCTGGTGTGGCTCAGTGGATGAGTGTCAATCTATAAACCAGCAGGTCATGGTTCAATTCCCAGTCAGGACACATGCCTGGGTTGTGGGCTCGATCCCCAGTGTGAGGTGTGCAGGAGGCAGCCAATCAATGTTAACAAAAGTTATACTTGTAACATTTTCTATGTTTATTGGTATTCTCTATTTTTTCCCATAGTTTTAGTACAGTAAAAATATTTTAATATCATTAACCATTTAATGAAATGATAAGCTATTCACAATGTATTAGTAATATCAGATTAGAAATCAGTAGATATATTAAAAAAAAAGAGGTTGTGCTCTCATCATTGATGTTTCTATCTCTCTCTCCCACTCCCTTCCTCTCTGAAATCAATAAAAATATTTAATACTAGTAATAATGCTAAGGTGAATAAACCCTGTTCTAGAAGCTGAACAAGTTTCTACAATCTTGGGCTTACAATCTAGTGGAAGAGAGAAACAAATATAATCTCGTTATCCCAGTTACTGATAAGTAAAGCACACACACCAGAAAACCACAAAGGGAGAGTGTAGGGATAAGGTGAAGTATAGTGTTCTTTTAGATAGAAGTGCAGGGAGAGGAGGCCAGAGACGAGTGGATGGCTCATCAAAGAAGTGTCTCCATGAGCAGAGCAAGCTCTATGACCATTTGAGAGAAGAGCATTCCAAAAAGAATTAACAGCAAGTGAAAAGCCACTGAGATGGGGATGAGCTTGGTGTGTTAGAGAACTGGTAAGAAGGCCAGGGTAGCTAGAATACAGTGAAAAGAGTGGCAGGAAATGAAATCTGAGGCCTTACAGGTCATCCTCCAAATCCAAAAGTAGTATCCTTCTCCATTTAACATGCCTATAATACCCCGAAGTCTAAACGAACCAACAGATTCACACCTATAGGAAACCATAAATTCAACCAGTGATTTCATTAATCCCAGACTGCTCTTGATCTTTTGGTTTAAGCACAACTAGGGACCTATGTACCAACTGGAAGCTTTCCAGGGTTAAAAGTTACCTGATGATAATCTGCCTTCCTGTTGACCTGCCCTTCAACTTTGCTCCTGAGAAGCAGTATAGCATGGGGAGGCAGAAGCTCATTACCACAGAGGCATAATGGCATCCAGCTCCTAAGCTAAAGAACCGCAACATGGGAGAAGAGCCAGAAGGTGCCTAAGAGTATTCACATGCCACTCCAGGAGACGAACCAACAGCAGGAGCCACAGATCCCTACAATTACATGGGAACTGATGTCAACACAGAATTATGAACACTCCTCCAAGTGTTCTACAGCAGAATGCAGTAGAGGGTCTCCACTAAAGCATTTTTGGTTTAAAACACAAGGAAACAGACTAGAATAACTTCCATGTTATACAAAGTTTACTACCCTCCCCACCCTCAAAGGCTTTGTATAATGTGAAAATAATCCTCAGCACTCTTCTCTCAATGGAGAAGGTGCTACCTCCCCTTGAAATTCAATTCAGTCAAACCTCTAGTGAAACAGATTTCTATCATGATGGAATTAATTAAAATTTCAAGGTTACTCCAGGAAGGGGGGTGGGGGGGAGTCGTATTTCCAACTGCAGGCATTTTTCAATCATGGACAATTCAACTATGCAGCAAATCTGATTGATCCAACAAGTAATAAAAAATCACATACCCACTGTGAATTTTTAAACTGAAAATCCTAGGACTTCTACAACTAAACCTGGATGTTTTACTCTTTAGATCAATGATTTTTCAGTTACAAGCAGCACATAACCCTGGAAGACAAAAGGAAGGAAGCCGAACAATGATATATAACTACATGATGAAATCCTTTCACATATAATTTCTCTAATAAAAACATAAGTATACATCCCAATAATGCAGCTTTTCTCCATGACTCTTTCCTCTCGTCCCAAATTACTTTTTTTTTAAAATATATTTTATTGATTTTTTACAGAGAGGAAGGGAGAGGGATAGAGTTAGAAACATCGATGAGAGAGAAACATCGATCAGCTGCCTCCTGCACCCCCCCGACTGGGGACATGCCTGCAACCAAGGTACATGCCCTTGACCGGAATCGAACCCAGGACCCCTGAGTCCGCAGGCCAACGCTCTATCCACTGAGCCAAACCGGTCTTGGCGCAAATTACTTTTTAAAAGCCCTAAAAATGTAAAGTCAGGAATCTACTTATTCACATACTACTTGATGTGGTAAATATTAGGTACCACAGGTTATCCCCAAATACAGGGTAACCCAGGAGCCAAATCCTCTTATCTAAAGTGATGGCAGCCCTAGCCAGTTTGGCTCAATGGATAGAGCATCGGCCTGCAGACTGAAGGGTGGATTCTGGTCAAGGGCACGTATTTTAGTTGCAGGCTTAATCTCCAGCCTCGGTTGGCCTGTGTGGGAGGCAACCAATCTATGTTTCTCTCTCACCAATGTTTCTCTCTCTCTGTGTCTCCCTTCCACTCTCTCTAAAAATCAATGAAAAAATATTCTCGAGTGAAGATTAACAACAACAACAAAATCTTTAAGTGTTAAAAAAAAAAAAAGATTCCTGGATTTGGACAGTGAAATGATGCAGAAAGTAGCTCAATGTTCATAACTAATATTTCCTCCCCACCCACACATCCCAGGAACCAGTGGATTTAGAAATGTTGGCTAAAAAATGGAGTCACACAAGGCCAAAGTTACTACCATCAGCCAGCACTTAACTAGAGAAGAGAGGAATTAATCAAATGAAGAACACACATGCTAATTTAGAAATCCAGACCAGCCGAAACCAGTTTGGCTCAATGCATAGAGCGTCAGCCTGCGGACTCAAGGGTCCCGGGTTCGATTCCGGTCAAGGGCATGTACCTTGGTTGCAGGCACTTCCCCAGTAGGGGTTGTGCAGGAGGCAGCTGATCAATGTTTCTCTCTCATCGATGTTTCTAACTCTCTATCCCTCTCTGTAAAAAATCAATAAAATATATATTAAAAAAAAAAAAAAAAGAAATCCAGACCAAAGCTAGACAGACTAAAACATAGTCTGAATACAAAAGCAAAATTAGGGGAAGCATAAGGAGTTTGCCTTGGAGATTTAAGATAGCAATAAATGGTTTAGAAGTACCTTCTAAAACAATTTCCAAAAATAAAAAAAAATAAAACAATTTCCAAACTTGTCTGAAGTCAACACACAACCTAAGGCATTTGTTAAAAACAAAACAAAACAAAACACAAAGAGATTCCTGTGCCCTAATCCTTGACCTTCTAAAGTCATAAGTTTCCCAGAAGAGAGAATTGATATTCAACAATTCTTGATGGTAGGGAAGTCTGGAAAATACTAAAGGAGTATTAGTAATCAACTGCACAGACACTATCTGAATAGCTATCAGCAAGAAAAGGCTAATGAGTATATTGGCTAAACATGAATATGCTGCATGAATTTTTATCATAAAACACCATTAAAATTATGCTGATAGCCGAAACCGGTTTGGCTCAGTGGATAGAGCGTCGGTCTGCGGACTGAAAGGTCCCAGGTTCGATTCCGGTCAGGGGCATGTACATTGGTTGCGGGCACGTCCCCGGTGGGGGGTGTGCAGGAGGCAGCTGGTCGATGTATCTCTCTCATCGATGTTTCTAGCTCTCTATCTCTCTCCCTTTCTCTCTGTGAAAAATCAATAAAATATATTTAAAAAAAAAAAAATTATGCTGAGAGATATTTTTCTTAAAGACATAAACAAACCAACAAACAAAACCCACACATAAAAACAAAGAAAGTAGGAAAGGAGAAACACCAGAAAGAGAGATCTCAACAAAATTTTGGAAGCTGGAAAGCAGAAGCACTAGTGATAAATAACTTTACAGAAAGAAAAATGCTAAACACTTGCAGTGGGAAGAAGCAGATTCCTATCACAGAATTTCAGAAAAGGCTCAGAAATTGGAGGCACCTAGTACCTCTGGATGGAGGAAAAGAAGAGGGGCTAGAACAGGAGAACTGGCCGAAAATCTATATAAGAAATAGATTCCTCCGTCCTCTTTCCCTTGCCCATACTGCCAGGCAGAAGACTGGAGAAATTCAATCAGAAGGCCTCTGAACCAAGGCACAAGTCACAGCTAAGGGCAGGAGTGCCAAGTTGAAAATAGGGGGATCAAATAAAAATCTACCTTTTACTCTCCTCTCCCCCATCTCTCTTTTCTGCCTTGGCTCCAAAAACACCCGCTGCTGAGCTTATACTCTCTAGGCAAGAGTGGAGGATCCTCTCTGGGGAAATTGACCCGCCACCAATTCACTCTGAAGTGGCGCCCACCACTTGATGAGCCAGGGCTCCATACTCAGAACAAGCGTCTCATTTTAAAAAATGAACAGGTAGACAAGAATTACCAGGCATATGAAGAAAACCTCTGACATAGAAGTAGGAATCAAAGTAAACAAAACAGAATTTGTGACAACATACAAAAATATGTATATATAAAATTCTGAGCTTCTCGGCTTTTGGCTCAGAGGAGGCTTAGGTGCAACTTTCTTTAGTCATCCTGAGTCCGGGTTCATCCAACACAAGCCACCTCCACTATCCATGCCACTAAAGTTCCGCCCCAACAGGATCAAAGTCATATACCTGAGGTGCACTGGTGAGGAAGTTGGTGCCACATCTGCCCTGACCCCTAAGAATGGCCCCCTGGGCCTGTCTCCAAGAAAAGATTAGTGATGACATCGCCAAAGCAACCCGTGAATGGAAGGGTGTAAGGATTACAGTGAAACTGACCATTTAGAACAGACCGAGGTTGAGGAAGAGCCTTCTGCCTCTGCCCTGATCATCAAAGCCCTCAAAGAACTGCCAGGAGACAGAAGCAAAAAAACATTAAGCACAGTGGAAATATTCACTTTGATGAGATTCCCCACACTGCATGACAGATGCAGTACCAATATTTAGCTAGAAACTCCTGGAACCATTAAAGAGATCCTGGGCTATAACACTTGATTCAATGCTAATGGAAGCAGACTGCCTAATGTGACCTGAATCTCTGCCACTTGGGTGTAACCAAACAATGTTTACCACACCAGAGCTTACCCTACACCACAGGTCAAATATCTGAGGAACTTCCAGGTCATGACCAGAATTAATTGTAAAGGTAAGCACAAAAATAGAGGGGTAAATCTTAAAATAAGTTACCTTAGATCCTTATTAGGACTTGTTTTCAAATTAATGCACTAACTAAAAAACAGAAAATAACCAATACCTGTTAGCAAACATCTTTAGAAGTTCTAAGAAACTATTAATTAGGTTAAAAAGTGATTACAAGCCCTGGCTGATTAGGCTCAGTGGATGGAGCGTCAGCCTGCGGACTGAAGGGTCCTAGGTTCGATTCCAGTCAGGGGCACATGCCTGGGTTGCAGGCTTGATCCCAGGTGGGAGGTATGCAGGAGGCAGCCAGTCAATGATTCTCTCTCATCACTGATGTTTCTATCTCTCTCCCCCGTCCCTTCCTCTCTAAAATCAATAAAAATATGGTTTAAAAAAAAGGGGGAGGGGGAAAAGGTGATTGCAAGATGAGCTGACACCTAGTTATTGATGACAAAAAAAAAAATTCTTCTCACTCTAGGCTAGCCAAATCTCATCATATTACTAGCCCTCAACTTCAATGTGCCATTCTTCATTAGCACACCCCAAATATCTAGCTATACATATAAAAGCCTAAGTGACCGGATGATCAGCTGATAGCTCTGACACACACTGACCACCAGGGGGCAGATGCTCAACACAGGAGCTGTCCCCTGGTAGTCAGTGCGCTCCCACAACGGGAGTGCCGCTCAGCTGACAGAAGGGCGCCAGGCGCCAGGCTCATGGCTGGTGAGCGCAGCTGCGGCAGCACGAGCCTCTCCTGCGGACACTCCCCCTGCATGCCTGAGCAGCAGCGGGCGCAGCAGGGCTGGGATGAGCAGGAGCAGCATGGCACCCAGCCTGGGCTCGGGTTCCTCCCCAGCCACCTGCCACTTTGTGCACTACGTAGTGCTGTGCGGGACCGACGGGGACAGTGGGCTGGAGCCCAATGAGATGGCAGATAAGGCTGGGCTGCAGTGGCATGAAGGTCCACTGATCCCTGCAGGCCAGGCCGAGGGACCCTACCTGTGCACAAATCCATGCACCGGGCCTCTAATCTATATATATATAAAAGCCTAATCGACCGTTCAACCAGTAGCTATGACGCACACTGACCACCAGGGGGCTGACATTCAACACACAGGTCTGGAAACATGGAACAGACTGATGAATCTCAGAGGGAAGGGGGAGGGGAGAGGGTGGGAAGAGATTAACTGAAGATCTTATATGCATACTAGAAGCCCTGCGCCCTCTCACAGGGGGATGTTGGAGAGCCGGTTTCGGCCGATCCCCACAGGCCAGGCCAAGGGAACCCACTGGTACACAAATCCGTGCACCGGGCCTCTAGTAAAAGTAGGAAAGCATATACCGAGAGCAGTCAGAAGTAAGGCAAATCCAGTGATGACAGTCTCCAGTATGAAAAGGCCTGAAAGAAAACTTAAACAGATGTTCCATGAAATGTTGATCCAGACTTCACATGGAGAGAAGTGTCATGCCTTGTTTCAAAGATAATATATTAAGTCCCAACTCACCACAGATAATCTACTAACAAAGCTGTGACTTTTATTGTTGAGGAGTCTCTTCTCTCTCACTCTAATACCCTTAAGCCATCAAATACACAGATGTTCCTGGCTGAAATGCTAGAAAAATTTGCACATTTTTCATTCCTTGATCACTAGTGATGGGCAGCTAAACCAAGAGTCTAATTTAAGTTATGAAAATAGGGCAAGCTGATCCAATTACATAATAAAGGTACTAAATCAAACAGACCCATCTGGGCTTTAAGGAAGAGTACTGTGATTTCTGAAAAAAAGTCAATATACTTGCAGATAAAAATGCTTTCACGCTTTTTCATAATGGCCCTTGGGCTACTGATTCATTTGTATGTCCAACAAGAGCCATGTGTCACGTTAAGACATATGGTCTAGATGAAGGGTATGACAGACTATTATATTCACCAGTTCATAATAAGAACATCTGTGCTCTTTCTCTAGTCCCATAAGGCTAACCAAAAAAATACTCAGTATTCCCTAGAAGTAGGTTTTGTTTCCTAAATAGTAGGTTTAGCAAACTAACACTCCATCATCCCCATAATCTAAGAATTGCTCCCCAGGCCCTAGCCTAGTAGCTCAGTTGAGTGTCGTCCCCATACACCAAGGTTGCAGGTTCGATCCCTGGTCAGGACACATAGGAGAATCAACCAATGAATGCAAAATAAGTGAAACAACAAATCAACGTCTCTCTCTCTCCCCCACTTCTTCTATCTCTCTAAAAATAAAAGAATTGTTCCCCAATAATCACTAATATCTAAACCAATTTCGAAGATCCTAAAATCTTAAGACCTAATCCAGCCACACAAGTTTAATTTGCAGGACCTAAAAAAAAATCAACACTAAAATAGGATTTATCCAGGAAAATTCTTATAGAAAACTTGTTCCACTATATAAGCATGAAGTTTATTTATATTGATGGTTTAACATTAACACCAGTAAATTAATATCTGTGGGAAGAATTGACAGAAAGAAATCTCTACCATAAAGGTTGCACTCAAAATTCACTAAGCTGTTCATTCATTTTTGGAGAGCTCACACTCTCTGAAGCCTTGCCTCCTACCGCTCTGCTTTTCACTCCCTAAGCTCCCGACACACTGCAACTTCCTTCAATTCTTCAAAACAGCCACGTTCTTTCCTCCTTCAGAATCTTCACCTATGCCATGTCCACTACCTAAAACAGTCTTTTGTTCTCCCCTCATCCTTTAGGTTTCAGCCTTAAAAATCAATTCCTGCCCAGCTGGCATGGCTCAGTGGTTGAGTATCGACCTATGAACCAGGAGGTCACGATTCAATTCCCAGCAGCAGAAGCCTGGGCTGCTGGCTGGATCCCCAGTGTGGGGTATGCAGGAGGCAGCCGATCAATATTCTCTCTCATCATTGATGTTTCTATCTCTCTCTCCTTCTCCCTTCCACTCTGAACTCAATTAAAAAAAAAAAATCAATTCCTCACAGACCTTCCCTACCTACCCTCTTTCCCAATCAGCCTGGGTTAGACTTCCAATTAGCTGTCTCCAAAGTCTTTTGTTGTTGTTGTTAATCCTCAATCAAGGATAATTTTTCCATTGATTTTTAGAGAGTGGAAGGGAGGGAGGGAGATGGAAGGGGCGGGGGAAGAGGCGGAGACAGAAACAGCCTTGTGAAAGAGACACATTGATTGGTTGCCTCCTGCATGCCCCAACTGGAGGGGTGGGGGGAAGGAATCGAATGTGCAACCCTTCAGTGTGCCAGCCAACACTCTAACCACTGAGAAACACCAGCGAGGGCTCCAAAGCATTCACAGCAAAAGTAGTTATTTGTTTAATGGATCTTCCCCACTAGACCATAATTGCATGAGTGCAGGGGCTGAGTCAGTTTTGTTCACTGCTATAACTCCAGCACCTAGCCCGGTGCTTGGCACATAGCAGCTCAAAAATTCCTGTCAAGCCTTACCCGGTTTGGCTCAGTGGATAGAGCATCGGCCTGTGGACTGAAGGGTCCCAAGTTCGATTCTGGTCAAGGGCACATGCCCGGGTTGTGGGCTCAATCCCCAGTGGGGTGGTGCAGGAGGCAGCCAATCAATGACTCTCATCATTGATGTTTCTATATCTCTCTCCCTCTTCCTTTCTCTCTGAAATCAATAAAAATATATTTTTAAAAAATTCTTGTCAATTAAGTAAATAACAAGTCCCCCTCCCAAAAAAATCAGCTTCAGCAACTCTACTTATATGGGGTGGGCAAAAGTAGGGTGCCAAGGCCCATATAGCTTAGTTGGTTGGAGCATCATCCCGTGCAGCAAAGGATCCTCAGTTCAATTCCCAGTCAGGGCACATACTCAGTTTGTGGGTTCACAGTTAGAGGGATTATTGGGAGAAAAAAGGGATTATGGAATTCAGCGTTCCCTATAAGCATAGAAAGTAGGTTGGTGAATTTGTACTAATGACATATTATAAGCACTGACTAAAGATAAATTATTTCCACTGAGGGGCCTCAAAAATCTAAATGGAGCTTAACTTGAATCCACAAATTCAAAAAAACTAAAAAAAATTTTTTTAATCAATTACAAGAATGGGAGGAAAGCTACACACATTCCTTAAAATACAGATTTGCCCATTTGTGGAATATAATGAACATAAACTGATGAACAAAAATAGAAACAGAGACTTAGAAGCATCAGATTGTCCAATCTATGAGGGAAGGCGGGTGTGGCGGGGGGGAAGGGGGGGTAAGAGATCAACCAAAGGACTTGTATGCATGCATGAGCATAACCAATGGACACAGAGAGTAGGGGGGTGAGGGCATGTGCTGGGGCGTGGGAGCGGCCAGGGAGAGGCCAATGGGGGGGGGAAGGAGACTCATGTAATACTTTAAACAATAAAGAATTTAAATTAAAATAAATACAGCCGAAACCGGTTTGGCTCAGTGGATAGAGCGTTGGCCTGCGGACTGAAGGGTCCCAGGTTCGATTCCGGTCAAGGGCACATACGTGGTTGCGGGCGCATCCCCAGTGGGGGGTGTGCAGGAGGCAGCTGATCAATGTTTCTCTCTCATTGATGTTTCTAGCTCTCTATCCCTCTCCCTTCCTCTCTGTAAAAAAATCAATAAAATACATTAAAAAAAAAAAAGAATTTAAATTAAAATAAATACAGCCGAAACCGGTTTGGCTCAGTGGATAGAGCGTCAGCCTGCGGACTGAAAGATCTCAGGTTCGATTTCGGTCAAGGGCATGTACGTGGGTTGCGGGCACATCTCTAATATGGGTTGTGCAGGAGGCAGCTGATCGATGTTGCTCTCTCATCGATGTTTCTAACTATCTCTCTCCCTTCCTCTCTGTAAAAAATCAATAGAATATATATATTTTAAAATAAATAAATAAAAATACAGATTCGCCAAACTTCAAGATACCCTCAGGAAAGAAAGATCTGAGACTTGTTTAAACACAACTCTAATAATCACATTTGTTACCACAATCAAAGCCCTGGACCAGAGTTAAAGCCTTTGAATCTGGCCCCAGCTGGGTGGTTCAGTTGGTTAGACCAGTGGTCAGCAAACTGCGGCTCGCGAGCCACATGCGGCACTTTGGCCCCTTGAGTGTGGCTCTTCCACAAAATACCACGGCCTGGGCGAGTCTATTTTGAAGAAGTGGCATTAGAAGAAGTTTAAGTTTAAAAAATTTGGCTCTCAAAATAAATTTCAATCATTGTACTGTTGATATTTGGCTCTGTTGACTAATGAGTTTGCCGACCACTGGATTAGAGCATCGTCCAGTACACCAAAAAGGCTACAGGTTCGATTCCCAGTCAGGGCACATACCTACATTGTGGATTCAGTCTCTGGTTGGGGGGCATACGGGAGGCAACCAATTGATATTTATCTCTCACATCAATGTTTCTCTCTCCCTTTCTAAAAATCAATAAACATATCCTCAGATGAGGATTTTTAAAAAACACACACACAAAAATAAAACCTTTGGATCCGAACCTGTTGAGTTTCCCAAACCTGCATATCAGGAACAGAATACACTGGAATAATGATGGCATGAGAAAGCCAAATCCAGGGCCACCAACAGGAGGATTTATCTTGGGGTCTCCAATGTTACAAGAACCACTGTCATATAGTACAAGAAATGATCATAATAATCTATCCCAAGACCTATCAGAGGCACTGTTATCTTCAAAGGGTATTTACTAAGTAGACAATACTGAAAAGGGCATTTACTAAGTAGAACAAAGTATTTAGTACAGCCATTCTAAATTGTTATAACTTTGCCAAGCCTAAGTGGCAAGTTAGAAGCCAATTCCTGGCTCTATTTGATAACTTATTTGCCTCCACAGGCTCTTTCCACATGTTAAGTCAAAATCTAAGATTGACACAGACATTAGCAAATATATCACCTTTTTTTCCTACTAACATTGTTTTTCTTCATAAAGTTCTATGCAGTATTTTAAATACCTTTCTGTAATATACCAAGCAGTGCCTGTGAGGTTAGCCTGTGGCTCCCCAAATTCAAAGGCTTGGGAGGGAGAGTGGACGAAAAACAAGTCGGAAATCTCTTTTTCTCTCTCTTCCTCAATACCCTGGTCTTTCAAAGCTAGACAAAGGCAATGATTCTGCATTTAATCACCAGATGAATAAGAAACAGATTTGAATTTAGGAAAAACATAAAGGAGCACAAAAACATTCAGTGAAGAGTACTGCCTCTATTTCCTTGCAGAGCAGGTCTCGGGCTCTGCCAATGAACCTCATTTTGACATGGAACACTCCATCTACTCTAATCCGGGGCATATCCCTCAAGAGACAGTCAACTGGAACTCTGCCAACTTCTGCTGGGAGTTGTGTGAAGAACAGTAGCAACAAGAGCCTACTTTGAGCAGGAGATCAACAATCACACTCAAGAAGAAAAGAAGTTATTTGGCAAAGGGAAGTATGTTGCCAAAATGTTAGTCACAGCTTCAAGATGCCGGTTTGTGTTTCTGCAACTATTCTCTGCTTTGACATAATCCATTCTCTGGCCAGGAAACCCGCTCAGCTTCTGTCACCCACCCCATTTGAAGAAATCAAGAATCCTTTCAATTTGGTGGTATCAAACTGTGACACAGACAGGATGTCCACCAAAGACTAAAAAGGAGGGGGAAAATATGTAATTTGCCATTTCCACTTAGGACTGGCTCAAGTAGAGCGATGGAAAAACATAACAGGACAGAAAAAAATGGGAAATCATTATGTTAAACAAGCAGGCTATGTTAAAAGCCTTCTGCCCCAGCCAGTTTGGCTCAGTGGATAGAGCGTTGGCCTGTGGCCTGAAGAGTCCCGGGTTCGATTCCAGTCAAGGACACAAACCCAGGTTGAGGGCTTGATCCCCGGTGGCAGCTGGTCAATGATTCTCTCTCATCATTGATGTTTCTATCTCTCTCTTCCTCTCCTTTCCACTCTGAAATTAATAAAAATGTATTTCTTTTAAAAAGCCTTCCCAGCCCTAACCGGTTTGGCTCAGTGGATAGAGCGTCTTCGGCCTGTGGACTAAGAGGTCCCAGGTTTGATTCGGGTCAGGGGCATATACCTTGGTTGCGGGCACATCCCCAGTAGGGGGCGTGCAGGAGGCAACTGATTGATGTTTCTCTCTCATCGATGTTTCTAACTCTCTATCCCTAAACTATGGTTTGCTGAACTGCCTGAACCAGCAAGCCACAAATTTCAGAATTACTTCAAGAGCAATAGGAAAAAAGACTCAAGTACACCTGGTGACTATCAAAGAGCTCAAGAGGTCAAGAAAGAACACCTAACAATTTTCTCCTTAATAGGAACAGGATTCCTCTCTTCCCTTCTTAAAAGTAACATCTGAAAATTCCACTGTTCTCAACCCCTTCCGCCTTCCCCGACATTTCCCCTTTGTGCTGACATGACATAACTAATCAGTATTAACTAAGTAAACACTGATATCAGGTGTACAGTAGAATTGGGAACTGCCCACCCTTAAGCAAATCCACGTCAGACCGCAGAAATGCCAAGACTTTCAGGAACACTTCTACACCAAACAAGTTCACCTATGGGCAAAGTATTTAGGGTATTATGCCCAAAGGAAAAGCTAAAACAGTCAAGATTTCAGAGGATTAGCAATAAAGTTCAAATTGGCCATAAGCACACTGGTCTCCACCAACTGGTAACAGGGCCAAAGAGAATGGACCAAAACAAAAGGCTCAACCGTCTAAAACATTACACTTCAGTGAATTTTCAAAGCGATCATGAGGAAAATCAGTGTTTGTCAAGAGTAAAGTAATTAAGAAATGGGGGGAAAATTTTTTTTAAAGAGTAAACTATTCTGGGTGGCTAGACTGCATTCTCCCCTATTCTCCATCAACAGACCTCATTCACCCCAACTCTAACTTCCTTATCTCTATCTTGATGGCAGCCAATACAATGTAATACAATAATATGAAATTTATGGCTACTAAAAGTTGAGGATGAGAAAAGTTAAAAAAAAAGGGGGGGGGGAAATGAGGGGGACATGTATCAAATCACCGACTCTTCCCTAGCACAGAAATGCAGGAGGGCTGAGAGGAAGAAACCGAGAAAGACATGTCTTCTAAATAGCAGTATCTCTCAATCTTGTTTTCAGAGATCACTTCTTTATAACCACTTAAGGATCCCATTTGGGAGCCCTGACCTGGTAGCTCAGTTGGTTAGCGTCATACCACGATGCCCAGGTTGGGGGTTCAAGCCCTGGTCAGGGCGACATACAAGAATAGCAACCACTGAATGCATAAATACGTGGAATCCGTGTTTTTCTCTCTCTCCTTGCTCTCTTTCTAAAACCAGTAACTAAAATTTAAAAAATAAATATCTCATTTGGTTAACACAACCTTGTAGGAGCCGTGAGGGACCAAACCTATATTTCAAAGGGGGGAAAAATGAGACAGTTTAACAATTTGCCTCAAAGTTACTGAGTAAATCCATAGGTGTGCTAGAACAGTCCTTATTCCCTGCGGTTCTTCTGCGGTTTGTAAAAGGAGAAAGGAAAAAAAAAAATCACCGAAATCACTCAGTAAGTCATTCAGAACCAGAAACTGTTAAGGCAAAAAAATAACAGCATGAAAAAGGAGGTGGATCTTGGGAGAGCCCAAAGCAGTAACAGATTATTCCAATCCCTTTCAAATTACGAACTGCAGTACACACCAGTTCTTCCAGTTTGTCACCCCAGTGTTATCTTTTTAAGAATGTTCCTTCCTGATCAGTCTAACTCAACCGCACACACTGCCCACGTTTAACGCTCCAAGCTTTCTACCGTCCCTCACGGCACCCCCTCCAAGCAGAACACGCCACTCCAGGTCGCGGCCAGGTCCATCTCAACATTTCCCATCCCAACCTGGACTCAACTGTGATTCCTGCTAAACTAACGCCCTCAACGTCCCCTCTGGAGTCCACAGTTTCCCGAGTCAAACCTCTCAACCATTAGTTTTCACTCAACTCAATCCCAAAATGTCACACTGACCTCCTGACACCCGGAGCATCCTGCTAATTACCGGTTCCCAGCAGGTCTTCCCTCCCCGGCTCCCTCATTTTGCGCACGGTTAGGTCGTTCCTCACCCAGAACTGCCGTCTTCCTCACCTTACCCAAAACTCAGGACCCCCACCCCTTAATTCCTGCCTCTCAATAACCTCCCTCCCCATCTTCACGGTCAGCGTCCGCCCCACACCCATCCCCGACCACTCCCCCCACCAGGACTCCCCACGCCCCCTCTCCCCCAGGTCCTCCGGCCCCAGCCCAGGACTCCCGCCCTCAGGCCCCGCCCCCAGGCCCCCTCTCTCCTTCAGGCCCCTCCTCCAATGCCCCTCTCTCTCTGGAAGCCACGCCCCAATCCCCCCTCCCCCGGCTCTCCCTCCCACTCAGGTCCGCAGGTCATCTCAGCGACAGACCCAGCCTCTCCGGCCCGCTTCCGACCTGGCCACAGCGGCTCCGGGAGCAAACCTTCCGCCGCCTCCTCTCCGACTGGGTCCCGTTCTGCTCGACCCCCGCCCGGCGAGCTCCCTTTCTCGCCGCCGCCGCCCCTTTTGCCAACCCGGAAATAGATCCGCTCCCACCGTCCCCAGCGTCCGCGAACAAAATGGAGGCGGGGGAAAGGGAGCTTGGCTCCAGGGGCGAAGTGACGCTACGCGCGTGCGCGCCCGGAAAGCCCTCCTCCTGCCGGCGCACGTCCAAGCGGAAGCGGCCCGGTAGCCGCCATCTTGGGAAGGTCGCAGGAATCTCACCCACTACCAACGAGCAGGGTTTGCAACTTTGGGTTCGGTTGTAATCACCTGGGAGCGCAAACGTATAGTGATGCCCGAGTTGCCCTCCCAGCGATGGAATTAACTGGTCCGGGGGACGCTATAGGCATCGGGATTTTTTAAAACTGCGCAGATGATTCTAATATTTCCGAGGTGGATCAATCAGTGAGCTAAACAGGGTCTTGAACATACCTCTGTTTCGTCTTTATTCCACGGCGCGCATCCACATACACACCACATAATGCCCTTCCCTAATTTCGAGTTAACAACGAAGACCCCCGCCTCGGTCAACCTTGCAAGGCCCCAGTAGTCAAGCTTCGGTTGCCATAGCAACGGAGAGGCAGGCCCCCTGCTAACATGTCATCATTAACGTCATCTTAGCCACCTGACCCGAACACCCGTGAACACCCGTCTCCTCTTCCCAGGGTCAGAGGTTCCCTGGCTCCAGGGCTGGGGGATGGTGCTGCAATCTATTCCAGCTGCTTGAGTCAGGGAGAGGAATACTGTGCCCTCCCTGCTGGGGCTGCGAACTCCACCCCAGCCGACCGGATCCCTCCCTAGTCCACCCACTAAAGTACCATTCCACTGCAGCCGAGCCCATTGCCTTACGCCCTATATCTTCAAATTGCTCTCCATCATCTTTCCCCGCCGGCCCCCTCCTCTGAATCCGAAGTAAGGAGACAGGAGTAGGATTTAGTTCCCACTATACACTACCTGTGTGCCCTTGGAGCTCAGCTAATATCTATAAAATGGAGCGAATAGTGCCTGTCTCAACTGTTTCATAGGCTCCAATCAGGTAATGAATGGGAAAACATGTGATAAGCCAGAAGTTGTTATTATTTTTGTTTTCCTCGTGTTCTGTCATTAGTAGTGCTAAGCACCACCCACTAGTCAAGTAAATGTCCCAGCATTCACTGAGCACCTGCTGTGGGCGAGGCACCCGGAGATGGCTGCAGCGGTGGCTGAGACAGAGCCTCTGCCTCAGGGAACTCACCGTGGTGGGGCAGACTGGCATGTAAACAGCTAGCTGAAATACAAGTCAGCATGTGATTAGTACTATGGGGACATATGGGCTCTGGGACATGTGAGGCAAGGGAGTGATTACTTCCCGCTAAAGAATGGAAGAAGGTTTCGTAAACAGTTTTAAACTCAGCTTTGAAGGATGAGTCGAATTTTATTATTAATCAGAGAAGGCAAGGATCACATTCCAGACATAGGGATCGGTAGGTGCAAAGGTAAAGATTTTCAGGTATGTAGTCCTGCATGCCTGAAATCAGGGTGACTGGGCCAGGGAGATGGTGAATCTAAACTCCCAGCTCTTCAGCCTCATTTTTACTCTGTTCTGTCTTTGCTCACTAGACACTGTGCTTCCTATTGCAACAATGCACCAAGTGGTTTCTCAAGGCGTGTGTGTGTGTGTGTGTGTGTGTGTGTGTGTGTGTGTGTGTATTGGCGTTACTCTGCCTCATTCTCATTTTTCAGGCCTTAGCTCAAATGCTCCCCCTTCAGAGGGTCTTCCCTACCCACCACAGCTAATGTAAGCTTTCATTCTCTATAACATCACTCTATGATAACGGCAGCCACTGGGGTGGAATACAGGGACATCTCACCCAGATTTAGGGAGATATGTGTGGGCTTCATAAAGAAAGTAACTTCCAAGTGAGGCCTGATGGGTAAGTGGGAATTGGCCAGGGGCAGAGGGGAGGGAAAGCATTTCAAGGCAGAGGAAGGGTATGTGCAAAAGAAGAATCATGGCATACTCTAAAAACAAAGCATTTTGGCCCTGACCAGCATACTCAGGGGTTAGAGCAGGGGTCCTCAAACTTTTTAAACAGGGGGCCAGTTCACTGTCCCTCAGACCGTTGGAGGGCCGGACTATAGTTTAAAAAAAACTATGAACAAATTCCTATGCACACTGCACATATCTTATTTTGAAGTAAAAAAACAAAACGGCAAAAACACCCGCATGTGGCCTGCGGGCCGTAGTTTGAGGACGCCTGGGTTAGAGTGTTGGCCCACACGCCAAAGAGTCGTGGGTTCGATTCCCATCAGAGCACATACCTAGGTTGAGGGTTAGATTCCCAGCTGGAGCACATACAGGAGGCAACTGATCAATGTCCCTTTCTCTCATTCTCTCTCTCTCCCTCCTCCCTCTAAAGTCAATAAAAAGAGCCCTAGCTGGTTTGGCTCAGTGGATAGAGCAACGGCCTTCGGACTGAAGGGTCCCAGGTTCAATTCTGGTCAACCCAAGCGCTCAGGTTGCCCAGGTTGCAGGCTGAGTCCCCAGTAGGGGGTGTGCAGGAGGCAGCCGATCAATGATTCTCTCTTATTCATGTTTCTATCGCTCTCTTCCTCACTCTGAATTCAATAAAAATGTAAAAAAATAAAATAATAAATAAATAAATAATAAAATCAAATCAATAAAAACATATCCTTGGGTGAGGATTAAAACATTTTTTAAAGAAAATAAAACAAAAACAGCATTTTGATGTGATTAGAGCTAGAACTATGGGAGAGGCAAGAAGTTAGGTCAAAGAAGTAATGATACTGTTTCACAGTACTTACCGTGTGCTAGGCACCGTCATAACTTCACGTGTCTTAACATTTAATTCGGATCTTGCAGTGGTTGAATAATGTCCTCCAAAAATTCACATTTATCCAGAATTTGACCTTATTTGGAACTAAGTTCTTTGCAGATGTAATAAGTTAAATTGAGGTCAGATTGAGATTAGGTCACATTAGATTAGGGTGAGCCCTAAATTCACATACAAGAGAGAACACAATGTGAAGATGGAGGCAGAGATTGGAGTGATATGTCTACCAGTCAAGTAAGTAAAATCTACATAACATGAACTCATTTTAATCACTTTAAAGTGCACAATTGAGTGGTTTTTAGTCTAGTCACAACATTATGCAACCATTACTACTAGTTCCGGGACATTTCCACCACCCCAAAAAGAAACCCTGTACTCATTACCAGTCTCCTCCAATTCTGCCCTCCTTCCGTCCCCTAGCAATCACAATCCACTCTCTGTCTCTATAGTGGACATTTCATGTAAATGGAATCATACAATATGTCATCTTTTTTCATTCAGCTTTCACTTAGTATAATGTTTCTAAGGTGTATCCATGTTACAGCATGTATTAGTACTGTATTCCTTTTTATGGCCAAATAACATACCATTTTATGGGTATACCGCATTTTAGTTTATCATTAATCAGTTGACACACATTGAGTTGTCCCACTTTCTGGCTATTTTGAATAATGCTACTATGAACATTCTTGCACAGTGAGTTTCTTTTGGAGTGATGAAAATATTCAAAAATTGGTTGTGGTGATGATCGCAAACTGTGTGAATATACTAAAGGTCATTGACCTGTATATTTTAAACAGGTGAATTACATGGTATGTGAATTATATCTCAATAAAACTGTTACTCAAAAATATGCAAAACACTATATTGTTTTGAGATGTATACATATGTAGTAAAAGTTCACAAAAATGCATGGAAATGACACCACAGTCAGGAAAGTGGTTGCCTCTGGGGAGAAACGAAGAAGATGTGATCAAGGACAGGCACCAGGGGCCTGAGCTATAGGGTCATTTTTCATTTCTTAGGTTAAGTGGTGGAGAAACAGGTCTTCATTATGTTAGTCTTTAAACTTTTTGTATGATCAAAATATTACACAACACATTTAAAAATAATGTTTTTGAAAGAGTGAATATTGGGATACACAGTATACAGGGTACCCTCCCCAAAATGTACACACACTTTAACAGCTGATAGCTCAATTTTGAAAATGAAATTACTTTAATAAGCATTGCCTTTATAACTATTCGAAGTGTGTGTATACATTTTTGGGGACACTCTATATTTTCAAGATGCAAAAATTACCAGATAATAACTGCAAAGAAAAAAAAAAAGTATATTTTTAATGGAGAGATCTGGTAGTAGCCGCTTAACCAGGAGTCAAACTCAGATATCACTAATATAGGCCAACCTCTGGCTATTAACAGCATCACCTATAAAGTATTCTTCTCTAGAATATGAATGCTCCAGAAAACCACTAGAACTATGTTGTCCGACTGGGAGCTGCTAGCCACTTGTGGCTATTGAACAGCTAAAATGTGACTAGTCCAGCACTGGCTCAGTTGGTTGGCACATCATCCTGATGTGCCAAGGATTCAGGTTTGATTCCCAGTCAGGGCACACATAGGAGTCAACCAATAAGTGCATAAATGGGTGGAGCTACAGGTCTCTCTCTCTCTCTCTCCTCAATACATTTTTTTAAAATTAAAAAAGAAATAAAATGAACTATTCTAGATTAAAAGAGAGTAAAGTGATATAACAACCAAATGCAGTATATGGAACTAGATTGGATCAGGAAGCGTTTTTTAACGTTTTTTGAAGATATTTTTTGAGACGACCTGGGGAAAATAAATATAGACTAGAAATTAGATAGCATAGAAATACGTTGATTTTCTCAAGGTATGACAATGGTGTGGTGGATATGTAGAAGAATGTCATTCTTAGGAGATTCCCGCTGAGGCAACTTACTTTCAAATAGGTTGGCAAAGGAAAAAGTGTGAGTGTGTGTGTGTGTGTGTGTGTGTGTGTGTGTGTGTGTGTGGAAAGAGAGACACACACCAAGAACAAAAGCAAAATGTTAATTATAGAACCTAGAAAGGTTTAAGAGTATTCATTGTACTAATCTTTCAACATTTCTATGTTTGAAATTCTTCATGATGAAAAGTTGGGGAAACAAAACAAAATAAAAAAGGAATGAATGGGAGACGAGGAAGTGGAGACAATAAGTGGAGTCAAGCCTTTGAAGAAGTTTGGCCATGAACTAAAGTGAGAGAGGGGACAGTGACTAGAGCAGGCTTGGTGGGTCAAGGAACATGTTTTTACAGATAGAGACTTGAGAGGGTTTTAATGCTAATGGCAAAGAGCCAGTAGATATGGAGAGAATAAATGATACAAGTTATTCTGGTCAAATTTATTTCTCATCTTTGGGGATAGACTCTTTCAGACAGATTCAAGAGATCCCCAAGAAATGCTCTAGCGTCTAGCCCATTCTCCCTGTCCCACTCCTCCTCCCTGTTCCCAAGCCTGGAGAGAAAGTAGTCTTGGTGGCGACACCTAGTGGATTCAAAGGGTATTGCTTAAATTCTTCACTCTTCTTTACCTTAACACCTGATCAGGAGGGCAGGCATCTTATTACACTGGTCTTCTGACCGCTCCAAATTATTGTCACCATTGCTAGACCAGCCTAGAAGGCGCAATGCTACTTAATAAGCTCATTCTCTCGCCCACCCCGCCCACAGAACCCTTGGACCACCTACTGAGTCTCTCGGCCACTCTCCCCATAAGGAAGCAGAACACAGGTAGGAAAGGGACCAGAAAGGATAGTCCCCTCAGCTATAGCCAGGTGGCCACTGCAGCCTGGTGAGCACCAGGTGGGCGTTTCTCAACTACTCAAGATCTCAGGACTGTGCGGAGCTTAAACTGGGGCTCTGGAGTCAGAATAACTAGGTTCAAATCCCTACTAGCCGTGAAACTCAGGGCTAGGGACTTAGCCTCTCTGAGAGAAACCCCTGATGAGAAACCTCTCCAGACCTTAGTTCTCATCTGGAAAATAGAGCGGAGAGAGCCAACCTCCGGAGTTTGCTGAGAAGATTAAATGAGAGAATGCACATAATGCCCAGCATAGTGAGTGGCCAAGGGCTTTCCTCCAAATGTCAACTTTCATCATCACCCCTGCAAGGTGCTGGGTCTGATGATCGCTGAGATGGGATGAGAGGAATAACCCACACCACTCCTTCTGCCCTCCTGATTCCCACTTCCACACTTTGGCCATCAAATCCTCTGCTGCTTCAAGACCCGGGTCATCTCTTCGAAAATTTTTTCTCTAATTGCGCCCCACCACCATCCCCAGATCAGTAGTGAATATCCTTGGCTTAATCCCCAGAGCACTTATCATCTTGTGTTTTATGGCTCCTATTTCAACCAACCTAATTTATTCATTCAGCAAATATGTATTGAGTGTCTTCTCTATGCCAGGTACTGTTCTCGGCACTGAATGGTGACTGAATGTCAGACTCATGGAGCTGACGTTCTGGTGGAGGAGTGACCACGAAGCAAATACACAAAGAAGTATATATGATGTCAGGAAGCGATGACATACAGGAGGCTAAGGGGACAGAGAGGAAGGGATGAGAGGGGGTGGGATCAGAGTGGTCAGGAAAGGCTCAGGGAAGGGCAAAGGTAAAATCCCTGAGACAGGAATGAATGTCATGTGTTTTAGGAACAGTAAGGTGGTCAGTGTGGCTGGAGTGGAGTGAGTGAGGAGACAGGGGGGTAGGAGATGGGCAGGAGATTTTGATTTTTAATCTAAGGATTATCGGAAATGGGTGTTATGATCCGAATTGTTTCAGCTGAGGTATAAAATAACCACAGTGAAATGTATAAATCTCACATGAACAACTCAATGAAAACACATGCGCGCGCGCACACACACACACACACACACACACACACGTGTGCATACCATCCCCAGGTCAAAATACAGAACATTTCTATCACCACAGAGGGCTTCTCCATGCCCTTCCCAGCCAATGCTCTCCCACCCCATCGAATAACCATTCTTTTTACTTCTATCTGCATAGATTAATTTTGCCCAATCTTGAACTTCTCTTAAATGGACTAACACAGCATGTAGTCTTATGTGTCTGGCTCCTTTCATTCAATATTATGTCTATGAGATTCACTCGTGCCAATAGTAGTCGTTTGTTCCTTTTTATTGCCATGTAGTATTCCTTTGTAAGAATATACCGTGCACTAGCTCATTGGCTCAGTGGATAGAGTGTCAGCCCTCAGACTGAAGGGTCTCAGGTTCAATTCTGGTCAAGGGCACATACCTCAGTTGCAGGCTGGATCCCCAGCCCCAGTCGATTCCCAGCCCTGGTCAGACACATGTGGGAGGCAACCAATCCATGTGTCTCTCTCACATCGATGCTTCTCTCGCTCTCTCTGTCTCTCCCCTTCCCTTCCACTCTCTCTAAATATATATATCTCACAACTGGCTTGTCCATTCAACCATTCACCTGTTGAAGGACACTTTTTTCCCCCCAATTTCTTTATCATGAATAAAACCACTCTGATCATTGGTGTACATGTCTTTTGGCGGACAGAAGCACTAATTTCTCTTGGATACACACTAGGTCAGAGTTGAGATGCATTTCGTTTCAGCAGATACTGCCAGACAATTTTCTAAAGAGGTTGTGCCACTTTGAATCCCACCAGCAATGTCCGAAAGTCCCAGCTGCTCCACATCTTCACTGACACTTGGCAGGCTTCTCTTTTTCATTTTGGCCATAATGATCTGATTTAGGTTTTTAAAAGAGCACCCTGGCTGAAGCGTGGAGAACTAACTGGTGGGGTTAGGGGAGGAGTGAGAGAGAAAGCTGAGAGGGCAGTAAGAGGCTAGTGTAGTCGTCCTGGGAAGCCATGAAGGTGGTTTGGACTAGGTGGTAATGGAGAAGTCATCGTCATGGTAATAGCGGACCAATCTGGGATATACTAGTATTCTGGGACTCATGGGACTGGCCGATGAGGTGAACAAGGTATGAGAGAAAGAGCCATTCAGGGTGAGTCCTATATTCTTTCTTGCCTGGAGAACCTGGGTGGCTGAGAGGAGCATTTTCTGACATCCAGAAGATCAAGAAAATAACATGTAGGATGAGGGAAGGTCAAGGGCTCCAGCACAGCTGTTTACATATACAGTATCTCCTGGAGCGTAGGTTCTAGCTGCTCGTGCCTTAACATAACTGGCAAATACTGGTTGTGTGAATGGTGCATGCTGTCTGCAGGGGACAGGTCTGGGTTAGAGGCCCAGGCCTGCCCTCTCGCTCGCCCTGTAACATGGACCTCAGGTTAGGACTGCCCCGCCTCCACCTTCCTCCTTACAGTGTTAGAATGCAACAGGATCCGGTAGCTATGGCGCCTGGACCATGGAAGAACTAAAACCTTCCCTCTTCCAAGTGCCGGGCACAATGTGACATGTCTTAGGGGTTTGGCATCTTTTCCTCCCATCCACATTTTCATTCATCCTCACTGAGGATATTTTTCCATTGATTTTTAGAGAGAGTGGGAGGGAAGGGGGAGAGACAGAGAGAGGAACATTGATGTGAGAGAGACACATCGATTGGTTGCCTCCTGCACCTGCCCTGACCTGGGCAGGGGCTCGAGCCTGCAACCAAGGTACGTGCCCTTGACTGGAACTGAACCCAGGACCTGTTAGTCCATGGGCCAAAGCTCCTCTATCCACTGAGCCAAACCGGCTAGGGCTCTCATCCACATTTTCAAAGTCATTCCAGAACCTTCTTGCTGCGGGGCCCAGCACACTGAGAGGCGGTCCCCTCTTGCCGCCCTCGGCCTCAAAGAAACAGAATGGAGAACAGCAGGAGGGTTGATTCATAAGACTTTATCAGCTTATTTCCCACCCAGCAGTTGCCGCAATGCCAACTGAGCCTGTACAGAACACACGGTTCACTCTGTTAAAGCTGTGGGCAGGGGGAGAGGTCTGGAGGCCCCGGGGAAGCAGCAGGGCAGGCGTCAAGGCTAGGGGAGGGCAGCAGCCAAGACTGGACCAGTGGGCCCAGTGGTGGAGGAGGGTGTGGGAGCTGGAGTGAGAAGGCTGCTGAGAGGGGTGGGGAGGGAGGACGGCTACAGGGAGAAGAGGGTGCATCTGCAGCTGCAGGGAGGAGGCAGGGAGCAGGAGGAGGGCCTTGGTCACTGTCTTTGAGGGACGGAGGGGGTGAGACGCGGGGGCTGCATCAGCGGCGGTGGGGGCGGGAATCCATAGACATTTTTTGCCGCAGGAACGAGACAGGCCACTGTATAAAAGGGACTGTACAACATAACCTATGATACACTGTTTACATATAATACAAGGCTCTTTCCCTCTTTTGAGTTTTAAAAAATAAAATTACAATTCCAGAGCTTTGGGTAAAAAATATGTACATCCTCAGAGCAGGAACAGCAGCTGCGTCTGCTGCTGCTGCCTCTTCAGAAGGGAAAGACGTGGTGCCAGAAAGGAGGGTGAGGCTGCGCCTGGAAACCTCACCCAGTAGCTGCCAGGAGCCCCTGCACCCCTCAGCCCGGGAGGCCCGTGATGGGAGAGGATGGGGAGACAGGGGCGATAAAGGCGTCGCTAGAGTCCAGTCTGCCTTTATAGTCTCCGCCGTTCCCTCCCCCCACTTTGGGGGTCTGCCTGCCCCCAGGGACAGGGATCCACCCCACCCCAGCTTGAGGGGGAGGACCAAGAGGGAGTCAAGACCGGGAAAAGGACAGATCATGTTCTTAGCGTCAGACACAGAGCCAGAAGGGGGATGACGACTCCCTCCTTAGCAGTGGGATACCCCAGAAGCAGGGGTGTGGGCAGCAGGTACCCCTAACTCCTGATATCACCTCGCCACATCCCACTGGAACGCAGAAGGCGGGTCCTATAGGCAGCTTAGGCCTGTGTTTCCCTGAGCATCTTTTATCCTCTCCGTGGAGCCCACCCGGGGACCTTCAGGAGGCCTGACTGGGGGGTTCCCGAGGGCGGGCGGGTAACCCCTCCCACCTGCCGCTGCTCGCTGTCCTCACCAGCAGCTTTGCCCACAAGCCTGGGGGTGCAGGGCGGCAGGAGTAACTGAGCAGGGAGTGTGGGCGTGGGGAAAGCACCCACAGGGCGCTGACCCAGGGGCAGAGTAGACAAGGGTAGCACCAAACAGAAGGACCTTCCCCCCCAGCACACACAACGCCCTGCCTCAATGACCAGGCGCACTTCTGCTCCTTGAAGGGGGGCACATGTACACGCACGCCCACACACACACACAGACACGAGGGCAATATAATATTCAGAGGGGTGCAGCCAGGGGTCCCAGCCCTGACCAGGGAGAACCGGAACAGGGGGTGGAGAGGAAGGCTGCCAGGCCTCCCCCAATGGAGGACCAGAGGGTGGGCCACTTTCCTTCCTGCTGGGAAAGAGGAGGTGGGAAACTCTACTCGGGAATGGACCTCGATGGGAGGGGGCAGAGGAGAGAGCTCTGTGCCCCTTTTCCCTGGGAGGGCAGGGACCAGCAGAGTGTGGTTTGGGCTTGAAGGAACAAGGGGGAGAGGACCTCAGCAGGATAAACAGGCTTATGAGTCCCGGAGTAAGTCCATCCGACTCTTCCCCTTCCCGTGGGGCCGGAAGTTGCTCCAGGGGAAAGATGTCGGAGGTGGGTTGGGACATGGTGCAAAGTGCTTGAGTGTCAGGTGCCCGAGGACCCTGCGGGGGGGCTGACTACAATGTCTGTTCTCACTGACTATTCGCCTCCAGCTTGTAGGAAAGCTCGAAGAGGAGGTTCTGGTTGTCGATGACCTGGAACTGGCGCACGTAGGCCTTGGTCTGCAGGTGATGCGGGGATGCCTCCATATCCAGGCCTGAGTGTAAGGAGAGAGCTCATTAGGCTGCTAGACTCTCTTCTTCCTCTACACACACACACACACACACACACACACACACACACACACTCACTGGCCAGAGGACAAGGGTGCAGGCTGGGATGGGTGTTGAGCAGGAGGGCCCCTGGGGAGGCCAAGGAGAGCATGGAGAACTGACGAATTTAAGGAAATAAACATTTCTCCCCAGAACCCTTCCGCTCAGTAAAAACTCGCCCTGTAACGCTCTCCGAACCCTGGGTACTCACACAGAGGCCGGCTCCGGTATTTGCGGACTGTCCTCACTTTTTCAGCCACTGAATGCTGGAGGATGACGAGGAATGAGCCCCAAGAAGGTCAGATAAAGATGCTCCCCCCCCCCCCCGTAACGCTCCCCTTCCTCTGAGCTCCACTTCTGTTGGTTTTGCTCCCTCCAGTCCCCAATTCTGGAGGGTCCCGAAGCACCAAAGAAGTAGGTGTCACAGGGTGCCAGATGAGGGGGAGGTAGAGTTGCCCCTCCCTCTGAGCTGCCTGTCAGCTTTGCCACCCCACCCGTGGGCGGGTTGCCACAGCGATGCCACCAGGAAGATAGTCGGGAGTCTGTCAGGCAAGCTGGGCACCATGGAGAAAGGCTGCTGTCTGTAGGGGGGGTGCCAAGAGAGGGGGAGGGGCTGGGGTTGGCAGTGCCACCTACCAGTTTCTCGATATTCACCAAACCATCCACCAGGGTCTTACTCCCCTCATGCAGGAAAGTCAGGTCTAGGGGATGGAGAGAGAAACAAGTGAGTAAGAGGAGGCCCTTCCCCTTCCCTGGAATCCACTCAATCTTGGGGGGCTCCTCTCCTCTGGGCACTCAGCTGGAAGGGGGTTGGGAGGCAGAACTGGGGCCTGGAGCATGTGGACAGAGGAGCATAATTTGGGAACAACTCTCACCTTTGAGGATCAGAGGCACAAAAGGAATCACAGGAGGTTTCATCTTGGAGATCACGTCTCGGTAGCTTTTGTGGTTCCTGCAGGGGTCCTGGCATTGCGTGGAAGAGGGATAAAGGGACAGATAGGCCCAGGGTACCCCAAAGGCACCCCCCATTTCCTCCCTCATCCCCCTGCCCTCGCAGGTATGGGTGTGAAGGGGGGGTGTTGCTGGGGGATGCTGGGGAAGTTCTCCAATCAGGTAGGGGTGTGCTAGGGAAGTCTTTTCCGGGGAAAATAGGGGAGCAATCCTCCGGCATGGTGGGAAGAGAAGGGGGATCCTAGGCACTAAAAACCTTGAAAGGGAAGCTTGAGGAAGAAAGTTTATGGGAGCAGAGAGTCTCTGGGGTACAAGTCCAAGGGCAGATAAGAGAGCCAAACCCCACTCACCGTCAGGTTCTCAAATTTGCGGAACAAGTTCTTGAATTTCCCTGGCAGCTTCTGCAGAGATTTGAAGGAAGAAGGAGCGTCAGAGTGGAGCTCCTTGAGTTTCATGGGCGCTTCTGACATCCCCAGGGGTTAGAGGGGAAAGGGCCTGCGTGTCTTGCAGGGGCTGGGAAGCCGGTGGGTGGGCAAGTGGAGTCCTCCTTGGCTGGAAGCAGCCCAGAGAAATGAATTATTCTGGGGAGACTGAGGCCTCTGCCATGCCCCAGGGCACCTCACTGAGGCTGGCTACAACCGGACAGCCACGTGTGCCACCTGGCCTGGGCTGCCTGCCCTCCCACTCAGGCGGCCTCCCTTCCTCATCTGCACCAGGACAGGGTCCATTAGCCAGTGCACCCCAGGGCTGTGTGGGCGCCTCCTTCCCAGGGAGGTGAGCCCAGGTGTCAAGACAGGCTGGCGGCCAAGATCCCCAGGTGGGCCAATGCAGGGGGGAGGGGAGGGGAAGGGGGGGAGAGGTCGCATTACCTCCCAGGTGAGCCGCAGGCGGCTGACAGCGGCGTTGTCCAGCCCCATGACCACGGCGTAGAAGGAGAGCAGGTCCTGGTTCTGCTTGCAGCTTCGGGGTTGGGAGGCGGGGTCAGCGGGCGGTCAGGAGGCCCTGGCACCGCCCCTCCCATCCCCAACCCCAGGCCTCCGTGCTAGCTCCCCCGCCCCTCCCCCCCCCCCCCCCCCCCCCCCCCGCTGCACTCACATGGCCGCGATCTTGATGAACTTCTTGAGCAGCTGCACGCGCTTGCCCTGGGCCTCGCAGAGCAGCACCTCGGTGGCCACCCAGTGGGTGACCTCGCTGCAGCGCTGCAGGAGCAGCTCCAGGTTGGCCGTCTCCCGCCGGCCGCGCTCCCCGTGGAACACGTAGTCCACGAACTCCAGCTGCACCCACGGCGGCGGCAGAGGGGCGGCCGGGGCGCGGGGCGTGTGGGTGGGAAGATGGCAGGGCAGGCGGCGAGGAAGGAGAGGCAGGAGGGTTGGGGCGGGAGGGGTAGAAAATAGAAAAGACGGGGACAGGACAGGATGCAGCAGAGATGGGGGGGAACAGCCAACATGAATAATACTGGACCATCTATTGAGCACGTGCTAGGTGCCAGGCACTTAACCCATGTAACAGACATCATTATGCTGCCTTGTTTTATTTCTTTAAGAGTAACTACTCAGCCGACACCGGTTTGGCTCAGTGGATAGAGCAACGGTCTGCAGACTGAAGGGTCCCGGGTTCGATTCCGGTCAAGGGCATGTACATTGGTTGCGGGCACATCCCCGGCAGGGAGTGTGCAGGAGGCAGCTGGTCGATGTTTCTCTCATCGATGTTTCTAGCTCTCTATCCCTCTCCCTTCCTCTCTGTGAAAAATCAATAAAATATATTTTTTAAAAAAAGAAGAGTAAATACTCAAAAAATACTGATAAACCACGGTTCAGGTTGTGGGTAAGCCGCGCTTGGGCCCTGAGCCACCCTGCTAGGGGGTCTCTCTCTTTGCTGTTTCCTCCGATGAGGGGGACAAAGGCTTGGAGAGGTTCTGGTGGTGCACTGCCCCCAGGACGTGCTGCAAGTCGGTGTCTAACCGGGGTTTCTCACTCCAGGCCCCCACACTTGGCACGTTCCTCCCTCCCGGCCCCTCGCCCAGCCCCAGCCCCAGGCCCACCTCGTGCACACAGCGGAACAGCTCCCAGTGGAAGGCCGTCAGGTGGTTGGCCACATCCTCAGGCTCCACTCGGTGGATCTCGGTGTCTCCAGGGGAGACCTGGATTTCCTCGGGGAGGGGCACCTGGTGGCAGGCAGGGGGACAGGGCTGGGCTCCCCTCTGGGCACGTGAGGTTCTGCTCCCAGCCCCTCCCAGCCATCGCTCCCCGCCAAGGCCTTGGGAAGAAGGCATTCTCACCAGCGCCTCGTAGCTGTCCCGGGTGCAGGCAAACAGGTGGCTGTTGATGCCCAGCGTGGTGAAGACACAGTCTTCCGTCGGCTGGAGAAGGACTTTCTCTGAGGAAATACGAGCTGCTCGGCCTCAGGCCCGGCCCCCGGCCCCCTCACACCTCCCAGCCACTGTCGCCATCCCACCCAGAAACTCCTCGCCCTGCGTGGACACGTTCTAGACCCGTGGTCGGCGAACTGCGGCTCGCGAGCCGCATGCGGCCCTTTGGCCCCTTGAGTGTGGCTCTTACACAAAATACCACGGCCTGGGCAAGTCTGTTTTGAAGAAGGGGCGTTAGAAGAAGTTTAAGTGTAAAAAATTTGGCTCTCAAAGGAAATTTCAATCGTTGTACTGTTGATATTTGGCTCTGTTGACTAATGAGTTTGCCGACCACTGTTCTAGACTAATGGGACTTGTATTATCACCAGTTGATGGTATACATTTCTGACATTTTTCAAAGAATGACTTCTTTTGCATTGATAACCTCTTTTTTTGTTCCCAGTGTTCTATCACAGCTCCTCTCTCATGCTTTCGTCCCTGTGACACTGGGAAAGCCGGAATTTTTTTCCTGTCTTAGAGGGAAATACATTGATTACATTGCAGGCTTTTTGCACGCCCACAAGGATTGCAGGCGCGCCCTGCATCTTTAGACTCAAAAACAAAGCATCCTTAGGTACTCAAAGAGATTAAAGGACGAGATCCCAAGACGAGTAAGGCAGGCACCCAGATCAGCATCCAAGTGTCCTGGACCAGTGCTCCCCAAATTTAAATGTGCATGGAATAACAGCCTGGGGATCTTGTTAAAATGCACATCCTGATTCAGCAGGTCTGGAATTGGGGTCTGAAATATTGCATTTTTAATAAGCTCCCAGGAGATGCTCATGCGGCTGGTCCCAGCACCACAGTTTGAGCAGCTAGGATCTAGAAGTCAGTTTCTACCCGCCCCAGGCAGGGGGCTTGTGAGTGTCTCCTCTCCTGGGGTCCCAGCGGGGTTCCTCCTGACCCTCACCTCCTGAAGAGGCCACAGCTACCAGGATGAGGGACTCCTCACGCCCCGCAGGCTCCTCTGAGTACTGCAGTTTCTCCGTCACAGAGCCCAGAATGTCCTGCACAGATGCCGAGAGGCGGCTGCGTATGGTCACGTAAGAGTGGTCAGGCATGTAGACGCGGCAGAAGACTGGGCAGAGACAGGAAGGTGGCTTTCATCAGAGGGCAGAATGGCAGCACGGGCCTTGTCCCCTCCGGGACCCCGGTGTTCCCCACTCCATCCCACCCCTAACCCTAAATTGGTTGGCCTCTGAAAAAGATGCTGTAAAAGGGACAGGTTCTACTACACAGGGAGACTCCGTGGAGGGTGACCAAGACCCAAGACCCCATTGGGCCCCCTAAGCCACTCAGGAAGCCCCGCCCCTCCTAATGCCCCCACTCACTCTCATCAGAGCCCCGGAAGGCCACTCGGGTCTGCAGACAGGAGTCTATCCGGCGGAAGTGGCGGAAGAGTGGCTTCACCTGCTTGTTGGGCGGCTGGCTCTCCTCTGGGATCCTGGCATGGACACAGCTGGGCATCAGGAAGCCCTGCCAGGCATATGGAGCACCAGGCAGGCAACATCAAACAGGGATATCAGAACTGGGTCAAGGATGCACTGGCATCAGGTTCAGAGAGTGGTAGAGGGTGTCAGAAGTGAGGACAATGGCCAGCAGGGGACAACTGTCCGAGTGACCCAAATCAAATGCCACCTCTTCCATGAATTCTTGTCTGATCCACCCCACCCACCAGGAAAGGTCATTTTTTAATGCTGCTTTTTTTTTTGTTTTTTTTTGCTATAGGACAATGGGCTAACTTTTGTTTATGTTTGCATCTTATCTCTTCTACAAGATTGAGAGCTTTTGAGAGCTGGGATTCATTCTTACTGGTTTTGTTTTCCATCGTCCAGGCCTACAACATTGCTTTGGCACATGGTAGGTGTAGGTAACCAGCTGTTTGCTGAATTTTGCCAACAAGAACTTCACACTCTGGGCAGGGAAACCGATGTGCATACAGCTACTTCTAACACAAAGGCAGGTGCTAGGTGACATAACAAATATGCACGGAAAGTTATGTTGGTATAAGGGAGGGAGAAAGCTATTCCTAAAAGGGAAGGTCTGGGGAACTTTCATTGAGAAGATGGCATTTGACCTGGCCCTTGAAGGTCAACAGGAAGAGAAGGGGGTGGGAGGAGGTCCTTCTGGAACAGACCATCTAAATGACAGCAGGAAGTTGGGCAAGCACAAAAGTTTAGGGGATGGGATGTATAGGGAGTGTGGTGGGCACAGGGCTATGTAGGAGTTGAGATGAGAAGGATTAGCAGGAGACAGGCAGGGAAGGGTGTTGAATTCTGTGCTAGGATATTGCAACTTTTCTTGTCTTATAGGCAATAGAGAGCCATGATGTTTTTGGAAGGGGAACATGATGTCAAGTTGGAAAGATCTCTCTCTCTCTCTCTCTCTCTCTCTCTGGTGTCACTATAAGAAGGGAGAGACAGACACAAGACCATAAGCTGAAGCCTGGCCGGCATTAGCTCAGTGGTTGAGCGTCCACCTATGAACCGGGAGGTCACGGTTTGATTCCCAGTCAGGGCACATGCCCAGGTTGCAGGCTCGATCCCCATGGTGGGGTGTACAGGAGGCAGCCAATCAATGATTCTCTATCATCATTGATGTTTTTATTTTTCTATCCCTCTCCTTTAAGCTCTGAAATCAATAAAAATATATATTTTTTAAATAGACCATAAACTGAAGCCCTGGATTGAAGGCTGTGGCAATAATCCAGATGAGAGGTAATGAGGCCTAAATAAGGGTTGTGGTGGTGGGGATCGAGGGGAGAGAAACGGAAAAGGCTGAAGGTATGGATGGATAGATGGACAGACGGATGGGTGGATGGAAGGATGGATGGATGCAGTGGTATCCTAAAGCCAGTTCACATTGCCTCGTGAAAGCAGATTGCTAAATCTTGCCCACTGGTTTTAAAATAAGGCTATTTTTAAAAAGTGTGTGAACCCTGGCCGGATAGCTCAGTTGGTTAGACTGAGCATTGTGCCAATACGCCAAGGTTGCAGGTTTGATCCCCAGTCAGGGCACATATAAGAAGCAACAAATGAATGCATAAATAAGTGGAACAACAAATGGATGTTTCTCTCTCAAAAAAAAATTTTTTTTTAATTACAGTGTGTGTGTATGAGTTTCTAATCCTACAACCAAATTATTACCAAAAAAAAAGTAGTCTCCTAATTGTTTCACTACGTTTCACTATCATCTATGCTCTTCCGGTTATTTACATCGGTGGTATTTGTATGGTGAGAATACTATACAATGGCCTCTGCATCTCTTCCCAGCTTCACAGTCAGTGATGTTATGTTGGTAGCTTGCAATCAGCCATGATGAGAGAATTTATACTCTGAAAATCAGCAAAAGCTACAAAATCAGGTTGTTGTTTTTTTTTCCCCCCTGAAGTACTGGTTGTTAAATATTCACTAGTATGCCATTGGAATGCGGGGGGGGGGGGGGGGGGAGAATATGACTGGAGCCCTGCTGAGTGTGATTCAGTTTGTTGGAGTGTCATCCCATATACCAAAAGGCTGCAGGTTCGATTCCCAGTCAGGGCACGTATCCAGGTTTCGGGTTCCATCCCCAGTCGGGGTGCATGCAGGAGGCAGTCAATGGATGTTTCTCTCTCACATGGCTGTTTCATGTGTGTGTCTCTCTCTCCCTCCCTCCCTCCTCCTCCCTTCTTCTCTCTGTGAAGTCAGTAAGAACGTATCCTCGGGTGAGAGGAAAACTGACTGGAGATAGTCTGTGCTACTCTCCAGTAAGAGAAAGGGACTGAAAGAAGGCCGTATTGGAGCCAGAAGGCCAGTGGCAGCCCCTGTAAGAGGAACGTGGGGATTTCTCTGCTGTCCCCTCCCCCAACCCATTCCCCTCACTTTAGCTCCACTGTTTCCACAAGCTGGTGCAGCCTCAGTGTGTCCTCGCGGAGGTCCTGGTAAAGGGACTCGTCCTTCATAATCAGCAGGTACAGATCCTGGGGAGAGGAGAGAAGGGAGGGCGTCACGCTCTGTAAGGTCTCCAGGCCTTCGAGCACAGGAGAACCATAGAAGCGAAGGCGCCCTGGCACCTTGTCCTTCCAATTCCCAGCTTGACGAGTATGGCTCCTTCAAAGGGGCCCCGTCCAGAGCTAATTGCCTGCTCACCCGCCCTTTCCCCCCCGGGCCCACCTTGATGATGCGGCCGGCCCCCTCTTCCTCCTGCAGCAGCCCCTGGTAGGTGTCCAAGAAATGAAGGAGCATGGCTAGACAGGCCTGCTTCTGGCCCAGTCCCTCGGGGCCCTCCCTGCCTCCTGCCAAAACAAAGCTGACCCCCACGTTAAGGAAAAACCCCGGGCAGGCGGACCTGAGGATAGTGGGAAGGGAGACGGGAGGCTAAACCACCCCAAATGTTCTCTAGGTTTGGGGCCAGGGAGAAAGGAGATCCAGGGGTCCCTGGAACCAAGACACCCCCTCATGCCCCAGCCCAGAGAAGATAGGAATGGCACCCACTTGGCCACACCCACCTCTGAATTTCACTTGAGGATACCCTGTCTGGACCAACCCAACCTCCACCAGCCCACGCCCGGAGCGCACAGCGGGCTCATAAAGGTCACGGTGCTCACCACAAACCTGACCACACCTGTAAGTAAGGCCTGGTGTTTCTAAGAGAGCCTATGATATTCTACCCAGCGGCCTGACATTTGCAATTAGGTCCTAAAATAACTCTGTGAGAAGCCCTATGCTTACAGGAGACCCTATGAAGAGCCCAGCCAGTGGCTCGTCTCTAGTAGACCCTACAGACGCACAACCAGGACTGATGTTTACATCGGACCCTGTAATAACTCACTGGGCAACCAGATGTTTAGAGCAACAATTCAGCGAGGAGAGAGGCACTCTTAATAGAATAATAACACCTTACATTTGTGCAGGGCTTTGCAATCTCCAAAGCACTCCCACATCTGTGATCAGATCTATCTCCACAGCAGCCCCGGCAGGTAGGCAGAGCAGATGCTATTTACCCCCATTTTAGAGAAGAGGAAACTGAGGCCCTGGGAGGTTAGGTGATCTGCGCAAGGTCACACAGCTGGTGGAGAGAAAAACCAGGGCTCAAACCCAAGTGTGTTTTGTAAGGGAGAGCCTAGGAACTGACATCACACATGGGCTGGTGGGCGTGGCTCCCTCCTGATCTTCCCTTTTGCAAGCTCCACAAAAGGATATTACTGGTGCAGCTCCTGCAGAAATTTCTCCGTGGGGAGGAAGAGAGAATGGGTGAGGACGATGTCATCCAGCAGGATATCTGTAGAGATCAATCGGCACCACTGATGTCAGAAGGGCACTTCCAGGATCCAAATGGACACTCCCCACCCCACTCTCTTGCCTCCAAGGGCGAGTTCTCCTTAGCCAGACTGGAGCCCCAGCCACCTGCCCCATCATGCTCTACACACACACACACACACACACAAACACACACACACACACGTGTGTGTGAAGGTTCTGGCCAGCCGCTGCAGGGGTGGGGTTGGCAGCTGCCATGGCAGCTGGAGGGAAGGAGGGGGCACCCTTTGATGGCCACGCCCACTTCTCTTCAGTGTGTATGGGAAGCTGGTCAGATAATACACCAAGCTTGAGATCAGCCCCCTGAAAAGAGTTCTTTAGAGAGAGACAACTTCCAAACACAGAGGTCAGGGTCAGCAGGGTGTGTGTGTGTGTGTGTCCCTCCTCTCCTCCCCACTCCCTACCTAACAGCTTTGAGTTCCAACGAGGCAGGTGAGAACCAGCCCGATTAAAAGGGAGATGGAGCAACTGCCATTGCTTTGATCCTAAAGCCTTTAAAGAGAAAAACCCTGTGTCCTCTCCACGCTCAGAGATCGTTGGGTTAATGATGGAAAGGTGGAGGGGAGTGGCTCCTCCCAACACGTCTTTCCCCTCCACACCCCCATCTGGGCCTGGCTCAGCCAGTCAGCCAGGTACAAGGTCGCCCTGACTTGCATCCAGCCCTGGGGTGGGGCAGGGCAGCCTGGCACACACAAACAGGCTGGGCGCAGGGAGGGAGCCAGGTGTCCTTACCCGGACAGGTTAGGGCCAGGTCCCCAGGTACTGCCTCAAGACAAAACCAAGGCTTCTGGCCTCCAATTCTAGCCAGGAAGGCGGAGGAGGAGTACCAACACGGGATCCTTTACTTCGACTCTTCCACTTCACAAAGGAGAAGAAACTGAGGCCCGGGGCTGGGAGGGACTTGCCTGGAGCTGGGCTTAAGAACCCACAGTCCTGAATCTTTGATCTCTTCTCAATATGCCTGAGGCAGACTGTCTGGGTAGAACCAGTGGTCAAATGGGGCTGCTTAGACTTTCGAGAGACTGGCTAGTTTGGGGTACTGTCTGTAACTCCTCTCCTCCCACACACCCTGGGAGGGAACCGAGAGAGCGTAAGAACATTGGGTGTATTGGAGAAGATCAGAGTGGCAGGTTAAACTGATTCTCATTCATTCTGGGACTGGTTTGGGGTTGTTCCCCAAACCAGTTACTCTGGGAATTGAGCCTGCCAGGCCAGATAATGCAGGTGACAGTCAATTCAGGAGTCCTTCTCCAGGAAAGACTGGGCAGAGTCTGTGGCAGCCAGGCACCAGAAAAACAGTTTCTCCCTTGACCTCTCTGCCCAGCTACCCTGCTATGTTCTTAAAGAGAGTTAATAGCTCCCCCAACTCCGATGTCCAGCTCCAGGGATGAGGGACCAGGACTAGAGATGCCTAACGTCCTTCCTATACTCCTTATCCCACTGGTGAACGAAACCAGAGCAAAGGAAGAAGAGCACAGGGCAGAATGGGGGAGATGCTGCTTGTGGGGGCTCCAGTTTGGCGTCTGTCTCCTCCAAGGCAGGCTCCGGTCCAATGCACAGCCTCCCCAGGGAATGTGTCATAGAGACACAGGGTGTGTAGCGTAGGCGGGAAGTTATGGTTAGAAGAGCTGTACGTGTTTGATATTTTTCTAATTAAATCCAAAAGGTGTCAGCTCCCCAGGGCAGCGACAGTCTGAGCTAAAGGAGAGGGCCCGGGTCTTGAGGAAAATCTAGGGGACTGGAGCCCTCTTCCACACCCCCAGGCTAGGGCTGCCTGCAGAGGTCTGAGAGCACAGTGGGAAACCCCCATCTTGACATTCTCAGCCAGGGTCCCCAATCCCCAGACCCTGCTGGGCTTAGTGAAATGCCAAGAGCTAGGCCTCAAGACCCACACGTCTTTTACCTTAGCAACTACCCAGCAATTCGGGGCCTCGGTTTCCTCAAAGTCCCCTTCGTAGGGGTGCTTAGTGGGGAGTGGTGCAATAGCATCATCATTTAGGGAATAAGCCTCTCAGGGTGTGGTTATTATTTTTTGAAAGAGGCGGTGTGCTGAGGCCTGCCAGGGGAAGGGTGGGGGTTGGAAAGGCCCAGACCCCCCCTAGTAGCCACAGGGCCCTGATGTCTGCCCAGTCACCCCTCCCCCAACAACATCTCTGAGTCAGCCCCCAACTGGAACACCTCCCTCCACTCCCCAGCGGCTAAGGGACAATGCATCCCTTTGCCAGAGCCCCAAACCCAGCTCAGGCCCTGTGCCTGTCTGGCACTGCCCCCTGGTTGGGCCAGCCCTCTGCTCGGGGCTTCTAAACCGAATGGGGGGACCCCTGGAAGGTCCTCCAGGCTTGGGCACCTCGGTGGGGGGAGGGGGGCACGGCTGCTCCGGGCAGCTTCCATCTTAGTGTGTCAGGCCCTAATTTTGGGCCCCAGAAGGAGGTAATCAACATCAGAGGCCCAAGAGTCTGTGGATACAACGTCCAGGGGAAAGGGAGGGCGGCTCAGGGGAAGACAGAGGTTCCGCTTCTTGGCCAGCTGTGGGGTGAGGCTGCTGCAGGGAGCAAGGTGGCCCTGCCACTCTGTTCCTCCGAGGAGCCCCTACCCCACTTCGGCCGACCACTCAGCCCCGCACCCCGGCTCCAGCAGAGCGCCACCCCCACGCTGCAAGGGCAAGGGCGAGGAACCAGGCGGCAGCCCCCTCCTCTGGGATGGAGACTCCTTACCTGAGGCGGCGCTGTCCCTGGTGGCCCCTCCGGCCAGCCGCTGCAGAACCCGGTTCAGAAGATGCTCCGGCCGCTCGGGGGCGCCCAGGGGGGCCCAGGGTGGGGAAGTCAGGGGCTCGCCCGGGGACAGTTCGTCGGAGGAGTACGAGGAAGGGGACCGCAGCGGCCCCCCTCCCCCGAGCGGCCCGGGCCCCGGCACCTCCTCTAACTGCAGCCAACAGGGTCCCCCGCTGCCGCCGAGCTCCTCCGTGACCCCCGCCGGCTCTCCACCTTCCTCCTCAGGGGGCGGCTCCAGCCCCGGCTCAGCGGGGGGCTCCCGGAGGAAAGCTGGGAGCAGCAGGCGAGATACGCTCTGACGCCGCTGCAGTGGCCGCGGTCCCCCGGCTGAACCGCCGCCCCCGCCAGGTCCCCCACCCCCGCCGGGCCCACCGCAGCTCCCCGGGCCTCCGCCGGGACCTCCCGCCACCGTTCGCCCCGCCAGCTGCGACGTCTGCTTCTTCAGAAATTTCTCCAGCGGCTTCATGCCCCCCCACCCGCCCCTCTTCTCGGGGCCGCCGGGGGACCCAGGTGTCCCGGGCGCGGGCGGGGGGGCGGGGACGCGATGCTCAGAGCCGGAGGGGCAGAGCGGAGGGCCGTGCCAGGCGCCGGACCGGGGGCCAGAGGTGCCCAAGGCTCGCTGGCCCGAGTCCAGTGGCCAGTGGCCCGGGGAGGTGCCAGAGGGAAGGGGTGCCCGTCGTTAGTGGCCTCCCATGCCGGCTGCAGCCGGCCCGCGGCCCGAAGGGTGGGTAGGATGCGGGGCCGGTGCCCCGGCTCTGCGCTCGTGGGCCGGGCTGCGGCGGCAGAGGCAGCGGGCGGAGCGCAAGGCTGAGAGGACGCGGCGGCGCTCCTGACCGCGGGGAAGGTGGAAGGACTGAGGCCGCGCCCCCTCCTCCAGTCCCCGCCCACGCCCCGCCCCCTCCCTTCCTGGGCCCGCCCCCTGGGCCGCGCGAGGCTTGAACTTGGGCGTTGGGGCTGGTCGTGGGGGCTCCGGGGGCCACCTGGGATTGTAAGGAGCTGAATGGGATTGGGTGGAGAGTTCAGAGAAGACGCAGAAATTAAGGGCAAAGTAAGAGTGATACACCAATGGAGAGGGATTCCTGGCTCCGGGGCTTACAGAGGAACCTAGTGTCATTTCAAAGAATCAGGGCAGGTCTGTGGCCTGCATGCCTTGACTCACCTACCTGGACTCAGGTGAGACCTACAAAGATTGTTGATTGGGTATCCATCACTCTCAACCCGGAGAGTTTACTCTGTTGACACACTGACAGAAATATGTGGTCTTTATCTCCCTTCTTGCAAGAAGGGCTGGGAAGGCCTTGGGTGGGTTGGCATTGGCCCTGGTGGCGGCACTCATCTAACCTTTCTGGCAGGGCACGATAGATGGTGAGGGCCTGGCCTGTGAAAGGCAGGTCCTGGCAGGCAGGTAGGAGCCAGGTGGGGAGCAGCAGGTTGTGGCAGGTCTAGTTGGGGTGAGAAGAGACAGTAGGCTGGGGGAGGAGACCAGGAAACACAAGGGCACCTAAGCCCAGCTGGCAGCAGAAAGCAGCAGGGCCGTGGAGATGGGTGACAAGCTCCAGCGCTGCCATCTGACATCATTAAGTACAGAGAGCTCCCCAGAGTTGACACAACCATGGAGTGGGGAAAGTGGTGCCAAATTTGCACTCCAAATAATCCTTATTCCTGATGCCTATGCCAGGAGCATTCTGTTCCTGAGGAGGAGGTGGGTAGAGAGACACGCTCAGTGTAAGCACATCGAGATTAAGGTAACAAGGTTGGGGAGTGGCACCAGGTTCCAGATGGGTCGAGGCGCCTTGGACAATGCCGCACCCACTTACTGTGTACCAACCAGGCAGGGACAGGAATGAAGGCTGGGAGTGGTGGTGGAACTGAACAGGGTGTGCACTACTGGCATATCGGGGTGTGCGCATATCTGGTCCTATGTATGCTAGAGCATGTGTTCACAGAAATGAGCTTGCATACCCATATGTTTGTGGATTTGGAAAGGGAACAGTAAATAGGAGAGAGCACAGTTTCGGCTAAGAAGCTGAAATAGAGATCCAAGTATTAGCTTCCTGGGCTCCCTTTATTAGGTACCCCAATATCCCTGGGGTTAAGAGGGGCAACTGGCTGGAGTGGCTCGGAGCTCTCCAGGCATTTTTATGAACCAAATAAGAAAAGGGGAGGGTTCCACTCCAGCACATGCCACAGTTACCAGATTAAGCTGGTTGCCTTGGTAACCTCCTCTCTGGGCAGGATTTGGGATTGTCGGTTAGGAAGGGGGAAGAACTGGCGAGTGTGGAGAGTGTGGGGGCTGAAAATAAAAGGGGCAGAGAGAATTCTAGAAACTGGAAGCTTTGGGAGCAGGACCCCAGGATCCCTCCAACTACTCAATGATACTAGGTAGAGAGTAAGTTCAAGACCTTAAATCAGGGAGGAAAGCCAGTCACGGTTCTCCTTGAACAGCAGTGGCACTTACCCCAACCCAACTGCACACTGGAATCCAGGGGAACTTTTCAAAAATACTGGGAGCCCTGGCTGGTTTGGCTCAGTGGATAAGAGTGTTGGCCTGCGGACTGAAGGGTCCTGGGTTCGATTCTGGTCAAGGGCATAAGCCCGGGTTGCAGGCTCAATCTCCACTAAGGGGTCAGCAGGCAGCAGCCGAACAATGATTCTCATTATTGATGTTTCTATCTCTCTCCCCCTCTCTGAAATCAATAAAAATATATTTAAAAAAAAATACTGAGAGGGAGCCAAGATTTGTGGTATTTTTTAAAAATGTATTTTTATTGATTTCAAACAGGAAGGGAGAGGAAGAGAGAAACATCAATGATGAGAATCATTGATCGGCTGCTTCCTGCACACCCCACTGGGGATCGAGCCTGCAACCGACATGTGCCCTGACCGGGAATCAAACCGTGACCTCCTAGTTCATATGTTGATGCTCAACCACTGAGCCACAATGCGGGACTATGGTATTTTTTAAAAGAAAAATAGGCAGGATTAAAATAATTCAAATAGGCAGGATTGAAAATTACTGCCCCAGAGGGACATCCCAACCCAAGTAGGCTGCAGATACTGACTGGGATTCTTTATCTTTCGCCCACAGGATAGCAGACGTGTGTACTGACCCCAAGGGGTGAAGGGGTGGAGGGCTGGAGGGCACCTATAGTCTATCATGGAAGAAAATGAGGGAAAGAGGGTAGTATAATTAACAACTGTGAGGAGATGCAGGCAAGAAGCCCATGGACTTCCAGAAGGGGATGAGCAAGGCTACCTAAGGCCCATTCTGTCTGCCCTTACACTCTTTTCTACCCACTGAGTGGCAGGCTGGGAGGACAGAGAACCTGGGGGCTTTGCTGAGCTTGAGTTTCTTCTTGCTGAGCTGGTTACCAGGGCAACAGAGAGCAATGGGATTTGAGGAAGCAAGAGGCAAGGGTGAGGGGGGGAAGTATCTTAAACCGCTCATTCCTCCTGCCAGTAACCACCCCCAAGGCTGCCTGGCACTATTTACATGACCCCAGATCAGGCCCAGAAATACCCATCACCCTATGGGGAAGAAGGGAAGCAAACTGATATGATTTAAAGAGGAATGGAGATAGAGGTGAGGAAAGTCATGGTCCTCTGGCTGTAACACCACCGAAGGGTGGAAGGGGAGTTCCAACTGTCATGAAGTTGTGCCATGATGTCCATGCCCCCCGAGCACAAGGATTTGTGCGACTCAAGAACAGACACTGCCAGCTCCGTGTTCAATTCAATTGCTCCCCCACATTGTGGATAGCTTCTGTAGTAAACTTCCACCCCACCCAGGGTCTGGAGGAAACAGTCAACTCAAAGGTAGGAACTGCCCTGTGTTCATCACAGGCCAAGTGGCAAAGGTAACTGGCAGCATGAGCCACAGCTAGAGGTCTTTCCATTGCCCTCCACGCTGCCTGTATAAAGATTAATAGGAACCTCTTTCTTAGACCGTGGTCTTTGATAAGTCAGTGCCAGCTTGAGTCTTTACTTTTCAAGAAGAAAGCTAGCGGAACCTCACCTCTTCTAGGACTTAGTACAGCTGTACTGACATGTGGCACATTATCCTGGGAAACTTACTTGCCAAACACAAAGGCAGGCCTAAGGGATATGATGTTCACATAGGTACGCAGCATCTCACTCATTTTTGTCCCTGACACTTCCAAACTAAGGGACTGCAGGATATCCTGGAGTCCATGTGGCAATGTGGTTTGGAAAGATAACTGATGGGGAGTAGACACACTTGTGGCTTCACAGGGGTCCTCACCTCTGTGGGCTTCCATTTCACAAGTTTGAGCCGGCTCAAGTTGTGACTGACTCTGGGGAATTAAGAAGTCATCTTCCCTCCCTCTCAAATCAAAATGAATGCAAAAAAGCCAAGTTTACAGTCTAAATTTTATTATCTTCAAGTCACAATACTGATCACAAATGTGTACCCTTTAAAACAGTAACAACAACAACAACAAGAAATTCTTGCAACGAAACACAGCGGACCAACATAGACAACTGTCACAGTGTCTTAAGGTCTGGCAATCTGGGCATGCTGCCCACGGGCTTGAGGAGACATCTTCAGGTTTAAGGCAAAGGGAACAGCCTACCAAAGGCACAACCACCAGCTACCCCTGGAAGAACCTCTTAGATATTTCTTCCTTAAGGGTTACAGCTTGAGTGCCTCTCCTCCCTCCCACACACTATGGACTCAAGAGTGGGCAGGCCAGCTGCTTAAGAGAAGGAATACAAACAGTGACTACTTGGGGAGAGACACAGCTGCCACCTTCTCCCTCAAGTTCTATAGAAGGACAGACACAGTGGCCAAGGTACCCTTGGCAGACACAAGTGCTGCAATAATAGGAATCTCTTCCGCAGAGGCAGCAGGAAAGTGGTTCAGTGCCATGGATAGGGAGGAAAGGAGCTCTTGCTGCAAAAGTGACTGGCTTCCTTAGGCCTTAAGCCCAGGTGCAGTACCTTCTTCTGCTTGCAAGGACAGGAGAACTAGAGGAAAATAAGGTAGTAACACGTAAAACACTTGCAGCAGAAAATACATGAAAAAGAGCAAGTATAAAGGACAGGACAGATAGATTGCTTGCTGGATAATATTTGCCTCTAGAGAGATGCATTGGTCCACAGCAATTGGAAAAGGAGTGTGTTAGGAGGGATGGAAATAAGAAAAGCAGGGTCCTCGAATACCACTTACCTCAAAGACTGAGCCCTGAGGACTGTGTGAATACACATCCCTAAGGGGCAAAGGCTCTCACTCCACCCTCCCTTTCTCACAAAAACATTTGATTTGCCATCTCTCCCCACTGTAGAGACTCTATCCTCAGTAGAGGCCTGAAGACTACCAGAGACTACTGATGGAGACTCAGGCTCCTAAAAACTGAAACAAGAAGAAGGGGCTCCTACCACAAACTTTGAGTTAGAGAAGTTAAGAGAATCCAAGTATATAACAAAGTCCAACCAAAAGTGAAAGGCCAGATCTCTGTAGATTTGGTGGGAAAAGACTAGCTGGCAATTCTCAATTATCTGCATTGTAGGGAAGAACCAAAAGGGAACCAGAGGAGCCAGCAAACTAGAAAAATGAACTTGTCTCATTTAAAGGCAGAGAAAGAGGGAGAAAGAAGGAGAGAGGGGGTAGGGGGAGAGAGATAAAAGACAAAACAAACAGGAAGGAGCTTCCCTGGGAGAAGACATTTGAATTTCCCAGGACAAAGTGAAGAAGAGCCAAAAACCTGGGTTTCTAGACGCAGACTAGATGTGGGCTGTCTGATCTCTGCTCCTCTGAGCACAGCTAACTCCAGCAGAGAGTGGAGATAGTAGGAAGTCCACTTGTTTCTCCCTGTCTCTACCAGAGCCTGTCCTCAGAGGAAGCCAGGGTCCTCCTCTTTCAGCTGCTTGTGGTAGGAGCCACCCTTTATCTTTGAAGCCCTCCTGGTAGTAGGCAGCCAGCTGTATTTCTCTTCTTTCCTGGGTTCTCACCTCTGCTGTTCTGACAGGCGTGGGGAAAAGGGAAGAACCACCAAGGTGTTAGTGGACCTTCTGGGTATTTACGAGTTGCTTTCAAAAAGCCACATTCTAAATGTGTTTTAAAGTAATATCCCCCCCAAAAAACAAAACTCCTATAGTCTTTTTCCTCCATGACCTTTAGAATTGGCTCTAACTGTAACATCTCAAATTTGTTTTTTAATATATAACTTTTTATTTTTCAATTAGGCCTTAAATTCAATATTGTTTTGTATTAGTTTCAGATGTTCAGCATAGTGGTTAAACAATCATATACTTGACATAGTGTTTCCCCTGATATTTCCAGTACCCATCTGGTCCCACATATAGTTATTACAATACTAGTGACTATATTCCCTATGCTATACTTTACATTCCCCATGACTATTTTATAACTACCAATTTGTACCCCCTCCCCTCTGGTAACCATCAGTCTGTTCTCTGTTATCTATGAGTCCGTTTCAACTTGGTTTGTTCATTCATTTTGTTCTTAAGATTCCATGTAAAAGTGAAATCATATGGTATTTGTCTTTCTCTTTGTGACTTATTTCACTTAGCATAATACCCTGTAAGTCCATTCACACTGTCACAAATGGTAAGATTTTATTTTATTTTTTTTATGGTGGAGGTAACATCTCAAATTTAGATTTCCTTTATAAAAAATGCCCTCCTGCATTTTTTTTTTCTTGCAGCTTCCCAAATGAAATTCTGCCAAGTTAATGTTTTCTATTTCAACCCTGTTCAATGCAATCTCAAAACAAAGACGAGTGAATTTTGGGATTTCTTTAAGCCTCCTCCCATGATAACCCATGTTTACAACTTAAAGAATTAATTAGGCGACTGTTAAACAAGTAAGCATGAGCATTAGTTTTAAGAATGTTTTATGAGAGTCACAGTAAGTTGTGCACTTACTTTTATATCATGTTAAGATTTAAAATATTCAGAAATTCTTATTAACTGGAACCCCTGCTTACAACCTGAAATAATAAAGTTAGAATCTGTTATCAGGTAATTAAGAAAAAGACAAGGAAAAAAAAAAGAAAAAAGACAACTGTTTCAATAAAAACACACCCAGAACAGAAGGGAAATCTGAAGAAAAGGAAAGCCCACTGATGCAAGATGTGCCCTAAAGCATGGGCAGAAGCTCTCATACCTCAGGTGGTGGGGGCTTGATGGTGACTGGCTGGGGAGTCCTCCGGGGTGGTGAGGGCTTTGGCTGCACCTGCTGCTGGGCGGGGTTATAGTAAGTCACTCCTCCATATACCTGTGATGGGGCCTGGACACCCCACAAGCCAGAAGAGAAAGTTAGGAATTAATCCAAACTATGATGAACAGAAAACATTAAACATTATTCAGGCGCAAAAAGAAAAGTATTACAGAATTTGTAATTTTTTAAATCTCTAAGCTGCACCCCTTAAAAGTAAAATGAATATTCATTTCTGTCTTACTATGCCTAATTATGCTCCGGTTCCTATTTCTTCAAAGTACTGCCCAGCTTTCTCTAATTCCTACCATCAGTTGACAAATGGAAGAGGCTGAGCTCAGTGGTGACACTAGATACCAAATTGTTTCAACTTATGGAGAGTTAAGCAGTATAGGGAGAGATAGGGCTAGTAAATAGAATAGTTTCTTTATGCTGTTGAATAAATGGCCACCTAAGACATACTAAAACACTTAAATGAAACACTATTAAAGAAATGGAAGAGCCCTAGCTGGTTTGGCTAAGTGAATAGAGGGTTGGCCTACGGACTAAGGGTCCCAGGTTCGATTCTGGTCAAGAGCACATGCCCAGGTTGTGGGCTTGATCCCCAGTAGGAGGCATACAGGAAGGAGGCAGCCAATCAATGATTCTCTCTCATTATTGATGTTTCTCTCCCTCTCCCTTGTTTTCTGAAGTCAATAAAAATTTTAAAAATAAGTAAAATAAAATTAAAAAATGGAAGAGAATAAACAGATGATGGGCATTACATAAGCTGCATTTCCAGGTGCTGACCACTAAGAGGCGTCTGGGCACCACATGTCAATTAGTGGCATTGAACTATTCTCTCCAATTTCTTGAGCATTCTCCCCATACCACAATCCTGTCTGATTTAAAGGATGTGTACCTATAAAAATCTGTTCATTAGCCATCTCACCTGTGTATTAGGATACAGATGAGGAGGTGGTGGGGGAGGCAGTGCTCCTGGAGCATAAGGGTAGCTGGGATTACCAAAGTTCATGACGCCTGGAGCAGAAAAGTAAGTAGGAGCAAGCAACTGCTGAGGCGGTGGCTGTCCTGGAGACATGGACACTGGTGTAGGATAGAGGCCCGGATTGGGCAGAGGCGCTGGTGTCTGATGGGGATGTAAACCTGAACAAGGAGAGGAAAACAAATTAAAATAGAAAATGACCAGTTCCAGCATAGACAGGCTCGGGATAGAAGTCCTTAGGATGGACTCATGAGCTTTGTTGCCCAAGTAGCCAGAGTGGCCAGCCTCAGAGGCAAGCAGCACTGAGCTCAGGAGGATGGGGTTTGTAAAGCCCCCAATACACATGCTCATGTACAGGAAGCACACAAAGTTAGGTGCAATGCTTACCTGGGTGGGGAAGGTGCATTTCTGGCTGCACAATCATGCCCTGAGGAGGCAGTGGGGCAGGGCTGTCTCCATGGGTATAGATTGGTCCCTGGAACTGCACTGTAAAATATCACATTGGGATTCTCATAAACTCTCATTCTTCATATCACATGGACAAGTCTGCCCATCTCCCAAACCCTTTCAGAGATGTTCTCAATTTTCCATGTGAAGAAAACACCAACCAGACAATGACAACCACTGTGAGAGGTCAGAAAGGAAAGCAGAAGACAGGAGGCTGGTCTATTTAGTTTGCTTCACCAAGCCAGAAAAGGTACCCCAACCTTAAGAAAAAAGCTCACGTGGATCATAGTAATGTCCCTCCATGATACTGATATGCACGGGAGGGGCAGGGGGCTCTGGCACAGGTCTCTGCCGCTGAGATGAATAGCGTTTGGCTCGCCCACCCTGGACACCCTGAAATAAAGAAATAGGCCTGAGCAGAAGACTCTCATTCAAGTCCCCACCCTCCTTTATGTGGAACTTTGTATATGGCACGTGTTTAAAAATGAATTGAAAAATCAGTAAAAAACATCAAGATTTGAACCTAAACCCTCTACATTTTTGGAGACCCAAATTAAACAAAACACAGGTGCCCGAATGGCAGAGCTCAGTGGTTGAGCATCGACCTATGAACCAGGTCTCAGTTCGATTCCCAGTTAGGGCTCAAGCCCAGGCTGTGGGCTCAATCCCCAGTGTGGGATGTGTAGGAAACAGCTAATCAAGGATTCTCTCATCACTGATGTTTCTCTCTCTCTCTTCCTCTCCCTTCCTCTCTGAAATCAATAAAATTTATTAAAAAATAAATAAAATAAACAAAACATAGGTAATTGATTGGAAAAGTGATTTCAAAAGCTATTTCACGCATTCCCCTTTCCCTCCTCCATCTGCCCCTTTTCCCCTTCTGTACCATTTCTTCCATCCGGTTAAACGGAGGTGGAGGTCCTGCTCCCATGTGTATGTGGTTGTGCATGCCTGTAACACACCAAAAAGTCACTGCTGCAGAGCAGACAGATGTGCAACTCAAAGATACCATCAAGAAAATAAAGTAAATGGCTTTCTGCTTATAATCTAATGGAATCCCTTTTAAACTATCTCTGCTTCCTGTCAATACCAGCATTGGGATATTTGCCCCCATTGGCCATTACCTTAATACAGCAATAAAGCCATTAAAAATTTTAAAAATTTACTTCAGTGAGAAAATACAAGTTCAAAATTTCCCCACCAAATACTTCCCTGCACAGAATCACTGGGAAATTACAATAAGCACATTACATTATCAAACACAGTAAAAAATATCAGCTCAAGAGTTTCTGAACAACAACTAGAAAGTGAGGAATGTTTTGTAAACCTACCCCAGCCACCAAGGTCTGGCCCGAAGCTTGGGAAGAGATTCCCTTCTGGCTGAAAATGACTCAGACCAACAACAAAAAAAGATTACATTTTAGAGACTGTTTTCCAATGATAATAAGATATCAGTGGAAAGGTATACTCCTTGGTCCAAAGATCAACTCCAGATCCAGTTGAGATGACACTGGTTTTTGCTGTTCAAAAACCATGCACACCAGAGAAGGATGCTGAAACTCCCAGGCTACATGAGGATTTCCAACCTTTAAGTTCAAATTAGATTTCAGAAACTCGGGAAAAGATTCTTTGATCTATCTGGTTGGAGGAAGACAAAGGATGGGCAAAATGGGTGGTAGATAGGTCCTAGTCTCTAGAACTGTGCTGTCCAATATGATACCTACTAGCCACATGAGGCTATTTAAATTTCAATGTTTAAAGTTAAAAGTTCAATTACCCAGACCTGGCCACATTATAAGTATTCAAAAGCACCATCATGCCTGGCTGGCATGGCTCAGTGATTGAGAGTCAGCCCATGAACCAGGAGGTCACAGTTTGATTCCCGGTCAGGGCACATGCCCAAGTTGCGGGCTCAATCTCCAGTGTGAGGTATGCAGAAGGCAGCCAATCAATGATTCTCTTTCATCATTGATGTTTCTTTCTCTCTCTTGCTCTCCCTTCCTCTCTGAAATCATTAAAAAATAAATTTTTTAAATTAAAAAAATGCACCATCATTACAGAAAGTTCTTTTAGGTAGCCTGCCTCTACCTCTAGAAGATTAAGGAAATTAGAGAGACTTCCTTTTCAAAGAGATTAGAAGATTCCCATCCAAATTCAAATGAGTAAGTTTCTGCCTTCAAACTTTAACCATTAGCTCAGCTCAAATAATAAAAACATTGCCTTCTTCTTCCACTATTCTACAGAGTGGTAAAGGATTCTGCACCTAGGAATTCATTTTTTCCCCGCAATCCTCATCCAGGATGTTTAGAGGGGCAATGAGGGAAGAAGAGGGAGGGAGGGAGGGAGGGAGGGAGGGAGGGAGGAAGGCAGGCAGGCATCAATGTGAGAGAAACATCAATTGGTTGCCTCCTATACGCACCCTGACAGGGAATCGAACCTGCCACCTTTAGGTGTATGGGACAACACTCCAACCTACTGAGCCTCACCAGCCAAGGCCAGGAACTCATTATTGGTTAATAGTAGGCAAGGTAGTAGGGTAGTCTTAGATAACAGATAAAACTGCTATGAGGTCCCTGGATGAATATATCTAGAAATACATGTTTTTTGCAGTTAATGAAAACACAGATATTCGTCAGACACCACATCCCTGAAATTAAGTCCAATGTCCTAAACCCAGTGTTGTTAAAGGGGTGGTGGTGGGGGCGAGGAATCTAGTTACTAACCCTAAGGTACCTACCCCGAAGTTCGCGTGGTTGCAGGAATGAAGGTTGCCCTGGATTCCAATTCTGTTCTGTTATATTCAGTTGTGCCACGTCTTGCTCAAGTCCACTTGTAGCAGAATCCACTGGAGCCTCCCAGTTCCCAGTCTTAGCAGGTGAAGGAGGAGTAGTTTCTGGAACTTGAGGTGTGGGGGTCAGCCCTTCAGGTAGAGGAGGCATCTCCTCTGAAATCTTGACTGCATCTCCAGCTTTGATTCTGGTTCTTCTTACACGGGAATAGGATTTCTTCTCAATAGGTCTGTCAGGGGGCGGTGGTGCAGTGTCAGGAGCAGAAACAGGAGCTGGTATCTCTGAGGCCACCTCTTCCTTCTCAGGACTGCCAAGCACTTGAGCATCTGCTTCTGGAGACAGATCCCGCACAGGAGTTTGCTCCAGGCGCCGTGACCGGTAACTACTTTCATGTTTAACAGTCTCACCAGACCGGCCACCATGCTGTCCACCAGTCTCCATAGGCCTAAATCCAGCACGACCTTCCTTGAAGCTCCCAGATCGAGAGTAGTTCCTAGGAGCAGACATGCGACCAGTACCTGCAGCTTTCCTATTGACAAATGTCCTTGGTGGTAGGGTCCCCCCAGGACCCTGGTGGCGATGAGACTTGTTTGGTCGCTCACCAATCCAATTTGGATCTCTTTGTGGAGGACTCCCAAACCTGAATAAATGGAATAAAAAAAGTCTTAAACTGAAGGTCAGGAAGATGTCTCATATTCCTCACCCATTCAATTATTTGCTGGAATGGTATTTAAAAAAGCCGAGTTCTTTCTACAATATCAATAGTCTAGGCTCCAAAATTTCCTCACCTGGGTTTCCGGATTCTTCGGGGTTTGATGTCATCAGGATTGTGAGCTGAACGGATGTCATATCCATAAAGAGCAATGAGCTCCTGCCGGGACTTTGGGGCCTGCTCATCTTCCCGGAACTTGTCATGTTCCCAGCGACCCTCATCCTTCCACAGCTTTCGCTGACGCCCCTTGGGTCTGGATAAAACCAGGAAAAAGTGTCTTAGGTTGGCAGAATCTGTCAAGTAAAGATGTTCATGAAACAAACAGGGTTGGGTATGGAATCAGAAGAAACTTCATGTAGTCTTTCCATCTTTCCAGATTTAAAACAGGCCTCCCAAAAGCAAGAGTGAATCAGTACCTCAGGGCCTGCTGGGCTCAAATGCAACAGGAAGAGAAAGAAAGGTTTCACTTCAAACTACTCAGCACCTTGGAAACACCTCTACATAAGGCAGCCTATGCAAGTACTTCATATCCCAGAGGCCTTGAGCCTCAGATTAAGGAAGGCAAGTGGAGGGTAGGTGTGGATCCTAGTTGCTGCACCAAGAGTTACCAAATATTCTAAGCTTCACTTTCCTCATTTGTAAAGAGGTAATACTTACCTTAAAAATGTTATGAATGTAGGTAAAAGCACTCCAGCAAAGTGCCTAGCATACAATAAACACTAAATATATACTACAGTAACAAGTGGCTGTTACCTGACTTCCTCCTCCTGAGTTTGCCCTCGAAGATCATGCTCAAAGAAGAGCCCTTTCCGGGGTATGTATGCAGGGTTCTTCCGATCTTCGTCGTCATCCAAATGCTTGGATACTTTGTTCTCCACAGGCTCTGTGCTCTCCTGGAGGACAAAGGGCTCCTTACTCCCTCTAAAGCTGAAAGCCCCTCTTCCAGCCCCAAAATGGAGGCCTTTGATGGGTACTGACCTGTCCATCCCCACTTTGCCTCTCTCCCGTCACAGTGCCTTTGGAATCAGGCTTTTCTTCTCCCTTTTCTTCTTTTGCTGAAGAATTAGCAGCATCATTGGCTTCTGATTTCAACTCCACTTTGGAGTTTTCCTCTTCACTGTACTCCCCTTCTTCACCCTGAAAAAAGTTTCCCTGTCATCTGTGGAGAAAGATCTGAAAGGTGCTTTAAAAAAAAAAAAAAAAGGTTTTTAAAACATCCTCATTAGAGGATATGTTTTTCATTGATTCCAGAAGGAAGCGGGGGTGGGTGGGGGGGCGGGCAACGACACTGATGTGAAAAACATCAATCGGTTGCCTATTTACACGCTCCAACTGACCAGTGATCAAACCAGCAACCTAGGTATGTGTCCTAACTGGAATCGAACCCACAACCTTTTTTGGTGTATGGGACAACACTCCAACCAGGGTTGAAAGGTGCATTTTAAAGTTTTCCATTCTTTAGGAAAACATTTTCTAACAAACTTAAAAATTAAAAGCAGCCCTAGCCAGTTTGGCTCAGTGGATAGAGCGTCGGTCTGCGAAGTGAAGGGTCCTCGGTTCGATTCCAGTCAAGGGCATGTGCCAGGGTTGCAGGCTCAGTCCCCAGTAGGGGGCATGCAGGAGACAGCCAAACAATGATTCTCTCTCATCACTGATGTTTCTCTCTCTTCCTCTCTGAAATCAGTAAAAATATATTTTTAAAAATTATAAAAAGTATTTTTACTAACATTTCAAGAATAAGTGCACTGTAAAAATAAAATCACAAAATATATCCACATATATATAAAAATCTATATTAGCTTTCCAGAAAGATATGCAATCAACTTGTAACAGTAGCAGCCTCTGGGAAGGAACCCAGGGAATATGGATAGGAGGCAGAAAAGTGCCTAGCATACAGAGGGAGCTTAATTTGTATTGATAATTTCTCTCCTCCATGAACTGTCTCTTAAACATGCAGTGCCTAATAACTATACTGTTAACTCAAGTTGTGAATTCTCTCATCTCAAAATCGCTTAGAACAGAGGTCCCCAACCTTTTAGATTATGTGAACTCCCTTTCAAGATCTAAAATTTTCATAGATCTTCTGAGACAGCAGCTCAGTGCAGTATCCACTAAGAAACCATAAGACAAACAACTACTATACATTCAATACTTTATATTTAGCTGAGCTAATGGATTTGCAAACTCTTTGTAATAACTCCATGATTTCCTAAGGCACTATTATTCTTAAGTTGAAAATAGTGGCTTTGCCCTGGCCAGTGTGGCTCAGGTTGGTTGGGTGTCATCCTGCAGACCAAAAGGTTGTTGGGTTAACATGTCAGGGTACTAATACACTGCGCTGCCACCTGGTAAAAATATGTGTATAACAGCTCTTATTCTCCTACTGGGCCTGACCTGAGACCTGAACCAGACCCTTTTGTAACTAGACCCAGGCTGGCCTCAGGAATCTGATCGGAGACTCACTGTCCGATTCCTGATGAGGCAAGATGCTCTAAGAGAGCTGAATCAGCCTGATTGGTCCAGACAAGCCAATTAATTCCTCTTCCCCATTCTTCTCTGTTCAACATCTGGGCATTTTGGCTTCTAAGGACTGGGATTAGATTTTCAGAAAGGTGATACTGGTATGAAACCCACAGAATTGAGGAAGACTGCTTAATCCTACCCACACTAAGCCTTTATCCATAGCTTTTTAACAACCAAATACCCTTGATCCCTTCCATTTTTCCCCTCAATCATAAGAAGTTTTCCCTCCTCTTGAGATGGGGATAGGTGTGTGGTAATCATTCAGTTCTTTCCTTGATCCTATGTTCCATGCAGGTTCTGAAGCAGAAATTGTAAGAATCTTGCTTGGTGCTTTATGGGACCTTAATATATATATCTCTCTCTCTCTCTCTCTCTCTCTCTCTCTCTCTCTCTCTCTCTCTCTTACTCTCTCTCTCTCTCTCACACACACAGACTGAATTTACATCTTAAAATAGTATGATTAATAAGGGAACTTCATTTTATGCTCCACCTCCTCTAGTCTGTGGTAGAATGTCAAATGAAGCAACTAAATTTGTTTCCAGGGCAGGGCAGAAATATACAATGGCACAGTGCTGAGGAGACTCCAGATTAGTCAAAGTCTGATCTAACTGAAGCCAAAGTGCTACTCTAGGGTCACACAGGTGTTTTTTTTAATATATATTTTATTGACTTTTTTTACAGAGAGGAAGGGAGAGGGATAGAGAGTTAGAAACATCGATGAGAGAGAAACATCTATCAGCTGCCTCCTGCACACCCCCTACTGGGGATGTGCCCAAAACCAAGGTACATGCCCTTGACCGGAATCAAACCTGGGACCCTTCAGTCTGCAGGCCGACGCTCTATCCACTGAGCCAAACCAGTTAGGGCGGGTCACACAGTTTTGACTCAGAGCTAACATCAAAACCCTTTTCCAGAGACAAACTCCCCTACTGCTGATTCCACTTTAGTGAGCACTCTTCCCAACTCTAATGCCTAACTCTCCCCTAACTCAATCGCTTCCCTAGCAAAGTTCTCACTGCGGTGGTTTTAGCTCATTCTCCACTCCACGTATTTCAGAGTAAGGGGTGGGTTCTTCCTTGCTCTCAATGTCTCTTCCAGATCCAGCTCCTCCAGCCTCATTTTAAACTCCTGCTCCTCTGGGGGGCGCCTATCACCGGCCCTATACCTCTATGCCTCTGCCTAGGCCCACCCTGTCATTAACTTTAATACTTTAGCAATGAGTTTGCAGTCTTCACCTCCACTTCAGCCAACCATTTCCACGGCCACACTCCAGACCAGTCTTATCTGTGTGGGCGAAACAAGGGGTTCAATGGAAAGTATCCTCGCCCTAGCTGGTTTGGCTCAGTGGACAGACAGTCGGCCTGCGGACTGAAGGTTCCCAGGTTTGATTCCAGTCAAGGGCACGTGCCCAGGTTGCAGACTCAATCTCCAGTAAGGGGCGTGCAGGAGGCAGCCAATCAATGATTCTCTTTCATCATTGATGTTTCTTTTCTATCTCCCTCTCCCTCTTCCTTTCTCTCTGAAATCAATTTTAAAAAAAAGAAAGAAAGAAAGTACCCTCACAGGGTGATCTGATCATAAATTCCTAACTGGGCAGGTCATGGTGGGTAGTAACGCCTCAGACTTATAACTTCTTCAGTAAAAGGTTTATCTTTGCCTTAAGTAAGCCCTGTCCGTTGTTTCTGTACATCTAGGTTAACACACCTTTGAATAAGCAACCACCCTAAAAGAGCACATAATCTTGTTTTTTTTTTTTTTTTAAATATGTTTTATTGATTTTTCACAGAGAGGAAGGGAGAGAGGGATAGAGAGTTAGAAACATCGATGAGAGAGAAACATCGACCAGCTGCCTCCTGCACGCCCCCTACCGGGGATGTGCCCGCAACCAATGTACATGCCCTTGACCGGAATCGAACCTGGGACCTTCCAGTCCGCAGGCCGACGCTCTATCCACTGAGCCAAACCGGTTTCGGCAAGAGCACATAATCTTGTTAACTATCCTGTAATCCAACCCCTCTTTGCTTTTCCCCACCTCCATGTAATCTTCCTTACATTCCCTCCTTAATTACAAATGCATAAAATAATCAATAAAACTTATTCTCTGGAGCATTTGAGATCTTGCTCCCTGGGATATGTCACCAGTTTGGCTCGAATACACTCTCACAAATTCTCTACAGGTTGAATGTTTTGTCAACACCTGGAATTGCTATGCAGTTTTTAAAGTAAACCTGCTTCGCCAAAACCGGTTTGGCTCAGTGGATAGAGCGTCGGTCTGTGGACTGGAAGGTCCGGGTTCGATTCCGGTCGAGGGCATGTACATTGGTTGCGGGCACATCCCCGGTAGGGGGCGTGCAGGAGGCAGCTGGTTGATGTTTCTCTCTCATCGATGTTTCTAGCTCTCTAGCCCTCTCCCTTCCTCTCTGTGAAAAATCAATAAAATATATTTAAAAAAAAAAATAAATAAAGTAAACCTGCTTCACCTTTTAAATCCTAAATTTAAATACCCTAGACTTTGATCAAAACTGCCACACTTAGACCCTTACTTCACCCCATACACAAAAATTAACTCAAAATGGATAAAAAAAACTAAATCTAAGAGCTAAAATGATAAAACTCTTAGAAGAAAACATAGTGGTTAAGCCCTGGCCAGGTAGCTCAGTTGCTTAGAGTGTCAAGCGGCTATACCAAGGTTTTGGGTTCGATCAGAGCACATACAAGAATCAATCAATGAATGCATAAATAAGTGAAACAACAAACCAATGTTTCTCTCTCTCTCTCTCTCAAATAATAAATAAAAATTAAAGAAACAAACATGGGGTTAAGCTTCATGACTTTGGGTCTGGCATGGATTCAGCAAAGGCTTCTTATGTATGACACCAACAGCACAAGCAACAAAAGAAAAAACATACTGAACATCAAAACCCTCGTCTGTGTGTTCAGTGGTTAGAGCACCGGCCTGCAAAATAAAGGGTCACTGGTTTGATTCCAGGTCAAGGGCGTGTACCTGGGTTAAAGGTTCAATCCCCAGCCCAGCCAGGGCGTGTGTGGGGGGTCAACCAACCAATGTGTTTCTCTCACATCAATGTTTCTCTCTTTCTCCCCCGCTCCCTTCCACTCTCTCCAAAACCAATAAAAACAAATTTTAAAAAAAGGACAGAGGCCGAAACCAGTTTGGCTCAGTGGGTAGAGCGTTGGCCTGCGGACTGAAAGGTCCCGGGTTCGATTCCGGTCAAGGGCGTGTACCTTGGTTTTGGGCACATCCCCAGTGTGGGGTGTGCAGGAGGCAGCTGATCAGATGTTTCTCTCTCATCGATGTTTCTAGCGCTCTATCCCTCTCCCTTCCTCTCTGTAAAAAAATCAATTAAAAATATATATATATTTTTTAAAAAAAGGACAGAGTATCTGAATAGCCCTTTCTCCAAGAAAGTATGCAAACTGGCTGATATGCACAAGAAAAAATGCTCAACATCATTAGTCATCAGGAAAATGCAAACTGAAATGAGATACCATGTCATACCTACTAAGATGGCTGGAATAAAAAAATCAAGATAATAACAAGTGCTGTCTAGTATGTGGAGAAATTAGAATTCCCATACATTGCTTTTGGAAATGTAAACCGGTGCAGCTGCTTTGGAAAACAGTTTGGCTGTTCCTAAAACGATTAAACAGAGTTACCAAATGACTCAGCAATTCCAGTCATAGGTACATTCCCAAGAGAAATGAAAACATATTTCTACACAAAAACTTGTACACTAATGTTTATAGCAGCATTACTCATAACAAAAAATTAGAAACAACCCAAATGTCTATCAATGGATGAATGGGTAAACAAAATGTGACCTATCCATACAACGAAATATTATTCAACCAGAAAACAGAATGAAGTTACTAATGCATGCTACAATTTACTAAAAACCAGCTAAGTGAAAGAAGCCAGTCACACCAGTCTACATGTTATATGATTCCATTCATATGAAAGGCCAGAATAGGGAAATCTCTAGACACAGAAAGTAGACTTGTGGTTGCTTAGGGGTAGTAGGGATGCAGATGGAGGAACTAGGGTTAGGGGTGATAACTCAATGACAGGGTTTTTTCTAAGGTGATAAAAATGTTCTGAAACTGTGGTAATGGCCATGTATATCTGTGAATGCATTAAAAAACATAGAATTAGTGTGGCTCAGTGGTTGAGTGTTGACCCATGAACCAGGAGGTCACAGTTTGATTCCGAGTCAGGGTACATGCCCGGGTTATAGGCTCAATCCCCAGTAGGGGGCGTGCAGGAGGCAGCCGATTAATGATTCTCTCTCATCATTGATGTTTCTCTCTCTCTCCCTTCCTCTTTGAAATCAATAAAAACATACATAAAAAAAAAAAAAACCATAACAAGGATTCCCATTCATGTATTTAAAGAAAACACACCATAGAATTGTACATTTTAAATGGATAAATTGAATGGCATGTCAATAAAAGGGTTTTTTAAAAACCCTGCCTATTATTTCTATTCTTACCCAGTTTTTCCTTTACCCTCTCACCTACAACTTGAGATATCCACTCCCTTGACCTTCCCACTTTCTCCCTATCATTCAGTTCTTTCCTACATTCCCTTTCCTCTCTCTAGATTCGAAGGCCCATTTACTTTAATCACTACTAATAACACTTCAATTCCCTTGCCATTCCCATGTGCTCAGGATTGGACCAAGTCATATGTCTCCTTTCTCTAGGCCTACAGACTACTGACCATCACTGAAAGGAGTTAAAAAAAACACATCACGCATCAATGTCACCTTCAACCTCAGCTACCCAAACCTCTTTTAGTCTCATAACTCTCTTTTTTTTAAATTTAATATATTTTTATTGATTTCAGAAAGGAAGGGAGAGGGGGAGAGAGAGAGAGATAAGAAACATCAATGATGAGAGAAAAACCATTGATCGGCTGCTTCCTGCACACCGCACACTGGGGATCAAGCCCACAACCCAGGCATGTGCCCTGACTGGGAATCAAACTGTGACCTCCTGGTTCATAGTTCGAAGCTCAACCACTGAGCCACGCCGGCCAGGTTAGTCTCACAACTCTTACCTCTACTCTCCACCAACCTCTTCCTTCATGTCTTTCCTTCTATTTCTCAGAGAAAACAAAACAAAGAAGGGAACACCAGCTTCTTCCCACACACCTTCCTTCCCACATCTCCATAGTTACAAACTAAAGATGTTCCCCTCGTCACGTTCCTATTTCTCACGCACTCAGTCAAGAACCACCAGTACATGACCTACTCCCTCCTCTTTCCTTCCCTTGTATTCATTCTTTCCATCTTTAACCATACTTGAGTCTCCAACTTTAAAAAATAACCAACAAACCCTCTCTTAACCCCATAGGCTTCTTTCCAGCTACCATCTCTCTCTAGCCTCTCCCTTCAGAGTCACGTTTCTTTAAAAAAATTTCTTGAAGGATTCTGAAAAAATGGCAGTAGCATAGTTTTTGATCTCTTCAAATCTCCACATGAAATGAGAACTTCTAGACAACAAAATCAAAACCCTTCTAATAACACTTACCAAAAAAAAACTAGGTTACAAGGTATCCTAAAATAAATGCACATAACAAAGTACACACACACAAAAAGAACAAAGCACCAACAGCCACAAGACCTGTACCAAACTGGTGTCAGTGCCAGAGAAAGCAGAGAGAAGTAAGTGGATCTGAGAACGGGAGAAGGCTGAAATAATCAACAGGTCTTCAATGGAAAGCAAAACTGAGAACAGCTGAAACTAGGAGGAATTTTACTGTCTCTGGTAGCATGTAAGCATACGGATCTTAAGATAAGGAGGTCTAAGTGGGGCTAGAGCGGTCCAACCCCTCTGAAATCTTTAAATTGACCTGGCTACCAGGGCTCCTTCCTGGGATAGGGAATGAACACTGCAGAGAAATGGTTGAGAGGAAAATCATATTGAGCAGAAAAGGGATAAAAGAAATGAAGGAAAGAGAAGCTCCAAAACAAGTTAGCAGAAATAAAACAAGTTAGCAGGAATAAAAGCAGAAAATCTCAAAAAGCAAGCCACTATATATTTAACACTACAGGAAATAACAAAAAAAGGGAGCTCTGTGAAGTTAGAAAAAGCTATTCTGAGCCACTTCTAAGATACCAGAAAAACTAATTTTACATAAAAATCAACAGGAAAATATAATGGTTACATCTCATAGGTAATTATTATGAGAAATAAAATAGAACAGCATTCCTACAGACAATAAATGCATGCCAGAAAGACATGCACATTTATCAAAATTATAATTTCTATTTCAAAATGAGCCCTAGTCAGTTAGCTCAGTGGTTAGAGCATCAGCCTGCAGACAGAAGGATCCCAGATTCTATTCTGGTCAAGGGCCCATACCTTGGTCACAGGCTCAATCCCCAGCCCTAGACGGGGGTGTGTGCAGGGGGCAACCAATCAATGTGCATCTCTCAATAAATCTAGTTTTCATAGCATAATTTTTAAGTTGATAATTTTGTATGGCCCGCAAATGATGTTATAAATATCCAAATGACCCTGTCAGAAAAAAGGTTCCCACCCCTGCTCTAAATGAACAAGACCTTTTGGGCCCTGGTAATTCAGTTGGTTAGAGCAGTGGTCGGCAAACTGCGGCTCAAGAGCCACATGCAGCTCTTTGGCCCCTTGAGTTGTTAGCAAAGGCCAGCTTAGGAGTAACCTAATTAAGTTAATAACAACGTACCTACCTATATAGTTTAAGTTTAAAAAATTTGGCTCTCAAAAGAAATTTCAATCATTGTACTGTTGATATTTGGCTCTGTTGACTAATGAGTTTGCCAACCACTGGGTTAGAGCATCACCCCAATACACCAAGGTTGCAGGTTCGATCCCCAGTGAGGACACATACAAGAATGAATGAATGAATGAATGAATGATCGAAACAACAAATAGGTGTTTCTCTCTTTCTATAGTCAATAAATAAAATTAAAAATGTTAAAAAGACCTTATGTATCAGCTTTTCCAAAGCATAAAGAATGCAAAAGAAAAAAAAAAGAATGCAAAAGAAGAGTAACAAGGAGGTCATGATACTTTTGAACCACAGGCATATATTACATGTTTTTAAAATACATTTAAATATATACACCAAAGGAAAAAAACCTATCACACTCACTTCTGAGTCTTCTGCACTTTCATAATCCGAGAGAACAGCTGAAAAGAAAACAGAAATATGTCAAGGGAAAAAAAAATAACAGAAATGATTATAATTACATTTCCTGACTGCTAAATATAATTTAAATCTGATATCAACCTATGAAGTAGGTAAAATTATAGTCCCCATTTACAGATGGGAAACGGGCTCAAAGAGTGACTTGCCTAAGATCATACTGCTAAAACGTTATGCTCTTTAGTATTATGCTACAAAGAGCCACTCTGTACCACTCTCCCCCCAAATCCCTAACATCCTGAGATGTCAACTGCTGGGAATAGGTGACCTGAGTTTTGGGGCAAAAATACCACCATGATGCTACTCACCATCGCCCTCGATGCCATCTTCACTCTCCTGAAAGAAAGAAGTCATGGGTTAGTGCAGTGATTTCCAGAGGGTGGAGAGCTGAAGACTCAACACAAAATGGTTAAAAAGGGAGATGAGGAATGGCACATCTTTAACAAGTAGCATCTGAGGGAGGTCTGGTCTCTTCGCCTCCAGCCCCGTTTCTGAATAAACATTCGCTGTCAATCCGCAGCGGCTCTGCACTCCTCCCAGAAACCCCCAACCCCTCCTCTTCCCTGGGGGCTCCGGATGCAAACCGCCCTGGGATAGCCCTCCTCTAGCTCAACACAATGTGCCTCAGCATCGACCACCAACTCAGCCTCCCATCATCACCTACACCCCGCCCCCGGCCCGCAAGCCACCCGCTCCGACCCACCCCACCCCGCCCGCGCGCACTCACACACTCAGACTCTTCAGCGCTCTTGGCCCCCCCGCTCTCCACCCGCCGCAGATGAAGGGCCCCAGCTCGGCCTCCGCGCTGGGAAGGCAGAGAGCCGCTGCCGCCGCCTCCAGTGCTACCGCTGCAGCCCCCGCCGCCCCGAGCCGGGGAACCGCCGCTGTCTGAGCCGGAAGCACCAGACTCTTCGTCCTCTGTGTCCTGCGAAGCGCGCTGCCGCCGCCGGTCAGCCATCTTACGGAGAACGGCCGCCCCCAGCCAGTTCCTGACGTACGCCCGTCGCAGGGGCCGCCGGGAGGCTAGAAAGCTAGTCCCAGCATGCTTCACGGGAGGCACTGACCGCCCGCTTTTCGGGAGCGGGGCGCGGGGGGCGGGCCAAGCGCGCTGCGGCACGTTTGCGGGCGAGCGGCATTACGTAATCGGTTACGTCAGGGGGCGTGGTGTGTCTCCTGACTTCCTTTGGGTAGGCTCAGGGCGAGAGGGACCTGCGTTTGGATAGCCTCTTTAGGCCGCTCGCCCGGCCATCTTGGGCTTTCCGAGTGGAAGGCGTCGACCTGTCACAGCTTCACTGCGGCATTAGAGCTGTTGATGGTGTTTTTTTCGATTTCTTGTTTCTGCCTACGTTGGAAGCAAATCATTTTACTGCATTTGTCTGGTGAAATCACGAATCAAGGTAAACTTCTGAAGCAGTGCTGCATCATCAGGATTGCCACACCGTCCCATTTTAGGCTAAAGGGCGAAGGAAAAACCATGATGTCTGCAGTGAAGCCCGAGGATTTACTCTTGCACTTTCCCTTCGTTCTCATTTCCTCTTCATTCATGTATCTCTCCACCCCAGCCATCACCCCTCCCAAAGTGCAGGCTGGCATGATGCTAGTCTTACAAGATTTTAGAACTGATTTTAAAAAAAGAGAGGATTAGGAACCGTCATTGGTTCAATGCAGTGACATGATTTCCTTGTTAACCAGATGAGGAAATGCTATGATTTTGGCAAGGCATTTGTCAGCACTGAAAAAAAATCAGTATACCAGGTGGAGCAAAAGTAGGTTTACAGTTGTGAGTACCCACAAGTTTATTCTTGTATTACTACTTATTAACTATTGTATTACATACAAACAACTGTAAACCTTTTTCCCCACTTGTATTTTCTTTGGACCATAATAAGGACATACAAGATATGTGAGCTAAGTTATTAGTGCACCTACAAGAATACACCTTAATATGTATTATCAGAAAAAGGTCACTGTGGCACAGCACAGGATTCTGTCATGTGTAGTATCTTACAAGTTATGATTAAGGATCCTGATGCTTATCAAAGTTACAGGCAATATGAAACTAGAAGGCATTCTCAATGCCTTCAGAGACAGAACCAGGATCCAAACAGATCTCAACTGTTTAAACAAGTTGCCAAGTGTGACAACTTGTAAATCCAGTTCCAAAAACCAACTGCCCTAGTTCAAAATGATGTATGATTTAATGTTAAAAAAAAAAAAGCCCGGCCAGCATAGCTCAGTAGTTGAGCATCAACCTATGAACCAGGAGGTCACGGTTCGATTCTGGTCAGGATCAGGTCACAAGCCCAGGTTGTGCGATAGATCCCCAGTAGGGGGCATGCACGAGGCAGCCGATCAATGATTCTCATCATTGATGTTTCTCTCTCGCCCTCTCCCCTCCTCTCTGAAATCAATAAAATATATTAAAATAAACAAAATCTACAAACAGAATTGTTTAATGCTTCCCAATAAAATAAATTGAAGCAGAAGTTCAAAAATTAACAGCCACAATAGTTTATTTACAATTGAACTCTTTATAAGATATTTACAAGACAACCAATTTTACACATCAGAAATGGTATCAAAAGTATGAATTACAACACAGACAACAATATGAAATGGGCTTAAAACAAAGCTGAAGTGGACAGACAAGCAATTTCTCTCTTTAATTTATTAACACTAGCTTAAACTTTGTTAAAGAAACAAAGATCTATGTTTTAAGAGAACTGCAGGGCCTTCAGTTGAAGACTGAATTTCACAGTGTTGTACCCTCATGTAGGGAAAAAAATAAGATTAATTTTCCCCCCACACTCTTAACACACTGTAATTTCACTCTTGGAACTTTGCTAATCTACTCTCCAAAATCCTTCTCAACAAACCTCAATATATCCAAATCAAAGAAGAATTGATCTAAAAGAGGGGACAATAAAATAAGAGGTTCTAGGTAGAGGGAGAACCAAGGAAATAGAATCCAATTAAGTCTGGCTATTAGCACCTCATGGATTCCTCTTCGTCTAGCTCAAGTTCAGAATCTGGGGAGTCCCCTGGGTAGGGCACAAACAAAAGATTAATTTGCTAACTCATACCCAAATTAGGAATCCAATAAAAATGCTGAAAATCAAGAAGAAACTGCGAGGAATCAAGGAACAAAGTAAAGACACTAACTGGTCTTTTTCCTTCTTGGGCACATTATAAACATAACATGGGTCAGAGTAGGAAAACCAAACAGCTTGCCATGTTAAAATGATGGAGAACAAAGAAAATCTGGCCATTTTTCTGGAAATCTCCTTCCTCTTCTCAAGGTGTGAGACGAGAGCCCCTAGTGGAATAAGTCCTATTTCTCTCTATATTCTTGCAATGAAGTTCATCGCAGGTTCCCTTGTGGAGAGCCCACTCTCCTAAGCAGATGGAGTTACAAATGAAAACCCAAAGCCACAGACACACACACACACACACACACACACACACACACACACACACACACAGAAATAAGAGCAGCAAGATCATCCAAGAATACTACATGTGCTGCCAGAATAATTATTTTAAAAGTCAAACCCAGGGAGCAGATTAACATCTCACAAAAAGCTCTAGCAGTGGGAGGCCCCTGAGGAACTTATCTTTTCTTCCCACAATGGTATTCCATTCTCTCATGCTCCACTGATGGGCCGGCCACACACCCTACATACCTTGGCTTCTCCTCTAAAAGTGCTAATAATCTGGGGACATACTCTCTTCAAGGATAAAAGTCCCTATCTTCTAGGAGATTAGGCCCCTACTTGTTTTCACACAGTAGTCCTGAAGACTAAAGAAAGGCAATTCCTATATATTTAAGACCAGAGGTCTTGGCTCTATTTTCCTTCCAGATAGTTACACTGAGACCAAAGTGGCCTGGAGTGCTGGGCTGACATTTTTTAACAAAAGGGGTGTGTGTGGTGGTGGTAGTGGTGGTGGTGGTGGTGGTGGTGGGGACCAAGATGGTACACATACAAATCAGTTTTTACAAAGTGAATAGAGAAGCTCATTAGGTACATCTGTTTGTTTAAAGATGTAGACATTTGCCAGCCAAAGGAAGCACATATTTCCACATACACCCCCCCACCCTCCCTAAATCTCTATCCCACCACCAAGAGCTCAGCTAAAAGGATAAAGCCCAATAAATGAATACTTGAGAAGTGATGTGACACAAGGACATCTATACAGGTTCTGGCATGCCATCCCCAAATGTCAACTGCTTTAGTTTAGAGCCATAACTTGTCCAAAAGTAACCATCCCCATTCTATTTTCCAAAGATTTTATTTTTTGAGGGGTGGGGGAAGAAATTCAGTTACCCATTAACTAAAAAAAACAAAAAACAAAAACCACAGCCAAACATCCTTTGCCACATGGCTATATCACAGAGTAGTTTTAAGAGAACTGTCTTTTCAGACATTTACCTACAAACTCTCCAAACTCTTCCACCCTGTGAAGATGACTTGCTTCATCACTTCAATCATTCCTCATCTGGTCCTTAAGCTCATGGTGTTGGGGTTTTTTGTTTGGTTTTGTTTTAGGGTAAAAACCACTATACTCAAACTACATGGAAGGGCATACCAGGGCAAGAAGAGTGCCATGCAGCACAGATCTAACGGCAGGGGATGCTTTATTTCCACAAGTGTAATGAAAGAGCCCTTTTACCCCTTTAACATAGGCAAATGTACAGAAGCAGACCCTGCAAGCTTCCAAATCTGCCACCCTAGAGATTTAGCTTGAGAGCTCATTTCCCCAAAAGAGGAAAAGATATCCCAATCACCTTCTATAATTCACAATTAGCCCAATGAAAGAGTTTTTGTGAAATCAGAATGATGAAAACAAAACCAAGATCAAGGGAGTATGGAAGGGCATCATCAGTGAATAACATACATGAGGACACAGGTCACATATACAGGTCTCTGCCACTCTCTGGGAATGGCACGCTACAACTATCTGAAGACGGAAGGTTCTTGCCAGCACACAGTTATTTCCTACACGTCCGGTGAGGTGTTTGCTTCTTCTGGATCTCCAACCTGCATCGGCTACGCTCATCCAACCAGGGCAGCTCAAAATTCCTGGCAAAAAGGATAGGGAAATCAATGTCCAAGACTAGAGTAGACATGAGAATAACTGAAAAATAAAACACAATGTCCCTCACCACTCCTAGCCCTGACTCCATAGTCCCAAGTTTGGAATGTCTTTCCTGCCTCAAAGTGATTGAATAATCTATTTCTAACTTAAAAAACAAGTCCTCCTATTTCTGGGCTTGGGAATCTTATCACTGCAAAAGCTAGTTGCCCAGGTAGTCTCATTTCTGTCAAAGAACCATGGCTATCCCCTAAGCCAGTGGTCGGCAAACTGCGGCTCTGTTGACTAATGAGTTTGCCAACCACTGTCATATACTACCCTTTACCTCTTTGCACACAATATGCCACAACTGCCTAATCCTCACAGCTTCCAACTACACAGTAACATTTAGTCTAGCAGTGGTCGGCAAACTCATTAGTCAACAGAGCAGCAAACCGCGGCTCGCGAACCGCATGTGGCTCGAGAGCCGCAGTTTGCCGACCACTGCCCTAAGCCACCCATTCCCCTTATATCCAGGTTTTCATACAGTCTGAAAGGGAGGTGAAGTACCAGCTACCTGAGAGGGGAGGGGAAAAAGAACCCTTTATACTTACTGTGGAGTTAATTTTGGTAATGGTCGTCCAAATGCTACAACAGGCAAGAAGGGAGTAATCATCAAACTTTCAACTAGGGAAAAAAGCCAAATGCAACCTTGTTAGTGACGTAGTTGAGAAATGTCTGTCAACTACACCTGCTCCAACATACTGTTCATTCATTCAGAACAAGTTGTAGCCTGGAGCCTTGTGCCCTTTTTCTTCGTTAAAAAAACTACTCTTTTAGATAGACAAAACTTACCATCATCTGGCTCAGGGAAAAATGAGGTAACCTCAGGCTCAGATTCCTGAATTCCTTTCTTTTTATACATTCTGAGCTGCAGTCGCTGTAAAATTCTTTGTTCCCTGATCCTCTGAATATCCCATCTGGGAAAAACAAACCAGACAAACAAAACAAACAAACCCAACATTACTGAAAACCTTCTCTATAAAAGCAACTCACACAATCCAGATGTTAGGGAGCTCTTTGCTGACTCTTCTTGATTGGGGGGAGGGGGGAGGATATTAAAGAGAACTGCCTGCCTGGTTACAGAACACTGTTTAGGTCTAGCAGTTCAAATCATGTGCTGATGTTCAACAGAGAGTGGAAGTGAGAAAGGGCACACCGGAGAAACAGAAGCCAAACCTTTTACCTACAACAACTCCCACTTCAAACACAGACACTCAACCAACTGGGAAGCCAGTAGTTTAAGTGTTAAGAGATCCAGGACTCTCCCCAGCATGGATGAGAGGTGTCAGGGTCCTAGGGCTCAGTTGTTCCCAGGATGAACATCTCTAGCCTCACCTTTTCCTTCTCTTTTCATCCAGCTCCAGTTTTGCATGCCGCTTTGAAAACACACTGTCATCTAGGTTCTGTGTAAAGAACAGAAGCTGATAAGCTATTTATCACCATGTGACTCGCATACACTAATCCACTTCCGGCTTCCAGGAAGGTAAAACCTTTCACCTTCAGGTCCCACCGGAGTCTGTGAGTTCTATGAATATTATGGGAACCTCCTGGTAACAGAATCAATAAAACACATTCTCCTTCCCCTCCCCCCACCCTTGTGGAATCTCCAAATTCCAAAGTCATTCCCATAACTTTCCAAAGTGGAAGTCACGTTACACTAAAACAACTCGTGAGACAGTCATAAACCCCCGATACTTGATAAGAATCAGAGTTTAAAATAAATATCAAACTTTTAAGAATCTAATGAGTTTGGAATATATAATTTTGTTGCTGAGTGGTGGTACATGCTAACTTTTCAACTTAACATGAACTCCAGCTTTGAACACTCCCTAGCTAAATTATTTAACCACCTGTGGACCTCAGTTTTCTCATCTATACAACAAAGAGTTGGAGTGGATAATCTCTCAAGTAACCTTCTGGCTTTAAAGTTTCATTTAGCCCATTCATACAGTTATTATGACATATTCACATTACACTCCCATTTTTACTCTGTCTCTCACTACCTTCCACTAACAGGTCTTGGGTACCTACCTCCAAAAGGTCTGAAGGATTTGGGTCCCTTAGAGGCTCTACTGAGTGGTCCCTCCAAGAAGGAACTAGAGGAAAAAAAAGAGAAAAAGAAAAAGAAAGGGAGGAGGGGTGGAACCACTCTTAAATCCAAGATCACAAAACCCTCCTCCTATTCACTAGGACAAGAGGTCTCTCCCCAGTTAGACAAAGTTACCAAGTGATAGGAATCCATTCTATGGCCTCCCCTGAAGCCATATTCAGTGTCCTCGCTATGGTATAAAAAAACCTAAAATGCCATTGCAGTCTGCCAAACACAGGATCACAAAAAAACCCTAAGCCAATACCTGACAATTCATATAATGGATGCTATTGCAGTTCCTGAAAAACAACTGAAATTTGTAGTCATTTTGAAGTCTATAGTGTAATCATACACCAAGGAGTCTCACTCTCCCACATCCAGCTGATGGGGAACGCAGCTCCCAACCATCCACCATCCCACCCCCCAGCCCCCCAGGCCCAGCCAGCACAATTCCTATTCTACTCACCAGCCAAGACTGAAGTTTCTCCTGCAACACTTGATGGCATCAGACACCCTAAATAATGCAGGAGAGAAGAATCATCTCAGTGTAAAAAGAAAAAAGCCCATACCCAAAATGGAGGAAAGGAGCCTCACTGACGTTCTCACTAGGAAGCCATTTGGTTGTTTTGAGCTGTTCTTTTGAGAATTTCTCTCTGGGGGAGGGGAAGAGGGAACAACAGACAAAAGAAAAGAAAATAAGCCCACCACTTTTTTTTTTACACTGAGACGACTTCTTTTCTTCATTATTTAGGGTGGTTTCCCTGCAACAGTTGATGGCCAAGGATATCAAACCTTAAACTCAGAACATGGCAGGTGAGTAAAAGTTGACCCTATTTTTCAAATAAAAGATCAGTGTTCTCAAAACTTACATATGTAGTCTTCTTAAACAGCTCCCTCCTCCCTCCACACAAACTACCTTGCTGGTCCAGCCTGAACAACATGCACAAAGACTTTGGCTTCCTTAGACCAAGCCATTGAGACTTCCTCTTGAGATAGGGCATCAAGAATAAGGATTCACATGTTATTCACAGCTCAGGCTCCTCAAAGGGTTGGGATTCCCCCCTCCCCCCAATCAGACTCCTTCTATACTGCTTGCTATGCCCACAATCTCAGAGGTGCTTCACATTTCTGTGCTAGGGCAGATACAGTTTTCAAAAACAGCCAGTCACATAGAACAGCTCTGGACCAAGCCATTTCCCAATCCCGGATGGGAAGTTGCTTCAGTTTCTCTTGTTACACAGTATTGCCATGACAGCAAGAAGGTTAACTTAAGGATGAACCTGTTCAACTGACTGAACCAACAAAAAAACTAAACCTAGGTCAGGATCCTGGTCTATTTCATGTACTCAAATGAGAGGCCTAAAGAATTTTAGGTAATTAAGAAGAGTAATCTATCTTCCCCATTTAATTTTGTAACCAGAACAGCCTGACAAAGCCTGGAGAATGCTCTTATCTTACTGGAATGGATTCCCATCCCCATCCCTGCTGGGGCAAGACACAGTGGTAGAAACTGGGGGCTGCAGCTCTATTCAAGAAGGCTTCCCCCACCATCACCCGGAGCACCCACAGTGACTGTCAGAGACTAACATTACACAATTGAAGGCACATTGCAGTTACTGATTGATGTAGGAGATAGGGGAGTACCTCTGTGTGGAAGCCATAAAGAAAAAAGGGAATGAAGACCAAGGTCCCACACCCCACACCCTCCCCAAGCAGCTCAGATATCCCAAGATAGTCCTTATTGTTTGAAAAATAGTTTGTAGACCATTTTATTTAAATATATGAACAACCAATGGGCTACTGCAATCCAAGTAAACTCTTCACATTTAGAACCTTTGTGAAGTATAGTAAGATAAAGACTGTTGGTCTTTTGTAGATTCCTCCTGCCCCCCAGACCGGGACACAGAGATACAGATAAATGTTTATATAGTTAAAGAGCGGAGGCCCAGGTGAAATTCCCCACCCCAAGCTGGCTCCCCAACCCAAAAATTACCATTGGCCCCTGAGAACACCCAAAGACCACCCTCCCAGGTTTCACACAATATCAATGGCAGGAACAGTCGTGCATAGCAAAGTGTAAGTTCTATGCATTTCACAGCACAGAAAACCCTTCTTTCAGAGGGCATGCAAGTTGCCGGAGATTACACCCCCAAGTCTGGTGCTCTTGTGATGAGCAACTTACTGGCAAACACATCTCCCAGTGTTGTAAGCAGGCAAATACATTGAGCACATTTTGCTGTAATTCCATCTATTTGCAATGCCTGCACAGTGTCTGTCTCTGGCTGTTAACTTACTCATTCTTGACAGAACTCTGCTTTATTGATTGCACTTTTTAAAAAATGCCAAGGGCATTTTCACACTTGTTAGCTTGACCGCCACCACTAGGGTATAAGAGCAAGTGTTCTCTATGCCTTACTTGCTACAGTCTCCTCCTTCTTTGGAGAGGATTCCCGTAATGGTAACGGTGATGGGGGAGGCTGGTGCCAACGACACAAATACATTTCTGTGGTGGAAAGGTACGGCAAATCTTCTATCTCACTTGAGAAGGCTTTCTCCTTGGGATGGGTGCTGGGTCCCTTCTGGGGAGTGGAGAGTCTTGGCGGGGTGTCCACTGAAGACCGGGTCTTTTCTGGAGTTTCTTGGCTCCTCAATTCACGCTTACAAACAGTTTCAGATAAGGAACCACAGGGTTCCTCTTTAATGGGAGAGTGCTTAGGAGTTTTTGTTTTGACTTTTGAAAATTCAGGAGCCAGCTTTTTAACAGGAATCTTTCTTTCTGTACTTCCAAATGGGGATTTCCTATTAGATAGGGGAGAAAACATAATACAGTTCATTGACTCTTGGATAAAACCCGATTTGATTTCATTTTGGGGTAAGAGAACTAGCTTGTATTCAGGTATCTAAATATCTAGGTTCCTTTGACAGTCATAAGCAGGAATAGTCTCATGCTTAACAGTATATGTAATAGACCCTTAATAAATGTTTATTGAACAAGTGAGTTTCCATGCTTAAAAACCTCTATAGTATTCTATTGCCTACTAAATCTAAAAAGGTCCCTATTTTATTCAAGACCCTTCAGCTAGTATTAGGTGCCACTACTCTGTGGCTTGTTTCATTACTGTCAACCAAAGACCAATCTCTTATTTCTCCTCCCACCTTCCTAATCCTATACGACGATAGTTACAATCTCTATTTCTGTTTTCTTGCTATCTGGCTCTCTTTCTCCTACCACTACTCCCCCCAACCCCCCACTACCCCACATTCCTAGAATGCCATCTCCTTTTCTTTTTAGCAACCTAAAGTCTATACTTCTTTTTCAAGATCCATCTCCTACTTAACTCAAAATAATCTTTACTATCCTGAATCTTACAAAACTTAGTTCGTCTTACTGTTGTCTATCTGCATATTTTATTGGTCGAATTCTTAGTTTTTAAACATCCTTTCAGCTAATCTCTTTGAGTCTAAGGATTGTTAGATCTTTGTTTTGGATCTTACTTTTTTATATCCACCAATACCTAACACAATGAAGGAATTTAACTCTTCCTAACTTGAAGTGAACTGCTATAGTTTTCTTTAAGAAACTCAGCTGTCACATTTGTTGTCCATTCTCTTTATGATGTACTCTGCATTCTGTAATTACTACTGTGACCAAAATGTTCCTAACAGACTTTTATAGCATGCACAAAAATGTTTCAAAATCTTTCTCAACACAGAAGACCTCATAATTCAGAATGTGCTTGTAGTAAAACTAATTTATAAGTCTCAATCCCCTACTGCCAGTCACAGGAAATAAGTGTCCTCATCATGTCCAGACAGCATAACAAAGTTATCAGCACACCTTTTGTGGCCCTTTCCACTCCGCCCACATGAGAAGGGCTTGGGAGGCAGAGTCTGGGATGTCTCAGAAAGCTCTGGCTGGCACTCCAGTTTAATTTTCTCAGAGAGCTCCGTTTCCTCTCTCTCTTCAGTTTCATAGCCCTGAAACAGCTTATGCCTTTCTTTCTCGTTATCCTTCTTTACCAGCTGCATCCGCCTTTCCATACGTTCAATCCGAGCAAGGAGCTAAAAGAGAGTGGCAAAATGCAGACTTAATACACAAAAAATTAAATGCAGGTACTTAGGCCATGTAGGAATCCATATGGTCTTCTACCTCTTTCCATGGACAATAGCAATTCAACTTATTTTTAATAGGCAGGCATTAATCTAAATAGTTTTCCTTACACACAACAGAGAAGACAAGGGATATTACATTGCTTAATTTTAGGGGCTAACCTAGGGACGTGGGGGAATTTGAAGTTCATTCTTCTGAAACAAGATCCTCTTCATTGGGAGGGGCCACAACATGCCTTTTAAATGGCATGGTCTCTGCTACTGCTAACCATGTGGCTCCAAGTCAGCTTGGTAGTTTCCAGAATTAACCTTAGGTTCTTTTAGGAGGCCTTAGGGTTCTCCAAATCCTATCCTCTCTACCTATACTCAAGGGCAAAATCAAAAGAGTACATTGAGAAGGAATTAAAAGCTCACACAGTCACAGTGCCAATAGGGATTGCAGTGTTATTTGAAAGGGGTCTGGTTGGGTGGATGGGTGTCATCTAAACAATGAACATTTAATTTGGAAGAATTGAAATAGAAAGTATTACCATAAATCCTATCAATGATGAAATATGCATACTGCTTTGCTGCTTTGCACTTGAGATAACAGAAGAAAATTATACCTATTTATCTGAATATTGACTAAAAGTAGTCTTTTAACTCTAAAGGGAGAACTACAGAATCAAATAGAAAATGGAAGTCTATTATCACTGAAAACGTCACATTAGAATGTTCTGAGAAAAGGTGCCAACTGTGCTACTTATACCCTATAAATAAGATCTTATTTGGGGTAGACAGTGATATTAATGTTGCCTCCGTTACATCTACTTAGCTGTACACAGATTTCAGAAGAGGCCAAACAACAACTGGAAAAAGAGAAACAAGCTTAAACAACACTAAGACTGCAATACACAACAGAAGCAGCGAATGCCAAGTTCAGACTGACACTCTATCCTTAACTCACCTCACTTTTCCTGCCTAGGAAAATCTGCAAAGAGGCCATGACCTCAGGAACTGAGCAGAAACCTCCACCATCAGCAGAGCCCCTCTGTCACCATACTCTCATTTCATCCCCTTCTGTTTTGACTCGAAGCCTTAACATTACTTAACCATGGTTTGTGGGTGACATTTCCTTGATTTCTTCTCCTGCTCCCCCCCATGTAAGGATATGGTGTGTTGTAATTACAGTGCCATCACACCCCTAGACTGCAGTACAGTAGCTGAGCAGTGCCACCTCCATGTTGAGTAACTTCCACAAATCAACACCATGAGGTATTTTAGTGAAATCTACCCCAGCTCCCATTCCACCTTGCAGAATGCATTCTTCAATCAAACAGCCGCTGCCTAATGCAATTCATTTGGAAAGCAAACACAATGAATAGCCCTCTGCTCCCTTGCTCAGCCCTTGGCACAAACAGAGAGGGGGGGGGGGGGGGGGGGAGAGAGCAAGAGCGCGCGCGCAGAGACTGCTGCAACCTTAACACAATTGTAGAAACCATGTTTATTTTTAGGCAGCTGCAAGGTATGCTAGCACAGTAATACCCCATCACCACAGCTTTTCTGATATCTCAAGGAATATGTTTCAGCACATGAGGTGCCCTTAAGGCGGCTCAGAAGTACAAATAAATAATAAATGACTTCCCCACTACCTTAAGATCCTAAAATATAGAGACTTTGGGGGGTGGAGGGGTCTACATAACACATTTAATAAGCTCACTTTCCCCTGATGCCTTAAAATCTTCCAGCCTCTAAACACCATTCTTTTTTTTTTTTTTAATACATCTTTATTGATTTCAGAGAGGAAGGGAGAGGGAAAGAGAGAGAGAAACATCAATGATGAGAGAGAATCATTGACTGGCTGCCTCCCGCACGTCCCCTACTGGGGATCAAGCCGGCAACCTAGGCATGTGCCCTTGACCAGAATGGAACCTGGGACCCTTTAGTCTGCAGGCTGACACCCTATCCACTGAGCCAAACCAGCCGGGCTAAATACCATTCTTATACAAGGGAGCCGGTCACTGGGTCAGGTTTTAGAACAGATTCCTATTTTTAAAAAAAACTGAAATCGAAAGCAGTAATTCTCTTATCATTTAAGAAAACTGAAATAGGATTCCACTGGGGATCACCGCTACCCCTCTGCCAATTAACAGGCCTACCCCTCTACCCAAAGATGCTACAGCAAGTGGTTAGAGCAACAGCTGCTATGCCCCTCTCCTCCAGAATGCCTTTCTAACGCAGACGCTCTTTAAATTAACCCCTTCCATAAAGCCACCACGGATGCATCCCACCATCTCATTTTCAACCCCTCACAAATCAGGTCTCTCCCCGCTCTCAACATCGTTCCCACAAGTCTGGTGCTGTCATTTTAAATTAACCCTTTGGCACCTGCAACCTTCCCTTCCCACCCACTCCCACACCCTCAGGAGGGTGCCCTTTAACCCTTCCCTCCAACCCAACGTGTCTGGGAGCCTGGCTCCCAGGGACCCGGCACCTAAGGGACTCCTTTGCTGGTGGCCAACCTCCTTACCCCTAACCAAGGGGGATACCTTAACCTCCTACAGCACCCCCTGGCCCCGAGCATGCGCACAACTCGCCCCCAGGCCCGAACGCCGATTAACCCCTCCCGTACCGTGTCTCTCTCGGACTTCAGCTCCTCGATCTCCTTTTCCTTGGCCTGCAGCTGCTGTTGCTGCTGTTCGATGAGGTCCAATTGCAGCAGAAGTATCTGTTTGAGGCAGGCGGCCTGACTGGAGGCTCCCGAGCCGCCGCCACCCCCGAGAGGGCTCTTCCTCGTACTCTTCCATCTGCCCTCGCTGGCCGCCAGCGTCCCGGCGGCGGCGGTGGGCGCGAGGGGTGGCGGCCCGGGCAGAGGTAGTGGTGGGGGTCCCGCCGGGTCCGAGGCGGTGGCAGCTGGGGCAGCCGCCCCACCCTTGTCCCCGGCCCAGGGCGTAGGCTCTTTGGCCGCCGCCACGAGAGAGCCGGTCTGAATGGGCAGCACCGCCTGATACTTGGGCCGGGGACTGCAGCCGGCGCCGGCGGCCGCGGGGTCCCCCCCGACGCCGGCTTGTTTGGTGGCCGGGGGCGGGCAAGGCAAGGGCACCGAGCCGCCCCAGCTCTCTTCCTGCTGCCCGGGGGCCGCCCCGGCCGGGAGGAGCAAGCCGCGGCCCTTGCCGCCGCAGCCGGCCGGGGAGGGCGCGGGGCTGCCGCCCTGGGCGGAGGCCAGCGGCGGCCCCGGCTCCTTGAGCTTACGGTGCCGGGGGAGGAAGTGGGCTTCGGCCGCCCCGGCCTCGTCCTCGGGCCCGCCCAGCGCCGCGGCGCGCTCGTAGTCCAGGCGCTGCTCGGGGTTGCCGCCGGCAGGGGCCGCGGCCGCCTTGAACACGGCGGATCTCATGGTCATAGTGGTCCGGAGCGGCGCGGGGCCCGCGACTGGGAGGGGGCGGGGAAGGGGCGAGGTGCGGGGGGTCGAGGGCGGGGGGGGAGGGGAGTTGGCGGGCTCGCCTCAGCAGCGCGGCCGCGGGCCTCGGCTAGCGCGGCGCCTCCGGGGCCCGGGCGCCATCCCGCCGGCGTGCGGACGCGTGGAGGCCGCGGCTGAGGCCCGCCGCCGGCCCACGGGGGCCTCGCCGCCGCCTCTGCTGCCGCCGCCGCCGCCTCAGAGGCAGGAGCTCGCCCCGAGCCGCCCCCGAGCTCATCCCCGGCGCTCGCTGCGGCCCCCCCAGGCCCGGCCGGGCCCGCCTCGTCTCCCCACCCCGCACCCCCCGTCCCCGCCCGGCCCCCCGCCCCGAGCTCGCCTCAGCCGCCCCGAGCCTCCATTTCCCCCCCGCGCCTCCTCGGGAAGGGGTGGGAGGAATGGGTCCGCCCAAAGCCCTCCTACTCCGGGAGGGGGTCTGTCGCCTCCCTCGGGGGGTCTCCGCAGCTCGGGGTCCCCTCCCCCACAGTCACCCCCGGCGCCTCAGCGTTTCCCTTTAAAAAAACGGAGCCGCTCGCAGCCGACTCTGCCGCAGCCGCCGCCGACCGGAGGGCGCATGCGCGGGGAGGGCCGCGGGCGGGAGCGAACCGGGAGCCGGGAGGAGGGAGGCGGGCGCGCTATTGTGCAAGGGGCTGCCGCCGCCGCGAGGGGGCGGGAGGGGGCGCGGGGAGGCCGGGGATCGGGGGCGAGGACGGAGGAGCCCGCGGAGGAGCGGGGTGAAGGTGGGCTGCGGGGGGAGGGAAGAAAGGGCGAGGGCGGCGACGGTGGATGGGGCCTGCGGAGGCTCCCAGGGGAAGAGGAGCGCGAGAGAATGGAGCTGAGAGGAAGGAAGGAAGGAAGGGGGCTGCGGGCGGCTGCCGCCCTTGGCGGGCGTGGACCCCTCGCCCCACGTCCCCGGCCTGCGCTCGGCGGCCCCTGCCCCGGGCCGGCGGCCCCTGCAGCCCTGCCTGCCCGCCTCCTGGACCAGAACCTGACTCCGTCTCCCCGGGGAGCCTGTGGGTGTTTCCCGGGGTGGAATTCTGGCCCCGCCACCCCCTCCGCTCCCCTGAGCCCCACACCGGTGCGGGAGGAAATGAAGTCCTTTGTCTCTGAGGGATCCAGGTCGGGAACGGACGAACCTCTGGCTGTCACAGCGGGTACCATCCATGATGTCCGCCCAGGGAGTTGGCCACAGCCTCCCTGGAATGGGTATGGCCAACCACCAACAGTTCTCTCCCAACGGCCATCTCCCAGCCTCTGGTCACTTCGTTCCCGCATCTGGGAGGCTCAGGAAGGGTTGGAGCAGAAGAAGTCTCGGAAGGAATGTTTACCTTTCCTGGGGATAGGAACACGTTAGGGTTCAGCTTTGCTGAGCACTTCTTGTCATCTTTCAGTGCTCATTGTGTGTGTGTGTGTGTGTGTGTGTGTGTGTGTGTGTGTGTCTTAATTTCCAGGCAACTTTAGCCAGTAAGTCCTCCCAGAATTCGTCGTGAAAAAGCTTTTAGTTTTAATTGGTTGTTTTTATTTTCTGTTGATAGATATAGATATAGATATTTTTTTTTTCAACCCGTATGGAGATGAAGACTAACATTCTTGGCCTAATGTGAAAACCTCTAATTAAAACTCTGTCTCTGCCTTGTGGGCCCAAAGCATGGAGCACTGGAAATTTAAACACTGACTGGGTGTGAATGGTTAAGAAGCCAGGAGAGCCCCAGTCCCCTTCCACCAGACTCTGTGGCCTCAGGTCTGCAAGCGAAGTATTGGGATTAGGAGGGGTACCGATGAAGGGGGATGTGATGTGGTGGGAGGTGACTTCAAATGCTGACCTCTTCCAGTGTCAAAACTTTCAATACCACCGCTACACTGACCAACTCCCAAATGTGTATCTTCTTCCTGGATGCATCCCCTAACTTCAAAATCATACATCCAACTCCCTAGGAGACATATCCACTTGGATGTCCAATAGGCATTTCAAACTTACATCTAAAATCACACTCCTGGCCCCAGCCGGTTTGGCTCAGTGGATAGTGTTGGCCTGCGGACTGAGATCGCGGGTTCGATTCCAGTCAAGGGCATGTACCTTGGTTGCTGGCACATCCCCAGTAGAGGGCGTGCAGGAGGCAGCTGATCGATGTTTCTAACTCTATCCTTCTCCCTTCCTCTCTAAAAAAATCAATAAAATATATATTTTTTTAAAATTAAAATCACACTCCTGAATTTCCCCCATCCAAATCTTGCTTTTTCTTCAGCCGTCCTCTCTTTCTTTCTCTCCTTACATCCAATCAGTCTTCAATTCCACTGGCCTTCAAAATATATATCCAGAATCACATACCTTAGCAACACCTCAACAACCTTGGTTTAGGCCAGTGGTCGGCAAACTCATTAGTCAACAGAGCCAAATATCAACAGTACAATGATTGAAATTTCTTTTGAGAGCTGAAAACCGACTTCTGCACATGGGCCACGAAGTTTCAATCACACTGTACGTGCGCGCCCGCACGTGGTATTTTGTGGAAGAGCCACACTCAAGGGGCCAAAGAGCCACATATGGCTCTCGAGCCGCAGTTTGCCGACCACTGGTCTAGGCCCTAACCATACCTCACTTTTTTATTGCAGTAACCTTGTAATTAGTCTCTCAGTTTCAACCTTTACCTTCCCCTACTTAAATCTGTTCTCAGCACAACAGCCATAGCGATCACGAGTGAGATGTTTTTTTTCTCTCTTCTAAACTCATGGTGATGGTGCCCTAGCTGGTTTTCTCAGTGGTTAGAGCATCGGCCCACAGACTGAAGGGTCTCAGGTTCAATTCTGGACAAGGGCACGTACCTTGGTTGCAGGCTTAATCCCACCTCTCCCTTCTCCTTTCTCTGAAGTCAAATGGAAAAAATATCCTCAGGTGAGGATTAACAACAAAAAAACCCATGGCTTCCCATCTTACTTGGAGTAAAAGTAAAATTATCATTATTTTGGCCTACATAGGATCTGGCCCCTGGTACTGCTCTCCCTTTCTTTACTACCCCCTGCCACGCTCACCTCTTAGCTGTTTTTCTTTTTTTAAATATATTTTATTGAGTTTTTACAGAGAGGAAGGGAGAGGGATAGAGAGTTCGAAACATCCATGAGAGAGAAACATCCATCAGCTGCCTCCTGCTACCCCCTACTGGGGATGTGCCCGAAACCAAGGTACATGCCCTTGACTGGAATCGAACCTGGGACCTTTCAGTCCGAAGGCCTACGCTCTATCCACTGAACCAAACCGGTTAGGGCTCTTAGCTGTTTTTCAAACACACCTGCCATATGTCTGCTTAGGTCTTTTCACTTGTTCCCTCCACCTGGTTCATTCCTTCAGATATCCTCTCTCTAAATATCTTTTCGTCAGATCTTTTCTAGCCACCCTATACAAACTCACAGCTCCCCTCCAAATCCCTCTCCCCTTTTCTGCTTTATTTTAATCCGTAGAACTTAGTACCATCTAACATGTAATTTACCTTATTTATTGTTCTGTCCTTCTAGAGTGTAAGCTTCATGTTTTATTCACTGCTGTGTCCTCAGCACTTAGAACCATACCTGGCGCATAGTAGGCACTTAATAAATATTCAGTGAATGAGTAAATGAGCTGTTTAGTGATATTAAAGACAAAGCATCTACCCTTGACCTTGAGAGTGACAGTCATAGAACAGTATAGCATAAAAAATAGTGAAACCTGGGGAAGAAGAAAGTTGTCTAGGAGCACAGAGAAGAAAGAACATACTATCTTGGAAGGAATTGAGGAAATGACAACTGAGGTGGGTCTTAAAGACTGCAGGAGGACATTTCAGACAGATGAGAATATTGTGAAGGCATGGGATAAAAGAATATATTGGAGCAAATGGGAGAAGTTGGCTGGTGTTTAGCTTGGATAGTAAGGAGTATAGGGGACAAAGCAGGTCAAGTGGGTTTTGAGACCAGATTATGAAGGTCTGAAGGCCCAGTTAAGGAATGGATAATTTATCAGCCAAGCTGTACCATCAAAGGTTGGCATTGCTCAGTGGTTAGAGTATCGGCCCATGAACCCAAAGGTTATGGGTTCAATTCTGGTCAAGGGCACATACCTGGGTTGCAGGTTCTCTGCCCCAGTTAGGGCATGTGCGGGAAGCAATGGATTGATGTGGCTCTCTCACCTTGATGTTTCTCTCTCTCCTCTCTCCCTCTCCCCCCTCCCTTCTACTCTAAAATCAATGGAAAAGATAGCCTCCAGTGAGGATTAACAACAAAAAAATCCAGATAGTAGATATTTTAGGTTTCAACTGCCCTTCAGGTCTCCTGCACTATTTAATTTGGTCATTGTAGCAAAAAGAAATAGTGTATGAATGAGTATGGCTGATGATGAGTGGTTAGTGTACTAGTAATATGGCAATAGAGGGAATGACAGATGAGAAACTCAGTGGTTAAAAGCAAAGGCTCTGGTGTGAGACGAAGCAGGATATTTTCCCACTGAATTTATTTAAGAGAGTGGGAGGGAGGGTGGGAGGAGGGGAGAGAGAGAAACATCGGTGTAAGAGAGACATGTCGACTGGGTTGCCTTTCACACATGCCCAGACTAGGGCTGGGAATGAACCTGTGCAGCCTAGGTAAATGCCCTTGACCTGGATTTGAACCCACGACCCTTCAGTGTGAGGGCCAGCACTCTAACCACTGAGCTTACTGGCCAGAGTTGGATTTCATTTACTTTTCATGTGTCAGGAACACTATGCTAGATTTTTCAAGTATTAAAAAAATTACAAAAAACTGGCATTGGGCTGGATTTGGCACTCAGGTCTAGAGACCCATAGACCAAACTAGAATCTATTTTCAACAAAATGGCGGGGGGGGGCATTATAGTACCCGTGTAAGTCAATGCAGGAAGGCCTACGACTGTTTATTATTCTGAGATTACATGCTTCCTATTGTGTTTGTGTCAAAACGTACTTTCTTTTGTGAAATGATGGTGATAGTAAGTAGCAACTAGTGAAGGTAGTTTTTTAATGTCCTTACTTGGCAAAATAAAAAGCTGGCAATCTTACATCTGTCCCCCACTTTTTTTTTTTTTCCTGGAACCTTAACAGCTCTAAAGTCCAGTCTAGGATTTCACTGCTCCAGACCAAGAAAACATGCTTTTCTCCCCCAAAGCCAAAAGGCTGGCATTTGGGGATTGGAATTCTGGTCTTAATTCACAGCATGAGGTGGATAATCCACCCGAAAACTGAAACCCGGTAAGAGAAGATCATCTAATAAGGAAAGAGAAATCTTGCTTCCAAACCGTTAGGTTCGAAGCCGTAGTAATCCTTGAACTAAGACATACAAAAACACTAGACAGCCAAGAGCAAAGGCCAAGAGGGAGAAAGTGGAGCTGCTAGCTGTGAGGGAACCGAGGAAACGTGTAGGACCCATAAATCAAGTTCCTAAACAATTCTCTGCCTATTTATTTCTAATGGGATAATGATCATTGCCTTTTGCCCTCTGGCTGAAGGTGCAGATGGAGTTGAAGACAACACTTTCACCATTCCTCTAGGGCTTTTGGAAAGGTGGAGAACACTTTCTTTGACCTACATTCTTCGAAGGGAAAGCCTATGGTATGAAAAGAGCAGGCAGCAAGCCCTTTACCTGTCTGGGTCTTGGCTTCCCAGCCCCCAAAGAAAAAACAGACCACCTTTAAAGCTCCTTCTGGCTCAAAGACCGCATGAAGCTGTGTTTTCCTGCTAACAGTGAGGCAGAACTAGGTAGTGAAAAGAGGAGGCGTGGCCCCACCTTCCTGGCTCAGTGGTTGAACATCGACCTATGAACCAGGAGGTCACAGTTCGATTCTAGTTGGAGCACATGCCTGGGTTGCAGGCTTGATCTCCAGTAGGGGGCATGCAGGAGGCAGCCCATCAATGTTTCTCTCTCATCATTGATGCTTCTCTCTCTCTGTCCTTTCCTCTCTAAAATCAATAAAAAAATATTTTTTAAAAAAGGAGGCTTGTTTTGGCTTTTTCCCAGGGAGAGTGGATTCATCTGCGCGGCTTCCTGAGTCTCTTGGAAAGGTAAACACGGGTTGCCCGGCTGGCATTAGCCCAGCCCCACATGGCACCACAATGAGACCATGGGTGGAGAGGCCACTTTTCCCTTCTCCGGAGGATGGGGGGTGGGGAACCAGCATGAAGCCACAGAGGTTTCCGGCTCTGAAGCTCGGCCCCTGCTCCAGAATTCTTTTTCCCAGACACCCTGCCCTGCATCCCAGGCATCCACAAGCAAGATGCTCCTATGCCTCCCTTCTCCCTTCTGCTAGGCCTCTCCGAGGGCAGCACACACCCTCCCTGCTGATTTTTTTTTTTTTAACTCAAATTTGGGTATTTTTCTTCCTTTGCCAGCCCCGCCAAAACTTTCAGTGAGCTCCACCTACTCCACGTGGACCTCCCTTCCCTGTCCCAGCAACCCCTGCGAGAAACCCCCCCCCCCCAGCACGTGACCAATTGTTATGTTTCCTTCCTGGGGCTCCCTTTTGGCTGGCACCAACTAAGGATTGAACAAAAGTGCCCCCTTCAGGGTTAATGTGGAGCAGCAGCCTGGGGAGGAGAGGAAATCTGATTGAGGGCTGGAGTACAATAGGGGAAATGGGTGTTTCTGCTTAAAATGATTTCATATCCACGTGGCTCCTTAGTTAATAACATTAAGGATCACACAAAAGATGAGGCAAATTCAAGAGAAGGGAGATCATCAAAGATCTCCCTCACCTTCTTCTTGTCCCTGGCTGGGTAGCTCAGTTGGTTGGAGCATCCTCCCAATGTACCAAGGTTGAGGAGTTGATCCCCAGGCAGGCACATGAATCAACCAATGAATACATAAATAAATGGAACAGCAAATCCATCTTTCTCAAGTCAATTCAAAAAAGAAAAAAGAAAACTACCTGGGATCAAGTTGGATAAAATGTTAATCCCTAGTTGCAAAGTTGGTTACCTCTACTCCACCTCCATTTCCCCTAGAGTTCTTCAGGATGTTGGCAGAGAGAGCTGTCTGAGAACCCAGAGTTTTTTAATTAGGGGCTGGATGGCGGGAACACAGCCTCTCCTGGGGTGAGTGTTCTGCTTTTTGCCTCCTTCACTACCTCCCCCACCACTGCCCCAACACAAAGTAGTTCTCCCTCTATGGGCTCATACTCCCGAAGCTGACATAAATTATTTCCAAAACGGAGTCTCCTCTTAGCATTGAGAACAGTTGCTCTGGATGGGAAGAACCCCAGGCGATCATGTTGGAGGAAAGGGGAATGGGCAGGACAGCAAAAATTAGTCCAGTGGGCAGGCCTGGTGCACAGAACAAGGGGACTAACCAGGAAAAGCTAGAAAATAGGTCAAGGGAAGCCAAACAGAGGGAACCGGTTTCCTTGGGAAAAAATTCTGACCTAGGCTTTGCTGTTTTCCTCCCCACTCCTTTTCCCCACAGGAGATGTGGGGTTGAGAGACTGGGTAGGGAACTGGGGTGATGGGAGGTATGTGGCTGGAGGCTGACTGGGAGGAAGAGTTGTATGTACATCTGACTGTGCTCAGAGAAGGAAGGGATTTAAAATCAGAACGATCCCTGGGCTAGTTGTCCCTCCCAAGTCTTAGAAGTCATGAATAGCAAACAGCCCAAAAACTACAAAACTTGGGGTGCAAGGAGGGGACCTCATTGTTGCCAATAAACACGCTACTTCTGGGGCATTGGTGGGAGAAAATGGAAGGAGTCCTAGGGCAAATAGGGAAATAGTGTCCTATTTTCCAGGGAAACAGCCCAAAAGCAATCCAGCTAGAACGTGAAGGACTAGGGAAGACGCTTGCTTTCCTACAACTCAGCCTCTGTCAGCGCTCCCATTATCAGGTGCTATTTCCAGAGTCCTGGGCCCAGGGGAGGAAAGGGAGGGGGCCTGGTGGAGAGACAGAGGGAGACCCTATGAGCGCCTCCCTCAGCCCAGCTGCAGTTCCACATATTCACCACTCGGGGGCTCCCGAGCCCAACCACAGCCCCAGGGTGAGGGAGGGAGGGAGGGAGGGAGAGAGCGAGCGAGTCCAGAGGACAGTGTGAGACCTCAGTAATGACCCTGAGCAGAGAGGTGACCTAGGGGTCATCTGCTCAGAAGCTGCAGACCCTTCTTGTGGCCGCTGAGAAGCATTCGGCCTCCACTTTCTCTCTAATAGGAGAGAAACCAGCTTCCCACCTCTTACCCTCACCCTCTTCTCTGTGGCCATTTCCTCCCCTGCGCATTTCCTTCCCCTCCCCCATCCTCGCGGTGGGAACACCAGCACCATCCCCCCAGCCTGTCAGAGTCCTGAGGAATGCTCTCACCCTGGCTGGGTGCCAAGCTGTGGACTTCCTGGGCTTTGGGGTGGAGCTTGGCTAAGGGAAAGCCCTTTGGACAGTGAGAGCCACCCTTTGCACAGCTTGCTCACCAGCTCGTGCTCATATTCTCTCTCTCTCTCTCTCTCTCTCTCTCTCTCTCTCTCCTCTCTCTCTCAGCTCATCTATTATTCTCTGTCACCACCACCTAATTTCCTGCCCCCACAATAGGATTTCCTTGCCAGGGCAAAACATCCACAATCTGGAGGCAGTGGGCATCCTAAACAGGGTGGGTTCATAGAGAGGGAAAAAGCACCTATTTCAGAACCTGCCTTCCCTGTTCCAGAAGGCCTGTAGCTAGAAGGAAAGGTTCCGCTGCCAGGGTCCCGAAGTCAGGGGTTTATGAATGGTAATTAGTAATGGTGTTCCTTATGGATCCTTTTCAGAATCTGTGGATCTAAGGAAGTACGTGTGTCTCTATATAGTAAAGCCTGGGAGTGGGTTTCTGCATATCTGACCACCTCTACTCAGCCTCCATGTCCATGAAATAAATCAGCTGAAATCTGATTCACTGGTTCCTATCAAGCCCAAGGAAACCTTTCCAGCAGCTGCAGCAGACGGGGGTGGATTCAGCAGGAGTGGGGAGCAGCAGAAACCACTTCCAAATCTAATGAATAGAGAGACCAGGCCTGTCAAAGTCCTCCGGCACCTATGCAAGGGGGTTAGAGAGTCTTCTGATACCATCTACACTCAGTTCGGTGGTGCCCCCTGAGTTGCTCTTTCTTCGTGCCACTTTTCAAACTGAGGGTCCTTATGACTTATTACATGTTTTCAATTCTATAAATCCCCTCTCTCTTCTCCCACCCTGCCCCAGACATGGCCTTTCCCCTGAAAATCAGCAGTCCTCGAGGCACCAAACAGTAGTCCAGATCTGACCAGTGACCACATAGTCTGGACCTCTGGCAGGCTAAAGATAACATCTTGACCTAAGTTATGTTTCAGTTCCTGATCCCTAAGGTGGAACTATTCCCTGGCTGCTTTCCCATGAAACTGGACAAAAGGACCCTGGAAAAGGCCTCAGAACTGCCCTTAAGACCTGAAGAAATGATTTATTACCTTTACCTTACCTCCAACCAATCAGTGTCCAGCACAACCCTTAACCCACGAGTCTTGTGACTTTGCCCTATGTAATCTGTAACCTACATGCCATTTTTTTTTTTTTTTTAGCATTATCTCCCCATTCTTCTGGGGTGGTGCCATTCATCAATAAAATAGCTAATATTTCTCCACTGCAATTCTTGATGTTTAGTGTTTGGCTCTGCTGGCGCCAGGTGGACGAACTCTTTCTGGTCCATAACACTTTTGCAGCCTGCCTCTCTGACGTCATCATCTGCAGACCTGTGCCAGATTCCCCAGTTCCTATCTTGAGACCTCAGCCCCCGTCCCCTGGGCCTGGGGAGAGCTAATGTAGGTCACTGCAGCTGAGCCTGCAGGGATGTCTGCTCCTTGAGCCCAGAGCCTCTCAGGCAGAGAGGAAACCTTGCAGAGAAGCATAAGAAAGGGCATTATGAGAATCACAGGAAAGTCTATTCCTCAAGAAAATGAGCAGGGAGAGGCCGGGAGTCAACGGGTCACACTTGAGACAGACAGTAAGGAGAGCTGTGCTCCTGTGATGGGGGAGGGAAGGCCTGAGGAGAGGGCTGAGCAAGGCTCCCATCCCTAGCTTCCTCCACTCCCCTAAACCCACCAACCCCCTGCCACCCATGCCCACCCTGGTTCTGTTTGCTTGTGTCAGGGAACCCTTTGGATCCCCAATTCAGCACTCTCCAGTCACTTAGCTGTCCAGGCTCAGGTCTCCTTCTCAGGAGCCTTTGTGATTTGCCTTGGAGACCCTCTGCTGCTGCTGGTCACAGTTTCTGGGTCTCAGGAAGCTGGAAAAGGCCAGGATTGTCCCCACCCTCCCCCATTGAAAGACTTTTTCCTGCTTGTTATCTGTTAAACTCATTTTGTGGGGTACTTCCAACCCTCTGGGACCTCATTCCTATTCTTGGCTCTCCCCAGCCCTGCCTTGGAGATCCCAGGGAGTGTGTGTGTGTGTGTGTGTGTGTGTGTGTGTGTGTTGCTCATATCCTTTTAGTTGTGCATGGGAAGCAAGGACCTATGGCTGCAACTAGCTTGGGGTCCCCATGCCAGCAAAAATAGACAAGGGACCAATTTCTACCTCCAATCTCAAAACCATTTAAACCCCAATTCATTGCTCTAACAGGATCCTCAGGGCAGGAAGAAAAGTAGGTAAGATGGAGAAAAGATAAACAATTACAACCCTAGCCTTCTCTTCCCCTTATTCCCCCCCCACCCGCCCCCAGTACCTTCCCTCTCCCTTTCAGATCTCAGCTATTCCTCTTCCTACTACTCCTTTCCAGAATTCTTGCACATGGTAGGTAGGCACTCGATAAATGCTTTTTTCACTGATTCTAACTGTATCTGGTTATTCCCTCTGGCCAAACTTTTTTATTATTTTTTAAAATTTATTTTAGAGAGAGGAAGGGAGATGGAAATCTGAGAGAGAAACATTGATTGGTTGCCTCCAGTACCGGGGATCAAACCCCAACCGGCAACCTGGGTATGTGCCCTCACTGGGAATCAAACCCACTACCTGGAGGACTTCTTAAAACTCAGATTGCTGGACCTGGCAGCGTGGCTCAGTGGTTGAGCGCAGACCTATGAACCAGAAGGTCATGGTTCCATTCCTGGTTAGGGCACATGGTTAGCACACATGCCTGGGTTGTGGGCTTGATCCCCAGTGGGGGACATGCAGGAGGCATCTGATCAATGATTCTCTCTCATCATTAATGTTTCTATCTCTCTGCCACTCTCCCTTCCTCTCTGAAATCAATAAATATATGTATGTTTTTAAAACTTAGATTGCTGGGCTCTACTGCTGTGTCTGATTCACGGGGATCTGACAATTTACATTTCTAATAGGTTCTCAATTGCTGCTGACCTGCTACCAGACCTGGAGCCACCATCTTAGGGAACTCTGTTCCTCACCCCAACACTCACCATGGAGACCTGGCTGGTTCCGCTTTTATATCGGTTTAGAAGGAAGAAACAGGTAAGACTTAGCCACACCTGCCTCCTGCTCAGCCCTCCACCCCAACCAGTCCAGGGATCTCAGAAAGGATAAGCGCGAGCAGAAGTCGCTCTCCGACTAATGACCCGTTCTATCTCTGTTTTAATAGCCCACTGACTCCCTCCTTATTGAAAGTCACTTCCCAAAAACATGTTTTGCTGCAGCAAGGGAGCACCAGGAATTTCCTGTGGCGAGGCAGCCCCAGTGCGGGGCGGGCGGGGCGGGCGGGGCGGTGCTGAGCGAGCGCCTTCCCTTGGCTCGGGCAGGGCCACGTGCCCCACCCCCTCGCTTGCACATGTCTCCGCCGCCACCGCCAGCAGCAGCCCGGCTGTTTATGAGCGAGTTGTTGTGGTAGAAATGGAGCAGGCTGCACATGCCCAGCCCATGTGACCCCGGCAGCCCGCGTGAGCCTCCGGCCGGCACAGACACACCGGGCCCTGTCCTCTGCTGGCCCGGGAGCAGGAGGAAGATGGGGAAGGAGTGAAGGGCACTGGGTGCCCTCCTGCTCCTCTCCTGCCTCTCTATCCTGCCGCCGGCTCCTTGTGTCCCTCTGGAGCCACCAGGGGAGCAAACGCGCGGGAAAGAAACATGGCTTTTCCAGGCATAGCCTCTTCCCAGGCAGCCCCTTGGCCTTGACACAACCCAGAGCCCTCGGTCCCAAATGGACAAAGGGCCGCCCCAAGCCAAGAGCACAGACTGGCCCAGGCCAGCCCTCGAGCTGATGTGCTCATGTCAGCCCAGAGGCAAGACCTGGTTTCCCTGCAGCCCGAGCTCCCCAAATAAGGCTGCCTGGTCCCCCCTTTGTAGGAAGAAGGACACCCCACAGAGATGCAGCAAGTGCCCATTCCGGACTAGAACAAGGAGAGTTCGGGGACCCGTGGGGTCAGGGAATGAAGGAATGAAACGCGGGCTCTTTCTGTAGGGTGGGTCTCTGCAGTCAGTGGACAGGAAGGAGAAAGTCCTTCGGCCAACTGGGGATAGGGAGGAGCTGGGAGCAGGGTGGGGGTGGGGGGAGGGGATCTGGAAGAACTTCACACTAACCCGGGTCCAGCTGGAGGACAAACACGGGTGCAAACGGCAAGTTCAGCCTCCATCCCTCAGGCAAGTGTCCCCTCCCACCCGTCCGGCCCTCCCAGCCCCCTGGAATCCTCTCAGCACATTAACCCCTGGCTCCCCCTTCCTGCCCTCGGCTTCAGCCCCCTCCCCATGACCCTGGTTCGGAGCAGCAGTGCCTCTGACTGGGATGTGAGACTGCTGGAGTCAGGCGGACAGTAGGTTAGCAGGAACAAGCATATGAAATGAGCGCGACCCACATTTCCTCGTGGCACCAAAACTTCGCAGATCCTGCATTGCAGAGCTAGCGCTTTTTTCTTTCTTTTTTTTTTTTTTAAATCTCCGCTGGGCCCCTACACACGTCTGAATTTTTGCAACCAGCACAGATTTTTTTTCCAGGGTGCAAATGCGCATTCTAATGAGACAAAGCTCCTTCCTGTGGCATTGAAAATCTCTTTGGCAAATTGCTTCTCCCCTTCCTCCCCCCCCAATTTAGAAGAGGGGGAGGGATCCCAAATTGGTCTCTCTCTCTCTCCTTCCCCCGCCCCTCTCCCCCATGATACTGCAGTCTTTCCAGCCCAACTAACAGCTGCAGACCAGGGGGGAGAGGGATGAGAGGAGGGAAAATTAGCCTTGTTCCTTCTTTCCATGCAGGCTGAGCTGGCGGGGCTGGGGTTGCTTTATTTCCCAGGCAGCCCATTGCACCCGCCCCCCCCCCCCCCCCCCCGCCTTCCCTTCCCATCCCAGCCAGTGTTTATGTAAGCCTCCCAGAAGCTACACACGCCTGCCCAGGCCATGGCTCCTCCAAGGTCCATCCTGCTCACGAGGACTGTCATGAGCCTCCGGCCTCCCCAGGCAGCTGCCTGAAGAGCTGCAGAGGCCAAGGGACTGGGGAGAGATGCTGGATAAGGAGAGGGTTTGAGACAGATCTCATCTCGGGGTAAGGAATAGGAAAGGAGGCAGGCACACAGGCGCCTTCCCCCCTCCCCCCACGCCCCTGCACGCTCCTCACACACATTCTCCTGCATCTCAGTCCTACAGAGGTTCAAGGACAGCCAATGGCAGGTGCAGGGACCTGGAAGATGACACCAGGAGTAGCAGCATAGCAAAGGCTGGACAGGATGGCCCTGGCATAGCATGTAATGGGTGCCCTTGTCCCCCAACCAGGAGGAGGAACCCATGACAGAAAGAGGGCAATCTGGGGTTTGATTAGCCTGCCACTGCCAAGGACAGTCCATGCCACCTCCTGGATCCTGTGACGTAGGTAGGATCCTGGGCTCTGAGAGGGGGACCCTCCTTCAGGTTCCCCAAATGATTTGCTGAAGAACCATTAGCCAGGATGGTAGGTGGCTTCTGAAGGGGTTTTTAGAGGTACACGTCTCTCAGGCAGGTGAATGGGGAAGTGGGATGTTGTTTCCTTAGGGCTTGTTACACAACCTCTGTGTGTCCTTGGTGGCTTTCAACACTCTCACTGAATCAATCCATTCTTAATACATACCTTGTAAGGAGGCACCATGGCTCTTTTTAAAAATATATATATTTTATTGATTTTTTACAGAGAGGAAGAGAGAGGGATAGAGTTAGAAACATCGATGATGAGAAACATCAATCAGCTGCCTCCTGCACACCTCCTACTGGGAATGTGCCCACAACCAAGGTACATGCCCTTGACCAGAATCGAACCAGGCCGACGGTATATCCACTGAGCCAAACCGGCTAGGGCGGCACCATGGCTCTTTAAAGGGCCTGGACCATCACCAGATCCCAAAGTCTGGGAGAGGGGCGAGTTCAGACGCCTGCTTCAGTTACCTCTGTAGCAGTCTACGTGAAAGTTGGTTTGTTGCCTCCCATGCTGGCCACCTTCTTCCTTTACCACCAGCCCCGGAGAAGGTAGGAGGGAGAGAGGGAGGAGTTTAGGGAAAAGAAAGGTGGCTGGAATTAAAACAGAGCTTCTGGGAAGCTGAGGTACTGTGGGGGCAGGAGCACAGATTGCTCCAGGCTTCTCTTCTTGGAGACACACCTCACTTCCAAGCACCGTCATTGCGCAGGAAACACCAGGATGAGCCTCTGCTCAGACATTCCACCAGAAGTAATCATTCTCTCCGGGAAGGGCAGTCTTGCTGGTGGAAGGAGTTTCATCCTCGTGCCTGGGGTGGAATTCCCAGCATTTGCCATTTTCTTTGTGCTGTTGATAGGGGTAGTTCCAAAAGATAGCTGGGAGAGTGTTAGCCCCTCCAATAATCTCCATCAACTCTGCCATCTTTTGATGCGACATCCTTTTTTTTTTTTTAGAATTGATTTTAGGGAGGGAGCGGGGCAGGGCGGGGAGAGAGAGGGAAACTGAACATCAATTTGTTGTTCTACTTAGTTGCTTCTTGTCTGTGCCCTGACTGGAGAGCGAACCTGCAACCTTGGTGTATCAGGACGACGCTCTAACCCAGTGGTCGGCAAACTCATTAGTCAATAGAGCCAAATATCAACAGTCCAACGATTGAAATTTCTTTTGAGAGCTGAAAACCAACTTCTGCACATGGGCCACGAAGTTTCAATCGCACTGTACGTGCGCACTCACACGTGGTATTTTGTGGACGAGCCACACTCAAGGAGCCAAAGAGCCGCATGTGGCTCACGAGCCGCAGTTTGCCGACCACTGCTCTAACCAACTGAGCCACCCAGCCACATGATGTGACACCTTCTTAATCTTAAGTAAAATGCTATGCAAATACACTTCCAGACAAATTGCCCAGTCTCTGGAGCATTCTGGGCAAGTTAATTAATATCCTTAAGTCTCTGATTCCCCATCTCTAAAATAAGAATGAGACCTATAGCGTAGGGTTGTTTTGGATATTAACCAAGGTAATAGCACAGTTCCTGACATACAGTTGGTACTTAATACATATTTATTATTTCCTTTCCTTGAAAAAAGGAGTAGTGAGGTAGAGATAGAATTTGAGGCAAAGCACATCCATGGGACCCAGTAGACTTTGCCTCACCCTCTCTGTCTCCCATCTCTCCCAAATAACAAATTAGCTCAGACTTTGACCCTTCCCAAGACATCAAGGCTCTGGGAAGGTTAGGGCAAGCTAGCTGGCCTTTTAGAGAACCAGAAAAGGATCTAGGAAGGCTGGGTCCCTGATTCTGGGACATCCCAGGTTGTCCCAGCTTTGCATCACCTGGGCGGGCAGGTTTTCCCCCTGGGCAATGGTTTGCTTGGTGAGAAAGGAGGGGGAAGGGAAGGCACCTACTGAAGCTTGACCTGGTTTGCAGCAAGGACCCACCCTCAGTCAGTCTGTCAACGTTGGCCCAAGATTTAGGCCACCCAGGATTCGCACAGGGCGTTGCCCTGTTACCTGGAACAACCTACTGACAAGGAGAATAGTTCTTGGATTAAACACACACATCCACACACATCCACACCATTCACACTCACACACACACTCTCTCTGGCCAGAACTGAAAAGCTCTCAGTCCACTGCCTTCTCTATCTTTGCATCCTCCCAGTCCAAAGAAATACAGGAGAATTAAAAAGACATATTTGGAAACACAGTCACCCGGTACAACCCTGTCCCTAAATGGTGAGGTCAGTCCCCAGAATCCTGGACTCTGAGGAATCTGAGTAGAAGTGTGTGCAACCTGGAGCCAGGGCTGTGCCTTGCTATGCCAAGTCTTGGACGTGTATCATTTTCCCACGGTTCCAATCTGAGTAGTGTCTATTAAGGGTCCAGTTCCTTCTTGGGCTGAATTTGGTTATGGGAGGAATGGTGTGTGTATGTGTGTGTGTAGAAGTGAACTGGAATGTCTAGCTAGCAGGAGGGGTGGGAGGCTGTGTTGAGATGCACCTGTTATTGAAGGTCAAGATTGAGGTCAAAGAGAGGCCAAAGCTAGATTCTACCCCAGGTACCCCAAAGCCAGACAACCAAGCCTTTTCTCCATCTTTTTGGTGGCTCTGGGTCCCCTAGTTTCTGTCCTTATCCCAGCAGCTGTTGGCAGAGAGAGGAACCAGGTGAATAGATTAGAAGCTTCTGGAGCCAAGGGCAAGTCCTGCCTCTCATTATTCTGTATCCTCTACAATGGTAGAAGCAAGATCCCAAAAGGCACTTCTTTGTCAGGGAGCAAAGGAGAGCCCTCTAAGGAGTGCAGAGGAAGGAGGGAGCAGAGGTAATCCCCATCTTATGCCTCCTCCCTCCCAGCCTCCACCTTCATACCTCACACAGATTGCAAAACAACCCAGCTTCTTGCCAAGTGTTAGGCTGACTGAATTTCAGCTCGAGCTGCCTCTGCTTCCTCTTCCCTCTCACTTGTTGCAAAGTCAGGGAGGGAGCCTTGACCCCTGGACCCCCCCCTCCCCCTCCAACAGGGATAAACACCAGCGAAGTAGAACAGAGGGTGGGCCAGATCGCCAGAGCAGCAAACAGAGCTGTGGGCCTTGGGGAGGATCCAGGGCAACTAAAGGGAGTGTGCTAGTGGTGGCACTGGGGCTGGTAGAGAGCTAGAGGTCATGCCAAGGGCTCTGACTTTGAGTACAGCCCTGGCAGATCCTTGGGCCGTGGCCCTGGCTCTGAAGGAGAGTCAGAAAGGAGGCACAGAGAGCATGCAGGGCCAGGCATGGCAGCTCACCTTCCAGCTTTCCCTCCGGAGCCCAAGGGGAGGAGGGAGAGGAGGTGGAGGCTGAGTTCTCAACCAAGTTTTCCTGAAAAGCCTCTTTCCTTGTTTGTCCTTGCCCCTCCCAGGCCCTCCCACGCTCTGCTGCAGCTTCCCAGCTCTGGGCCAAAGGGCCAAGGCAGGACAAAGGGGCCAGGGCAGGACAAAGAAGGGGCCAGGGCAGGACAAGGAAGAGATCACTGCCTTCTCTCTCCCACTTTCCTTAGGGGCTTGGGAACAAAGCTAAAGCCCCAGCCATTCTAGTGAGTCATTTTAGGGGGCCCATCTTTTACTGGGAGTCAAAGTCTACTGGGATCAGTGGTGAGGCCACCACCCCTTCAGTCAACCTCACAGTCCTCTCAGCTTACTCACTTCCTTACTGCCCAGCTATTTTCTTCCTGGTGCCCACACTCCTTTTCTCTGCCTCTTTGGCGGCTCTCATGTTCCCAAGCATCCATCAGTGCTACCCCAGGAGCTGCTTGTGAACAAGTGGAGAAGGCGGGGGTGGGGAGAAATCTCCCCTGAATCACTGGGTCTGCGGAGGAGGAATTAGCAGGAAGCAGCAGGTGGGCCAGGTTCCCTTGGCTGCTTGAAGCGGTTCTGATCTCTCCCCATAACCCAAACCCTCAGACAGGACAGACCTCTACTTGAGACCTATTTTTACCAACTGGGCAATTGCTGCTTTGAAGGAAGATGCTGGCTGTTCCTAACCTCGATTCAGTGTTTCACTTGCACACCTGCCCATCTCCCAGTGTTTAGGGCGGGCAGATGAAATTAGCAATAGATGTCTGACCATGGGCCGGTCCCTTCACAGCCTCACTTTCCTCATCAGTAGAGGAGGGTAAGATGCTCTCAACCTTGGGTGTTCCCTTCTGAGTTACCTTCTGTGGAATCCACAAATTACCCTCAAACACTGCGGGGGGTGGAGTGGGAGTGTCGCTGTGCTCCCAGGCCCCTGCCTCACCTCTGGCCTCCTTACTTTAGGACCTCAAAGCACTTTCACCATAAAGTTCCCCTTCCTTGTCCTTTTTATTGCACAAATAAAGGGAAATGACTCATCCCAAAGTCACCTCAAATGGGTGGGAAGGTATCATACAAGCAAACAGGGAGTCCCAAGGGGCATCTTCACCCCCCACTGCAACTCCTTTCCCTAGGGGTGCTCTCCCTAAGGGGAGTAGAAGGGGGAAGGGGTCACATTTCCTTTTAGTTTTAGGACTTGGCCCTGCAGCACAAGTTCAGCTTAAGCTGCTAACTCAGGGATATCTCCCTCCCCTACTTGTCTTCTCTCCCCGTGTCACCAGTAACCTCAAGGCGAGGTCAGTTCTGCAATCACGTGAAGCACTCACGTTTGCAAGGTCTGCAGAAAAGGCCTATTAGTTTTGATCTCCCAGGGAGCAGCGAAGCTTGCCAGTCCCTCCCCAGGAATTCACATGCCTCTGCCATACAGGCTTTCCAAACACGCCACCCTGACTCTTCCGCGCACCCCACCCACCCCGCTCTCAGCTCCTCCCCGTCCCAGCGAGAGCTTTTCCAAGGCAGAAAGGGGTAAACATAGCAGTCCGCCCACTTTATCAGTGGACCACAAATCCCGGCAGCCTTGGCGCTACGCAGGCGCACGGAGCTCAACGTGCCTGCTGCTGGAAAAGTGTGTCACTGGGGCACGAGGCGCTCCCTGGGATCACATGGTACCTGCTCCAGTGCCGCGTGCGGCCCGGGAATCCTGGGTTGCTGGCGCCTGCGCAGAGCCTTCTGTCCCAGGGAAAAAGGCTGGGGCAAAAGGCGGCTGAGATTGGCAGAGTGAAATATTGCTGCCGAGGGAACGTAGCAGGGCACACGTCTCGCTTCTTTGCGCCTGGGTGCCCTGTTTCTCCCCATCACCTACTTACTTCCTGACCGCAACCTCTCCCCCTCTGGGACTTTTGCACCGGGAGTTCCCGATTCGCTATCCTGCGGCGCTGCGGAGCCGTCGGGCAGTGGCACCGGTGCACTGCGGAGACCCGACCGTCCTTGCTGCCTGCCTTCTAGCCAGATCTGCAGGCTAATTCTCTCCGGCCCCCTTCCCCCACACTCTCTCTGCTCTTCCCATGCAAAGCAGACCTCCGCTGCCTCAGCGTCCTCCCCTTCTGCAGGGCTGCAGTCCGGCCACCCCAAGACCTTGCTGCAGGGTGCCTCCACTCCCTGCGCTCAGTCAGTGCCCAGGGGGAGACGGCGGCAACTGCGACCTCCAGTTTGTGTCAAGGTCCAGTTTGAATGACCGCTCTCAACCGGTGAAGACATGACGACCCTGGACTCCAACAACAACACAGGTACTGAGATGACTACCATCATCTTTTCTTTGTCACTTCTCACTTCTATGTCTTAGAACAAGAGGAACTTTGTAAGGGACTGGGGACTCCCTTTCCCCCCGGGGACTTACTAGTGTAATGGGGACCATAGACTAGGATTTCAAGAGGGTTTTTTTTATTATTTTTTTTTGCCTGGGAATGTGTCCGGAGACGCCCTACCCCCACCCCTCAGAGTCCTAAAGCTCTCATTAGCCTGAAGGATCCCGGGCCGAAGGAAATGGAGAAGGGGTTCCGTGTGGTGAGATGAACAGTTTAGAGGGACTGGGAGCTTTGGAGCAGTGCCCCTGAACGCCTCCATCTACCCGCCCCCTGTAGCTGTGACATGCCTGGCCTTCTCGGAAAGAAGGTCCCCTCCTTCGCCTCTTCCTCTTCCCCTAGTTTCCGCAGGCAGGAAGAAACCTAAGAAGCACTGGGGTGATCGGGACGCCACGGCAGGAGGGGCTGGGGAATGGGTCAGGTCTCACTGGGGAATCCGCAGCGGCTGCGGGGAGCGGCACTTGAGAAGCTGGGCGAGTGGCGCTGGGCCCCAGGAGGACACCCACGGTGCCCGGGTGGCCCGGAGGGCTCACATGGCTGCAGAGCCGGGCCCACGTGCTGCGTTTGTTTTCATTCAGCAGCAGCCGTGGCCACCACCTCATTGGTCGTTGCCTCCCGGCCTTGTTACATAATGAGCTCCGCCCCCCGGTCGCCCCGGCAACGCGTGTTCCCTTTTCCCCTCCCCGCTGTAGTCCCCGCCCATCTCGCGTTCGCCGCCCAGCCCAGGACCCGGGGAGGGGCGGGACAGAGGCGGTGCTCCTGCTGTTGATTGATGGGAAGCGGAGAGGGCGGGCCCTTGAGTTCCGGGGTTCCTCGTTGGGGAGCCACGTGCAAGAGGCACACGTGGAGCGGAGACGTGAGGCCGGCTGAGGGCCCGACTCCCGCCCCGCCCCGCTGAGATCTGGGTGAAGCTGGGCTGACTCACCCGCACCCGCCTGCCTCCTTTTCCTGTCCGCCTGCCCGGGTTCCCCCTCCTCCCCATCACCAAAGCAGAGTAAGATGGGGCCATCCCTGACCTGGCTTGGCCTCCTGTTTACACTCCTCAGGAGGATCTCACATTTAGCCACCCTTCTCCTCACTCCTTTCCTCTTTATTCTTTTTGCACCTACTCACCGCACTGCCTTAAGACTCAGCTTCTCCGCATTCCAAGTTCTTTCTGTACCCCAAGCATCTCTTTCCTTAGTCCTGCAAACATTATCTTATTCCTCACCCCACCAGACAAGCAGCAGTTTGCTTCCTAAGGACTTCCCCAGCTACAACTACATTCCAGAATAATAACTGAAAGGATATTCAGTCTCTCTCATCTTTTTGTTTGTTTGTTTTACAGAAAGGAAAACAGACCTAGAGAAGGGACTTGATTTTACTCTAGATCACAAATCAATTTGGTGGTGATAGATCTAGAACTAGACTCTTTTGAATGTGCCCCTCACTTCCAGGTTAGAAGGAAGTCTTTTTAGTGAGTCTTCCTCCTCTTTGGGGGATGGGTGAACTAGGTCAGGTTCATTTACCATCAACTAAATACCCCATCCCCCCCGAATCAGCCTTGAAACTGTAGGAGCTGATCTGTTGTGCAACTATTTTACAGGGAGCTGCGTTCACCCTGGCCAACCTTGAGCTATTTTAGGGTTGCCCTGCCCAGCTTAGTGTGTGTCAGTGGGTGAGCAAGACATGTGCCTCTGGAGACACAGTAGCATAGCCTGTGTCGGCTTACACGTGTCCTGGGATCCTCCCTTCTCTCACCCCGCCCATGGCCGGCCAAACTAGGTGCTTGGCAAAGGCGTGGCAGACAGGTCACCTTTTTCTCCTGCTGATACCACGGGAACACAGCCACCTGGTTAGCAAGTAATCAGATGGTCAAAGTCCTGGAGTGGCCAGAGAGCCAAGGTCATTGTCACCAGGCTGAGAGATCTGGAAGGCTGGACAATTTGTCCTTCACATCCACCTCCTGCAATTTGCACTGCTGTTTCCTAGATTCAGAGGAAGAGTCCACTCAGGCTAGGGCTATTGGAGGCCAGGGGAACCAGACTGGGCAGGTTTGATACCTTGGGAGAATACATCTTCCACTTTGGGGGGAATGTGACTTTAAATTTTCACATTCCCCCACTCTCCTCACTGTTGGCTAGCTGCCCCTCCATGGCCTCATCCCTGGAATGGTCTTCTGTTAAAATCGGCAGCTGTTTATTTTGGAAGACGGGGCCTTATGAATGGGTCTCAGCTGCTCATCCCATCCTTAGGTCTGCCCCGGACAAGTCATTAGCTGCAGTCAGTATTTCCAAGGAAGGGTTCCAGGGCAGGGGGCGGGGGCACATATGTGAGATGGCCACAGGGGTCGTGCTTCTAGGGAGGTACCTCACACCCAAGCGGAAGCAAAGGGTCGTGGTTGTTGATTGGCTATGCGTTGTATGTGTTGGGGGTTGCCTATTGTGGCTCTTCTGGGGTGCCACATGGTTAACTTCTGGTTTGGGGGAGGCAGAGGGGGTGATGAGCAGGGTGGTGCCCTAAGACCATAGACATATGGCAGCTGACATCCCCTCCCCTTGTGTTCTGTTGCCAGGTGGCGTCATCACCTACATTGGTTCCAGTGGCTCTTCCCCGAGCCGCACCAGCCCCGAGTCCCTCTACAGTGACAGCTCGAATGGAAGCTTCCAGTCCCTGACCCAAGGCTGCCCCACCTACTTCCCTCCATCACCCACTGGCTCCCTCACCCAGGACCCAGCTCGCTCCTTTGGGAGCATTCCACCCAGCTTGAGTGATGATGGCTCTCCCCCTTCATCTTCTTCATCGTCCTCCTCCTCCTCCTTCTATAACGGGAGCCCCCCAGGTGGTCTACACGTGGCCCTGGAGGACAGCAGCCGAGTGTCCCCCAGCAAGAGCGCCAGCAGCATCACCAGTGAGTACATTTCCGGGTGATGGGGGGGAAGGAAGGTGGCAGACCTAGGTTGGGAGTGGGTGCCCATGTGAAAGTTATTCGCAGAGCCTACCCTGGCCTTGGAGGTTTCTCCTAGAGTTGCATCAGCTGCTGTTGAGCCCAGTCTGGTCATTTGAGTGCCCCCTAGATACCTGGGCTCCTCCTCAGTTTCCCCCCCCAGAATCTCCAGCCCAAAAAACCTCCATCTCTGACCACTCAGACATCCCTCTTGCTCACCTGCTGCCCCTCTCTTCCCACAGAGCTCAACGGCATGGTGCTACTGTGCAAAGTGTGTGGAGACGTTGCCTCGGGCTTCCACTACGGTGTGCATGCCTGTGAGGGCTGTAAGGTGAGGCAGGTTGCGGGTAAGGGCAGGGGCAGGTGACCCCCTCCCCCAGGACGCATAGGCCTGGCCTAGATGGAGATGCTCACTCGCTGCCCCTGCCTTCTAGGGCTTTTTCCGTCGGAGCATCCAGCAGAACATCCAGTACAAGAGGTGTCTGAAAAATGAGAGCTGCTCCATCGTCCGCATAAATCGCAACCGCTGCCAGCAGTGTCGCTTCAAAAAGTGTCTCTCCGTGGGCATGTCCAGAGATGGTGAGGCAGCACTGTTGCCCCTCGAGCATTCCCCTTCCGTTTCCGAATTGAGCCCTCCCTGTAAAAAGTCCCAAACTGAGACACATTATACCGGGAGTCCCATTTGCATAGGGGACGCCCATACTTCATCCTCTTGGGTAAACACCCTCTGGTCACCTCCTATCGAAATCCCTACTTGGAAAACCCCCTCCATGGGTGTGGCCTTGCTGGTTTTAGTTTTGATGTGGAACCCCAAGCCTCAGGGTCTCGCCCTTTCAGGAGGAAGGAAGGAAGAGAAGCATGTGAGTGTGTATGAAAACTTCCTGACACTGCTCTCATCCTGTCACAGCTGTGCGTTTTGGGCGCATACCCAAACGGGAGAAGCAGCGGATGCTCGCTGAGATGCAGAGCGCCATGAACCTGGCCAACAACCAATTGAGCAGCCAGTGCCCAATGGAGACCTCGCCCGCCCAGCACCCAACCCCAGGCCCCCTGGGCCCCTCACCACCCCCCGCTCCAGCCCCTTCACCCCTGGTGGGCTTCTCCCAGTTCCCACAACAGCTGACACCTCCCCGATCTCCAAGTCCTGAGCCCAAAGTGGAAGATGTGATATCCCAGGTGGCCCGGGCCCACCGAGAGATCTTCACCTATGCCCATGACAAGCTGAGCTCACCTGGCAACTTTAATGCCAACCATGTGTCAGCCAGCCCTCCGGCCACTACCCCACATCGCTGGGAAAGTCAAGGCTGCCCGCCTGTCCCCAATGACAACAACATCATGGCCGCGCAACGTCATAACGAGGCCCTGAATGGTTTACACCAGGCTCCCTCCTACCCTCCTGCCTGGCCCCCTGGCCCTGTCCAGCACAGCTGCCACCAGCCCAACAGCAATGGGCACCGTCTATGCCCCACCCACGTGTACCCAGCCCCAGAAGGCGAAGCACCTGCCAACAGTCCATGGCAGGGCAACTCCAAGAACGTTCTGCTGGTGAGGGCACCAGGGGTGAAGTGGGCAGGGGGCCTGCGAGGCTGGATTTAGCATAGGGCAGCTGGGTGTGCCCGGAGGCTGACACAAGAATATCCTCTTCCCCGGGGAGGATGCTAAGCCCTGCAGCCAGGGCTCTGCCTGGGGAATCCCTGATCTCCACCTGGCACCTGATTGCCCCTTTACCTGAAAGACCCATCCTCCCGGCACAGCCTCTCACCCAGGCCAAATCGTGGGCCCACACCTGTGCGGGGAGCTCATCTGAGCTAGCCTTGGCTGATCCTCCCCTCCCAAATCCCTTCCTCCTCCAGGCATGTCCAATGAACATGTACCCACATGGATGCAGTGGGCGAACCGTGCAAGAGATCTGGGAGGATTTCTCCATGAGTTTCACACCCGCTGTGCGGGAGGTGGTCGAGTTTGCCAAGCACATCCCAGGCTTCCGTGACCTTTCTCAGCACGACCAGGTCACTCTGCTCAAGGCTGGCACCTTTGAGGTGAGTGACCCTTGGTGCTCCCCACTCTTGACCTTGGGAAGCACCCAGCAGAAAATTTGGCTTCTGGGGCAGGCAGTGTCTCTGAAAGGCTTTGGAACCCCCGTACCTTCGTCCTTAGACTCTGACTGAGGAGGGAGGGGGCAGAACGTCTCTCACTCCTGCCTCAGGAGGCTGGGCCTTCTCTCTTCTCAGCTGGGGTCTAGTCACATCCCATTGCCTTACAATAACCCTTTAGGGCACATTGCTACCCCCCGTTTGAGGCCTGAGCAAATGAGTTTTGGTGGAGTGACTTGCCCAAGGTCACAGGTAGCGACTAAGTTGCAACTCAGATTGAGGCCTGTTGGATTTCAAAGCCAGTGTGGGATGCTCTCCATCCTTCCACCTGGTCTCCCCGCTCCCAGTACCCACTTGGAAATGATCCCCACTCTTTACTGAGAGATCCAGTACACCCTTCAGAAAACTAGGGGTGATTCAGCAAGTGCTCCTGCCACCTCACCCAGGATGACTTCCCGCTTTAGGTGCTGATGGTGCGCTTTGCGTCGCTGTTCAACGTGAAGGACCAGACCGTGATGTTCCTGAGCCGCACCACCTACAGCCTGCAGGAGCTCAGCGCCATGGGCATGGGCGACCTGCTCAACGCCATGTTCGACTTCAGCGAGAAGCTCAACTCCCTGGCGCTCACGGAGGAGGAGCTGGGCCTCTTCACCGCGGTGGTGCTTGTCTCTGCAGGTGAGCCAAGCTTCCGCCTGCACCTGACCCCGGGGAGGAGGCGGACGCAGTTCAGTTGAACACACCTTTTATGGAGTACCTACTCTATGCCAGGCCCTGCACTGGGCTCTGGCGATACAGACATGATTCAGACACAGTCTAGCTGGGGAGACAGACTCATGCCCGACTAATTATAAAACAGTGAAAGAAGTGTCACAGTAGAAGCATGAACCAAGGGCTTAGGAAGCACACACAGCTATTTCTGCCTGGGGAGCTGGGGAAGGAGGTGACACTTGAGTGGGGCCTCAAAGGACAAGTGAGCTATTGCCAGGCAGAGGTGGGGGTGGGGGTGGAAGCGTGGGGGTGGGGGAGGCATTCAAGCGGAGGGAACTACCGAGCAAAAAGCAAGGGAGCCTGGGTAGGTTTGGCCTGTTTAGGGGAGGAGAGCGGCCTGGTGGGCTGGGAGGTGCCCAGCCCTGCTGAGCCCATGCTCCCAGCTCTCGGGCACCCCCTGCTCCGGGGCAGAGGCCTGGGGGGAGGAGTAATGCTTCCCTCCTCCTCCTTCCCCTGGGCCCTCCGAGGGGCTTCAGGGAGAGGCTGCATTGCCCGCGGCATCCTCCTGGCAGACCTTGGGGTCTTCCTGGCAGACCTCCGGGTCCTCCTGGCCGACCTCGGGGTCCTCCTGGCAGACCTTGGGGTCCTCCTGGCAGACCTCGGGGGGGTCCTGGCAGACCTCGGGGTCCTCGTCAGAGGAGCTCAGGGAGCTCGTCTCACTGCTGTCGTCTTCCCCACAGACCGCTCGGGCACGGAGAATTCCGCTTCGGTGGAGCAGCTCCAGGAGACGCTGCTGCGGGCCCTTCGGGCTCTGGTGCTGAAGAACCGGCCCTCGGAGACTTCCCGCTTCACCAAGCTGCTGCTCAAGCTGCCGGACCTGCGGACCCTGAACAACATGCATTCCGAGAAGCTGCTGTCCTTCCGGGTGGACGCCCAGTGACCCGCCCGGCCGGCCTTCTGCCGCTGCCCCCTTGTACAGAATCGAACTCTGCACTGCTCTCTCCTTTACGAGACGAAAAGGAAAAGCAAACCAGAATCTTATTTATATTGTTATAAAATATTCCAAGATGAGCCTCTGGCCCCCCCGAGCCTTCTTGTAAATACCTGCCTCCCTCCCCCATCACTGAACCTCCCGCCCCCCCTATTTAAACCACGCTCTCCCCTCTAATTCTCTGGCCCCCCAATGTGTTCTGTTCCTGCCTCAAATGCAATAGTTCACAGCTGAGCTGGCTCCTGTGGTGTGCTTGTTGGGGGCGGGCTGGGGAGGAAATGATGCCGAGCTGGGGGCACACCTCTCCATCTGGTCAGTTTGAGGGGTGGGTACTCTGCCAGCAGATGGGAGGATACAGGGAAACAGCACACGAGTCTAAGGGGGGCGCCCACGGGAGTTATTTTCATCATATATTTATTACATAAATATATAGTAAAATAGACGAGCAACAATTACCATAAAAATATCTTTCTTTAAAATCCTGACCCAAAACACAACGGGGTGAAAAATCGCACATAACAGACATACTGATTGTCAACATGGGGCAGGAGTAGGAGCCCCCCAAGTCACTCCTACTGGCCCCACCCCTGGGGAAGGGAACTACCTCCTTCCCTGTTTCTGGCCACGACCCCCCTCCCCCCACCCCAGCACCAGCTTCTCATACATTCAGTAGCGCCTCCAGGGAAGTGTCCCCCTCCCCCCACCCAGGAGTTCCCAGGGCAGGAATTACTGTCCCTATGGAAGGTGTCTGTCACACGCCCTGCCCTCTCCCAGCCCTGTAGACCCGCCACCAGGAGAAGGCATAGGGGCTCCTCCACCCCCACCCTCCCCAAGTCTGAGCAGGGAGGAGGCTGGATGAGGTATGTGTGTTATGAGTGATAGGACGGGGAATACTGAGATGGAGAGGCGATGGTGGGGGTGGGGTAGTGGTCATGGCTCTGGCACCCCCTTGTCCTGGCCTGGACCCCTCGTTCTATTCTCAGCAGCCCCTCCTCCCACCAATACTGCACCTGCTGCCCCACCCTGCCTGCCCTAGTGCCCCGGGCCAATACTGGGGGAGGCATGCTAAGCACCCACGTCTAAGCCATCCCCCTCATTAGCACCAATGGCCCCCAGGAGAGGGCCCTGTCCCCCACTTCCAAAGCAGGGACTGGGACAGCTGCCTCTCTAGAGCAGGTTTGTGGCACTCCTGAGTCCCCCCCCAGCTCCTCCCCCACCACATGTACTCACACATTCACACAGAGAAATGCACACGTACACCCCACATCACAGAGTGAGGGGGAAGGGTCAGGGGAGGAGTGGGGGATCACAGCTCATATGATTGGGGTGGGGTAGCGGGATTCCCAAGTGCCTGTAAGAGGCCAAGCCTCTTCAAGGCCTTTTCTCCACCACGTCCATGGCTGAGAATGGGGAATGAGGGGGGGAGGCGGGGCTGGAGGGGTGGGGGAGACAGCAGACAGGTCAGGAATTCCACTGAGCCCCCAGGGGTGGGAAGGGGGTACAAGAGGGCTTGCCTAGAGGACAGGAGGAGGACAGGAAACAGCCCCAGGAGAGAAAGAGGGAGAGACAAGACAGCAGGTGCAGCCCACAGGCCCCAGGGGGCGGGGCCGGCACAAGCACAGGTGACAGCACAGGTGACAGCGGGTGCTCTTCTAGGCCCTCCCCTCTGCCCAACACCTGAACAGCAGGGGAAGGACATGCCCTGGTGGGTAGCATAGCAGTGCCTCTGTGTGTGTGTGTGTGTGTGTGTGTGTGTGTGTGTGTGTGCAGGGGGCTGTGGCAGGCTGAGGGTCAGGGTGGGGTGGCAGGTCCCCCACAGCTTAAGACATTTTTGCCCCAGTAGTGCAAAGCTCAGGAAGCCCTGGCCCCCCTCCCCCCGCCCCCCTTCCCCATGGCTTCCGGGGGCATCTATGTCCACCCATCCATCCCTGCCGACATGCAGCCCTGAGCCCGGGGCCCTCTGGTCTGCTCTGCCCCTCCCCGCCCTCCCCCTGGCCCCACCCACGGGAGAGCTACCTCCTCGCCCCTCTCCCCTGCAGAGTGGGCGAGAGCCCAGGGGAGGAGGAGGGTAACTGACCCAAACGCAGACCAACAGAGCACTCCTCACCACGAGGGTGGGAGGTGGCTCAAGCCAAAGTCCCTGAATTAGAGAAAAGAAGAGGGGAAATGGGTCCCGGGCGGGCGGAGGGGCTGGCCGGCCTGAAGAGCTTCGAAGGAAAAAAAAGGAGCACCAACCGCCCCCTCCCCAGGGGCCCGGACTAAGTGCTATTCAGCTGAGCATCCCGGCCCTGGGTGCCTGCCCACCCGGCGTCTGGGTTAGTGCGGAGACGTGGGGGGAGGGACGGAGGAGGGCAGAGGTTAGAGCGAGCCCAGGAGACACGTGGGAAACAGAGTCCTGAGGGGGCGGAGGCCCCGGGAGAAGCCCGGAGCGCACACACCCTCCTCGCCCTAGTGCGGAGCATCTGGATCGGAGCTAGTACAGCAGGATGTGAGGAGGGTGGGAGCTTGAGCCACAGTTTTTCCTGTGTGGGTGCCAAGGTGCAGAAGGAGTGGGGCGGCGGGGGGGGGGGGGGGACGGGCAGGGAGAGGCCCCTGGGGCTGGGCACTTGAAAGGGGGAGCTGTGCGGGCAGCAGGGCAGGCTGGTGAGGGGCCAGCTGGCATCCAGCGTGAGAGGTAGATGGAACTCAGCGGGCACGAGTGGCAGAGAGCAGAGGAAGTACTGGGGTGGGGGTGCCAAAGGGGCACAGAGGGAGGGGCAAGGCAAGGGGTGGGTGGCCAGGACCCTGTTGTGTTAACTCACAGCTCTGATCGGCGGCCCTACCTTTAGGGACCTTGTGTGTGGGGGGGGGGCAGTTCTCTGATTTGGGGGGAAGAGGGGTGGTTCTCAAAGTGCATGGGGGTGGTAGGGGGGGTCCTCCCCTCTGGCCAGCCTCAGTTAATAACTTAATATTATCTCTCTCTCTCTCTAGCAATCGTTCGCTCTCTCTTTTTTTCTTTTTCTCTCTGTCTAGTTTTTCTTCATGTATCTTCTCCCCTTGCCTGGTTTCCAAAGTGCAGTTAGAATGACTATAATTTTTACCCTCCGGGGAGGAGCCCCGCCAAGCCCTTCTTTGCACCCAGGCATCTGGGGAAGCGAGAGGCCCTGAGCCTGGAGGGGGAGTCTAGGCCAAGGAACTAGACGGGGCCTCTCTCTTGTGTGTGTGTCGGGGGTGAGCTGAGGGCCTCTCCCCCCGACTCCACATTCCTGTCCCCTACAGTCAAGATGGCTTGTCCCCTCTCGGTTCTCCCTTCCTTCCCCTACCTTCTCAGAGGACGGGGCCCCCGGTCCCCCCCAGCCTCCCACACACTGTCCTTTCCATAGCAAGTTCATCTGTGGCCCTGTCCCAGGGCTGGAGGCTCTGAGGAGGGACGGGGTAGTGCGGGTGTGTGTGGGAGCTGCATCTATCCGAGGACGAGAGGGAGGAGAGAAGAGGTGTGGGGGGGGGTCTCCCTCAGCCCCCAGCTCTGCCCCTTCTCTCCAGGCTCCTCCCCACCAGCTCCGCACACCCTCTGGCCGCCTGAGGCTTTAGACTTCCTGATCCTCAAAGACCTCGAGGAAGAGTGGGGGGAAGAGTTCGGTGGGGCACTCGACTTTCATGTGGAGGAAGCGGCTGGCGTGGCAGGCCCCGATCATGCGGAGGTCAGTCACCTTCATCAGCAGCTTGGGCCAGAAGTGCGGAATGTTGTGTTTGCGGTGGTTGACGTAGTGCTCGAACGCCAGCAGGTACGCCTCCTGACTCTTCTCGATCTTGTCCACACACAGCAGGCCCGAGCGGTCTGCGGGGCAGGAGAGGCATGAGGGTGAGAGGGTGAAGACACGCTGCGGGGCCGGGGGAGGGGGGAGTAGGCGTGTGTAGGAGGAACAACTCCAAGGCAGAGGGAGGGTGATGGAAGGGATGAGGACAGAGGGACAGACAGGTGGGGAGAGAGGAAACTCAGCAATCGGGCAGGACTGGGGGCAGAGAGAAGGGCTGGGGGGCAGAGAATAAGGGTAGAGAAAGGATGAGGGGGCAGAGACGGGAAAGGAGCAGGAGAGGGATCCGGAGGCAAGAGCTGGGCCTGGGGAACAGAACCGACGGGGATGGGTGACAGAGCAGGGCGCAGGGGACAGAGGATGGGCTGGGCGATGGCGATGGCAGAGGTGAGCTTGTGGGACCCACAGGTGGGCTTGGGGGCGGCAGAGAAGCTGGTGAACGGAGCGAGCCCGGGGTTAGGAAAGGAGGAGCAGAACCGCCCTCCCAGCCGGCCAGCCGGTACCTGTTGACATTAGCAGCACGGCCTGCAGCAGAGCCACTTCCGTGTCGTCCAGGTTAAAGGCAGAGAGTGACTTGCCCAATTCAAAGATGGCGTCGGAGACGACGCCCAGGCCGCCATTCTTGAGCTGCTCCCGCTTGACAGCCATCTCCCCGCTCAGCGTCAGGGTGTCGCTCTCGGGGTCATAGCGGACGGCAGCCCGCAGGGACATGATCTCCATGCAGCACCCCTTCAGGAGGATGATCTGGTCTTCGCAAGGCAGCTGTGGGGCGGCAGGGCCAGGGAAGACTCAGCTGGCCCTCGCCACGCGTGGCCCCCGGGGGTGGCCCCTGGAGCTGCGAGGCCACGCCTGGCCTCAGCCAGTAACAGGTACTCGGCACCGCTCCCCTTGCGCTGGGCCCCAGACTTGCCCTATTTCATGAAACCTCACAATTACCCAATTACATCTCCATCCCCACCGCAGATGAGGAAACAGATGCGAGGGAGCTAGGTGACACGGCCAAGGTCATTCAGCTGGTTCGGCAACCTGTCCCCAGCGACTGCTCTTTAAGATGAGAACTTGCCTGGAGTTGGGATGGCCACGTAGAGATGGGGGAGGGGGGCTGGGAGGGCTTGAGAGGCGCGATGGAAACCCTCTGGTTCCTTAGGGATCAGGTAGCCCAGAGTGAGTGTGACTGTGTGTGTGGGGGGAGGGGGGGCGGTTGGTGGAGGGTGCAGGGTGGAATGATCTAAAGGAACCGTTTCCTGCCCAGAGAAACTCAGATGAGCAAGTGCCAGGACTGAGTGACTCGGGGAGCAGGTCTAGGTTTCCCTCCAGTTTGTCACCATGTCTCCCCTCCCATCTGCCACTCACCTCGGAGAACATGGGCAGTTTTTTGGCAAAGTCCACCACACGGGTGATGGCCGGGGTGATGATCTTGGTAAACTCGCTGAAGGCCTCTAGGTCCACCTTGTCTCCGTCCGGCATGGAGACGATGGGTGACTGGCCAATGTCATCCGGCTGGAGGGAGGGAGAGGGGGTCAGCCGGCATGGCAGACCCCTTCCTACCTCTGAGGCTCCCTGCCCACCAGGGGGAGCTCCAAGGCAGCTTGGGGAAGAGGGGCCACGGGTACCTGGGACTGCTCTATCCCGGGCCCAAGGCTTCTCCTTCACCTTGGGGCAGAGAACAGACCAGAGCCAGAGCTCCAAGTCTGCTAATAATAACAATGATCATCACAGTAGCCGAAGTAATGTCATAAGAATAGAAGCTATATTTCCTGAGTCTTGACTATGTGGCCAGGCATTAGGCTAAGGGTTTTACACATAGTATCTCATTTAATCCTCACCACAACCCTATAAAGAAGGTGTTGTAGTTATCTCCATTTCACAGATGAGGAAACTGAGGCACAGGGCAGCTAACTGAGAAGCCCAAGGTCACGACTGGTAAGTTGTAGAACCAGGCAGTCTGATTCTTGACCATTACAGCACACTGTTCCACCCACTGGCATACCTTACCAGGAACCAGACGGCCAGCTTCCTGCCGCCTTCCACCACAGACAACCACCTGACCATTCACTTGGTACTCGGTTTTGCCAGGGCCTAACACAATGCCCGGCACCCAGCAGGTGCCCCAAAGTACTGTTCCAAGACTGTGTCCTCCCCCACTCCTCCCAGTTGCTGTGAGTGAAGAAAAGAGGAGAGGTCAGCCCTGCCGGAAATCTGATGAGGAAGGAGAGGCCCTGTCCTCACGTAGCTCCCAATCAGGGGGAATAGGCAGGACCCAGATGGCAGCCACACACATACAGGTGTTCAAACCAAAACCACCAAGGTCTGGGGAGTGCCAGCTTTGCGCTAGGGCAAACCAAGAGGGCTTCCTGGAGGAGGCAAGACTCTGCGCTAGCTCTCCTCTCCCTGGCACCTCGCTGCCCCTCCCCCCCCCCGCCCTCTCTCCTTACCAGGAATTTCCGCCTCTGCTTCCAGTGGCTGCCCTGGGCATTTGTGCTGCGGTGGGCCTCCGTGGCAACATGGATCAGATCCCACTCTTCGGGAGTGGGCTCTGGTCGCTGCTGCAGCGATCGGATCATCTCCTCCTTCCGCCGCCGCTCCCGGTTCTGCTCGATCAGCTTGCGCTTGGCCACCCGCTTCGAGTCATCTAGAACCACTGTCAACAGGAAGACACAGGCCCTTGGCATGGCCCTCTCCACAGCCCTCTCAGAAACTGCTCTGCCCAGCGTACAGGGTGGGGGAACGGAGGGCCAGAGAGGTCGAGTGACTTCCGAGCCACCTAGCAGCTGCGTGGCACCACTGGATCATGAAAATCACCGGGACATCAACTCCACTTGGGGCTGATCCAGAGGCACAGCAGGTTCTGGTCTAAAGGGTTATGGCGACCGCAGTTACTAGCAGACCCTGCCACCCAATCCCTAGGCAATGAAAGGCATCCTCTCTCACCCAGAAGTGGGGTGTCCTCTCTGGATGGGGTGCTCAGGACTTCTTTCTACCCAACAACTCCCTCTAAGGCCTGCGCAGGACCCGGAGAGGAAGGGTCCCGTTCCCCGGGGAGGAGGGCAGCAGGGACCAAGATTCTGAACATTCATTTCACCATCGGCCTGACCTGCGCTGTCACTTTGCCCTGTGGGCCCTGAGCGTACCTCGGAGGGGAGCTGCCCTATCTGAACTCACCCCCACCCCCAGCCGCCTGGCCCGACTCCTCCCTCCCCGCCCCCCCCATCCCCTTACAGTCCATGGCCATGCCCACGGCGATGCACTTCTTAAAGCGGCACAGCTGGCACTGGTTGCGGGTGATCTTATCGATGACACAGCAGCTGTCATACTTGCAGGAGTAGGTGGGATGGAGGTTCTTCTGGATTGTGCGGCGAAAGAAGCCCTGGGGTGGGAGGGAGACGAGACGGGGCGTGCTGTCAGTATGGCCTCCCCTTCCTGAACGGACCATGCAGCGCACTGGGGGGCGGGGGGTTAGTGAGGGAACCTGGCAGCTCCTGAGGCAGCGGGCCCAGGACCCCTGGGCTCTGTGAGGACTGAGCAGACCTTAGGAACGCACGCCCTCAGCGCCTCCAGCTGCTTGTGGGGGGCGGGGGGGGGGCGGGGTATGTGGGGAGGGGATGGCAGAGGTGGGGATGATGACTGAAGTATGGAGATCTGGGCCTGGGAGGGTGTGCGGTCCTGCGAAGCCTGAGTAATAGCAGCACTGGCAGTGCAGGAAATACCCCATTTCCATCGTTTTGCTAAGTGACCCTGACCCCGAGCCCACTCTCCTACATGCTGCCTGTTGCCCATGCAGGTGGCGATCATGAGATAAGGAGAGGGGGGTGGTCAGAACGTCGAAAGAAGGCATTGTGTATGAATTCTAGCAGCGTTAACACAGCATTTTCAGGTCTACGTATCACGACGAACGCCCGCTATGTGCCAGGCCCTGCCACGCCTTTTCTCTGGGACATTGTCACAGTTAACGCCGGTGTCAATCCCACGGGGTGGGCGCTGGCCCTATCTCCATTTTGCTGGCTAGAACACTGAAGCTTGGAGAGATTTAGCAATTTGTCCAAAGTCCCTTCATTCGCTTGAACTGCCCAAATGGCTGAATGGGTGTCAGAGCCAGGACTGGTCCTGAGGCACGGGCGCTCCAGGTCCCTGGACCTCGCTCTGACCTACATCAGACCCTCTAGGGGCGGGGTCAGGCACCCCTGGCCTTTGGGATGCTCTTCTGGAACTCGGGTCCAGGTCCCTGGTCTAGGTCACACTGCGTGTGTCGCCCCCAGGGATACGGCACGGGGACTCTGCATCCCTGGCGGTCTTGGTTTGGTTGACACCAAGAAAGAAAGGAACTTGAAGCCTTAACGTACTTTAAAATATTCCTGTTTCCTGGAAGGTTTACATTTTCAGGAGGTGATGATCCCAGAAAAAACCATGCAGGTTGAAATGTCCGAAGGGAAATCTAATGAAGCCGCCCCCCCGGCTCCCCCGACCCCCAGGTCTATGAACTTGTTCCCTCTGCCCGGGGAGACCCTGCCGTCCTCCTCTCTCCTGGGCCCCCCCATATGTTCCCACCCCAGCTCTGGTTCTCACCCTTTCAAGTGCAGTAGAGGCAACTGGGGGACTTGTTCCAAGGCAGATTCCTGGGCTCCCCCATAAAAGGTGCTGCTTGGCTAAGGTTGGCATGGGGCCCAGGGATCTGAGTATCACGAATGCCCACTATGTGCCAGTGAGTGTAACTAGGACCGCAGGTGGCCCATGAGCCACATTTGGAAAAGCACTGATGTTGGTTTCAACTGATGTCTGTCTCTCTCTGGTCGGCTGTGAGCAGCTCGAGGACGGGGCCTAGACTATACTCCTCACACCTAATACACTGAATGGGTGACGGTGGCTGGCATTGATTGAGTGCTTCTTTTGCGTCTATTACTGTTTTAAATACTCCCTGTGGATGCTCGCATTTCGTTCTCCCAATAGCTCTGTGAGGTAGGTAGCACAATCATCCCCACTTTATAGATGAAGAAACCGAGGCTCAGAGAGATCAGGCATCTTAACCGATGAGGGGCAGAGCAGGGGTTATGAATGGGCAAATGGATGAATGGATAAGAGAAATGATGATGTACTAGGTGAGCTTTAGGTTACATGTTTGTAGAGCCATCCGTTGTGCTGGGTGCTGAGAGCCGTAAAAAGCGTGAGATGGGGGCTCAGGCAGTGGGGGAGGGGCAGGAGCTGGCTGGTCCATACCTTGCAGCCCTCACAAGTGATGCAGCGGTAGTGATAACCGGTTGCCTTGTCCCCACACACGACACACTGCTCGTCTTTGTCCAGGTAACTAGGGATATACCCTGGGAGGGAGGAAGGGAGGCAGGCAGGCAGGCATGGCTTGGGCCCCTAGCAGGGAGGCTCTTACACTTTCTGCATTCCCCGACTTTTCTTTCCTGGCCCATCCCCTAGCCCAGCCTCCCTGAAGGGTAGGATCCTGGAGACACATCAGAGGTTATCTCGTCCATCCCCTTCCCTAAGAACATGGAGAGTCCCAGAGTCCTTCTGTTTGCCCACTCGGGGCCTTTCTCTCGCTGCGCCCCAGGGGCAAGGGGGTGCCGGAGAAGCAGCAGCCAATGTCAGCAGCTCATCTCAGGGGGAACACAGCCCCTCAGCTCTTTAGCCCAGGCTCTGATTTTGGGGGTGGGGTAGGGGTCTCAGGCAAGAGGGTTATGGGAGAAGGGAAGAGGTCCTCGCTGACCTAATCCATCTTCACGGCTGGGGCACGCCCACATCACCCTTCTCACCTTCAGGCAAGTCCATCCCAAGCCTCTAGGGGGCTCTCCCCAGGGGCCACAGCAGCTGCTGGCACACGCCAGGCTCCAGAAGAGCCCTGGTCTGGCTCGGTGGCGTTCAGGGCGGGGAGGAAGGGCACACACAGCCAGGCTCACCTGACATGCTGGTTTTCAGGGAACATTGGCCGTTCTTTCTTTTTCGCTTTCCATCTGGTGACCTGGCACTGGATGGGGGCAAAGTGGGCAGAATCACAGAGCCGTCTCGGCAGCCCCCTTCTCATCCAACAGGCTTAGATAACCCCCCAGGCCCGACTCCCTGCCCCTCATGTCCTCATTCTACCTCCCACCCCTCGGTCAGCTGACAAAACTGACAAGGGTCCAGCTATCTAGAAGCTTCAGAGAGAGATAAGGGGCTTGGCTGGGGCACAAGCATGTTCTAGGGCACACACACACACACACACACATACACACACACACACAGCATTATAGAACCTTAAACACCCATAATCTACAATACCCACATATTTAAGCCTTCAGTGCATGAGACATGCAGAAAGAATCTTCAGGACATGCTTAGAGTTATATAAACTTTAGAACACACACACACACACCTATGCAACACAAGACCACTAGATATGAATCACGCTGCAGCCTTCAGTATAAACCCAAGCAAATAAGGTAAATAAACACCAGGATCTACATAACTACACAATTTTTAGGGCGTTCTCAAAAGTGTTATATGACCTCCAGGATATGCCCATGTGTTACACAACCCTCTGGACAGACACCTAATAATACTCCTCCCTTCCCCCAGTAAACATGTTGCTTGATTTCCAGGTCATTCACACGTGCTACACAACCACAGTGACGGAAAGCAGAGAGTGCCCAGCAACTAGAACCCAGAACCAAGAATATGAGAGTACGAAAGGCCTTGCAGAGTCACCCTGTCCCCTCAGCTCTTTTCACAGAGCAGCAGACAGAGGCCCCCCTCCCTTGTGCTTGGTGACACTGAGCAGTGCAATTAGCCGGGACAAGGACCCTGAGCCCCTCCGTGCAAGGTATTAGCAACCCACAGCCACTGCACACATGTCCCCAGCCTCTCCACATACATGTTACATAACATCAGCACACACAGGTTACATAAGCCTGCCACATGCATGCACGGGTTGTATAACCTCCCACACCCACTCTCCGTGTGGCATGTTGCGGGGCCCCTCCCCTGATGCAGCTCCCAACATACTGACACAGTGACCTTGGTCAGGGTCATAGTCAAAGACAGCTCTGTGCGCCACACTCCCTGGAGACTACCCCTGTCTGATTACTACAATGTTTGGAAGGTCAGATCTCCCTCCCCGCTCCAGGAGGGGAGGGTGTGGGGGAACTCTGAGCCACCGAGGGCCCCAGTTGAGCGGCCCGGTTTTCAGCAATTATTAGATTTACAGCCTTTGGGTGCAGTCCCAGGGACAGCCACAAGGTGGCGCAGGGACATGGGGGAGGGGAGGATAACGGGGAGGGGTGCAGCTCTGGGGGACCGGGATTCCAGCCTTTCCCTGCTTAGAAGCAGATTCTTCCAGATTCACAAGGTCTGGGCCGGGAAGTACAGAGGTTGCCAGTGAGAGCTACGCAGTGACACGGACACGCCCGATCTTTCTCAGAGCCCCCCCCTCCCCCCGCCCGGCCCTGGGGTGAGTCTTTCGAGAGGGGAAACTCTAGGTGCCCTACCCAACTGACAGCCCCATCCATTCCCCCACCCCTCCAGAGACCCAGTCTTGGGCCCCCGGGCTTTGCCTGGCCAGGCTTCTGGCCTCCTGGCTCAGAATCTGGTCTCCTAGGCAACGGCCACTCTGCTCCCCAGAACAACCCATCCCCCACCCTCTCCCTGGCCATAGACACAGGCTGTACCCAGCTCCAGGGGCACCACGCCAACTGGCACAAAGTTCTGTGCCACTCGGAGTTAATGGGAGAGGTAGAGACCCCCTGGGCTCCTCCAGGGTAACGCAGACCACAGGGAGCCATTCCCAGCAATGTGTGTGGGGCTCATGCCTCCTCCACCGGTGAGCAAAACCTTCACGGTTGGCATTCACTTCCACTTCCTGGGAGGAGCCCCATGGCAGCGCCCGCCCTTGCCCATGAACAAGGAAGAGCTTGTGGGGCTCCCAAAAGGTTCCAAATATAAGCATGGGCTAACGAGCGTTACTGTGCATGTGCCCTGATCTGTCACGTCACGTGCACCACGGCCTGTGGACGGCACACGGGTGGCGATGTGAACAGGCTGGCAGGGAGGGGAGGCAAATGGCGAGACTGTTTGCATTCCACATGCTCAGGTGAGGGCGGCTGAGGGGACACGGGGGGGGGGGGGAGGCATGTGAGCCTGCCCAGTACTGTCCAGGGAGGGGCCGTGTGCCTGCCTCGTGTAATTCCTCTGCTCCTTGTCACTTCCCCACTCCCAAATGGGCATCTCTCCTCCAGGTGCCTAATCCCCGTCACATGGGAACATGACCTCATCTCCTGGGCAAAGGTAGGCAGCAGGCGTGCTGGCCTGGCGTCCATTCCCCCCAAGGCCCCAGCTCAGCTCGCTTGTGCCCAACCAGGTGACCACGCCTGCCGGCTAAGAGTTGGCAAGACCTAGTTGCCGAACCCATTACCTGTTCTCCTCTGGGTCTGACCCACACTCCACCTTGCTTGGCTTCTGTTCCATTCACTTTAATTCCATCCAGGATGCCCTCCAGCACGCCAAGAGACTGGGTGGGCACAATGGCCCCCCCCCGGCACACCCACAGACTGCCCACCCCCTGCCACCCAGGCCTAGGGCACAGCACCCATGGTGCCCGCCTCAGCACGTGGCCTTTCACACCATGCCCTGCGCCCCAAGGGGGGTGGGCGGTGAGATAGGCCAGGGAGTGGCAGGTGGTAGTGTTGGGGGGGAAGCTGGGTCCGTGGGGGGAGTCCTGGGCTGGGGGAGTAGCTTCGGAGTCTTGTCCTGTCGAGGTCCCTGCAGAGAGAGGAGAGAGGCAGGGGTGAGGCGGCACCGTGGTGGAAAGCAGGCCTTTGGTGGCAACATTTGGGGGCTCTTTGAGCTCACAACAAGATGGCGGTGGGCATGGAGGGCAGGCCCAGGGAGAGAAGCAGGAGACCCCCTCCGACGGACAGGTTTTAGCAGGCAAAACTGGAGATCCATGTCCTGAGCCCCAGACACGGAAAGGGGTGGAGGGAAAGAATGAGATCATCCATGTACCATGTCTCAGTCCTCACATTCAATCAAGTATCTGGCCCCTAACAATGTCTAATAAATGCTCTTGTTACCACTCATCTAGCCAAGTTTTTATAAAACTCACCATACTATAGGCCAGAGGGGGCCAGAGATGAGCAATTTTCAGCCGAGGCATGGAAGGGCGGGGGGTGGGGGGGCCTTGTGAAGGAAGGATGGGGTGTGGGAACCAGTGCCTCAATGGAGAGAGATACTGAAGACCGTGGGGCGCTGACCTCCCCGGCTGCTGGCCGACTTGTGACTCCAACCCGGCCTCCCAAGGACTCCAGAGCTGTCCAGAGAAGGTCCCAAATCACACTTGCCCAGTCTGAGGCCCAGACACCCCAGGAGCTGAGCCGCCACCCACCAGGATGGCAAGGGGTAAAGGAAAGGAAACAGAGGAAACTGAGTCTCAGAAAGCTGGTCATTCCCTCAAAGTCACAAAGCTAGTGAGCAGGTGGCTCCGGGCTTAAAACCTCGACGCCTGGCATGAATGCTTGTCTTGTTCCAACACCCGGGGGGCCAGGGCCGTGCCAGTCCGGGCCCACCGTTTCCTCCACCTGCGCCTCCGACCACAGGCTCCCGACCTGAGGCTTACTGTCTGCGCACACAGGCAGGTGTGGGCATGTTCGAGGGGGACAAAGGGTGCAGTTCCCAACACACAACCAACCTTCATCCAGTAGCTGCTGCACCAGAGACCTCGCCCCTGGGCCCTCCGCCCCACCCCCAGGAGCTGATAAGGAGCCAGAGTAGGAGGGGAAGGGGAGATAAGTCAGGCCATGGGGCAGGGCAGTGGGGCAGGGCCCCTGCACCCAGGTGAGCCCTCCGTGTAGGGAGTGCGGCAGGAGGGCAGAAGGGTGGCCCATTCTGCCTCGGATCCCCCCCCCCCCCAGACCAGGACTGGGCACTGGGGGCTGGACAGGAGACGGGGGGGGGGGTGGGGGGGGGTGTTGTGAGCGGGGAGCCTTAGCCCAGAGAGCCGTCAAGAAAGTAGGTCAAGTTTTTCTTGGCTTGTGGAGAAATTCCTGTTATAAATTTATAATGGCGTAGCCAGCCCTGAGGGGTGGAGGTGGGGGGAGAAGTAGGAGTGGGTGGGGATGCCCAGGGCCTGGGCACTGGGGCCTGCTGCTCTCGGCCAGGGCAGTGAGGGTAAGGGGCCAGGGCAGTGGTGGGGTTGGGCTGGACAATAGAGGGCTATTTTCTGCCGCCCGTCTCCACTTCTATCTGTGCCCAACAAGGCTTCCTTGGGTCTGTCTGTCTGCATCTGAATGTCTCTCTCTCTCTCTCTCTCTCTCTGGGTGTCTCCCCATCTCCCCCCCAGGCTGTGCCTCGGTGCTTGGCACACCCTGGCTGCAGTGCTGCCCCTGCCTGTCTCCTGCCCACCTGGCACGCTGCCACCACTTGTTTACAGAGGCTGGAAAAATCCACTCGCCAGCAGGAGGCCCAAGTGCCCCTGGGGAGGGGAGGAGGCAGGCGCAGGAGTGGGCATGCTGAGAGAGGGGCAGCCCTGGGGAGCAGGCCCTGGGGGCAGACGAAGAGGGCGGGTGTGTGTGTGTGTGTGTGTGTGTGTGTGTGTGTGTGCAATGGGTGTGAGCAGCTGTGGGCCAGGCCTGGCGGGGAACACCAGCAGCAGCCACATGCCACGGGCGATTCCTGCCCCGGGCCATAGCTCTGGAGGACCCCTCCTCCCTCACCCCTGCCACTGCCAGTTGCTACAGGGCACACCTGGGGCAGTGCCAACCTCAGCCACCATGTTTATTTTCCCTTCCCCCTCCCCGGCCCAGCCTTCACTCCACATGTGTCTGGGCACTGCCAAGGGCTTGCACGTGCCCGCTGCGGGAGGGGAAGCCTCCTCCTCGGCCTCAACCCCGCGCTGTGCCGAATGGCGTCCGGGTGCCCGTCAGCGCGACCCAGGCTACACCGCGCCCCTGGCAGTGGGCAGAGGAGGAAGACACTGTCGTCACGGCTGAAGGCACCTTGGCCTGGCATCTAGCAAGAAGCTGGGGATCCCTCGTCATCTCTCTAGGGGCACACCTGGGTCTCTGAGGTGGCACAGCAAGTCAAGGGCCCAACATTCAGAGAGGCACATGCCACGGCACATGCCACGGCTCATGCCACGTGAGCCTGTGTTCGCTGTGGGCAGAGAAGGGTCAGTGGGGAAGGGGGGGTGGGGCAGGGGTACCCACCCTGAAGGGCAGCCCCTCTCCCCTCCTCCTGGAGTCCTTTTTTTTTCTTTTTCTTTTTCTAACCTGGAGTCCTGCTTCATCCCCCCCAGCTCCTTCCTGGCACCGAGGCTCAGTCCCGAGGAGGCGGAGGGGGTGGAGCTGTGGGGTTCTGAGTCCAGGCCGGACAGTCGGACAGGAGGACCCACCTGCCGGCTGGCCTGGCCACCCGCTCCCGCTGTCAGATAAGAGCGGCCGGTGGCAGTGTGGGCGAGGTGCCCGCGGAGGGGGGAGCGTTTCATTAGGCGTAAGTGCTTCTGCAATGGGGGGGACAGACAAGCGCCCAGTGCGGCATCCGCGGGCGCCACGCCAGGTTCCCGCTGCCAGACGGTCCCCCTCCGCGGTCCTGCGGACCCAAGGCGCTTTCCGAAAGGCCTCCTGGGGCTGCCAGAGGGGACCCTCTGCATCCGGGCTCCAGCCCCCAGTTCCATACTCATGGCTCTCCGGGGTGTCTCCTCTTGGCTTGGGCCCCACCTGTCTGGGGCCCCTAAACTTTGTCCTTCGTGCTCTAAAGGAAGCCCAGCCCTCCTCCTTGCCAACCACAGAAGGAAAGACACCCTCACAGAGAGGGGGCCCAGAAAAGGGGAGAAAGAGGAGGAAGACTGGGGGGAAAGAGATGATGGGGGCGAGTGGACGAAAGACGAGGAGGGGTAAGAACAAAGAGCGGAGCAGGGATAGGGTAGAGGGGGGACGCTTAGCAAGTACAGGGAAAGGAAGAAAGGCAGCAATGAGATGAGGTGGGGGATGGGGAGAGAGGGAGGGGGGAGAGGGGCGAGGTAGAGAGGGAGGAGAGACAAATGGAGGGGGAGACAAAGAAAGAAAGGTAACAAAGAAAGATGGGGGGGGGGTTTGATTCATGCCCTGCCTAAGCCCCACCCCATGGAGGCTGGGGGAGGGGGAGTAGAAATGGTTTCCACGGTGACAGCTGGTTCTTGGTGGCCTGGCATGTGGGCTATTAATAGTGCCGTGGGTAGGTTCACACCTCCCTCTCCCCTTCCCCTTTGCCTGCTGCTAGGGTGGGGGGGAGATACTATCCCCCCCGCCCGACTCCTAATGATCTGGCATTGATGCGCTGACCCCATACCACGGGGGTCAAGAAGGGTGATGCTGAGGGGCCCAGGTGACTCCTGAACCCAAACATACACACAGGCATGCACAGGCACACACAGGCATCTGTGTGCAGACACGGCCGGCCCTGCTAGCGTGGGCTCCCATGGGCAGCCACAGGCACCAACAGTCCCTGGGAGTCTGGCGAAGGTGGAGGCTGCAGCAGCAACACAAGCCCCCCCCCACACACACACACATTGAGGGGTAGATGCCCCTCGGGGGTGGGACCTCGTTTTCCTTTCCCAGGTCCCCCCTGTTCTTCTCTCAGGTATGAACTGAGCAGGACTGCCCCACCCAGCTCACTGCTATCCTCGTGCCAGGAAGGAGAGGAGTGAAGGCGGGGAGGAAGGTACTGTTTGGCAGGTGTGAGATGGCAGAGGAGTACACAGACACAGGCACCGGCTTGGCAAGCGGGAGGGAGGGAGGGAGGGAGGGGGGAGGGAGGGAGGCCCAGGAGGCAGCACTGCTTGGTGGGCTCCCTCTGGGCACCCATGGGATGGGGTTCTGGAACCCTTAAGTCTGATCTCCTAGCCACTGTGGGACCCTGGAGGCTAGAGAATGGGAAATGGGGGTGGAGGGGATTGGATCAACAACGGATCCTGTCCCCCAAAAGAATAGAACAGGAAACTCCCCCCTGTAGGTCAGAGACAGAAGGACATAAACAGCAGCCCTGACTTGGGCCAGATGCCCAGTATTCACATCAAAGACTGGCTCCCCCCAGCATAACCTCACCCACCTGCTGCTCCACCCTCCCTTCAGCTCCAGTCAGGCATCAAGGTGGGTGCCCAGGTCTAGAGGTCACCCCCATCCCCCGTGCCCAGCTCCTTGCCTGCCAATCCCTAGAACTTTGTGTCCCCTGACCCAGTTCCCCTCGGGAATGGGAGTGGAAAATGCAAGTAGCCCAGAAAGCAGAGCTAGGAGCACCCCCAGCTGGGCACGGCACACGCTCCCCACCCTCCCCCAGCAGCCAGGGGTAATTGGAGCTGGGCGCTGGGGCAGCTGAAGGCTGGAGGCATGAGTGTCACGGGGCCACGGCGCTCACTGGCATCATGGGCACAGGGCTCGGGGTCCTCCTTTCCCCACTCCCCTCTTCCACGCGGAGAGGAAGAGGCCGGAGAAAGGAATTGTCCCCCAGCCCCGGGGAGCGCCGCCCAGGAGGGAAGGAAATGGTGGAAGGGAAAGGCAGGGATGTTCTTCTCCCAGGCACCCCAGGGAGGTGGAAGCTGGCCCCTCCGAGGGAGGGAGGGGAAAGAGGGAGGAAGGGAAAGGGAGGGAGAGAGAGGAAGAGCGAGAGAGGGAGGGAGAGAGGGGACAGAGAAGGGGGGAGAGGGAGAGGGAGAGGGAGGGAAGAAATGGGGAGAGAGACATTAAAAAGTGTGTGTGTGTGTGTGTGTGAGTGTGTGTGTGTGTGTGTGTGAGTGTGTGTGTGTGTGTGTGTGTGTCGCGCGCGCGGCACGCAGGCTGTGCATGCAGTTGGGTCTCAGGCACACACACGGACACGTGCAGACACACTCACCCCGCATGCGCAGAGCGGCGGCTCCTGTGCTGTTCCACAGATATGCAGAGCCCTCCCCGGCCCACACATGCACAAAACACGCACACATGGACGCGCGCACAACACACCCACTCACGGATGTGCACCGAAACGCCAATAGCCACCAAAATCTCGTCCCGTTTCCCTTTCCCCGCCCACGCGCCCGGGGAGAAGAGAAAATGAAACAGGCGGCTAAGCTCGCTGAGCCCAGGGCTCCTCTCTTCCTCGCAGGAGGAGGAGAGGAGGGGGAAGCGGGGGTGGGCGGGGGGGCTTGGTCCAGCCAGGCCGCCCTTGGCTACGGCTGGAGGGTGTGGCTGTGCCTTCCGCCCTCCTCTTTCACTCCAGTCCGGGGTCCACAGCGCCAATGCTCCCCGCCCCCCCCACTCCCTGCAAGGCGAGGGAGCAATGGTAGCATTTTCTGGGCACCAGTAAGTTCCATTTTGCTACCCATGTCTACCCAGACTCCGTCTGACCCCTCCCTCTGGACCACCTCACACAAAGTAAACAAAAGTTAGTTCCTCTTTGGCAGCCCTGCCTGGGCCTGCCAAGGAGGAGGGCTGTGCCATATGCCCGAAAACCAACCGTAAGCCCTGGGCCACACACCAGCCCCAGAGGCCTCCATGAGCCACTGAGAACCGTCTCTCCGGTTCCAGCGGCGAGGGTATCCCCACCCTGGAGGGGGCCAGGCCCGGGGAGGGCGGAGAGCCCACAGGTGTTCCTCACAAAGCCAGGAGGCACCAGGTATGGAGCGCAGGTGTCACCCATGGTGCATTATTCACCCTCGCTCAGAGTGCGGTAGGCATCACTGTCTCGAGATGAAGACCCAGGCCCAAATTCAGCAACTGGTGGATGGCAAACACCCAGCGGCCAACTCCCAGCCGGTTCTCTTTCTGCTGTGGTCACGCTCGCCTCCCCCCACCAACATCTAAACAGCCCCCCAATCTCCTCTGCAGCCCTGAGAGCTAGAGTTGAGATTGGCTCCCCAGGGGCCCACCATAGGGCATCCGCCCCGGTAGTCTTGCTGCACCTTGGAGGGGAAGAGCTGAATAAAAAGGAATTTGGAGGAGAGAGAGGAGTCTTATCACCGGCTTCACAGAGGGAAAAGGCAACCCAGGGCAGGCCCTGGGTCTCAAGGCACCATGCCTACCACACTGATCCTTCTCAGCGCCACCACCCTTCACACAAATGCCCCCTCCATGCAAGGGTGGGGAATCTGGGGTCTGTCAGCCAGGTTGGGTCCTGGTTGCTCAGTCAATGGTAGGTAGCTGGGTTGCTGGGTCCCCAGGAGAGAGGAAGGGTGCTATACCCTATAAGTAAGGAGGGTTACGGAGAGGAGCCTGCTTTCCTTGTTATTCTCCCCCCTGCCCCCGCCCCCCATTCCCAGTGCTCAGACTTGCCCCAACAGAGATGCAGTGATGCCCAAACATTCATGCATGTGCCCCTGACTGAGGAGGTGTGACCCAGGCTGAGATGCCAAGGGCTCCTTTTAAGCAGCAGCTATAAGGCGAGGTTCAGAGAAGCTCGAGGTTGCAGAAACTTGTAGAGGAGAGAATGGTGACACAAAGGCTGAGGAGTCTAGAGATGAGGGACCCACTATGCCCACGGAGCCCACCTTCTCTCATTCCTGCTCCTGTGATGTCTGGGAGCTTCTCCAAGAAATCCAGGGGACCCCAGGCCCACGGGCTTCCCCATTGTAACAGCTAACACATCCAGTGCTTGTGATCCACCAGACACTTGTTAAAGCATTTTTATATATCCTAAATCCTCTGCTCCTCAAAAAACTGCGTGAAGTAGGTATTATCATCTCCAAGTTACAGCTAATGCAGGGGGTAGGTTAAATCACTTGCCCAAGGTTATGCAACCAGCAAGTGGCATAGCTGGGATTCAAACCCAGGCCACCTAGCTCCCAACAAGTCTGTGCTCTTAACCATTATAGGATATTTATTAGCTGCTGGAGGGATAATACCTTGGTCCCTGTGACCAAGCCTCCATTTTCCTTTCTGAAGCAACCCATGGCTTCTCTATGGTAGAATCACTACCAGTGCTTCCTCACCCAAACAGGCCACAGCTAGAGGGGAGCAAAGCAGACATGCCTGGTGTCCCCCGTTCAGATTCACTCTCTGGAAAAGTTGCCCATTCTGCTGCCCTGGGCTGGAGCCTGCACCTCACTCAGCCCTGCACATAGTCTGGGCAGCTGTACCCTCAGAAACACACTCTGAGGCTGAGCAAAGAGGACACAGCTGTTGGGCATCTCTGAGGTGGGTCTCAGCTGCCAGGGGTGTGGAGAAAGGCCACTGGAGGTCCTGCCAACTCTTGCCACTGCCCATGGGGGTGAGTCTCTTCCAGTGGGTGAGTGAGGTGAGGGGCTCCTCACCGGCCTGGTTGGAGCTAGCCTGCTTGGCGTGCATACCCGGGGCTTCCACCGATCTGGTGTCTCCTGGCTGAGCCTGGCAGCCTGAGAGGTCAGAATAAGCAGTAGGTAACCCCCTTCCCTATCCCCAGCCCCCAAAAACTTGCTGGCCTGCAGCTGCAGCATTGAGGAAGTGCAGGATGTCCTGAGCAGCCGCTGAGCCCCCTGCCCCCCCACCCCAACCTCTCCATGACCCCAGAGGCAGGGCAGGCAGGGACTGAGGGGCGGGGTTTGAGTATTAACAACCGGAAAACTATGAAGACCATCAATGCCAGTTCCCAGCTCTGAGAAAGGAGGCTGTGGCAAAAACAGACAAGAACAGGGGTAGACGGGAGTAGTGACAGGGTGAGAGTTACAGTCTGGCAGACACACAAGGAGAGGGAATCAGACACAGCAAGACAGAGCAACGGAGAGATGGCGTTAGAGAGAAATTCCAAGTCAAAAATACACATCACTCACCCAGACACTCACCAGCATACAGCCCGGGGAAGGCCTCCAAGTTTAGACAGGAGGGCAGAGGTGGAAAAAGGGGCCAGACTCAGGCTGAGAGGCAGGAACTCCGCTGGGGGAGAGTGAACTGCCCCAGGAAAGGCTCAGACAAAAGATCCCAGCAGGGGCAGCTAGATCCCCCCACCATTTGCTTTTAGGGTGGGGAGGGAGATTCTAGAAGCTCCTTCCCCCAGCAGCCAGGACAACCCCAGCTGCTGGAAGTCACTGGACACTGCTTCAGGCCCATGACTCCGCTCTCTGGAACCCCCCTGTCCCTACTCTCTTTGCTCTAGTTTCTCTGTCCCTCAAAAAAAAAAGAAAAAAAGAAAAAGAAAGGAAGAAAGAAAGAAAGAAAGAAAAAAAGCTAAACCTTGAGGGAGAAAATGGAAGGAAGCTTAAGGGAAAGAGTCCATGACTATGTGTGCATCTGGGGATGGCCTGACTGCACACTAAGTGCATTTGCTGCTGGGGTTGTCTAGGCACAACTGTTGGTGTGGACCTGGGCCCTGTGAATGCCTTGTGCACCTGAGTCCCTGGGACCGTGTGCACATGAGTGCACCTGTGACTGGAGTTCCCACAGTCAATCAATTAACAAGTATTTACAGAGCACTTCCTGTGGCAGGCTCGGGGCGGGATCCTGAGCTCCTGGAGTAATTGTGCCAGGTCTCACGCTCATTATCTAGTGCCGTGGGATGACAAGCGATAGAGACCTAGAACGTTACCACGAATGCATTCCTTGCACCATTATGCAGGAAAGTCCTTTCACGCAAAACACATTTCATTTTCTTGGGAGCAGGGGTTTTGTTGTGTACAGAACCTCAGAGATCCACAGTAGGAGTCCAAGAAAATACTTGTTGCTACATTGTGTATACATGTGTTGATGTGTAACCACGGTTTGCTTTGACTGAGTGACAGCGACTGTTACGGCGGGCGATAATGCCTGTGTGACTGGGCTCATGCGAGCACGTGTGTGCCTGTGAGTGACAGGGTCTTTTGTAACGTGTGGCTGCGTGCAATTGCCCCGTGTTCATGCATGCGTGCGAAAGGGACTTTTTTATGTGGGTGACGGAGACGCCTCCTTGCCCCTGTGTGTGACAGCATCTCCGTGTGACCCTGTGCGTGAGTACGTGCATGGGTCGGTCCCCCGTGGGTGTGTCCCACCCCTCTGAGCGCCCCAGTGCAGCAGCAGCCTGCCTTTTCCCTTGTCCCCATGTGGGTGTGTCCAGCAGCTCCTGTCCTTGAGTCTGCCTGGGTGTCCCTGGGCGTGCATGTGGCTGTCTGAGCGGGCATATCTCAGTGTCTGCATGTCACATTTGCTCCCCCCTCATCTTGGACAACAGCCCCGTTCATTCCTTCCCCCTCCTAGGGCCAGAGCCATCATTGCGAGGTGGGTTCCCATCCCACCGGCTGTCCTACTGGGACCTCCACCCTGGAAATGGTGGCTCTCTCCATTGCCCGCCAGCCCCAGGCCTTTCTTTCACACCGGACAAGGGAGGGCCCCAGGCAGAGAAGGGGCACCAGAGGAGACACGTTGCAAGGGGAGGGAATAAAAAAAAGGGGGGGGCACGCACAACACAGGTCCATTCCTCCCTCTTTTCTCCAACAACCCTGGCTTGCAATTCCCCTAATCATTTTAGGACCCTCAAATACACTCCCCCACCCCCAGCCACGTTTTTTGCAATTAGGAGTGTTGCACCCGGAGAGCCATGCTCAATTGGGGAGGCGGGTGAAGTTGGGGGGGGGACGACTTCCCTCTCCCGGGGGCCCTGCAAGCTCACCAACCCACCCCACTATTACCAGCCTCCGCAACTGGAGGCAGCTTTGCAAAGGCCACACGGCCTCAGAGGCTAGGGGTGGGGGCCGAGGGGGGGGCAGGCCTCCGGCGCACCGTAAACAAACCGCGGCGCGGCGGGCGGGGGCGCTCGGGCGGCCGGCAGCGGGGCCGGGCCCGGGAATGCGCAGCAGACGGGCCGGACAGAGGCCAGGCGGGCCCTCGAGGGGGAGGCCTGGACGCCATCTCCGCTGGCAAATCCCGGGGCCCACCGACCTCCTAGCAACACCTCCCTTCCCAAGGGCGTAAGTTGCAAGCTCCCGGGCTGTGACAGGGTCACCGGGGCGTCGGGGTAGGCTGAGGCTGGCGGCGGGCACCCCCCCCCCCCGGGCGCCCCCAGATCGCCGGGGAACTGGCCACCGAGCCCCGCGGCTTTGCATAATCAATCGCGAGGTATTTGCATATTAATGCCCCCTCGCTCCCTCCCTCTTACCTCGGCGTGGCGCGCTGGACCGGGCTGGGCAGCGACGCGGGGTCTCAGCGCCCCGTGCGGGGGGCGTCCATGGGGGGCCGGTAGGGCCCGGGCCGCCCGCCTCCTGCGCCCGGGTGTGAGTGCGAGTGAGCGCGGGGGGGCGGGGGGCGAGTGTGGCGGCCCCGCGGCTCCTCCGGCAGAGGCGGCGGCCGCTCTTGGCTCCTCCCTTCCCCGCCCCGCTCCGGCTGGGGCTCTCGCTCGCGCGCCGGGCCGGCTCGCGGCTGCTCCCTGCAGGCCGCCTCGCCGCCGCCGGCCCGCGCCCCCCGCTCCCTGCCGCGCCCCGGGACCCGGGCCAGCCAGCCAGCCGCCCGGCCGCCCCCCTCCTGCCCCCGCCCTCGCCCCGCTCGGACTCGCCGTCCCCACTCCACGGCAGGAGTGGCACTTGGTGACATATTTCGAAAAAGATGTCATTTAAAGACCAGCCGTTGCTCGTGGAAAGAAGGGGAGGTTTGGGGGTTTGCATTGTGGGGATGAAGAAGGGAGTATCGGCGAGCCTGCCCCTTGTAAGAAGGGAGAGAGATTGAAATGCCAAAGCCTGGGGGGGGGGGGTAGTTTGCTTCTGAGTTCGGGTCCCCTGCCGGTAACTCACTGTGTGACCTTGAGCAATCACCCCCGCTCTCAGGCAGCGGGGGGGGGGGGGGGGGGGGCAGAGCTTCCTCGACCCGAAAATGCGAGGCTTGGGCAGGTGAACCCTGAGGTCCTTTTAACTTCCACCATCCCGTTTGTAATCCTTCTGGAGGGTTACTTGCCGTGGCCTCCCTTCCTGTCTAATGTCTAAGACCCATTGCCTCCCCTTTCCAGTGTCGCCCTCTTCCAATACAGGCTTTCTCCTCACGGCCACCTGCCATTTCCTCAACCGCCTGGCCGCCTACCTGAGCTGAGGAGGGGGCAAGACTTGCCCTTACCCCCTCGACTCTCAGCTTCACGGAGGTGGGACTTCCTCCCGCGTGTGCCCCCACCAAAGTCCAGATGGTACCGGGGCCCATCTGAGGAGGAGGGCAGGCTGCATAGAAATGGATTCTCTTCCCCACGGGAGAGGTCTCCGCCATCGAGCCCCGCCACCCAGGCACAGACACACACACACACACACACACACACACACACACACACCTGCATTCATGGACATGAAACCAACCCAGTGACGCCAGAGCCCCTTTCATCTCGGGATCTCCCAGCGCCAGGCAGAGCTCTAATTACTCCAGCACCCCCCCTGGCCCCGCCGGTTCCCCTGCTGTCATTAGCCGAGTTTACCAGCGGGGGCCACAGCCTTCCCACGGCGTTCAGGGCGGGGCACTGCCTCCAAGGTCTGCTCTTGGAGGGGTGTGTGTGTGCTAAGGAGGTCTGTCCCATAATCACTCCATGTACAACTGAAAAAAAAATATCACTTGCTAAGTGTGGGGTTCTGGCCAACAGCCTATCCGAGTCCGGCTGCCCTGGCTCACCTTCGTCTCAGCCACCTGCATCCTCACTCTGTGGCAGCCCCTTCTCTTACAGGGGGCAGTGGGGTTTGCAAAGCATGGGAGAGAGAAGGGCGCCTCTCTTGGGAGCACCCTGGAATCGTGAGGCCTGAGAAGGGCGCCTGGGATGCATCCCACGGGCTGCAGGGCGGAGAGGTGGTGATGAGGGTCTGCAGGGGGGGGGGGGGGGAGAGCAGCCTGCAGTGTGCGGTAGTGGCAGCTGCAGTGGGGAACCGAGGCGGCAGTGTGCAGAGTCAGCACGCAGTAAGTGGACCTGTGGGTTTGGCCTGGGCGCGCAGTGGGCATGCAACAGCTGCAGGGTGGAGCAGGAGGCTGCACCGTCCAGTCAGAGCAGTGTGCGTGCAGAGCAGGGCAGCAAGGTGCACGGAGGGTGGCTGCTGGGCATCTGTGCCACCTCCTGATCAGGTTTGGCTGAAACCCTTCGGAGCGAGGCTGTGGTGTGCAGGGTGCAGGGTGCATGCTCTGCCCTGTGTGGAAATAAGTCTTTGGGGATCGGGCTGCCCAAGGAGTTGGGAGAGAGTCCCAACGTGTGGGATAGATTTCTGAGACGAGCTACATGTATACTCTGCATCAGCCAGGCAGAACCAGGAGGCCGTGGAGAGGTCTAGCAGAGATGTGGATTAGGGGAGGATGACAGAATCAAGAGGGGGACGATAGAAAGAAAATGGCTATGGTTGTGTCTCCCCTCCATACTGGCTTCCCTCGCCACACCCTCTATGACAACAGGCCTTGCAGATATTGCGCGAGATAGACTTTTAGAACTTCTAGACCCAGAGCCATAGAAAATGAAGTGAAGAAGAAAAAAAAGTTTAAAAATGTGAACAATAAAATGGCAATAAATATCTATCAACAATTGAATCTAAAAATCAAATGAACAAGAAATCTAATGAACAAATTAAACTGGTGAATGAAATAGAATCAGAGGCATGGAAACATGGAACAGACGGATGAATCTCAGAGGGAAGGGGGGTAGGGGTGGGGGGTGGGAAGAGATTAACCAAAGATCTTACGTATGGGCACAGACAGTAGGGTAGTGAAGAGCTGTGTGGGGCAGGGTGGGAACCGGGTGGTATGGGGGAATGGGGGGGGGAAAGGGGGACATCTGTAATACTCTCAACAATAAAGATTTAAAAAAGAAAAGAAAATGAAGTGCTTCCTGATCCACTCTCCCCCCCCCCCCCCCCCCCCCCCCCCCCCGCCTCAGGGGCAGAGTGGGGTACCTTGAACTCAAAGACAAGAGTTCACCATTCCTATCTTCTCCTTACCTCTCTCCCTTCCCTTGGCTCCCACTATGGGCTGCTAACAGACCTGGGCAAGGGCAGAGTGAAGGGCACGCTGCCTCCAAAGCGGATGCCAGGATCCAGCCCGGGTTTGGGCTCATAGCCCCTGCCTCTGTGTGGTGTCAGCTCCCTTTCCACCCCACTCACCCTGCCTACCCCCAACTCTGGAAGCTTCTAGCCCTTCTCAGAGCTGGTTCATCACCAGCTCCTGTTTTCTCTTTGCTGTGAAACCCCCACCGGCCTGTCTCTTCCATCCCCCACTCCTACTTCGGGACCGAGCCTAGAGGGGAGAGGAGGAGGGTGGGGCCTAGGTGAGGAGGATAGAGACCCTCCAAAGGGACGTGCCTGGCAGTCCCTTTGCTCTTAGATGTTGGTTGCCATGGAGGCGGCAGGAACAGCCTGTTCACTGGGCTCCCGAGGCAGCAGCTATACCAGGCCCCTCCCTCTTTTCTTTCTTTCTTCCCTCCCTCTCAGATGGTTGCTAGGAAGCACCCCAAGATTTCTTGAGGGTCCCACCCCTAGAAACCAGGGATCCAGATATCTTTCTGAAGAGCTTCCCCTAGAAGCCTTGAAGCCAAGACCCCACATAGCACCCTCCACCCCTGCTAAGAGCAGCCTCGGGCTATTTGGGGGAACAGGGAGGAGCTCTGTGTCTTGGGCCTCAGCAGTTCCCCTGCCCCCACCTCATCATGACCTGCTGGGCTCTGGGGGTGGCAGCAAGCGATGAGGTGTCCAGCAGAGACCCCTGACTCTGCAGACACAGCCCAGCTTTTGGGGCTTTCTGAGAAAACCACCAGCTAAAAGAACCTAAAACCCAGGTGTTTCTTCCCCCTTAGTGATCTTTCAATCAAGAAAAGATGGAAATAGAGGAAAGAAAGAGGGGACAGTTTATGGGAGTTGGAGATCATGCAGCGGAGATGAGAGCCGGGGAAATTAGCAAACAATTGTCCTGCTAAAAATAAAGTGGGCGCTATCAATCCCCTTTGTCCTATCAGGTCCCCTGGTTATGGGTCACAAACAAGGGTATCAGGGAAGGGATTCTGCCTAGGACAGGTTGAGCCTTGCTTTTGATAGCCGAGGCAAGAGGGAAAAATGCCTACACCTTCTCCAGGTTGTCTTTCAGGGTCCATCCTGCTTTTATTCATTGATTTGACACTTTTTTTTTTTAAGCATGTAATATGTGGCAGGTATTCAATCCCCTAAAGTTCCCAGCTCCTGGTTTCACTCCCTTATAGAACCCCCTCATCCTGCCTTTGCCAGGAGGAAAGAGAAGAGGAGGGAGGGGTAGGGGGCAGTCTCCTTTACCGTAGAGTTGGGTCTTACCATACAGCAGCCCTCCCCTTTCAGTTAAAGGCTGGCGTGGAGGCCAAGAGTATAGAGTGGCACTTACAGTGCGGAGAGGGAAGGCCTTCTTCGGGGTGTGAGAGAGGAAACCGCTCGGAGGATGGTTCAAATTCTGCCTTTGACTGTTCTGGTTGGTCTCTCTCTGGACCTCTGGTGAGGTCAATGGGAAGACAGAGAAGTGTGGGGGATCCAGGAGCTGTGCTGAGGTGGGCCCACCATGTAGGCACCGCCCCCCCCCCACCCCCCGTCCTGTTCTCCCCTCCCTCAGATAGATAAAGAGCAGGCAGTTTGATGCGGGGACTGGTGAGCACAGGAAACTGGTTTGGAGCCAGCTGTGTGTGAGTCTGTGGGAACGGCTCCCTCTCTTTCCCCATCCACCAGCTGCCACTGAACTCTCCCAAGCAAGCTTCCAAAAGGAAATATTCCATTAGGGGAGCGGAATGACTCAGTTTCCCTCTGTGCCTTATATCCTTACCGAGTATTTCAGTGTTCCTGGGCCTAGACTCTTTTTTTTTTAAAAAATATATTTTTATTGATTTCAGAGAGGAAGGGAGAGGGAGAGAAAGATAGAAACATCAATGATGATAGAGAATCATGGATTGGCTGCCTCCTGCATGCCCGGTACTGGGGATCAAGCCCACAACCCAGGCATGTGCCCTTGACCGGAATCGAACCTGGGACCTTTCAGTCCAAAGGCTGATGCTCTCTATTCATTGAGCCAAACCGGCTAGGGCTGGGCCTAGACTCTTACCCATTTTCCTTCTACTTCTTTCTAACCTAGATAAGGAATGCCCCTGTCCCATTGGGTACCCAAAACCCTGTTCCTCACAACCACTTACCTCACTCCAAGCCCCCATTCTGGCCTAGCTCCTTTTCTGCCACTGCTCCAGTGATACCGTGCCACTCCGCCTGGCTGGCTTCCACCTGCCCCTCTTCTCTCCAGCCAGACCCCTTCCCCGGCCCGCCCAGCCAGCATGGTGAAGAGGTTGGGGCTTAGGGCTAAGAGAGCAGAGGTGGGAGCTCAGGCCCTAGCAGTGCTGAGGGAGAAGAGACAGACAGCAGAAGAAAGTGGAGCAGGAAGAGTTTTTGAGAGGGGCTGTGTCGGGGGAGGGTTTCCTTGTACCCTCAAAGGGGATGTCAGCATCTCTTCTTCCATGTGTTGGAGGGTTATCATGGAGTCCTGTCCTTATAGTTGGGAAGCCAGAGAGCTTGTGGGTCCTCGGAAGCTACTGTGATGTGTGGAGAAGAAGTGATGTATGGGAAGGCTATTTCTGATATTCACAGACTAGGAGACAGGACAAAGTAGAGAAGCTGAAGATACTCCTTGCCCAGAACTAAAGGAGTCCCTATGTTCCCGTGGGAGTCCAGTCCTTGGGGAAACCCTGCCAGAGAAAAGGCTGCTGGTGAAAGGTGGGGGGTCAGGGAAGGCAGCTGGCCGGACTGCAAAAGCGACTCGCGATTGTGAAGTGGGAAGGAGCTCCCCCTCTCCCTCCACCCGGATCTGCCAGGCTTCCTGCCAGAGGGAGGTGGTTTGAGCTTAGAACATGACTATCCTCAGGCCCAAATATTCCCCACTTCCACATGGACTGGATCCAACACCCACTAGTCCAGTCAGGAGCAGTCACAAAGTTGACAGCTTCTTTCCCAGAGGGGCCGTTTGGCTCTGAGGGATGGGACAGGAGCTGCAGGATCCAGGGATGGCTCAAGTGGGGGGGGGGGGAGGTTTCCTTGGCTGTAGTAACAGGAAAGGAATGAGAGGAGAGGGCAGCAGGCAGAGGTAGAGGGAGGGGCCTGGGAGAGAAAGGGATTCCAGGTAAGTGAGAGACTACACACAAACAGGGTTTGAGGCCATCTCAAGTGTGTGTGTGTGTGGCTGGGGGGAGTCTGGAGGTCAAGTGTGAGGAGTCTGGGTTCTCCCTCCTTCCTGCTCTGGAAGCTTTGGCTACACATATTTGGCAGTTGTTCCCCAATGGTATCACTTGGGCAGGCGCAAAAGGAAGCAGAATGGAGGGGGTGTGTGTGGGTGCGTTGGGAGGTAGAAAGGCCATAAGGATCCCTAGCCAGCTTGGCTCAGCAAATAGAGCATCAGCCTGCGGACTGAAGGGCCCCCGGTTCGATTCTGGTCAAGGGCACATGCCTAGGTTATGGGCTCGATTCTCAGTGTGGGGCATGCAGGAGGCAGCCGATCAATGATTCTCTCTCATCATTGATGTTTCTATCTCTCTCTCCCTTCTCCCTTCCTCTCTGAAATCAATAAAAATATATTTAAAAAATAAAAAGGTGATATTCTTATAAAGAAAGAAAAAAAAAAAAACACAGAAGAAGAAAAGGAAGGCCATAAGCAGCAATGACCTTAGAGGGATGTGATCTGGCCCTCCTCCAGTTGCACTCTCCCCTTCGGAACAGGAGTCCTTGTCTCCCTGTTTAGACTACGCTCCAGATACCCAGGATCCTGTTATTTCTTGTTTTAAGGCCCACACGTTTGCTTCCAGAGCCTGGGTGGGCTGCTCCCCCAGATTCACTTTCCTGAGAACTGATTTGCCGCTGAAAGGGTGGTCAAAGAATGGTTGTTGGGAAATCTGAATGGAGGTTGGACTCACGGACTAGGATGTCAAGCTCCTCAGGCTATGAGATGGAGAGCTGAAAATAGGAGTGGGGGACACTGGGCTGTTTATTCTTGTCCCTCGTTGTAAACATTAGGGACAACCTGTTCATAGGACAGAGGAAGGATGAGGGCTGTGTATAGGGAGACTCAGACATTGGAGCCAGAAGTAGGTAGCATTTGTTTGCCTTTTTACTGAGGGGGAAAGAAGGGCCAATGCTGGAAGCCATGGACATAATTATCTACAATATGGTTCCATAGGATAAGCAAGACAGCACATTTTTAAATAAACTTAAAAAAAATTTTTAGCTCTAGCTGGTTTGGCTCAGTGGATAGAGCGTTGGCCTATGAACCAAAGGGTCCCAGGTTCGATTTCAGTCAAGGGCATGTACCTCGGTTGCAGGCTCCTCCCGGGCCGGGGTCCTTGTCGATGTGTTTCTCTCACATCAATATTTCTCTCTGTCTTTCCCTCTCTCTTCCACTCTCCCTAAAAATCAATGGAAAAATATCTTCGGGCAAGGATTAAAAATGTATGTATATTTTTATTGCCCAGCTGGCATGGCTCAGTGCTTGAGTATTGATCTATGAACTAGGAGGTTGAGGTTTGATTTCCAGTCGGGGCACATGCCTGGGTTTCGGGCTCTATCCCCCGTGTTTGGTGTGCAGGAGGCAGCCGATCAAGGATTCTCTCTCATCATTGATATTTCTATCTCTCTCTCTCCCTCTCCCTTCATCTCTGAAATCAGAACCTCGACCTCCTGATTCATAGGTCGACACTCAACCACTGAGAAACACCGGCTGGGGCTAATAAACTTTTTTTAAAAAAGAATAGTTTTAGATATATAGGGGAAAATTTGAAGATAGTAGTGGGTCTCCACACACCCCAAGCCCAATTTTCCCTTTTGTTAACACCTTAAATTAGTATGGAACATTTGTTACAATTACAATGGAACCAGTACTGATACATTATTATTTACCAATGTCCATGCCTTATTCAGATTCCTTAGTTTTCTCTTAATGTGCTTTTTCTGTTCCAGGGTCACACCCAGATTGCCAAGTTACATTTAGTCATCATGTCTCCTAAGGCCCTCTTGGCTATGACAATTTCTCAGACTTTCCTTATTTTTGATAACCTTAACCTCAGTTTCCTCCTTACTTTCCTCCTACGTCTCCTGGTATTCAAGCAGTCTGCAAAGCCAGGAGATTCTGGGAGGACTGCCAGAGTTGGGGGTGAAGTGGTGATGTGTGTAACTGAGGAAGCCTCAATGTGGCCTGTGGAACACAAGTGTGGAAAGGAGAACTCTGGTAGTAGACTCAGAGGTTTAGGAAATAATAATTTTTGTTTAAATATGCCAGGAAAGAAGAAACATATTGCTAAGGGAACGCCACCCCCTTGCTGTGCCTACTAACTAGCGGGTAATGAAGGAGTGGCAGAATATTTAAATAACGAGTCGGCAGTGACGTCATTGGGCGAAGTCTGATGGCGAGCGGCCTTTCGAGAGCCCTCCCCCCTCACTCCCCTGAGCCCCTGTGATGCCTCAGCTCCTACAAGTCCTTCTCTAAAGGAGAGAAACGAGGCGGGCTGACTACTTATCTTCCACGCTAGCTCAGTCCGAGAAACTACATTTCCCAGAAGACCTCGCGGCGTGACCTGCCTCTTGCGGCATTGGCTTATGTATGTTGCCCCCAGCCAATAGAAAACTAGCTCTTTGATAAGTGCCAAAATGGCGATGCCTAGGTCTTAGAGCTAAGTGGTCCGGTAGGCTTAATTTGGGGCGGTGGTGGATGAAAAGGAAACGGGATGATAGTGTCAGGGTTGTGGAAGATGGAGGAAATGGGGGGTGTTGTCTAGATTTGGAGTGGTGGTGCCTGCTGAGGGACGGAGCCAGAGCTGAGGGAATAATTAGGCGACCAGAACTGGCTTAACCCTTTGCTGTCCTCTTTACTCTTTGTATTAAAGCCCCTTTGACACCCTCGTTAGCTTAAGAAAGGATGGTCCAGGAGGGAAGAACCTGGCAGGATCCTTACCACCCTCTCCCCCCTCTTTTCCTCCTTTGGTTCTGTCTTCCTGTAGCTTCTCCATTTCATTCAGGTCTGCCCCCCCCCCCCCTTCTTTCCCTCAGCATCTCCTCTCCCCTTCTCTAGCTCGACTTCTCCCGCCTCCCAGCTGACCGCCACCGGCCCCGGCTTCCTGAGAGTGCAATCATGAAGGTGGTGAACCTGAAGCAAGCCATTTTGCAAGCCTGGAAGGAGCGATGGAGTGACTACCAGTGGGCAATCAACATGAAGAAATTCTTCCCCAAAGGAGCCACGTGGGACATTCTCAACTTAGCAGGTCTCCAGTGAAATAGGAAGGAAGGATGGGAGGGCTACACCCGGAAAAGTTGTGACCACACGGTCTTACTTTGTGATTCCCCTTGCAGAAGCACTGCTGGAGCAGGCCATGATTGGACCTTCCCCCAATCCTCTCATCCTGTCCTACCTGAAGTATGCCATTAGCTCCCAGGTAAACTGCCCCACCGGTTCCAGAGGGTGACAGTGTGAAGATATAAAAGGCGTAGGGTACTGTTGTGGGCTCATACACCGTCCAGGTGAATTTGTTGGAATATATCACTTCTCTGAGCTGCAGTTTTCTTATGGAAAGAATAATACTTCATTAACTTATTCTACAATAAATATTCACAAATGTTTGTATGTGCCAGACGGTGCTATAGGCCCTGGGGATATGGCTCTGAACAAGGTCTGATCCCAGCACCCAAAGAATTTAGTGGTTAATGCAGATATAATAAGCTGTCAGTCACAGGATAGGCTTATGATAGTGGCTGGGACAGGGTGCTGTGGGAGTACATGGAAGGGGCACCTAATCCATTCTGAGCAATCAGAGGGATGCGATGTTTAAACCAAAACATGAATGTTGAGTTAGCCAGGCAGATTGATAAGACTGTACATAGTGTTTGACAGTATTTCCACACATCTTTGCCAATGCTGGATAGAATCTTGCAGATTTATTTCCAGAGAAGCAAAAAATAACGTCATGTTATATTATGTATTTCCATGATTGTGATGTTGAGCATATTTTTATATGCATATCTTCTGTGAATTACTTATGTATACCATTTGCCCATTTTTCTATTGTTTGATTGTTTTCTTTATTTTTTTGGTAACAGCTTAATTGAGCTATAGAATATGTACTATATAAATAGTTTACCGATTTAAGATATACACTGAGTGGCCTGATTATTATGATCTCTGAACGCATAATAATCTTGGCCACTCAGTGTATATCCTATAGAATAAAAGGCTAATATGAAAATTGTCCCCTCGACCAGGAGTTCGACCAGCAGGCAGGCCGGCCAACTGTCCATGTCCCCTCCCCTTGGCCAGGCTTGCTGGACTCCACCCATGCACGAATTCATGCACCAGGCCTCTTAAATCGGTAAACTATTTATATATATATACACACACACACACTGAGTGGCCAGATTATTATGCATTCAGAGATCATAATAATTTGGCCACTCAGTGTATATCTCAATAGTTTTTAGAATATTCAGAGTTGTACAACTATTACCACAATCAGTTTGGAACATTTTCATCATTCCAAGAATTCCTACTGATTTTTAAGTGTCTTTTAAAATAATCTATCTTGCCCTAGCTGGTTTGATTCAGTGGATAAGAGTGTCGGCCTGTGGACTGAAAGGTCCCAAGTTCTATTCCGGTCAAGGGCATATGCCTGGGTTGTGGGCTTGATCCCCAATAGGGGTGTGGAGCAGGCAGCCAATCAGTGATTCTCTCTCATCATTGATGTTTCTATCTCTCTCTCCTTCTCCCTTCCTCTCTGAAATTAATAAAAATATATTTAAAAAGTAATCTATCTTGTAATCCTTATCTGTTGTATATGTTTTCAATTTTCTTTCTGTCATATTTTTTTAAGTTTGTGATTTTTATTTTCTTAGCATGCAGAAGTTTTTTTAAAATATTTTTATTGATTTCAGAGAGGAAGGGAGAGGGAGATAGAGATAGAAACATCAATGATGAGAGAGAATCATTGATCGGCTGCCTTCTGAACGCCCCACTGGGGATCGAGCCTGCAACCTGGGCATGTGCCCCTGACCAGAATTGAACCCAGGACCCCTCAGTCTGCAGGCCAATGCTCTGTCCACTGAGCCAAATCAGCCAGGGCAGCATGCAGAAGTTTTTAATGTTTCTGTTGCCAGATTTAGCCTTTTTTTTTTTCCCCTTTGTGGCTTTTGTCTTGCATAAGGGGTTGCCTGCTCTAAGGATCAAAATATATTTTTCTCTAATTTTTGCCAACACTTCACTTTTATTTTTTATGTTTCTTTTCTCTGACACAGTTAAAATTTATTGCAGTGTGAAACGGAGATCCAAATTTGTTTATATACTTTTTCAGACAGATGGACAGTTGGCTCAACTTCCTTCATTGAATAGACCATTATTTGTCCTATCCTAAATTTTCTTATAGGCAAGATTCCATTTCTTGACATTCTAGTTTATTTTATTGGTATATTGGTCTTTTCTTGCACCAGTACTTTATTGTTTTAATTATTGTATCTTTATAGTATGTTTGATACCTGGCTAGGCAAGTCTTCCCATAGTTTTATCTCTCAAAAATTTCTTGACCCAAGCATTTTCATTGCTAGACAAATTTTAGAATCCACCTAAGTTCTTTTTAAAATCCTATTATATTTTGATTGGGATTTTCTTGACTTTGTGGATTTGGGGAATTTGTGGACTAACTTTTGAAAAATTACTCTGATTGTAGTTTGAAGAATGGGTTGAAAGTGGGTAAGACAGAAGGCAAGGACACAATTTAGTCTGAAATATTTTTGCTCTAAAGAACCAGATAGTAAATACTTTCTGTTTTGCAGGCCATATAGTTTCTGTCACTACTGTTCTGTCATCATAGCTTGAAAGCAGATCTAGATAATATGTAAATAAGTGGGCATGCCTGTGTTCTGATAAAACTTTATTTACAAAAATGGTGGATAAGCCAGATTTAGGTTGTAAGCCATAGTTTTCCAACTCCTGATTTAAGCTATTGTAGTAATTCAGGAAAGAGATGATACTAGCATAAACTTGGGAAGTGCCAACCCTGGCTGTTAGAGCATTGGCCCGAAAACCAAAGGATCTTGGGTTCGACCTGGTCATGGGCACCTGGGTTGCAGGTTCAATCCCAGGTCCCAGTTGGAATGAATGTAGGAGGCAACCAATGGATGTCTCTCTGTCTCTCTCTCTCTCTCTGCTCTCTCTTCTCTCTCTCTCTCTCTCCCTCTCTCTCCCTCTCCCCCTCCCTCCCTCCCTCCCTCCCTCTCTCTCTCAAAATCAATGAAAAAAATATTCTTGGGTGAAGATTAACAAAAAAATAAAATAAAATTTTTAAAAAAACTTGGGAAATGGCAGCAGCAAAAAAAAAAAAAAAAGATGAATTCAAGTGCAGTGTAGCGCAGTTGGTTGGGCAGCGTCCCATGCAACGAGAGGTTACCAGTTTGATTCCTGGTTGGGGCACATGCCTGGGTTTCAGACTTAATCCCCTGTAGAGGGTGTGCATCCATGTTTCACTCTCCCATTGATGTTTCTCTCTCTCCCTCCCTCTAAAAATCAATTAAAACATTAAAAAAAGGTGAATTCAAGAACAAGTTAGGAAATGACATTGGGAGAGGATTTGGTGATTGACTGGAGGAGAAGTGTGAAAGAGGAAAAAAATCCAAGTTAGTGTCTAGGTTTCTGGTTTGGAGGACTGGCTGAATGATGGGATCATACGATGAATGATGGGATCGTAGGAAGACAGTGGGAGTAGAGTGGGACTCTTAGGTTTGGGGTGCAGATGAGGGGTGGGGATGGCATGTTTGATTTTGGCCTTGTGACATTTAAGGTGCCTCTGTGGGCTATCAAAGAGAAGATACTGAGTAGCCAGTTGAACATACATGTGTGGAACTTAGAAGGAGAGGCCTAGACTAGAGCTGTTGATTTAGGAGTCTTCGTCTGCAGATGGTAATTGAAACTATGGGCACGGGTGAGATTGCCCAGAGAGTATGGAGAGTGAGCAAGGAAGGGAGTGACCAAGCCACATTCCTGAGGAACCCATCACCTTTAACCCTTTGCACTCGCTTCTTTTTTCTGATTCCTTTATTCTACTCGGGATTTAATTTTTTAAATACCCCAGATTTTACAAAGCGCGGCAGTAGAATAAAAAACTGGAGTTTCTTTTCATACAAACTTATTTATTTATTTTTTTATATTTCAAATTATTGATACATTCAATACAATTCGACATACGAGCTGCTACCAATGCTAACCGTGTCGAGTCACACTCGACATCCAAGTGCAAAAGGTTAAGGAACACACACAGGAAAAGAATTCCTCATAGGAGCCCAAAAAGAAGGGGTCAGCGAGGAGAGAAGAAAAGAAAAGCGAGCGAGCGGGGTATCAAGAAAACTCACAGGAGGAGGAAGGAGAGGAATGAAGAATGAGGAGGTGTTTCCTGGTGTTAGATGCTGCTGGGAGGTCATTGAGATCAGAACTGAGAACTGTCCATGGGGTGTAGCAACAAGAGTTTGCTGATGAGCTTAATGAGAGGATTCATGCCGTGGGAAGGCCAGAAGTGATTGGAATGGGTTGAATTGCCAACGGGAGGTGGGGAGGTAGTCAGTGAGTATAGGGAACTCTTATGCCTGTGAAGAGCAGACGAGAGGGTGGTGGTTAATTGGAAGTGTGAGGTCTGCGGGAAGTTCCTTTAAAAATAGAAGAATCTTGAGATGTGTAAACACTGATGGGGAGAGCAAGAGGGATAAAGAGGCTGAAGTAGCCGTGAGAGAAATAAATATACATGGAAGACCGTCATGACTTCCAAAGTGCTGTGCACAATTAGTCACTTATTTTTCCTTCAGAGTCAAGAGGCTCTTTGGTCCAGTGCTGTGCTCGTAGAGGTACTCAGGAGCAGTTGGGGTGTTGACTATGAAGAGCAGAGGCGATCAGAGAGCAGCTGTGGGGTCAGTCTGGGCTGGCGAGGTGTGTAGTGGCCACATAGACGGTCTCCGTCCTTGGGCTGCTGGTAGTTTAGCGCTCCTGCGTTGATGGATATATTACGACTGGAATAGGTTAAATCCTGCTGTTAAAACAGTTCGCCACGTGGGAAGTATTTTTAGGTCTCTAGAGTAGGAGTGCTTTATTGATACTGTTGGCAAAAATTTACTGAACAGAATCCTGAATTTGGAGACCATATAAACATATAACCAATGACATCCTTCAGAACATACAGAATTGGGGGTGTCTCTCCTGGTAGTTTGGGGTCCGTTTGTCGTGGGGACATCCAGCTCCCCCTTCAGGTTGGTATCCAGCAAGGTTCTGTTCTCTGCCAAGCTCTTGCTATGGGGACATCAGTTATAAATAAACAAACACTCGCCTGGAACGTTACGGTCATCCTGCCCAGGCAGGCACCCAGCTCTCTGATCACTGTCAGACGCCAGCATTGACTTCCCGGTGTGTCCTGCTGAGAGTGGCACTAAACACTAATTGTGTATTTAAGTCTTCTGTGTGTTTTGCACCTGTTCAGTCCAAGAATCTTCGTTAAAGATGTCTGAACAGAGAGCAGTCTGTGCACATGATGGGAAAATAAGACGTGAAAGGCATTGCCATGCATGTAAAGTTCACCCGACTAAGGTCATCGAGGCTGACTTAGCTTTCTTCTTAAATCTTTGGAAAGTTCTGTTTTTCTAGTGAAGAAAACCCACGAGGCAGGTAATTAACTGTCTTGACGGTTTCTGTCATTGTATTTTGCTTTTTTATTTGGTGTATTGTGCCACTAATTTTGACTGTTTTCTGTAGTATTACTCATTTTATCAGCATGCTATATTATTTTTTTATTTTTTTATTTATTTATTTTTTTGGTACAGTCATGCCCGGTCCCACAACATACTCTGAACACAGAGCAGAGGTTGTGGGCCTATTATTTTTTTAGAATATGACAACTTAAAAGATTTTTTGTAGGGTTTAATTTCATTCAGGACAAATTATTTCTTTTGAATTATACCTCTGATCTTATGGTGATAAGTAGGTTTTACTAATAGAAATTTGTTTTAAGGTAAATTCCCCCCCCCCCCCAGAACATTAGTTACCAGACATCTTAGATATCATAGTGAAAGACACATCAATGACGAAAGAGAATTAATCAGTCCAAAGCCATAAAAACTTATGGAGGACCCACTACCTGCTGGGCCCCAGGTTGGGTTCTAGAGAAACAGAGAATACATTTTTAAATTCTGTTTAACTTTAAAAAGCCACAAGTGGCTGATGGCATCGCTATTGTCCAGTGCAGCTTTAGAAGCTACTTTGGGAAATGCTGATCTAAGGGTGTGTTCTTACTTATTCATTCTACAGACATTGTCAACAAGTTCATGGGTCACCGAGTAAAAGCATCCTTATCCTCAAGGAGCTTCTAGTTCGGTGTGTGTGTGGGGGGCATGGGGGGGGGGGCAGCAGGTACCAGCTGTGCAGTGATGGGCACAAGGGGATTACTTGGACACAGAGGAGGATTTCAGCTTTGGGTGGGAGGTTGGGGTTGATCAGAGCAGGTGTCCTGGAGGAGTCCTCGAGAATAACTCCAGAAAAATGAGTAAGAGGTGAATAGTGGAATTCACTACCTATGTCAGGGTGCAGTTACCACCTAGTCACTGCAAGAAATGTGTGCTTGTCTCCAGTTCTTTTTTATTTTATTGATTTCAGAGAGGAAGGGAGGGAAGGGAGAGAGAGAGAAACATCAGTGATGAAAGAGATTCATTGATTGGCTGCCTCCTGCACGCCCCCCACTGGGAGTCAAGTTCACAACCCCAGCATGTGCACTGACCAGGAATCAAACCGTGACCACCTGGTTCATAGGTCAACGCTCAACCACTGAGCCATGCCAGTTGGGCTGTTCTTGTACAAACAAAATCACTCTTGATAGAAGTTGTAGGAGTAAAGGAACATAACCATTCTTCTGTCCACTGGCAGTCAGTTAAACTCTCTCTATAGTGGACTGTGAAACATGGCACCTTTGAATACCCCAAATCATCTTCTGAATGGGTTTACGCTTATGATGTCATTTGCGGTGAGTCTGATAGAGGGAAGGATGGAGACAATGCCTGGTGTTTTGTCCATTTAGTGGGTTGAGGAAGGCCTCTTGAGGGGTTGAGGTTTTAGGAGAGCTGCAGCAACTTGAAGTATCCGCGCTTGTTCGCTCAACTGCGGAACACCAGTTGTCTGAACTTTATCTTTCTTCTTTCCCTCCAGATGGTGTCCTACTCCTCTGTCCTCACAGCTATCAGTAAGGTATGATCATAGCTACTCACAAGCTGGGTGGGGGCAGGGGAAAAGATATAGTCATGACGGAGGGGGCCCCACCTCCTTGAATGCTCTGATCATGTGACCACTGAGGCTGGACAGGCAGCCCACGATGCCTCTGGCTGGCATAGCTGCCTTTCCCTGGAAGGGAGAGCATCCTGGGAAGCGGGGGCAGGCAATTAGCCAATCTCCAATGTTGAAAGGGTGCTCATTCTGAAACCTGAGGTGGGAGGAAAGATGAGTGTCCCATCTGCCTCGGGTGAGACTGTAGCATCACCTCTGTTCTTTCCACAGTTTGATGACTTTTCCCGGGACCTGTGTGTCCAGGCTTTGCTCGATATCATGGACATGTTTTGTGACCGACTAAGGTAATAGGGGTGAGAGGCTCACAACCTCCAGCACTAGCTTAGTGTAAAGTATAGAGACTCTGTGGCTTCCCACACTTCTCCCCGCCTGCCCACCCACACCCACCATCCCCATCCTTTTCTCCTTAGTCCTTAGGACAGAAACGCCTCTTCTCGATTTGGAGTAGCTCATTTGAAATCTTGTCCAGTGGAAGCCAACAGGGCTGTCTTCCCTGGGACTTTGCTAGCTTCCCAGCTCTCTTCCCTAGTAGGGGAGTGCCAGGCACTCTGGGGAACGCTGGTGTGGGTCAGATTTCAGCCTTTGGAGCAGAGACAGATTTTGCATCCTTTCCCGTAGCTGTCATGGCAAAGCAGAGGAGTGCATCGGGCTGTGCCGGGCCCTTCTCAGCGCCCTCCACTGGCTGCTGCGCTGCACTGCAGCCTCTGCCGAGCGGCTCCAGGAGGGGCTGGAGGCTGGCACTCCAGCTGCGGGGGAGAAGCAGCTTGCCATGTGCCTGCAGCGCCTGGAGAAGACCCTCGGCAGCACCAAGAACCGGGCCCTGCTCCACATCGCCAAGCTGGAGGAGGCCTGTATGTCCCCTCGTCCCCCTGAGCCCCACCTGCCGCTGCTCCCATATCCGGTTCTGTAATTGAGAGGGGAGAGGCAGGATGGCATCCCACTTTTTTCCAGGAGGATCTGAAATCATCCCACTTCCTTTTTTTTCTCCCCATAAGCATTGCATACATCCCAGGGACTTGGGCAGGGTGGCACCCGAGCCAATCAACCAACAGGTATTTACTGAGCCTTATTGTATGCCCAGCACTCTGCCAGGTGCTGGGGGCGGGAGGGCGGGGGGCTGCTGAAGGAGCATGTGGCAGGGTCCCTGCCTTCAACCAGTATACATGCCAGTGGGGAGCAAGACTAGTGTGCAGTATACTCGGAAAAAATTAGAGGACAAGGCAAGCACATGATCCATCCTTGTTTGTCTCCATGTTACTGATCATCTGAAAAACAGATGCCTGTGTTTGAGCATTGCCTAACACGTCCTTTAGACATGATGCCTGTCTGCTGCCAGGCCTACTGGGCCATGCACCTCTCGACTCAAGTGCACATGTTAAACTTTGGAACTCTCCAGAGTCTGCGATCAGACAGATCACCTAGTGGGAGGGAGGGTTCTGATATTCCGGATGTGGGGCCCGAAGGCCGCAGTCTGGCTGCGGCTTGGGACCACTGAGGATCTATATTTCTCCAACAGTGAAAATCCTAGAATGGGTTACCTCCAGGTCTTCCAGGCCTGGTTGAAGGGCTTGTTGTAGGATTAGTATATTTACTACTTTCCAAAACATGTCTTATTGCCTGTGTAAAGTACAGGAAGGACCACGATGTAAAAATGGGCTGTGCTGACAGTTTCTTACCTATTTTGAGCACTTGACAAATGTTTATTGGCTGCAAAATGAATGAATATTTAACTTAATGGATCTCAGGTCTCACCTCCCCCATGCTAGTTGGCGCCATTCTTCATCATTTGACCCTCTGGAATTATAACTAGGATAAGTGACTTATAATTAAGTGCTAAATCATGCAGTGTAGACCATGAATTCAGGCATTTAGGAGAGATCAGTGGGTTGGACCAGTTGGGTAAGTTGTTAAAGCAGCTGGGGCTTGAACAGAGGCTTGAAGGCTAGGGAGAGTTGGCGAGGTGATGAGTGGGAGGGGCGTTTCCGAAGGGAGGACAGCTAGAGCCAAGGCCCAGGCCGGGTGGAGGATACGGGAGGTGGTGTAGGAGTCCAGCTTGACTGAGTTGGAGAGTGTTGGCTATTTGCAAGGCTGACACACTCCTGAACTGACCTGTGGCCACCTCCCTGTTCCAGCCTCTGGACTCCCCTCCCCGGCCCCACCCCTGCCTCTCTGCCACTGCGTCTCTAAAGTCAGCTGTACGCATCCCTACCAGTCAGGCTTCTGGGATTAGTTTCTAGGGGCTTCACTGTTGGTATGCAGCCTCCTTCTAGAAACAGCACATGCTGCCCCCAGGCCCCCAGCCTCCATGTCACCCTCAGGGGAAGCCTCCTTGTGTGGTTTGGTGGGCCCAGGGGGTGCCAAAGTTGAGGAGTTTGGGGCTACCCTCTCCCTCTCTTCTGTTTCCCATCATGTTCCTGCATTTCTTTTTCTCCGCCAGCCTCCTGGACAGCTATTGAACATTCTCTCTTGAAGCTTGGGGAGATCCTGGCCAATCTCAGCAACCCCCAGCTCCGGAGCCAGGCTGAGCAGTGCGGCACTCTCATTAGGAGGTACCCAGCTCCCAGGCCGATGGTGGTGAAGGGAGAGGGGAAAGGCCCTGGGTGGGGGTGGGTCGTGTGGCGCCTGGCCCCAACCCTTTTGCCCTCCCCTGCTCTCCAACGCTTCCCAGCTCACCAGATCCCACCCCTGTGTCCCTGTGTCTCTGTCCTCTCAGCATCCCCATGATGCTGTCCGTGCACTCGGAGCAGCCGAACAAAACTGGCTTCCCCACAGTCCACGCGCTGGTCCTGCTCGAGGGCACCATGAACCTGACAGGCGAGACCCAGCCCCTGGTGGAACAGCTGATGATGGTGAAGCGCATGCAGGTGGGCGGGCCGCAGTTGCTCCTCTGTCCGCCAGGCGGCGACCGTTTGTGTGCAAGAGGGAGGATTCTTCTGGTCCTTCTGGGGGACATGGGGTTTCTCCTCTTCACGGTGGGAAGTGAATCCCTGTCTCGTACGGTTCTGCCATCTCACCTCACGTCCCTGGCTCTCATGTTCCTGTGTTTCCCAGTCTGTAACCCAGCCTGATCCCCGGGGGCCTGCAGAGGTGAAGGGGGAATGGGGCCCCTCTAATGCCTTGCCCTTGGATCTTCCCGCAGCATATCCCCACCCCGCTTTTTGTCCTGGAGATCTGGAAAGCTTGCCTTGTGGGGCTCATCGAGTCTCCCGAGGGTACGGAGGAGCTCAAGTGGACGGCTTTCACCTTCCTCAAGGTGCCTGGGACCCGGAGCAGCAGGAGAGCCAGGCTAGGGATGGTTCTCGGGAAAAGCAGCGACTCCCTGGGCCTTTGCCCTGCGTTTCTCCCCGCTGGCGTCATGCCCAGCCTGCCGGGTCCCCCAGCACTAGTTCCCATCGATTCTTTTCTCAGAGTCCCAGGCCATATTTAGCTCGCTGGCAGGCTCCTGCTGTTTGTTAGCACACAGGTGCTCCTCAGCTCCGTCTTCAGCCAGATTCCTACAGGGCTGTCACAGGAGCCAGGGAAGTAGGCCTTGGTCCTTGAAGTGGGGACTCCACTTTTGTTATGGCATTTCCTCGTTGGGCCAGCCGATGAAGGGTCCCTGTGTCCTGTAGGCTGAGGGCACCGGGCACGTAGGTGCCATTGCTTTCTGATTTGGCTTCTAGAATGCTTTCCCCTTCAGGGCAGGGGTGTTTCTGCCTCTCTGCCCAGAGCAGGGGCCAGAGGGGGTGCCTTCAGTTCTGGGTGAAAGAGAAGAACTTGTGCTTCCTGTTCTCCCCCTGCCTCATCCTCTAGATTCCACAGGTTTTGGTGAAGTTGAAGAAATACTCTCATGGGGACAAGGTGAGTAGAAGAAATGAGACGGAGGGAGCATAGGAGCAGGTAGATCCTTGTCTCTGCCCTGGAGAAGCAAGAGCCAAGGGCAGGGTCACTTAACTGGGCAGGAGTGTGTCCTTGTTCCTGTGGGAAGGGGAGTGTGTATGTACCTGAGCGTCTGTGTGCACCACACACGTGCACCCAGTCTCCAGAGAGAAGCAGCTAGGCTGCTCAGGAGGCAGGGTTGCCCGAGATGATCAGGACCCGGGTGGCCATGGAGGGCGATGCCCCCAACCCCCCCTCCCCCCCTCCCCCCCCCACCCCATAGTCACTGGAAGCCAGTGGGTAGGCACGGCCGACTTGTAGGCTTTATATCCAGCGGCGTCCTGGTGAGCCTGCAACGCAGGCTGTGGGTGGGGAAGAAGACTGAGGAGCCAGGTGGCATTTCTGGCTCTCTAGGACTTCACCGAAGATGTCAATTGTGCCTTTGAGTTCCTGCTGAAGCTCACACCCTTGCTGGACAAAGCTGACCAGCGCTGCAAGTACGAACTCCCCTGCCCTCGACTGGGAAGTGTCCTGGGCTCTCCCACTGCTCTTCCTGCCAGACACGCCTCAAAGGACTGTCTTACTGTTCACCCCCCTGGGCAGGAGCAGGAGGCACCCGCCGCCTAGTTGCCGAGTGCCCAAGCCCCTCTCCCCTCTCCCTTCCCTCTGGCCCTCCAAACGTTCTTCATCCTGAGGGAGGGAGGACCCGGGCTGGGACCCTTGCTCCTGCCCCTCGGGGATCCCTGCTCTGGGCCCAGTCCCCTCATCCTCTTTCTCCCGCACAGCTGTGACTTCACAGACTTCCTCCTTCAGGAATGTAGGAAGCAGGGGCTTCTGTCTGAGGCCAGTGTGAACAACCTGATGGCCAAGCGGTGAGTGTGAGCTCCCTCGGGCCGGTCCAGGCACCCTTTGCCCTCCCTCCCTCCCTACCAGACTGGGCTCCTGGGTGCCTTTCCCCTCCCGTCTAGAGTTGGGGTTGTGGGGGCCTGGGGCCAGGAGACGCTGGTTTCTGCAGACTAGGGTTTTGCCCCATGAGGTTCTGTGCTCTGACTCTCAGCCTCCTTCGTGAGCCAAGTCAAAATCCTCAGTCTTCCTCCAATCTTAAATGAACGTTCAAAACGGTGTAATGACCAACGACCGAAGGAAGCGATCGCAATATTGGATACGCTTTCCTAGGTGTCTCCATGGCGCCAAAGGTTCTCCTGTGCTTCCCACCGTCTCTGGGCCTCTGCTCCGGGGCTGGACAGGGAGCACGGCAGGGACTGGTCTCTGTTCCTCTTCTCTTTTCTGGGCCGACTGGGTGTGGCCACAGCGCAGCAGACCGGGAGCACGCCCCCCAGCAGAAATCGGGGGAAAACGCCAACATCCAGCCCAACCCTGGGCTGATCCTCCGAGCGGAGCCCACTGTTACCAACATCCTCAAGGTGAGAGCGCCCTTCCCTTGCCACCAGGGTCGTCTCTTCCCTCTTTCCAGTTTTCCCTCTACTTCCAGACGAACACTCAGAGGCCAGAGACCTCCCTCTCCTGGCTTTTATACTTAGTTACTTGGGAAGTAGAGAAAGGGGGAACGCAAGGGAAGCTGCCATTGAAACTAACATTTGTTGAGCATCACTTGTAAGCCAGGCGCTGTGGTAGGTGCTTTCACTTAGCTCGTCTTGTGCAGAAACAATGGAGAATTTCACAGCAGGGACCTCACCTGTCCCGATCCTACCACCCTCGTCCCAGTTTCATTGTGAGGGATGGTTTGGAGAGCAAGGATAAGATTTATTTTTTTAAATTATTTTATTGATTTTTTTACAGGGAGGAAGGGAGAGAGATAGAGAGTTAGAAACATCGATGAGAGAGAAACATCGATCAGCTGCCTCCTGCACACCTCCCACTGGGGATGTGCCCGCAACCAAGGTACATGCCCTTGACCAGAATCGAACCTGGGACCTTTCAGTCCGCAGGCCAACGCTCTATCCACTGAGCCAAACCAGTCAGGGCTAAGGATGAGATTTTAGAAACTGTTTTCCAGATTGGAATCAGAAAGACGTAGATTAAGTTGCAGGTCCTGGTGTACCATTGAATGGAGACATGCAGAGAGAGACTGTGGCTAGGCTGTATCTGGGGGGGTCTTCAGTGTTCTTCAGGACTTGATTTCCTGTCGTGTCCCCAGACGATGGATGCAGACCACTCCAAGTCCCCGGAGGGGCTGCTTGGGGTCCTGGGCCACATGCTGTCTGGGAAGAGTCTGGACTTGTTGCTGGCTGCAGCTGCTGCCACGGGGAAGCTTAAGTCCTTTGCCCGGAAATTCATCAAGTAAGGAAGGCCGAGCTGTGACCAGGGCCGGGGAGGCATATCTGAAGTAAGAAGGAGCAGGATGGGGTGGGGCCCTGGGGTCCGGGTCTCCCAGGATGCTCAGGCCAAGACAGAGCATCCCAGCTGGAGGCCGTGGGGGAAGGGCCGTTTCTTTGGACATCCAGCCTCGTTGCTCTTCGGCTGAGGATGACGTGGAGGAGTTCCAGGAGGTGACAAGGCGGTGAACGGTGGCCCGGAGGGGTTCTGTGTGTGCCCAGGCGTTAACTGGGGCTCTCCGAGTCTGTGGACTTATTTTTGTTAACCTGGAATTTGATCTATAGAAACTGTTCTATTCAGTGAGCCGTTCTCTAGGTTTTGGGAATCTTTAAAAACAACATTCTCTTTTCTGTAGCAATGGTGTTCATTTTAAGTTTAACCTGTAATTGGGACTAGTGAGTGCCTCTCGGGGTGGGTGTGGGCCCCCATCCCCAGCTGTTACTCCGCCCTGGCCCTGGTTGATGCGGCCTCTCTCCATTCCCTCCACAGTTTGAATGAATTCACGACACATGGCAGTGAAGAAAGCAGTAAGTCAGCTCTGCGCATCCCAGGCCTGGTTGGCACTGAGGCGGGTGTGGGGGGAGAGCTCAGGAGGGAAGAGGATGCCTTTCGTGGGTCCTGGGAGGCTCTTCTCCCCTGAGTGATGACTCATGAAGCCGGTGGGAGGCTTGAGAGAGGGTGATGCTGGGAAAGGGTTCTTCTACAACCACTCCCTTTCCCCCGCCTTAGGATTTGGTTGGGTATTGGGGGGAAAGAGGGTATCAGGAGTCTGATTCCAAGGAAGGAATGATGTTCCAATTGAGACTCAAGAAAAGGATTCTGAGCCTCAGAGCTTTGAAGGAGACACTGGCTCTGACCTTCCTTGAGGTGAATCCTGACCCAGACAAGGGCGTTGGGCCATGCCCTGGGCTGCGGGTCAGCCTTCTCATCCTTCACAGCCAAATCGGCCTCCGTTCGAGCCTTGCTCTTTGACATCTCCTTCCTCATGCTGTGCCACGTGGCCCAGACCTATGGCTCCGAGGTGAGTGAGAGGAGAGCAGGCAGGATTAGGGGCACTGAGTGGGTGGGGCAAGAGGGAAGGAAACAGCCAATATCTCTCCCTGCTGTCACCACTCACCTCCCGCCCCACCTGTCAGGTTCTTGGTGCAGAAATCAGGCATCCACATGCATATGAGCCTAACCAGTGGTCACGGACAACGGGGGGGTGGGGGCATGTGTGGGGAGGGGTTTGGGATGGGAATGGGGGGATGAGGACAAATATGTGATACCTTAATCAATAAATTAAAAAAAAAAAAAAGAAATCAGGCATCCACCCAGAGACTTTAATAGAAGTTAACAGATGCCCTCCTGGTCGCATCCCAACTCCTTCAGTGCCCGATTCCCGACCACTAGGTGGCAGCATATCCCTCATCTTTCCCCTGTAGCTGATTTGTCCCCAGTTCTCCAGGGGACAAATGGGAGCAGGGAGCCCCAGGGAATGTGCTCCCCACTCTGCTGGCCCATGACTCGCCTCCTTTCCCAGGTGATCCTGTCTGAGTCGAGCACAGGGGCAGAGGTGCCCTTCTTTGAGACCTGGATACAGACCTGCATGCCCGAGGAGGGCAAAATCTTGAATCCTGACCACCCCTGCTTCCGGCCGGACTCCACCAAAGTGGAGTCCCTAGTGGCCCTGCTCAACAACTCCTCCGAGATGAAGCTGGTGTCAGTGGCCTGGGTGCCCACTCCCAGGGGCGGGGGGGGGGGGGGGGGGGGGGGGAGACAGGGCCGGTCCCTCTCCCTCAACCCCCCCTCGTTCCCCTGGTGATTCTTCTCCCCCCGCCCGACCTCGCAGGCAGATGAATTGGCACGAGGCCTGTCTCAGCATTTCAGCCGCCATCTTGGAAATCCTCAACGCCTGGGAGAATGGGGTGCTGGCCTTCGAGTCCATCCAGGTAGCCCCCCTGTTTCCAGCAGCCTTCTCTCTTCCCTGGGACACAGAGCCAGTCCTTGGTAGATTGTTATATTTCATAAGAACAAGGAGACAGACCCTTAAGCCAGGAGCTCCTGTGTGGATGTTGATCTTCCTTGTAATCATAGTCCTAGCCACTCCGTCCCACCCAGGTGACTGGGAAGTCAAACTTGTGGTGAAAAGAGGTGTGGAATGTGGCCCAGAGCTTCGCCTGCTGCACTCGGCTGCCCGCAGAGGCTGCAGAAAGTGAGAGGCAGGAAGGGGAGATAGTGGCCCCGGTCACACTTTTCCCCTCTCTCAGAAAATCACAGATAATATCAAGGGGAAGGTATGCAGTCTGGCAGTGTGCGCTGTGGCTTGGCTCGTGGCCCACGTGCGGATGCTGGGGCTGGATGAGCGGGAGAAGTCGCTGCAGATGATCCGCCAGCTGGCGGGGCCATTGTACAGTGAGAACACCCTGCAGTTCTACAATGAGAGGTCAGTGACCCGCCCCTCCCTTCTGGAATGCTGCAGGTCTGTGGTGAGGAGCGGCACCTCCAGGAACCGATATCTAACCCCTCTTAACCTTCCCAGACATGCTGCTCACTTGCTCACTCACTTCCTTGCTCGCTCACATTCCTGTTCACGTATTCACTCACTGACTCAGCAGCAGTTTCGTGTCTTATCTGGCACCTGTTGTGCCCAGAAATACAGACCCCAAGCACCTATGGTTCCTGCCCTCAAGCAGGTCAAGTTCTGGAGAACTAGCTTGCCACAAGAACAATGCCGTTATCTTAGCTGCGTTACTGTCTAGAAACTGGGAGCCCATCTGTAGATGCACAGGCCTTGGCCCTGCTCACTCCCCTCACCCCCCACCCGGCTGTCTTCTGTGACGTTTTTCTGCCTTGGCTTTTCATGGGCTTCCAGAATCTCCCTGGCGACTTCAGCCGTGTTGAGTTTCAGTGGTGCTGTCCAATAAGCTTTTTTTTATTGTGGTAAAAAAAATACATACTATGAAATCTACCATCTTAACCATTTTTTATTGATTGATTTTGGAGAGAGAGAGGGAGAGAAAGAGAAGCATCAGTTTGTTGTTTCACTTATTTATGCATTCGCTGGTCGCTTCTTGATATGGGCCCTGAAGGGGATTGATCCCACAACGTTGGCGGATCAGGACGATGCTCTAACCAACTGATCTACCCGGCCAGGGCCCATTTTAGCCATTTTTAAGTGTAGAGTTCAATAGTGTTAACATGTATATATATTTTTTCCATATATATGTTATTCATTTATTATATAACAGTGGGAAGAGAGATTATTTTTGTTTCTTTGTTTGTTAATCCTCATCTGAGAATATTTTTTCCATTGAATTTTAGAGAGTGGGAGGGAGAAAGTGGATGGGGGGAAGTGGGGGAGACATGGATATGAAAGAGACACATTGATTGGTTGCCTCCCATATGCGCCTCATCCGGGGCTGGGGATCGAACCTGCAAACCAGGTACTTGCCCTTGACCAGGAATCGAACCCAAGACCCTTTGGTCTGAGGGCTGACACTTTTTTTTTTTTTTTTAGGGTTAGGGTTAGGGTTAGGGTTAGGGTTAGGATTAGGGTTAGGGTTAAAGTTAGGTTTGGGGTTAGGGTTAGGGTTCTGAGGGCTGACACTATTTTTTTTTTAGGGTTAGGGTTAGGGTTAGGGTTAGGGTTAGGGTTAGGTTTAGGGTTAGGGTTAGGGTTCTGAGGGCTGACACTCTAACCACTGAGTGAAACCAGCCAGAGCTGTATATTCACATTGTTATAAATCAGATCTCCAGCATTTTCATCTTGCAAATCTGAAACTCGTGCCCATTAAGCAACAACTCACCCTCTCCCAATCCCAGCTTTTCATAACCACCATTCTGCTTTCTATTCCTACGAATTTGACTACTTTAGATAACTCACGTAAGTGGAATCGTACAGTATTTGTCATTTTGTGACTGGCATATTTCACTTAGGTTCATCCACATTGTAGAGCACGTGAGAATGTCCTCCTTTTTAAGGCGGAATAATATTCCACTGTTTGTATATACATTCCGTGTTTGCCTATCCATTTATTGGTCGATGGGCACTTGGGTTTGATCACCTCTTGGCCGTTGTGAGTAGCGCTGCTGTAACAGGAGCCTGAAGCAGTGGGGCAGTGATGAGGGGTGACGCACAAGGTGGCCGTCAGGATGCCGTCCACGGGAGAAGTGGAACACCGAGCTGAAGTGGGGTTGGGAGGGCCCATGAAATCGCACCTGTTTCCCCTCGCCTCTTCTCTTCCCTCACCATCCTCCCTCCACAGTAATGGAGTGTTTGCTCTCCACGCTAAGCCCCCGACTCTGTCTGCTGAGGAATAGTGGGAAATCTGTGGCTTCGTCATGCAGGTCGAAGCAGTGGCTCTGAGAGTCACAGGGACTTTCCCAGAGCCACCGGCGTTCCAGGAACAGTTAGTCTCAGGCCCAGTCTGTATTCAGAGTCGAAGACTCTTCACGAGAAAATTCCTGGATACACACTCAAATTTGCCCAGCTACCAAGGGCCGGGAAGAGTCCCGCGGGGCAGCCCTTGGGCCCCGGTCCTGGAAGTTTACTTGGTAGGAGGCCCAGGCTGGGTGGGGACCCCCCTCAAGCACTCAGCCCAGAGGGAAGTGATTGTTCTTACTTATGCCAGAGGATTGGCAGGCCAGGCCTGGGGGATGGGGGAGTTGGAGAGAGAAAATACAAATACATTGCTAGATAACCTGGGAAAGGAAAGTGCACCCGCCCCCGCCCCCATCGGCTTTGTGCCCAGCAGCGAGAGTCCTGCCAGGTCAGGTCTGCTAGGGGTTTCCAACTTCCTCTTGTCTCCTCCCTTAGCATAGAATGGGGTTAATTACCCAGGAATGTTCCGTAACCCAACTCCTTGGAAATGTCTGACCTGGGAGTTTCCTCCCTTGCCCTCCCCACCCCAGCTCTTGAACCCGTGTTGCCCAAGCCTCAAGTTCTCTCCCCCTCCCCCAGGGTGGTGATCATGAGCTCGATCCTGGAGCACATGTGTGCTGACGTGCTGCAGCAGACGGCCACGCAGATCAAGTTCCCGTCCACGGGCATGGACACGATGCCCTACTGGAACCTGCTGCCCCCTAAGCGACCCATCAAGGAGGTGCTGACAGACATATTTGCCAAGGTGCTGGAGAAGGGATGGGTGGACAGTCGCTCCATCCACATCTTTGACACCTTGCTGCACATGGGAGGCGTCTACTGGTTCTGCAACAACCTGATTAAGGTACTTGGGGTGGGTGGGGGTGGGCCAGACACATGGGCCAGCTGGGGAGCAGGTGTCCTCAGACTCCAGGAGACATCCCAACACCTAACCTGGTCAGCCGGGCCTCTCAGAGGTGTCTAAAGTGCTGCGAGAAGCTCCTTTAGAATAGAGGCTGGTCCTCACCTGGGGAGCAGCTGCAGGGCAGAGGGAGGGATGGAGCAGCAGCGGGGGCTCCCTGCGTGCCCTCCCAGAGAGCCGGGCTGGAGTGGCAGGGGTGTCAGAGCCCCACGTTCAGAGCCCTCAGCTCCCAATCCCCCCTCCCCTGCCCACGTAGGAGCTGTTAAAGGAGACGCGGAAGGAGCACACGCTGCGGGCGGTGGAGCTGCTCTACTCCATCTTCTACCTGGACATGCAGCAGGTGACCCTGGTCCTGCTGGGCCACATCCTGCCGGGCCTGCTCACCGACTCCTCCAAGTGGCACAGCCTCATGGACCCCCCTGGCACCGCGCTCGCCAAGTAGGAGTCTGCGGAGCTTCCAGTCCCTGTAGCCCTGAGTCAGGCAGCCTTACCTGGGGTCACCCAGGAAGTGGGGCTGTGGGGAGGCCCTGTCAGATGCGGCCTGATCACCAAGGGCACAGAGCCCCCCTTGGGGTCCCTCTCATTTTACTTCTTTTCCTGGAACCCTTTGCCAGGCTAGCCGTCTGGTGTGCCCTGAGTTCCTATTCCTCCCACAAGGGACAGGCGTCTTCCCACCAAAAGAAGAGACACCGGGAAGACATCGAGGTAGGGGTCCCTCCGTCCACTTATTCACGGGTTTGTTGAGCAGACTTTCCTGAGCCTCTTCTGGTGAGAGGCGCCCTCCCAGGCCGAGCAGCCAGGCATGCTCCCTGACTCCCGGGAGCCCGGCGGCCACACGTCCGCAGTGATGACTGTGAGCAGGTCTCACTAGGATTGGAGGGTGAGGAGAGGGCTGGGATGCAGCGGGAGGGGAGCCCCTCTGGAGGTGCTGACCGAGGCCCGTGGGGACTCGGCTCTTCCCCATAACAGTGAGTTCCCACCCCCAGGACTACATCAGCCTCTTCCCCTTGGATGACATGCAGCCCTCGAAGCTGATGCGCCTCCTGAGCTCCAATGAGGAGGATGCCAACATCCTTTCCAGTCCTGGTGAGTGTGGACAGGGCTGGGCAGCGACTCCTCTCCTGGCACTCGGTCCTCTGGGTGTGCTGCGCTAGGCCCCAGCGCAGGCATCTTTGCTGGCGGTCAGAGGGGGCGTGGCAGGAGTTTGTCCCATTTTGTCTCCTGGCTGCTCTTTCCCACCCCCAGAGAGACCAGGGTTGCTGTGGGTCCCTCCCGCCAGGTGGAAGCTCTTCTGCCCGGTGCAGGCCCAGGGGCACACGGTTGTCTCTTCCCCGCCCCTTACTTCCCACAAGCGACCAAGTGAGTCCACTGCCTGGGGCACAGTCTGTGCCGTTGACTCACCAGCTCTGACCTTCCTTCCCCTGACACAGGCCCTGAGGCTGGAGCAGGCCTGGGCTGGGACTTGGGGCTGCTCCCCACTCTTCCTGCCGGAGAGCAGCCCTCCCCCACCCGACTTCCCTCGCTGTCCGTGCCCAGGGCTCCTTCTGTGGCACTTGCATTTTGCCGTTTCTAGAGATTTCTCTGAGGCTTTCTAGGGACCAGGGAACCAACTCTGCGCCTGAGCAGCAGGTAGATGCTCGGTCTGCCGCCTGCAAACCCTCTGGCCTTTGACTAGTTACTTAGCATCTCTGATCTCGGTTTCTTTGTCTGGAAAAGGGAGATGCGAGGCTGAAGCGGCTGAGTCTGTGCAGCCCACAGAGGCCCCGGGCGCCTGGCGGTGTGGCCAGTGTTAGTTCTGTCCCCTCTCCTCTGGGCATCTCTGTTTTGGGGCCCCTCGGTGACTCTGGACCCAAGGACTCCTCTGCGGGGCCCTCCACCCCCAGGCGTGAGAGCTTCCCGGCAGAGGGGCCTTGTCCTGAGCGCTCTCCATTGGCCCCGCAGCCGACCGGTCCATGAGCAGCTCCTTGTCAGCCTCCCAGCTCCACACAGTTAACATGAGAGACCCACTGAACCGAGTCCTGGGTGAGTCCTCCCACCCCCACTCCTGAAACGGGGTTCAGGCCCGTCAGCTGGAAGAGGGCCTCTTGGTACCCCTGCCAGCTCTGTCACATCTCCCTGCCTCCGTCCTCCTCCTCCCCTACTTGCTAGCTCTCCCGTCTCCCCCAGGCTCCCAGGCTGTGCCTCTTCTGACTCACCCCCAGTTTCCCTTTCACATCTCCTCTTCATGACACCCCCATCTTGGGGGACACTCAGCACTGCTCTCCTTTCCCTTTTCGGTCCCACCTTCTCGCAGTCTAACCCCTTCCCAGACCCTTCTCATGGGATTCTTCGCACTCTCCCCGTCCGCACACAGCCAACCTGTTCCTGCTCATTTCCTCCATCCTGGGCTCGCGCACTGCCGGCCCCCACACGCAGTTCGTGCAGTGGTTCATGGAGGAGTGTGTGGACTGCCTGGAGCAGGGCAGCCGGGGCAGCATCCTGCAGTTCATGCCCTTTACCACGGTGAGCACTTCCGTCTGGGGTGGAGCCGGCCCACCTTCCAGGTCAGATGGGGGCAGCATGGCTTAGGAGAGGTTGGGGTTCAGTGGCGAGCCCTCAGAGTAGGAGGGGGCCTCCTTTCTCCCGAGACATTGCACCTACCACGAGGTAGCCCCAGTGAGCAGCTGTCTGTCTGTCTGTCTGTCTGTGGCAGGTATCAGAACTGGTGAAGGTGTCAGCCATGTCCAGCCCCAAGGTGGTTCTGGCCATCACGGACCTCAGCCTGCCCCTGGGCCGCCAGGTGGCTGCCAAGGCCATTGCTGCCCTCTGAGGGGCTTCCAATGGCCGCAGGGGCCCCGCAGGGAGAGTCTAGCCCCAGGCGCCTCGAAAGGGGACAGTGCGGAAAGATGAGGCATCATTGCTCATATCCACATGATGTAAGAGCCCTTTGCTAGCTTCCAGATCCCTCCCCTGTCCCTGATGTCTGGCTGTTCAGATGTCCCCATCTCTTTCATCATTTCCTCTCCCTGCTGCCGTTCCTGACGAGTGTGAGCAGCCTGGCCCCTTAGCTCAGGACGGTCTCCCTGCACCGCACGGCCCCGCACCGCCCCGCTCCTGAGCTCCCTGCCTCCTCCCAAGAGGCACTCTGGTGCGGAGTGTGCATATGTATGTATGTGTATATTTAAACGTTTGGCAACACATGAGGGACGTTCACGTCAGCTCACTTGTAAATAAAGGTCCTGTGGATCCCTTTGGAAGTGCTGTCAGTGTCTCTGTCTGACCGTGGCCCGGGAGAGGCTCATCCTGGGGGTGGGGGTGGGGGTGGGGTGAGCAGAGGAGGGCTGGCCTCGGGGCCCGTGTTTGTCCACTCATTCGGGGCAGGGAGGGCAGTGGATGATAACGAGTCAACACTGGCCCACCACCGCCTACACCCACCCCCAAAAGTCAGACTTTCTCCGAAAAAGGTGAAGTTTTGGCTAAAGGCCCCATGGGCGTTGGGGTAGAGTGTCCTGTTCTGATGCCCAACCCAGACCAGCCCCACCCAGAGTCTGATCTGTCCCCCAGAAGAGCATGGGGGCGGGGGGAAGGGGCGCTGTGGGGTGGTGAGGGGCAGGAGCTCTGTTTAACGCTGCCTTGCCTGCTCCATGCGACTCCAAGCCCAATTCCTTCAGAACTGACTGAGGGGGAGGACCCTGAGCCACACAGCTGGGAGGTCCGGCTGGCTGAGCCAGACCCTGCTCTCCAAGGAGCCACATGCAGAAGGGAAGTGAGGGCTGATGAGGACGGGGAAGCCTTGGGAGGGGGAACTGGGGACTGGTTGGCCGGCTGGACTTTCCTGGTCGTGGTGGAGGCACCTGGGAACCACATGAGCACCTTGAGCTGAGGGCACAGAGAGCTGTGCCCTGTGGGAAGCAGCCCCGCCCTCGCTGCCAGCTCAGCCTCAGCCCAGGCGCGAGGCAAGCGGGAGAGCAGCGTGTGAGCAGCTCCCTGCCTGGTCCGCGGCCGCTGCGGAAGGAGAGAAATTCAGAGCCTGCGATTTGAGTTCCGACCCACGCAGTCACCTAGACTCCGCCTCCTGATCTGTACAATGCACTTCTCTTTTAAAAATATGCATTTTTATTGGTTTCAGAGAGGAAGGGAGAAGGAGAGAGCCATAGATACATCAATGATGAGAGAGAATCATTGATCGGCTGCCTCCTATACACCCCTGCTGGGGATTGAGCCTGCAACTCGAGCATGTGCCCTGGCCAAGAATCAAACCTAGACTTCTGGTTCATAGATCGATGCCCAACCGCTGAGCCACACTGGCCAGGCCAAGGCACTTTTTTTTTTAATCCTCACCGAGGATATTTTTTTCATTGATTTTTTAAAACTTTTTAAAAAAGTGGTTTAATGATTGTGTTACACATATGGCAGGCAAGATGAACATATTTTTTAAAGTATATTTTTATTGATTTCAGAGAGGAAGGAAGAGGGAGAGAGAGAAATATCAATGAGAGAGAATCATTGATCAGCTGCCTCCTGCACACCGGGAATTGAGCCTGCAAACCAGGCATGTGCCCTTGACCGGAATCAAACCTGGGACCCTTCAGTTCACAGGCTGACAGTCTATCCACTGAGCCACACCGGCTAGGGCAAGGCACTTCTTCATGCTATCTTTGTAGGCACCTGTGAGTGTGGATGGGCTGGAGTTCATGGCCGATGGTAAACTGCCCGGCTCTGCAAATGTTAATGCATCTGGACGGCTAAGGTTCTCCCCGAACTCCACACTCTCCCCTCCTGCTAGCAGTGTCCCATCTGCCGGTCTCCCCACCAGGCTGTGCTCCGTGAGGGCAGGACCATGCCTGCCTGGCGCACTGCTGTGTCCCTAGCCTTAGCCTCGCGCCTGCGCAGAGTAGGTGCAAGAGGCATACGTGCTAAAGGAATGAACCCTGATGAGCCAGAGGACTGCCCCTCCTCCCTGCACCCCTCCTCCCCCTCCCTCTGCCCTTGACCGCCATTCAACTCCCTGCCCCCCAGCCCCTGGCCAGGCACCAGCTGGACTCAAGAAGGAGGAAGAACGTTTACTAGAGACAAACACTTTATTAACATGAAGTTTGGCTACAATAAGAAAGTAGAGGCTGAGAGTGAACAGTTGAGCTTCCCTCTCACCCATCACATAACCCCCCTCCTCTTTTCCCGCCCACATTGCCAGCCCCACCCAGCAAGGCAGGTGCACGACCCTCTGCACAGCCCTAAAAGGAGGCAGAGCACTGGCCCTGGTGGGGGTGGTGTCCCAAGCCTCTGGGTGTCTGTAGGGCATCCAGAAAAAACAAGAGACACCCCACTTGCATCAAAACATGCCCCCCAAGATCTTAAGACAAATTAGATTACCCAACAAATTTGTGGGACCCCAGGGCCAAGCCTCCAAGCTCAGGCTGCCTCTGCTGAGCTTCATGCCCGTGGGGAGGAGACGTGAGGGGAAGCAAGGCCTGGCATTCACACGCCGCGCTGAAGCCAGAGCGAGGGAGGCATACGGGGACCCAGCTGCGAACACGGCTGTTTAAATATTAAACGGCTGTCTTGTCTCCCACGTGGGAGAGTTTCTGATGCTTCCAAGGGCCCCAAGTTGGGTACCCTCGGGGCCGGGGGTTCAGTGCCCACCCCAGTCATCGGAGTTAATACTTGGTATTTACCTATCGACCTCCCAGTCCAGGGGACAGGAAGGCAGGAGCTTTCTCTCTGCCACAGACAGAACGACACTTGGAGGTGAGGGAAGGGCCCAGGAATCGGAGACTCCTCCCCGCTCCTCCCTGTCTTTAAATATTAGGTTTAAATAAATATTAAATAGCGATAAATACATCGGGTGGGGAGGGGTTTGCTCAGGTCTCGGAGAGGTAGCGCAGGACGCGGAGGGCCAGCTCCAGGAAGCCCTGCAGGTTGGAGGCCACCAGGACGCCCCCTGCCCGGCGCTGGAAGGCCGAGGTGAAGGTGAAGGTGGGCACGGTGCCCTGGGTGGCCGGCATGCCAGGGGCCATCCCCAGGTCTTGCATCTGTGGGGGAAAGGACAAGATTAGCCAGCGGCCCTGCCGAGTGGGCATGGTTATCACAGATGGCTAATGCAAAGGCCTGATGAGGGCGGACGGCACATGGTTGAGATGGAGCCGGGGCCTGAGCCCAGGTCTCTCTGGAGCTCCAGTGATCCCACTCCTGCCCTCAACTAGGGGAGCGTGGGAAGGCCAGCAGCAGGAGGGTCCTGGGATGGGGTGGTAGCTCCCTACATACAGCCCCCCACCCCCCAGGTTGCCAGCACGACCTTTAGGGACCAGCTCGGTCTAGGTCCCTAACACTTGCCGCTCCCAACTGAGGCTCACCTGCTGCCAGATGTTGGTGGCAAAGTCGGTGATGTCCAGCTGCAGCATGTCCAAGGTGGGGCCCACCTCGGGGGAGATTCCTGCCAGGGCCTGCAGGAGGCCCTGGTAGAGGAAGAGGCCGCTGTGGAGCTGTCCCAGGCAGCCTGTCTGGGGAGACGGAGTGGGAGAGTCAGGGGGTGCTGCTGGGATGCTCCCCTCAGGGCCCCAGCCTGGAGCCTGGAGCCTGGAGGTGGGGGGCCTTCCAGATCATCCTTCCCCTCCCCGCCCTCCTCCCCTTCAGACACTCACCAGCTGCAGGGACTGGCTGGAGCAACTGCCCAGGGGAACGTGGGGGATGCCCAGAGAGTGCCTGAGCAGCACCAGCTCCTCGGGGTGGCACAGCTTGTGGGTGGCACACTGGGGACGAGAAGGATGCTGAGTGCAGGGGACTTCATAGAGCCAAGCTGTCCCCCCATCTCTCTGAGATCTTCCCCTGCCTCCAGTCCTGCCAGGCTCCTCAGCCCATTCTGCCCTCCACTTCCATCCTAGCACGGTCCCCAGAGGGTCTCTCCCCCGTTTCTTCCCGCCTTTCAGGGCTCCCCTTCTCCTACCTCCCTTCCCTGTCCCCGTGCCTCTCTGCTCCCAGGCCCTCCTGATGCCCCCCCCGCCCCCCCCCACACTTCCCTTCCCCTCCCTCAGCGCTCTGCTCGGTCCTCTTTCCCCTACACCCGCTGGGCAGCACGTGTGTGCCCGCCCTCCTTGCCGCCAGCCCCTCACTCACCAGCCTTTCCTGCATGACCAGGACATCAGCCTGGATCTTCCTCACTTGCTCTAAGCACTTGAGCAGGAAGGTCTCGGGCAGGTGGTGGGCAGGGCCCAGGGGAGCAGCTTCCTGCACCGTCCAAAGTGCACTGTGCCAGAGGAGCAGCTGTAGGGCTGGGAGCGGGCGGACGGGCTCAGGAGCTGTTCTCTCCACTCCCACCAGGGCCCCTTTCTGGGGACTTAGGGACCACCAGCCCCTGGACCACTCCAACCCGCCTCCCCTGCCCCAGGCAGGCAGCTCCCGGATCCTGGGCAGGACACTCACCCATCAGCTTCATGGGGCTCTGTGCAGCGAGCGGGCTCAGCAGAGTCTGGCTGGGTCTGCAGGCTCGGGCTCTGTCAGGGACCAGCTCTGGAGGGCCTTTATACATAAGCCCATGGAAGCCAGGGAGGAAATTACCTGCGACTAAGGCTTAGTAATAACTTCCCATGATTTATGCAAATTTAGTGTCCAGGACAACAACGAGGGGGAGTTGAGACAAAAAGCTGTTTGCGAAAGTTTTGTGAAATTGTGGAATCCCTGATCCTTCTTTGACGTCTGTGCCCCCTCAAACTCTCTTCCTCCCCTTGGCCCCTCCCAGGCCCGAACTGCCGCAGGGTGTTTGCACAGAGCCCTGAACAAAGGCTGAGCCACCGATCAAAAGCCTTGGAGGCTGGAGTCGGGTCAGACTGCTCTGAGGTTGACCTCCAGGCAGCCCCACCCTCTCTCCTGGCAGATCTGTGGGGCAGCTCCCTTTGCCACTTTCCCCTGGGATAATCAAGCCACCTGCTCTCTGCCCCTAAATTCTGAGAGGGAAGAAGCTAGTCGCCCCCATTCCTACCCCCCAAACTCCCACTAGGCTGCCTTCCGAATCCTCCCCTGAGAGGCCAGGGGCCGGGGATTAGGGACATTAGGGTCTTGCCTCCTGACCCTCTGCACAGCTTGATGGCCAGCATCCCAGGCTCCTGTCCTGCACTGATTAGCTGGGAACTCCCCAATCCCCCCCATGACTCATTCCTTTAAGCCCCTGGAATCCTGGCAGAGACCAGAGGAAACCGGATGCCTGTCCTGAATGAAGCAAGACCCTTTGGAGGCTCTGGGTTCACCTAACCCTGCCCTTCCTCCTCCTCCCGCACTCCCCCTCCCTGAACAGGGTCCCAGGGCTTTGGAGTTGGGGGTCTGGGACACGTGGCTTCCCAGGCCCGGTGCACTGCCAGCCAGAGCGCGTGTGCTGCCCGAGGTGGAGTGGGCTGCGGGTGAGAAAGAGGAGACTGCCCTGGCTTTGAATCCGCAAACCATGCCATGTTGGCACTGGAAGGAACCTAGGAGACAAATCTGACCTCAGAGAGCTTAAGTAGCTTGCCAAGGAGCAGAACGCAGATCTGCCCTGTGAACTGGGCCAGAGAGGGAAATGCCTTGTCCCGGGTCATGAGTTACAACCCGGGCCTCTGCCTTGGGCCAGAGAGCTTTCCCCAGGCCCAGGGGCCTACCCAGGGCAGTCTGACCAGGCACACCAAGGCTGTCCATTTCTGTCCCAATTTACTCTGAAATGTGCCTGGGAACAGAGGCATCCTCTTCACCTGAGGAGTGGGTGTGTCTCTTTGGGTGAGGTCATTTCTGCAACAGGGGTGCCCCCTGGTGGTCATAGCTGGCAGGGTCTTCACCTGCTGATCTGTTCACATCCTGCCTCCGGGCCCCTGTTCGGTGTGGAGCAGGCATTGGCTCCCCACCTCCACTTTCAGGTAGGCATTCTGCCACCATGCACTGACTGGACCCACCCACTCCATGGGTGGGGGGCTGGGAATTCACATTGACAAACACGATCCCTAAAACCTCCGGAGAGGTCAGCCTGCCTTGGCCAGTGTGCCGAGTGAGCAGAGCACGCTATGCATCGTCCAATTCCTCTCCATAAGCCTATTCGGAGGGAACTAGACCCCTTCTCCCTTTTACAGAAGACAAATCTGACCTCAGAGAGCTTAAGTAGCTTGCCAAGGAGCAGAACCCAGATCTGCCCTGTGCCAAAGTCTTAAACTCTTAACCATCAGGTCTCTTAGCCAGCGTCTGGCCTTCCTCACTCATGACCAGGCCAGGGCTAGACCCAGGCTTCTTTTACCTTCACCTGCAGTCCCAGGGTGTCAGATGTTTGGTTCAGGAAAACATGTGAATCTAAGAAGGGTGGCCAGGATGGTGAAAGGACTCAAGGTCGTGATTAAAGAAAACAGGCTGTTTCATCTGGGGAAGAGGAGGGGTCGTTGGGTGGTCTCGGGGCTAGAAGGGGACCGGAAGTGGAGGCCACTGCCAGTTTTCAGCTCAACAGAAGGAAAGTGCTTTCTAAGGGTGTGATATGTTGGAGGGTGGAGTGGGCTGCTTCCAGAGGAAGTGAGGAGCTGCCGTCCCAGGAAGTGTCATGTCATCCATCCCGTGGGGAGAAAATCTGAATGCTGGCTGGCAATTATGTCAGGCACTTCTCTTACACTTCTGTCATTTCTTTTTTTTTTTTTTAAAAAAAATAGATTTTTATTGATTTCAGAGAGAGGGGGAGAGAGAGAGAGATAGAAACATCAATGATGAGAGAGAATCATTGATCAGCTGCCTCCTGCACGCCCTCTACTGGGGATTGAGCCCACAACCCAGGTATGTGCTCTAACTAGGAATTGAACCGTGACCTCCTGGTTCATGGGTCAATGCTCAACCACTGAGCCATGCCGGCTGGGCTCCACTTTTGTCATTTCATCCGATCAACCAGGCGGTAGGATGTGGATTGTTCTTGTAGACAAGGGTGGCCTCGGAGAAGCGAAGGGCCTTGCCCAAGACCACCGTCAGGGGAGAGCCAGGCAGATTTGCTTCCCAAGCCCCCGTGGCTCCCATCACGTCACCCTCCTGTTCAGATGGCTAACGGTTCAATCGAGACTCCTGCCCAACTCAGGGGAGAAGAAAGACCAGGTAGAGGGGAGAGAGGTGAGAGCTTGTCACTGGCCACGGCACACACAGGCTGAGCTAGACCAAAATAATCGTCTGGCAAAGGGTCTGGCTCCAGAGACCCCGAGTTATCCATCCTTCCAACTTCCCAAAGGCCTTCCCAGGTATTTCTCAGTGTCCGGAGCGGGCAGCAACGTCCCCTCCTCATCCTTCCTGCTTTCATCTGGCACCGGGTGTGGAGCATCTGTACACAGGCTCTGGAGTAACTCATTTATGGCAGACTTGGCCAGTGGGCCAAGATATGTACACCCTGAGTTAAGAATGGGTTTTCCATTTTTAAATGATTGGGGGGAAAATCAAAAATAATATTTCATAACACATAAAATTGTATGAAATTCAAACCCCAGTGCTCATAGACAATGTATTTGCATATTTTTATAGCCGCTTTCAAGAAGGGCGGAAGTGAGTAATTGTCACAGACCATATGGCTCACTAGCCTAAAAATGTACTATCTGGCCCTTTAAGAAAGCTTGCACGCTATGTATACGGTAACGTGTGTAAGGAGACAGGCAGAGATGTTCTTTGCAGCATGGCTTGTAATAATAAACAGATGCTCACCAACGGGAATGGCTGAATAAACTGTGGTCCATTCATAGCACATATGCCTCCCTGCCACCCCCTGACAAACTCCGAGAGGAAAGGAGTTTTATTCCATTGTATTCTCAGTGCCTGGGACAGTGCTGGGCTCGTATCAATATGATTAGACCTCAAAACCAATACTGAGTGAAAAGAGCAAGTTACATTCATGTGATACATCATTTACAAAGATCTAAAGACTCAAAACAATACCATATATATTTTATTGATTTTTAGAGAGGAAGGGAGAGGGAGAGGTAGAAAAATCATCAATGAGAGAGAATCATAGATTGGCCACCTCCTGCACGCCCTCCACTGGGGATTGAGCCCGAGACCCAGGCATGTGCCCTTGACCAGAATCGAACCTGGGACCCTTCAATCTGCAGGCTGACACTCTATCCACTGAGCCAAACCGGCTAGGGCAAAACAATACTATATTTTGTAGCAAACGTGTGAAAACAGAAGCTGGAAGGCTACCCACTGAGTCCATCAGTGTCTGCCTGGGAAAGGAAGGGAAGGGCCTGGGGAATGAACAAGATGGGCTTCCAATTCGTTGGTAATATTTTTACTTGGGTTAAAAACTTGACACAATAACAAAACGTTAACGTTTATTAAATGCAGGTGGAAAGTACATGGGTGTGAAGAGCAGCTACAGCGTTTGGACAGGTTCTCAGACTAATGAGAGGGCACGATCCTCTCGTGGCAAAGCCACGTGTAAGTCCCAGCACAAATATAGCCAGGGCTATAGCTGTAAGCTTGACCTTATGGTCCGAACCTGTGGTCCCACGTGGCTGAGTGATATGGGCTGCGGGAGGTGCAGCAAGTAAACAAAGCTTGATCAGGTGCATGTAATTGAGTAGATTCGAAACCCACGAGAACGTTGTAAACATCTTGACCACGCCCTTACTTTGCCTCGTGGAATCTGGCTATAAAATAAAGACTCGGCTTACAGCCCATAGCACTATCGATCTCCATCAGAGAGGGCAGCGTGCCACCTAGCCCCAGCTTTATTCTCTTGTCTGTCTTTTCTAATCCTTCATCGCCCGCCTCAGGTTCACCCATGGCCATGCTGGCGTGGCTCACATGGGTATTTGTTATGTTATTCTTTGTATTTCTCTGTCATTTTTCAATTAAAAAAACAAAACTGGAAGCTGGACAACACAGTGGGCTCTGCAAGCATGAAAATGACACTGCTTCTCCAGGAAAAAAAAGCCAAGCTGATGGGGATGAATGACAAGAAAGTTCCGGACAGTTGAGCAGACAAGGTGAGCAAGAACCAGGAAATCATGTCGAATGACTCCAAGTCTACCCTCTCCAATCCGCTACCAAGTAAAGAAAGGGTCCGAGGCACTTTGGGCCAGGCAGTTTAAGATTTATAAATAATTGTGAGGGTGGGCACCATCAGGAAGACTTTTAATTCCTATGAGACATGCTGAGCAAGTAAGAAAGAGCCTCAGGGGCTGCATCTGTCCTCTGTACACAAGTCCCCTCATCAGACACTCAAAAAGGAAGTCACTTTCCGAGGTCAGGGAAAGTGGTCGAGGGCCAGGACAGCCTCGTGAGGACAAAACCCAACCAACCAGCTGCTAGAGCCACAGTCAGGCTGGAAGAAGGCAGCGCAGCCTGGCGGAAGGGAACCTGATCTTGGCATCTCGCAGGCAGTTCACTTCCCACCTAAGCCCGTCCAGGCATCCGGCATTCGGGAAGGACATGCCAGGTGCTCACCATTAGTCCCCCGCCCTATTCTTCCTGGAAGGGAATTAAAGGTCTGTTAGGTTTTTGAAGTGGCCTGTACAATGGGGAAAGGATTAGAATCCTTAAAATAAAAGTTTGGGCTCTGGCCGGTATGTCTCAGTTGGAATGTCCTCCCAAGCACCAAAAGGTGGCAGGTTCAGTTCCTGGTCAGGGGACATACTCAGGTTGTGGGTTCGACCCCTGGTAGGGGTGTGCCAGAGGCAACCGATCAATGTTTCTCTCTCTCTCAAAAAAACACCCATCTTCTACAGAGACTTTGGGGGAAGTGCCATTTCACAAAGCAAACGTTTTTGAACTTGAGTACATGGGGAGGTGGCAGAAGTATAAAGGAAATGGGCCAAAGCACTGTGACCAAGGCTGGGTGGGACCAGGCGCCAAAGCCAGGCACCTAAAACATGCCTTTCATGGAAATTAGGGATTTGGGGGGATGAATCCAAAGTTGGTGATGAACACAATGTCCCTTTTCCAACAAACAAGACTTTCTTGAACCCAGAGCGCCAGCCCCTAGGGAGGCCCCGCTCTTAAGAACTCACAAACCAGCTGGGAGGCTTTCACCCCAACTCCCTTTTCAGGAATCATTTGATTGCGGAGTGGTCTGGAAGCCAGGGGGTTCAATGGCTGGGAAGCCCAGGGGATGATGTGTAGAGAATCCCTCCAGAAGTCGGGTGAGCACGCAGGAGAGGAATTCAGTTAAGGAGGCAGAAAACGCCAACGCATGTTCAGTTGAGAGAACTTGGCAGGAACAGTGTATGTGCAGCGATGACCCAGGGGCCAGCCGGAGAACACGGGAGTAACTCAATGCCCCACGGGGAGCCCTGCTATTGGCGGCCGGAAGACAGAGACGCAGGCCTTTCCCTGGATGGCCTTTCCCCACCATCCACAGCTGGCAGAGGTGGGCTGGGGGCCACAGGGAGCCCCCTCCAGCCTCACCTCTGCTCTCAACCTGCGGTTGCCTAGAGGGAGACCCTCCTCTTCTCTGCAAACCTCCCGAGAGTCAGGCTCACCCTCTCTTTAATCCCCTGGAAGTCTAGATTCCTAATGTTAGAGCCAGGAGGTCACTGAATCCAATCCTGTCAGATGTGGGAAAGGAGCCGGAGAGGTTTAGGGCTTTGCCCAATATTTGAGAGCCAGTTAGATACGAAACAGAGTAAACCAGGCCTTCTGACGCCAGCTGTCTCTTCACCCTGCCCTTGCCTTCCTCATCTCCAGCTGCGGTCCTCAGATCACACCTGGGGCTAGGACCCCAAGACCAGGAAAAAACCCTGGGCCTGTCAACATTGCAGGCATGAGAGCAAGCACAGTCATTAACTGATGCACAAAGAGCTTTGGAGAATTTTTTATTGTTTAAAAATCATAATTGAAGCTTCAAAAACATACAATCCAACCCATGTCCCAATTCAAGTCCTCTACTCCCTGGAGGAGAGCACAGGTCTTTTCCCTCCCACCTCGATGCCCACACCACTAGCCAGGACCCTGCCCTGGGGAGGCCACCTGCCCGCCCTTGGCCCTCCGTGTGCTAAGTCACGGGCTGGGGAGGGGCCCTGGGGCGAGGTGGGGGTGGCTGGCTCTCTACATCCCCCTACCCCCCGCCCCACAATACGCAGTCTGTGAGCTGTGTGTGGGAAAAGGGGCCAGTTCCCTGGGCAGGGGACCCCAAGGGGAAAAGATAAAGAGCCAGTCCCCACTCACCCCACCCCTCCCCAGCCCCCCAGCTCAAGGGAAGCTGTCGTCATCATCTTCTGCCATTTCCTTGGCAAACTCCAAATCTTGCTGCTCTCGCTCTCGCCGTTCCTAGGCAAAGAAATGGCGTGAGGGCTGTGCGGCCTCTCTCACTCCTCCAGACACACCCCAGGCCAGGAACTGCCCAAGCTTCACAGCTGCCCCAGACCTTCCAGAAACCCCCCTTCCGTTCTGCAGGGACTTCTATCTCCCAGTCTTCCCCACAGCAGAAGGCAGCTTACCTCTGCAGACTCCAAGTCCTTGTTGTATGATTTGGGAGGAAACCTCATGGCCTGAAACAGAGTAAAGAGAGGAGAGCAAGATGAAGTGGAGGCATTAACTTAACACACATTTATTGTGCTCCTTCCGTGCACCAGGCACCAAGACACAGTAAGACAGGCTATTCTGTCTCCCGTTTAGTATAGCGGGGGAGCCAGGCATGGAATGAATTACTGCAATACCATGTGGTAATGCTAGAGAGAATTAGGAGACTCTGGGGGTATACATGACTAACCTCTGGATTGGGCAGGCAGGGGGACGGCAGTGAGGGGGAGGAGGAATGGACTGGTTGTGGGAATGAAGGAAAAGCAGTGCGGACAGAAGATGCAATGTGTGAAGAGGTCTGTCCTGAGTTCAGTGGGGAGGAAAAGGGGATAGGGGCCCTGGCCGCTGTTGCTCAGTGGTTAGAGTGTCAGCCCGTACACAGAAGGGTAGTGGGTTTGCTTCCCGGTCAAGGGCATGTACCTGGGTTGCAGGTTCGAGTGCTGGTCCTGGTCAGGGAGTGTGCAGGAGGCAACCCATTAATGTGTCTCTCTCACATCGAAGTTTCTCTCCCCCCACAACCCCTCCCTTCCACTCTCTCTAAAAAATCAATGGAAATGTATCCTCAGGTGAGGATTAAAAGAAAAAAAAAGAAAGGGGCATAGGGAAAGAAGGGGGTGTGTGTGTAACAGTGTGTGTCGTGGAGCATGGCTTTTGCCCAACTATAAGCAAGGCAAGTGATATCCCTGGCTTCCAGCGGGAAGGAGACCAGGAACAAACAGAAGCCAACAGTACAGGCGCCTAACTCAGTGCCTGACACAGGATAAGGGCTCAACAGCCTTTGTGGGACTAGATACCAGCCCTGCCTTTTACACAACTTGGACTTCACTAAGTGCCTTAAGACGGTGATTTCATTTAATCTCAGCAACGCTGTGAAGCAGGCAGGACAGGTAATATCTCACTATCAGCTGCACAGGTGGAGAAACAGAGCCTCAGAGAAAGCAAATGACTCCAATTTGGAACCAAATCTAGAACCCTAAACTGCGAATCTGTCCTCCTCGGCGACTAGACCCCTTAAAAGCAATAGAAGGTGCTACAGCCCCATAAGCCAAGTTCTCTGTCCCCTGAGGCCCCTGTCCTCACAGTGACTTTACCGAGACGGGCTGGGAACTGGGCCCCAAACCACACCAATCTTCTCCGAGGAACCCACGTGTGAAGGGTGCTGTGTTGCCGCCAGCTGGCGCCTGCAGCCGAGCGCTCACCTTGACAGACATGTTGTGGATGTCTAGGCAGAAGGAGATGCGCTGGTGGAAGGCGAGCTGGGGCTCCCGGGTGGAATAGATATCGATCATCTCCTTGGACTGCACGTAGCCCTTCTCGTGGTTGATGCTGGCCTCAATGACGCCGTCCCGGATGGCCTGCGGCCCCAAAGGGAGGGAAGGTCACCAAAGAGCCGGCCATCCTCAGTCCTAGAACATCCTGTCCCATCTCTGTCTTCCTTACACTCTCATACATTCACTCACACACACACTCTCTGGCCGCTTCCTGCAAGACTGGCACCCCTAAAAAGAGGGCCACTGCTCTACCCACACCCCTTGGCCTACTTCCTCTCACTCCCATCCCCTGAAATGAGGCCGGAAGGTGACAACTGCGGCCCCTGGACCAGCCCCACCTTGGCAACAATGAACTCGGCGTCCTCCGGGCTATCCAGCTGCAGCTTCTGGGCGATGTCAGCCAGGGAGATTCGGGAGTAGGAGAGGCTGATCATGCGCACACCTGGGGAAGGAAGGGGTGGTGGGGTGGGCAGAGCACAGGCCCTTCCCTGCCCATGGACACCCACAGGGTTGTCCCCGTCCCTGGGTCCCGCTCCTCCGGCGGCCCCTCGACCCTGATGCACACCTGTCTTAATGACGTTGTGCCGTAGCCGGATGATTAGGGTGTAGGTCCCATCTGCTTGAAACTTCTCCCCAAACTGATCCAGGACCTGGTTGAACTTGGCTAGGTTTCCTGTCCTGACAGCTGCAGGGAGGAAGAGGAGTGGGTCAGAGGATGAAAGGACACGCACATCAGAGGCCGCAGGCCAGGGGTCTGAAGCTCTGGGAGGGGCACTGGCCTTACCTTGGGTCAGAAGGAAGTAGGGCATGAGTGAGCGCTTGAGAGATGGCTGACGGAACTGCAGCCGGTCCGGGATCTCCCCCAGCAACAGCTCCACCACAATCAGAAGCTTGTGCACCTGGCAGAGTGTGACACGGGAACACAGTGGGCAGGGAGTCCCCCAGGTGGAAGAGAATGAAATGGGGCTTCAATTCAGTCAGACATCCTGGGAAACGGGGACATGGCACTGTGATTAGGCCCATGGAGACAGGACACATCCCTGAACCTGCGCTGGGCAGGGAATCCAGGCTCCGCCTGTGGAGTCAGGTACTGGGAACATCGGACCCTCTGACCACACTTCACCCCGTGTCATTCCATCCGGCCAGTCGGCACACACACTGCTCTGAAGTGGCGATGCTCTAACCCCCCAGTACCTTGAATGGGACTATACTGGGAAACAGTCTTTGAAGAGGTAATTAAGGTAAAATGAGGTCATATGAGTGGGCCTCAACCCACTAGGACTGGTGTCCTTATAAAAAGAGATTAAGATACAGCCATGCACAGGGGAGACCATTCGAAGACACTGGAAGAAGATGGCCGTCTACAAGCAAAAGAAAGGCCCTCAGAGGAATCCAACCGCTGACCCCTGACCTTGGATTCTGGCCTCTAAGACTGTGATGAAATACGTGTCTGCTGTGGAAGCCATCAGGCTGTGCTCCTTGGGAAGGCGGCCTGAGCAGACGAAGACCGCAATGGACGCTGGTGAAGCATCCCGGGGTCAGAGCTGAGCCCTGAGAGCAGGAGCACCCCCGGAGAGCATGTGGCTCCTACTATGGATGAACAAGCTTCCAGAGTGTTCTGCTGTGGACTCCACGGTCACCTACAGCTAGCTTCTCTACTGTGCTCTTTACCCCACTCCTTCCCGTCTCTTCCAAGGCCTTGACCTTTCTGCTCAAGTTGGGAAGCTCTCCCAACTCTGCTTCTTTCCCTCAAGCAACCATACCATCTCTTTCCTGCTCCCTCACCAGCAGTCCACGGACCTCACTCCAGCTCTCTCTGCTCCTTCCTGCCACCCGGCTCCACCAAAGAAAACACGGAAACCTTATTCTTCTCTAGTGAAATCTGGTTTGAAAACACTGCTTTACATTTCAACGTCTATCCCCAGTACGTGGACGCAGCCTATATGTTCATCATTTATTTTTAGTGATTTTTACAAAGAACTTTAGTGTGTATCCAATATTGTAAGCAATCTCACATTCTGCACATGTACTGTATGTGTCTGAAAAGCCATTCCTTTCTATGAAAATTCTTCCCATCTTTCAAAAACCAGATAAAATTTAACATTTTTCTTTAAGATCTCTTTAGTTATTTGGCCAAAATCAAACCTTCCTTTCTATGAACTTCTGAACAGAAAACAAACCAATTCTCCTGCCACACTGACCTAATCATTGTGTGTTTTTTAAAAAAATATATTTTTATTGATTTCAGAGAGGAAGGGAGAGGGATAGATTGAAACATCAATGATGAAAGAGAATCACTGATCAGCTGCCTCCTGCAGGCCCCCTACTGGGGATCGAGCCTGCAACCCAGGCATGTGCCCTTGACTGGAATCGAACCTGGGACTCTTCAGTCGCAGGCCGACGCTCTATCCACTGAGCCAAACCAGCTGGGGCTCACTGTGTGTTTTTAATCTGTTCTCTTTCAAGGGCACTAGGGCACTGATATTGTGTTAAGGTGGGAGCAAAGGCTTATAGTTGGGAAAGCTGAGTCCAAATCTGGCTACTAGGCTCTCAAGCCTTTCTGAGTCAAATTCTTTATGTATCTCTTCCAGGGCAAATACCATTTCTTATCCTTCTTTTTTATTCCTCACAGTGTCTTAATACCAAGGCCAGCACTTAAATAAAACAAAATAAAAAGCAAACAACCCTTGGTGACTGATGGTTCTCGGAAGGGTGGATGGGAGAGGGGGGGGAGTGCAAGGCTTATCTCCACCTGAATCAGCCACCTTTCTGGAGGTTTTCTGGGGCCCCTGGCCACAGGCAACACTGCTCCCAAATGGGCACCTAAGGGACCAGGTAAGAGCCTGAGTTTTACCAACAATCCATGCCCAGGACTGGAATGACCTAGGAATCAGGACACTCTCTACCTTTCTACCAAGAACACTCTGAACGTAAACTGCCAGAGGTGCAGGTGGCATCTGCTTAATGTGCCCTGAACAATGTTGTGCACAGGCATCTGATGCCACCTCTGGGATAATGAAGACTAAGGAGCCTTCCCTGGCCCCCTACATAGGGAAGCAGAACTAAAATGTCATCAGATGAGCAAGTAGCAAAGGGATGAGAATTGTTGCTCACAGTCTGTTTGAAGCCGACAGCTGTGTGCTGAGGGGCCTTGCGAAGGGCATTGGTCATAGTTCTCCGGGCCTCTGAGTATTCCAACTGGATGGCTTTGATCCGCCCTGGGTGTGGAGAAGAGAAGAGTGGGTCAAGAGAATGGCACCATCCAAGCCCCCTTGCAAACCAGAGTGCCAAATGCGTCTCTTTGCACCCAATTTTTAGAAAATCTGCACCAAGTAAGCCTGAGACACCTCCTGGCTTGGGGGTTGACCCCCCGGCTCACCTGTGTAGTAGAGGTACCTCGCCCACTCGTTGTTGTTGGCCTGCTCAGGGAACACGGACTTGGACACCAGCTTCTCAGCCTGGTCGTACAAGCTGTAGTGTAGGTAGTTCCGCAGCAGGAGGTTCAGCAGGGTGGCCTGCCCGTCTGGGTCATGCCGAAGGGTGGCTGTCCGGAGCCGAGCATGTAAGAAGCTTCAAGAGGGAAAGAAAAAAATGTCAAAGGTCTCCTCAAACTGATTTGACCTCCCTATTCTTTCTCAATTCCTAAAAATGTGATACAAATTGCTTTTCTGATTATTCTCAGAATATTTAATGAACTATTCTAGGTCCACAGAAAGGACAGAACTCTGCTCTCGGAGTTTGCATTCTAGTGGGGGAGACAGAAAGTGATCATGATGAACAAGTGTATTATGCTGCATGGAGAAATCAGGGTAAGTGCAATGCAGGTGGGGAGGATGGGGCTATGATTTTAATATGTTTTATTGATTTCAGAGAGGGAGAGGGAGAGGAGAAAGAGATAGAAACATCAATGATGAGAATCATTGATCGGCTGCCTCCTGCACACCCCCCGCCCCACCCCCCGGGATCAAGTCTGCAACCCAGCAGGTGCCCTGATTGGGAATCGAACCAGAACCTCCTGGTTCATAGGTCAACCACTGAGCCACGCTGAAGGACACCACTGCAGTTTTCAGAGGAGTGAAATGTTTTCTAACCTGTCATCTACTCTTTAGCTATCAATCAGCCCTCCCTTGATGTGGGGTGAAGGGAAGAGACTGGGGGGACAGTTCTTAACCAGCCGTGGTCATCTCTGTTTCTTCATCTAATATCACTCTCTCTTAACCCCTCCTATGGCAGGGCATGGTAAGGGCATGTTAATCACCGCCCCCATTTCCTGCTGGGCACTTTACGTCTACCAGCTTATCACCCTCTGCAAGTCACGGCTCTGTGGGAGTGACCGACCACATCTCCGACCTAAGGGCCGAGCCTGAGACCCTGGGCCACCTGTACCTGCGCACCACATCCAGCTTGTCCAGAAACTCATAGACCCGGGCGTGGTAATAGTAACACTTTGCAGCCAAAAGGTCCAGGGCCCGGCGGTTCTGAGTGCTGATCTTCTGCATCAGATCATCAGAGATCTTCTGTGCCTGGAGAGGCAGCCGAAAGAGAATTAGTTCTTCAAAAACTTAAACATGGAGCCATCATAAGAGCCAGCGAGCAATTTCCTTCCGAGGCATATATCCAAGAGAACTGGAAACATTTGTTCACATAAAAACTTGCACACAATGTTCATAGCAGCATTATTAATAACCAAAAAGTGGAAATAACCCACGTGTCCACCACCCGATGAATAGATAAACCAAGTGTGCTATATCCATGCAGATTATTCAGCCTTAAAAATGGAGTACAAATACATGGATAAACCTAGAAAACATTATGCTAAGTGGAAGATGCCAGACACTCTTACGGAAAATCCATGAGACAGATCAGTGCCTGTCAGGGGCTGGGTAGGGTGAGGGGAATGACTACTAATGGGTACAGTGTTTCTTTTTGGGGTGATTCAATTGTTCTGGAGCTGGTGATTATAGCTGCACAATATTGTGAATATACCAAAAAGAGTACACCCATTATACTCTTTAAAGGAGATTAATTACATCTAAAAAAACCTAAAAAACAACCAGTTGCAAGAAAAGGAAAAAAACCCAGGGAATTGAGGAGTGGGACCTATAATTTTTCTTTTCTTTTTTTTTTAATCTCACCTAAGGATATTTACCCCTCATTGATATCATTCCCCCCATTGATTTCAGAGAGGGTGGGAAGGAGGGAGGAAGAAAGGAGAAGAGAGAGAGAAACATCAATGGTTTGCCTCTCACACCCACCCTGACCAGGGCCAGGGATCGAACCTGCAACCCAGGCACGTGCCCTGACCAGAATCAAATCCGTGACCTTCTGGTGCATAGGACGAGGCTCTAACCCACTGAGCCATACCAGTGGGCAGGAACTGTCATTTTTTGCATGTGCTCTTGGGACAGTGGTTATGACTGACAAAGAAGCTGGTCCCAAGTGGAGGAAGTGGTGACATATAATATAATATCCAAAATGGAGTTGTTCAGGCCCATAAGAGGCTACTTGACCAAGCCAGTGTGGCTCAGTTGGTTGCAGCACCATCCTGTGCATGGAAAGGGTGCTGGTTTGATTCCCGGTCAGGGGACATACCTAGGTTGCAGGCTCCATTCCCAGTGGGGGGCATGCAGGAGGCAGCCGACTGATGTTTTTATCTTATGATGTTTCTATCTCTCTCCCCCTTTCCCTTCCTCTCTCTGAAATCAATAAAAACATAATTAAAAATAAAAAATTTAAGAAAAGCGTGAAGACTTACCACGTACAGATTGTGCTAATTATTTTTGAATATATTATTTTATTTAATACCAACAACAATCTTGTAAATTAGGCATTGTTTTCCCCACTTTACATACAACTAAGGGAAGTTCATTTGTGTAAGGTACAGTTGGGATTTGAACACAGGTCTTTCTGTCTCCAAATCTCCTACTTTCCCCCAAAGAACCCACTAGACCGGTACTGTGTCATGGCCAGGTACACAGAATGACCACTGCAGGAGTTGTGGGGTCTTCCCTGACTGCGGGGTTAGGTGATGCCCATGGGGGAGAGCTGGGGGATGGTTGATAACCCAGGGACTATCTCCATTTTCTCATTAGAGGCGATCTCTCCCGCAAACCCCTGGCAGCACCTGAGCCACGTGGATCACCCTGGGAAATCAGTACCTCCTTGTAGCGCTTGCTGTTCATTAGGAAGATGACCACGAGGAGCTGCAGGTAGGCTTCCACTTCGGGCAGGAGGGGCGCCGAGGCAGCTTTTCCTGTCCGGGGACGGAACTGGAAATCAGCTTCTGTGTCCATGGGCTAGGAGAGGACAGGCGTTACCGTGGAAAAGCTCAGTCACATCAGTCAACCAGAAATGTATTAAGCGCTCACTATGTATTCAATTGAATGCCTAATATAGGCCAAGATTTTCCTAGGTGCCGGGGATAAAAAATGAAAGATGACAGTCTCTTTCTAAAGGGAGTCAAGGAGGCTGGCCATACAATAGAAAAGAAGGTGACGAGAGTGTAACAATTTTATAGAACGCAACGGGGACAGAAAGGATGCTGTAGGGCCTCTCACAGAGCCGACAATCTTGGTGGGAGAGTAATCCACTACACCTGGAACTACGACAAATTCTATCAGTCAGGGTTTAATAAAGTGATAGAATTTTAGAGATGAGATCAATAATAATGAGACAAAAAAACACCTTTTTTGTATGGGAACATAAGAAATTTTGGGGAAATGTACTTATACACAGTACTTATTTTCAGATTTAGTCACCAAAACTGGAGTAATGTGAACAGCTCAAAAAGTGACCATGTTGGGTGAATTTAGGGATATAAGGTTAAAAAACATTCCAGGTGGCCTGGGGCTTTTCCCCTTTCCCTGACAATAGATTCTTGATCATTCCACTTCAAGGAATTTTCTGAGCTTTCACGTCTATGGGACAGACTGTAAGTTTATAGGATTTTAGGTGGCTGAAGGTCAATGATGTTTTAGGGAGATGGAGGTGGCTGAAGGGTCAGGACCTGGATTGTGTGCCGTGAGTAATAAGGGCGATTTCACAGCCAGAAAGGAAGAGGAGAGGCCTCTCCTGGCAGAGAGACCACTACCACCATCAGACCACCTTCCTCAGCATCCACTCCGTGCCAGGCACCATGCTAAGCGCTTTACGCACACTCCTCCCCTGCCACTGCCCCCAAAACCTGTCCATCACATTCAGCGAACGAAGAAAATGAGACACAGGAGGTTAGGTTACTTGCTCAAGTCCCACAGGTACCAGATGGTAGAGTTGGGATTCAAATTTAACTCTACCTCCAAACCCTGTGCTCTAGACCCCCGTTTCACACGTCCCCCATAGTGAACCTCAGAGGCAAAGAGGTGGGGGCACCTTCTCCTAGGACAGTGGTCGGCAAACTGTGGCTCGCGAGCCACATGCGGCTCTTTGGCCCCTTGAGTGAGGCTCGGCGTTAGAACCACTTCTTCAAAATAGACTCGCCCAGGCCGAAAACCGACTTTTGCGCATGGGCCACGAAGTTTCAATCGCACTGTATGTGCGTGCCTGCACGTGGTATTTTGTGGAAGAGCCACACTCAAGGGGCCAAAGAGCCGCATGTGGCTCGCGAGCCGCGGTTTGCCGACCACTGTCCTAGGACAACGGAGATGCCATCCGATTGGAGGAGAGGTCTGTGTTGGGGGCAGTAGGAAATGAGTTTGGTGGGAAGGTTCCTGATTCCCAGCTCCTGTCCCTGTCTCGGAAGGATGACACGACAGGGTAGAAGGATGGTGCCCTTGGCCATGGGCAATGGCTACTAAAATGGGCCGCTTTGCTTCATTTCTCTGCTGCAGCAGGTGACAAGACAGAGCTTCAGGATGCGCCTGACTCACTCACCTCTTCCAGAAAGGGTAGCAAGAAGTCTCGAGTGGCATTGTTTGAGGTGAAGAAGCCATGCACAGCCTTATAGAGAACATAGTGGTTGAGGCGGCGTGACGTGGAAGGCAGCATCCGCAGGGCCCTCAGTACGTATCGAGGCTCCTTGCCGGAAACGGCCTTCTCCAGCTGTTTCACATGCTCCTTGATGTCTGTGAAGGACCAGAGAAAAAAATGTTACTTCCAACTCTTTCATCCCTCCCTACCCCCACCCCACTCCAGGCAAGTAGTTCTAGGGAGCCTCTTTGTGGCCAATCACCTCTTCTGCCCTAATAGGGTTCAGCAATATTTATGGATGCCATAGAGGGATTTTAAGACATCACCAAGTGCCAAAGAAAAATAAAGCTGCGGTAGGGAAAGGGGTAGAGATACGAAGAAAAAAAAAAGACGAGAAACAAAACAAACTCATGGATATTTATCAGATCTCTAAATAAGAGAAGACTTTCCAAATGTAAACAGTGGGAGAAATCACACACACACACACACACAAAACTGATGAATTTGATTTCAATAAAAGAAAAATATCTGCAACAAATGTGACCAAAGATGCATATTCCGATTCTACAAAGACCTTGTATAAATGATTAAGATAACTATGGGGCAAACAGGACATTTCTGCTGGTATAATGTAAACCAATACAGTTTTTCTGGACAATGCCAATCCAAAACCTTAACAACATTTACCCTTTCTTTTTTTTTTTTTTTTTTTTTTTTTTTTAAATATATTTTATTGATTTTTTACAGAGAGGAAGGGAGAGGGATAGAGAGCTAGAAACATCGATGAGAGAGAATCATCGACCAGCTGCCTCCTGCACACCCCCTACCAGGGATGTGCCCGCAGCCAATGTACATGCCCCTGACCGGAATCGAACCTGGGACCTTTCAGTCCGCAGACCGACGCTCTCTCCATTGAGCCAAACCGGTTTTGGCAACATTTACCCTTTCGACTCAGGCATATTGATTCTAAACTGAAGAAAAAATTAGAAAGGTAGGTTAAAAACTTGGGCAAAAGATGAATGCTGCATAACTATTTATAAAAATAAGAAACTGGACACACTTAAATGTCCAATAAGGAAATGCAATCAACTAGTCGTTTCTTCATCACCTTTGTATACTTAGCATAGGGTGCCTGGGCCACATTAATAACACGACATAATGATAACAGCTAATATGTACGGAGGGTTTACTACGTGTTCATCATGCGCTACGCGCAGTTCTAAGCATCTTCGTCTTCACAACAACCCAACCAAGTAGATACTCTTACTCTCAGGGAAAGAAACTTACTTTTTGAACTTGTATTCTTAGCCACTATATCAGGTAGTCAGTACATGTTTCATTGAATGCTATGTTTGCGGATATGTTAAATAAAAGCACACCAGACCACCTGTATTAAGCTATGCCTGTTCCAAACTATACATATAACTCGATCTGAATTACAGGAGAGCAGCTTAAAAATTCACAGGAAAAAATGTTAACCATGATCCCCCCTCTCCCCGCTGCTACACTTCAGACTTCTCATATTTTCCATAATTTCTACAATGAACACGAGTTACTTTATAGTAACAAAGTGAAGTATTTATAACAAACATGTACATACTTAGTAGGTAATGCTGAGCAGCACCTTTGCTACTGGCTATCATTATTTTAGGTAAAAAGATCGATATTAGCTGCTAAGCCCATTGCCCAACCTACTTAAGAGTAGGGAGCTGATGCAGTCAGCACTCTCACCCCCTCAAAACACCACTCAGAAGCGTAACTGCGCTTACTTCGGTGTGTTTGCGCTAGTTTCTCATGCACTTTAGAGAGAAAACCCAAGAAACTGTCCAGTCCCACTCGATCGGAAACGGGGGAAACAGCAACAGGCTCAGAGTGAGGAGGAGAAACGTGAACTGGGAGGAACAAGAGGACTTGGAGGAGAAGGGAACTCCGATGGAGAGTGTTACGAACTCAAAGACGATAGCTAAAAAGTTGAAAGTGTGTCATGTATTTAAAGCCTTAAGAAACAGAGTAGGATTGAGGGCTTGAAGGGAGAGGAAAAGAGAGATGGGATCGTTTGGGCACCTGAATTACCGAAAGGAGGAAGCAAGATACTAGGTAGGAAGGGCTCTGTTAGGGGAGTTTGCTAAGGTGGCTAACACAACAGAAACCTTTGTACACGCTTAAAACAAGGGCCAGTATTCCGCGTCTTCCTGACCCCCTTTACACACATAAACACAAACAATGGTTTCTAGAGGGATCAGTCGTACACATCGGGCGCGACAGAATCGGGATGTAAATGTGAGTTAGAGGGGGGACTAAGGAGAAGGAGTCTACACACCCAGGGAGACCCAGTCCTGGATGCAATGCCGGGCGGGGTGGAGGTGTGTGGCGAGGGAAGAGTCCTGAGCCCGGAGTAATTGGGGATGGGGTTGGGAGTGTCAGGGTCGTGGGGGCGGGAAATTTTTTTTTTTTGGGGGGGCGATCCTTAGGAACCAGGGGTGGTGGAGGCTGCGCTGGGGTCCCAAAGAGAAGCTGATCATGGCACGTCCCCGGCCCAGACTTTCGTACCCTCCAAGGTGATGGTGTCCAGCTCTCGCTGGGAGTGCTCAGTCGCCGTCGCCGTCTTCCCGTCAGCCTCCCCCGTTGACCCGCTACCCGCCGTCGCCTCCTCTTTCATCTCCACATCCTGGGGGGTCGGGGGTACCGGCGGTTCCTGTTCCCCTCCGCCCGGCGGCGGCTTCGCCTTGTCCGCGCCGCGGCGCCGCGCGGAGCCCTCCTGCTTCATGGCACACGGGGTCGCGGCCTAGTCCGGGGACTGAGGCCGGGGCCTCGCGTGAATTCTCGCAGCAGAGAGCTGGAACCAAGTCGGGCCTGCACACGAGCGCGGGATCGCTACGGGCCGCACGATGACGGAGCAGCAGCAAACCCTTTCCCAGCGCGGGGCCTGCTGGGAAACGCCAGGCCCACTGGGCCGAAGGCCGAGTCAACAAAGGGGAAAGAAATCAACAGCCGAGTGCAGGATGGGGGTGGATCTGCGAGGGAGGAGAGGGGAGGAGCCTGTTTGGGTTTGTGGTGCTTGCTTTGCAGTATTTAAATGTGGATTTTCTTCTATCTTCCTCCGGAGTGCATTTCTGTGCTTGTCCACGAGAGGTCCCCACAGGCTCCAAGCTGGGTTTCACCGGACTCGGCGCCTCAACTAGCGAGGAGTGCGTAGGACCTGTGGGAGCGCAGGGCGTGATGACGTCACGACCAGGCCGGCGGGTTTCTGCCCAAACTCTCTCGATTTGCCCCCCGCTGAGTCGCCTTCCAGGTCCGCGAGGCTCACCTTCAACGGCTGCCCAGTGCGTGCCGCGCGAGGGAAGAAAAGCTGCGAAAGAGGGATGTGGAGCTAGGCTGTTGGGCTTAAAATAAAACCGAACCATGGGATCCAGCCTTCCTTATCAGGTTTTTAGCTAACGCTGAAAATGAGGCATAAAAATCTCTGCAGCCTGGGAGGGTGCATAGGGGTGGAGTGCATTTGCGTACAGTCACTCCAGTTTAATAAAGTGTAGGGGTCCACTCTGTACGCCCCGGGGCTAGCGCTCTGGGGGGCGCCGTGGTAACGCACAGCTGCAGAAGGCGGTCTGCTGGAAGCTGTGCTCCCTGCCGTGTGTTGTGAAGGAAAGAGGTTGGAAGCCCCTACAGGCAGAGGCTTCAGGGAGTCCTTTGGGGCGCCGGTGGGCACCCAGACAGACCCTGGAGTGAAATAGGGACCAGAATGATAGTGTACCTACGGAGAGCCTGAGACTCCTCCCTGGGAAGGAAATTGGATCAGAAGTCCTGTCCACTTATTTTACAAAGGAATCGCCCAGTGATTCTGCAGGAGGTGGATACATGTTCTAATTTCCTAAGACAAAACCAAAACTTCCTACCCTCTTGGAACTTTTATCTCTTCCGTAAGTGGAAGTCCTAAGTTTTAGATCAGGTCAGACCACACAAGACAATCTAGCTGTCTTGTAAGGTCCTAGAAGACAGAGAATATGTTTTCACTATCTTCTCCTTTAAATTTATGTATATAGAAAAAATTCTTTAAATTTTTTTTAAAGTATTGATTGATTTTAGAGAGAGGAAGGAGAAAGAGAAACATCGATTTGTTGTTCCACTTATTTATGCATTTACTAGTGACCCGGTGCACAGACTTGTGCACATTGAAAGGAAATTAATTAGAAGGTGGACGGCGGGGTGGAACTGGGCAAGAGGGGCCAGACACACCCTGAAACCAACTTCCCCGGTCTCAACCCAGTGTCTTCTGAGTGAGCAGGGTCTCTCCAGCAGGTAGGGTCTCTTGGCAGGTGGGGTCCCTTGGCCTGGCCTGTGGGGATCGGGCCGAAACTGGCTCTCCGACATCCCCCGAGGGGTCCTAGAGTGCAAGAGGGCACTCTGCAAAGTTGTTGTTGTACAGGGTATGGAACGCAAACCCAAGAGTTCAGTAAACCGGAATTAGGGCGACAGTGCCCCAGCAACAACATAACCCACGGCCGAAGGTGGAATTGTGCAGCTGGCGAAGAATCAGGTTCCCTCCTCTCTGTTTTCGAGGTGCATCACCCAAGAACCTCCTCTGCCAAGTCACTGCAGCTTGGCAGCTCCTGCATTGAGCATCTGCCCCCTGGTGGTCAGTGTGCATCAGCGACCAGTCAGATGGTGGGAGGGACACTTAGCATATTAGCCTTTTCTATATATAGATTGGTTGATTCTTGTATGTGCCCTGACCAAGGATCAAACCTGCAGCCTTGGTGTATCCAGACAATGCTCTAACCAACTGAGCTCCCTGACCAGGGCTTTACCACACCCTTTTCATACTATTGTACCAAGTAGCTCGTGCACTAAACAGCCACTTGCTAAATGGAAAAATGTGTGCTCCAGTTTTAGGGAACATGCCTTGACCAATTCTCCCCTAACTATCCCCCTTCCCCGTAGGGCTCGGGAATGGATAACAGGACTTCTGAGTCATCACTGGAATAAACTCATTAAAGCCTCTTCATAACGCCATATCTGTAACTGAAGGTGGGCGAGAATGGCAAAGGAAGAAAACAGGTAGGCTTCGTTGTTCATCTTTACGAAGTTACCCTTCTGGATAGTTAGGGTGTTAGCTCACCTCTTTATTACGTTTACATCATAAGATTAGAACAATCAAGTCAGCAGATAACTACTCAGTATGTCCTTGAGCAATAGAGTGAGGCCTTAGAACATGCCCCAGAATGGGGGAGGATGGCTTAACACAAAGTCTTTGGCAGTTGGTCATGAATTCTTGGTGAGTGAGGGAACTAATCAAGGCAAGGGGTGGCTAAGAAGGGGAAGAGTTTGACTCCTGGGGCCAAAAACCTTGGAGAAATTATTCCACCCACAAAACTATTTTAAAAGGGGTTGGTGAAAGATATTAAAACCAAGTTTTAGGCGGAGGAGGATGGTATAAATCTAGCAGTTTTATGAGATTATAACATCCATGTTAGCAGGTCCATATGCAAGTCTACCCATATCACTTCCTCCTACAACCACCCTGAACTGAGAGCAGAAGAGGAAAAGGTGAAATCAGAAGATGATAGCATAATTTCTTTTTAAAAAAGTTGTTGGTCAATATACATATTGATTTCAGAGAGGAAGGGAGAGGGAGAGAAAGAGAGAAACATCAGTGATGAGAGGGAATCATTGATCAGCTGCCTCCTGGATGCTCCCCACTGGGGATCAAGCCCGCAACCTGGGCATGTGCCTTGACCAGGAATCAAACCTCAACCTTCTGGTTCATAGGTCAATGCTCAACCACTGAGCCACACTGGCCAGGCAGGTATCTTTTTTTTTTTTAATCACCTATTTGCATTTTAAAATTTTTTATTCATTTGTTTGTTTTTAGAGAGAGGGAGAGAGAGAGAAACATCGATTTGTTGTTCATTTCATTGATTGATTGATTCTTGTATGTGCCCTGTCTAGGGATTGAATCTACAACCTTGGCATATTGGGACAATGCTCTAACCAACTGAGCTACCTGGCCAGGGTCTATCTGCATTTTTATCCAATAAACTTGAAAATTGTCTTACTCTTGTTTGGGGTTTATACAATGTATCTCTAGGTTTTTGCCTTTCCTAGTCCCTTAACCCAAGTCCAGAGGACTCCAAAGGCTCCTCTCTGAAGACAAGCTGCTTTGATGATATCTCACTTTAGAATCTAGATTCCACATTCTATGCCCTCATAGTTCTTCTCTGAGTATCTTCTCTGAGTATCTCCCAGCTGGCCTGAGGACAAATAGTATTCATGTACATATGATCTGTATGTAGTATGACAATGTCTATTTTCTTATCTGGCACAAGTTAAGAATTTCCTTATGATAGATTCTTTAAAGAAAACACCAAAGACATTTCATCCAAAGTGAAATATTTTCCATTAATTCCAGTAAAGCTTGATTTTTAAAAGCACAAGATTGAGGAATTGGGATAGAAAATTAATTAATTTTGGTTTTGCTGAAATAGTTCATAATTTTTAAAATCTGAGTGTGTCTACTCTCAGAGGACTTAAGCATCAGTGCATGGGCTTAGCGGGTAGCAGAACTACAGGGGCAGGAGGAGATGTCGAGTTGGTCACGTGGAAATTGGTTATCTGGGGGGATCAGCTAGGGTTTTCATCATCCTCGGCCTGGTGGCTCTGAAATGCCCTTCAATGTTAAGGACATAGCACAGTGAGGTAGGGGAGGCATTGGGGAAGCAAGAAGCAGATGGAAAAGGCAAGTTAGGAGGCCTTGATCAGCAGCTGCAGGAAGGAGAGGCCAGCATAAAGGGCACAGAGGTGGGGGAGCGTGTCTGGGTCCCATGTGTACTGGGGGCCGGATCTCTGCACTTCCAGGCCGCTCAGCCCCACTAGGGCCTCTGTGAAGACCAGTTCCTCTTCCCCAAGGGAGGCGAGCAGGTTAGATTGCAGGGGGAAAACCCCCTCTTTGTCGTGCAGAAAGTTCTGTTCCAGTGTGCTCTCCACCTGGAGGGAACAAAACAGCATGAAAAGAAAGAACTGGAAGCCTCTCTTCCTTTCTCCTAACTCGTAAAAACCACAGATGCCTACCTTTCTCTTATTATAACTCCTTTCATTACATTACATTCAACTCCACCTGGGCCTTTTTTTTTTTTAAAAACATTGATTTTAGAGAGAGGCAGGGAGAGAGAGACATGGATTGAAGTGCCCTGACCTCAATGTGCCCTGATCGGGGCTCAAACCCGCCACCTTTTGGTGTATGGGACGATGCTCCAACCAACTGAGCCACACTGGCCAGGGCCCATCTGGACCTTTTAACAGCCCTGTACAGAGGGCAGCTCATTTGTTTTTTAGCCCCATTTTACTCAGAGACATTAAAAGATGAGTTCACATCACTTGGCTAGGACTAAGCAAAACCAGAGTGTCCTGTTCTCCTCCCACGATCAGGCTGAAAAACCCAGATAATCGCCCAGACATCTCTCTACTCTTCTATCTCTAGTTGTGAAATAGCAAAAAAGAAGAAACGAGAGAAATAAGAAGGGGCAGGAGGGGCTGGGATGAGACAGAGGCCCCCCAGGATGGTTCTGTCAGGAGGCGACGTTTGTCTCTTTTCCCTGGTTCTGGCTGACTCCCTCCCCGACTCCCCCAGGTCTTATTCTCACAAGTTTCAGTTGCACAGGCAGGATCTTTTTCTCCATGGATTTCACCAGCAGCTTCTGTTGGGCTTCACTTAACTCTGAAGAAAGAGGAGAGAAAGAGATGTGTGTTGTTGGTGCATAGGGAACTACCGACTCCACCTGGGTACACGTCCAGCCTTTCAGCATTAATTAATTCATCCAGCCAGCCACAGGTGGGTGCCTGCTCTGGGCCAGGCACCTTTGCTGAGTATGTTCGGTAAATATGTACTCCCTTCACTCAAGGAACCTGCAGTCTAGTGGGGAAAACAAAGGAACGTGCATATATGGTACACAGTGTTAGGGGAGCCATAGCGGAGGGGTCTACTTTGGTCTTGGCATTTGATGGCAGACTTCTTTTTAAAAACATATATATTTTATTAATTTTTTACAGAGAGAAAGGGAGATGGATAGAGAGTTAGAAACATCAATGAGAGAGAAACATCGATCAGCTGCCTCCTGCACACTCCCTACTGGGGATGTGCCTGCAACCAAGGTACATGCCCTTGACGAGAATCGAACCTGGGACCCTTGAGTCCGCAGGCCGACGCTCTATCCACTGAGTGATGGCAGACTTCTTAAGAGAGCAAAGGTCTCAGCTTATACCTGAAGGACCAGAGAATTCTTTTAAGTGGGGGAAGGTTTCCTGCAGAGCGAAGAAGAGAATTCAGGGGGCAAGATCAGAGGATGTTACCCTCTGAAATGAAAGCTAACAAATATTGATAACGTGATAAGATTAGCTATATGTTATCCCAACCTCTGTTTGCAAGACTAGGCCATCTTCTCAGACTATCCAAGGTGACCAAGTGAATCCTTAGGCATGAGACCAATTTTTAAAAATGTAGATATAAGCTACTTAATTGTGCTATAATTTGCCTGGCATTCATTCAATTACTTATTCATTCATTCAAACATTTGGGAATTCACTCAGCGATTCACTCCTGTCACCAAAAGGGTGTATAAATGAAGGCCTTATTCCTTACTTACCTGTTAGGGCTCCAAGGAAGTAGAGGATGGCGCCCATAACCTCCTTGGATATGAGGACATCTTTTGGGAGTGCCTCCAGCGTCACCTCATGTCCTTTGTCTAGAGCCCCTTCAAGCTGTGAAGGAAGGTGGGTGACTAAGATAACACGAGGAAGGGGCCCAGCACGGTGCCTGGCACATCATCCCTTGACATGTGTCAACTTCCTCCGATTTCCAGATTTCTTTTTCAAGATATCAAGTCCTGAAAATACTGGACTCGGGGGTTCCTTGGTTCCTGAGCCTTGCTTCCTGGAAAGGAAAGTTCCGGCCCCCTTCCAAGAGAGGGCCCTGCTGGCCTGCTGCCTCCCCCGTCCATCAGGAAGGAGCATGTGCCTTGGAAACTGCACTGTTTGTCCTTCTCCAGAGGCACCAGGGCAGCCTGGGGCACTTGGCCAGCTTGGGGAAGGCATCCGCTGTCGAGTCCCCTGGCCCCTGATCACCTTCTGCCAGTGTCAGATCCCCCCCTACCTCCCCAGCGGCAGCTGCACCAAAAACCTCCCTTCTTCCCCCCCCCCCCCCCTCCCCGCCCACTTCCACTGGGACCTCACCGTGAGCTCCAGGTCTTGTAGCTCCTTTTTCTTTCCTAGAAGTTTGCTGAGGGCCGTGAGCAAGGAGCTTTGTCCCATGTGACTCAGCTTCTCCACTTCTTGGGTCTCTCGTTGAATCTCTTCTTTGAGTGTCTTGAAGTCCTCATGCATCTCCCCTGTGGGGACAGTAAGCGTGGCAAACAGGCGGCTCTCCACCTGGCACCCTCCCCTCTCAGACAGCATCTCCCTGCAGGCTCCTCCACACACCCTTCACAGGCCCCGTGCTCTGCTCCCGGCTTTAGCCTGGCCTCTCTTTTTTCTTGACCAAGGAATGCAATTATGAAGTTATCCATTAGCCCTGACTTGAGATGCATATATGTGTGTGTGTGTGTGGGAGGCCATTAGGGGCGAGGAGGGGCCCAGGACCCACAGTACCATCTAAGCCGCAGTCATTCTCCCTGAGCTCCCAGGCCCCACCAGGGATCAGCAGACAAGTGACTTCCCTTTCTCTAAGACTGGCTAAAAGTTGAGGAGGGAGGTCTCTTTCCCCTTCTCCTGAGTTAGTGGGCAAAGAAGAATGACTGGTGACTGAGTGAAGGCCAAGATGGGACTGCTCCTGAGGTCCGTGGGTGGGTCATAGACAGGGATGTGGGTGGATCAGGGTTGACTTGAACCTTGGCCTGACCCTGTAGGGACCTGGCATCCTAGGAGAATGTCCAACCTGCTTTGGAGAGATTGGCTTCCTGGCAGTGGCGCCAATCCCCACGACCTGGGACTCAGCTCTTGTCTTCCCTTCCCTCCACCCCAATGCTTCTCCTACACCAAAGTCTTGGAAGAAAATCACAAAATTCCTTACCAACATCAGATGCCTGGATGACTGAGAAGAAAAAAAACACAACAATGGTAAGAATGTAATTCTCCCAAACAGTAGCCATACCCAGGCGATGAAACATTAATGGGGGGTTAGGATACCCAGCCAGGCGATGAGGTTTAATGGGGGGGGGGGGAATTAGGATAACCAGCCAGTTTAAGGATACTCTTGTCCCATTTGTGGGAGGCAGGAATGGGTCAGGAGAAAAGCTAATGCAATGGGAAAATGGCACCTGGATTGAGTTGTCAACACTGTGACTCAGCTGCTTCCGCCCCAGGTGCCGGGCGGTGGGTGGAGTTGCAGAGGTGTGTGTAACAGGTTAGAGCTACTAAGGCCCTGGAGGACAGCGGTCCGGTCCAAGGCATCAGCCCACCTGGGCATCTCATGCAGAGACTTCCCCTTTCCACTGCTTGTCCCTAAGCTACTGGCATTTCTGCCATGTTTCAGGGTTTGCTGAGATCTGCTCTGCCATGCTCCCTGTCAGTCCCATGGAGGAGGTAATAAAACAACAACTGGAGTTTTAAAATTCTGAGTCAAAAACGTTACAGTGAAATGGCAGGAAACACTTACGGATGAGCTTCTCCTCTTCTGGCTTTTCTGAAAACAGAAACAATGCACGTTTGTCAGCATAACACCTACTCATGCCTTTTAATCTAGAGCAGTTGTCAAGGCAGCTTTATCAGTGATCATTATAAAAACACACAGAGCCAGGCCAGCTGGCCGGCATGGCTCAATGGTTGAGTGTCAACCTATGAACCAGGAGGTCACAGTTCAATTCCCGGTCAGGGCACATGCCCGGGTTGTGGGCTCGATCCCCAGTTGGGGACGTGCAGGAGGCAGCCCATCAATGGTTGTCTCTCATCATTGATGTTTCTATATCTCTCTCCCTCCCTCTCTGAAATCAATAAAAAAAAAAAGATATTTAAAAAAATCACACACACACACACACACACACACACACACCCCACACGGAGACTATGTTAGCTCATCTGCCCACAATTTGAGAACACACACTGACTCCATGTCTTATTTTTGTTTCCAGTTGTGCCTTTCAGTCTCTTTCTGTTTCTCTGTCCCTCTTGGGTGTTATTCATAGGCCTTTATCTGTCTTTCCTAGAGTTCAGAATAGATATTTTTAGGGACTTGGAAAACCAAACCGGGCTCCCTGGCAGGGGGACTATGGTGTGTGTGTGCTATCAAAGGGCACGATCTTTAGCAGATACGGTCAGGGCTAGGGCAGAAGATGTGGGGAGCCAGGAAGCGTCTCACTCACCTGCAGGAAGGAAGGTTTGCATGTTATCGTTGTAGATATGCGGAATCTCTGTAAGGAGCAAGAGAGAGGAGAGCAGGAACCTTAAACAGCTGCCTCATCTTCCTTTCTCTAGTCTCACGTCTATGGGCTCTCCTGAGGGCTGGGACCCTGCCCTCAAATGCCTCGCTGCATCTTTGGCTCCTCCTCTCTTGCCAGAAGGAATCCTTTTCCCCCTCTGTAAATCCTTTCCTGTGATAACAGTATCCTCTCCCTTGCATTCGAGTACTGGTTTCTGGGTCTGTTTCCTCCACTGGCCACAGACTCCTTGAAGCTGATTGCTCTCAGCTCCCTCTCCCCCGAAGCTAACGCAGTGCCTAGCACACAGGAGATGCTCAGAACCGGGAGTCCCTTCAGTCTCTCTCCAGGGCAGCCCCTGCTGTTCTATTCCTTGAAGTTGGACCACCGTACAACACACTGGTTCACTAATTCCCTGACATTGCCACAAGAGGGGACCAGGATGTCTTAGCATTGGTGCAGGTAATTCTTGTCTTGAGCGGAGAACACGCTGGTGTCTACTCACCCCATTCATTTTCCCCTTTGACCATCAGCTGTCTCACTCGAAAGGCCAGGATGCAGCCCTTGGGGATGGTTACCGCCTCCTTGTGGTTGATGGATCCCTAGGATGAGACAGTGAGGATTTGTGAATCTGCAGAGATCCTAAGTATGAGACATTGGAAGTGGGGGGTGAGGGTGCAAGTGAAGGGCCAGTTTGAGGGCCTTTGGGGAGACAAGAAGTTGGGAACCCTTCACTGGTGTCCCTGATGGCCTTTCTACCTGGTCCAGACTCCATGGAGTGGGCTTCACAGCTCTTCTGCTCATTTCCACAGGTCATCCCACTCATGATCTGTATCTCCCTTCCTGGTTCAGACACATGAAGGAACTGGGCAGACCTGTGCATCCTTGTCCCACCTTAGAACTTCCATCCAGGCCTTGGTTCCTTCTTCCTCTTTGCAATCTGTCCCTTGCTCACCTCCTTCAAGAAACCTTCCATGACTAACTCCTACTCCCAGTTCCAACTCATCCCTTGAATATTTGTACAAAATAGACAGAGGTATCCAGAACATTACTTATTTACATTGAATTTTCCAGCCTATGTGTCAACTTCATGAGACAGAACTTTCTGAGAACAAGGATGTCTCTCCTGTAGATGGGAAGCACCACGACTGTGAGTTTCCCCTTCTCTGACAGATCCCTGTGGCATGTGACACCTTTGTGTCTGGCCAGCAGGGGACTGGATCCTGAAGAGCTGGGAGAAAGAATGGGTCCTTGATAGTGTCCTGGATGGGCACTGCTGGGGCAAAGTCAATGCAGCCTCTGTGGAGAGGCTGAAGTGTGTGTGTGTGTGTGTGTGTGTGTGTGTGTGTGTGTGTGTGTGTGAACCAAACCTGTAGCCCCAATGGGGCGAAGAAAGGGAGGGAGAAGACACCCTCTGCCTTGCCGGCTCTCTCTAGAGTGACCTCCTGCACAGTCTCCACCACCTCCATCACCACATACAGGTTCTCGCCTCGACCTCGCATCTCTTTCAGGAACGGGTGCTCTGCTGACAGCTTCCTGTGCAGGAGAAACATAAGAGAATCATCCAGAGCTTCTCCCCGCCTGGGCCATGGCCTCCCCTTTTCTTCTGTCATTCCCAGGTGCTAGGCATAGCGGTGTCAGGGAAAGAGTGGGGACTCAGAGGAAAGACCGAGGTTGAAACTCAGATCGCCGCTGATAGCAGGGCAGCTCCTCTGTCTCAGTGGCCTCATCTATAAAGTGAGGGTAATGACACCTACCTCCAGGGTGCTGAGAGAGAGACTGGGCACTCATCTGGCCCAGGACAGAGCCTCGTGGTTGCTTCTTTCTCTCTTTTCCCTTGGCCCTGGGGTGGACTCCCTTTCCTTTCCTCCCTGTTCTTAGCTCAGCATCTCTTCTAGGGGCCTTTCTCTCCATCTCTTATCCTCTTTCTTGCTGTTAACACCAGTTTCCCTCTCTACTTGCCTACATACATAAACATGTCCTTTGATCTTGCTACTCCCTCAAATTGCCATTGTTTCTTTTCTTCACTTCATTGGCAAATATGTCACAAGATATGCCTATACCCCCTGTCTTTACTTCCTCCCCGCCTTCGCCAAAATTCTTTTCTGTTTCTACTCCTCAACGGAAGTCACAACGACTTCCCACTTACCAAACTCAAAGGCCTTTCCTAACTTTGACCAACATTGGACCCTGCTGTCCAAACCTTTCATGAGATGCTGTCTTCTGGCTTCTGATCACCCGCTGTCGCCCCAGTTCTGCTCCTGTCTTTCTGGCTTCTAAATCCTATCCATTCTGTCTGCATCACATTTGCCCTAAAATTTTATGTTGTCTAAGATTCTGTTCTCAGTTCTCTGCTCTCTGAACTCCCACCCCATTCCTATAATTGTAACCTTTATGTGCCTGATCACCACAAATGTATTTATCTCTTGACTTCTCTCCTGAACTCCAGACGCTCATTTTCAAATACCTTTAACATTTAAAAAAAATTGAGGTCTTGTTGACGTATAACACTGTACTAGTTTTAGCTGTACAACATGATGATTTGATATATGTATACATTGAGAAGTGATTACCACAATGAGTTTAGTTAACATCCATCACCACACATAATTACAAATACTTTTTTTTCTTGTGATGAGAACTCTTACGATCTTCTCTCTCTCGCAACTTTCAAATATAGAATACAGTGTGGTTAACTATAGTCACTCCAAGTACCTATTGACCACTCTCACCTGTTGTCTCAGTGGAGACATGAACTCAAAACAACCAAAAGGAACTCACAATCTTTCTCTCCAAATACGCTTCTACACTCGGTCTTCCTGTCTTTATTAATGTCATTACTTGGGTCAAATATCAAAGTCATCTTGGGGTTTTTATTCTTATATATTTAATTTATTTATTTCAATAAAAAATATATATATATTTAAGGTGTACAACACGTTTTGATATACATAGAGAAATGATTATTATAGTAAAGCTAATTAACATATCCATCTCACAGTTACCATTTGTGTGTGTGTGTGTGTGTGTGTGTGTGTGTGTGTGTGTGTGGTGAGAGCACCTGCAATCTACTTTTAGCAAATTTCCAGGCCACAGTATAGAATTATTAATGATAGTCCTCACACTGTACATTAGATCTATGTTAGCGTCGTCTTTGACAAAACCCACTCCCTTACCCTGTAGTCGGTTGGCAGGTCCAGTCCATTCTGCTGCCCCAGAGGCCTTGCACCCATTCCTCCCTCTTTGTTCTGACTGCTTTTCCCAGCTCAGGTCCTCACTCTACATCTCCGATGGACAGTGGAACAGCGTCTTGCATGGTCTGCCTGCTTCAACTGCTTCAAATCCCTGTCTCTTGTGCACTAACTAACACTCTTCCTCCATCTGGTTAGACTGATCACGACACACATCAGAGCATTGCCAGGGGCCCTCTGGTGCCTATAGAATAGTTGCGTCTCCTTGAGCAGGCACCTGGTTCCTGCATGCTCTGGGCCCACCCTAATCTCCCTTTGCTCCACTCATACCTCTTCATGGCCCCTGTAAGTTTTGTGATTTCTCACCCACGTGCCTTAGTAATGCCCTTCCCTCGGCCCTGGATGTCCAATTTCTACTCATCTTTCAAGGCCTAGATCATGGGCTGCGTCCCCTGTGAACTCTGTCCTCCTTTCCCCAGCTAGAAGTCCCCCTGACCTGCCACAAACTCAGACAAACCCCTCCTATGGCACTCACCACTTCTTGCCTTGAATTCTGGTTACTGTAATATACTTTTCTCACACTCCTAGATCTTAAGGTTCTGGGACCAAGATGTTCTAGTGCACCCCAGCACCTAGTAGGGTGCGTTGCCCTTAGTAAAGCTATATACATTTTACTGGATGATTTCTCAAGCACCCCAGTCCTTCCTTCCTGCCTCCCTACCCTTCACCTGCTTCCTTCAACCACTACTTAACTACTTAAAAGTCAGTTCCCCTGTCAAACCAAACATCTGAGGTGCCCCGCATCAGCATGGCATCTGCCACACCCCTTGTGCTGCTGGGGCAGCAATCCCAAGGGCTGTCCTGGGTGTGGGGGGGCCAGGCTTGAGGTCATTTATGAGAGCAGAATGCTGGCTCAAGCTGCAGTGGGGAGCAGTTAAGGACCTTTTCTTTTAAAGCGTATTTCAGAGAGTCTTAGGGTAGGAAGGCATCCTTGAGATTTCCACCCAACCCCATCATTTTTCAGGAAACAAAACTGAGGTCCCAAGAGCAGAAATGACTTTTCCAAGGCCATAGAGCAAGTTCATGTGAATACATTCATCCTCATATGTGTGTGATGGGGGGTGGGGGTGGTGGTGGTACCAGAGGTAGTGGAAGGACAGGGGAGTGGTTAGAAAGTGGCCTGGAGGCACCCATAGGCCAGAGCATCATCTTTAAGAGTTCCGCTACGGTGATCTTTAACTCTGGGACCAAGGCACCCTTTCCATGCAACACCCTACCCCATCCTGGTAGCCCCCATCCCTGCCAACGCTCACCTCTCCTGGTGCAAGGTCTCCAGGGCCTTGGGAGCCACACTGAGTGTCTGGACCTCCAAGGTGCTGTTCCGAGACAGCCCTGCAGTCCCCGTCACCTTGACTGTCCTTGGCACATCCACCTGTCCCTCCACTCGGGCATCCAGCATATTCTTAAAGGCAAAGTTCCCAGAGTCTGTTGGATCTGCAGGAGGGAGCAGACGAAAGGGGCTGGGCCAAGAGGCATCTACCGGCCGACCCCCACCTCCCGCTAGAACTTCGGGCTAGATGACACCTAACCCCATCTGGGGAGAGGGGGCTTCGGGGTCCTCCTCATAGGCTCCTGCCTGGGCCCCCTCCCTCCGTCCCCAACCCCACACCCGAGGCTTACTTGAGGGTGAGCTGCCAGGTTCCAGCACATCCAGGAGGGTGTAGTCAGTGCGCAGGTACCGGGCGCCCCAGAAGAGCGTGCTCTTCCTTTTCCTCAGCACCAGGCAGAAGGGGTGGAAGCGCTTGAAGTCTATGAGGCTGTCCAGGGGTGTCAGGTCCCCTCGAGGGTTCAGCTGTCTGGTCAGGGCCCGGGTGACATTTTCAAACATGGTCATTGTCTCTGGGGGGTGAGCGGGGAGACAGAAGAGTGACAAGTTGGGAGACCAGGCCATGGGAAGGCCCCTGCAGAGAGAGATCACCCTTAGGATGCCTGGATTCTTGGAATGTCTGCGTTGAAAGGAACCAAAGGATTCTTCATTATTTTATGACGAGGAAGCGAGGCCTCGAGAGCTGAGACAGCTTGTCCAAAGCCACTGGCTGGGTCTCTTCTCTTTGTCAGGGTCTCTTCTCAATCCACACACATTTTATTCACGAACTTGGAGCCTGGCCGGAGCGTTTCATCAGTGATGGAAGTCAAGCTCTTCTCCCACAGCAATGCCTACCTCATCGTCCCAGAGAATTGTGACAGCCAGGACCAGGGATGCCAGGGGATGGAGGCAGCCACCACTGGTGCTGAGAGCCTGGGAGGCAGTTGCCCTGTTTTGGGGGTTGGAGTCACTTCCCTGTACCCTTACTTCCCTGTACCCTCCTCCTGGCTCCTGGGTGTGGGAGCCACTGCCCTCCGGGGCCTGCCCAGCAGATCCAGGCATTTCGCTGCTCTTTGCCTTTGCTTCCCTTCTGCTTACAATACCTCCCTTCCAATCTAGCGTCACTGGTCATCCTTTAAGACTTAATTCGGGTCACCTCCTCTGTGATCTCTTCCCTCAGCCTTTCAGACAGCTAGTGACTCCACCCCACATCCCCCAAACAGGTGTCCTTCTGAAATACCTGCAACCTTATGTTGTTATGATCTGTTCACCTGACTCTCTGACCTACTCCACTGTGACCTCCCAGAGGGAAGGAAATGGCTGTTAGTCATCTCAGCAGCAGCAGCAGCAGCACCAGGCACAGTGCCTGGCACAGACTTGGAGCTTGGCATATGTGTGCAGAAAGAATGAATGAACAAACGAATGAATGTGGCCCTGGGAGACATAAGCTGAGGTGAGAGAGCCCTAAAGAATGTGGGGCCTGCAAGAGCCTGAGGTTCATACTCTTAGGTCTCTGTCTTTGAGGTTCAAGTCCAGGTGCACTGGCTGGGGCAGCCAGCTGGCAGAGCCAAATTATCCCCGTGGGTGGAAGAGGATATACCAGCTGGCCTGGAATTGCTTCATCTCCCCTGTAGGCACTTCAGAGAATCATGGAAGCGGGAGGCAGTGCACAGATGTATGGGCTGTTCTGCCAGCCACATGAGCTCTCCTCATTCCTAGGAGGGCCAGGATGGGGCAGGACCAACTCCCGGGCCAGCCAGACTTACCTGGGAGGGGCTCGGGTGACTGCAGTCTCCTCACCAGAGAGGTGCTCACAGGCTCCCTTCGCTCCCCGAGGCCAATCAGGATACCAACCCCATTGGGCTCTCGGGGACTCCTAGGCCCTTCTTGACCCACCCCCGTTCTTGTTCATCCCTCGAATAGCTCCTGCCTTCTCCGCTGTCATCAAGCTCTTACCAGGGAGTGGTGCTAGGTCCTGTCCGGCAGCTGGGTCCGGGGTGAGGGCCCGGGGCTCACTTGGTCTGTGGGTTGAGAGAGTGACTGTCCCTCACCAGGACAGGCTGCTGCTTTATGTGTCTGTGGAGGTAAGGATGTAGGCCTGCCCCAGTGACCCCGCCCCTCTCCCACTCCACTTCCGGGAGAACAGCATCAACCTGTTCCACATGTGTCCTGCCCCAGGCAGGTGCCAGCGTGGGTTGGGGGAGCCAAGGCCAAGAGAGAGGTGGCAACTGAAGGTCAGCCTAATGGGCTGAGAGGAGAGGAAAGAAGGCACCTTTGGGAGAAAAGCATGTAAGTTGGTGTGTGTGTGTGTGTATGTGTGTGTGTGTGTGTGTGTGTGAGAGAGAGAGAGAGAGAGAGAGAGAGAGAGAGAGAGAGAGATGAGGAGAGAGAGAGAGAGAGAGGAGGGGAGGGCATTTCTGCTCTGTTATCACGGTCATCAGGAAGCATCTAGGATTTATGGTGAGACCTTGGGGGCATGATAAGTGGATAAGAAATCCTGTGTGTTCACAGATTCCAGCATAGAGCAGAGCAGCTGTGAAGTGGCCCTCCATCTTTCTGCTAGTCAGCCTGCACGTTACTACCTGACTCCATTTGTTTTCGTTACGTACACGTATCTACGGCGCTGCTAGAAGCATATGTCTGTGCAGGCAGAGTTGGTTTTCTGTTATTCTATGTTCAGCATCTCTGCTCCTCATGCAACACTGTATGTACACATACACACACACTTATAGGCTGAGGCATATGGAGTTAGTGGAAAACCCAAAATGTGGTGTCTGCTGTGAGAATTCCGATGTCTCACCATAGGTCACTCGAGTCTTGCTCTTCCCTTGAATCCCTGCCAGGAAGGATCTTTAAAGGGGAACTTACACACCTGGGGAGGGCTCTGGATGACACTTACAGGCCCGGCTCCTCGGGCACTGGGCTGTGTCTGTGTCGGTGTGCACGGGTAACCGGACTGCAACTGAGCATTTGTGCTCCACCTGGAGGCTCTCAGCATCACTCACCAAACAGGAAATGCAGCCCTGAAAGCCATGAAGAGTAAGTTAGGTCTTCCCTGGAGGTTTTCTTGAGGGGATGGTGGTGAATGGGGAAATTAGACCACATCGCACTCAATGAAACTCCCTAAAAACTTAATTACTCCACCTCCGTCCCAAAGTCTCACTCAATATGGCGGCTCCTCCCAAATCTCTCTTCTCTATATCTCACACCAAACAAGAGCGTGCCCCTGCTGGGTCTCTGGTCCCTGACCCCTATCTTTTTGCTCGCCTTCCTCCCCAGGCCCTTCTCTCATACTTCCTCCTTCCATAGCCCTAAACTTTACCTTAACCTCACATCCCTCTCGCCGAGGGGAGGCAGGTAGGAGTTTGGACATGTAGGAAGGCTGTCGTTCGTTATTCGGTCCCTTTCATACCTGCACATGTATGTAGAAATCTGTTGTGTGTATAATATCCTTTCCATCTCTATGTTTTCCTGGATTTTCACCTCTTCTTCTCTGTATCTCTCTCTCTTTTTAAAAATATATTTCTTTGTTGATTTCAGAGAGGAAGGGAGAAGGAGAGAGAGATAGAAACATCAATGATGAGAGAGAATCATTGATCGGCTGCCTCCTGCACACCCACTACTGGGAATCGAGTCCACAACCCAGGCATGTGCCCTTGGCCGGAATCGAACCTGGGACTCTTCAGTGTACGGGTTGACGCTCTATCCACTGAGCCAAGCCGGCTAGGGCTGTATCTCTCTTTTTAAAAAATTATGTTTTTATTGATTTTAGAGAGAGAGAGGAAGGGAGAGGAATAAAGAGAAAAACATCGATGGGCTGCCTCCTGCACGCCCCCTATTAGGGATTGAACCCTCAATCCAGGCAAGTGCCCTGGCCGGGAATTGAACCAGTGACCTCTCGGTGCATGGGGGTGCATGGGATGGCGCTTAAGCAACTGAGCCACACCGGCCAGGGCTATATCTCTTGATCAGTGCATTGATGTATATAGTCCTGGGCTGTGCAGTCTCCCATCCCTTAGCTCCAGAGTAGGCAGCCCAACTCTCAACCCTCTCACCAGCCACCATTGCCTCAGTCAGACTTTTGGGAGTTTTTCCCCCAGTGTCCACTCTCTCCTGGTCAGGGCCCGGGTGACATTTTTCCAGTCCAGCTCATCTTCCAAAGATGTAGAGAGCAGTGGTTTAAGAAGCCACACATGTGTCCGCTCTCTCTGAGACAGACCCCAGAGGTCCATCTACCCAGCTCGCTCTCCTCTGCCCCAGAAGTTTTGCTCCTTTTCTTTCTCTTGCCCTCATTCATGCCGAACTCTACCAGGCCTGTCCTCATTCCCTTTGTCCTGTCCCCACCCCACCTCTGACACATTGAACCATTCCTCAAATTGCCTAATGGTGTTCCAAGCAGGAGGCTTTCAGGGTTCAAGGCAGAGAGGAAAAATATGGGCTTGTGGGGTCAGCCAGGTTAAAGGTCTTGTGCTTTTGGAATAAAAGTATCCATGTCAGGCTTGCCCCTGTGCTTCTTCTCCCACCTATCCAGGTTACCCTGTCTTTTTATAACCCCCCCCCCCCCACCCCACACACACACATCCATAGTCTTAGGGAAAGTCCACAGAATCCCTTTAGAGTTCTTAAGATCCTGGTTTGTGTTCCAGGGAATCTGGGGACATATTTTTTAAAAATATATGTTTTATTGATTTTAGAGAGAGAGAGAAAGAGAGGAAGAGAGAGAGAGAGAGGAGGAGAGAGAGAGAACGAGAGAAACATTGATCTGCTGCCTCCTGCACATCCCCCACTGGGGATCAAGCCCTAAACTCAGGCATGTGCCCTGATGGAAAATTGAACCAGTGACCTTTTCGTGCATGGGACGTCACTCCAGCAACCGAGCCACACCGCCAGGGCTGGGACATATTTTAAATTGCGCTGGAAGATGTTTAAGTTTGACTAACACGTGAGAATTCTTTAAGTCCATTAGAAGTGACTTACTGAGGTGGCGGTGCCTGGTGCTGATGCGGTGGCAGGCTTTGCTCTCTTTCTCCCTCTGGTGGTCAATCAAGGCAGGTAATGGCCGATAATCACCTCTGAAGTGCACACCAAGCTTTTGATTTGTGTGTGGTTGCTGGGCAATGGGGATCCAGTCAGGGAATTGACTTAGGGGAGGAAGCCCCAGCCAGCTTTCTCTGGGAACCTGAAGGCCTCCCAGAGTGACCCACAGAGTGCTCTGCAGACACCGCAGACAGACATAGATATTGGGACAGGACATTACTTCCTTACCCGTTTTCCTTTTTTTATTACTGTTGACTTTCTGCTCAACAAGGGGCCAAAGAGGAAAGAGAGTGGAACTTGGCACGGGCCTGGGGGAGATGGTGAAATGGGGAGTCTACTGGAGGTCGGGAGGGTGGAAGGAACTAATCCTGGCAAGAACAGGAAGAAGCTGGCAGTGATGGGCGAGAAGGTTCAGGAACGTGCCTGTAAGATATGGAGCCCACTTGCAGGATGTGGGATGGCTGGAGTACTTGGGGGGAGTTACCTCTCGGACAGACATACTTCTATATCTTCTCTGAGTATAAGAAGATGAAATAGTGAGAAAGGAAAACAGGCTGCAATGGAGGGGTGACTGGTGGAGAGGCAGGAAGAATACTCCCCAAGGTCGTTGAATTTTACACTTCCCATGGGAGGTTGGAGGTTTTGGGGTGCAGACTGCATATTGTGAGCTCTTCTTCCATAAATGGACTTCTTTTTTGAGCAGAGTAAAACCCCCAGACCCCTTTCTTATCCCTTAAAAACACCGAGATTTCTCCCTAAATTCCCAGATTAGCTTTGGAGCCCATGACAGCTCCAGACTCCGTGCCGAGCAGACTCCATTCAGTGTCTGTGACTCCAAGTTGTGCTGAAGAACTGAAGTGATAAACATACCTGTTCAGCTCGAAGCATGTCAAACTCAGCATCAACCTCAAGATGTCAGCCCCCAGCCCTCCACTGCCGTCCTCCTGAAGAGGCGGCTGGAGCAGGTGATGGCGCTCCTGTCCGCTTCATGGCGTTGCTCCTCAGCGAGGCTCTTCTGCCGGGACAAAGCCCCGGATCCTTGTTAGAGAGACGGGGTCCCAGATGGAGCTTCTGAAGCTCTGCCTCCAAGATCTCTTGGAGCTGAAGCGCCGCCCCATTTCTCCATCTCCCCCAGGCCCGTGCCAAGCTCCACTCTGCTTCCCCCAGCCCTGGTTGGGGAGAGCCAGGTGTTGTCGCCTAGTACCTGGAGGAAGGAGAGGGTGGCACAGCCGTCCCAGAGTGATCACAAGGCATCAGGCACCCACACGGAGAGGAGTCCATCCCCTTGTGTGTCATTATTAGGACTCGCCACCTCCCCTGCAGAGTCCCTCCGGGGCCTGGGTCACCTTCAGCTTCTCACCCCAGAAGCCTCTGACCAGCCTGAAGAGAAGACAGAAGAGCACTGCCTCCCCTGGAAGGAATTCTGGTCCAGGATGGTCTCCATGGGGACAGTAGAGAATAAATGGCACAGGATGCTTTGCATTTGGGGAGGGAGCCGCCAGCTTCAGAGGTGTTCTGCAGTAAAAATGTAAATTTCAGCCCTGGCCCCCATCCTTGACCTCTCTGCCCATTAGTTCTAGAGTCGAGCGGCAATGAGCACGGATTAAGAATCTGGAGACCTGGGTCTCTGGAGAGAGCTCTGCTAGGAGCCTGCAGTGTGGCCCTGAAGTAAGTACCTTCTCGCTCTGGGCCCCAGTGCTCATCTGTGAGAAGGTGGAGCTGGGTGAGCTCCCGCACCCCCTCTAGTGGTCAAACTCAGTTTTACCATAGTTGTCATCCTTCGACCCTCAGACGCCTCACCCGCTCTGTCGGTTGGGGCAGGAACCCCTTCTCCAAGGACAGGGCAAGCAAGGAGATAGCAGGAGGGGCAAGAGCAGGGGATTGTAATGCCCTCTGGTGGGCAGGGGATTGTAATGCAGCTCTGGGAGCTGGAACTAACACGTATGTGTGCATGTGTAGGTGCATGTGTGTGTGTAGCGGGGGGTGGGGGGTGGCAGCAGATTCACTCTTTCCACTCCGGGAGTGAATGAGAGAAGATTCCTTGAAAGATGTCTCCTCTTTCTTTTAGGAGAAATAGACGTGGAGTAGGTGGGCTTGCCCCTCTTGCTTTTTCCTTGGAGGAGGGGACAGCGGGCTTTGGACTCTGATTCACTCTGCCTGCAGCGTGGTAGGAGAGCCCGCTTCACAGGCATGCAACCTGTCAAGTTGCACATGGCCCCATGCTTGGTTTAATGTTGAATAATTCTTAGTGCTTTTTAAACAAGGAGCCCTGTATTCTCATCTGGCGCTGGAACCCGTAGATTATGCTGCAGGTCCTGCTTGTTACCATAGGGTCTAACCCATTAGGCCCGTTAGTCCCATCAGGGACCGACCCCATCCCCACTCCTGACCCCACCACGGAGAGCTTCCGGCAGGTAGAGGACGTATCCAGCCGGTACGAGATTGAGTTTTCTAGAAAACTCCCGCAGTCATTGGAGGACTGAGTCTCCGGCCCCACCCCTCGGACTCCGTGAACCACTGGCTCTCTAAGATCTAGGGCCTGATCCCCCTGGCAGAGAGATGAGGAGTGATCAGCGGGCAGAGGGGGAGCAGGTCTCCCCGTTCAGAGTGGGGCTCCCTTAGGGAAGGGGCCCAGTCTCTCCCTTAGCCTAAAGAAGACTCCTTCGAGCGGACTGACGTGCGGGCTGAGATCTCACTGGACCAGGAGGTGGGTCACACCCCATCCAGCCACACTCCGCCCCAGCCCCGCCCCCAGCCGTCTTAAGCCCCGCCCCCAGCTTCCTTAGTCCTGTTATCACCTCCCGCGCCCCGCCTCCGGCGCTCACTGTCTGTCCCCCATCACTTTAGCCCCGCCCCTGATCTCCCCAACTCCGCCCCATGCAATCCCGGTCTGTCCCGCAGCCGTCCTAAGTCCCTCCTCTCGCCTCCACAATCCTGAGGTCAACCCCACAGCCTCCTCCTGAACTCTCTCATCTCTCCGCCAGGACCCCGCCCCCACTGTGTCCTCCAGCCCCGGCAGCGTCCAGTCCTTTCCTTAGAGGTCCGCCGTTCCCAGGCCAGGCCCTTCAGCACCAGCAGCTCCTCCACCTCGTCCTGCAGCGCCAGACGCCCCGTGTGCTCCAGGGGGGCCGGCGCAGGCCTGGACTGAGCGTTGAGTACAGGACAGTGGTGACCAGGACCCTCCCCACCGCCTCGACGTGACTTCACCCAGTGAGCCCCGCACAGAGGCCCCTTCTGGGGCTTGGGGTCCTGTGCCCTCCCTCACGTACCCCTCCCCAGGGGATCGAGTCTGCAACCCAGGCGTATGCCCTTGACCAGAATCGAACCCAGGACCCTTCAGTCCGCAGACCCACGTCCTATCCGCTGCACCAAACTGGCTAAGGCTGCAATGCTTTTTACGTAAATACTTTTAATAACGTCCCTGCCTGCTGTCAGGTTGTTGTTTCTCACTGCTGTTATTCTGACTGTAATATACTTTTTGCTGCTTCAGATGTATTGCTTCTAACGTGCTGTAGGCAGGAAACCATAGTTGCAAAGTTATTAGAACTCTATGTATTTTTAAAACTTGGTAAAATAAATAAGTTCTGGGTAAGAGTTCCTGTGAACAAAGTCCATGAGCCTTGGCCGGTGTTTGCTTTCGATGACCTTTCTGGGCTCACATGGCCCCTGTGCACACCTTGTCACCCTGGCTGTCATCACTGATACACTAACCTGCCAGGTCCCCAGGGATGGGCACCGTGACTTCCTCATCTTTGTGTCTGCAGTGCCTGCCACATAGCAGTAACTCAGTAAATGTTTTTCGAATGAATGGGTGGACTTGTGGCGGCATCAGTTTTGGCAGCTTGGATGTCTTCTCTGCTTTGTTTGCTGCATTCCTGACTTGGGGCAACATCCCTCCTAGGCAGGAGAGAGTCCCGGAGAGATGAAGAAAACCTCTTTCTAGTTGGAACTCCCCTTGGCCTAGTGGGGAGGCACAGTCCCTCCCCGTGGGAGAAGCTGCCCGAGTTCTGCTGGTTTTGATGCTGACAGCCCTCACTCTGCAGGAGAGCTCAGCGGTGCACCCGAAAGGTCTGCATGTTGAACCCAAGGCAGGAAGGGTGGGGCCCAGCCCCACCCTGCTGCTCCTTAGCTGCCTCCCTCAGCGCCCGGTGCTCGGTTTGCTCTCTGTTCACTTCCTCTGGTGGAGAATGAGACTTTGTAGGTGCTTTAGTCTCTGTGTCGGGGGTAGTCTGGGTCTCATTAGGTTCAGAGCTCCCCAAAGAGAAAGAAAGCTGTTTACGCCATTAGTTTGGGGGTGCCCTGAGAGTTAAGTTCAGGTCGCTGCCCCTCTGACTTGGGGCTCCCTGAGGGCAGTGTCTGCTTTCTCCACCTCTTCACAAGGCAGGAAGACGCTGGCGGTGGGAGGGCTGAGTGAGGGACTTCTTTTTTTTTTTTTTCAAAAATATATATTTTTTATTGATTTCAGAGAGGGAGACAGAGAGGGAGGGAGAGATAGAAACATCAATGATGAGAAAGATTCATTGATCACCTGCCTCCTGCACACCCCCTACTGGGGACCAAGCCCACAACCCAGGCATGTGCCCTTGCCCGGAACCGGACCCGGGACCCTTCAGCCCGTAGGCCGGTGCTCTATTCACTGAACCAAACCAGCTAGGATGCGGGACTTCTTTCTCCCACCTTTACACACAGCCTGCTGGCTGCAGGATGCCGCCTGGGGAAGACAAGCCGGGGTCTGCCTCACGCCTCCTGGTTCTTGCTCAGAGTGGGCCAGGCGTGTGGCTGGGCTCTCTTGGCACCTGCCAGCTTTGTTCTTGGCTGCAGCACATGGGGTCTTGAGTGCAGCCCACTCCTCCTCTGCATGTAGCAGGCAGATGGGCCGTAAGCAGACAGCAAAAACGAGGCCACCCAGCTGCCTCGCCAGGGCCTGAGAGGCATCTTGGAATATGGGTCCTGAGCCCTGGTCCCTGGCAGAGATGAGGATGGGGGTGAAATCAGTGATGCCACCCCTTCCTGCCTGCCCTGTGGGAAAGCACAGCCCGCAGGTCAGGGCACTGAGGAAAGGGCTTAGGGGTTCAGTGACTGTTGTTCCAGGTGGTGCATCCCTGGGTCTGTGAGGCCTTGCTCTGTCCAGTCTCCTGTGATGGGCTGAGTTGGAGCTGCAGCATCTGAAGCCCCCCTCCCACCAGGTTCTGACTCAGGGACCCCAACTGGCTGGGGTGAAGGTGTCTTTCCCTGGAATGGGAGCCAATGGAGGTCCCCCCTGCCACCTCCCCAAGTGCCTACTTGCTCTCCCTCTTCCTTTTCTCCTGTCCTTGCTCCACAGAAGGAAAGGAATTTGAGCCAGAGGGGACCCAAGGGGGTAGCTGGTGGGAAGTTTGTTATCCAGGGCTCCTGTCCCATCCTGAGCTCACCGCTGAGATTTGGGGGTAAGTGTCAGGGTGGGGGCGCTAACGCTCTGCAGACCTGAAAGTTTTGGTCTCTGCTGCTCAGGATGATGGGGAGTCTAATGAGCCTCTAGGAATGGGCCCCAATGGCAGAGGCACAGGGCCCCACCTGTTCCCCACCCTTCCACCTCCACAGATCTATGCAGTCTGCTTCCCAGAACCCAGCGAGACATGGTCCAGCCTGATTCCAGTAGGGGGTGGGTGAGCCAGAGTGGGGCTGAGAGTGGCAGGGGAGGGACTGATGGAGGGTTTGATAGGGAGGGGCCAGGATTCCAAGGCCCAGGCCAGGGTGTGGCTGGGGTGGACAGTCAAGGCTGCAGCCTGAACCTTCCCACACCCTATTCCTTCCCCCACCCCTGAAGTGGGGAGGCCCAAGTCTCCTGAGACAAGAGGATGGGTGGGGTGCCCCGGGTTTTTCTGACATGAATCAAATTGAGGCTTCCTGGATGATAGGAGAGCTCAGCCTTGGGTTGGTGGGAGGAGCCTCAGGGATGGAGAGAGGAGGAGTGGAGAGGTGGGCTGGAAAGGAGACAAGGGCATCAGGATGGGTCAGAGGGACCAGGGGAGGTGATGGATTTCTCCTTGAGTGGCCACCCAGTCTGCCCCAGGCTCTGCCCCAAGCTGGGGGAACCCTGGTTCAGTGGTTCTTACCTTCAGCTTCTACTGGGGCTCCTACAAGCTTTCCCAAAGCAGCTGTTTTCTCCTTGGAGGCCACATGGGCAGATCACTCTGCATGGGGGCAAGGGACAGGGTGTGCTGATCCCTCTGGGCCCCTTGAGAAGCCTGTTTGGTGATAGGGATCTCTCATATAGCCCCCTGCTTCAGCCAACTTGGTCTTCACCCTCTTACCTCCCCACCAGGAATTCTTTCATTAACTTTGAGCACATCTAGTTTCTCCTACCCCCTGCTCAGACTCCCGCTGAGAGAAAAGAAGATTGCAAGATGGCAATAGCTTCCTTTCCCTTTGCTGGAGACTGCTAGCCGATGACTGATGTCCAGACATTGCCCTCTTCCCGCCCTCCCTGCAGGCCCCCTCCATTCCCCATCCTTCCCGTTTGTCATCATTAATTCATAGGCCCTGGCATTTCTAGCAGATAGACTCTAGTGCCAGGAGCTGAGTGCCTAGTGCCAGGTAGGAAGGGAGAAAGGAGTTGGCATCCAACCCAGCAGGAGCACCCCCCACCAAAGGGGTGGTAGCGGTGATGGTGAGGCTCTCAACACCTCCCCCCTCCTCATTGCCAGGAAATGAACAATAAGAAAAAGACCAAGGGCATTAACAAAAGTGACTTTATTGAGTTGTCTTGGGGTGATGTTCTGGGTGTGGGAAACCTTCTAATCCTCCCCACCCCTGGCTCCACCTCCCCAGTGAGGGACCCATCCCCAGCTCAGGCATAGAGGAGACCACTACACCCCCAAGGGAAAGAGTTCAGGAAACCCTTCAATATATGAAGGAGAGAGCAGAAAAATGGGGAGCCTCTGGAAAAGGAACCATGGGGCCCTAAGCCAGAGTTTCCCCAAAAGAGGACCTAGGGAGAGGAGCCTAGAGAGAGGCAGAAGTGAGGGGGGGAGCTTCTCAGTAGAGGTGAGAGAGAGGAGGAGCTCACAGGGACCTTCTCCATCTGACTGCACCCCAACTTTCTGACCTCACCTCCAGCTTGGCCCCTCCATCTCCTTGCCCTCCTTTGCAATCTCTATTTCAGCTCCAAGGTAGGGCTTGGTGCTGCCCAGACTTTCCAAGTGGTTCCACATCTTCTTTGCCTTTGTCCACACCCTTTCTGTAGGGTCCTCCCTCTTCTGCCCAAAGCCCTTAGCATTCTGGAAGAGTCAGCTCAGACCTCCATGCAGTGAAGCCTTTGAGACCAGCTCAGCCAGGCAGAGGCTCCCTCCTCCGTGCGCACACAGCTGTCTGCCCTACCTGAGTGGGCACACGTGCCACCTACATTCTCTGTTCTGTCGTCCCCCCCTCACCACGGTGCACTCGGGAGCTTTGAGTCTTGCACAATCTGGGCTCAAAGCCGGCACCCAAAACTCCAGGCACCAATAATGGTGTTGGCTGGAAGAGAGCGATCAGGAGTGTCGGAGAGACAGAGGAGGGAGGGGGGTGGGATTTGGGGGTTGGGATGGGGCTGCAGAGGAGACAGAGGGGGTCAGAGGACAAGAGAGAAAGCCCAGGGGAAAGAGTGTGGGGTGTGGGGCCAGAGGAGTGGACCTGGTCATCAGACCAAAGTGCTGAGGGTGGAGGAGTCCTCGGAGCGCACGGGCAGCACGGGGGCCCTCTTGAGGGGACGTCGGGTCTCATCCCGATTCTGCCACACATAGTGGGCCAGATAAGCCACCACCAGCGCCAGCCAGCCCCCCATGGTGACCAGCAGGGCCACATCTGTGCTCCGCCGGGCCCCGCCCCGCCCCGTCCCACACAGCTCTTCCTCCCCGGCCAGCAGCAGAAACTCCTGCCCCACGAGGTCTGGTCGGGCTCCAGGGCCACACACGATGCCTGTCCCAGTGCCCGGTGCCAGCCTCACCTGCCTGAGGACCTCCTGGAGGGCACAGTCGCAGCGCCACGGGTTGGCAGACAGATTCACTTGGATCTGCAGCCCCGCAAAGGCCTCCACGGGCACTGAAGCCAGCTGGTTGGCAGAGAGGTCGAGGTGCCGCAGTGTGCCCACCAGGCCTTGGAAAGCAGCCCCTGAGAGGTGGGCAAGGACATTATGGGACAGATCCAGCTCCTCCAGAACAGGCAGGTGCTGGAAGGCGCCAGCTGGCACCGATGCCAGCCGGTTGGCATCCAGGTAGAGCTTGCGGGTGTCGTTGGGAATGCCAGTGGGCACAGCAGTCAGGCCTGCCTGGCTGCAGCGGAATGTCCGCTCACCAGCTTCCTCTGCCATGTAGCAGCCCTGGGGAGGTACCTGGGGGCTGGGCATGGTACCCCCTGTGCCCATCACCAGCAACAGGGACAGGAGGTGACTGGCTGGTGCGAGCATGGCCACAGATTGGCATAGTCCTGGGACGGAGTAGGATCTGGGGAAGAGAAAGTCCCATAAAGGAAGAGTGAGTCAACAGAATTCCATTTCCCACTGCCAGCTCTCCCTTCCGGAGGGCTCCCTGTGGAGTCTCTGTGAACTGGGGACCTTCCTTTGGGGGATCTCACAGGCCTGGCAACTTTTTTTGCTTTCTCTTTGGGGTTTAGGGCTCCTCATTCGGGCCCTTTGGGTAAGAAGTCCCCTGGGCCCGAGACTCTTCTAGACTCTCTTTGATTCTGGAGGGCTAATCTATGAAGTCTCTTGGGCCAAAGCCCTGTTGTCATTCTGGGTCTGGGGGCTTCTAAGTGTCTGCTTCTGCCCACATATGGGTTTTCCTCAGTGGAATAAAGTCTTTTCCCACCACCTGACCTGGGCGGCTGCCAGGCGGGCCAGGTAGGCACCAGAAGGCCGGTTGGCACTAGAGTGAAGGATACAAATAGGACAGGTTGGTAATAGGACTTCAGGGCACCCAGCTAGGCTAGGTGACTAAGGGCCCACCTCAGTGCCCATCTACCCCTTTCCCTGCAGCATCCACCCCTCTGCCTGCTCCAGCTTTGTCTCCTCCACCCCACCCCTTTCTGCCCTGTCCCCTCTCTCCTCTAAGCCTCTCACCTCTGTCGCTGGGAGAGCCTTCTCCTGGGCTGCCCCCTCCCGGAAGCAGCCTCCCTGCTGCTCCGCTCTGGAGACCCGCTTCCTTCTCCAGAAGTCCTGCTCGCTCATAGCTGCTGGAAGTTGGGGGCTGGGACCCAAGAGTATTGGGTTTCCTGGCATGTGACTCCGGGCCCTAGGTATCAGATACCTGAGCCATGGCCTGGCTAGACGATGCCAAGAGAGGGCAGATCCTGGACCCTGATGAACTCTGCCTGGGGAGACCAGGCGCCATGTCCATTCCCTGCCTCGGGCTCCCCTCCCAAGACCTGATGCTGTCATCTTCCATCCCTCCTCTCTCAGCCGGGGAGGAGACCCTTCCGTTGCCCAGAGCCCGGCCCAGCAGAAGGATCCTCGCTTGACAGACCTACGGGCAAAACTGGGTGGGCTCAATCTCACATCCATTGCCTCCAGCTCCCCCCAACTCCACCCCTCCCCCCACTCTCTGTCTCTGGCCTTCTACTGCACCCTGTAGCAAACTTGTCTCGGCCTTTTCCTTGGAAAACTTGTCTCACCCTGGAGGACTTCATTTTCTGCTCCTCACAGGGTGCCCAGCCCTCTTACCTGGCAAGGGGCACTGTGGTTCAGTCTTAGTTTGTTCTCTGCATTGTTGGTAGATGGCCCCTCTAGGAGTTGGAAGGGGTTCTTCAAGGTGCCCAATGTCAGATACGGTTGTCTACGAGTATTCCTGCCGATTTTATGTTCTGGATTGGAGCTGACTCCGGTTCCCTCACTTTGCTGGGACACTCGGTTCCAAAGTTGGTACTTTTAACTCTCTGTCATGCCTGAGAGCCAAGGAGGGCTGGGACACCATTCCCCAGGGCCTCTTGATCCCACCCATCATTTGCAGCCCAAGCCACCACGTTACATCACCGTCTCCTGATGTTCACTGGGTAGTGGAAGAGTGGGGTGTCACAGAGATTTGCACAGAGGAGGCTGCGGTCACATGCTGTGGAGAGCTCCCTGAGAAGGAAAACCTTGCTGGACTTTGTAAGAGACTCTGGGTGACCAGGATCAGACACAATGCAGGACCCAGTGCACAATGCAAATGTGGGGCCCTGTGTTCCAAGAGTGTCCGAATGTCACAATATCCAGAGCAGATGGCAAAACCAAGTACAGGGCCCTTCTGAGCACAAGGTGTGGCGCCCTGGGCAACTGCACAGGTCACATGCCCACAAAGCTGGCCTTGTGTAGGTGACCTTTGACCAAGCCACTTCAGAAGTGTACCAGGGGACAGAATCAGATGGTAGGATACCGGATGATGTCATCTCTGGGGATGTACTGACCACTGACTCATTCTTGTGACATCGACAGGGCATTTCTCACACTCACTCACATTTGTCCGAGGAATCAGGTAAGCTACGTTGTCTACCTTTGGGCAGGGGAAGCGAAACGTTTGCCTGCGGGTTGCTTGTCGGTTAGCCCAGGCGCTGCGCCATTGAGTGAATACCGCAGAGTCCATTTCGGAATTGTAGCTGCATGTGGAACGCTACCCCTCCCACTGCTCTTCTCTCACACCGGGCAGGGTGGGCAGCTCAGGCACAAGAGCTGAGCCTGGCTGCTGACGGAGAGAGCTGCCTCCTTTTCAGACTAAGGCGGCTGCCAGGAAAGGTTGGGACCGGGGTGCCCAGCACAGCAGCCGTAGGAGCAGCGGTCTGGTCTGTGCTCACAGGAGAGGCCACCGGAGCGTGGATGTGGTTAACGGAGGGCCGCCAAGTGCAGTGCTCAGTGTGAAAGGGAGACCTGAGCGGAAGGAGGAGCCACACCACGAGGGTTGACAAGGTTGGAAGAGAAATTCCTCTCCGCCTTTCATTGGGTGAGGATTTCCTGCGAGCCCCATGTTTCAGGCACTGTGCTTGCCGAAGGATATACAGACGCTGTTCTTAAGGGCCCAGATCTGTAGCTGTGGCTAACCCAGCCTGCACATTAGAATCCCCTGTGGGGGGGGGGGGGAAGCTTTCAAAAATTAGTTCTGCCTGGGCTTCACGTGGACCAATTAAATTAAAATTTCTGTGAATGGGGCCTAGGCACTGGTATTTTTCAAAAGCTCCCTGGGTATCTCTAATGTGCAGCCTGAGATGAGAATTGCTGGTCTGAGGAAGACATGGACATATGGACACTTGTCTCCACAAAGCCTTAATGTGATGGCTGCGTAACTGACGTGTGTACGGAAGCTTTGAAGCTCAGAGAGAATAAATCTCTGGGGCAGAATCTGCTGGCTCTCTACTTGGTATTGTAGGGGAGGCAACATTTTACCTCTACCCTCTTAGGGTTTTTCAGCCAGGCCTGAGAATTAACCTGACATAAGACAGATTAACAGGTGCAAAGCATGCACATTTACATACCTTTTACATGACATGAGAGCCCTCATAAGACAGTGAAAACCCAAAGAAGTGGAAAAACATAAATACTTTTGTCCTAGGTTGAATAAAGAGAGGCAATTGTAGAAAAGTAGCTAAAATATACGAGGCTAGAGGAAGATTAGAGTTATTTTAACAAGGTCTGTTTGTGTAGAGTTCTCTGGGCTTTGACTCCCCATCGAAGAATGTGTCCTTTCTCCCAGTACAGGGAGAGCATCTTTCACATGGCAGTTTCTGTCTCCTGTTTTCTGGAAGAAAATAGGAGATAGGAATGCCCTTCTGGTGTCTGTGTGTGTGTGTGTGTGTGTGTGTGTGTGTGTGTGTGTGTGTGTTTTAATGTGCCTTTAGCTCAAAATAATCCTTATGCCTAAGTGGCATATTTTGGGGTGGCCTATTCTGTCACCCTTCAGTATCCATTCCTTACCTCCTCCTTTGATGACAGGTACTGATTTGGGGGTTGCAATGTACAATGTACTCAGTCTGTCCTGAGAGAGCCTGATTGGTCCTTTCAGTTTATTAGAAATCCTATTGCCCACTTTTCCCAGTCACCATTGCAGCTGGGGTGGCCCAATTCTGATCAATAATATCTAAGTGGAAGGCTGCTCAAGAGGTTTCCGAGACTGTCTTTGATTCACTCATAAAAGAGGATGGGCTGGCCTGGCTGGTGTGGCTCAGTGGTTGAGTGTCAACCTATGAACCAGGAAGTCACAGTTCAATTCCCCACTCAGGGCACATGCCTGGGTTGCCGGCTTGGTCCCCAGTAGAGGGTGTGTAGGAAGCAGCCAATCAATGATTCTCTCTCATCACTGATGTTTCTATCTCTCTCCCCCTCTCCCTTCCTCTCTGAAATAAAAATATATATTAAAAAAAATAAAAGAGCATGGGCTGAGCCCTCCCCTTCTCCCTACAGCTTTCTCCCTGCTTTGGACACGCAGGGTCAACTGTGGCCATCTGTGACCTTGGGGCAATAAAACAGAAAGGAAAGGCCAGGAGCATCATGGAGATATTGGCCTGGATATCACTGAACCACTCAACCAACACCAGCAACCACCTACCACTGGACTCATTAAAAGTAAACCCCTGCCCTAGCCGGTTGGCTCAGTGGATAGAGCGTCGGCCTGCGGACTAAAGGGTCCCAGGTTCAATTCCGGCCAAGGGCACATGCCTGGGTTGCAGGCTCGATCCCCAGTAGGGGGCGTGCAGGAGACAGCTGACCAATGATTCTCATCATTAATGTTTCTATCTCTCTATCCCTCTTCCTTCCTCTCTAAAATCAATAAAAAAAAATATTAAAAAAAAAGTAAACCCCTGTTTCAGTGCTTCTGAACGTGGCTGCACATTAGAATATGTGAGGTTTTGAAAAACACTGATATCTGGGTCCACCACAGAGATTCTGATTAAACAATTTTGCATGCTTCTGGGGATGGACTTTTAAAACCTCCTTAGATGACTAATGGCACCCGGGTCAGACTCATTCCTTTGCTTGGTATTTTCTGTTGCTTTCAGATGACATCATTCTTATCTGATACGACTAACTTTTCCAGGCTAACAGGGAAAGCTTCACCAGGAGTGACATTTGAGCTGGGTGGTTAAGGTCGAGTTCATTAGCTGGAACATGTGCAAGAGCAAGGGAGCATGAGAAGGCCTGTCTTCTCCTAGATTGTAGAGGGAGCGGTGGGCGTGGTAAAGGCTATGGTTGAACTGGAAATGGATCAGGTCCTTGTGGCCTTGTATACCATGTAAGAATTGGAACTTGGTTTAGTAGCTGATGGGTGGGTTTTAAAATTAGCTTTTATATTTGGGTCACTTTGCTGGCTGTGTGGAGAATGTGTGTGTGTGTGTGTGTGTGTGTGTGTGTAATTTTAAAAAATATTTTTATTTATTTCAGAGAGGAAGGGAGAGAGAGATGGAAACATCAATGATGAGAATCATTGATCGGCTGGGTTATCAATACATTCCCCACACAGCCTGACTGGCATGGCTCAGTGGTTGAGTGTTGACCTATGAACCAGGAGGTCACGATTCCATTCCTGGTTGTGGGCTCCATCCCCAGTGGGGGTTGTGCAGGAGACAGCTGTTCAATGATTCTCTCTCATTGATGTTTCTCTTCTCTCTCTCTCTCTCTCCCTTCATCTCTGAAATCAATAAAAATATATTTAACAAAAAAAATCCCAACACCAAAGTGCCCTATACCTGAACCGAGAATGTACTGATGGAAGAAAGACCAGTCATTATTACAACAGTCCAGGTGGGAGATGCAAGTGCCTGCATGGAAGCCATGATGTGGGACTGAAGGAGCCATGGATTCGGTGTTCCATTCTTTGCCATGACCTGTGGGGTGCATAGGAAAACTCATGGGCCAGGCTCAAGACCATCCGACATTTGTGGCACTGGGTACATCCTTTCCCAAATCCCCTTGGGCCTTTGGTTCTCTGGACCTCACAGTCTCTGAGATCCCTTACAGCCTGATGTCCAATGCGCCTATGATGGTGGGGCCGGGGAGAGGCTGAGGCATGGCAGGCCTGGCTCCCAAGTTCAGGGCCCAGGAAAGTGGGCCCCTCAGGTCCCCACCCTGGGTGGGGTGAATCACAGCTTCTCCCTTCAAGGGCAGTAATTCCATGTCCCAAAGCTGTGACCTTGGAGAAGAGGAATTCAACAGGCCTCCAGGCCCCTGCCTGCCTGAGGTAGCCTCAGATCCGGACTGGATAGAGGGGGATAGCTGAAAGGAAAGGAGGAGGGCTAGCCACTTTACCTAACAGTTAGCCAGGTACACAACCAATGCCAATGTTCTGGGCAGTTTCCGTACGAGGGGCAGCTAGGGCCTCTGCTATTCCTGTTTCTTGTGGAAAATGGCAAAGCATTTACACACCTCATGCTTCCATCCTTGAATGTACTCTCTCAATTGCTCAATGCACTCCTGGCCCTCTGAGGCATTGGGGATGCAGAGGGAAGTAAAAGGCCCCCTACACATTGGGGAAGACAGACGTGTGCACAAATACGGCCACCTGATAGCCTATGGGAGGGTTCTAGCTGATGTGTCAACAGGAGTCCGAGGAGCCCAAAGCACGAAGCAGTGGACTCTGCCTGGACAGTTGGGGAAGGCTTCACAGAGAAGGTGACAGGTGAGCGAGGCCTGGAGGGATGAAGAGGCGAGACAAGAGCAAGACGGAGCAAGGTGGGTTCTGAGAGTGGAGCTCAGTGGAGCTATAGTCTTGGATGTGTGTGGGAGTCACCTCCTCCAGCTAACATCTACTGAGAATCCACCATGCGCAGGAAATGAAACTATGAGTAAGACAGGGAGCAAGCACCCTCTCAAGGAAAGTGGATGCGTAATCCATCACTTAAATATAGCACCCTCAGGGCAGGACAGAAGTCTTTCCAAGGCACCTACGGAAACAGAAGGAATGACTTTTTGGGAGAAATGCCACTTCCCAGCTGTGTGACCTTGGGCAAAATATTTCAACTTTCTGTACTGCAGTTTTCTCGTTTGTAAAGTGGGGACAGTAGAAATACCTACTTCCCAGGGCTGTGTTAAAGTTTGTACATGTAAAGCCTTTTGGGCGGTCCCTGGAACACAGCGAGTGCTAAGTGACATGAGCTGTGATTGTTACGGGAAGGAGTTGGCATCAGGCGGGGGGAGAAGGGCCGCCTAGTAATGCAATGGGAGGGGCACCAGGGGAATTTTTCTGAAAGCTACTGGTTTCTAGGTATTGCCCTTTCCATCTGTAATATTACGTGTTCTAAGCTGCCTTTGCCCCTATAGGAGAACATAGCAATTACCCACATTTAAGAAAATACAGATGGAAGGGGTCATAAAGAGCAGGCCTGCTCTTGGTTCCAGAGGGAGGTTCTGGTTCCCAGGCCTTGGCTCTGGCCCTGGAGGCCCTGTCTGGCTCAGCCCCTTTCCTCTGCAGCCCAAAATAGCCAACCACAGGGCTGGGCGAGGGGAGGAGATGGAGTGCCCACTGGCAATGGTGCCACCCCTGCACCTCCCGCATTTCCCACCAGCTCAGTAGCTCTCACTCAGTGCTTATCTGCTTAGCATCATGCCCCCCTCTTCACCTCGGCCACCACGTGACTGGGGTGCCCCCACCCAAACAAAAACACGACCGCCAACACAATAAAGGTTTTTTTCTTCCTTGCGTTTGCTCTGGGAGAGACCTCAACACCTCCCCCCAGGAAGGAGCCGGGGGCAGAGGGGGACCAGAAATGAATTGAAGGGGAGTTGGGGGTAGTCAGAGTGGAGGGGTACCATTCTTTCCCCCAGAGGTGTATGTGGGGGAAAAGAGCTGTTTCTTACACCCCACCTCCTCACTTCCCACCACCGCCATCACCCTGGAATGTGTTCCCAGTCTGTCTCCCGCCCATGTTTGCTATCTCTGCCCACATGGGTGTATCTATGGCAAGCAGAGGCCATGCCACCCCGCCAGATGGAAACACCCCAAGGCTGGGAAATGCAGCTGTCTCCGCGGTCTGAGGCCCTTGCAGAGGACAAGGGAGCCCGTGAAGGCAGCTTACTCTGCGTTCAAAACACAAATACATTTCATAAAAAATTTAAAGCTGACAAGCTCACATTACACAAAGTTTGAAACCAGAGAATGAAAAAGATCACCCCAAATCTCTCCCTCCTAACACAAGATCTGTTTTTATTTTGCTGAATTTCCACAGGCCAGTAAAGCAGATGCTCAGATATCATTTAAAGGCGGAATGGGTTAATACGAGGCAACACGTACAGAGCACTTACTATGCGCCAGGAATTGTTGCGAGTGCTCACCTTTGTGGGCCCATTTCATCTTCACAACAGCATGAGGTTGACAATAGCATGATTGTCACCATCTCCATCGGGAAACAGGTAACTGAAGCACAGAGAGGCTCAGTGAGCTGCCTAAGGGCACACAGCTGGTAACTACAGGAGCTGGAAGTTGAACTCAGGCAGTCTGGTGCCAGGATCTCACCAAACACTTTATTTTTTAAAATCACAGTGGTTAATGCATGTGCGGGCTTACTAAAACTTCTTATGGTCAATTTCAAACATTAAAAGTAGGTAAAATGGCCGAAACCGGTTTGGCTCAGTGGATGGAGCGTCAGCCTGCGGACTGAGGGGTCCCGGGTTCGATTCCGGTCAAGGGCACGTGCCTTGGTTGTGGGCACATCCCCAGTGGGGGGTGTGCAGGAGGCGGCTGGTCGATGTTTCTCTCTCATCGATGTTTCTGGCTCTCTGTCTCTCTCTCCCTTCCTCTCTGTAGAAAATCAATAAAACATATTTTTAAAAAAAAGTAGGTAAAATGATATAAACAATCTTATATCCCCATCATCCAGTTTTTATCGTAATCACCTCATGGCCCATCTTGTTTCTTTTATTCCTCCGCATCCCTCACCCAGAGTATTTTGAAGCAATTTCAGTCATCATATCATTTCATCCACATATATTTTGGTATATATCTCCAGAAGATAAGGGGAATTTTTTATTTTAAAAATTATCACAATACCATATCATGCCCATGGACACAGACAATAGTATGGTGAAGGCCTGAGGTGGGGGCTGGATAGAAGGGGGCAAAAGGGCGAAATGGGGGACATCTATAATACTGTCAACAATAAATAAAAAAAATTTAAATTCCTTAATATCAATTTGAATAGTCAGTGTTCAAATTTCCCTGATAATTTAATATTTAAAAAAAATAATGTTAGTTTGCTTAAATCAGGATCCAAATATATTGCTTAATTTATTTTCATCTGTAAGTCTCTCCCTCTCCTATGTTTCTTCCAACTTATTTGTTAAGGGAATTGGGTGTTTTCCCAAGTCATTCTTTTTCTAGATTTTGCTGACTGCAGCCCTGGGGAATGCTCATGCTATTTTTCCCCCTGATCTTTTCATATAACCTAGAATTTTCCCACACTGCCACATCGTTTTCACAACCACTTACTATATGGCTTCATACTATTCCATCCAATGGATATATTATAATATTTTTCTTGGGCATTTGGGTTGCTTTTGGTTTTCCACTATTATACATAATGCTGGAGGGGGTAGTTCAGTTGGTTAGAGCATTGTCTGGATATGCCAAGGTTGCGGGTTCGATCCCTAGTCGGAGCACATACAAGAATCAACCAACGAATGTATAAATAAGTGGAACAACAAATTGATCTCTCTCTCTCATCCTTCCTCTCTTTCTCTAAAAATCAATAAATAAAATAAATAATGCTGGAATGAACCTCCTCACATATAGTAAGTACATGGGGTGCTACCAGAAATGCAGTTCTGAGGCCTGAACGATTTTTCAACCACTTGGCCCATATTACCAATTATTTGTCCAAGGGGTTGTGCATTCCCCAGCACCCCATAAGAGTGCTGCCACTCATCCTGAACAGTACTTAGGCCTATTCATCGCTCAAGGATGTTTGGTGAAGACATGGTAATTATGAGGGCAGAGAGCTACAGAAGGAGAAGGATGATGACAGGGACTCAGGCTACATTAAGCAGAAAGTGATGCACAATTTACCACAATCCTAGAGTGAGTCAGAACTCTATTCATTTCCATTGTGAAAAAAAAAACCTTGATAATAGGAGTTATTAATAGGGCATGGCACGTCCAGTTATCTTTCCGTTAGACTATGCATTAGTCAGCACCTTATTCGAGATGTGGGTCCAGTCTAGGTCAGTGAACTTCACTGGGAAAGACCTAGACAGCTCCATCAACTTGAAGGAGGTTGGAAGAATCCCAGAGAGAAGTCAAGGTACTCAAGTAGGCTCCACTTTGGGGGGTGGGGGGAGGGAGGAAATATATATATTCCGCCCGGTGCATGAATTCGTGCATAGGTGGGGTCCGGCCAGCCTGGCCAGGGGGAGGGGACATGGGCGGTTGGCCGGCCTGCCTGCTGGTCGAACTCCTGGTCAAGGGGACAATTTGCATATTAGCCTTTTATTATATAGGACATACACTGAGTGGCCAGATTATTATGCTGTCAGCGATCATAACAATCTAGCCACTCAGTGTATATCCTCAATGTTTTGGAGGTTTCTGTGGGAAAGACAACACTCAGTTGTTTGCTTATGTCTTCAGAAGGCTGACTATAAGGAAAGGTTCTCCAGGAACCAGGAGAAACTTCTGTAGGACACAGGGAAGAACCTTTTCAGTCTCTGGGGGTGATTATTTAGCCTTGGGATGAGTGCTCTAGGGCCACTGGCCCTGGAAATATTTGAGAAGCAGCCTGTTCTCCTGATCCGAGTGACTCAGATATCCACCTGCTCAGTGCGCACTAGGTGCTCCCGGGGCCCCACTCCAGGTTTGTGACATCTGCTTCCTGGCGGCCCTCTGGAGAGGGGTGGGTGAGGTCTGAAAGGAGTACTTCCCAGACTGCCCGGGCCAGCCTTCTCCTTCTGTCCCCTCACATTCACTTCAGTGTGTGTTCATAGCCAGTCCGGTTGGCATGTCATGACATCACCTGGTCCTGCTATTCCAGCCTGCCATGCACAGTGGACTTAGAAAGAAGCTGGGCAGGGCTAGAGGAAACTACTCAAACAAGGCCCTCTTGGTGACTCAGGAGACCTCAAGAGCCATTTAGTTCAACCTCCTACAGAAATAGCTTTCTACAATGCAACAGATGCTTTACATACATTCTTTTGAATTTGCACAACCTTGGAGGGAAGGTTTCACAAGTGTGGAGTCAGAGATTGAGACAAGTTATTTGCTAGTAAAGGAGTGCCTGCTAAGTCTACACTGCAGTAAAATCTGTGCCCTTGCATGCGGATGTGAACACTGCAGGCCAGAGAGCTGGAGCCTCCCACCCAAAGCCACACATGCCAACCTGGGACTGGAATTCAGGGTCCTAACTATTGTTCAAGGAATCCTCCCAAGACAGGCATCCTCTTCTGACGTTTGACGTGGGAGGTCAAGGATGTGGCCAGCCTGAGCCACCTGTAACTGAGTAGCCAGGCTCTGGACAAATGCTGCCCACGGGCCGCGCGTTCTCTGCTCTCCAAACTCTCATTCTAAGCCCGCTTTCAGGAAGACGGAGCAGGACAAAGGACTGCGCTAGTCCGATTCTGGAGGAGCCACTCTGGGGCCAGGGTGGAGGCAGCGAGGTGTTACTGAAAAACTCTGACCTGAGATCAAATTCTGGGTTCTAGTCCGGGTTGGGACCCAGCAGGGACCTATGGCGAGTCACTTAAAACTCCGAGTTTCCTCATCTGCAAAATGGGGGATGTGTAAACTGCACTTGAAGCGGGCGCGGACGCAAAAGCAGTTATTATGCCCCAAAGCAATACCATCTGATCTTCGTATCACGTCCTATGGAAACGTCCAAGGGGCCCAGCGAGGCCTCGCCTAGAGAAGGTGGGCGCCGGGAAGGGGACTACAAGTCCCAGGTGGCGTCGGGAGGGCCGGTACTAGGGCAGCGGGAGAAACTACAACTCCCAGGAGGCATCGGGCAGGTCGGCGCTGGGCGGTGACGCCGCGAGGGCCGGCGCAGGGCGCTGATTCGGCCGAAGGGCCAGCGGGGTGGCTACCGCCGCGGGTTGTTACTAAAGCAGCGGCCCCCGCCCCCGGGCACCTCTCGCGGGCCCTCGAGGGCCCTAGACCCCCGGCCCCGCACGGTGAGTCCGAATGGGCGGCCCCGGATGGCCGAACTGGGAGGCTCCTGGCTCTAGAGGTGGGGCGGGAAAGGAGGTGGGAGCTGCCGGGGAGGCGCCCCGAGCTGGAGGGGACCGGGGCCGCGTGAACACGGAGGTGGGGGCGTGCGTCTGCCCGCGGGATACCCAAAGGCGAAAGTGGGGGCGGAGGCCGGGGGTGGAGCGCGGGGAGGAGCTCTCGAGCTCAGGCTCGGGGTGAGGGGCCCGGAGCGGCTGGGCTTCGGGGATGAAGGTTTGGCCGCTTCCAGGGCTGGGTGGACGCGTGGAGGTGGAGGTGGGGGTGAGGCTCCGGACCTGGCCAGGCTCCGAGTGCGAGGTCCCGGGCTGGGGAGCGGAGCGGGAGGTCCCCCATTCGGTTTGAGGTCCCCCATTCGGTTTGAGGTCCCACTCAGAAAACCCAAACAATAGTGAGGACTCCGCCTCCGTGCTTCACCTTCTCCCCGGGATAGTAGGGGTTCGCCCTAGTATTCGCCTTCTTTCCATTTCCACCGCCCTCCGGAGTCCGGGAAGCAGGGCCCGAGCTAAGAGGTAAGCTACTGTGGTGAGGGGTGGGCAGAATGAAAAGGGCATTGTGGCGTGCTGCCAGGGACTCCCCGTTGGGGTCCATTCGCAGGTTTAGATGCTTTGTGCTCTTCACCCAGAAGGGAGAATGGGCATTGCTCACCTGGCAGCTGCCCTGGGACACCCTGTGGTGTTGGCTTAGGTGTTGGACAGACACGCTGGGCAGGCATGTTTGTGTGTGGAGTCAGGGGAAGGGGAGGGAAGTAGTCGGGAAGAGCCACCAGCAAGAAAGTAGTTAACAGAACAGGGTTGCTGGAGGCTCTGGTTTGAGGCAGGTTATGAAACCACTTCAGGGGCTGGCACGGGCGGCCACCTGCCAGCTGTGGCCTCGGAACTTTTCAGCCTCAGCTGCTGTAGACTTGCGTTACCTCTGCCAGCTTCTCCCCGCATCTCTCCTTCTGGGCTGGGGGCAGCTGGTTATTTTACAAGGGGAAGTGAAATGTACCCTGAGTCACACACAAGGCTCAACAAGAGTGCGTCCAGGCTGCCAATCGTTTTCTTCATTTATTGATCTGGCCTGTCTTTTTTTGGAGGTTGTGGATCTCCTGGGATTCCTGTTCTCAGGGCAGAGAGTGTTCAGGTTCAGGAAGAAGCTTTCCAGAGTGTCCGTTAGGCCCTAAGTGCAGGCCCCTCCTAAACTCATCAGGCTTCATTGGATGCCCAGTTTCAGCCAGAAAGGCGTGTAGAATGAGCTGGGATTCAGTAAGACTCTTGGCACTCCGGGACAAAATACCAGAGAGGGCTAGGGGTCTCTACTTCTGCACCTTGTAGGTCTAGGTAGGGGAGTAGTGGGGAGGGGCAGCAGCATCTGGTAGACTTGGGAACTGTTTCTCCTTAGTCAGTAGTAAGTCCTTCAGAGCCCTCACTTCTTAGCCAGCCCCAATCTCTCTCCACCTACTCCCCAAGGTGGAGGCTTTTGCATAGTTGGTTCCCAGGAGCTGTGTTAGGGTAACTGAAGCCCCAAGCCCCTGGGAAGGTAAACAACTGAGCCAGTCCAGGTTTTCTAGTTCCCTGGGCTTCTCTTGGGCCCAATTAGCCAGCTTAATGCATCGATTCTTCTAGGATGCACCCTGGGTCATCTCACGTATGTTTGCATATTGGAGAAGTGGGTTGTGTGTCACATTTCCCCCTAGGTCTCTAAGCTTCGAGTTGTCTGAGAAGAGGAAACTTGTTCCCATTATCCTGGACCTGGGGAACCGATCCTTGAGAATTCTGGCGCCTCTACAGGCTTGGCTGTGATCCAGTCAGAGATTGATTGCAACTGAGTCTGAGGGGGTTCGTTGCAGCAGGGTTAGGATGTGGCCTTCTGGGCACTTCCAGGACACCCCCACCTGGGTCCCCAGGAAAGATGGGGCTGTAACCATGGTGATGACCTTAGGGTCTTTCTCAGGCAGGACCTTCTCTCAGCTCAGGAGGTGAGCCAGTACAAAGGCACCATCTGTTCCACCTCCTGCTGGTCACAGGGCCCTCAGGGATCTGGGGACAGCGGAGCTCTGGACCAGGGACTGCTCATTCCCTTCCTTACCTGCATCTAGGAATGCAGCTGAGTTGCATCGTCACCTGGGCACCAAGGGCAGTCCTCCTGGTCCCTCGTGCTGCATGCTTCTGCCATCAGAGCTGGGCAAGGGAAGGCACGGTGCTCCTCACACCTGGAAATAGGTGCTGGGAATGGAAGCGGAAGTGAGGATGGGTGGGGTAGAGGGAAGGGGGCAGGAGAGAGGCCGCAGGTATGGTTTTGTGACATGGAGAGGGGTCTGTTGATGGGGGTTCCAGCTGCTGTGGGAGCTGTAGATGTTCTCTGTCCTCGCCTCTCTGGTGGGGAAAAGGGTGGTTTGGCAGCAGAGGGGGTGGCATCACGAGGGTTAGCCTGAGCTGCTGCCAAATGGATAAAACATCTGATTGGGTTTTGTGTCACCAAGAAGGAGGCTTCCAGGTCTGGGCAAAGGTTGATCCTAGTCTGTTGTTTTCTCTTTTGTTCTCTCCCACCCTCTTTTTATCCCGTCAGTCCTCCTGGGTCTGGATTGTAGACCCAGTACTGGAGAATTAGGGGAGATGGGTAGAAGCAATGACCCCCGCCCCCAAATATTTCATCCAGTGATCTCCTTGCAGGCCCTGCCTCTTGTTATCCCATCTGATGAGGAAAGTGGGAAAGGGTTAGATGTCCCGTATCAGCCCTCAGTGAGAGCCCAGCAGGGTTTATGCTGAGTGATTCTTAGGGTGCAGGCTTTGTGGGAAGGGGGCTCTGGTGAGAATGCTCTGGAGGATGAGACTGAGGGAGGGGCAGTGGTTTCTTTGCTCTGGGGCTGGATGTTTCTTGACCTGTCCACCCCGGCAGTCTGCTGGAAGGGGACTGTCCTGATGGGTGATGTATGGTGTTTATTCCCTCCCAGCATTTGGGAAACGTATAAGTTAAGACTTTCTCTGGCCTCCTTGTTTATGAATCAAAACAGTAGAACTGCCTGGAATTCTTGGGGAGAGCAGGATTTGGAGGGTGTGAGGGGGCAGAGAAAGTGGTGTGACCTGGCTCACCTGTGCTGCGTGTTTGCAGAGCAGCGGCAGGAGGGGGCAGCAGGATGAACGTGGGCACGGCACACAGCGAGGTGAACCCTAACACGCGGGTGATGAACAGCCGCGGCATCTGGCTCTCCTACGTGCTGGCCATCGGGCTTCTCCACGTCGTGCTGCTCAGCATCCCCTTCGTGAGCGTCCCCGTCGTCTGGACCCTCACCAACCTCATCCACAACATGGTGAGGGCCTGCCTGCTGCCCACCGACCGTGTGAGCTGCCCTTTGGCGGGACCGAGAAGGGGCCCCGAGACCTGGGCCAGAAGTCAGGGTGACATCTGATAACATCTGTCACCACAGTCCAGACCAAGCTCTCATCTCTGACCCACGCCCCCTTCTGGGTTCCAGCCCTGTGCACTCCAGTAAGAGGACTGAAATCTGCAGATTTGTCCCCTCTCCAGGATGGGGTAGCTTGTGGACCTGGAAGATGGGCCATCGAGAGCTGAACTATGGGTCCCAGAGGGTCCCCGGGACCCAGGTGCCCTGCCTGCAGCAGAAATGCCCCTTTCCCAAATTAGGATCTCACACCATCTTGACTGGAGCAGAAATGCCCCTTTCCCAAATTAGGATCTCACACCATCTTGACTCTTGCCTCTCTCTGCTCCCTCACCACCTGCCTGCTACCTTTCACTCTTTTCGTGGCGAGGCAGGGGCCTACTTCCTTCCCATCAGCTTGTCCCCTCCCAGCTGGCACGGGGAGGCTACCCCCTTCCATGTGTCTCCTCATGTCAGGCCTGCCCTCTCACCCTTATTCTCCTGCCAGACTCCCAGCTGCTTCATCCTGACTTCCAGCCCACAGGCCCCTGCGCACCAGAGGGAGGCTCAGGTCACCCAGAGCCCACTTCTGTGACTAGGGTGGAGGGGCTGAGCTGGAGGGCCTTTTGCCTTTTGTGTCCTCTAATGAAAGCCTCTCCCTCCAGGGCATGTACATCTTTCTACACACGGTGAAGGGGACACCCTTCGAGACCCCGGACCAGGGCAAGGCAAGGTTGCTAACCCACTGGGAGCAGATGGACTACGGGGTTCAGTTCACAGCGTCTCGGAAGTTCTTGACCATCACGCCCATTGTGCTGTGAGTGTCCTGGATAGAGGAGGATGCTAGTAGGCAGGCCAAGGCCCCGGGGGACCCTGGGGCCCCACCAGGTCTAAAGCCCTCCAGTGTGACTCTTAGCATAGGAATGAAGAAGGGAAGGCGGAGCATCCCTGGCCATATGCTGGGCTCAGGCCTTGTGCCTCCCTGCCCCTTTTTTCATTTGGGGTTTCCTTCCTGCCAGTGAGGTAGGTCCACAGGCCTGGGGTACAGCGAGGGCACTGAGTTGGGAGGGGCGTCTTTATTTGGGGAGATCTTGCCATCTTACTTCTGTCCTGGGGGCCTTTGCCATAACTTCTCAGCTGTCAGGAATTTGCCTCCCCCACCCAGGGAGTGAGGGAGGAAGGGGTCCTTCAGACAAAGTCTTACACCTCTCCTTAACCTTTTCCGCCAGGTACTTTCTCACCAGCTTCTATACCAAGTACGACCAGATCCATTTCATCCTCAACACTGTGTCTTTGATGAGCGTGCTCATCCCCAAGCTGCCCCAGCTCCATGGAGTCCGGATTTTTGGAATCAATAAGTACTGAGGATACAGCCTCTTCCCTGCCCAGATGGCAGGAGAGCGGTAGAAGCCTGTGCTGTGTTGCTGAAGACAGAGGAGTCTCTGGATACTGCCAGAGATGGGGGTTGAGCCTCTGGGCCCTAGTTTCCCCCCTCACTTCCCCCGGTAGCCGACTTGAAGTAGCTTGTAGCCGGGTTGGGGTGGGACCTCCCCCCCACTCCTCATCCCCCGGACTCTGACTTTCTGATTTTTTAAAAATCTTTTTCTTTTGCCTTTTGGATAGAGACTCTGAGGGGGTGGTCATGGCATGAGCTGGGCTCCAGGCTGAACACAGACCTGTGAGCTTGGGACAAGAGGCCAGGGAAACCCCCTGCTCACTTGCTCATTCTCAGACCGCTGAAGCACTTTAACCCCCATGAGGGTACGGTACAGCTTCTAGATTGTTCCACTTTAGTTCTCCAGTTTTTAGGATGACTCGCAGTGTGTGCTTGTATTTATGAAAGCCAGTGGGTGATGGTGCCTCATCCCTCTGGTCAAGAACGTCTAATCAAAGCCTCATGCTTCTGTCAGCTCCCCTACAACCCACCCTGGGTAGTGGGTGGGAGTGGAGAGGGTAAGGAGAGGGTTGGTGGGGCTGGGCATGGATGGCCTGGTCCCAGAAGTGAGGGGGCTCGGGCTGCTGCCATCCTGCCCTGGTGGAGGCGAGGAGGGGTAGGAGAAGGGGTGGGCATGGTGAGTTGAGATTCAGAAAAAGGGGGGGTCACATAGCAGCAGAGATTGGTGGGAGGGAGGGAAGGTGGGAACAGAAGCTAGACGTCATTCTTTGGGAAGTGGTCAGAGAGGGGGGCAAGCTGGGAGAGTTAATGTACCCATGGCATGAGGGTGGTAATAGGAAGGGAGACTGCCGTGGGTTTGAAGCTCCTGGGTTGGTGTGATGGGGTGGAGATGGGTGTAAGAGGCGATTACGTCGTTAAAGCACAGGTCCAGTTTGACGCTGCCTTCTGCAGGATTGTGAAGGGCGTGGGGAAATGGACAGAAAGGATGAATGGTGCGGTCCTTCACCTCACAGCCTCTCTGTGTAGACGGGCGCTGGGGCAGGGCCTCTCGTGTGACATGCACGTGTGAGGCTATTGAGGCCACCCCAGGCGGGTCAGTGGGCTGCAGAGTCCTGCCTGGGCCCTGCTGGTGCAGGGCAGGGAAGGAGCGAGGAGTGGCAGGCGCTGTCTCCTCACCCCGAGGGGCAGAGAGGTGGGCAGGAGCCTGAGCGTGGCTGGGAGGAGCCGCCGTCTCCTTCCCCAATCGCACTAGGGTCTGTGTTACTTTTGAAAAGGTGTGGGTGCCCGTTCCCCCTCCCAGGGCCCTGAGGAACGAGGGGAGGTCATTGGCTCTGTTTTCTGCCTCTTGGTCCCCCAGCCCCCACCCCATGTATCATAGGGATCTTTCACCTCAAAATCTTTCTAAGCCAAGTGTGAATAGGATTTTTACTCCCTTTGTACAGTATTCTGAGAAATGCAAATAAAGGACAATGTGTTCCTGAGTCTGGCCTCTGCTTCCTAGAGGGCCCTGGGGGGCGGGGCAGGGCAGTGTGGGAGCCTCGGGTGGGCCATCTGCCTGGATGGTGGAAGGGGCCCTGGGACTGCTGCTCTCCCTGCAGTCGGTCCCCAGCAGAGCTAGGAGCTGTGAGGGGACAAAGCAGCCACAGGCGGAGAGCAGACTCTGTTCTGAGACTGCCTGGCTGTTCGAACCTCGGGACAGGACTTCCAGACTCCACAGGCTGGGCTGGCAGAGAGATGGCTTACGCCATGGCCAGGGAGGAGGTCAGTCCAGCAATGGCTTCAGGAATGAAGCCAGAGTCCGAGGGGTGCCCCATCTTTTCCTCTGAATGCCTCCCCGTTCTGACTCTCCCCCTAGTCCTCCCTCTCTGGAGGGCTGCACCTCCTCCTGGCCTTTGTGTCTTAGAGGATCTTCATGCTTCTCCTCACCCCCCCCCACCGGTAAGCGTGAGTGGGAGGGGCAGAGGTAACCCCCAGGATTTAGTTAGGCTCACGTGGCCAGAGAGGGAGTCCTTTAGCAAGGGAACTTATCTCTGAATTCTTATCTCCAAGGTTCCTAGCATTTCAGTTTATTCTGAGCAGTAACCATCTGCTATTCCCAGGACAGGTGCAAAGTCCTGGGTGGAAGGGAGGGGCTGCCCCCGGCAGCCTGGCCTCCTCTCTGGCCCTGGTCTAGCATCACAGTCCTCAGAGTGGGTGTCGGGTAGAGTACAGGATCTTTGCTGAAATCCACCTACCGCCACCCCTGCTGCCCTGAGTGCGGCTCACACAGCACTGGGAGGAGAAATGCAGCCACCTGGGCTCAGTCCTGGAGGTGGGGTGCCCTGGGAGCTTCCGTGGACCTGCAAGAGTGCAGTCAGGTGAGGGCTGGGGACACATCAGCAATCATTGGTTCAAATCCCAGCTCTGCTGCTTACTGGCTTTGTGGCCTTGTCAAGTTAACTTCCCTGAGCTTCAGACTCTCCCTCTGCTGTATAAAGGTAATAATTCTTGCTCTAACCGGTTTGGCTCAGTGGATAGAGCATTGGCCTGTGGACCAAAGGGTCCTGGGTTCGATTTCAGTCAAGGGCACGTACCTTGGTTGCAATCACCTCCCCAGCCTGGGTCCTGGTCGGGGCACATGCAGGAGGCAGCCAATCAATGTGTTTCTCTCACATCGTGTTTCTCTCTGTCTTTCCCTCTCTTTCCCACTCTCTAAAAATCAATGGAAAAATATCCTCGGGTGAGGATTAACAGCAACAACAAAAATAGTGATGCTGTGAACTTAAATGTGAAAATACCTCTAAAGTAAAATAAAAAAGACAATACCTCTTAATGCTATTGTGAGGATTAGCACAATGCCTGGAATGCAGTAAACACTAAATATGTGGTAGGCATATTAGTATTATTATTAATTACTACCATCATCATCTGAAATGTTCTTTCGGAACTGAGGGAGGCAGGGGCCGGGAGACAGGCAGGCTCACGCTGGTGATTATCTCTGACCAAGGGATTGCCTCTGACCAAGGAGTGGAGCCAGGGTCCCTCCCCGGGAAAGGAGGTGGGCGAAGAAGACAGGTGGCATCTGCCTGAGAGGGCCACCTGGGAGCTTGTGTGAGGGGGCAGCGAGGCTGAGTCCTTTTTGTTTTGTTTTTTGCTAATCCTATCCTGAGGATATTTTCCCATTGATTTTTAGAGAGAGTGGAAGAGAGGAGGAGAGGCAGAGAGAAACATTGATGTGACAGAGATACTTCCATTGCCTGCCTCCCGCGCACACCCCGACTGGGGCTGGAGATTGAGCCTGCAACCAAGGTACGCGCTCTTGACTGGAATCGAACCTGAGACCCTTCAGTCCAAGGGCCGATGCTCTATCCACTCAGCTAGGGCTGAGTCCTTCTCTTTGACCCTGCCTGTCTCTACAGGTGTTAGTTACTGTTGCTCTTTGAGTCTTCAGTGTTACCCACCATTGCATGGCATCCGGGTAGCTGGTTCTGGTGAGATCACTCTCGTATCCTTAACACAGCCGTAGCCATTGCCTGCTGGCCCTTGGTTCGTACCACCCATATTCTATTTATTCCAAACTCACTGAATTGCATGGCCTAGTGTTCCTTGTTCTGCACCATACCCTGGCCCAAACTCACCTAATCAACTAGAATATGTATCAGTCAGAGATAAAGCTATACATATGCCACCTGCTCCCTGTATTTAAAAGGAGAAAAGCGTTTCTTACCTTTGGACTTACCTGCCTCTAGCTCAGCCATAATGCGGCATATCTAAAGGTCTGATAGGTGGGGCACCTAGCTCTACCCAGCTTTCCAGCTCCTTTCAATTCCCTTGTTACAGCTTCCTCAGACACAGTGGGCAGGAGTTGCACAGAGATCTTACAAAGGGGATTCTCACAACCTCCATTTCTGGTGAGTAGTTGAGGACAGAGGAGAGGTGGGTGGCTCCTGACATGGGCCTGTGGGCCCTGGGCACACTGCCTTTCCAGACACCCCGAAGAATTCCTAGGTTGGGAGTGAGGTGAGAGTTGGACACCACGATGGGGACAAGGACAGGAAAGAAAGCATGGGTGAGCAGGTGCCTGGCCAGCCAAAGGGACTTAAGGGAAGGTGGTCAGAGGAAAGATGGAGAAGTGGAGCCCTGGCCCCAGGAGGGAAGCCAAGGAGCCTGAGGAAAGGGAAAGAGCTCTTAAAGGAGTTGTTGAGTGATTGATGGAAGGGGCAGGAGTAAGAAGGATTTAGAGATAAGAGAGCCCTGATGTGGTGGGGACAAAGAGCTGCTGCTGAATAGAAACGGGGAGGGAGCAGCTGTGTCAGACTGGACTGGTGACGAGCCTGTGGAGGGTCCCACAGAGCAGGGGAGATAGAGCGGTACAGGGGCCAGCTTTAGACCAGGAGAGGGAGAAGGGGAGAGTGGGGGGGGGGGGGGGAGAAGCCCCAGGTGGAATTTTGGAATTCATTTTAGTTTACCCAGTGTAAGGGGACCCTTCAGAAGGTGACATGAAACTGAGGAGAGAGGACCTGGAGGTGGGCTGGCCAGGGTGCCCAGCTCCAAGCCACTCTTGCACCCAATCCTCTCTCTTCTGTTTCCTTCTGAGGCCGACTTGTTGGGAAATGGTTGGTAGGGGCACCCATGCAACTGCCTTGCAGAACATAGCAAGGGAGCGAGGCCCAGGAGTCAGAACGAAAGGAAGAAGTAATCAGTTGCCCCTCATCCCTCCTGGGTCCTCTGCTTATCAGCACTGGTGAGAGTCTAGGGGATGGAGGGCCTGCCTTCCCACCCCTCAAGGTCCCTCTGGGCAAGGGGACAACTATGCTGTGGGAGACGCAGAAAACAGGTCCGACTTTCCATTTGGGGCAATCACTGCTCCATCCTTCCTCCAGAAGGATTCCATGAGGGGCAGAAACAGGGAAAGCAAATGATCCCAAGTCCTGGTTGGCCTAGAACCTTTGGATCTTCCTTGACCCCAACCTGCCTAAGGTAGTAGATTAAAAAACCTGAGCGAATATCTCCCAAACTGAAATTGGCTTCCTTTTCCCAGTAGGTCCAGGCACAATGCCCAGCGTATTTAAGACAATTGCAAGAGCTGTGGTCCAAGAGTTGGATGCTGCAGGCGATATGATTGAAGTCAGAAGCGTCCTTGATGCTGACAAGTTTCATTGTTTCTGTCTGGTGATGGGGACAAATACACGCCATTTCTACAGAACAGACCTCACCCTGGAGGACATATTGGAGAGTGACGAGGGTGAAGGGCAGTGTGATGAGCTGGATTTTGGGCTTCCAGGTCAGTGTGAGGTACAGGAGAGATGGCCAGACAGGAAACTTGGCCCCCTCCTACTGCGCCCCACCCTCAACTCCCCATTGCCAGCAACCAAGTCAACCAGTCAACAAAGATACTGTAGAATTTGTATGAACACATCCGCATGGGATATGGGAATGGGGAAGTGGAAATTTATTTTTCTTTTAAAAATGTATTTTTATTGATTTCAGAGAGGAAGGGAGAGGGAGAGAGAGAGAGAGAAACATCAATGATGAGAGAGAATCATTGATTGGCTGCCTCTTGTACACCCCACACTGGAGATCAAACCCACAACCCGGGCATGTGCCCTGACTGGGAATCGAACCCTGACCACCTGGTGCATAGGTCGACGCTCAACCACTGAGCCACACTGGTCAGGCAGAAACTTATTTTTCTTGGAAACTATTCATAAATAGTCTTTCTTTCCCAATTTTCCCTTTGTAAATAATTTGTTTTAAAATTAGCTGATGTCTTCGCATGTGTTTATATGTTTATCACTTAAGTGGGTACATAAGTGGAGGTCATTTGCTTAGTGGTTAAGAAAACACGCAGGCTTCAGAGCTGGGGACATCTGGTTTCTAAGTCTGGCTCCACCACTTACCAGCTGGGTGACCTCTGAACAAGTTTGCTTTCTCATCTGTCAACTTGAGCAAGACTGTTGCAAGAATGAAATGAGATAAATTACGTAAATCATTTATCACAGGGCCTGCACAGAGGAACACTCAAAGTTCACCAAGTCATTCTGCTGTGGCGGTTATTATGATTACCCCTTCGTGTTCCCTGGAGATCTTGACTAAGTGGCTGGTGAGCAGAACTCACCAAGGGCTTGAGGGGGCTCGTAGAGGAGTATGTTCCACCCCCGGCCTCCACACTTGGCTATTCTTGGGGTTTTCTGGATTTGAGGAGCCCCAGGGTAAGTGTTGTTGAACCCTCACTTGAAGACATACCAGTGTCTCACACCTCATGGAGAGGAGTTCTACAGCTCAGACGCCTTGGCTGTCGCCCAGTTGGGTGTCATCCTGAGACGGAAGAGAATTCTGACAGTCCCACTGTACAGTTTTAGAGCACCTGCCATGCCAGGCACTGCTGTCATGTGACCAAGAACAGTGTCCAGATTACTCGGAGGTGGCGGCTGTTTTCATATTGGAGTTTAATAAAGCAACCGGGATGTTTTGCCATGATCATAAAAATTTGACTAAGTCAGTTTAACTTCCTTAAAGGGAAAGTCTATCTGTTTGCATAAAACATTCAGAGGGAGAGGTGAAACCAAACTTTTAAAAAAATCCGTAAGAGTGAATTGGTAATTTGAATTGATTTTTAGCAACTTGGCCTGCTCCCTTTTCAAGTGGTTATTTTATTTTTTAACTACATGGTGCCCGCCGGGCGCGGTGGCGCGCGCCTGTAGTCCCAGCTACTCGGGAGGCTGAGGCTGGAGGATCGCTTGAGCCCAGGAGTTCTGGGCTGTAGTGCACTATGCCAACCTAAGTGCGCTATGTCTGCACTAAGTTCGGCATCAATACGGTGACCTCCCGGGAGCGGGGGGCCACCAGGTTGCCTAAGGAGGGGTGAACCGGCCCAGGTCGGAGACGGAGCAGGTCAAAGCTCCCGTGCTGATCAGTAGTGGGATCGCGCCTGTGAATAGCCACTGCACTCCAGCCTGGGCAACATAGCGAGACCCCGTCTCTTTTGAAGCCTCAAGGAAAAATATACGATCGCCTTTTCATTACCTGAACTTTTAACTACATGGTGCCCATGGTGTTAAAGCGTGCATAGGGTTTGTTTGTTTGTTTGTTTTTACTACCTAAAGTCCATACTTCATTGAGATTATCTTAATTTACCTAATATCCCTTTCCTGTTCCAGGACCCCATCTAAGATACCACATTACCTTTTTTTTTTTTTAAATATATTTCTTTATTGATTTCAGAGAGGAAGGGTGAAGGAGAGAGAGAGAGAAACATCAATGATGAGAGAGAATTATTGATCGGCTGCCTCCTGCGCACCCCCTACTGGGGATCAAGCCCTCAACCCAGGCATGTGCCCTTGGCGGGAATCCAACCTGGGACCCTTCAGTCCGCAGGCTTACGCTCTATCCATTGAGCCAAGCCGGCCAGGGCCTACATTACCTTTAGTTGTCATATCTTCTTAGGCTCCTTTTGGCTGTGACAATGTCTCAGACTTTCCTTGTTTTTTATGATCTTGATATTTTTAAGGGGGATTCGTCAGGCATATTGTAGGATGCCTCTCTATTGGAATTTGTCTGGTGCCTTTTTCTCATGGTTAGACTGAGATAATAATGGGTTTGGGGAAGGAAGACCATAGAGGTAGAGCTATTCTCATTACACTATATCAAGGGTACGGACTACCAACATGACTTTCACTATTGATGTTTACCCTGGTCCCCTGGCTGAGGTCGTGTTCATCATGTCTCCCCTATAAAATTAGTCTTTTATCCCCCTTCCTATGCTGCTCTCTGTGTGCATAAGGCTTGCTTTTTCTTTTCTCTCTGATAATGTATATGCAAACTGTTACGTTGCTCAAGAAACAAACGGGTCCTGAGACATGGGTGTCGCACATACAGGACTGATCCTAGGCACTATTTCCACTTCTGTCATGTCTCACCACTTCCAAATGTGTTTTTCTCTGGAAATTCAGAGATCAGTGTGACCTCTATCCTTCTCTTTCCAGGTTCAAAGGCTGAGTTCCAAGCTTTGGATGTGGTAGACTCAACAAGGGAGTCGACAGGGAAATTGCCCAGGGGAATTACAATCGAAGGGGCCTCCCAAGAGTCCCACGAGCATGACATCACGATGTTGAGGTCCACGATATCCCAGCAATATCTGGATCCGCTCCAGGACAGGTGAGGCTGGAGGGAGGCAGCAGTGGGGAGAATGAAAAGGAGAAGCCCATATTGCGCGTCAAGGGCATCTGCGTGGAGGGCAGCCTCACTCCCTACTCCCCGTACTCCTGCCACCCACTCCTTTACTCAAGCAGGCCGTATCTTCTTCTCCGCCTTCAGGAAGCTGTCTTGTTCTCCCAGCATCAGGAAGTCTTCTGATGCCCTCAATTCACTCACATCCCTGCCGCCCTCCAGGGTGACTGATTTCTCTGGCTTGAACCAAAACGTACTGGTTTCAAGAGGCCGCTCTCCTCTGTTTTCTTATACTGAGTTGCCCAAATCTGTATTTTGTGCTTATTTCCGTCTCTGGGTTTATCACCAGCACTCGGTAAGAGAGCTGGAGAGAAGCGAAGTGAAATTAAAGCACCCCTGTAGGGCATTTTCTGCACAGAAAGTGCCACCAGCCCACCCCACCCCACCTGGGTGGCCCCAAGTGCCACAGAGTTCTGATAGCTGAGGTGCTTCCAAGGGTCTGCAAGGACATCACCAGCCTTCCCCTCAGCAATTGTTTTGTTGCTGGTGTTGGTGTTCTCTTCCTTGGCTGGACTTGTTGGGAGCTGTGGAGCCGCTCAGGAAAGGGGGCCCCAGGGCTCTCCTGAGTGGATGGATGCCTTTCCCTGAGTGGATGAATGCCTTGGTTTTTCCTTTTTAATTACAAAGCGAAAGGCTTACAGTGAAATTTTACTGATCCTTGGAACTACCTCTCCTGACCATAGTATTGTTGAGGAGTCGTCTTTGGAATTTTTCTAAGGGAGCTCAATTTTTTCTAGAAGGTCTGTTTTTTGTTGTTGTTTGTTTCTTAAAAATATTTTTTATTGATTTCAGAGAGGAAGAGAGAGAAAGAGAGAAGAGAGAGAGAGAGAGAGAGAGAGAGAGGGGAGAGAGAGAGAGAGAGAGAAACATCAATGATGAGAGAGAATCGTTGATTGTCTGCCTCCTGCATGCCCCACACTGGGGGATCAAGCCCATAATCCAGGCATGTGCCCCTACCAGGAATTGAACCATGACCTCCTGGTTTAAAAGTTGATGCTCAACCACTGAGTCAAGCCAGCAGGCCAGCCGGCCAGGCTGGAAGGCCTATTGTTTCTAGGGTGAGGCGAAGTGGTATGTGCATATAAAGTTGGGGGGCAGGGTACTCGACAGATAGAGGAAGATCAGAAGAGGCAAGGATGGAGGCCTTCCTTGAGGGTTTGGGTTCCAAGTACCAGAAGTTCCATCAGGCTGTTTCCTGTCACAGAATGAATTCCTTATGGAGTCAGAGATGCCTCCCGGAGCCTCAGGGTGGACAGGGCGGCCGGCCGGGCCCCAGGAATCAGTCTGAGGAGCTGGAGCCCCTCCTCAGAGGAGGGAGTGTTGTGGGCTGGGCAGATGCCTATCTCAGTGCCGTGGGAAAGACACATGCTTTGGACTCATGCAGAGGAGGACTTGAATACCAGCTCTGTACTTATTAGCTGTGTAACCTCGGACAATTCATAACCTGTCTCTGAGCCTCAATTTCCTCATGTGAAAATGGGTACATTTCTGCCCACATCATAGGGTTGTGGTGAGGGTGAACTGAAATGGCGTGTGAAGGAGCTTGCAGTGCTGGTACGTTCTTCCATAAATGCTAGTTGAGCTCCCTTCCCACTTTGCCCTCTCTCCCCCCACAGTGGGCAAAGTGCACTTTCATCTCAAATAGGAACTGGCTGATGGAGAGGGAAAAATGTCCCTGAGAGGTGGGGCCCCTGAGATCCTGAACTCTCACCCCCCACACTCTGTCCAGGGAAGCCGAAGAAAAAATTACTCACTTCGTTCTATCAATGCAGACAAGGGGAGAAGGCCTGTATCTGGTGACAGAAACACTGGAAACAACAAAGAAGGAAAGAAACCCTGACAAGTGAATGGCAATTTAAATTTTGGAGCCTGCTGAAGTTTTTCAATCTCAAATATGAACGCAAGGTTAGGGTCCTGGGGGACAGGGCCTGGGGGGAGAGCCAGCCTGGGCCCACCCACGGCGGGTAGAGAAATGCCAGCCCAGACTCCAGGCTCTTCAGTTCTTCCTCCAGGCCTCCCTAGTAGACGGGCCTGCTCCTTAGCCTTCTTAGGACTTCCCTCCTTGCCCAAGAAGGTGTGTGTGGCATCACTAAGTTCCTCCCCTGGTATCTCTAGTGACGCCCTGTGTTCATCTGCTTCCTAGCGCTTCCCATGGGTCACCATTACATGGGTTGTTGTTTTTTTGCTAATTCATTGTCTGCCTCCCTTTCTAAGACATAAGAGGGCAGGAGCCACAGTGCCTGGAACAAAACAGGTCCTCAATGAACATTTGTTGAATGTACAGGGGAAACCACATGAGTTTTGAGGTCAGATGTAGGTTCAAATTTCAGCTCTGTTAGTTTTCAGCTGTGAAACGGACTCACCTACTGACCCTCTCTGAGCCTCAGGCCTCTTGTCTGTAAATGGGGCATAAGATCTCTACCTCCCCCCAGGATTGTTTGGGAGATCAGGCGAGATAACTGTGCAGAGCACCTAGGGATCAGTTAACATGAGCTCCTTTTTCCTAGCACCAGAGGGCAGTGACCATCCCCCCAAAGCTGGTCCTGGGCTATAGAGTGAAGCAGCTTGTCTTCCCCAACGTGGGAAGGATGAGGAAGCAAGGTCTGCTGGGGGCAGGGTGGGTGGGGAGCTTCACACATGAGTGGAAGGGGGGTTGATTCCGCCAGGCTCTGTGTCAGCCTGGAGGGGCCCTGGTGAGCTTGAAGGTGCTCACCAGGAAGGAAGAGAGCAGGTTCAGGGCTGGGGAGAAGGACTGAAGCTCCTTGCTCAGACACCACTGAACCAAGGATCTGATCTGCTCCATCATGACACTAGTCCTTCCCCAGAGGCTTTAACTCTCATCTCCCCCCCAGTATTTGTTTTTTGTTTTTTTGTTGTTAATCCTCACCCAAGGATATTTTTCTCCATTGATTTTTTTGGAGAGAGTGAAAGGGGGGAGGAGGGGAGAGAGAGACAGAAAGAGAGAGAGAGAGGAGGAGAGAGAGAGAGAGAGAGACATTGATGTGTGAGAGACACATCAATTGGTTGCCTCCTGCACAGCACGTGGGATCGAACCTGCAACCAAGGTACATGCCCTTAATTGGGAATGAAACCGAGACCCTTTGGTCCTAGGGCTAACACTCTAACCACTGAGAAAAACCGGCCAGGGCTGTTTATTTTTTGGGGAGGATTGGGGAGAGACTAGAAAGAGGAACTTAGAGAAAACTGGTCTTTCTGATACTGGAACCTCTCTCTCTCTCTCTCTCTCTCTCTCTCTCTTGTCTCTCTGTCTCTCTCTAGTCGCTTTAGATACTTGTTTCTCCAGAAAAACAAAATCCTTTCCAGAAGGTGAATGAGCTTCTGGGCCTCCTGTTTTTATTCTACATTGGGCAAGGATACTGTTTTTAAAAACAGGATAACAAATAACAAATGGCCTGGAAATATAGTTATTAACACTAAGAATGTAATAGGATGCCCCAGAGGTGGGGATGTGGTAAGGGCAGGAGAAAAACGTGCCTGTGGGAGAAGTAGGTTGGATTGCATGTTAGCGTAGCGTTTCCAGACTCGGACAACTTTGGCTTGCTTTGTGTGGGTCAGTGTGCTGGGTCCCGGGGTCACAGCCCCAGGAAGCACTTCTGAATTACATGGCCAGTTCTCACATGGCAGCACTGGACTGCGGAGTCCGATGGCCTTAGGCTCTAGTCCTGGCTCTCTCACTCATTAGCTCTAGAGCCTCCTGAGCCATGGTCATCCTGACTTAAACATGAAGGGGTTAGACCAGAAGATCCCTGTGATTCAGAATGTGGCTTCCTCTGGAATTTCAGAGTCTTTCCTGGATCCCAGAAGAATTGTACTGCCTGATTGACCTTGGGAAGGGATAGTGAGGTCTAGATGTGGTTGAAAATTCAAAAAACTTCCAGAAGTTGTAGAAGTTACAGGTTCAGTCCTGGCAAGGCCTTGCTAGCTCAAAAGAGTAAATCTCTTGTCATTCTTATGTGCCGTAACAGCAGAGTCGGGAGATAGATGCCAGTCCCTGCTCTGACACATGTTTGCTGAGTACCGACAGCATGCTCCACCTTCTCTGGGCTTGTTTCTTTTTCAATCATCTATGTATAGTCCGACGGCTGCCTATCTCTGAGGATGTGGGAATGGGTCTGCAAATATAGTGCTTGTCATTTACACATAGTGAGGAGGACACTGGCTCCCTGGCATGGGCAGTGAGGGCTCAGAGTCCAGGAATGAAAACTTTCATCACTGGGAAGAGAATATCAACAGGGGGCTGGAGGTGACCTGCAGAGGAAGATGGTGGTTCATCTTGTTTAGGTAAGGATGGGAGCCAGCTATGTTTAGGGTGGCTGCACCCTTCACCCTTGAGCCCTCTGGCCTCAAGGACTGGAGCTCAGGTGGGGTGGCTGAGTATGTATGTGTGTGTGAGTGGGGGGGGGCGGGGCTTGAGGGGAGAAAGGTAGGTCAGGGCCCAAAGCAGGTTTTAGCTTTAGTCTGGGGGTTGCATCTGTTTCCTCTAAACACATTGGTTGTGCATAGACATCACCTAGGGCAGTGGTCGGCAAACTCATTAGTCAACAGAGCCAAATATCAATAGTACAACAATTGAAATTTCTTTTGAGAGCCCAATTTTTTAAACTTAAACTTCTTCTAACGCCACTTCTTCAAAATAGGCTCGCCCAGGCCGTGGTATTTTGTGGAAGAGCCACACTCAAGGGGCCAAAGAGCCGCATGTGGCTCACGAGCCGCAGTTTGCCGACCACGGACCTAGGGGAACTTTAAAAGTAGTGATGCCCAAGTGCCACCTCCGGAAATTCTGATTTAACTGATCTGGGGGTATGGCCTGGGCATCAGGATTTTAAAAATCACTTCCCAGGTGATTCTCATGTACAGTCAAGGCTAAGAACCACTGCTCCAACTTCCTCTAAATCCTCACTACTCTTAGTATGATCTAAAGATTGCACTTTGAAAGGTAAGGACTCAATAAGCTTGGATTTCCTGGAGGTGGAGAAGAATTTGGGGTTGGTACTAGACTGGGGGTGAGCTAGGGAGATGGAAGTGGGGTCAGCGGGCAGCAATTATGGTGGGTGTTTGGGAAGAAAGATGCTTCATTTTACCAGGAAAAGATTAGAGGAAGGGAACAGAAGTGTTCTCCAGAAGAAACATAGACGAAGAATAGGGTCTTGGTAATGGAGCTTGTTGGGCTGGGTAGGGTGGGTTCTTAACTGCTGCCTCAATAGGAAAGTCTTTGAACTTGGAGGATTTAAGAAACATGAAGGAGAAGGTGCAGGACACAGTGAGCGGTCTCCAGGATCTGACTGAAGAGGAGCGAGAAGATGTGCTAAGCTACCTCATTAAGTGCCTCACCACAGACGAGGAGCTGAGGATCTAGATGAAAGAGTAAGAGGCCCTAGAAAGAACTCGGGCAGAGAGAGGGAGAAGGCGAAGTGCAGGCAGCAGACACACCGCAGACAATCTGCTCCAGAGGGACGAGTGCTCACCTCCCATCTCCTGGCCACAAGTCCTGACCTCCGGTGAGCTGCAGATGGAGGGCCCAGCAGGCCCTCTCCTGAGTAGCCTTTTTAATGCTGGCATCTTGGTTGAGGCACGCGCAGAAGCCATTCTGGAGTTCCTGGAAGCCTTGAAGGGTGAGGAGGAGTCTGGATGGATGCTGATGTGGAGGACATGCTGAGCAGAGGGGTCTGTGGGGAACCACGTCTTGGGAGGAAGGTGGTACACATTGCCTTTATCTCTTGTGAGGAGTAAACCATCACATTTCAGAAACCAGCCATCTTCCCCAGACCAGGGGCTGAGGGACTGCCTCCTCCTCCCGTGTGGCAGTCTCTGACCTCCCGTAGGCTAAGCGGGAAACAGGAGCCACAGCAGGAGCCCATTGGGAATACTCCCATCTCGCACGCCCAGGAGCTCTCTGGAACCTCTTCTCATGCTTGTCTTGGTCTGATCAGACACTGAAGCCCTGTCCCACTGCGTGCCCCTCCCTCCTTTTTACCCTCAGAGCTGTCTGAGGAGAAGGAGCTTATGGCTGAGACCCTAAAGAAGGGGACCCTGCCCCTGTTGAAGGACCAGGTAAGAGAGTCTGGGCTGAGGGCCAGGTCTTAGTAGAAATGAATGCCCATGCTTTCAAGGGACCCAGAAGTCCCAGGATTTTGTCCCTTCTGACTTAGCAGTTCTTTGTCAGCTCATGTCCATCAAGCTGGTTTGTGGCAATTCCCTGGACATATAGTTTCCGGGACAATTAGGAATGGGCAAGAGAGGGAGGTGTATTAGTCCCAGGATGCAGTTGGCACCATCTTAAGTGCCAAACTGATTGGTTAGCAGTGCCTGTCACTATGCTGAAAGTATCAGGCTCTCCGGGCCTGCAGGGAAGAGGGCCATGCTGGATGACTGTGTCTGCCATGGGCTCAGGGTTCAGGGGTGTGGCCAAGTATAGCCATTGCTGGTATATTTCTGTGTTTCTAGCTTTTACAGCCTGGTGGATTTCCTTCCAGGTGGAGTCTCTCCTGGAGCAGAACTGGGGTGAGCAGCCCTGTGATGTGGGCTGTGACCTTGAGACTCTCTATGCCCTCTATGTTGCTATCTCCATCTTGCTGCAGCTGAGTGAGAAACCTGCCTCTGTGCCTTCCTGTTAGCTCTTTTTTCCCCCAATCCTCACCCAAGGATATTTTTTCCATTGATTTTTAGAGAGAGTGGAAGGGAAGGAGGAGGTGAGGAGAAAGAGAGAAACATCAACGTGAGAGACACATTGATTGGTTGCCTCCCGCATGCACCCCTAAGGGGGCTGGGGAATCTGCAACCGAGGTATATGCCCTTGATCAGGAATCAAACCTGAGACCCTTCTGTCTGCAGGCCGATGCTCTAACCATTGAGCAAACTTAGCTTTTTAACCATTCTCCCCACACACCTCTGGGTGCTCCCCTCCCAGTCCACCCACCACAACCCTCCCCATGTCACCAGAATGAGGTCTTTAGAACAAGCAGCTGGCTCTTCTTCGATACATCCCATTCCCTACATGATAATGTACAAAACCAGACTGGATTGTTTGCACAGACTTCTTATTAAAAGTGGAAGATTGATCATATTTATTTCCTCTCCTTCTTGAAACTTCACTAAATGACAGTAAAGCGATGGAAAAGACATAAACCCACAAGAATAAAGAGAGTGAGGCAGCAGGTAAGGGATTTCAACACATCTTTGGAAGCTAGAAAGTCATTAAAGGAGTGCAAGCCGGGAAGTGCAGGGCTGAGGGATGCTGCTTTTTCATCATAAGCCTTTTAGTTCTATTTAATATATTTTTAAGACAATGCAATTAAAAGTATCAGACATATGCTTGTTATAAAAGATTTCAAATATTTCTCAAATATTTCTTTTCCATCTAATATACAACCACTATTAACATTTTGGGGTATGTTAACATTTTTCCTGTGCAATAGCTTTTAAAATGGTCATTTAAACATGAAGCTAGCCCTAGCCGGTTTGGCTCAGTGGATAGAGCATCAGCCTACAGACTGAAAGGTCTCGGGTTCGATTCCGGTCAAGGGCACATGCCCAGGTTGTGGACTTGAGCCCCATTGATGTTTCTATCTCCCGCTCCCTTCCTCTCTGAAATCTATAAAAATATATTTAACAAATAAATTAAAAAAATAAACATGAAGCTAGGGTGATATAACATAGATTTGTTTTGTATCTTTTGAACTAGAGTTATTTTTTTTCTTTTAAGTTTGTAAAAATATTATATGCAACAGGAATTCTCATAAGTTCTGTTGGTCAACCACTTTGGAAGACTAACAGTATCTACCAAAACTAAACATATGCCTATGACCCAGCAACTCCACTTCCAAGGCATATACCCAAGAGAAATGAGTGTATGTATTTACCAAAAGACAAGCATATACAAAAACATTAATATAAGAGCCACACTGAAAACTCTTCAAATGTCCATTAACATTAGGATGGATACATATATTGTGCTATATTTACATAATAAAAGAGAACAAATTACTACTATACATAACAACATGGATGACTCTCACAGACATAATGCTGAGCAAGTGAAAGAACATTGGTTTTTTAAATTTATTGATTTTAGAGAGAGAAGGAAGAGAAGAGAGAGAGAGAAATATCCATTTGTTGTTCCACTTATTTATGCATTCCTTGGTTGCTTCTTGTATGTGCTCTGACCTGGGATTGAACCCACAACCTTGGCTTATGGGGACAATGCTCTAACCAACTGAGCTACCTGGCCAGGGCAAAACTCATAAAAAGCATCTACTTACTGACAAAATAAAGAAGCTCAAGCCATAATATACAGTAAGTGAAAAGGAGACCTAGGAGATAAGTATCAGAACACTAATACAATTTTACCCCTGGTAAAGGCGATGGAGATCTGCAAATCTGAGTAAGCTGGGACTTCACTTTGGCCAGCCTTGTGGTCCAGAAGTCAAGGCCAAGGACCCATCCAAGATGGGGAGTCCAATAAAAGGAGACATTCTCCATATTAAACTGGAATCTCATTAAGGTAAGGGTGAATCATCAGTAAACCCACAGCCCTTGCCTCACCCGCAGGAAACTGTGGGGAAGACTTTTGGGATTGAGTGAAGAAGAGGTTTATAAAAAGGACAAAAGTTCTGAAATATTGTGGCCGTAGGCTAGTCTTTTCACAGAACTTAGCCTGCATTTTCATCATCTGGGTGTTTCAGAGTATCTCAAATTGCAGACTTAGTTTATGAAGGAACAGGATTGGTTGTGTACCCAGATACCTGTCAGAACGAAACACAAATCTTTTCTGGAGAAAGTTATTTTAATTTCCACAAAAAACATTTAAAGAACAAGAGTGGTTCCCAGTAAAAGATAACAAAGCATACAAGGAAATGACACTATGAGTAAGAATAAGCAGAAACAACAAACAGCTCAGACATAGATTCTCATGCATAAACAGACACTTGATATATGGGAGAAGTATCATTACAGATTAGTGGGGAAAGGCTAGACTTTATTTATTTATTTTTACTAGCATTGCAGGAAATGTTAAAGGGAGTGCTTTAAGAAGAAGAAATTGAGAGTGAGAGGAACATACATCAAGGCTAGACTTTTCAATAAATGGTCCAGGACAATTGGGTAACCACGTGGATAAAAAATGAAATTTGATTCCTACCACCCAGTATATATAAAATTCCAGGTATATTTCAGACCTAAATGTGAAAGGCAAAATTATAACTATATTAACATTATTAGTAAAGACTTTTGTTCAATCAAAGATATAAAGAAGTGCCCTAGCCAGTTTGGCTCAGTGGATAGAGCGTCAGCCTGAGGCTGAAAGGTCTTGGGTTTGATTCCGGTCAAGGGCACATGCCAGGGTTGTGGGCTTGATTCCCAGTAGGGGGCGTGCAGGAGGCAGCCAATCAATGATTCTCTCATCATTGATGTTTCCATTTTTTCTCCCTCTCCCTTCCTCTCTGAATCAATAAAAATATATTTTAAAAAAGAAATAAAGAAGTGAAAAGATAAACCGCAGAGTGGGAGAAAATATTTAAAACATGTAACTTACAAAGCAACAGTAGCCAATATAGGGAATTTGTACGAATCAATAAAAAAAAAAAATGACCCAATAGAAAAATAGACAAAAGTCTTCTACAGAATTTCTTTTTTAAAAGAAAATCCTAATGGCTAAAAAACATGAAATGATGATTAACCTCATTAGAAATAAGGGAAATAAAATTAAAACCACTATGAGATGCCAATGCTTATCAAATTGGCAAAAGGTTAAAAGTGACTATCACTTTTCATGAAGATTGTGCCAAGAGCGAAGAAGGAAGGCTCTGGCCCTCCCAAAGCCAAAGCTGAAGTAAAGGCTTTGAAGGCAAAGAAAGCAGTGCTGAAAGGTGTCCACGAAAAGAAAGATCTGATGTCACCCACCTTCTAACGGACCTAAGACACTGTGGCCCCGAAGGCCACCTAAATATCCTTGGAAGAGCACCCCCAGAAGAAACAAGCTTGACCACTATGCCATCATCAAATTCCCCCTGACTACCGAGTCAGCCATGAAGAAGATAGAAGACAACCATACATTTGTGTTCCTTGTGGGTGTCAAGGCCAACAAGCACCAAATCAAACCGTCAGTGAATAAGCTCTATGACATTGATCAGGCCTGATGGACAGAAGAAGGCATATGTTCAACTGACTATGATATTTAGGATGTTGCCAACAAAATTGGAATTATCTAAACAGTCCAGCTGGCTAATTCTAAATATAAAAATTGTACACTGTGAAAAAAAAAAGTAACAATATCAAGTGTTGTTAAGTGCCTGAAACTTGCATATACTACCGCTGAGAGGGTAAATTAGTACAATCACTTGAATACCAATTTGGCATTACAAATGGAAGATTTACTACCCTATGACCCAGATATTTGACTGCTAGTATAAACTCTAGAGTAACTTGTGTGCATGTGCATCACATGTGTTGTACTTTTTAAAAACTATGTTTTTATTGATTTTAGAGCTAGAGGGAGAAGGAGAGAGAGAAATATCCATAAGAGAGAAACATCAATCGGCTGCCTCCTGCACTCCACCAACTGAGGATCGAGCCCACAACCCGGGCATGTTCCCTGACCCGGAACTGAACCGGCAACCTCTTGGTTCATGGGTTGATGCTCAACCACTGTGCCACACTGGCTGGGCATCACAGTTTGTTTATCCATTCTATTGTAGGAGAACACTCAAGTTGTTTCCAGTTTTTTACTATTACAACATCCTACTGACAAAAATTCTTAAAAGTATATATCGCCTGGCAGGTGTGGCTCAGTGGTTGAGTGTTGACCCATGAACTGAAAGGTTGCTGGTTCGATTCCCAATCAGGGTACTTGCCTGGGTTGTGGGCTCAATCTCCAGAAAGGGGGGGGGGTGGGCAGGAGGCAGCCGATCAATGATTCTCTGTCATCGTTAATGTTTCTATCTCTGTCTCCCTTCTTCTCTGAAATCAATAAAAGTATGTTAAAAAAAAATCTGAACAACTCACCAAAGAAGATATACAGATGTCAAATAAGCACATGAAAAGATGCTTAGTATTGGATGTTATTAGGGGATTTAAAATTAAAAGAACAATGAAATACCACTATATACTTATTAAAATGGCTAAAATCCTAAAACTGAAAATACCAAAGCTGGTGAGGATGAGGAGCAACAAGGACACATTCATTGCTGATGGGAATGCAAAATGGTAAACCAATTTGGGAGACAGTTTGCAAGTTTCTAACAAAACTACACATAATTTTACCATAAATCCATCTATCATGTTCTTAGGTATTTACATGATTAAGTTGAAAACTTACGTCCACAAAAAACCTACACACAACCCTGGCCAGTGTGGCTCAACGGTAGAGCATCAGCCTGTACACCTAAGGGTCTTGGGTTCTATTCCTGGTCAAGGTCATGTATCTGGGTTGCAGGTTGATCCCAGGCCCCGGTCTGGGTGCGTGGCACATGCGAGAGGCAACCAATTGATGTGCTTCTCTTACATCAATGTTTCTCTCTCTCTCTCCCTCTCTCCCTCCCTCCCCCCTAACTTCCCTTTCTCTCTCTCTAAAGAAAAAAATCAATGGAAAAAATGTCCTCAGGTGAGGACTGACAACAACAAAAACATAAAAAACCTTCACGCAAATGTTTACAGCTACTTTATTCATAATTACCCCAAACAGGGAGCAACCAAGATGTCCTTCATACATCCATACAATGAAATATTATTCAGCAATAAAAAATTATCAAGTCACAGAAAGACATGGAGGAGCCTTAAATATATATTGGTAAGTAAAAGAAGCCAGTCTGAAAAATTTACATGCTTTATGATTCCAAGTATAGATATTTTCGAAAAGGCAAAATTATAGGGACAGTAAAAAGATCAGTGGTTGTCAAGGATTCTAGGGTGAGGGGGAGAGATGAACAGATGATGCACAGGGGACTTTTAGGGTGGTGAAACTATTTTGTATGAAACTGTAATGGTGGATGCATGTCATTACGAATTTGTCAAAACACATAGAACTGTATTACACAAAGAATGACCTGTATGTAAACCATGTACATACAGCTAATAATGTATTAGGATTGGTTCATTAATTGTGACAAATGTATTATACTAATGCAAGATGTTAATAATAGGGGAAACAGGAGGGGTGAGAGTGTGGACTAGAGCGAGTATATGAACTCTTTAATATCTTCTCAGTTATTCTATAATATAAAAATGTACTAAAAAATAAGGTCTATTAATTACGTAAAAAATAAGTTAAAAGCAAAGGGACAAAAAGAAAGAACTTTTTGCTCCTAAATACAAAAGTCATATATATATATGCTTTTATATCGTATAAGTAATTTCAAGCAAATTAATATATGGAAAGTACAAAGTTTTTATTGTATTATACTTTGCTACTCTTCTTGACCGTAATATAGTCTTAGGCACAGAGCAACAGATTCAGTTTGTAAACAACTAAACATATTTCATTAAAAATCATCCACTAAATACACATTCCTTTGTACAATGGAGATTTTAGATTAAACGCCTTCTTAGAAATGCCATGTCAACTATCTTTTTTTTTCTTTTTTAGTTTCTAAAGTGTATGCTTTCCAATGTTTTGGTCTCATTGATCTTTCTTAATGGAACTATGATGCTCTGGGATGTGAACAAATCTTATGTCCCCCACTTCCACAAGCAAGTAGCAATGCTTTACCTCTAGTCTTCATATTGCAATTTTTGTTTGAAGTTTATGGGCAAAATTTAGCTCCGTAGGCAAGGATGGAAATGCAGGTGTGACAAGTAACATCAGCATCTGGACTAAAAGTCCCAGGACTACAAACCACTGCAGAGGAAAACACATGGAGTAGATTATTATAATTTCAATTAGAGATATTTTATACCAATAGTATAAACCTGCCTTTAATAACACATCATTTCAATATCTATGATATATTGAGTAATGTTCTGTCAAGTTAAGTTATAGAGAATATTGAATATGTGAATTTCAAACATTGTAATTTAATGATATTAAGGCAGGAGAAAGTTAGAATCCCATCTTTCCCATTAGTATCAGCATTTTATAGTATCTTCTGCAGTGCCCTATTTATGAGTTCCTATTCCTAATTCTCTAGTTCCTATTTCCAATTCTGTTTTCTAGGTAGGACCATTCTGTTTTCCTTCACAGTATAGTAGCTTAAGTCAGAACACTGTAGAGATGTTTTATAATATAAAAGAGTATATTAAGAAGAATTGATTGCTATATTCAATTCAATTATCCTAAGTGAATTATTAATTTATTCTAAGTACTCTAAATATATATATGTATATTTTAATTTTTATTGCATTTATTGGAGTTGGTTAATAAAATTATATAGGTTTCAGGTATACAATTCTATAATACATCATCTGTAGATATTTATATTTTATAATTACCGCAACAGGTAGCACAATTACTGTGTAGACCTTCATTTTTTCCAAAGCCTGAACGACAGCTATCCATACGTGCCATTTGAAAACTGTGGTCCATAAAATGCATAGCTGGTAGAGTTTTATTATAGTCATGGTAGAAAAGAAATGCTTGGCTTCGGAAAAATTCTGCTATTCGATCTTTTGCCTAGATTTTAAAATAGCAGTGAGAAGTAAAATGACTAAACTGTGAAGCAATTTCTCCTCCTGCATCAGAGGCAATGAAACGTACTATCAGCACACTCACGCCATCCATGTTTTACAAAAAGATGAATTCCTGAAAAGTTATGTTAATACTAAAATTAGCCTTGACCTTATCAACTATTATTAATTCGTATGTACACTGGTTAAGAAAAATTAACTTGAGATTAATAAACACTTGTTTTGAATTATTTGCAGCATGTCTATTCCATTTTTAGATAATATTATTTCTAATTCCAAAGAACCAAGTAAAATGGAAACTAAACGTTTTCTTTAATCAGCATTACAAACTAATGAATAAATTTTATTTTATTTTTTTTAAGCATAGAGTTTATTTTTTATTTTTATTTTTTAAAATATATTTTATTGATTTTTTACAGAGAAGAAGGGAGAAGGATAGAGAGTTAGAAACATCGATGAGAGAGAAACATCGATCAGCTGCCTCTTGCACACCCCCCACCGGGGATGTGCCCGCAACCAAGGTACATGCCCTTGACCGGAATCGAACCCGGGACCTTTCAGTCCGCAGGCCGACGCTCTATCCATTGAGCCAAACCGGTTTTGGCTTAAGCATAGAGTTTAATAAGGACTAATATAAATTCAGTGCTTCCCATAACCCATGCATAATATAAACGTTACGGGCTCAGGAACTAGATCAGGAGAGTGAAGAGATTTTTTTAGACTATGCCCTTAGCCTCTGAGGATGGCTGAGGAGACATGAACCAGTGCACGAATTCGTGCATGGGTGAGGTCCCTCAGCCTGGGGGGAAGGGACCATGAGACGTTGGCCAGCCACAGGAGGTTGGCTGTGAGAGCACACTGACCACCAGGGGACAGCTCCTGCATTGAGCATCTGCTCCCTGGTGGTCAGTGTGTGTCATAGCTACCGGCCAGTCATCCAGTCGGCCGGTCATTCGGTCCTAAAGGTCACTTAGGCTTTTATATATAGAGATCATAGATACAGTTTTGAAAGAACCACTGGTTTAACCTAGGATGACCTGATTGTGAGGTTGTTCTTCAAGCTGCTGCTTAGTTAACATTTGGGAAACAAAAACCAGGGACCCATTTTCTGTGACAGAAAAACATATATTAACCTAGGGAGGTATATAATATTCCATATGTACTATTCCAAAACAAAGCATCTTGAAATAGCCAAGACTCACAATCTCAGTATAAATAACCCAAATCAAAAGTCAATAATACTTAGTTTTTAAAATAAAAGAATAATTTAAATCTACTTCTGTAGAATGTATTTATTATTGATAAATATTCACAACATGGAGAAATAGATTTTTGAATTAGTTAGAAAAATTTTAAATAGCTTTATTGACTATTCAAATACTTTCCCCTTACAATGAAATTCTCACCTGGAGGATATTATGATTAGTGATATTTTCACAGTCAACAGCTTCATTGCATGCACTTTCCCACTGTGGTACAAAAGCATGAACTGGAAAGGAAAAATGTATCTTCACAAGGATTCTAAAAAGTTCCAAACATTCCAATAAAGCTCTAAATACTGAACTCAGTAGTATGAATGGGTGCATGTGTTGAATCTATCTGATCCCAGTAATAAAGTTGCAAAAACTGAATAATTTATACATTATGATTTTACTCCATCTGGGGGCTAATGGAAGTAACTACAAGGCTTTAAAATAAATAGAAATAAGATAAAAATAAAAATGTTTTGGTTCCTCCCTTTTATTAAGTTCTCCAAAATCCAATTTAAAATTCTGTAAAAAGCTATGGTAAATATTAGCTGCACAGTTAAAAGCCATATTTATAAAAATAAGCAACCATATATCACAATTGAAGGTAAATACTGTAATGTGTTTATTTTTTAACCAGGCTAAGGCTAACAATATATTTTAGTGCTTAATAAACATTTAAGGCCTACTATTTGAAAGCTCACATTAATATGGTAATTAGTTTTGTAATCTGTCATGGTTCAAGATTAAACTCATAAAATTAAAGAAAAGTTTAAAAATTTTTTACCTTGAAAGGCTATAAATAATTCAGGTATGAGGCCATGTTTTGGAAGTTTGACAAAATGGCATTTATATGATGGTTGTTTGATACGGCAAGACAAATCAGAAATTAAATTATTCAAGATTTTCTTCAGCAATGTAAAAAGCAGTTCATTATTTCTTCCTACACAAGATTTTGTGGTAAAACGTACGGCCATCTGATATGAATAATCAGGTTCCCGATAGGCTTAAAGAAAGATGAGAATAAAAACAATTGTGTCTAACATTAATTATCTGTAACAATTTTCAAGTAACATGTAATAGTAAATTCATCAATCTTGAAAATCAGCATAGACACTTAGCCAATAAAATGTTTTATCAGTTTGCTCTCATAAAACTATACAAAACTAATAACTTGAATGAAAAGAATATTATTTTCATCTGATATATTATCTACTCAGTACACGTAAAGTAGTGGCTTTGGTGGGCTGGCTATATATATGTGTTAAGGAGAAAATAAGATTTGGGGAGGGTCTTCATTGGCAGAGTGTCATTGTTGTCACAATAGCCAATGAAAGGGATCATTAATTTGCTTTTATAGGATTAAACATCAGTTTTTAAGATACCCGTCAAAATTATGACAAAGTAGATTGCATACCTAAACAATGGGAAGTGGGAAGCTGAAAGGGGATCATTTAGGATACACTATCTTGACATTAATTTAAGAGTTTGCCTGGTCAAATACACCCAGAATGCTCTGTAAAACATAATGATTAGATAGGGTATCCCAAAAAATGTATACACACACTTAGAATAATTATAAAGGCAGTATTTATTAAAATACATTTCATTTTCAAAATTGAGCTATCAGCTGTTAAAGTGCATGTACATTTTTGGGGGATACCCTAGATATGACAGACTCATTTTCACTAAAGAAACCTTACACTTAATTCTAATCAAGCTAAGCATATTAAGTTAAAATGTGCCTATATTCTTACCAAACATCATAAAGTCATATCTATTCTTTACCATCTTTTCTTTTTGGGTTTGTACTTTGATAATCTTATAAGAAAGAGTACATGAATAAAGTCCAGATAAAGACTCCAGAAAATCTTTCACCATCAGCTTTCCTGTTTTAGTTATATTTATTCGATAATTTCCTAAACAGAAATAGTAAATTACTTGGTTATTTAATATATAACAATTCAAACATTATTTAGTAAGCTTAGGGTTACAAATAAATACAAAAATGTAAAATTTAATGGACTATTTTAACTTTAAGAATTTGACAAAATCTTAATTCTGTCATATTACTCTTTGGAGAACCACAGGAGATAAATACAGCTTTGAAATAGGTTTTGGTTTTCTTTAATTCATTTCTTGATGTATCTAACTTCAATTGGTTTATACCAATCATTCAGTAAATAAAATTACACTGCCCTATAATGCTATACAATTTCTTCACATAAGACAGAAATTAATATTTATAATCCACGGCACTCTTCTAATATCCTGAAAATTACATATTAGATACCTCATCTCCTTTTACAGGTGCTATAAGGATACATTTTAGGTTTTATAAATTTTTTTAGCTAAAACAACTCTGGGAAGTGGGGTTCAAAAATTACTGCTTCAGTTTTTACGTAAGGAGAAAATAAGGCACAGACCCAGATATATGATTTGTCTAAGTATGGAGCAAGTGGAACTGCAATTACAATTCAGCCCAGCTGTCGTAGCTCAGTGGTTGAGCGTTGACCTATCAACCAGGAGGTCAAGGTTTGATTCCTGGTCAGGGCACATGCCCAGGTTGAGGGCTCGATCCCTAGTGTGGGGCATGCAGGAGGCAGCCAATCAATGATTCTCTCTCATCATTGATGTTTCTATCTCTCTCTCCCTCTCCCTTCCTCTCTGAAACCAATAAAAATATATTTTAAAAAATCAAATATCCATTTGTTTATTCCAATAAGTGACAGTGCTTTTCTAAAAAAACTAGAGGCCCCATGCATGAAATTCATGCCCAGGGGGGTGTCCCTCAGCCCGGCCTGCACCCTCTCCAATCGGGGACACCTCAGGGGATGTCCAACTGCTGCTTTAGGCCCGATCCCTGTGGACCGGCAGTCAGACATCCCTCTCGCAATCCGGGACCACTGGCTCCTAAACGCTTACCTGCCTGGCTGCCTGATTGCCCTAACCACCTCTGCCTGCCGGCCTGATGCCCCTAACTGCTCCTCTGCCAACCTGATCGCCCCCTAACTGCCTTCCCCTGCCAACCTGATCCCCCCCAACTGCCCTCCCTGCCGGCCTGATCACCCCTAACCACTCTGCCTTGGCCCCCGCCACTGTGGCTTTGTCCGGGAGGACGTCCTGAAATTGTCCAGTATAATTAGCATATTACCCTTTTATTAGAATAGATGTTCACATCATTAAAAAAGAAGGTATTAAAATCAAATAATTTACCTGTTAATGGCTTTTCATCAGGCCCAATCCATAAGTACGTGGGGTCCACTGTTTCTTTTTTAGCAAGTTCTATATCCATACAGACAAGGAATGGGCTATTTTGGTGTAATTCTACATATATCTTCACTGTGATAAGATAAAATAATATATAACTACATTATATAGCAAAATTAACTTAATAAATGCAATACCTACCATTTTGTCCCAAAGATACTCTGATTAGTTCTTTTCAGATTTCACTATTTTTAAAATCAGCGTATCATTCATGATAACATTTAGAATGCTAAAGCCCTTTTTGTTTTTCATCGTTTTATTTATTTTTATTCTCACCCGAGGATATTTTCCCATTGATTTTTAGATAGACTGGGAGAGAGAGAAAGAAATATCATATCGATGTGAAGAAACACATGGATTGGTTGCCTCCTGCACATCTCTAACCAGGGCCCAGGCAGGGGAGGAGCTTCCAACTGAGGTAGGTGCCCTTTACCGGAATCGAACCAAGGACGCTTCAGTCTGCACAGACCTTCTATCCACTGAGCCAAGCCGCTAGGGCTCTTTCTCATAGTTTTTAAAACTAGTCAATACTTTTCTTTTTCTGTGATATTATAGTTTTGCTTATAAAAATGTACACAATACAATGTACAAGTTCAGAATTCACTGCAGTCATCATTATTTGAAGGGTTAGTGGAATCAGTTTAAAGATCAGAAAAGGACTTGGGTTTGGTGGCGAAACTATTTTAGATGATCATTGTCACCCCTAAAGGAAATTTGATATTTAACTATAAATGGGAACAATAATTAAGCCTATATGGGGCATACTAGGTCGATTTTCTGCAATTAACCTATTCTGTTTCAGATTTGGTGGGAGCAGCAATAATCTGCTTGGAATCAATGTGGCCCAAGTTATTCATTTTAAAGCCTATTGAATGCCGGGTTCTGAACATACAAAGAAGACTCCGTCCTACAATGTGGTGGTGTCAGGGAGGGGCAGAACTCCAAACATCGAGAGATTCCAAACATGAGACATGCCATGAACCGGCCCAAAGTTATCTCAAGTTAGCCATTTGACTAGTTTTCCTTGGGGGATGTGGGAAAGTTTCATCACAGCGATAAAGGGCATTTGAGCTGAACCGTAAAAGATGTGTAGTTCTAGATAAGCAGGGGGAGAGATAAGAGTGTTGCAAAGAGAGAAACTTCCAGTCCTGGAAATGACTCCTCTGAGTCGGCCTGGTACGTTGCAAAGGAGCAGAGACACCTGTAAGTGAGGTGGCACCAGAGAGAGAGATCTGGATCGAATCCTAGCTCCTTATCCTTACGAGATGTGGGGCTTTCGGCAAGGTGGCCTAGCTAAGGCGGAGCAGGGTAGCTGTAAGGATGACACCAGGCAACCTTCCGGAAGTGCAACGAAGCACACAGCAGACGGTCAATAAGCATTGGCTGCCTTTCCCTCCACGGGAAGAACTTAGCAGGTCCATGGCACCCCGGCTCTTCCGACAGACTGTGCAGGTGACGAGGTCTTGATTACCTGTGTGCACTAGCTTGCCATAAACGAAGCCTTTCTCAGTGAATTCGGAAAAACGCTGCCATCCAACTGTGGAGGAAAGAAAGCACTGACATTTTAGGTCCAAGAGGAGCCAGGGGCTCAGAGTGGGGCAGGGCGGGGCGAAGCGAAGGAGATAGGCAAGAGGGGAGAGTCCTGGAGGCCGGGCGGGAGGATCCCACCTCTGGTGAGGTACCAGAGCACCGTGGAGACCAAGACCCACGCTCGCATCGCCTCACAGGGCCTAGGGTCCCGCGGGAGCGTCGAGGGGCCTGCTCCTTCCTATCTCGGCCCCGCCCAATGCCTCCTCATCTCCCCCTCCACTGGGCGGAGCAAACCGCCGGGGTCACGCCCGGGGGCGGGGCGAGAGGGCTCTGGGCACGCGCACTGGAGGCCAGCGCCCTGCCCTGCCCCCCCCCGCCCCACCCCCCTCCCAAAGCGCGTGCGCACGCGGCCTGCTTAGTGTGGAAGCTTCGAGCCTCCTGTCTGGCGCCATTTTCCCGCGCGCTGGCGTCCTGCTTCTCCGAGCAGCCCTTGCCGGAAGAAAAGAGGACGGGAAAAGAACCCAAGGCGTGGAGTTTCGGCCCCTTCCTTAGGCTAGGGGCTGAAGAGTTCACAAGGAGAACACTGCAGGTCCTAAATATGGCGGTGGGCATGCGATGATATTAGGCCCCAGGGAAGGGAGAAGCTTGTGAGAACTTCCTCCTCACAGGGAACAGAGAGCATTTCCTAGGTCCTTTTTCTCGTGAACAGTGTCTGAAACTGTGTCACGACCTTTTTTCACACTCTTATACCCAATCTGTCCCCAACTGCATTTTCCTACCCACGAAACGAAGAAGGTGTTTCCATGCCTTCCCACTCCAGAGGAACGTTTAAGCTTCTTCGTTTTCAGCTTCACCAGATGACAGGGGAGACCTTGCATGCAAATCTGTGTAGTCACCTTGCTCTTAGAAATGGGCTCTGTTGAGCCCCAAATCTGCTTTTCCTGTGGGGATGGATAAGGCAAGATCAGAGAACGCCAGGAGAGACCAGGCCGGCGTCTTTCATGCTTCCTTCCTGGCTATTAACTCGGTGGCCCGAAAGCCTCTGTTGTTGTCTATTTCTTAGCAGCGGGACACCCTCGGTCGTGGTTTTGAGTAGGCTGGTGGGTAGAGAGCCCAAGGTTCAGACAGGGTGCAGAATGATTATTTGGGGTGAGATCAAGAGGTGGTGTGTGTGTTTTTTCTTTCTTTCTTTTTTCAGTTTTATTTCCTTCCAGCCGAGTCAGTACTTGGACTGTCTCAGATGGTCCAGGAGCAGCCTTTGTCAGTGATTTCATTTTTAGTCACTGTTAATTTTACTTACATAGCATAAGCCATGAAATGTGATTAACTGAGTCAGATCCACCCCTGTCAGTTACCATGTCTAGATTCAGTTTAGCCTCAACTGTTCCTTCTTAAGGTGATGAAAATGAAGGCAAATGATCTTTGATTCCCTAGAAGTTTACCAAAGTTTATTCCTGTTTTAGTCAAAGTACGTTATAAATCCAGTGTTTTATTAGCTTCTCAGTTATAAGTAATTGATCCTTGTAAATCCTGTATGATAAATTTGAATGCTATCAGAAGAGTCTTCACCAAATGAATGGTATATTTTTATTGGTTTCAGAGAGGAAGGGAGAGGGAGAGAGAGATAGAAAAACATCAATGATGAGAGAGAGAATCATTGACTGGCTGCCTCCTGCCCGCCCCCTAATGGGGATCGAGCCTGAAACCTGGGCATGTGCCCTTCATCAGAATCGAACCCGGGACCCTTCAGTCCTCAGGCTGACGGTCTAACAACTGAGCCAAACCCGCGAGGGCCAGATTTCCTTATTTTTTAGCTAATGTCCTTTTTCTGCTCTAGGATCCCATCCTGTTTCCCATATTACATTTAGTTATCATGTGCCCTTAGGTTCCTCTTGGCTGAAACAGCTTCTCAGACATTTTTTAAATTTGATGACTTTGACAGTAACAGTTTTGATGACATCGATCTGACCTTTGACCTTAACTGGTGGGGCACTTTGAAGAATGTCTCTCTTGGAATTTGCCTGGTGTTTTCCTCACTAGTAGTCGGGGGTTGTGGGTTTTGGGTGTGGAAGGCTACAGAGATAAAATGCCATTCTCCTCACATCAAGTGAACATTCTATCAACATGCCTTACACTGTTAATGTTACCTTGATAACCTGGCTGAAGTAGTGTTTATCAGGTTTCTCTACTATAAAATTCTCTACTATAAAGTTACTATACTTTTTTGGAAGGAAGCCACTATGAGAAGCCCACACTTAAGGTGTGTAGAGTAGCCACATAAATTATTTTACCCATTTACTTTTTACCTATCCTCTTAGGTATCACTCTCTGGAGTTGGAAATACACAATTTTGAATTATTTAGAGAGTAGTAACACGTTCCAATGTTAACAATAAAGAACAATGCCATGAAGATAAAAGTTTTTTATAACTTTTTAATATTCATCCTTACACCATCCCTGTGAAGTTTTACAGTTCCTCTTCTGTTACTTTGATGTGCTATTTTTTGCTTTTAGAAACTAACAAACAACAAATTTCCCCTTTCAATACTAAAATTAGACTTTGTGTTTAGACTATTTCTCTGAAATTGATATTATCCTGTAGAACTCCAACCCATACAAGCTGTAGAGATGCCTGGCCTTAAAACAAAGCCAATCTAAGGCATTCACTCATTTTAAAAAAAAAATCACACACACACATACGTAGATATGTATATATGTTGACCTTCTGTACCCAGGCATATTTAAAATAAACTAAAATTCATAAAATTGTAAGCGTACTTTAACTTGTAAGAGTGGGTTTCTTCCAATATGATCTACTGATGCACAAACGCCCAACCTTAAGTCTCAGATATATTTATATTATATACACTAATAATATAAATTTATACCAAGGGTGGTAGTGATCTTTTTTAGAATGATTCACATATTGTCCAATTCAGTACTATGGGTATCTTTATAAGGTTCACCTAAACATGTCCCTCAGACTTAGTGTGAAGAAAAGATCTGCTTTTGAAAAACTGTTATGTGGTCATTTCCCCTTTCCTCTCCTTACAGTCAAATGTGTGCTTTACTTCTATAAAGTGGGAAGGATGTTGGGAAAAGATGCTTATAGTACATCTTTGTGTACTAACATCTTTGAGTTAATTTTACTATCTTATCCCCTGACCCTAAACTCCACTTTTTAAAAACGTACTTTTCTGATACATTATATATGTATTTTTGTAAGCTGTCTAGGGTCCAATTTGAAAGAAGGCAGGGTAGTAAAAAATTCACAGACATAGAGTGTGTAGTATTTTGTGAGTGGAGGCAGATAAACTAAGCAGTTCCCAGAAAGGAAAACCCAAGTGAGAGAATTGCTTCCCAAAATGAAAAAGGTGAGTTGATAAAAATGTCCAAATCCTTTTGAACTGTCTTAGAAATTTCTGCAAATTTGGACCAAGAACTTTTATCATGTGAAATGAAAAACTGAGGAAGAGAAAAAAAAAAAAAAGAAAAGAAAAAGAAAAACTGAGGAAGAAAAACATAATACTTCTAATGAAGTTCTCACTGTTATTCATGGCTATGATCTTGGAATCTAGACCAAAAGTTCCAGATCTTGCTCAATTTAAGACAAACCGCCTTTAACTTAAACTTGCAAGAAAGCCATCCAGACTCCCCCGCCCTTCACCCAATGTGATAATACTCTCCCATCCATATTCTTCTAAAATAGACATTTTGAGACAAGTTGCTGATGCGCCATTTCCATCCTATAGGGGTTCTCCAGTTTGACATTCAAAAAGGGGATGGAGGCGCGGAACCTCCTGCGCTCCTCAGTGAGCGTCTTTTAGAGCCGCCGCCAGCCAGCGCCGCTGTAACCCCGCGCAGCAGCAGGTCGCGGGCTCCTGCCCTTTTCGATCTGCGCCGACTCGCCAGCGGATCTTGGGGACTCCCCGAGCCGGGAATCTCCCGCCAGCTGCGAGCTGCGTCCTGGCGACGGCAGGAGCACGTGGAGTGGCCGGGTAGCCAGAGCTGCTGCTCCAGCCCAGCCAGGCGGCGAGATGGAAGGTGAGCCTCCAGCCTGCTTCTTTTGTAAAGGGTCTTTGAAAAGCTCGGCCAGGGCACGCAGCAGAGAGAGTTCCTTCTGAATCTCGGTTTTGCTTCTATTTGCTTCTTTTGTCAAAAGTAAGCATGAGGCATTTCAGAGGGAAAAGCGCGTCGGTTCTCCTACATCTCTCATTTGCTTCCCTTCTCCTTGCCAACTTTGGAAAGGGGTAACTTGTCCGAAATGCAATTTTTTAGGGGGTGTCAAACATGAGGGGCCAACTCTTAAGTCTACAGAGGAAGAACGCTCACGGGCGACCCTGAAATGGCAGCAAACATGGCTTGGAATAAATAATCCCTTTGGATGTTTCTTTTTTCATCTGTGGCCTCAGTGTCCATTGGATTTAGGCTAATCTGAGTGGCATGTTTAGAAAGAAAGGTGACTTTTTTCTTCTAAGAATAAATGCTGTCATATAGGAAAGGTAACTTTTAAAGTGGTTGGCATCTGCTGGTCCCTTGGAACTCGAACTTCCAATGATCCTTTTTTTACCCATAGCAAAAATCAGGCTCACATTGAGTTTCATTTGAATTAATTTTGAAAGCCATAAAATTATCTTCGCTTCTCCAAAAAATTTCAATATGTACTTCTTTGGGATAACTAAAATTTCACACTATTATAAACTTTTCAATAGTCTTTTCAACAAGTGTTACTAAAATCTTGAAAATGGCAGATGTATCTCAAGTTGGGGGAGGTGGTCCTATTTAGAAAATCAGAATTTATGAGAAATGTATTCGTTCAATTAATAGATGAGAGAATGACACCTAATTGAAATGTTAATTTTATAAATATCATGAATAGCATGGATTTTTCTTCATAAAAAATCAAAGGATCTCTTATTGCCAATGAACTTTCATCTTTGGCAGCTTTAGGTCTAGAGCATATGAAGTTATTAAAGTTAGATTAATTTGGGATATGAAAATAAATATGATGAAGCTTTTATTTCACAATATAATTGAGTGCAATGGTGTGGTCCTAAATCCTCAGCTTGTACAAGGGTATGCTAACAATTTTTTTAAACTACCTTGGCCCATAAGTAGAATGCAAAATAAGTCAATGAACAGTATGTATTTAGTGTGTTCATAGAAACGTTAAAATGGCCATTATTGAATAATGTTCAAGTATTTTCTCTTATGAAAAATTCTTTATGCTTTAAAAATTTTTAATTATTAGGGTTTTTAAAATAACTTAAAAATTGGCATTTTGAATATTTTAAAAATGGTTTATGAAGTGTAATTTTTAACTTGTAAAAGTTCTGGCCAAAGACAGGAAAAAATTAGATTACTGTACATAATGAAAAAAATACTTTTTAAGAACTCTCATGCTTTTATTATAAATAAATTGCTGAATTTGTTTTTATGAAATTATAAATCAGAAAAAGCAACACTACTTTTTCTAGTCTTAGCCATTTCACTTCTCAAGAATAATGTACAGAATAGTGTAAATTCATGGAAATTAGAGTGTTTCTCTGAAAATGTTACTACTACCAAATTCATTTAATATGAAGTAAAGAAATTATTAACTAAATAGAATAAATTAGGATATTAATGCCCTAACAAAGACTTTTAGATAAGCCTGGATGAAGACTCTCTGGATAAGGAAGGAATGAAAACTTGTATAGAATTCAGAACGTACTATATATGGGAAAGATACAATGTAGAATATAGATCAGTGGTCAGTTGTGAGTTTAGATGACTAAATTCATAGGTTCATGGAGATGGATAGTATATAGTAAGCTTAATGCAAAAACGTCAACACTTAATCAAAAAATAAAAATTTTAAAATGGTTAAAGATGTGACTTAGGGTATTCTAATGTCAAGTCCTTGAGAACAGAGTAATGTAGTTAAATATCTTGTTCATTGATAGCCACCCAAGATTGACTAATATGGCTCATGTGTGTGATATTTAAAGTATATTTATATTATTTTGATATTTTGGTCTCAATCTAGCATAGAGATTTGATCTATATTGTGTACTCATTTTTTGACAATGTAAGAAAGTGGAGTACTTTATGGAATGTCTTTATTTTTTGCCCAATTTGTTGGCCAAATTGATATGCTAGAGTTTACTGTGAAGCTATATAGTTAGTCATTTCTTTAGCATACAAAATCTTTTTAAATTCATTCATATTTTTATTCAATAGACATTTATTGAGACTTTATGTGTGCAAATAGATAAAATATGCCTTTGAAATAGAAATCTTGTCATATAAAATTAGTCAATGTACATGATAAATTAGAAGCTATAAATTTTTTCTCACGATCTGTGATCCTAAATATTTGCTTTTTGTTTGTTTTTCATAGTACATATTTTACTTATATAGAATAGTGAAAGGTGAGCACGAATAATCGTTTGTAATCCAGTTTATATAGCATTATGCGCTGGTTATTTGTTCTGATGATCCTAAATATTTTCTATCCAAAGACTATTTATGCTGCTAAATTTTGTTATTTGTACTGTAATAATTAGTTTCATCTATCTGGTATGGTTGAGAAATGAGGTGGTTCATAAATATGAATTTCACAAGTATTGGCATGTTTTTCATTAAATATAAAATCTTTCTATTTAAACAATATTGGATAGAGATTTTTCTAAGTGTATTTGTTTTACAGCCCTCTGCTTTATAAATAGGTGCACAAGAGATAACTTTGATTTGGTGACCCTGGGTCACTATTTTGACCATCAGCTAACGTATTGTTCTATAGTATATTCTCACAGGGGTTTTGAACTGTGCAGAACTGAATGCCTCTACACTAAATATTCCCTGGTTATTGTGCAATTTTTGTCTCCTTCTTGATGTCATCTTCTACTTCTTACCACATTGCTTTTGTGGAAGCCATTTTTCATTTCAAGGTCCCTTTCCATGCTCTGGATGGTTGAGATTTACAGAGATATACCCTTCGGATGGTGGAGGGTACTAGCCCTCCATTATGAGCTGATGAAGGATGAAATGGTAAAGGTCAAAGGAACAAAAGCCACAGAAAGGCCATGGGGTCCTAGTAGGACATAATTTTAGAAAATTTCCTATAATCCAATGAAATAGACTCACACTTCTTCTATGTCTGCTAAAATTTTCACCCCATTCGTTACCTGGCTGTGCTTGTCTGCTCATCTTTCAAGACTCAGGCGTAATCTCCTTCTGATGACCTTCCCTGGTGCCTTCTGGTACTTATTCTACCCAGTTCTTCACTTCCCTTAGCTAGGCTAGAGGCCTTTCCTTTCTGTGCATACGTCTGCCAATTGTACTGAAAATATTTATTGATTTAAGTGTTTATTTCCCCACTAGTCTTTAAGCTTCTTATTTTTCTACATTCAGTGCCGGAAATAGTTCCTGGTTCATAAAAGACCCTCAGGGTTTGTTGCATTAGTTAAGAAACTAGTGCTGAGGAGTAATTTTTATTATGTTTATTATGATGCCTTTTATTTTATTAATTTTTGTGAGTAGGGGATTGGTATTAGCAATTCTTTGATAGAACTCAGAAAATTCTTAAAGTACTTAATTAAATGGTATAATAGAAAAAGGAAGCTTAGAAAACAAAAATTTTGGTTTTTGTGTGTGTTTTTTGGCTAGCCTATCACTTAAAGCCAGATCTTATCTATTAACTTTATATCAGCAGATTTTAGGATCACATATTAATTCATTGAAATACAGATCAGATATAAGCAGAAATTTGTTTTCTCAATCGGCAAGATATAGATGATTAAAATTAGCATAAAAATTTCCAGTGATACTTTTTAAATATCTTATTATAAATTTGTCATTAGTATATAAGTGTATACTAGTATATACTTAACACTTATTTGGGACTAAAATATCATTGGTAGGTATTTTATTGGCCAGCCACTGTTAATTGGCTCCTAACTCAAGATATAGTTCTTAGGTCATGTATGAGAACCGAGTGATTAACACAGAAACCTGCATGTAATAAGTGCTCAATAAATTTTTTTGTGTGCTAAGGATTCATTAATTATTGTGAAAAGAGACCCTAAACATCATAAGGACATACAGTGCTCTCTGCTACCTGGCTTTTTAAAAATAAAATTCTCCATTAAGTGGTATATTTATAATTATTAAAAATCATAAGGATGACCCTAAGGCTTTTTAAATCACTACAAAAAGGTAAAATAATATAAAAGTAATTACAGTATATTTCTATTATATGTAAATGTGACTTTTGTATAACTATTACTATAATGTAATATCTCAAAATACTGTAGTCCCCAGTGATTATGAATGATAAATTTTTCAGTCTTAATTGAAACCTGCTTTTTGCATTCAGTTTTTAGAGTCTAAAGTCGTGGTGTACAGTAAATCAAAATAATATGGAGTTGATACCATATATTGGATACTAGAGGCCTGGTGCACGAAATTTGTGCACGGGGGAGGGTGTCACTCAGCCCGGCCTGTGCCCTCTTTTAGTCTGGGAGCCCTCAGGGGGTGTCCGACTGACGGCTTAAGCCTGTTCCCGCTAGTCAGACATCCTTAGCACTGCCGCTACCGCCACTGCACTCACCAGCCTGTGAGCCTGGCTTCTGGCTGAGCACTGCTCCCCCTGTGGGAGCGTACTGACCACCAGGGGAAGCTCCTGCATTGATCATCTGCCCTCTTGTGGTCAGTGCACGTCATAGCAACCGGTCATTCTGCTGTTCGGTCGATTTGCATATTAGCCTCTGATTATATAGAATGTGTCCCATCTAAGAGAGATAAAAAAGTTGTGTTTACTAATGGATATGAAACAGAATAAAAGCATTTATAGAACAATATTCTTTTTAATATTTATTTATTTATTTCAGAGAGGTAGGGAGAGGGAGAGAGAGATAGAAACATCATTGATGAGAGAGAATCATTGATCGGCTGCCTCCTGCATGCCCCCTAATGTGCCCTTGACTGGAATGGAACCTGGGACCCTTCAGTCCGCAGGCTGACGCTCTATCCACTGGGTCAAACCAGCTAGGGCTAGAACAATATTCTTTACTCATTATCAGTAATTCAAAATCAGCTCACCTCCTAACATTTTATATCAATGAAATTGGCAACACATACACATATCACAAATTATACTTATTGAGTGTAGGATAGGGGACATATGTAATACTTCAACAATAAAGAATTATTAAAAAAACAAACTATTGAGTGCTTTTAGAAATGAAAACATCAGGTTATTTGTTGGTTTATAAAGAAAACTTTTTTATAGGAGAAATAGTAAACATTTCAATAGCATCATAATACAAAACTATATTTTCTATTTTTAACTCTTAATTATCCAAAGATTATTTAACTAGATTACTTACATATTTTGGATATTAATACACCTTTAACCCCTTCTAGACTGTCACATTCCAAAATGTTGGGATTTTTTTTATCACGGTCCAGTCCCCAGCACATAGTAGGAGTGCAGTCATATTTATTGAGTGAATTAATGAATGAGTTGCCTGTATGTTTGGTCATTTGACCATTGGTTTGGCTTTTATGGTAAAGAGAATAAGGTAAATAGTGACATTGAGAGGTTTGGTAGAAGAGTTTGAAATATTGGCTAAATCCAATAGGATGAATACTACCATCTTTCTAATCCAATATTGGCTCTTTTCTGCTCTGAGAAAAATAATATAGTTCCTTCTAACTTTTGGATTTGTTCCATTCTTTTTTTTTTTTTAATTGATTTCAGAGAGGAAGGGAGAGGGAGAGATTAAAACATCAGTGATGACAGAGAATCATTGATCTGGTGCCTCCTGCATTCCCTCTACTGGAAATCGAGGCTGTAACCCGGGCATGTGCCCCTGACTGGAATCAAACCCAGGACCCTTCAGTCCGCAGGCCGACGCTCTGTCCACTGAGCCAAACCGGCTAAGGCTGCTACATTCTTTATTTCAGTGAAGCACTGAAATTTCCACAGTATTTTTTCCTGTGCATATTGGTTCATGTAAAATTATTTAAGTAAGAGTATCAGTAACTTTCCTATTCCCTGTAAAAGGCTTAAGCTGTACCGTTCAGAATTTGAAAAATAGCCCAGCAGGCGTGGCTCAGTGGTTGAGCGTTAATCTATGGACCAGGAGGTCACAGTTGAATTCCTGGTCAGGGCACATACATGGCTCAGTCCCCAGTGTGGGAAGTGCAAAAGGCAGCCGATCATTGATTCTCTCTCATCATGGATGTTTCTATATCTCCCTCTCCCTTCCTCTTTAAAATCAATAATAAAAATATATTTTAAAAAATCTTATGTGGGACAGATGCAAGTGTGATATTCCACTTGAGATGGGGAAAGAGGGCAAGAGACTATTGCTAGGCCTATCTAGCTATTGGCCCTTTCCTTCCCCAGCCACAGATCAACACTTGTGCCAGCCCTCTGAAACCCTGGAGTTCCATTGAACACATTTTGAAAATTACTGATTCGGATGGCTGCATGTTTTGTTTTTTTTCTATTGGTAACCCTGTATCTAAACTTGCCTCTTTCGATCTAGTTTGAGGATTGCTGCCAAAATGATCTTCCTAAAATCTCAAGTTACTCCTCTACTCAAAAACCATTTTAAGTATTTTTTTTTAAAAAATATATATCTTATTGATTTTTTACAGAGAGGAAAGGGGAGGGATAGAGAGTTAGAAACATCAGATGAGAGAGAAACATTGATCAGCTGCCTCCTGCACACTCCCTACTGGGAATGTGCCTGCAACCAAGGTACATGCCCTTGACAGGAATCAAACCTGGGACCCCTCATTCCGCAGGTCAACACTCTGTCCACTGAGCCAAACCGGTTAGGGCAAGTATTTCTTTTAAAAAATATATATTTTTATTGATTTCAGAGAGGATGGGAGATGGGGAGAGAGATAGAAACATCAATGGTGAGAGAATCACTGATCAGTTGCCTCCTGCACACCCCACACCAGGGATCAAGCCCGCAACCTGGGCATGTGCCTTGACCGGGAATCGAACCATGACCTCCTGGTTCATAGGTTGATGCTCATCCACTAAGTCAGGTCAGCTGGGCCATTTTAAGTATTTCTTAGTTGGGCATTTCAGATAACTCACAATGTAGCTTCAGTATTCCTTGCCAATGGTATCCTTTGTCCCCTCATGTTATTCTGGGCTGCTTAATTTTTCCTGCTTTGTCTAACTCCCCATTTTTCTAATGCTGTTCAAACTCAACAATCCAAAAATGAACTCATGGTCTCTCCAACCCAAACTAACGTCTGACTTTTCAACACTGTTAATATGATCACCATTGTGCCAATTGAAATCCTCACTCATCCATTATGTCCTTCATTCGAAGTTGGAATCTCTCTTTTCTGATACTTGGTAACATTTTATGTATGTCTAATGACTGCTAGAACTGAACTGCATTTTATATATAAAGATTAAGTATTTTTGCATGGTTTTAATATGATCCAAATTGTCTAAGAATGCAACTACTATATAAATTAAGAGATGATTCTTTAGTTCGGAGCCAAGACTTTGGCCCTTATTGATACAACCTGCATTCTTCTGCATTTTTAGCTCTTGCATTCATGGTGATTCTACAAATATGTCTGACTACTTTATTATTATATCTTTTAGAATAATTATTCTGCTACATTTACATATTGAAATACAAGTTGTCATCAGTTTCACTTTTATATTAGGGCTTTATTTTAAAAACAACTTGTATGGGAAGATAGGTTATGTTTAATTCATGATGATAAAAGAGGTATCCTATATAATAAAACCCTAATATGCAAATTGACTGAACGGCAGACCGGCCAGTTGCTATGTCATGCACTGACCACCACGGGGGCAGACGCTCAATGCAGGAGCTGCCCCCTGGTGGTCAGTGTGCTCCCACAGGGGGAGCCGGGCTCACGGCTGGTGAGCGCAGCGGTGGTGGTGGGAACCTTTCCTGCCTCTGCTGCAGGCGGGAGGTAAGGAACAAGGGGTCCTGGACTGCGAGAGCCCCGGACTGCGAGAGGGATGTTTGACTGCCAGCTTAGACCCAATCCCCAGGGGTAGTGGGCCTAAGCCAGAAGGTGGACATCCCCCAAGGGGTCCTGGACTGCAAGAGATTACAGGCTGGGCTGAGGGAACCCTCCCCCCACGCATGATTTTCATGCACCGGGCCTCTAGTTATAAAATATTTTTGCTAAATGGGGGACACTTGGTAAGATTGAGAACCACTCTAAGTTTACTATACTGCAAGAGACCAGCTATAGCCTAAAAAAGATAACGTGCACGAAAATCACCTTGCATTTATACTAGACACAAAATTAGGGTCCAGCAAATATTTCAGTTTGGTTCACAAATTATGTATAAGGATCCTTTCTTGCTAATCTAAGTGTGGTCTCTAGACAAGCAGCAGGGAACATCTGGGAATTATTACAAATGCAGACTCTTAGGCCAGACTTGCTGAATCAGAGTCTGCATTTTAACAAGATTCCTAAGGAATTCTTATGCACATTATAGTCTGAGAAGTATTACCCACTATTTGAAAAGTATCCGTGAAATTTATCATCACTCTTATAGCGCATTATGGATTAGCAGTGGATCATCTTTATATATATATTTAGATTGTATTTTTATTGTTTAAATGCTAACTTTAAAAGATAGTTGAACAACAAAAGCTTTATAACATTTAATTTTGGTATTGTATACATTTATAACACAACTAGAGGCCTGGTGCACAAAATTTGTGCATGGGGGGGGAGGGTCCCCTCAGCCCAGCCTGCACCCTCTCCAACCTGGGACCCCTTGGGGGATGTCCGACTGCCGGTTTAGGCCTGATCCCGGGGATCGGGCCTAAACCGGCAGTTGGACATCCCTTTCACAATATTGGACCACTGGCTCCTAATCACTCACCTGCCTGCCTGCCTGGTCACCCCTAACTGCCCCCCGCAAAGCCTGGTTGCCTTTTACTGCACCCCCCTGCCGGCCTGGTCGCCCCCAACTGCCCCCCTCTGCTGGCCTGGTCACCCATAACTGTCCCCCCTGCCGGCCTGGTCACCCCATGCAGCCTGCTGTTCAGTCGTTTGGTCATCCCTCATTAACCCCCCTGCCGGCCTGATTGCCCCACACAGCCTGCTTGTTCAGTCGTTTGTGTCCCTCACTAACCCCCACTGCCAGTCTGGTCGTAGGCAGCCATCTTGTGAGGGTGTGAGGATTAATTCGCATATTACCTCTTTATTATATTGGATATAAATCAGAAGTCTTCATTTTTTTATTCAAAAAATGTTTATTTATTGAGTGCTTGTTATGTGCCATGTATGCAAAAATATTGGTAATACTGTGGTAAAGAAAATAGACAATGCTTTTGCCCTCATGGAATTTATAGTCAGGTAAGAAAAACAGGCCCCCCAACAAGTAAATAGCAGAAGAAATAATTAAAACTATGCCATGCATTATGAAGGAAATAAAAAGAGTGCTAATGTGGAGAACAGTAGTGGGGGCAGGGTTGGTGAAACTCTCCTCTAAATAAGAGGTCGAGCTAGATAGAAGTTTGGTTATCCTTAGCACATATATGATTTTTAATGCCATGGTAATGAATTGTATCACCTAAAGAGAGCACGTAGTGAGAAGAGGACTCAGAATTGAGGCCTGAGAAACATCTTATTTAGGTAGTCAGGTGGAGGAGGCTGGAGACAGCAAAAGAGAAAAAGCAACAGGGCAAGACAGGAGGAAAATCAGCAGAGTGTGGTGTAATGGAATTCATGATAGGAGCGTTCCAAGAAGGAGTGGGTGGTCAGCTATGTTGAATGTTGCTGAAAAATCAAGTAAGGTGAGGACAAAAAGTGTGGGTTAATTTTGGTGACATAAAACCTGCTATTGACTTTAACAAAACTGTTTTTTTTTGTGGAGTAGTGGGGATGGAAACCAAACTGAAGTGGTTAGAGCAGGAATGGGAATAGAGGAAGCGGAAACATTGATCAGACCATTTTTTTTCCAGAAGTTTAGCTAAAAGGTGAGAAGCACATAAATAAGTGGTGCTGATGCTGGAGACAAATGTGAATCAAAAAAATGTTGCTTGTTTGTTTTTCAAAGATGAATGGCAAACAACCTGTATCCTAAGTTAATTGGAAAAAAAATCAAAGGCTAAAAAAAAAAAAATCACATGACAGAACATCTTAAAATCTCAATTCTCAGGGAAGTTTGGGGAATTAGCTATCACTGAAACTATCTTTATATTTAATTGTCACATGATATTATGACAATTAAATTTATGTAAATTTCCTAACCAGGAAAAATTTTAAGATATATGGTGTCTTTTCAGTGGATGGTTAGTGTAGATATAATCTATAAAGACTATTAGAAGAATCATTAAAACCCTTGGAATTCAAACTTTTTGCAAAAGTTGGAACATACTGCTCTAATTGCACTTGTAAGGTTTGGATTTTAGATCTGTGAGAATGTTTGAGTGTTCAACAGATTTTTAAAAAATACATATTTTGGTTGCTTGGCCTGTGTGGCTCAGTGGTTCAGCATTGACCTATGAACTAGGAGGTCACAGTTCGATTTCCTGTCAGGGCACATGCCAGAGTTGCAGGCTCGATCTCCTAGTGTCTGCAGGAGGCAACCAATCAATGATTCTCTCATCTTTGATGTTTCTATTTCTCCCTCTCTCTTCCTCTCTGCAATCAGTCCTATCTAATAAAGAGGGAATATGCTAATTGCTTTCAGGCCTTCACAAAGATGGTGGTGCCCACAGCCAATAAGGAGGGAATATGCTAATTGACTGCCACGCCCTCAAAGATGGTGGCACCCATAGCTACAAGATGGCGGCGCCCAGTCCCCTCAGCCCCGCCGGGGGCTGCAGGCGCTCCGCATGGCTGGGCCCACCCCCAGGCGGGTCCGGCCGCTGCGCACTCCTGCCTCTGGAGTCTCTCAGTCCCCTCAGCCCCCCAGCTGCCCAGGGCTGGCCCGAGGCACAGGCAAGCCTTGGATGGCTTGCCCAGCCGCCCAGGGCCGCTCGAGGCTCAGGTAACCAGGGCCAACTGAGGCCACTGCAGCAGAGGTGTGATGGGGCATTGCCTTCCCTGATCGCCGGGTCGCCTCCCGCTCCTGAGGGCTCCCAGACTGTGAGAGGGGGCAGGCCAGGCTGAGGGAACCCCACCCCTCCAGTGCATGAATTTTTATGCACCGGGTCTCTAGTAAAACTATATATTTATATATATAAAATAAAAAATATAAAATATATTAAAAATATATTTTTTTATTGATGCACACCCCACACTGGGGATCAAGCCCACAACCCAGGCATGTGCCCTGACTGGGAATCTAACTGTGACCTCCTGGTTCATAGGTCAATGCTCAACCCCTGAGCCACACTGGCCAGGCCAACAGAAATTTTTAAAATAAGTACACGTCTTAAGGTATGTAGCTTGATTCATTTTTACCTATATACACACCTTCCAGATCAAGATATGGGACATTTGCATCACCCCAGAAGGTTCCCTTATGCCCATTTATAATTAATATACCCTCCTCACCCAAAGTTAACCATTATTTGGACTTACATAAATCATATATCAGTTTTCCTATTCTTAAGAATTACATATAAATGGAATCATACAGTATGTCCTTTTTTAATGTCTGGCTTTTTTTTTTTTTTTTCTGAATATACTCAAGGTCCATATTGTAACATTTATTCATTCTCATTTGTTGTTGAATAGTATGAATATACTACAATTTGTTTATTCATTCTACTCTTGATGGACATTTGATTATGTCCAGTGTTTGTCTGTCTTATGAAAATTCTTATGCATGTCTTTTAGTGGACATATACACTCATTTCTCTTGGGTATAGATTTATGATTAGCATTTCTGGGTCATAGGGCAGGTGTATATTTAACTTTAATACATATTGCCAAGCAGTTTCCAAAGTGGTTGGGCCAGTTCACCCTCCCACTAACAATGTCTGAGAGTTCCACTTCCATGTCTTGCCAACATTTGCTATTGTCAGTCAGCCTTTTTAATTTTAGTCATTTTGGTGGGTGTGTAATGGTATTTAATTGTGGCTTTAATTTGCATTTTCCTGATGAATATTGATGTTGACTACCTTTTCATATGTTTATTGGCCATTTGGATATCCTCTTTCCTGAAGTGCCTGAAGTGCATTTTTTAAAAGTTGGGTTCTTTATATTTTTAATTAGTTTTGTAGGCATTTCAAAAATATTTTGGAAATGTATACTTTGTCAAAAGTGTATTATAAATATTTTCTCCCAGTCTACACTTTGCTTATTTATTTTCTTAATCTATTTAATGACTAGAATTCTTAATTTTAATAAAGGCTAATTTATCAAATTTTCTTTTTTGGGATTAAGTGCATTTTATGTCCTGTTGAGGAAATCTGTGCCTATCCCAAGGCCATAAAAATATTCTCTTGTGTAGAAATTTGTTTTTTTTTTAAACTTTCACATTTAGATATATTACCCAGTTTAAATTAATGATTCTGTTTTCTACCCCAGTTATTTTATTTAAAAAAATATAGGCATTTTACATTTATAAAATGAAAATTTTACTAGGAATATGTGGGATTCACTTATATTAGCACAAACATTTTTTTTTAAGTAGCAATAACATGAAATGCACATTCTTTCTTTTCTCTCTACATGTTCATTTATGGCATGTGATAGTCATGGTAAAATTGAAATATATCTGTCTATAAATTCAGAGTAACTGACCTTTCAAGGGAAAATAACACTAGATGTTAAATTTGTTGTTTTAAACCTGTGCTCCATAGTCTATAATTTCTTCATTAGACATTTAATCTAGGGGGAAAATGGAATACTCAATTTTAAAAAGAGATAAGGTAGAAAGAATTGGAATGGTAACATGGGCTGTATTTGATCCGGTGCCCTCAGAAAGTAGTCTTGATATCTCTTAACCTTTACCTTAATCCAAGGAAGAAAGAAAGGAAGTATTTCATGGTTGGAGGGATTACTCTCATTTTAAGGCATGCTCCTTGTTTTTATGTCTTCATTCCCCTTCAATCATAATCATTTGAAATTAATTGAATCTAAAATCTGTTCTATTTCTGTTCTTCTAAGATCTATAATCTATAGGAAAGCACTTTAATTAAAACATTAAATTCTTTGAAACAAAGGTAAAACTCAAGAAATTAGTCCTGCTTCTCTCCTTAGTGTGTCACTGACATTGTACCCTTGGACAATTAGGTGACTATATTTTGTCATTCTTTGTGTCATGAACTTTGTTGGTAAAATGGGGAGAATAATAAATGCAATTATACTCTTCATTTTCCAGAGATGCTGTGAGATAATGTGAAATTTCATTTAAATGCTTCATGATACCTTTTTGGAGGACCACAAGCAAACAAAACCAGGTCCAGAAGAAAGCTCTCACCGCAGTTAGGGAACTGAATAATAGCATCTGAGTAATAACTTACCTTGTGTGCTCCCAGGAAGCTGAACTAGGACCTGAAATGGACATTTCAGGAAATTTGAGTTCAGCTACATTTAAGAAGGAACTTATTAAACGTTTTTCCTGAAATGGAAAGGAATAACTTCTATATTATTGGAAGTGTCTAAGGGGAGCCCATCCAGCCCGAATAGGGAGATATTGGAGGGAATTCAAGCATCAGGTGGCAGAGGAAGGTCACTCAGCTAGTTAAGATATCTACTCCATTTCTTTTTTTTTTTTTTATTTTTAATTGATTTTTTACAGAGAGGAAGAGAGAGGGATAGAGAGTTAGAAACATCGATGAGAGAGAAACATCGATCAGCTGCCTCCTGCACACCCCCTACTGGGGATGTGCCTGCAACCAAGGCACATGCCCTTGACCGGAATCGAACCTGGGACCCCTGAGTCCGCAGGCCGACGCTCTATCCACTGAGCCAAACCGGTTTCGGCTACTCCATTTCTAATATTCTGATTTCATTAGTCTTAGGTATCATTTTTCATTATGCAGAATTGTTCTTGTGATGCCAAGATTCCAGGAATTGATTATATGTGGTAGTAATAAAAAGAAATGGTGAAGGACCTTTTAGAAATAATAGCTAACACTTCTGCCCCTAATGTTAATGTTGCAAATGTGAGTACATTTTTATAGTGAGTGACTCAGTTTCCTAAGATTTTGGTTAAAAAGTAAAAATGAACATTTTAGATTAAAAAAGAACTATTTTTTAAGAGACATGGGGATAAGAGTCAGTTTATTGTTACGAAGATAAAAAGGAATGTCAGCGTTCAGGGACAGCTTTCTGGCAGCCACCAGACACCAGAACTGCTGGCAGCTGGCAAAGTCAATGCAGCGGTTATTCTGAGATTTGACATTTTGCTCTCCTTTAGCACCTACAACTTCCTACTGGGAAAACAGAACAGCCAGTGAAAACTTGATCTCTGAAACTTAAAGTATAATTTTGTTAGCTGGTATTCTCAATTGAATAATAATTACATAGTAGTCTCAAAATGAAGGCAAGTTCATAACCCTTCAAGTTAAAAATATGGTTACAAATTTTGTTGCTAATGTAAATAATTTGGTTTTGTTAGTAAGTGGTTTATATTAAAGCAAAGAGGTAATAACATTCCCGTGTGAACTTTGATGAAATCTTAATTAATCAGACTCCTGCCATTTCCAAGTTTAAATTTTAGTTGTAATCTACTCCCTTTAATTTTGCAGCACATAAAAATGCTGGAATGTCTGAGAAAAATATTGATATTATAACAAAAATTCTAGCTAGTGAAATTTTTTAAAATGGCATCTTTGTCAATGAAAAAGAATCTGAAGGAATAAAAACAAACTTGAAATGGTCATCTTCCAGTAAGCATTGTGAGGAAAGCTTGTTTTCAGTACTGGTAGAAAACAACTTGATATTGCTAGTAAAGCTTTGAATTGGTGAAGTGCTTTGGAAAGCTACAAAAGAAATAGCCTTTAACTTTTACAGTCCAATAGATCTGTCAGCCATCTCAGTAATAGAATAGCTATGCCTTTTATAAGATTTGTTTTTAAAAGGTAAGGTGTCACTGGAAAGAACTAATGATTTAATTAAGCTTAAGAAATATTAGATTGAGTATTAAGTTGCAGGAAAGGAAGAAGAGCACCTGATATGAATGAGTGTTAACTAGGGTTTTCTGCTGGTTTATAATTTTGGCTTTTAAATGAGATAATAAATATTTTTTTATCTAATGATACCAAAAAGTCCTAATGGAAGCATGATGCCACATATATATTTGTACACATACATATAAGTACACTTAAAAATATTTTACCTGAATATTTGGCATCATGTGGTGGATTTTTTTTTACGTTCTGAAAAGTCATATTAATTTTTCAATCGGTCACATTTGTAAAATATTTTGTGTGAAAGGTGCTGTCTAGATGACTTATAACTTTGATAACTACATTAATGGAAATCACAACTGTTTCCTAGAATTCCAATTATAAAAATAGAAATATTGATAGGAGATAGTCCTTGTTAAGTTGTTTCCTGGCATAATATCTTCGAAAGTTTGGTTAATGTTTAATTTTTTATATGGTTTGATTTACTTTTTTCCCCTTGATCCAAGTTACACAATATACTTCTAATTTTTTTCTAACCACTTAAAAATGTAAAAACCAGAGTTTTCATGTTTGTTTTAAAATTTGCAGTGGTATCCCAAGCAGCAGTGAGATATTCTAAAACAGTGCTATTTGGTATAACTTTCTGAGGTGATAGAAATGTTCTTTTTGTTGTGCAATAGAGTAACCACTAGCTACATGTTCTTTGAATACTTGAAATGTAGCTGGTGTGGCTGAAAAACTACATTTTTAATTTTAATTAATTTAAATTTAAACTTAAATACCGCAAGTGCCTAGTAACTACTTTGTTAGACAGTACAGTATTACTATTAGATTAGTATTAGTAATAGATCTAGAGTTTGGCAAACTTTTCTGTAAAGGACCAGATAGTGACTGTTTTAAGCTTTGTAAATCATATAGTTTCTGTTGCAACTACTCAGCTTTGCTGTTGGACTATGAAAGCAGCACTGGACAATATGTAAGTGATTGGGTTTGTCTGTATTTACAATAGAACTTTTATTTATGGGCACTGATATCGAACTTTACATAGTTTTCAAGTGGCACAAAACAATATTCTTCTCATTATTTTTCTAACCACTTAAAAATATAAAAAAATCATACTTAATTCACGGGCCACACAAAGACAAGTGGTAAGTCGTAGTTTGTGGAACCTTACTCTAGAGTGTTCATAAGGATCAAGAGATGTAAAAATTCATGGTAGAGATATAAAAATTCATGTCCATCATGAATGGGCACTATTTGGGGAGTTAAAGACACAGCAAAATAGCAAGAAAAAATGCACATAACATCCCTGTTCTCATGGACCTTACATTCTGGTGTGGGGAGGCAGATAAAAACAAAAATGACCAAAAATATGTCAGGTGTTAACAATAAATAAATTTTATGAAGAAAAATAAAGCAAGGTAAGAGAAAAAGTGACAATGGAGGATGACATTTTATATAGGGTAGTTATGTAAAGCTTATTTGGTAAGGTGACTTTTGAGCATACACCTGAATGAAGATAGGAAGTGGCCAGCTAGCTAGCTGGGGGAAGAGCATTCTGTTAAGAGGGGAAGGTAAGTACAAAGGTCCTGAGGCAGGAGCATGCTTTGCCTATTCAAGTAACAGGATAGATATAGACAATATTGTTTTTCAATGAAATTAACCTACTTTGAAATTCTTCCATCATCTGTACTGGATATGTATAAACATCAGTAAAGAAAACTGTATTTCTGTCAAAAGCAATATATAGACCCTTCTTTCTTAGTTTTCTAGAGCCTTCTTTTAAATATTTTAAAGGTATGTTGACTGCCAACACATTGAAAGACCCCAGAATATCCCATTAAATGGAAAATTTTTGAGTTTTTTTTAACTGTAGTATAAGAAATTACAAAATGATCCATTAAAAACTGAAAAGTTTTAGACATATTTAATAGTTGGGAATTCCTTTACCATCTACCTACGACTTCATGTTTTTATAAAGACCTTAATTTCAGGGAGAGAAAGTGTACTTCAATCTATTTTGTCCTTGTGTTTTAAGTATTTTTTTAGCACCTAAGAAGAACATCCATGCTGCCTGATTATGCATGGTTTAATGTCTCCTTAAAATTCTGAATACTGAGTCAGAATCTTCTCTTAGAAACTACTCAGTTACTTCTAGTGTTATTTACAGCACAAAAAGGCCTCTTGAAAAAATATTTAGAGTTATTTAAATGTCATTGTCAGAGGATTTAAAAGGTTCAGGGGACCAGGACCTTTTTTCTTTAGGTCACCAAGTCAAAAGCCATCTTTCTCTGTAGTAACTAGAAGATGTTTTCACATGAAGGTTGCTCATGTGAAACCTTTAAACTAGGTTTCTTTCCTTTTTTTTTTTTTATTAAGAATCCCTTTAGTATGCAATTAAAAGTTTCACAGGTAGTTTTTTTTTAACTAAAAAAACCCAAAAACTCACAACACTGTCAAACTTACAGAAAAGTTGCAATACTGTACAAAAAAAACCCTGTTTTTTCTGGAAATTTTGAGAGTAAGTTGCTGATATGATACCCTTGAATACTTTAGTATGTATGTTCCACCTTCTACAAAACAACTATCAAAATCAGGAAATTAACATAGATACATTACTACCATTTAATCTTTGGACCCCATTCAGATTTCTCCAATTGTTTTTCTAATGTCCTTTACTGCAAGAGTATTCAACTTTGTATTTAGTTGTCATAATTCTTCACTCTCTTTCTGTCTGAAACAGTTCCTCAGTTTTTCATGACCTTGATACTTTTGAGGATTTCAAGCCAGTTATTTTATAAATGGTCCCCCAATTAGAGTTTAGTTTGTTTTCCCATGGTTAGATTCATGTTATGCATATTTGGCGGAATATCACATGTGGTGAAGGCCTGGGGTGGGGCAAGTGGGAGCAGGATAGAGGGAGTCAGTGGGGGGAAGGGAGGGGGGAGAAGGGGATATCTGTAATACTTTCAACAATAAATATATATTTCTTAAAGAATGAGATAGGACAAAACAAAAACAAAAACAAAACAAAAGACCCATGGCAAGGCCCTGGCCAGTGTGGCTCAGTTGGTTGAGCATCATCCCATGCTCTGAGAGGTCACTGGTTCGATTCCTGGTCAGGACACATGCCCAGGTTGCAGGCTCCATCCCTAGTAGGGAGCATGCAGGTGGCAGCCAATCAATGATTCTCTTTCCTCATTGATGTTTCTATCTCTCTCACCCTCCTCACCCTCTTCCTTCCTCTCTGTAATCAATAAAAAAATATTTTTAAAAAATAAAATAAAAAAATAAATTCTCTGGCTGATTCAAATTGGTAGCTGATAGTTGAACTACACTTATATGAGTCACACTCTGAGCAGCCCATCTGAACAGAAATTTGTGCTTCTAAAAGGGTGGTCTGGGAAACACTCAATCCCAGGCTTACTGTGACATCTGGTTACCCTAGCTGCTGCCCACCACAAATGAGACAGAATTTTAGTTTAAATCCAGGCAAGTTAACTATATGCTTTATTTTAAAAAAGTAAAATAAAGAAAAATTCCCATATTGTTGAAAGGAACATAACAGGATACATAAATTCTATAACACCATTTACAATGTCCAGAGTATTATCCAGAATTTTTAGGTCATGTGAAGAAGGAAAATGTTACCTGTACTTAAGAGAAAAGGAAATCAGTGGTTACTGAACTCAAGATGACATAGATATTGGAATTGGAAGACAAGGATCCTAAACAGCTATAATAATTATACTCAGAGATATAAAGGAATATATGCTTGTAATGAATTAACAGATAGGAAATCTCAGCAAAGAAACTATTAAAAAAGAACAAAGTGTAAAGTTCTAGAACTAAAAATTGTAATATATGAAATAGAAAGTTTATTGGACAGGCTTAACAGCAAATTATTATTCAAATCCACTTACTTTTGTCTTAACAGACAAAAGTAAGTGGATTTGAATATATATATATATATTCAAATATTTAGGCTTATATATATATATATAAAAGACTAAACTGAACGATCGGTCGCTATGACACACACTGACCACCAGGGGGCAGACTCTCAATGCAGGAGCTGCCCCCTGGTGGTCAGTTTGCTCCCACAGCCAACCTCCCGCAGCTGGCCAACCTCCCACGGTCCCTCCTCCCAGCTGGCCAACTGGCCCTAATCAGCCCAATTGGGACTGGGTGAGACAGCCCTGATCGCCGGCCAGGCCAAGGGACCCCACCTGTGCACGAATTCGTGCACCGGGCCTCTAATATATCAATGAAAGTATTCTATCTGAACAACAGAGAAAAAATATTGAGGGGAAAAAAGAATAGAGTCTGAGGGAACTGTGGGGAAATATGAAAAAGTCTAACATATATATGCAATTGAAATCCTAAAAGGAAAGGAGCAAGAGAATGGAGGAGGAAAATTTTAAGAAATAATGTCCAAAAATTTCTCAAGTTTGGTGAAAAACATAATTTTACAGATAAGTTCAATGAACCCAAGTGGGATAAATTCACATAAAATCTACCTAGGCATATCAAGCCAAAAGTAAAGAGAAAACCAAAGGTAAAGAGAAAATCTTGAAAATATTCGAGAAAAAGAATCTATACTAATAAAAGGGTAATATGCTAATTAGACCGGGAGACCTTCCCGACAAAGCCATGGTGGCGGGGCCAAGGCAGAGGCGGTTAGGGGAGATCAGGCTGGCAGGGGAGGGCAGTTGGGGGTGATCAGGCGAGCAGGGGGGAGCAGTTGGGGGCGAGCAGGCCAGTGGGGGGGTGCGAGGGGTGGCGAGCAGGCTGGTGGGGGCGATGAGGTCAGCTGCGGGGGAGTTGGGGGTGATCAGGCGATCAGGCAGAGTGGTTAGGGGCGATCAGGCAGGCAGGCAGGTGAGCTGTTAGGAGCCAGCAGTCCCGGATTGCGAGAGGGATGTCCTACTGCCAGTTTAGGCCTGATCCCACAGGGGTCCCAGATTGGAGAGGGTGCAGGTTGGGCTGAGGGATAATCCCCTCCCTCCGTGCACAAATTTTGTGCACAGGGCCACTAGTCCTATATAATAAAAGGGTAATATGCAAATAGACCAAACAGCAGAACAACTGAACAACCAAAGAGTAATATGCTAATGATATACTAAGGCTGCTCAACCGCTTGCTATGACATGCACTGACCACCAGGGGGCAGAACTCCAACCGGTAGGTTAGCTTGCTGCTGGGGTCTGGCCGATCAGGACTGAGCGAGATGGGCCGGACACCCCCTGGAGCCCTCCCACGGTCCCTCCCCGGCCTGATTGTGAACCTGTGGGGTCCCTCAACCTGGCCTGCGCCCTCTCACAATCCAGGACCCCTTGGGGGATGTCAGAGAGCCGGTTTCAGCCCTATCCTGCAGGCCACTCCCCTTGGGAGGGCCCCAGTTGCAGGGCTCAAGGCTGGCAAGCGCTGCTGCAGCAGGGCCAGCCTCTCCCGTTTGGGACTGATTGGGCATGAGCTCGTGGCAGGCACAGTAGGGCCGGGATGAGCGGGAGTGGCAGGTAGGAGTTGCAGGTGGTGTTGGACTGCGGGTTTCAGCCCGATCCCTGCAGGCCACCCAGAGGGACCCAATCCGTGCATGAATTCATGCACCGGGCCTCTAGTAATATATAAATATTATCACTAACTTATCAGAAACAGTAGAGGATAGAAGACAGTAGAATGCCATTTTTATTTATTTGTTTATTTTTTTACATTTTACTTTTTTTGGTATTTTATTATTTTTTTAAATTTAATAAATCTTTATTGTTCAGATTATTACAATTGTTCCTCTCCCCCCGCCCCCCCCATAGCTCCCCTTCACCCGGTTCCCACGCCACCCTCTGCCTTAACTCCCCTTCCCCCACTGTCCTCATCCATAGGTGTACGATTTTTGTTCAGTCTCTTCCCGCATCCCCCACACCCCTTCCCCCCTGAGAATTGTCAGTCCACTCCCTTTCTATGCCCTTGATTCTATTATATTCACCAGTTTATTCTGTTCAGCAGATTTTTTATTCACTTGATTTTTAGATTCACTTGTTGATAGATATGTATTTGTTGTTCATAATTTTTATCTTTACCTTTTTCTTCTTCCTCTTCTTAAAGAATACCTTTCAGCATTTCATACAATAATGTTTTGGTGGTGATGAACTCCTTTAGCTTTTTCTTATCTATGAAGCTCTTTATCTGACCTTCAATTCTGAATGATAGCTTTGCTGGGTAGAGTAATCTTGGTTGTAGGTTCTTGCTGTTCATCACTTTGAATATTTCTTGCCACTCCCGTCTGGCCTGCATAGTTTCTGTTGAGAAATCAGCTGACAGTCGTATGGGTGCTCCCTTGTAGGTAACTAACTGTTTTTCTCTTGCTGCTTTTAATATTCTCTCTTTTTCTTTTGCTCTTGGCATTTTAATTATGATGTGTATTGGTGTGGTCCTCTTTGGATTCCTTTTGTTTGGGGTTCTCTTCACTTCCTGGACTTGTAAGTCTATTTCTTTCACCAGGTGGGGGAAGTTTTCAGTCATTATTTCTTCAAGTAGGTTTTCAGAATCTTGCTCTCTCTCTTCTTCTGGCACCCCCATAATTTGGATGTTGGTACGCTTGAAGTTTCCCAGAGGCTCCTTACACTATCTTCATATTTTTAGATTCCTTTTGCTTTTTGCTTTTCCAGTTGGGTGTTTTTTGCTTCTTTGTATTTCAAATCTTTTACTTGATTCTTGCGATCCTCTAGTCTGCTGTTGGATCTCTGTATATTATTTTTTATTTCAGTCAGTGTATACTTAATTTCTAGTTGGTCCTTTTTCATATCCTCGAGGGTCTCGCTAAATTTATCGGCCTTTTCTAGAAGATTCTTGAAAAACCTTATAACCGTGGTTTTGAACTCTATATCCAGTCATTTGCTTTCCTCCATTTCTTTCATTTGTGACCTATTTCTTTGTCTCTGCATTTTGGCTGCTTCCCTGAGTTGATAGAGTGGCTTTGTGTGCTAGGTGTCCTATAGGGCCCAGTGGCTCAGCCTCCCCAGTTACCTGAGGTGGACACTCTTGGTGTACCCCTTTGTGGGCTGTGTGCACAGTCTTCTTGTAGTTAAGCCTTGATTGTTGTATCACTGGGAGGAATTGACCTCCAGACCAATTGGCTGTGTCTACGCTGGGAGAACTTCTGTGCTGGAGACACCCTTATGAGATAAGACTTGCAAAAGCCTCTGTGCTCAGCTTAGATGGGGCGGAGTCTCAGGGCAGAGCAGACAGCAATGGCTTCTCATCAGCCCTGCCCTGTGAGGCCCCTAGGTCTCAGTGTCCCACGGTAATTGCTGCAAGCACCTCTGAGAGAAAGCTGTCCTCGAGTTTCGCCCACTGTCAGACAGTCCAGTTTCTCCCCGAATGAGTCTGGGTCCCCAGAGTCTTTCTCGGAACTGGAGTTCAGAGCAGTCTGGAGCTTTTGTCTCCCTCCCGATTGAGAAAGCCAGCTGCGTACTCAGTTGCCAGCCCTCTCTGTGCACGCCTCTGTATCTCTGCCTTCTGCAGCTCCTGTGAGTTTCAGTGTGCTTTTCTCTTTCCTTCTAGTTGTAGAATTTCCACTTAGCCAGCCTTCCTGTGGTTTTGGATGATGTCCGTTTTGTCTTTTAATTGTAGTTTTGAAATTGTTGTGCGAGGCAGCAGTTTAGGTGTTTACCTATGCTGCCATCTTGGTTTCTCCTAGAATGCCATTTTTAAAGTGCTAGATGAGAACTGTTAACCCAGAATTCTATAACAAGTAAAAATATCCTTTAGAATTGAAGGAAAAATAAAGATATTTCCAAATAAATTAAAACTAAGTTGTCATTCACGCAGTGGCACCACTAAAAATGCAAAAGGAAGTTATTTTTTTATTACTTTTTTTTTTTAATTTTATTGATTTTTTACAGAGAGGAAGAGAGAGGGATAGAGAGTTAGAAACATCAATGAGAGAGAAACATCGATCAGCTGCCTCCTGCACACCCCCCACTGGGGATGTGCCCGCAACCAAGGTACATGCCCTTGACCGGAATCGAACCCGGGACCCTTGATTCCGCAGGCCGACGCTCTATCCACTGAGCCAAACCGGTTTCGGCTACTTATTACTTTTTAAAATATATTTTTATTGGTTTCAGAGAAGAAGGGAGAGGGAGAGAGAGATAGAAACATCAATGAGAGAGAATCATTGATCGGCTGTCTCCTGCATACCCCCAACTGGGGATCAAGCCTGCAACCTGGGCACGTGCCCTTGACTGGAATCCAACCCTTTAGTCCGTAGGCCGGTGCTCTATCCACTGAGCCAAACTGGCGAGGGCTAAAGGAAGTTCTTTAGACTGAGTTCCACAGATGGGAGCTCAGGTCTTCATGAAAAAAAAAAAAAAAAAAAAGCAAAAGCACCAGACATATTAAGTATGTGGGTAAATACAAAGCACTAATTTTTCTTCTTAATCTCTCTCTTTTTAAAAGACAATGTAGCAAGTTTTTTCCTTCTTTTTAAAATAAATTATTTTAGAGAGGGAGGAAGGGAGAGAGAGAGAGAAACATCAATGGATTGCCTCCCTCATGTGCCCAACCTGCAAGCTAGATATGTGCCCTGACTGAAAATCACACCCACTACCTCCAATCAACTGAGCCACACCAGCCAGGGCTCTTCTTACTCTCTGTAAAATACAATTGCTGTGTAGCTAATACCTTATATACTCCTTGAGGCACTTTTTAAGGAGGATATAGGGAAAGAATAGTCCTGCTCTAAAGAGGAAATCTGCTGCTAAAGCTTCCAAAATGGTATCCTTATTAATTTTAGGATTCTCAAATCTGAAAAAATTTTTCTCTAAGCAGCTAATATTTATTATGTATACTTTTTCAGATATAAAACCAAATGTGGAACTGAAAAGCAGTCAGGAGCAGTCTGTGTCTACAGGTAAAGTAGCATCAGTTCTTTCCTGTCTAGAAATAGAACTTTACTGAAATTACCTAAGAAAGAGGAACATTCTGATTGCAGTAAAAATGCTATGGAAATGTGTTGGGGAAGAAAAATATGGTTGTCTCTTCCTGTTACAAAAACAACTCATCAATTTAGGTAATATAAGTTCTTTGGTATTTTAGGACCAAGCCATACCCACCTACTGATTCGTTTGAAGAAAGACAGTTTTTTTTGAGTAATATAGTAGCTTCTATTTGAACAACTTGAGCTTTTCACTCTAGAACACTGATCAGCAAACTTTTTTTGTAAAGGGCAGATAATAAATATTTTAGATTTTCTGGGCCACATATGGCCTCTATTGCAGAAACCTCTTTATATTTTTTACAACCCTTTAAAAATGTAAAAGCCACTCTACCTCCTGGGCCCATACAAAGACAGGCCATGGTTAGATTTGGCCCGTGGGCCATCGTTTGCTGACCCCTACTTCAGAATGAACTATAAACATTTAAAATCATGTATTTCCCCCAAATAACTCCTATGTTTTCTCTGTTGATGAACTCACTTTTTAAATAAAGGTTATGTTGCATTAAAAAATTTATCACTTAAATGCCTTTTTGTGTTACTGTGAGTTGGCCCCAATTTTTCTGTGAGTGTTCTTTTTTGGGGTGAGTTTTGATCCTGTTTATCACATTTGTTTTTATGTAGGAATTTTGTTATTTGCTGGGCTGATTCTTTTTTCTTTTATATTTTTATTGATTTCAGAGAGGAAGAGAGAGGGAGAGAGAAACATCAATGATGAGAGAGAATCATTGATTGGTTGCCTCCTGCACGCCCCCTACTGGGGATTAAGCCCGCACCCCGGGCATGTGCCCTGACCTGGAATTGACCTCCGGTTCATAGGTTGATGCTCAACCACTGAGCCACACTATTCTGGCTCCACATAATTACATTTATATGTTAACAGAAAAGGAAAATAGGAAGCTTACTCTAAGGAAAGCATCTTTCCAAAATTGGGTTATATTAGTATTTTCAGGCTAAATATTTCTCATCACTACATATCAATACTTCTTGGTCATAAATAGCAATAACATCCTACCAGATATTGTAAGATATCCCAAAGGAGAGAGAATTTCTGTACAGAAAGAACCCGAGTTCATTTTAACTCAGGTGAAAGAAATATCCAAGAAAATCATGTTTAATGGAAAAGTGCATGAACCCCAGATATATTTCTAAACCTCAAGAGTTTTCACATATATCCCACTTAGAGTATGTGTGAAAGGGATACTATCACTAAGAATTTGTGTGAAGCTGAGATGGGAATCTACTTTATACATGTTTATAAAAAATTGTTTAAGTTGACTGCATAGTTAAAATTCTTTTTATCTCCTAGAAGGTCCAGTGATTTTAAATGACTACAATTTAACCAAACCTAATGAGACAGAAAATGTGGACAGTGCAGAATGCCCAACTAATGAAGATGAAGATATGGAAGGTGAGCCATAGTGTACAACTTATGGTTATAGATATGGTTAAGACTTAATATGAAGAAGAAATGAGGAATCCTCCAAGGAAAACTTGTATTTGTGGATTGATTTAGTTTACAAGTATTTGCATTTAATAATTTGCTATATAGGTTATCAGCAAATTTTGAGAATTTAAGGTATTTATTCAGTATTCAAGTTATACTAACTTTTTAAAATGTTACTTTTACTCCTTTTCACTATAAAAACAGCACATGTTCATTATAGAAAGATTTGTCTGGGGTGTTTTCCAACACCAACAACCAATTCTTCAAATCTTAGACACCAACTGGGAATCCAACAATTCAATTATCATAATAACTCCTGGAGTTAATGCTGAACCCACAGATTAAGGGATCAGTTTCACACGATTGCTCTTACTTCAGACACGAGTTGTAAGTACCAGGTCCCCTGGTTACCTGCACTAATTCCAATTGGCTACCAATTCAGGGTTTTTCACAAACCTCCCTGAGTTTTGATAAGTTGCTAGAACGACTCACAGAACTTAAGAAAGCACCTTTCTTACTACAGCCAGTTTATTATAAAGGATATAACGCAGGAACAGGCAAGTGGAAGAGATGCATAGAGCAGGATATGGTGTGGGAGAGTTTCCATGCCCTCAGGGCATAACACTCCCACAACTTTGATGTGTTCACCAACCCAGAAGCTCTCTGAATCTCATTTTTCAAAAGTTTTTATAGTGCTCAATCTATAGTCCCTTCTACTCTTCCTGGTGGTTGGTGGATGGGGCTGAAAGTTCCAATTTTCTAGTCACTTGATCTTTCTAGTGACCACACCATACTAAGGCAATTTAGGGTCTCTACCCTAAGTCACCTCAGTAGCATAAACTCAGGTGTGAGTGAAAGGTGCTTGTCATGAATAATGAAACATACTATCACGAAGGAAATTGCAAGGGTTTTTCAATTAGTAACTCTGTGCTAGGAATCTGAGACTAAGACCAAATATATTTTTGTACTATACCACAGGACACCCTCTGGTCTTTGACCACGAATCTCTTATAGTAAAAGGATCATAAAGGTCAAGAGATCCTGGTATAGGGAAGGAAGAAACTTGCCTCTAGCCTTCAGGGTTCTTTCAGCTCTTCTAATAATTAAACCTACAGGAGGCAGGTTAACCAGAGAAAATAACCAAATCTAATTACTTTCATCTGTATGGGGATGAAAGTCAGAGATCCCACATTATGGAGAGGTTCAGAGACAAAAAGGGAAAATGAGGTATATATGACATTCTGAGCTAAGGATGAGGTAAGGTAACTCAGGACTTCAGGGGATCTTAAACAATCAATGTTCCAGTTGTCAGTTCCAATTCTCTATGAAAATATTATTATGAGCATGCTACCTCTCTGCCCATTGGTTGACATTATGGGCTATAAAATGTATGCCTTGGTCTGAAGAAATATGACTTGGCAGTCCATATTGGTGTAATGGCTCCTGTTTCAGTTCTTTTTTTAGTACTCTGACCATTTGCATCTACCACCAGGTAAGCGAAGTCTAGTCCAGAGTCAATGCTTATTTTGTCAAAAACCCATATGTAGCCCTTTTGGGGCTACTGCCATTGGTTCTTTATAATCCACTTGTCAGCTATGTGCCGGGCCTTCTTCCTGAGGAACCTTACCCATAGTCATCTGCAGCCTCTGTGTCACTTGTTAATAGACAGAACAGTTTGGTTGGCATTCTGAGCCTCAGAGGGTAAAAAAGGAATATGTCCAGATTCACCTCTCTTCATTTCTGTGGTCCTCAAATGTCTACTTATTTCATGGACCCAAATGGCCACATTAAGCAAGTACATTGCAATATTCACTCATTGGTTCTAGTCACCTTTTCAAACCTGGAAGAGGGTTCTCTGATGGGTATTGACATGCCCTACTTTAATGCACCCATCATATTCCCATAGTGATTTCCATAAGGCAGTGCCCCGTATGGGCATCCTTTAATAGACCAAGTTTCCATTGTCCTTCGGCATATCCATATGGCCAGACTATTGGCCAGGCTATTAGCCTTGACCCATGAGTCCTCCTGGTTCATAGGTTGATGCTCAACAACTGAGCCACATCAGTCAGGCTATATATGTTTTTCTTAAAGGAAAAAAGAAAAAAATGTTTCTTGGGATCTTTTGTCTTAGATACTTAAGGGATCAAGCAATAGAGTTCTATGTCTAAAACTTCTGAGATTCAAATCACAGCTTCAACTAACATTCCAGCTCTGCCTAGCTATACTTTAATTTGTACTAGTTCTTAACCACAGAGACTGAAAAATGCTGCCTGGCACAGGATGTGGTCATTTGTGCTGAGGAAAGGCATATGGTGTTCTACCAGCTTTATGCAATTTCTTGAAGGTGACATCCATGGAGCCACATTCAGAATGAGGCAAATAACTACCTTCAGCTTGCATTTTTCTGTGTTAGGGTTTCTTAGTTCTGGTAGGTAATGCCATTACGTATATGTTTGAAATGATGGTCCCTATACAACATTTTGTCTGAAAATTTATAATTTATGTTAGAATTTGCTCTGGGTTCAGAAATAGCTATGATTTTTATATTATCAGGTAGTTGGCGGGGGCGGGGGGGGGGTGGGGAAGAGACAGATTAAATACCCAAAATAAAAAAGAAGCCAAATAATTTCTATTCAACAATAGGAATTTAAAACAAATATTGTAAAAACCTATGTGGTTCATTCAGCACTTCTCTAAGAATCCATACAATAGTTTGCAGCCTCTGAATTAGACCTGCTCCAGAAGTGCTTCCAAGAAGAAAAGAGAGATTCAGCGCCTGTGATCCACTTGTTTGGGGTCATTTTCAACTGCTGTAGCTGCCTTTGCTATTTCTAATCCACTAATACATGTCAGTGGATTGATGGAATATCTGTGAGTTTTTCTCAGTTATTAGGGCTCTGGGAGTGTCATATAGTACTTGGTATAAACTAGAAGATATAATCAACCATTCTAAATAATTTGGGAGAGAAGAAATGGTTCTTCTTTCTAAGCCTGATTTAGAAAGAAATGAATAGGTTAACTTTAGTGTTGAAAAAGTAATCCATTATTTCATGATTAAGCTCCAAATTGATTACTATATTATTAATGTTGGCATTTAATCTGGGTCACATACATTTGGAACAGGTTATAACCAGGCCTCTGCCTTTTTATTTTATTTTTTTAAATATATTTTTACTAGAGGCCCGATGCACAAAATTTGTGCAAGAGTAGGCCTTCTCCTCACCCCGCCCCCCTCCCGGCAGCTGGCACCGGCTCCCCTCTGGCACCTGGAACCCTGGCTTCCCTTGCAGCCCGGAAGGACATCCGGTCTAATTAGCATATTACACTTTTATTATTATAGATTGATTTCAGAGAGGAAGGGAGAGGAAGAGAGAGACAGAAGCATCAACAGGCTACTGCCTTTTTTTTTTTAATTTTTTGATTTAGGTATTACATATGTGTCCTCATCCCTCCATTAACCCGCCAAACCCCCCTATGCCCTCGCCTTTTAAAAAACTATAATATGAACAGTATATTTAAATTATACATGCTAAATTATAAAATAACAGAATGAAAAGTAGCTGGTGTGACTCACTAGCTTAGCATCAACCTATCAACCAGGAGGTCACAGTTTGATTCCCTGTCAGGGCACATGCCAGAGTTTTGGGCTTGATCCCCAGTAGGGGACGTGCGGGAGGCAGCCGATCAATGATTCTCATCATTAATGTTTCTCTCTCTCTTTCTCTCTCCCTTCCTCTCTCTGAAATCAATAAAAACCATTTAAAAAAGAGAGAGAGAGCCCTAACCGGTTTGGCCCAGTGGATAGAGCATCGGCCTGTGGACTGAAGGGTCCCAGGCTCGATTCCAGTCAAGAGCATGTACCTTAGTTGTGGGCACATCCCCAGTAGGGGTTGTGCAGGAGGCAGCTGATTGATTTTTCTAACTCTCTATCCCTCTCACTTCCTCTCTGTAAAAAAATCAATAAAAAATATATTTTAAAAAAAGAAGAGAGAGAGAGAGATAAATGCAGTTAAGGGCTGCATAACTAAGGTAGAACCTCAGCTTTTTATTTTAGTCCTTCTTCCTCTGAAATTGGATCCTCATCTTTGCCATTTCCCACTTAGAATACGGAAGGAAAGATTCTGTCCTGGCATGTATGTTTTGAAGTTGTGATTCTACATGCATATGCTGGTGGCATTACTTTTCTCTCTTGGAATAATTAGGGAATATTTATTTGGCTACTAACTCACTGCATTGAACACTCTACTGGCCCCATTTTCAGCAGCCCCCTGCCAACCACCATTTCTTTCTACTTACACTAGCAGTTTGTTCTGGAGATGCTATGGGGCAAAAAACACACAATGTACCTCACTATCCATCAGCATCAGCTATTTACCCTAAGTTGTACATTTACCCTTTGTTTAGTTTCATAGGGCTTCTACAACAAATTACCACAGTGGCTTACAACAACAAAACTTTATTCTCTTACAGTTCTGGAAACTAGGAGTCCCAAGCAAGGTGTCAGCACAGTCTTTCTCTCTCTAAAGCAGCGCTCGCCAACTGGTGGTCCGTGGACCACTGGTGGTCCGTGAGGTCCAAAAGGTTGGCAACCGCTGCTCTAAAGGCTCACCCTCTAAAGGCTCTAGGGAAGAATCCTTGTCTTTTTCTAGCTTCTGGTAGCTTCTAGCAATCCTTGGTGTTCCTTGGCTTGTGGCAGCATAACTCCAATCCCTGCTTCTGTCAGCACATGGTCTTCTTCCTTGTCTTCTCTTCTTGTAAGGACACCTGTCATTGGATTAAGGGCCTATCCTAATCCAATGTGACTTCATCTTAACATTGATCTTATTTCCAAATAAGGCCACATTTGGAGGTTCCTGACAGACATTAATTTGGGGGGATATTCAATGTACTACACCCTTCATCTCCCAAATTTTTACAGCTGAATATAAAATATACTTGGTACTCATGAAATAGATTTCTTTTTAATGAATTGTACAGTGGTGATCAATTAGTGTATTTGTTTAAGTACTTTCATTGTGTAAGAGTTAGGATAGTACCTAATTCCATGAGAAAAGTTGAATTTGATAATTTTTTGAAAGGCCTTGCATTTTCTTTCTTGCAATACCTTATGTGAAGCTTAAATCAAAGATAAGAACTTTCATTAGAAAGTGTGCTGAAAAAAATTTTCCCTCTTAGGAAATAAAGTTCCCATCTTCAGTAGCTTTCCATGTCAGAGTCTCAATCTCTTTTGAGGTGTACAACTTTTTGCACTCATGAGAAATACAAATTACTTTGATGCTTCTGAAAGGGGAGAGAAAAAAACAAGCCACATTTGCGGTTTATGGATGCTAATTACTGCTACATTCAGATATGTGAAGGAGGGGCCTATGGCTGGAGCGAGCTGGGAGAGACCAAGTAAGCCTCGCCTAGGCGCTCACTGAGGTTCCAGCGGTACTGCTCATACACGCAAATATATGCTTCAAAAGGAAGTGCCGTTTTTTATCAAAATATTACATCTCTCAAGCCCAGATCAAGACCTGTTGCTCAAGGGATGCAGGGGTTATCTTACAAAATCAGCAGTACTTTGCTGCAGCAGTTCACTCAGAGGGGATTTCTGTAAATACTCACAATGGGCAGAGAGGCGTTATGGCTTCTACTGTGTCAACGGGTAAGTTCTGTTGGTGATAACCCAGACACTTCTCTTTGAATCTTTTAAACAAAAAACATCATATCAGAATTTTTCTTAACCAAGCTGAATAGCACAGTGAACTACAAGGAACTTATAGGAAGATAATTGACATCTGCCAAAGAAAAATGGACTGCTGTAAAAGTTGACAGAAAAATGGGCCTTTCCACTGTCCTTAGTGGGTCTTCTGAGACTCTTCCCCTCCTTTTGCTTTTCTTTAACTGTGGAGCAGTGGTAGTGGTGCCTCCTTGCAGTGAAACAGGTTGAGTATGAAATAAAATGGATCCCAGTCCAGTTGGTTAGCGGTATGTGAAATACCTATATGTGCCTGCTAACTCGCCTAGCATCAGTCCTTGCCAAGTAAGTTCATCTGCTCAAAGTTTGACATCAGTCATGATGTCCTGGGCCATTGTATACTCTGGTGCAGTTTGGTAACCACATGAAGGCACTCTGCTAAGAGATAAGTGAGGAGTCCCAGTGATGTGCCACAGTCAGCTCATTACCCATTGTTAAATTTTCAGGAATTTTGTGAGCTGGCTGACTTCATGTTGGTAGCTTGAAATAGGCCATGATGTTTATACCACTGACATCAGCAAATGCTACAGAAAAAAAGCCCGCCCTCCATTCTTTGATTTGTAAGCGGTTACCAGCACACCATTGGCCTGAGGAATGAAATCCTGTTCTCGCTCACTAGGTCATAGTTTTTCATAATTTGTCAGAGGGGCTTTTTTTTTTTCTTGTAATTTGCACGAAGGAGAATAGTTTTTGGAGATCAGATGAGTTCTCTCCACAAGATAGTAGATAGGATTCAAAAATTTCCTCTTTAAATACAGAGGTCACATTATTGTAAAGTTATTGAAATATAGGAGTTTGGGCTAGATACTGTTACAAAAAGCATAAAACAACAGCAGTGAAGTTTAGACTAGACACAATTGACCATACATTAAATTTAAAAAGTCCCAAGTGATCATGAGACAGTCACTTCCTACCGAATCCCGTGGCATAAGAATTTTAGCTTGCTCTTGTCAGAGACGGGAGGAGCAGAGGACAACTGGAGGCAATCACCATTCCTGTTGGATCCAAATCCATACATATTGCATTGTGGCAGGGTCTCACTGTACTTTATTGTTTACCAAAGAGTTGATGAGGTGGCAAAGACAGAGTCTTTTTTAGTCTTATTCTTTTATGCTATAGTTTGGGGTACACAGTAAAAGCTCAGTATTTCTTCTTCTTTCTGTCTTTCTACCCAGCCATTTATCCATTCATCCCCTGCATTGTTCCTATTGCTCACTAAATCATTGTCGGTTACGTAAAGTGAAGAAGAACATATTGCCTACATCTTGACAATGTGGTCTTTTTTAGCAGTGTTCTTCAACCTGGGATAAATGGAATACTTTCCAAGGATTACATGAGTGTGGATAATTTTAAGAGAATTAATTGCCAGGTCTTCAATTTCATTATGTGTTCTTTCCTAAAACTCTCTGCCCCATAAGGCTGGTATAGTTAGGTTCTCCTTTCTGTCCTCCCCTTTCACAATGATCCTTCTCCACTCTATAAAGAAAGGCGTATCTCTCACCCATCCCAAATCTTACTTCTTTGCCATGAAGTACTAGAATACATACTTCCAGGATGCAAAAAAAAGGGTCAATTGGATAATTCCTTTAATAAAAAAATTTCATAAATGCATCTCCTTTCATCCATCTCATTTAAGAGATACATTCCCCAAATTTTTACATTTTATATTTAATAATTATTGATTAAGATTTGTAATATACCTATATTTTATCAACTGTATGCTAATAATAATAACTCAATCCAGAAGAAATTTTCTAACATATAGAACTTCATGGTAACAAAAATATTTTTAATTTATATATATTGTTGTTGAAGAGACATGTGACAGGATGAGCAATAGAAGGTGCAAGCCTGAAAAAAATAGTAGATACAGATAAAATTCAATGAGGAAAGTGAAATTGAAATAAAAATTTAAGGAGAAAATTTATGATTAAAAAAAGTATATTTTTAAATTTATGATGGAGTAGATTAAATCACTAAAATGTATATTCCATTAGATACATTTGAAAGGGTGCAATAACAGTTTAAACCATCATTATTTACAATAAACAAAAATTGTTTTAGGCCTTTAATTTTTTTATTCGAGTACCCTTGAAAGAATTTTGAAAAATTTTGTTTCTTCCTTATACAGAGTAGATATTAAATTGACATCTAAAATTTTTTATTATAATCCACAAAAAAATTTAAAGACTAACCATTGTCGTATAAAGTATAGCACAGACGAACCTTCGATTTAAACCTGAGCCTGTTTAAAGGCATAATACAAAGATTCTCACCCTGAGATTTCAAGATTTGAGAAACGTTTTAAAACTACCGGTATGTGAAATTTTGTGTCTATGGGCATGTATACATTTTTCTGGGCAAAGAGTACAGTTCTTAAGAGAGTTCTAAAACTCAGGAAAGATGAAAAAGCCCTGACCAAAGTGTATAAGGTCTTAAGGCATCTTAACTTTGCTGTTTTTATAATAGTTTCATATGTAATGGACTATAGAATTGCTGCCAACATAACCAATTTTGGTTCAGTTTTGTATAGGTATAAAATAATATATACTAATTATGAAAAAGTCATGTGGTAGGCACAATCCCCCTTTCTTCAACACGGACCTGAAACCTGTCTTAAAGCAATCTTTTAGTTTTGTTTCTTGCTGATTCAAAGCCTTTTCTTAATTTTTATAGGGAAAGTTGCAGATGCTTCATCCATAGTAAAATGCTGGATGGAAATTTGGAAGTTTTTAACAGAATAGACATCGTCTGCCCTTGACAATTCTGTTATGTGGTTTCTTCCAGCATCTAATACTCCATAGTCTTAATAGGTTGGCATAGTGTTCACGTTTAGAATTAGGAAAATTACATTTGGAAATTACAATTCCTTTAATAAAATTCAAATGACAACACAGTAGTATTAAAGCTTTGGATTTTAAAGTGTCACACACATAGCAGATGAATGAAGATGTCAGTGCCAGGCCTAAAGGAGGGCCCTGGTAATCCACCCCTTGGTGTATAACCTTCAAATACCAATAAACAAGATTATCTGGATTTAACATGTGACCTTTCTCATTCTGACTGGTAGGTCCAGATGTTTTCTCATTCAGCTGCCTTATTGAAATCTGCTTTTTAACCAACAATTGCAATTGGGTCTAGATTTGAGATTGCAGGAATGACAGTCTTAAAAACTAGATTCTGCAGTGGGTGATGCTGTCTAAACAGTAACCTAGGGAGAAAAATGATTTAATAATTAAAAATAATATGTAACCTCATAGTAGATATTTCACCGTATTAGTCAGTCTTAATGGCATTAAAGACATTGACAAGATTTGTTAGAACCAACCTTTTCTGCACCTGCATCTATAAAAGCAGAAATCCCAGTCATGCCTTTGTTATCCTTTGTTAAACTCAAGGAAGTTCATGGCAGCCCCAGAGAAATAGGAAAGGCTCTTAATTAGCTTCTCTTAAGTCAGTCTAGGCTTGTGGCCATGATTCTATCACCAAAATTTGGACACAACTTAATGTACCTTTGTTACCTCTCTTCATTGCTTGGAGCCCAGAACTATTTCTGGCATTTTTGTTGTTTTTGTTAATCCTCACCTGAGGACATTTTTTTTCCCATTGATTTTTGTTGTTGTTGTTAATCCTCACTGGAGGATATTTTCTCCATTGATTTTTTTTTTAGAGAGTGGAAGGGAGGGGGAGAGACACACAGAGAGAAACATTCATGTGAGAGAGACACATCAATTGATTGCCTCCTCCACGCACCCCAACTAAGAATGGGGATCAAATCCGCAACCCAGGCATGTGCCCTCAACTGGGAATCAAATCCACAACCCTTCGGTGCATGGGCAGATGCTCTAACCATTTAGCACACTGTCCAGGGCTCTGGCATTTTTACATGAACTGTTCCTTGCTCATTATCTTGAATTTCTGATTCTAGTCCTTCAGGTTATACAGGGTTCTCTCTCTCAGACTGTATAGAAAAGGTAATTTTTTATTTTCTTATGATAGCCCCAGTGAACCCTCAGAGAGCTTCCCCATGGACTTTATACTACTGCTGACTGGGTCAGGGACAGTGCTCATTAATTAAATAATAAAGGTTAGTAAAGCACATTAAATTATTAATAAGAGAAAGTGAGGCCTAAAAGCACATAAAAAGACATATAAAGCACAAAATATTACAAAGGAGTAATATAACTAGAAAACTATGGATATTTAGAGATTTTAGAACAATTTAGGAAGAGCAAAAATGAGTAATTACTTAGGTGTTCTCTGAAGTTGATAATAAAGTAATTAAATGTGGGAGATGTCCTGAGGCCAACTCCTTTACAGTTGATTATTTCAGCCTGCACCTTGTGTTGTTGTTTTTTAATCTTCATCCAAGGAGTGAGGATATTTTTTCCATTGATTTTTAGAGAATGGAAGGGAGGGGGAGAGGAGAGAGAGAAATATTTATATGAGAGAGACACATTGATGGGTCATTGGTTGCTTTGGGATTGATCCTGAAACCCAGGTATATGCCTTTGATCAGGTTTCCAATGCTCTAACCACTGAACCACACTGATCAGGCTGCACTTTGTGTTTTTTAACATAACACTCTTTGAAAAGGGCATGAAATCAGTTGTATAGGACCAAAAGGAGTTAAAGATAGTCTTATGAGGATTTGTCATATGGAAGTAGCTCAAAAGACTACACTTGTTATGATGTTTCTTATAGTCCTAGTGAATGAGTAGCAGAACTCTCGAGACAGAGTCAGTAGCAGTATAACTAGCTATCAGTTTGGTTTTCTAAATCCTTTTATTTTTTTAAAATATATTTTATTGATTTTTTAACAGAGAGGAAGGGAGAGGGATAGAGAGTTAGAAACATTGATGAGAAAGAAACATCCATCAGCTGCCTCCTGCACACCTCCTACCGGGGATGTGCCCGCAACCAAGATACATGCCCTTGACCGGAATCGAACCCGGGACCCTTCAATCCGCAGGCCGACGCTCTATCCACTGAGCCACGCCGGTCAGGGCCGTTTTCTAAATCCTTTTAGGGATCTTTTTTTTAAAAAAAAAACCACAACTTTAATCCTATATAATAAAAGGTGAATATGCAAATTGACCGAACGGTAGAACGACTGGTCACTATGATGTGCAACGACCACCAGGGGGTAGATGCTCAACACAGGAACTGCCCCCTGGTGGTCAGTGCGCTCTCACAGGGGGAGCGCCGCTCAGCCAGAAGCCAGGCTCACTGCTGGCGAGCACAGCAGCGGTGGCAGGAGCCTCTCTCGCCTCCGCAGCAGCGCTAAGGACCCCACAGGGAGTGGGCCTAAATCAGCAGGCAGACATCCCCTGAGTGGTCCCGGACTGGGAGAGGGCGCAGGCCTGGCTGAGGAAACGCCCCACCTCAGTTCACGAATGTCATGCACCGGGCCTCTAGTGTGATTATAACTTGCATACCTTTAAGTGTTCAATTCAGTGATGTTTAGTAAATTTATAGAATTGTGCAACTAGTGCTATGTTTTAAAACATTTCTTTCACCTTGTTTGCAGTCAATCCCTATTCTTGCCCCTCTGCCCCAGGCATCCACTACTCTGATTTATGTCTCTATAGATTTACCATTTCTGCTATCTCTTGTAAAAGAAATAATAACAATGTGTAGTCTTTTGCTTCTGACTTCTTTTCATTTAGCATGTTTTTTAAGTTTATCAAGTTGTTGCATGTATCAGTATTTTTTCCTCTTTACTTCTGAATAGTATTTCATCATATTGGTATGGTAGATTTTGTTTATCAGTTCACCAGCATTCTGATTGTTTCCATTTTTTGGCTCTTATGAATAATCCTGCTGTGAACATTTGTGTACAAGTCTTTGTGTGGACATATGTTTTCATTTCTTTTGAATAGATAACTAGCAGTGGAACTACTGGGTTGTATGGTCAATTTATGTTTACTTTTGTACGAAACTTGTCTATATTAGTGCCCTGGCTGGGTAGATCAGTTGGTTAGAGCATCATCCTGATACACCAAGGTTGCAGGTTTGATCCCTGGTCAGGGCACGTATGAGGAGCAACCAATGAATGCATTAATAATGTGTTTTTCTCTCTCTCTCTCTCTAAAAAAATCAATAAAAAATTTAATAAAAAGAAACTGTCTATATTAGTTATTGATTGCTATATAACAAATTACCCCAAACCTTAGAGCCTAAAACAATAGAAATTTGTTATCTCAGAAATACAGGCACAGCTTACCTGGGTCCTCTGCTTCACAGTCTCACAGGGCATTGACCTGGACTGTAGTCGTGGTGAATGAGTAGCAGAACTCTTGAGACAGAGTCAGTATCAGTATAACTAGCTGTCAGTTTGGTTTTCTAAATCCTTTTAGGGGTCTTTTTTTTAAAAACCTGAAGGCTTGATGAGGAAAGGATCAACTTCCGGACTCATGTGATTGTCAAGATTCAGTTCCTTGAGGTTGTTGGACTGAGGGCCTCATTTCCTCCCTGGGCGTTGGCTATTAACTGCCTTCGGTTCTTGCCATGTGGGCTCTCTAGTTTACTTCATCAGAGAAGCACCAGAGAGAGAAAATAAGAACAAGCAGAATTCACATCTTTTATAAACTAATAACAGAAGTGATTTCCCATCACTTTTGCCATGTCCTATTAATTAGAAGCAAATCACTAGGTCCAGCCCACATTCAAGGGGATAAATTATACAAGGATATGAATTCTAAAAGTCAGGAATCATTGGGAACCACGTTAGAAGGCTGCCTACTCTAGTGCCAAACTTTTTGCTAAATGGCTGTACCGCTTTACATTCCTACCAGCAACACATTAAGGTTCCATTTTCTCCACATCCTCACCAACAATAATTGTTGCCTGTCTTTCTGATGATAGCCATTCTAGTGGGTGTGAAGTGATGTCTCATTGTGGTTGTAATTTGCATTTCTCTAATAACTATTGATGTTGAACATCTTTTCATTTGCCTATTGTTCATTTGTATAATGTCTTTGGTGAAATGTCAATTCAAATCATTTCCACAGCTTTAATTTGGTTATTTGTCTTATTGAGTTGTAAGATATTTTCATTTATGAATCATGCTTTTGGTATCAAATCTAAGAAATCTTTGTGTAGCCCAAGGTCACGAAGATATGTGTCAGCTACTATCCTAGGCTTTTATATACATTACTTTGCCTACTTTAATTACTGTAACAACCCTGTTAGGTGTACATATTATCCGTCATTGAAGAAATGAGAAAATTCACAGAAGTCAAGAGACTTGCTGAGGTCACACTGCTAGTTAATACAAGTTGAACTGACGTTCTGTCTTATTCCAAAGCCCATGCTCTTTCATCAGAACTTAAAATCAAAAAGCATTCAAATATATTTTCAGTGGGCAAAATAAGAGGGAAATAACATTGTTCCTTTCTTATCATTACCAATACTCATTCTGATGCTATTTGAATACTATTAGCAGAAACCTCTCTGTGATTTTTCTTTTAAAATATATATTTTTATTGTTGATAGTATTACATTTATCTCCCACCCCCCTTTACTTCCCTCCTCTCAGTCCCTACCCACCCCCCAGGTCTATCCATGATCTTAAAAGTTGCCTTTTGAAATAAAAAGGGGTGTGTACTCTAGTTTGTTGGTTAGATTTCATTTTAGTTTTATTCTGCCAGACAATACTTCTTCCACAATTTCTTGTGGAGCTAGGATGCATCTTTGCTCGAAACCCTTAAGTGTTACGGGGCAGCTGTTAAACAGTTGTTATACTTTACCCCCAGGGATGAACATGTTCCAGTGACAAGATAGCTTATTCCCTTATGCTTTTACCACTGTACATTCACCTAGGACAAGTGAGTGCTGAGTTTCTTTTCAGGTTTCTTAGTGCTCTATTCCATTATTTGACGAGAGAGAGAGAGAGAGAGAGAGAGAGAGAGAGAGAGAGAGAGAGAGAGGAAGCAGAAAAGAAGAAAAGTCCAAATAATATATATCATGTGGTAAATTTTATATTATTTTGTACATATTTTTCCCCCCAGAACCTAAGACATTCTCTTTATTAGAAAAGAGGTTGAGCCATGCTCCGAGTAAAAGAGACTTGTTATAGATGGTAGTTAAGTCCTTGGGCATCCACTGGCTCCATTGTGACCACTGAAGAATCTTAGATTTGTCCAGGTGTTTGCAGCCCGAGAACACCAATTGTTAATGTCATCTGTCACTAGAGAGCAACCAGTGGATGTATTGCTGCTGCTTTTTAAAGGGCAGTTTCTCTAACAAAATGTTGTCTTCTGACATGCTCTCATATTTAGTACGAATGTCCGTTTTCATAGTTTTGAAAGAGTAATCCATTTCTTCTTGGAGGTGCTAGCTCCTTGCAAATTTCATAAGGAACATTATTCACTTTGTTGATGAGTCCTTTTTTTTCTTTAGCTCCTGTCTCAGCTGCCTGCCCAAACAGACTCTTGTACATATTTTGTTTTAATTAATTAATCTTTTTTTTGTTTTTAGTTTATTGATTTTGAGAGAGAGAGGGGAAGGGAGAGGGAGAGAGAAATACTGATGTGAGAGCAAACCATCGATTGGCTACCTTCTGCATGCCCCCTACAAGGGATGGAGCTGGCAATTTTTTGCTGCGTGGGATGATGCCCAGCCAACTGAGCCACACTGGTCAGGGCAAAAAGAGCAATAATTTTTTTTTTGCGGGGGGTGGGGGGAGAGCAAGAATTTTTTAATACTTAATTCTTATATCATTTCCTTCTCTTCCAAAAATCCTATAGCCTTTGGGTCTGGTTGGCATACCTTAAGTAAGAAATGCTATTTATTGCCAGACTACTGCGGGCAAAGAAGTCAACTAGAGAACTGGTTGATTCTGATGTATCATGAGGAGAAACTCTGCATACTACAGTTCACCTTCAAAATGATCTAGAGAGGTACTGCTCAGTGGTTAGAGTGTCATCCTACAGACCGAAGGGTCTGGGGTTCGATTCCTGGTCAAGGGCATGTACCTGGGTTGCAGGTTCGAGCCCTGGCCCTTGTCAGGGCATGTGTGGGAGGCAGCCAATCAATGTGTCTCTCTCATGTTGATGTTTCTCTCCTTTCTTTCCTCCCTTCCATTCTCTGTAAAAATCAATGAAAAAAAAAAAGTCCTCGGGTAAGGATTAAAAAAATAAATAAGTAATAAAAATAAAATGTTATAGACAAGTTAGGGAGAGGTACGCCAGATTGACTTATTATTTCTTCCCTGCCTGGTCTTAGTATCATGAAATTGGTTCAAGTTGCCCAAATAGTTCATTCATTCATTTATTCATTAAATAGCTATAATAGCTGGGCCCTCTGAAAGGTTCTGGGGTCACAAATATTATTAAAAACTGGCCCCTGCCTTGAAGATCTTTCTCATCTTTATGGGAAATAAACATGCTGTCATATAACACGACACATACTATGTATACCAAGAACTTCTTAATGCTCTGGATGTAGAAGACAATTCAGTCCTTCCCTTACTCATGATCCTGAGTTTTGTGTTGTGACAATCAGAATATTTTCAGTCAATTTAATTATATTTGGATGACAATTTTTGGATTTTTCTAAGAATCACGTTTTAATATGCTTTAAATTTTTTATTGAATTCTGTTCAAAGAAAGAGTGAATTATTTTATACAAGGGTATTATGAATGAAAATAAAAAATTTTCATCTGGATTTATAATTGAAATGTGTACTAGGTACATACTTTAGTCTTTCCTCTATTATGTGGAGCAACAACTAAAGCCTTAACCTCATTAAATGCATTTCCATTCATTAACTTTCATTTGATAACAGTTATTTTTTAGAATACTATACTACATAGGTTAAATGAGCAATAGAAAAAGTTTATAGTTATAATGGACAGAAATGAAAAACTACTTAATATCTGTGTACTTTTAAAATATATGTATATATTTTTATTGATTTCAGAGAGGAAGTGAGAGGGAGAGAGAGATAGAAACATCAATGATGAGAGAGAATCATTGATTGGCTGCCTCCTGCACGCCTCCTACTGGGGATTGAGCCCACAACCCAGGCATATACTCTTGACCAGAATCGAAGCCAGGACCCTTCAGTCCACAGACCGACACTATCCACTGAGCCAAACCAGCTAGGGCACTTCTTTATAGTTTAGAAGGAACTTTCACACATCATGGTTTTCAATCCAAACAACTCAAATAAAAAATTCACCTGGTCCTGCCAAAACCGGTTTGGCTCAGTGGATAGAACGTCAGCCTGCGGACTGAAAGGTCCCAGGTTCGATTCCGGTCAAGGGCATGTACCTTGGTTGTGGGCACATCCCCAGTGCGGGGTGTGCAGGAGGCAGCTGATCGATGTTTCTAACTCTCTATCTCTTTCCCTTCCTCTCTGTAAAAAATAAAATATATTTTAAAAAAAACAAAACAGGAAAATGTTCCCATTTAAAAAAAAAAAATTCACCTGGTCCCATATCTGAAGAGCTTAGCCCAACTGAGCAGCTCAAACCTTACCTACTGCTCATGTGTAGTATATTCCTGTTGTTAAAAGTAATAAGTCACCTAGCCGGTTTGGCTCAGTGGCTCAAGTGTTGGCCTGTGGACTGAAGAGTCCCAGGTTCAATTCCAGGATTCCAGTCAAGGGCACATGCACGGGTTGCAGGCTTGATCCCCAGTAGGGGGCATGCAGGAGGCAGCCCATAAATGATTCTCTCTCATCATTGAAGTTTCTATCTCTTCTCTCTTCCTCTCTGAAATCAATAAAAAATATTTTTTTAAAAAGTAACAAATCTCTTGTTCTAATGGGAAAGCAAAGAATTACATTGAAATTATTAAGTAAAATTATTATTATTATGGCAATGAATGAGCTATTCGATAGTTAGATAAAAAGACAAAGATTAGCCTGGCTGGAGTAGGTTAGTTAGTTGGAGGATCATCCTGTGCACCAAAAGGTTGCCTGTTTGATTCCTAGTCATGGCACATACCTGGGTTGTGGGTTTGATCCCTGATCTCGGGGCGTGTACATAAGGCAGCTGATCGATATCTCTCTCTCTCTGTTTCTCTACTTTCCTCTCTGTAAGCATGTCCTCTGGTGAGGATTAAAAAAAAAAAGACAGATTAATGTCATTAGTAAAATTGAGGGTGATACCTTGGTTCCTTTGCAACTGAAACTGTCTTCATGTTTTTGTTTTTGTTTTTTTTAATGTATTTTTCTTGATTTCAGAGAGGAAGGAAGAGGGAGAGAGAGATAGAAACATCCGTGATGAGAGAGAATCATGGATCAGCTGCCTCCTACAAGTCCCCCACTGGGGAATCGAGCCCACAACCCTGGGCATGTGCCCTTGACTGGAATCAAAGGGATCGAGCCCACAACCTGGGCATGTGCCCTTGACTGGAATCGAACCTGGGACCTTTCAGTTCGCAAGCCGACGCTCTATCCACTGAGCCAAACAGGCTAGGGCTGTCTTCATGTTTTCATGCTAGTGCTCTTTAAGGGCAAATTTAGAAGTCTGTGTTTTAATGAGAACCTAAACCAAACCAAATATTATACTGCTATCTCTTATTTCACCACAATTGAGATACTAATATTTTATCACTTATTGGTCTGATTCATCTTTGATAGTTTTTTCCTAACTTTAAAATAGGTGTTACTAGATATCTTTAAATTTTAAAGAAGAGAAAAATGAAAACATAGTGGATTGTATAAATCAATGACCCAAACTTTCATTTTAATTGAAGCTTTATAATCTTACCGGTTAGCAAATATTAAAACTTCTTTTTCTTTAGTTCTCAAAATATCATTGTTTTACCCCCTCCTCACTTTACACATAAAAATGTATATTAGAAAATGAAAATGAACCATAATTTCACTATTCTTGTTCATAATACAAAGAGGCCATTGTGGGAAAAGAGAACAGAAATTAATTTTATAAGGAAAACTGTTCTAGTTCATGTATTTGTACTATATTGGGTCATAGCAACAAACTCTGTAGACTAAATGTCTACAATCCATACATCTCCCATTTTGCTCTTTAGTGCTTCGAGCTTCTAAATCCTATTAACAGCTGTCAAAACCTGGTAAACTATTTAGATGCTTTCACAATTTGTTTAATTGGATAGTTAGAAAATGGCATGCTAGAAAAGCCCACCCCCCTTTCTTTTAGCTTGGCTGAACATCTGTAGCATTAGGGCCTCATTATCTCTGAATTGGCATAGCAAATCAGTGGCATCATTAAAATGCCACATTAAGATGATTAAGCTTCTTTGTTATCCAGTTGACTTTTGCATGTGCTGAGGATTTCATGGTTATGACCCCCAATCCTTGTAAAACACTTAAACAACATCACCCTTTTGTGTCTTCCCTGTCTAACAGCCTTTATTTATTTATTTATTTTGTCCCTTCACACAATACCTCTGGCAAATATGAGGCTGTTACTCCAAACTTTGTCCTTCTTTCAGTTACATCTCATAGTTCAGAGTGGAAATTCAGAGCCCTCTTTTTACACTGGGAAATTCCTACTTACAACATGCTAAAACACCCAACTTGCCTGTTCTCTTCGCCATCTTTGAGAGGTTCTTCTCTCCAACTGAGCATTTTATGTGCCTGTAAAAACAAACTGAGGCACAGTTGGCTGAGACGGCTATTGCCCCTGAAGGATTTAGATGTTGGATCCTTTCCAAGACCCATTGTTTTTGCAATGTCTCAGGTGAAACCAAAAATGTCTACTCTGGAGTGCAAGCCTTTCATGTGATAACCATCACCCCAGGAAATGAAACCATGTGCATCAGCCCCAGTGAGCCAAGCCTTTGTTCTCTTCAGCCTACAAAATTCTCGGGGGGAGGGGGAGAGGTGTGTGTGTGTGTGTGTGTGTGTATGTGTGTGTGATCTTCCTAAGAGGCCTCCAGAACATAGACAAAGATGGAAGCATTGTACCCTAGAGAAGCTCCTTTAGAAAGAAGTTAATTTTCTATAGGTTATATTCAATTTAGACATCTTTTGCTCCCCTCTGGGAATGTTTAGCAATTACCTTTATCAGCAATTTGTGGTTTGGTATGTCCTTTTCTCCACAAGTTCAATTATAAAAGATTTATTCAGGAAACCTTTAACATTCTTTATTGTGGTATGTAGCATACTTACAAAAAGGCAAATATAAATACATGTATAGTTTAAAGAATAACAAAATAAGCATCCATGAACTCATCACCTGGCTTAAGAAGCAAAATATTGCTAGGGCCTATGAAGATTCTTGATAATCTTTCAAGGGGCAATTTTAGCTGTGTGTCTAAGAAACCTGATACATATAACAAGAGACTGGAATTTACAAAATTAAAATTATTCACATTACAAAAGCTGTATTCACTTTACAAAAGACTTTGGGATACTGTAGGGCAGTTCCTCAAGTAATACTCAAGTATTTCTTGCCAGATTTTAAAGATTTTTTGCGTTTAGATGTTGCCAGATAAACACATCTCTGAATGTATAAGGTAAATCTGTGGAACAATATTATTGGTTTTACATATAACATTTTATGAACACATCAACTATACAAGGTGAATCTATAGAGGTTAATAACATCATGCTAAATATAAAGTAGAATGAAGTATGTATATGAGAAAGCACAGAAATTGGGGGAAAATTTTCTAATTTAGAATATCAAGGAAGACTGGAAGCAAAAGCATTTAAACAGCATCTGGAAGTTTGGATAGAATGTTGATGTGGGGGAAAGACTGGAGAAGAGGCTTGGAAAACTGTGATTAGTCATATTGCTCCTGTGCTTCTCAAACTTTAATGTGCATAAAAATCTTTGAGGATCTTGATAAAATGCTCACTGATTCAGTGGGTCTGGAATGGGGCCTGAGAGTCTGCATTTCTAACAAGCTCTTAGGGGATGCTGGAATTGCTGATCCAAGGACCTCACTTTGTCTAGGAAAAAGGATAATTCAAGGACAGTAGTGAGAAATGGGATGATCAGGGCAAAATGAAATTATTGCAAATTTCTGAACAAGGGTTTTAGTGCAACAGGATGGTTAATCTGGCTATAGGATATAGTATTAATAGAGGTTACATAGTCTGTGGGCCAGTTAGGAGGCTAATGCAGTGGTATATTCATGTACTAAGTGTTCTGTATATACTTTATGCAGAATACTGTGTTAAACTCTATAGCAATGGTTCTCAAATTTCACTGTGCCTAAGATTTACCCAGAGAGCATGTTTTTAATGCAAATTTACCAATTAGTAGATATATGGTGAGACCCCCAAAATTTCTATTTTAAAACTACACAACCTCCGGTCTTACATAAACAGGTTAAGCAGTGTTACAGGGGATACTAAGTTAAAAACAAAAACAAAAAAAAAAACTGTGTATCTTCTGACCTCAGATAGTTTCCATGTTCATACAGGAGATGAGGTAAGTTTGTTAGTAACTCAGAAAAAGGATAGATTGTTTTGTAGCTGAAGGAACCAGGGAAAGCATATTGGGGGGAAATTGCATATTAGTTTGGCCTTAAAAGATGTGTAGGATTTAGACCTGTGGCAATGTGGGGAAAGATCTTTTAGGCAGTAGAAATAATGACATCAAGAATACTTAGTTGTTTAGTTTGGTTCAAGACATCTGAGTAATCAAAATGAATGTTACAGTCCTAGCTGGTTTGGCTCAGTGGATAGAACATTGGCCTGAAGACTGAAAGGTCTCAAATTTTATTCCAGTCAAGGGCACATGCCCAGGTTGCTGGCTCAATCCCCTGTAGGGAGGCCTGCAGGAGGCAGCCGATCAATGATTCTCATCAGTGATGTTTCTCTCTCCCTCTCCCTTCCTCTCTGAAATCAATAAAAATATATTTTTTAAAATATCAATATTACAAAAATAGGTTGTAGCCAGATATTGAAAGGCCCTTTAAAGTCTTTGTTTCTGAGTTTGAATTTTATTTTGTTGACAGTGTAGAATATTGAAAAAATTTGACAGGGCAGTGATATGCCAGAGCTATCATTTAGGAAGCACAATATGGTGGTAGTGCATAGGATGAGCTGGAAAGGAGAGAGAGCGAGAGGCAGGGAGAACAATGTGGAGGCCACCACAATAGATCATGGAAAGGGTCTGAGATTTAGGATAATGGGCATGCAGATTGGACAGAGGGTACAAAAACAGAACCAATGAGTGATTAAATGTGGGGCACAAACAAAAGGAAGGAAAGATGACTGTAAGGATTCTAGCCTGAATAACTGAGAAGATTAATAGAAGGCCTTTGGAAATAGAAGTCTGAAGAAGGGGAGATTATACCTGGAGATATATATATTTGGGGATTATTCATATAAAATGCTAGTTAAAGCCTTAAGAGTAGATGAAATTGCCATAGGGGAGATGGGGTAGAGGGGGGAAAAAAAGAGAGTTAAGGACAGTAGGAGGCAGAGGGAGGAAAAGGAGCTTTAAAGAAGCAATCTGAAAGTCAAGGAAAGAAGATAGCTTCATTGGAGAGGTATAAGTAGAGGAGAACAGGAATAGTGATCTACAGTGTTGGGCTCCAGAATAATTGGGGAGCATAGTACACAAGGCCATTGGATTTAGGAATCAGGAAATTACTGATTTTCAGGGGCGCAGATTCAGTGAATTATGCAGGCTGAAGCCAGATTATAGGGAATTTTATACCAGTTTTGAGGCTATAGGAACAGTAAGCATAGATTACTTTTGTAGTACATCATCTAGAAAATAATTTTGAGAGAGAATGAGTATAGATATGATGAAATAAGAGATTAAACTGAATTGCAAATGGAATGGAAGAGAGGATTTGGCATCTAGAGAGCCTGAGGACATAGAATCTATAGGTCCTGGAGACTGATTTGATGTGAAGATTGAAAGGAAAAGAATTCCAGTTTCAATGCATGGAGACTGAAAGAAGGAATGCCATTTGTAAATATAAAGAAGCCATACATTAGCCCTACCGGTTTGGCTGAGTGAATAGAGCACCGGCCTGCAGACTAAAGGGTCCCGGGTTCGATTCTGATCAAGGGCACATGCCCAGGTTGTGGGCTCGATCCCCAGTGTGGGACATGCAGGAGGCAGCCGATCAATGATTCTCTCTTATCATTGATGTTTCTATCTCTCTTTCCCTTTCCCTTCCTCTTTGAAATCAATAAAAATATATATTTTTTAAGAAGCCATACATTAGAAGCAGGTTTGGGTTCAAAGATGACAAGTTTCATTTTAGACATCTACATATATATATATGTGTGTGTGTGTGTGTGTGTGTGTGTGTGTGTACATATATCCTATATAATAAAAGGTTAATATGCAAATAGACCGAACAGCAGGACAACCAAACAACCAATCAAAGCATAATATGCTAATGATATGCTAAGGCTGCTCAACTGTTTGCTATGATGTGCACTGACCACCAGGGGGCAGATGCCCCGACTGGTAGGTTAGCTTGCTGCTGGGGTCTGGCCGATGGGGACTGAGTGAGATGGGCCGGACACGCCCTGGAGCCCTCCCATGGTCCTTCCCCGGCTGTATTGTGCACCAGTGGGGTCCCTCAGCCTGCCCTGCAACCTCTTGAAATCTGGGACCCTCGGGGGATGTCAGAGAGCTGATTTCAGCCCGATCCTGCAGGCCACACCCCTTCAGAGGGCGCCAGATGCAGGGCTCATGGCTGACTAGTGCTGCTGTGGCAGCGCAAGCCTCTCCCAATCAGAACTGATTGGGCACGAGCCGGAGGTAGGCACAGTGAGGCTGGGATGAGCAGGAGCTGCAGGCAGCATTGGACTGCAGGTTTCGGCCTGATCCCTGCAGGCCACCTAAGGGACCCAACCTGTGCATGAATTTGTGCACTGGGCCTCTAATATATATATATAATATGCTAAGTGTCCAACCATCTGGTCGTTATGACGTGCACTGACCACCAGAGGGCAGATGCTCAACACAGGAGCTGCCGTGATGCGCATGCGCACTGGCCATTTATAGAGAAATGGCACTGCAGACCTGGTGCCCACAAAACACTCAGCTTCCCCAAAGTGGGACACAGGCCCCGCCACCACCCTGGAATGGCAGCCCACAAAATTGCAGCCGACTCTGTTGAGACCCCATGGTGCAAAATGCGGCCCACAGCCCAGCCCAGCTCAAAAACGTCACTGTGGGCACTGGATAATGACGTCACGTAGCAGCGCCCAGCTTCCTCGCCCTAGCAACTAGCCTCCTTGGAGTTTCTACAGCCCAGGAACACGACTTGCTTTATAGCCAGGTGCAAACATTTTACACTTTAACCAGATGTCTGTGAAGTGTTTTCCCGTGCCTCATCTCATTTGATCCTCACAGAAGTCCTGGAGAAGGTAGATAGGAGACTTGGTGGAATCCTATTTTCTTTTAATTAGGCAGAAAACAGAGATTTAGGAAACTTAGAAACTTGACCCGACTGAAAAGAAGTAAGAAATGGTGGACCTTGGTTCCATACCTCACGAGACTTCCCAAAGGCCTCCCTCTTGCAGCTCGGCCACCGACATGCCATCCAGACTCAGGAAGACCCGAAAACTTCGGGGCCACGTGAGCCACGGCCACGGCCGCATCGGCAAGCACAGGAAGCACCCCGGGGGCCGCGGTAATGCTGGTGGCTTGCATCATCACAGGATCAACTTCGACAAATATCACCCAGGTTACTTTGGGAAAGTTGGTATGAGGCATTACCACTTAAAGAGGAACCAGAGCTTCTGCCCAACTGTCAACCTTGATAAACTGTGGACCCTGGTCAGTGAGCAGACACGGGTAAATGCTGCCAGAAGCAAGACTGGAGTTGCTCCTATCATTGATGTGGTGTGATCGGGCTACTACAAAGTTCTGGGCAAGGGAAAGCTCCCAAAGCAGCTTGTCATTGTGAAGGCCAAGTTCTTCAGCAGAAGAGCCGAGGAGAAGATTAAGGGTGTTGGTGGGGCCTGTGTCCTGGTAGCTTGAAGCTACATGGAGGGAAGTTCATTAAAATGTCCAAATACTTTTGGGAAAAAAAAGAAATGGTGGACCTTGAAAATGACTTCAGGTTTTCTCACTGCACAGAATATAGTCAAACACTGCTACAGTTAAATATTTTACCCTTTGTTCTTCCTGTGTAATCTACAAAAATAATCTGCTTTGTGTTGATATTTACTGCTGTGTTGCTGACAATTACCTGAAAGAAAAGTTGGGGTGCTTCACTGGGCTGGAAAAAGTTTGGCTAGTAAATCAGAAAGCAGGCCGAATTAAGCAAGTTTATTCTATATATATAAAAGGCTAAGTTGACTTGCGCATTCACGATACATATAAAGCTCTCACTGGCACCAATCGTAAGCATGTGTTTCCATCTGTCATTGTCGATCGTGAATTTGGTTGACACTTCTATTATAGAAAAAGGGTGAATAGCGATATTAAAATATTTCTTCTAATTTCCTTTCAATGTGCACAAATTTGTGCCCCGGGCCACTAGTGTATTAATATTTTCAAGAGCTAATAAGTAGGATGCCCTCTTTTTCTCTGTTACAATAAATCTACCCAGGGGATGGAATCTCTTCCTTAGAGCAGGCTAGTGTCTCTGGTAGTTTTGATGAACTGTATTTGGAGGCTGGGTGCTAAGCCCAATAATCTCTCAGGAATCCCAGCTGTATCTTAGATACTAATATATTCTAATATTTGACTCTGTTTACTTTCACATGGTAGACCATAATGAATTGTTGATCCCCTATAACCATACAGAGAAGCTATCCAGATTTTTAATCTAAAACTGGTAAGACCCTAGCCTGGCCAGTGTGGCTCAATTGGTTGGAGCATTGTCCTGTCCGCTGAAAGGTCACAGGTTCATTTCCTGCTCAGGGCACATACCAGGGTTCCATCCCTGGTTTAAGTGCATATGGGAGGCAACCAATCCATGTTTCTCACATCGATGTTTCTCTCTCTCTCCCTTCCCATCTCTAAATAAATAAATAAATAATTGGTAAGACCTTAAAGGCAAACCAACATCTATACTGAGAACTCTTTTGGTCCAGTAAGTCCAAGAAACTTCTCTAATGCCTGTCCATTTTCCCTTAGGTTCCTTATTCTCAAATACCGTCTTCCTTGTTCTACAGCTAAGTCCCAAAGGACAAGCATTGAGATTTTATCTTGAGCCTTGTCAGTGTATTATTGAGTTTTTAGTCAAGTTCATTGAAACCAAAATCCTGAGGGAAGGAGCAACTAATTCTCTTACGTTTTTTATTTTTAGAAAGACCCAACATGTTGATCTTACTTGTTTTTAATTGTCACTGACCACGGAATGGCTAGTCTGTTCATACTAACATTTATAACCCAAATTAAAAGGATTATTTTCTGCTGGCTCTTTTCTATCTGCTATTTTTTGTTTTCTGTAGCTGAAGTTTTCCGTTGAGGTTCTTTTTAACGCCTACATGCAAACTGAAGAGCACTCAAGCTTTGGTGGGATATCACCCACAGCTGGAGTGATGGAGGAAGGGAGGAGAGTACACACCTCAGGTGCATCCTTCTCTTAAAAAAAAAACCACTTAAGCAAACAAATTCCATCTGAAAGCAGGCAAGACCTGTCTAGAGAAAGAAAGGAATGAACCTCTTTCCATCTAGGAAATGGATATCAATTCATATATAACCCAGATGCATGGGATGAGCAAATTTGAAAGGTGTTGGCCCTGTCCTGCAGTCCTACATCTCTTTTAATCGAAGAGTGAGAGGTTGTGAACCATGAACCGTGGTGAGAAGTGGTGGAACAGTGTTGCAGCAATGGCTCCTCTGTTGGTGGTTAGGCCCTGTCTTGCTCTATTAAGCAAACACAGTTAATATAGATGAAAGGTAAGCTTGATAGAAGTGAAAATTGAAACTTGGTTGAAGGTAGTAAGCCAGGCACAGCTGCAGTTTACTTCCTCCTATGTGGCAACAGGAGCTGCACTCACTGGTGTTTTTGAAGGGATGTAGTTTTTTAAAATATCTTTTCTTCAGAGTGTTTTGGTTTTTAACATCTACACCATTGATGGGAGAGTGTGGAGTATGGAATATGTCAGTAATGAGCTACTTAGACTTGATGTGCCTAGTGTGTGAGGTCAAATCCAAGTTCAGCATTCTAATCCTGTTAACTGGCCTTTAATCTTAAACAAATCACCAAGAACATCTCTGTTCCCAGATTTTCTTATCTGAAAAACAAGGAATTTAAATCTCCAAATTCCCTTCCAGCCTTAAAGTTCCATTGATTTATGATTCCTCATGAGGAAGTATAACTTCCAGTTTCTAAGTACAAATATTTTAAAAAGTAAGCATTTATGCAGCATGTTTTAGATATGAAAAACCCCTTACAAATGTTTATTATTATCACATCAGGCAAATATTTAGGTTTGGTTAGTGTCAGTACATAGTTTTGCCTTGTTCATTTCTTATGTTCTTATGTTGCAACTCTTTTAAAGATAGTACCTGGTCAGCCAACTTACTTAGACCAGACCCTCTTCCCTATCCAGTCCTACAGTTCTTGGATCTTGAGTTTAGTTGGTATGGGTCCCTTTCCCCTTGCTTAGGTTGAGCTCCATTTAGTTATGTCAATGAAAGTGACTCCTCAGAAGGTTATGTTAAAGAATTACTTCTCCTTTTATCTTTCTCAACAGTATTTCACTGGTACTGCCAGCTTCCTCTACTTTCAATGTTGTCTCTTTATCAGTTCCAAGATAGATAAGATTCATTTTAGCAGTTCATCTACATGGAAAAGGAAGAGGCAAAGCATCGCTTAAAATTAGAAAAGCTGTAGTAACTATTCAACTTTCAATCTTAGTGGTTTAAAATGGATGCATTGGAAGAATTAAAACAGTGTTTTCTTCTTGAAACCAAAGAGCATATCATTTTGGCTTTTAACTGAAGCCACCAAAAAAGGTACTAGATCTGAAAACTTTTCTTCTCCCCAGTACTGGAGAAGAGTTGCTCAAAATGATTTTTTTCATAATTGCTTGAGAAGTCATAGCTAAATCTATTATATCCTATTTTCTAAATGGTCTGTCATGTGTGTGTGTGTGTGTGTGTGTGTGTGTGTGTGTGTGTGTGTGTTTTCCCTGACTATGGTTCTGAATTCCAATGATGAGTGATCATCTTAATGGTGTTTCCTTGTTTTGTATATGTACAATTTTATGTTAGCTTCATTTGGTATTTGTCAGTTGTGGGTCTGCTCTCTGAGCTGCTTTGATAGATCCAAATACAATCATTGTTTATTTCTTGCATTTTCCTCCCTGCAGACGATTCAACAAAAGTGAAAGATGAATATAGTGAAAGGGATGAGAATGTTTTGAAGCCAGAGCCCATGGGAAATGCAGAAGAGCCTGAAATTCCTTACAGCTATTCCAGAGAGTATAATGAATATGAAAACATTAAGTTGGAGAGACATGTTGTCTCATATGATAGTGGCAGGCCGACCAGTGGCAAGATGAACTGTGATGTGTGTGGATTATCCTGCATTAGCTTCAATGTCTTAATGGTTCATAAGCGGAGCCATACTGGTAAATAGTCTCCTTTATCCGTTCTTCTGAAAACTGTCCTAATGCAACCATGTGAGAAATGAATGTGGGACAACTTTTGATTACTTTCATTGATTTTTGCTATAATTCTGATGTATGTCTCCCTCTCTGCATTTCCATTTACCCAGTAATTTTTATTTCTGCTTCACAATGCATTTGGCAAATATTGCAAATGCTATGAATAACAGAATGAGTGTAGAGAGCATTTTCTTCATTTAATAAGAAGGAATTGAATTGTATGGTATACTTTTTAAGCATCTTTCTTATATTTTTGCATAACTTTTACGGAAAGCAGATCTCATATATTGGGTTCAAATGTGGTAGATGAAAGGATATAGTTTTTATTACCAGTTTTAAAAAATTTATCTTCAAACAATAGTCTATAGAAATATATACAAATATAACAGATCCATTGAGCCCAATAGAGTCTGTCTGTTATGAATACTTTTAAAAGAAGTATTTTTCTCCCTTAGTAGCTAGTCTGTGGCTCTTTTTTCAAATTGAGATTATATTTTTAAAGGAATGCTAAGTAATGTAAAAATTTACATCTAGAAAGCTCTTCTAGAGCTACTCTTATTTTTGTTTTTTTGTTCTGATTCAAGACAAGGTGATAACTAAAATAGCCTTGCAAGGTGAGTGCTTTTTCTCTTCTGGAGGGAAGTTTTCATAAGGAAGTCTTATGTTCGCCTGGAAATACAGCTCCAAGCTGACCCCAATAAAAACAGACTGTCTAAAAAGTGAGCTTTTGCCATGTGCATAGGCTTCACCATTTGCCAATGATCAGAAATCTCCTTTTTGTCCTTTTTAAAGGTGAACGCCCATTCCAGTGTAATCAGTGTGGGGCATCTTTTACTCAGAAAGGTAACCTCCTCCGCCACATTAAACTGCACACAGGGGAAAAACCTTTTAAGTGTCACCTCTGCAACTACGCATGCCAGAGAAGAGATGCACTCACAGGTCATCTTAGAACACATTCTGGTAAGTGAGAGCAAGGAGCATTCCATATCTAATAAATGTTTCTCAGTGCCCATTGCAGAAACTAGAAAGAGTTAAGTATGGAGATTTTCATCTGTCATTACTGTTGAAGGGTTACAACAGCAGAGACCTTTAGGGCTAATTACACTTCCATTAAGGCATTAATTGCTCTCCGTCTGGCTCAATGGGGATGATCATCTCCTTACCATCCTTGCTCCCCTAGAGAACAACACAGACAGGAAGAGCCTGCCCTATAAAAATGCCTTTTTAACTTTTTTTTTTTTTTTTTGCCAAAAAAATTAGAGCCATCAGTATTTTCTTATGGTGAACTTTATTAAAATACTATTTTCCTTGAAAACACACACACACTTTTCATTCAAAGTCTGGACAAGCCAATGTTGTATAGTTTGTAAATTATGTAAAACTGTATACTGGGTATAAATCATTAGTAGGTGGTTACTTTCGGCTACTCTGGGCTAAACTTGAAGTTTTTTGGCCAGTCTTGGCTAAATTTCTTTTTAATTGAAATATAATTGACATAATATATCATTGTATTAGTTTTAAGTGTACATGGGCTAAATTTCTTAAACTCAGCTTCTTTATCAGCCTAATTATTTTTAATCTCTAAAAGAGGAGCAGCAATAAGAATTCATTAAAAACAATGTTCTATCTTGTTTTTTCACTTCTTATTTTAACCAAGCAAGATGATAAATTTGTTTTCAACATTTAGACTTTCCCTCCTAGAAAAATAAAACTGACTTTATTTTTCAAATTTGGGACCTCATGTTCTTGATGTTATCTGACAACATTTTAATTTGAAGAAGAAAAAAAAAAAGGTTTGTTTTTATGTCAATCCACACACTGCTTTGACTAAAACTCAGCCCCAAATCCTCAAATGATCACAATTCAGAGACCAAGGAATAATCAAATCAGCCCCAACAAAATCCACTGTGAGACATCATAAGTAGCAAAAGAAGGGTTTTGTTTATAGCTTAGTGTTCAAAGAAATGAATTAAGGCTGAGTTTGGTTCAAAAAATTAGAATAGTTCTCTTCTGTTGCTTTTTTTCCCACTAAGATCTAACAGTAGTAGTTATTTTAAAGACAGATTTTAGAAGACACCAATTTATGCAGAAACTTAACATTTTTAGCCCTAGCAAACTGACATTTATTTTAATTTGGGATTCCGTACGGATCTTTTATTTATTTTTATTTTTTAAATTTATTTCAGAGAGGAAGGGAGAGGAGAGAGAGAGAGAGAGAGAGAAATGGAAATGGAAACATCAGTGATGAAGGAGAATCATTGATTGGCTGCCTCTTGCATGTTCCCCACTGGGGATTGAGCCCGCAACCCAGGCATATGCCCTGACCAGGAATCGAACCCATGACCTCCTGGTTCACAGGTCGATGCTCAGCCACTGAGCCATGCTGGTCGGGCTCCATACGGATCTTTTAGTGCTTTAAGTCCCAAAGGCTCTGTTTTAAACAGAGCAAGAGGATTATAAAATAAAAATCTCAGTTTCTAAAACTGACAAATTTATAGGGTACATTTTATCAACAAATCAGAAAGGCCAGCTCTGCACCCAGAGTTGAAGTTATTTTTTATATATTTTAAGCAATAAAGCATTTGGAAGAGTTGGGATGATAAATGGCCTGAATTGTATGGATGAACTTTTGAGGAAACCTTTATTTCATCTTAGAAATTAAGATGAAGTCATTTTTGCAATTCATCCTTATTTCTGTTATTCAAAATTATCCTTAGTTCATTGCTCAGTTTTTATCAGTTTAGCAGACTTTATATCCACTTGGCAAGGATGAGCTAAATTTATCCAAATATGTCAACGCTCTAAGGCCATCAATTTCTAGCTGAATGGCTAACTCCCACAACACAGAGCATTTTTTACTTACAACCAGATGGACATCACAAAATAAATGATCCCTTCCTATTTCTCTCTTAAACCACACTAACCTCCTTGAATAAAAAGGCCCCGTATTATTCTCTAAAGAAGCAAGACTGGATCTGGAGCCAAACCACTATGTTCAATGATAATCATTAAATCCAAATCCTTTTATTTGTGAAAGGAGACTGTCCTTTCAAAGAATACATCATAATTCATCATAGACCATAACCAAACTTCAGTTTATTAAATTTAAAAGTAATGCAGTTGCAGAAGTATCCAAATTCTCTGGCTGCCCTCAGAAGTCTCATTCCTAGTGAGCAGTTTTCATAGAACTCCGATACACCATTTGTTCTGTAACCCTGAGGGTCACTGAGTGCCCCCTGTGCTCTCCTTATAGTTGAGAAACCCTATAAATGTGAGTTTTGCGGAAGGAGTTACAAGCAGAGAAGTTCCCTGGAGGAGCACAAAGAGCGCTGCCGTACATTTCTTCAGAGCAGTGACCTTGGTGAAACCGGTGAGTTCATGCAACACTCATTCTACACAGCATCTACTGTTCTGGGTGTGGGATACAATAGTAAATAAAAAGACCAAAAAAAAAAAAAAATCCTGCACTTATGGAGCTTATATTTTCATGGGGAAAGACAGAACATAAACAAAGTAAATAAGTAATGTATACAGTATATTAGGAGGTGGTAAGTAGTATCAAGAAAAATGATGGGTGGGGGGAAGACAAAGAGGGTAAAGAGGATCAAATATATGGTGATGGAAGGAGACTAGGTTTAGGGTGGTGAGTACACAATAGAGCATACAGATGTTTCATTATAAAGTTGTACACCCGAAATTTATAGAATGTTATTAACCAATGTTAACAGATTTAATAAGAAATAAAAGAAAAAATGGGGACTGAGGGAAATCAGCGAAGGCTTCAACCAGGAGACATTTAACAAACTTAAAGAGATGCGGACAGAGTCCTGTCCTGCTGATAACTAGGAAATAGCAAGTGCAAAGGCCCTGGGGCTTGAGTTTGAAGAAGTATAAATAGTCCTGTGTAGTTGGAGTAATAGGACAGAAGGCCACAGAGGAAATGGGAAACCAGATCTTATCAGACCTTGTAGGCCATTGTAAAAACTTCAACTTTTACTCTAAGTGAAATAGAAAATCTTTAGAGGGTTTTGAACAGAGGTGACATGATTGGGCTTCTCCTTTGAAAATAATCACTCTCCTTGCTATTGAGAATAGATTGTATTTGGGGCAAGATTGGAATTTGGAGAGTCTGGTTAGGAGGCCATTGCAATCATTCAAGAAAGAGAAAATTGTGTCTTGGTTGTGGTAGGAGCAGTGAGAAGTGTTCTAATTTTATATATATTTAAAGGTAGCACCAACAGGATTTCCTAACAGATTGATGTGGGATGTGATGAAGAATGCAGTTGCCATGAACTGAAATAGCAAATTTCTTGAGGGTAGAACAGCCTGAAGGGTGACTAGGACATAGTTGATTAAAACTGCAAGGATTTTCTTTGCACAAGGCTCCAACATAAAATACTTCTCTAGTTATATTTTATTCAGTGTTTTGAATTATATGCCCCGTGATGATTGGTTGAAACACTAAATTCTTTCCATGTATAAATTGTGGTTTTATTTTATTTTCATTCTTCAGTCGAAACAGCCTGAAACTTTTTTGTGTTGCATCTCTGCAGCTGTCCTTTGTCCTATCCCACTGACCATCATCCTGGTTCTGTAACTTGGGTTGTCTGGCACTTTTATTTGGTCACTTGAAGTACTTGCTTAGGTACAAATCCTCAAGAGATTTGGTGTTTGACAGTAGTAGTTGCAGTTGAATAGTTTAAACATACTAAAGCAAAAAGATCACAAAAAGATGATAGAAATAATGTGAAACTCAGGGAAAATGGAGTGGAAATCATGAGTTTAACTGTACCCGTTTTGAGTGAGAGGAAACTTTTGTTACAGATAAAGCCTATTTTACGGTGTTAGGAGCTGGCCAACTGAATTCTGTTGGTTTACACTGCTTCTGCTTTTTATCCTGATGGCATCTTTGGCTTTATCAAGGAGTTGGATTTCCTCTTTATTTCTAAAGAGAAATATTTACTCTCTTTAAAAGAAACCCCTCCAAACCGTGGGTTTTGACATCTTAAGCAACATTCTTAAGGTTAGTCAGGCAAAACCTAGGCATCTTCACTTGTAGTTCTATATTTCATACTATAGACAAGCTCTTACTGTGAGAAATCCCCAAATTATGAAAATCTATCATATTCCAAATAAAGCATAGTATTTAAAGCTAGAAAATTAAAGAGAACATCTAATCCTATGTCTTCATTTTAGAGGTAAGGAAATAGAGATTTATCAAAAGTTCAGTGACTGACTTAAAAATCACTAGAACTGTCATTGTTTTAATGATTAGCTGTATATATATTTTTTAATTTATGTTAGAGCCCTAGCTGAGCAGCTCAGTTGGTTAGCGTGTCATTCAATAAGCCAAGGTTTCGGGTTCAATCCCTGGTCAGGGCACATACAAGAAACAACCAATGACTGCATAAATAAGTGGAACAACAAATGAATATTTCTTTCTCCCCTTCCTCTCTCGCTCTAAAAACAATAAATAAAACATTTTTTAAACTTACGGAAGAGATAATTAACATACCATAAAATTCATATTTTAAGTGCACAATTTAGTAGTTTTTAATGTATTCACAAAATTATACAACCATCACCACTAATTCCATAACATTTTCATCATCCTCAAAAGAAACTCTGTCTCAGCCCTGGCTGGTTTGGCTCAGTGGATAGAGCGTTGGCCTGTGGACTAAAGGGTCCCGGGTTCAATTGTGGTCAAAAGCACATGTACGGGTTGCAGGCTTGATCCCAGTGTGGGGCGTGCAGGAGGCAGCCAATCAATGATCCTCTCTCATCATTGATGTTTCTATCTCTCTCTCCCTCTCCCTTCCTCACTGAAATCAATAAAAATATATATTTTTTTAAAAAAACAAAACCCTGTCCATATTAGCAATCACTCCCCTCTCTCCAGCCCCTGGAAACCACTAATCTGCGTTCTATGGACTTGTTTATTCTGAACATTTCACATAAATGCAATCATACAATATTTGACCTTTGATGTCTGGCTTCTTTCCCTGAGCATGTTTTCAGGGTTCATCCATGTTTAGCATGTGTCAGCATTTCATTCCTTTTTATGGCTGAACTAGAGGCCCAGTGCACAAAAATTTGTGCACTTGTGGGCGTCTCTCAGCTTGGCCTGTGCCCTCTCGTAGTCCAGGAGCCCTCAGGGGATGTCCACCTGCTGGCTTAGGCCCACTCTCCACGGGGAGTGGGCCTAAGCCATTAGTCAGACATCCTTAGTGCTGCCATGAGGCAGGAGAGGCTCCCACCACCACCGCTGCGCTGGCCAGCCATGAGCCAGCTTCTGGCTGAGCGGTGTTCCCCCTGTGGAAGTGCACTGACTACCAGGGGGCAACTCCTGCATTGAGCGTCTGCCTCCTGGTGGTCAGTGCACATCATAGCGACCGATCATTCCGCTGTTGCATATTACCCTTTTATTATATAGGATTATTATATAGGATAGTATTCCATTCTATGGATTTACCATGTTTTATTTATCCATTCATCAGTTAATGGATGTTTAGTTTTTTCCTACTTTTTTTACTTTTGGAAAATATGGCTATATTTTTAGGTTAGAAGCCCGATGCACAAAGATTTGTGCCAGAATGGGCCTTCCTTTCCCTGGCTGCCGGCACCGCCTTCGCTCTGGCTGGAGCCACCTTTCTGCCTTCCCATGCTGCCCAGAGGCCCTGCCCCAGCCACTTGGCACCTGCATAAGCAAATTAACCCGCCATCTTTGTTGGGTTAATTTGCATGCTCACTCCTGATTGGCTGGTGGGTGTCACGAAGGTTCAGTCAATTAGCATGTTACTCTTTTATTGGGTAGATCTGATTAGCAAAAGACATATAGTAACACACATACATATGTATATATGTGTGTCTTGATTCTCCGGAATAGGGGAAAAATCAGTACCCTACCCTCTATGAACAATAAGCTCAAAATTATTGATTTTGAAATTAGGTTACCACCTTACTTCCCATCCATAATCTTTTTTAGGAATTTCAAATTAGGAATTATCAAGAGAAGTATTTTAGTTATCTTTAGTGGTAGAAGGTGATTCAGGAAATGCTGAAATACAGAGGTTAATTTGCATTTCATAGGGTGGTTTGATGGATGCGTGCAGCATACTTTAAGTCTCAGCAAAAAAAATAAAGGGTTAACTAAGTCAGCAAGTTTTGATTTAAATAAAACAAATATGTTGTAATGGTGATTTCAGGTTACAGAGTGTATAAAGCCACAGTTTAATCAAGTATAATAAATACTTCATGTCAGTCAATATATTATTCTCTCTTCTATTTCAAATAGTTCCCATGATTTCTCCTGAAGTCCAAAATGCAAAGAATATTTAATCCAACACAAGCCAATACTTTAATGATTGCCACTGCTTTCTATATGGTTTCCTTCTTAAAATTTGGGAATCCCAGTCTAGACATAGTGTTCCATTCTGAGCTTGATGATAAGAGTATCACCAATGGTATACCTTACCCCTTCATTCCTAGCTTTTAAAGTGATGATGCTCTATAGCTACTGTGGATGCAGCACTTATTCATCAAGTGCTTGTAAATTGAAGTGCCTAGTGTAAGAGCCAAGCCTTGGCACCAGCCTGCCCCATCAGGAAGTAGACCCTTATGGAAGCAGAGCAGATAAAAAGGCTCGGGGCTGGAGTCTAGTCTGCAAAAAAAAAGCCGCGTTGAGCAACAGGACTTCTGACCTTACTCATCATTTTTCTCTTATTCAGGTAGCATTTGTTGTATTCTCTATGTGTCAGGCTCTGTGTCAGAGCTGTTTGTAAAGAAAATCCAACAAGGGAATGGGCACTTGATTTATTGACATAATACAGAGGTCTAATAGAGATATGTGTGATATTGTTTGTTCAGTCCACATTTCTTCACCAGATGTCACAAGTGACATGATCAAGTTACTCCAGTTCTGCTGTCTTAATGCAGTATATATAAAAGAAGAGTGAACAGGGAAGCCCACAGATTTCATTTTCTCATTAGTTTGATCCTTATTCCAGATAGGGACTAACAGTTTATATAGAGATTCATTTAGCCTCATTTCATACAAATTATGCATTCTTGGACCAGGACATATTTTTGTATGACAAGTTCTAGGAATTAAACGATTTTTTAAAGTAATTGGATACTTATATTTATTTTAGAATCTAGTAGTCAAAGCCTTTTATCTTCATTTTCATTGTTTCAATTGTGCTAATAGAAGCATGAGAGTTTCTGAATAAACTTATCAAGTAACAGACCAAAGAAAAAGTTTAAAATGTTTTAAAAGTCTATATTCCCAACTGATTATTTTGCTTAAGAATTGATACTATCGCCTAGCTGGCGTGGCTCAGTGTTGAGCATCCAACTATGAACCAGGAGATCATGGTTTGATTCTGGTCAGGACACATGCCCAGGTTGCAGGCCCGAACCCCAGTGGGGGGCATGCAGGAGGCAGCCAAAGATTCTCTCTCATCATTGATGTATCTCTCTCTCTGTCCTTTCATCTCTGAATCAATAAAAATATTTTTTTAAAAATTGATACTATCTGCCCTAACCGGTTTGGCTCAGTGGATAGAGCGTTGGTCTGCAGACTCCAGGGTCCCAGGTTCGATTCCGGTCAAGGACATGTACCTTGGTTGCGGACACATCCCAAGTGGGGAGTGTGCAGGATGCAGCTGATCGATGTTTCTCTCTCATCGATGTTTCTAACTCTCTATCCCTCTCCCTTCCTCTCTGTGAAAAGTCAATAAAATATATATTTTTTAAAAAATTGATACTATCTTACAGGTAATATTCATTCTACTTGCTAAAAACGGCAGTAATTTTATGTAACATTTTTGTTAGAACCTGCCTTGGTCTTTGATAGCAATCTCTTGTTAGACAATTCTGATGGCACAATAGCACCCCTTTGTTCCACTCTCCATAGCTACCGACACCATAGAGGAGGCAGGAAGCATGCCTCTTACTTGAGCTCTGTTTAACACTTCAAGATCTAATGAAGGGTTTTGAACAAAAACAAAAGTACAACAGATTACATAACTAAATCTGCAATCACTTTCAGAGAGAAATGGCATTATGGGAACAGTTAACAAAAACCAGACAAACTATTTCAGACTTGCACAGAAATAAAAGTAGTAATCTATTCTGTAATTAAGACTTCATATTCATTTCATTATTTTTTTCAGCATGTCTTTAAAATCATTTTTCTAATGAAAATTTGTGTATTTACTATATACTAGACAAGTGACATGAAGGGGAATTGATCCAGAACTACAGTCCTACTCCTGTGCTCTCTCATGAACCAAGTGTGCAAGTAGTTCCTTGCCACAATCCCATATCCCCACACCCACCCCTTGCAACATTAAACTGCCAAACACCACCCAGGAACGGATTTCCTATTTCATCATTTAAACCCATTATCTTGTTCCCTTACTATCTTGCCAAACTGGTTTCCCTCCACTTACATTTCTGAGACATGATGCAGCAAGATAACAAGTCTAGACTGTTTGTATAAATAGACAGTTGGGTCCTAAAGTTGAAGCAGAGGACCAAAAGCCAATAGTCTCCTTTTTCTTCCTTTTTTGTGTATTATCTAAACTCTTTGTAATCCACAAAAGATTGTCTAAGACCAAAGCATTTCTTTGTGTTTTAAAGGGCACTCATTTAGTGGTATTGCACAGCAGCTGGCCAAGAATTGCAAGGCCAAGACTAGCAGTTTGGGAAAGAAAATGAGAGTGCAGCATATTCAATTGAAAGTTTAGCCTTTGCCTAACTTGCCAATTAGAAAGTAGTTAACTCAATAAAGATTAACTTACTCTTTAGAGTGTATTCACACATACAATGAGAGTTGGACTCATGGAGTTGATATTTTGAGTGAGGGTGTGGGTGGATGAAGCCCTCTGGTTTAGTTTCAGAGGATTTCTTTCAATGTAACCAGAATTATGGAAACGGGAAAGTCTCCACCTATGCCTCAAATTATCCGTCTATCCATAACCTCCAGAATTTTGTGTTTTAAATGTGAGTCATTTGGTCACTAATTTACAGGGTAAGATTTATCTAGAAATAACTGTCAAGACAAGCTTGGTGAGTAACCAGGGATAAAAAGGTGATATTATCTCGGAGGGTTGCCATTTAGTGACATGCCCTAATTACATTATTTAGGTCAATGTATCCCCGCTTTGGCATCCTCCCAAATATATAGAGGATATTGAGTATGTGTCCTCAGACAACTGCTGTGGTAATTGATAGTGACTTTGGTAAAATGTAGACACCGGCTACTGAGAGATAAGAGGGAAAACTAGACTGGCAGCAGAATGCTTGGTGAAAGTCCTGGGACTAACCGGCCATACCTCTGGATAATGACAGGGCCATTAGAGTAGTGACGGAAGAGACTAATAAGAATAGGGCAAAATGGGGATAAAGTTAAAAATTCCCAAAGTACTGTTCTTCATTCTAATTTCACTTTAAGTCTTTTTTTTTAATAATAAATACAGGGTGTGGGGGGAGCCTTACCTGGATTTAATCCTCTCAAAGGTGCTCAAACCAGAATGAATGTTCCCAGTCAAAGCACAAACTTTGCCTCTCTGATGCTTCTGAGAAAAAGCCGCCTTCTAACAGCCTCAGGAACTTATTTCAAATCCCAGGCCTTTGTCTTTCATCTCTCTGCTCTGGGGATCTGGGTACTACCACATCTGGTGGTGGTTTGTGTGAAAGGAAATAATATATATATAATAGTTTCCTGTTTGGTCATTTAAACTTATTTCTGTGCTGGACAGAATTTGATACACTTCACTCAATAGCAGTGTCCCTGTCACTGAAGTGCCAGTTGTTTACAATAGCTGTCAGTCAAAGTTGCAATACTTCACCACTAGCCCCAAAGCTGCAAGCCTTTTACTCTGACCTTACTGTTTTCATTACACAAATAGTATTGTTAATAGCTTAAACTGGAGGGTGGGATTTATTTCTTTAGAACATAGAATTATTTTTTTATAAGAAACTCACAAAGTATAGTAAGTATGACCATTATTATCATCTTAATCATTTCTGGAGCCAGATTTCATTTTATTTCTGATTTTTTAAAATCCTGAGTTTATAACTTATTATGTAATGATTGGTGTAGTGTTTTTTAAAAAAAATCAAAAACATGCCAATAAAAAAATGAAAAAATATTTAATACTTTGACTTCTCTTTTTCTAATTTGGCTTTCGTTCTTTGGCCCTGACCATACTTGATAGTCTTGCCCTGGAAGTCTTTCTCTGTCTCATTTACTGCAGAGGGGGCCAGTGTTCTCTCTGGGCATGTCCATTTGTGGCACTGAGAGATCATAGAATTGGTGACCTTATTTCCATATATTAAAAACTCTTCACACAACAAACTCTTCACCTTCAGAACAAGCACTGACACTTCCTAAGTCTATGTATATAATTGGGGGGTGGCAGATCGGGGGAGTTGGATCTATTCTGCAATCATCACTTGCTTTTTACTCTCATCATGTAGCTAAAACCAATTCCTTTTTCCTTAAAGACATTAGAAATGTATGGATCCTTCATTTTAATTAGGACCTCCTGAAATGCTTATAATGAAACAGAGAGAAATGTTTGTAGTATCACAATATGTTTGCTTAGGGCAGGAGTGAGCAAACTGTGACCCTCAGACCAAATGTAGCCAGCAGATTGTGTAGAGGTTTTTACATTTTTAAAGGGTGGTGGGTTGAGTTTAAAAAACCACAGAGACTATGGAACACAGGCAATATGTATCCCATTAAAGTTTAAAATATTTACTATCTGGCCCTTTACAAAAAAAGTTTGCTGGTCTCTAGCTTGGGTTAGCATCATGTGTTAAAGTTTAAAGCCCTGTATTTAGAGCAGCTTGTATCTTTGAACTTTAAGCATGAACTCTTATAGGGGACTGCTTGCTGTATAAGGGTAAATTATACTTATTTATTCCCACTAACTGTTTAATTGATTAGATATTCTTCTAGTGGTTCTCAATTCTGGCTGCATTTTAAAATAATTTGGAGACCTTTACAAATCTGTTGCCTAGGCCCTTACACCAGAGATCCTGATTTAATTGATCTGAAAGTGGGGCCTGGGCATAGGTGTGTCTTACATGCTCTTAACCAGTGGCACATCTGGGAACCACAGGCCTACACCACTGGAAGGTCTGTTTGTGGATTAACAATTAGATCACTTTCTTAGGCAGTTTTTATTCACATTTTTCATTAGAAATGTAATAAAGACGCATTATACAAATTGCTCTTTAATTTCAAGACAGAAGTGTTGCTCAGGGAAATTTTAACTGAGACCATTTTTTAATGTGAAGAACATATGAAACAGATAATGCAGAGCCCAGAGAAATAGAATTTTAAAAGATAGGAACTGAAAGAAGCATGCTGAGGGGGAAAAAAAGAAAGAAAAAAACCACTCAGAATTTCAATACACAAATCACTGAGTAGATTTTTTGCTGTCTGGGTAAGAGTATCTATTTTCAAAAGTGCTATTAACATAAACAGAGCAGTAAATCTGGGGCACCATACTTTTTTTTTTCCAAAGTTGTTAAGAAGAATTATATCAGTCTGCAGGTGTCACACGCAGTTACTCAGAATCAGAAAGAAGGCTGATCGGAGGTTAGAAGATCTCTCTATCTTTTTGCAACCAACCACGTCCATTCTGTTTATTTAATACTTCCTCTTGCTAATGAAGGTACTGTTTGGGGATGGGTTGGGCTTTTCCATCTCAGCATAAGGACTGCAAGATTTGAATGTGCCCTGTTGCTGTCTTCCCTGACCACAGCAGGTCCCCCAGGCAAGAATCTGAGCAGTAATGACCGGTAACAAAAGATTATGTACCAGATATCTGACATTTTTTCTTCCAGTTTATTTGTTCTTCTTCCCCATTTACCAACTTTTTCCCCTCTTCTTTTTACATTTTCCCAAACCAGCAAGTGCGGAGGCAAGACACATCAAAGCAGAGATGGGAAGTGAAAGAGCGCTGGTTCTGGACAGATTAGCAAGCAATGTGGCAAAACGAAAAAGCTCAATGCCTCAGAAATTCATTGGTAAGAATACAACCCTTTTTCCTGCTGCTGTTAGCAGATAGTTTGAATAAGATAACATAGGATGCTTATTACATTGGCCCTTCCTAACTTAATTTCTGTTAAAATAAGGTTATTGGTTTTCCATTGTTCACCTTTATTTTTTGTGATTCATTTTGAGAACTAGAGCAAATAGAATAAAATATTTTAACTAAAGAATCTTCACGACTGAAGATGGGAGTTTTTGGTATCCAATTTCCTAAATGGAGTGGGTGTTTAAAATGATGTTCCTTCCTCTTTATTCTGAATGACATATGTTGCATGAGTTTGTGCAAGTAAGATGTTCAAGATAACATTTTTGTAATCTTTTGTAATTATATTTTACAAGTTGGTTCCGTTATCATGTTCAAACTTTTTTCATGCTCTAAAATGTATTGCCATGTTTTCTTGAATTTGATTCATAATTGGCTTTAAGAGAAAGTGTTTGGGAAAACATAGATTTAAATAATAAGATTTAATTTAGTCATTTATCTTACTGGAGTTAATTTTTATGCCATTGGTTTTCACATTGTCAAAAAATACAACTTAAGGAGATGACTAAGAAATAATTATGTCCATTAAACTATTAGGACTGCTGAAGGGCAGAGATATTTTGCTGAACTCTCCCAGATGCTTACATAAACATGACCATGATATTTAAAATAGATTTGTATTTGTGAAGTAGGCAGCTGAATTAAATGTATCAGTTTTGCTATAAATTGAAAGTGCTATTGAACAAAAATAGTTATCACATTAAAATAGACCTCCCTCAACACCAGTGATATTTTAGAAATCTGTCAGTCTATTTTACCAAAGCTGCTGTTGCTGTTGATTTCTTATTACAGTCCTTTTGTGTTTATTCTTTTCAATAGCTTTTACAGATATTAAGTGCCTATCTGGTTTTTAAATCTTGTTAATTTATTCTGGTCTAGATAATTTCTTACAGGCTAACATTTTATGTGAATTATAAAGATATAATGAAAGAACCCATTTATTTCAAAATTACCTAACTTGATATTTATGCTTATTTATTTTGATTAGCTGAAAAGTGTTTGTACCCTTTTAGTCACTTTAAGAATAAATTTTGTCAGACTATAGTTGTTGCATTTTAGCTCAGAGAGACCCCCTTCCTCCTTACCATCTTCCTCTCTTTGTTGAAAGAAGTCAGGGGGTATGTAGTGACTTTCATATGGCACAGTGGACCAACTGAGATGCCAAGATATTATTTTAGATGTTGTTCATATCTCTTTTGAGCTTTGCTTATATGAAGAAGTTCTGACTGGAGTACAGAAGAAAGCTTTGATTGTTATTCTATGCCATGAGCATAATTTAATTCGGGGAAAGTTTTGACTCTAGCTGATGTGGGGAGGTTCATGGGGGGAAATGGGCAAGAAAAAAATGTAAAGTGCCTTAATTTAAATTCAGTTATGATCAATACATTTTGGTCTAAGAGAACTAAAATATGAGAGAAGGTACCTAGTTCTTATAGCTAACTCACACCTATTGTTGAGCTACAGTCCTACCTAATATAATAAAAGTTGCTTTGGTATTTTCATGGATTTAAAAACACATGTTTCACCCTGGTCAGTTTTGCTCAGTGGATAGAGCATCAGCCCTTGGACTTAAGAGTCACAGGTTCAATTACAGTCAAGGGCATGTACCTTGGTTGTAGTTTCAATCCCTGCCCCTGGTTGGGGCATATGTGGGAGACAACCAATCGATGTGTCTCTCTCACATCGATGTTTCTCTCTCCCCCTCATTTCCACTCTCTCTTGAAATCAATGGAAAAATATCTTTGGGTGAGGATTAACACAAACCAACAGAAACCCACATGTTTCATATGTCCAGGTCCATGCCATTTTACTCGTTGCATCAGGGATTGATGTTCCATTTGTTTGTTACCATTGTGACCAGAGGATTTTCATGCCTCCATTTCCAGACTCATGAGAGATGCTGATCTTGTAGTTTGATTTCTTTCATCTTCTAAACCCATCACATTCTCTCTTTGTGGAATCAGGAAACCCCGTAGAGTTAGCTTTTGATTTGCACTGAGGTGTAATAACTGCAGAGCTTCAGGGCCCCCAAATAATTGGGGGAAGTTTTTTTGATAAATTGTGGTGTAGTGCAGTAGGAAGAACCCTGTATTAGAAGCCAAAAGACCCAGGTTCTGATTCTAGCTCAGTCATTTCTTAACTGTGTGTTTAGACAAATCACGTAACCTTTCTGAGCCTCTGTTTACTCATCTGTGAAATGAGGAGACCGAATAGGTGATAAAGTGATCAGAAAGGTCCCTCCCAGCTCTATCATTCTACAAGTCTGTGAGATGAGTTAGAAAAGGTAGCAATTATGAATACCCTTTGTGTTTATCAAGCCCTTATGAATGACTTTAGATAACTCTTTTCTCAAGGTTGTATAGGTATGGTGTTTATGTTAGGAACCATATCATATATTTTGGGGGTATTTTTAATAAGATGAATCTGATATTCTATAAAACAGCTGTGTTAGCTCAATAGTCATATATTTGACTTAGGAACCACTGCTTGTTCATTCACTTTTTTGTCCATTTATTCATCATGAGATGGTTATAAAGCTCCTGCCCCACACGTGATATTCCTGTTCCTAAACATTAATCTTCTAGCATTAGCTTATATCCTGAACCTTTTAGAGATATTTTTATAAGCTTTTTAGTCATTTAACTCAATCAATCTTTTTGATAGAAAATATCAAGGGCGGCAGGAAAAGGAACATTATGATAGTGTGATATGAAGTGATGTAAAATATATGGGGCTAAAGTTTCCCTCCTCCCCTCTTCTCTCCTCTCTTCTCTCTCCTATATTTCCTCTCCGTTTTCTGAAAAGATCAGCTGCCAGGGAAATGGCAGTGGGTAAAGTGTGAATGAGTCACTCCCTTTAATCCTTGCTGACAGTTGCACAGCACTCAGACATACCTTGGCTTCCCTGCCCTCTTGAACTATGAGGGTAAGGGTGAAATTATATAATCAGGTCAGCCTGATACTTTCCCAGCAGGCTAGAGATAATTACCAGTAGGTAACATTTCTCATCCGTTAGAATTGAACTGAGGAAGTGGGACCTATTGGATTAAGTTTAAATGCATTTAGAAACACACAAAAAACACCATGACTCTATTGAAGAGTAAGAGTGCAATTGCATTGCCCAAATAGGAGAAAAATAAAAATCTTTTTTTCCTAATTCTCCAATAAATTTTGTATCACTTTCTCTAAAATGGAAAATAAATTGGCACGCATTCATTAGAAATCGGCGTCTTCCAACATCAAAATAATTATTCTTAGTTCTTTTCAAAGGACAAGAAGACTTTACTTTTAGTGCCCAAGCCTTTTAGGGGTTGTCCTTTCTCTGAATCTTTTTCTCCTATTATAAATTTGTTGGACTATACTTCTAACTAGGCCATCTTCAAATACTTGGCTCAAAATAGAGGCCAGATTTCTTTCCTGGGGGGAGGAGGGAAATGATGACATTTCTGCATATTGCTTTTTCTGATTTTCATTCTTTTTCCAAAAACAGATGTGGTATTCAGACCATAGCATCTTCTTATTTAATTTTATGCATTACTTTATTAAAGGAAGTTTTCATGTCTAAATGAACATGAAAAAGATCTCACCTGCGGTAAACATGAGTGAGGTTTTGACACTTCAACAAACACCATCAATTCTCCCTGTGAAGTAACTAAAGAGAAATTGTCCGCTTTGGTTAACAGAGTGACAGGAGCCGTTTTAATACCTGTTTCTAAAAGCACAAAGTAACTTCTCCCACCCTTTCCCAAAAGGCTGGAATCCATGCTCCTATATGTATTTAAAAAGTCATAGCATTTTAGATCTTGAAGGGATATTAGGAACCACCTAGTGAAGTTCTTTTACCAAGGAGGGAAAGGAGGTCAGAGAGATAAAGAGACGGGGCTAGTAGGTGACAGAGCAGGGCCAGAACCTAGAGCTTGAAAGTACTGCAGTCTAAGGGGCACCCAGAGCAGCGCATGTCGTGTGGGACACGGGGCTGTGGGCAGGGATGAGTTTAGACATTGAAGCTCATGGAAGAAAAGCTCTGAAAAGGGGCAGTCATTCTGCTTCAAGGGTGTGTTTTCATTTTTTATTATTAAATTAAATTTATTGGGGTGACGTTGGTTAATACATTATATGCGTTCCAAGTTTATAGTTCTGTGATACATCATTTCTATTTCACCACCCAAAGTCTGCTCTCCTTCCATCACCATATATGTGGCCCTTTTACCCTCTTCATCCTCCCCCCATGGTGTGTTTTCTTGAGAAAAGAAGTTATCTCCCGCTGGTGATTCCATCAGGACAGACAACATCCAAGTAGCCCTTCACAGAGGACAAGGCGTCTGCAGCATCAAAAAAAAAAAATTGTGGTCCACAGCTCAGTTTTCCTCACTGCCACCCCCACAGCTCTCTCTCTTCTCTCTCCTTCCTGCTTTGTATTCTGTGGCTCCCCTCTGCTTTCCTCCTCCTGGGAGAAGTGTTAGTCACTTTAGTCTTATTTAGATTGAGATTAGAGCCATAATCATCATCAGATATTCCATTTACCCTACTTACCTGCCTTTTTTTTCTTTGGATATATGCTTGCAGTAAGTGATAATACATATGGAAAATTATATGAAGGTCGCAGCAATACATTCAAGTGACTTGAAGAAACTTTAAAAACAAAGCAAGTCTGAATATTTCACATTACCCATCATGATGATGGCAATATTGGAATTGTGTTATTTTTATAATGTTCAAATCATTTCCCCCTCCGCAAAAAAAAACTTTCAGTGGCTCCCCATTGGAATAAAATCCAAACAATGCAGGCAGTCTGAGTCTTCCACACTTTGTCTCCAGTTTACCTTTTCTAATATTATTACTTCAGCCAACTACTCTCTTCATTCAGCCACAATGTACTCACACTTCTATACTTTTCTACTTCCATGTAATGTTCTTCCCATGCTCTGTCTGAAGTGCCCACCCTCACATCTGCCCTTAAAGGTACACATGGTCTACATTCCTCTACTCTCCTGAGCTCTCTCTCAGCTCTCTCCCTCTGCACTCAAGGCACGGTTAACAGTCTGCTTTTTGTTATATATATGTCTGTCTCCACCACCATCATTATCACCACCTCCCATTACAAGAAAAAAACATTTTTTAAATATATTTTACTGATTTTTTACAGAGAGGAAGGGAGAGGGATAGAGAGTTAGAAACATCGATGAGAGAGAAACATCAATCATCTGCCTCCCGCACACTCCCCACTGGGTATGTGCCCGCAACCAAGGTACATGCCCTTGACCGGAATCGAACCTGGGACCCTTGAGTCCGCAGGCCGACGCTCTATCCACTGAGCCAAACTGGTCAGGGCAAAAAAAAAATTTAAAGAAAAGAATAGATTGATATTTGCGCCTTGTTATGTGTGGCATGTTTGAGAAGTGGTCTGTATTTCTCTTCACTCTCTTGGCTACTCTATACTTGGTTTCACCACATATTATTAAGAATATTGATTTGTAAGAAACTATAAATGCTGCATCTCCTATGAATTGCAATTATGTGTGTATTCCTCAAAGCTCCTAAAATGGTATGATGGTGATGATGATGGTGATGATGATAGATCTATCATTTATTGAGTTCTTACATATGCCAGACACTCCATTGAACACCTTGCAGACATCACAATTCTGCATCATAGATATCTTGAATGCATGGTGCTGGTCCTTAGGGAACAAAGCACAGTAGCTTTTCCCTGAAGTCACTGCCAGTGCTGGGATTGTGCCACCTTGGGCAAGGTAGCGACCAGGAAACAGCAGTTAACGCTGAAACACATACTGGGGTTGCATCCTGGTTCTCCATTTACCAACTGAGCAACCTCGACAAGTTAATCAACCTGTTTGCACTTTCGGCTCTTCATCTGTCTGAGAGATGATAATTCATCTTAGGTAAAATGAGGCAATATGCAAAGTACCTAGGACAGCACTAGGTATATAGTAGAAGCTCAATAAATAGTAGCTATTCTTATTAGTATTGCATATAAGGCACAGTATTGGGTACTGTGAATTATAAAGACCAGAAGTAAACAGATTAGGGTGGTGAGTCTTGTCCCTTGACCCCAAAGACAGAGGATGGAATCCACATGCTAAGTGAAGGTCCTTTTTAGCTTTAGGCTGTGATTCTGTTCTTTGAAGTTGGCACTTAGAAGCCAACAACCGTGTGCCCTGGCCACATTGGGGCAATTCAGGACAGGTGGTTGCTTACTAGTGTTACCAAAGCCTAAATATTAGGGATCAACACCTTTAAAAAGAATTACAGGCCCGCCCTCGTTGTTTTGGCTCAGTGGATGGAGTGTCGGCCTGAATACCAAGAGGTCCCAGGTTCGATTCCGGTCAAGGGCATGTTCCTTGGTTGCGGGCACATCCCCAGTAGGAGGTGTGCAGGAGGCAGCTGATTGATGTTTCTAACTTTCTATCCCTCTCCCTCCCTTTCTGTAAAAAATCAATAAAATATATTTTTAAAAAGATTTTTAAAAAAAGAAAAGAATTATAGGCCCTAGCTGGTTTGGCTCAGTGGATAGAGCATCGGCCTGTAGACTGAAGAGTCCTGGGTTCAATTCTGTTCAAGGGCAGGCTCAATTCCCATTAGAGGGTGTGTAGGAGGCAGCCGATCAGTGATTCTCATTATTGATGTTTCCATCTCTCTCTCCTCCCTTCCTCTCTGAAATCAATAAAAATATATTTAAAAAAAGAATCACAGGTAAGGAATGGCCCAACCAAGCAGTCTTGGTTTCTAAACTTAAGACTTGCTGTTGCCATTTGTATTTTCATTGGAAGCAAAACCTCTAATTCAGCCTGAAGCTGCTATCATTAGTCATTCGAAGGTGTGGTATGATTTTGACTAGAAGCTAGACTAGAGGCTCCGTGCAGGTTTGGGAGCAGTTACACTGTTGTGGTTTGACTAACCTTTTTTATGAGTGTGTTACTAAAGAAACGTGAGCTATTGGCTTTTCAATTACTGTAGCTTACCCCTTCTGAGTTTCATACACATTGAGTCATCGAGTCTACAGGTGACTGATAATCATCTGCACGACTCAAGTTACCGTAACCCAGAGATGAGGGGATCTGATGACTGCATGGTGCGTGCACGTGAAGATCTGAGGCTCTCCCATCCTCTTCACAATGAACAATGGTGTGCGTTAACCGCAGAGCTCAGTCACCTATTTCCACTCATCCAGGGGTTCATTTTCCTCTTAATGTTTTGCCTCTTACAACTTTAGCACTCAGCTGTTCTCTGACATGTGCTGCAGGTGGTATAGGTTGTGAAATTGTAGGCCTAATGAAGTAAAGCCAACTCTTGGGAGAAAGGATAAAAGCAGAGTTTGTGTTGTACCTGCCCCACCATAGAAACTTTATGGAGCCTCTCTGTTGGGAGGAAAGATAAAAAGATGCTCAGGGACCCCTGGTATGGGGAGTTGAGTGAGCTAGCCACACTGGAAAATCATCAATAACCTTGAAAAAGCCAAGAAACCAAAGTTCTGTGTCACTCTCTGGGGAATGAACAATTGTGACCTTAGCTGGCTTTCCTGTTATTAGCCTCATTCTTCCCAACAGCCTTGATCAAAGATACACCTGATCTGGAAGCTGAAAATAAGAAAGCAAATGTCTGCTTTTCTGTTGCTTTTTGTTGAGTTGACAAGGCAGGATGTTTTTCTTTGCATATTTTTTCTCTCAGGTATTTGTCTGGAATCTATCAGGTTGGCCTTAAGGTAGTGGGGATGCAGGACAAATCCATTTGATTACATTAACCCTTTGCACTCGCTTGCTTTTTCCTCGATTCCTTTATTCTAATGCTAACCGTGTCGAGTCACACTCGACATCCGAGTGCAAAAGGTTAAATCTTTTAGCTGGTCTTTCTGGCTCCAGTTCTCTATGTTCTGGTTCATCTTACACATTGCTATTACATTAATATCCTGAAAACAGCATTTCGACCACAAGCTTGCCGTGCTCAAGGGCTTGACGTGGTTTGCTGTTTATTCAAATCCAAACCTTATGGTTGACCATTCAGAATGCCCACCATGTGGTCCCACCATGTGTTATCTTTCTTCAATATCTCCCAAAATGTGGGATGCAAAATGCCAGGAGGCCCACAGGCCTTTTAAAAACCTTCATTCACATGGCAAGAAATTTATTTTCTTTTTAGTTCTCTTTCAGTCTCCCTGATTATATCAAGGAGAAAGATTGAAACTTATTTTGATGCTAGTCGTTGAACACTCTTGGTGATCTCTGTTTTGAACAAAGAGAGGGTAGATCTTTGTCTCCAGTACTCACAGTAGAGTCTGATCAAGATTGAATCAATTACTCTGTTTCATCGTCTTTATTTTTCATAGTTACCTTCTTTTTGTGATTCTGGTTTTCCATATATGTTAGTGACATAGTTTTCTTAAAAAACATATTTATTTTAACAAAAGAAAGAAATGAAACTGATTCAAACAAAACAAAAAACCTTGATGTTTACCAAGTGTTTTCTATGTGCCAGGTACTGTTCTAAGTGCTTACCATGGAGTCTGTGAGGTAGATATGATTATTATCCCCATTTTACAAGAGGACTTGGAGCCAAAGAGGTTAAGTAACTTGCCCAAGGTCATGCAACTAGTAACTGATGAGCCAGCATCAAATCCAGTCCATGTGACCCTAGCGTTCATGCTGTCCACCACCACACCACCCTGGTGTGTGAATATTGCAGAATGTGAAGGAATAAGTGAAGCTTGAGAAATACTTTATTTTATACGTCTGATATTAGCTATACCCAGACTTTCCGTTTTCCCTGCTGTAGGCCCACTTTTCTACCTCCATTCATGCTACTTCCTCAATTAGGATGTCCCGTCTACCTCTGAAAAAATAAAAATCCTACCATTTCGACTCGTCTCAAAATTTAGGTTTTCCAAGAATGATTTCCCTTCCCCAAGTATTCTTAAAATGTTTGCATTCACTTAACACTTAAGTAAATGATTTGTACCAAACCACCTTGCCTTATAATTCTTTTTACAGAAGACACATTACTCTCCTGCTTAAATGCTTCAAACATGGCATTTAGAATAAAATCAAAGGCTCCATAGGGCGCATCCCTTTCACCACTTTAAACATTTCTTTTTCTCCAGTTCCATATATACAGGTTGGAAAGACCTCAAGAAAAGGAACTTGTTCTTCCAATCCTTTTGTTTTCTTATATTGGTTTTTCATTGTTGAACCCTTTACTGTCTGGTGGTGACAAATTTGGAACCACAGCATGCCTAGGAAATGTTACAGAAGAGAGGATATGGTTCTGCAAATCTCGCCAGAACCCAACGTCTACAGAATGAAAAAGCATCACATTTTAGGCCCACTTCCAGCTCTTGACACATCTTTCCCGCTTTCTCTCCCTTCAACCAGCCACTCACCACTGAGCACATCTGCCATCACTGTAGGCCCCGCTCCTGCCTTTCCTGTGGCCAGAGAGCCTTGGTTTTCTAACACTCAACACCCACGCGCCCCGAAGGTGGCTAAACTCTGTTTTCAAAATCTCTCAGCAGTTTGACATGAGAAATAGGAAAGGGTGACCACAGATAATTTTGTCAGTTAAGTGTGAGATAGGTCCTAATGATCACACATGTATCAATGATACCTTTTTTTAAGCAAAAGAATCACACACTTTATGAAAGGGACAAAGATCATGATCTTTCATCAAGAAAGCTTTTCTAAAACTTTCTACATTTGAAGCTCTCTTACTTAAATCTCAGTCTGTCTGGTGACTGATGTGTTTGGGGAGTGGCAAGTACAGGGAGTGGGGAGTTTCTGGGGCTATTATTTCTACCCCTGCAGCTATTTTAAAAGCTGCAGGCCAGTCATAGATCATCCCCGCTTTTGGCAATACGTCCATCCCCCTGGCTCCTTTAGTGTTACCAGAAGAAAATAACAAGCAAAATAAAAGTTGGGGGAATTGACTGGTCTTAGTAGTTCCTGCGCAGAAGTGCAGATGCCCCCGTGCCCCTGCACAAGGAGCCCCCACTAAACCTTGTCCTCGTGTTCTCTCGCTTCATTTCCTCCAGAGTTTCCCTCTGACAAGAGCAGTGGAAACAACTCACATTGTAGTTTCAACATAATGACATCTCTGACTCCCCCTTTTGCCTGCTAACCTAATTTATGTTGACTGCCCTAACGTGTGCTGTCAACCACTGTCCCCTGAGACTTCAGCACCGTATGGAACCATTCTGCATGAGCTGGGTGTACCTGCAGGCAACATGTCCTTTCTCTCTTTTCAAGGACTCTGGAAAATCATTTTATAATTGCTCTGCCTTTGTGTTTTTCCTTTTGTAATTCATTATTTTTACTTGTTCTAGGTGAGAAGCGCCACTGCTTTGATGTCAACTATAATCCCAGCTACATGTATGAGAAAGAGAGTGAGATAATACAAACCCGGATGATGGACCAAGCCATCAATAATGCCATCAGCTATCTCGGTGCCGAAGCACTGCGCCCTTTAGTCCAGACACCGCCTGCTCCCACCTCGGAGATGGTTCCAGTTATCAGCAGCATGTATCCCATAGCCCTCACCCGTGCCGAGATGCCGAATGGTGCCGTCCAGGACCTGGAAAAGAAGCACATCCACCTGCCAGAGAAGAGCCTGCCTTCTGAAAGAGGCCTCTCCCCCAACAACAGTGGCCATGACTCCACAGACACTGACAGCAACCATGAAGAACGCCAGAACCACATCTACCAGCAGAATCACCTGGTTCCTCCTCGGGCCCGCAATGGGATACCACTTCTGAAAGAGATACCCCGCTCTTATGAGCTCCTCAAGCCCCCACCCATCTGCCCACGAGACTCCATCAAAGTGATCAACAAAGAAGGGGAGATGATGGATGTGTATCGGTGTGACCACTGTCGAGTCCTCTTTCTGGATTATGTGATGTTCACCATTCACATGGGTTGCCACGGCTTTCGTGATCCTTTTGAGTGTAACATGTGTGGGTATCGAAGCCATGATCGGTATGAGTTTTCGTCTCATATAGCCCGAGGAGAACACAGAGCCATGCTAAAGTGAACATCTGGCCCCAAAGATGATTACGCCTGAGCATTCCACATTGTTTTTAAAAACCGACACCCCTACCTAACAAATCCCTCTCAAAACAAACTCAGTTCCAGACTCTCTTTCGTACCACTTTTAGTATCAGAGGGTCATGCTCACATGGGCAAAGAGAGGCGCTGTCTCCATTCAGAAGTTGTTTGCAGATAATGCCGATGTTACTGCTTTTGTGAAACCTTTGTTTGTCCATCAGGGACTTGAATTTTATGATATTTAAAAACCAGAGAAGTATTTGATCACTTTCTTTTGCATAAACAGGACAGGCATACCTTGGAGTTTGTTGCCAGTTGAAAGAGTCCCCCTCGTAGTGCTGCATGAAACACTCTTTCTGAGATATGTCAGCCAGAAGTGCCAAAAGGTCATGAGCCCAGGTCCACACAGAAGAAGAGCTGGCCAATTGACCTTATGGGAAGTCTTGTCCTTCTGCATTTAACAAAAGGCGGAGAGTTAGGATCTAATCTCCCCATCCCAATTAGAGTCTGATAGTAAGGAAAAGATGATCCATAAAATAACTGTCTGTTATCAATAACTGAAGACTCAGTCTTGGAACATCAGATCCTTTTCTTACCACATAAGCAAAAAAAAACAAAAAAACCGAAGTCATCTGATAATACATCTGCTTCTACTCTTTACCCTCCGTCTCCAATTAAAAGCTGCTTTGGGTTAAAGAAGTCATCTACAGGAGAAATTCTACACAGAAAAACTGATGGTTTTCAATATAGACTGTCATGGAAACTCCAGGAAGTTGTCCACTGTGGGCTATGGCATCCATTTCCTGTGATCAAGATGGGCAGAGCTGGGCCTTGGCCAGTATTGCTCAGTGGTTAGAGGGTCAGCCCACACACCAAAGGATCAAAGGGTCTTGGGTTCAATTCCTGGTCAAAGGCACATACCTGGGTTGCAGGTTTGACTCCTAGCTCCAATAGGGGCGCGTGTGGAAGGCAACCAATTAATGTGTCTCACATTGATGTCTCTCTCTCTCTCTCTCTCCTGTCCCCTCCCTCATTTCTACTCTCTCTAAAAATCAATGGAAAAAATATCCTCGGGTGAGGATTTAAAAAAAAAAAAAGATGGATAGAGCTGGGTTCTGAGGAGGAAGATGGTTTAGCAGCACCAGAGGAGAAAAAGCAATAACACCACCTACCTGAAGTTCTTTGTCTCCTTCATGGAGTATTAGTGTACAGACCCAAAGCAAACTTTCCAACAATTAAAAAAAACAACAATCCAAAAAGTATAACTTCATCTCCCTCTCCCCACAGGAGAGGACTCAGGGATAGACACCATGAGTGTCGTTTAGGTCAGAGCTGAGCTTCATGGTGGGCTGAGGCGGGGGCACCTCCACTGGCAGGCTCTTCGTCAGATAGGCTGTTTTCTCCTCGTTTTAAATGGAGCCACTGTATCCCACAGAAATTCCTGAATGTCTGATCTTAGTTTTGCAGATGGTTCTGGTCATCTTTACTCTTAAGAGAAGCATGCTATCAAGGAAAAGCTCTGTTATAATTGTAAAATTAACACTGGAAGAGGGGTCACAGAATCTGTTTGCTAATTTCACATTTGCCCCTAATTAGCTGTAGGACTTTAGGCAAATCACTTAAACTCTTAAAACTAAGTTGCCTCAACTGTTGAATAAGAGTTGGATTTAGACATTCTCTAAGATCTCTTCCAACTTTAAATTTATGTGATTATGCCCGAACCACTTATTTTTCAAAGCTTTTAATGTACGGGTATTAAATACCCATGAATGTTTGTAAAAGTAAGCATTTATGCAGCATTAAGTATTAAGCAGAAGAATCTGTATATGAATATCTATTCCACATATCTTTGATGTGAAAATGGTAGTGTTGTTAAGTTTTTCCTTTAACCACTGAGTTGTGAATGTGAAGAGGATGGTGGAGAGGAACAAAAAACAGGAAGGTATTTTGATCTTCCCCAAAGTGTACACACAAACTGGCACCTGCAGCTGCCTGCCAAAGCCTTTTTTTTTTTTTCCTTTGTAAGAGCTTGTGTTAGGGAAAATAGATTCTGCTTCCAGGGACAATTTCACGGAGCCTGTTTACAAATTAAGAGTCAGCTTCCTTCGTGAACATTTCTACCAGAGCCAAGAATCCCAAATTCCTGGTAAATTTGTGTTTTATGTGTCTGCCTTGATATTCCTAAAGGGTGTAAGCACTAGGCTCAGACTCGTTTATGTAATTAAAATGTTCCACCTCTGACTGCACAAATGGCTTATCCCCTCTTTGTAGCATGGCGTCTGTCTCAGGAAAAAAGATTTTGTGAAATTCCATGGCAACAGTCCCAACATGTTGGAGATTTCAGCTAAAAGACTAGATGTGTTTTGGTGTGTAGTCTTCACTATATCACTGTGTTTCCATAATCCTAGACTCCCAAGCTGTGCCAGGTTCCTTATACTCGTTGCTTATTATATTCTTGAAATACCACACATCCTGTTGACTCTTCAGAGGACAAAAGAAAGAGAATCTGGAAGCAAGGATTAATCGGAAAGAAAGCTAGGGGAATAGAACATTTCTGCCAGATTATTGGCAAAGTCTTCCCTGAAGACACCAACTTTTGCACCCCAAGGTAGTGAAACTGAGGCCCACCCTATCCACCTAGGGACGCTTTTTGTCTGTACGACCCTCATTTTCCCTGTGACGAATGGGTTTTCTGAATGATTTCCAAAGGCTGCACTTTCATTGTAACGTTCTGAGCCTGGATGGGGGGCACTTCCAGTCCAGATGAAATTTATATGTGGAAGCTCCACATTCTTAAATCTTAGAGTTGAACCAGGTGGCATGTTCATCACCACATAGGTAAACACTGCCTTCTGTAGGCACTCCTACTGACTAATGGCCCCTACCATCCTCTGCTGGGGGTAGTGGAAGAGGGTGAGGGAGAATCTTAGCAAGACAGAGACTCACATCTTTCCCTGTTGGACAGGGAAGTCCTACAGCAGCTTCAGGCAGCACATTTACCTTCTCAGCCAGAGCCCCTCTGGACAGGAGCCTAGTAGGTCTCTGCTTCATTTCCCACCGGCCCTCTTATGAGTCAGGCCTCCCACCACATACCTAGGAGGCCACAATCGGAGAAACGACCAACCCCGTGAAAAGTTCCCTTGCAGCCAAGATGACAGAATTGGGGTGAGGGTGGAAAAGGAAAAGAACGGCCCCCTCAATTTTTTTTTTTTTTCATTATTTGAAGTGTGGCCTAGGTGTGTCCTGCTAGCAGAGAACTAAATGGAAGTGTCTCCCCCATTGCCCTCCACCACCATCACCAAGAAGATACGTGCCTTGGTACAGATAAGCTAGCTAATCTTAGGCTTTGTTACCTCTGAGCTGTCCTGACTCAGTTTCTGACTCTGTCAGTGACAAAACTTCTCACCTTTTATTTTCTTATTTTTTTAAATCTCAACAATAAATATTTATTAAATTTTAAAAACAAACAATGCTAAGGAGAGGTGGAAATTAAGTGCCAGTTTGTTCTTCGGAGTCCTCAGCTATCAGGTTAACAGAGTGATGGATAAAGGCCAGCTTTGTTTGCACTTGCTGTTTAGTATCTTTCACGAGCTTTTTGTGCAATTCAGCCGATTCCTCTTACATTCTTTTATTTCCCTGGCAACATGCTGTTCTTTGTTTAAGCCTGCCACATTCTGTGTGTACTGCTTATGTGCAGCTTTCATTGCTTGCAGGATCTGCTTTAGCCTTTTTCTAACTTTTTGAAAAAACTTTTGTTGCTCTAAAAACGCCTCCTTAAAGTTTTGCTCTACTAACATGAGGGTTTTCTCAGCTCTCTCCAACTCTTCAAACAAAGTCTTTAATTGATTATAGCTTTCCTCCCTTTGGTCCTCCCTCTCCCTGTGGCCGTCTCCAAGCTTCTGGGAAATGGTTTCCACGCAAGCATTGGCTTCCATGAATAGTTCTTCTTCCTTCCTCAGGAGAGACCTTTTCATACCACCTGTGTAATCGTCCAGGAATTCCCCAAATTCCTCACTTGATATTCTGTCCTCAAGGTCAAAAGGAGATCTGTCTTCCTGATCCTCCAACAGGGGCTCCAGCTCTCTGTTCATGTCCCTCTTAGGACGCAGTGTCTTCGTGTCCCGGGGTAGTCCCGGGTCTCCTGAGCCTCCTGAGTGTTCCTCGGGCGGGGGCTCCCCGCGGAGAGTAGATGGGCTTTGGGGGTACCTTCTTCGTGTCACCAAAACTTCTCACCTTTTAAATGCTTAACATTTTGTTAGCATGCCCACCTTCATTAAGGCCCAGATATAAAATGACCTCAGATTTCTTTTGCAAAGAGAAAATTTTAAAACACAAAATTTTACTTGGTTGAAACACTGTATTACCAAAACTCAAATCAACATAAAGTTCTTCCAAATAACCTCTATATCACTATTCTTTTTCTCCTTTGTTAAATGTGAGGTTTAAAATGTTTTAAGGGAAAAAGCAGTGATATATATATATATATATATATATATATATATATCCCCCAGGCAGGCAGTAAGACCATAATGGAAATGTCAAATGTTAAATCTTTTAAAGTTCTAACTTTTAAAGCATATCTCACTGGGAACAGGTATCTTGATCTCTAATGGAGATTTGGAAACTCAGGGACACTCTAGATTTGAGCCCTCAAACATGTCTGAGCTCTTTCACAAAGACTCGAAATTAGGATTTGTGAGCTCAAGAAGTGTAAATAAAGATGAAAATTTTGTGCTAAAACATACCATCAGGCTGTGCAGAAGAAGAAATACAGTGTTCTCTCTCTCTTTTCATTTTTATTGAATTTATTTGGGGTGACATTGTTTAATAATAAAATTATATAGATTTCAAGTGTATAATTCCCCAATACCCCATCTGTATATTGTTTGTTCACCACTTAAAGTCAACTGTCACCATTTATTCCCCTTGATCCTTTTCTACCTCCCCCCCCTTTCCCTCTGTGTTTATGATACAGAGATATCTATCATTTTTTAAAAATGGGAACTATTTTTGTGCTCAGACAGTGTAGTTCAGAGACTCTCTGTAGGCAGAGTTCAGAGAAGCAGAATAATTGGAGATTTAAGTGCCTATAAAGAGGACAATTGTGACCTAAAACCAAAGGCTAGACCTGGGCCACCCTAGGAAAAGGACTGTGTTCTCTGAGGCTAAAGGACTGAGCGGTTCTGAGAAGGATCAGTGAACCAGGTTGGGGACTGCTGCCTCTAAGCACTTTGGACTCGGAAGAGACGTGTTGGCTTTAAACTTGCGTGAGCTCCTAACACAAGACTGTACATCTGCTTATCCAAGCTGTATATAGCCTGTACCCCACATGCCGCCAGTATGGTAAACAAATCTTTGTATTTGGAAGAAACTGGATGCAAGTTTCCTCTAAATGTCATAATAGTGGACTGACCTTTACATTGAGATTGATTTGTTATTTGAAACTATAATGTTAATATTTTGATTTAAAAATGTAAGGTTATAATGATATCTACCTCCCAAAGATGATGTGAGGTTTTATGTAATTTTGTGTATAGGGTAATGTTACTTTTTTTTAAGGGCTGGGGGATTATGTTGGATGCTTGCAAATTTTTCACTCTATGTATGTACCATATCTGGATGTAAAGACATGGAAAGTATTCAAGCACCATACTGGGCCATAATAATAATTCAGTTGTCAGTGGAGGCAACTGGTCTCTAACACAGTTTCTTCATGTTGTTTTAAGGCATAAGAGTAAAAAATATGTTGAACCAAAGTGAGTTAACTACATGCTCCAGGTACTTCACGGCATTGCAGCCAGGGAAGTAGAATAGCTTTGCTCCCTCATTGTCCTAGGAGCCTTCAGCCATTAAGTCCCCAAGCAACTTAGAGTTTCTCCAGATGGCCCTTGCTGTCCGGCTCCCCATTGACCCACTCCAGAAAGCCTAGAGAGCTGTCCCGTAATGCCACCGCCTTCTCCCCCGCCTGTGCCATGCACCATGGGGCCTATTTCATATTCTCAGTGCAAGTGTAGCTTTGCTTCTAGAGTATATTTTCACATGTCGGGAAAATGGGGCCGCCTTAAGCATGACTGATCCCATTGCCTGTGACTCATTCATACACGGACTCTTCCAGGTTAGCAGACTAGGCCCTTTTGGTGGGCCTGCTTCTGTGGGTTCCCAGAAACCAAATTACTGTGGGTTGCAAAGAATTAGCAGGTCATTTGAAAAGCAGACATCCCTTCACCCAGACTGTGGTTCTCAGGTTCTCAGTCTGCGAGCTTTGGTGAGGGATCATTTCGGCGGCTGGAAAAACCAGAGCTTATTTTTAATTTCTGGTTGCCAAAGCCACCACACGTGTGGTCTGTGGACGACCCTCGTCTGCAGAATGACAGGGGAGGGAGGGAATGTGGTTTGGGGCTCCGTGGCCTTTCCACCAGGAGCGAGGGAGGGAGACCTTGCTGAGCAGTTTGCCACAGCCTGTGCTTAGAGCATTCTCCTCTGGGTTTCTCAGAAATGCCCTCCCTGCCCAGCAGTGACCTTCCCTCTGGACTTCTCTTGAAGTCCAGCCGTTTGGAGCTCGGTAAGGTGCCCTGATCTCCATAAAGTGTTTAGAGCCAGCTGCTGAAATGTAGCAATGCTAACCTTGCCGGAACCATAATGAGTGCATCCTCGCATTAAAGCCGACCCTGCTGATAGTTTTCAAAGTTTCTTTATTGTGTTTGATTTTTACACTGAAAAATAAAAAAATACTGGTGTGTTTAAAATTAGTCATTGTGCATGCCTGTCTGTAGTTGCTGCTGCCAGAAAATGGAAGGCTTCAATCCTGCCTCCAGGAGTATTTCCCGGTTCAGCCCCTCCGGCTATAGCTTGACGTCCAAGGACCAAGAAGAACGGAACTCTCGCCAAAATAAAGCATCCCTCCGGACGCCCTGCTGAGCCTGCCCCGGTGTCCTGTCTCCGCAGTGGGGTTCTGGTTCCCTGGTCCTTGGTTCACTCGGGACCCAAGGAGTTTGGGGCCTGGACCTGACAGGATCAATACATTGAGCATAGTGTCTTCAAGTTAATTCCAAGACACCACTCTGCCCTCCCTCCCAGCAGGGATGCTTCCTGAAAGATAGGCAAGTCCTGACTTCATCTCTGGGGTTCCAGAAACATCCATGTTGGGAAACTCAGGTTGCAGTTGCTGAACCGCACTTAACCATAGTGTGCGGACGCCTGGAGGCCCCGCCTGAGGTGCTGGGGAAACTGGGAGACGAGCACAGGGATGGCACAGGGCTCTTCCTGTCTTGATGTCTTCGGTTGTCTCTTAGAAAATGTCAGAAGGGAGTCTGAGAGGTGGTCTGGCTGCTCAGCCTCACCCAAAACACCTTCCCTCTCCCTTCTTCTGTGGAAGCGGCAGGAGGTTCAGGATTAGCGAACATGGGGCCAGGCTGGTGGCAGCCTTTGCCAGCTCCACCTCCAGCACCAGATCCCTCCCTTCAGCTCCACCGGACTGTCCGGAGGCTCTGCAGCAGGTTGTCCAGTCTCACCACCAAGGGCAGGGACAGGGGACGGCACTGCAGCCCGTCTTTGTATGGTAACATCAAACACATTCACACATGCCCTCTCGGTAGCTGACTTTCAGCCTTGGAGAGAACAGTGGGCGGCTGTCTCCATCCCACTCCCCTTCTCAAAGCAGAAGCCGCTTGGGAGAAAAAGGGAGACAGGGACACTCAGGTCCCCTTTGCCAATGAGCAGCAGAGAGAGGTCACAGCTGGCTGGTGCTGGGGTTGGGGCAGAAGGGATTTCCAGCTCAAGGACAGTTTCCTAATTCTTGGGAACTAATTTGATGCTTTAGAGGGTGGTGGGCCTGGCAGTGGAGGCCACCCCACACCTGCATCCTCCCCCCCTCCACCGCCCCCACCCCCACTCAACACAACCAGGCCATTCACACAGGCTGTGGTGCCCAAACCTCCACCTGCAGGCAACTGCCACCCGAGGGCAGGCAGAGGGATAAGGACTGTCTTCCCAGCCTCCCACCTCCTAGCATCCGGAGTTTGAGGAAGCGTGGAGGTGGGTGCTCTGGGAAGGCCAGGAAAGCTGAGGGGTGGTGGAGGAGTGCATGCAGCCCAGGACAGAAGTTCTGGCTGCAAAGCATTCCCGGGTCAGACAGTTGTTTGCATAAAAGCCAAAAGCCACTGCACCTGGGGTGGGGAGGCCCTCTGGGGAGGTACTCCCTGGCTGGGGGGAGAGGGGGAAGGAAGGTGTCATGGAAAGTCCCTGAAGGACACGGGGTGTTGAATCTGCTGTGGTTTTGTTGTTAACCCTGTCTTGACCTGTGAAGTAGGCAGCTGCCTCCCTTCCCCCCAAATAACAGACCTTCCCCCCAAATAACATGCACATACCCAAGGAAAGAAGGCTGCAGTGGAAAGAATGGAGGTTAGAGGGTGATGTAAACTGCCCCCCTTCCCTGGGACTGAGGGGGCAGGAAGCCCCAGAGCAGCCTTTTCCCATCACCTCCCTCCCTCACCCCAGCCCTCTGGCCCCCTAGCCCAGAAGAGCTACCTAGTCAGACAAACCACAGCCCCGGGGCAGCTGATGGATGGGAACTAGGGGGGCAGATGCCACCTCCTCCCCCAGGCTCACCCTTCCACTGCTTAATCCCCATGCCACCCCCACTGGAATCGCATTCTCAGCACCTCCACCTCCCTCTCACGGGCCCTAACTGTCCTCCTTAGACCTGTGTGTGTGTGTGTGTGTGAGGGGCGGAAAGCTGCCCGAGTCCCTGACTCCAGAGACGCTCTGAAGTCTCAATAAAGCAAAGGACTGCCGGGTGCAGACGCCAGCTGGGCGGTTTGGACCCCGGGGTTCCTGTCCTAGCCCTGCCGCTCTCTGGGTGCCCTGGGCACTTGGCTTTCCCTCGTTGGGCCCTGATCCCCCCTCCCCCCCCAACCCTTTGTCGGATCTCTGAAGCTGCTTCCACCTGGGACTCAGCCTGGTCTCAACCCCATGGCTCCAGCCAGGCCTTCCCTCCAACCCCAGAAGCAGGGACAGCAGGGAAGGCCTGTCCCCTCTTCCTTGCTCCCGCCCTCCCAGGTGGTGCGCTGGAGCTAGGGCGATGGCGGCCCGGGATTGCTCAAGTGGCCACTTCTTTAACGGGTCTAGGAACTTCCAGTCCTGGCCCACGGGCGTGCAGGGGACAGGGAGGTGACAGTGGGAAGCTCTGAAGATGGGCACTGAGGCTGGGTCTGAACGCTCGGCCTCCGTCCTCTCTCAGGACCTCCTCTTAATTCTGCGTGAACCCAGACACCAGATTCCCAGGTTGGGGGTGCCTGAGAGAGGAAAGCTCAGGCTGGGCAGAGGGGGGCAGGGGTGCGGTGCGGTGCGAGGTGGGAGCTGAGGGGGGTGTGAGGGGAGGGGCAGCTGCACTTCTGAGAAACAGCTCGGCATCTCAGCAGCCCGCAGCCTAACCCCCCTGCCTGCGGCTTCACAGCTCGCTCCTTCTGCCGCCCACGCCGCTCGGGGCCTCTCCGGGGGTCGGCAGCCCCCGCGGAGGCGGCGGCAGCTGGGGAGGAGCGACAGCTCGGGGGACAGCGGAGTGGAACCCATAGGGAGATGGAAAACGGACGGGGCGGGGGTGTGAGGTGCAGGACACCGAGGAGTAAAAACCACCCCTCACTCGGGGTCCCGAGCACTGGACCTCGGCCCGCCCGCGTATCCCCCCTCCACCCCCACCCAGGTACTCTCCCATCACACCCGGGCGGGATCCAGAAGTGAAACTGCTCGAGGTCACAGCCCAGCGCCGGCGCTGCGCCCCGCCCCGCCCTTCCGGACACTGCAGCCCTGCAGGATCTCCCAGCGCTCGGGCGCCTGCAGGGAGGAAGCTGGGGGAGGGGAGGAGAGGGGCCCCGCGGGACAGTCTGCAGAGCGCGGCCTTCGCTCCCCGGGGTGCCCGCCGGTAACCACGAGTGGAAACCTCGAGGGGCACCGACCTTTCACCAGGAGAGGAGCGAACAGCGCTTGCACTTCCCACCACGGCCGCTGGGTGTCACTGCAGCCGCGCGGCTGAGCCGGCCACGGCGCGGGCCCCTGGGAGTGTGAGGACCCAGCCGCCGCGCCCGCGAGGTTCTGCCCGGCGTTCGCTCCCCCGATGCCGCACCACGAAGCTAGGATGCGGCGCTCAGACCTCCATCCATCCTCCTGGTCTCTGGGGGCTGCCATTCAGCCCACAGACTCGCAATGAACAAGCTAACCCCCTAGCTCCGCGCGACCCGTGGACTCATTGCTGGCGCGCTACGGGGACCGACGGCGCCGAGCGCCAGACACCGCCCCGCCAAGCGCGCCCCCTGGCGAAGCGGCCGGGCCTTCCAGAGACGGGGGTGCCTCTGCTGAGAAGGTGCCTGCACTCCACCCCCTCCCCCGCACCCTGCCCGACGGCCCAGTGCCCCCCCACCTTCCAGCTCACCCCTCAGATGAGTGGGACGGGGTGGCTCCGTTTGGGAGAAGGTAGCCTAAAGGTGGGAACCTGCATGGGGACCGATGGGTGTAGGTGAGCCAGGGCTGGGAGGAAGGGGACAGGTGGAACGCTTTGGGAAACGGGAGCAGTCCGGGAGGAATGCCCGCTTCTGCCATCCCACATCTCACTCAGGGCGCAGGTTGGGCAGGTAGATGCAGAGGAACCTGCCCGGTTGGCTGTGGCTCCGTGGGGGTGGGGGTGGCCCATCCCATCCCTGCATACAGCCTCCCCTCCAAGTCCAAGGTCCTAGGGCCCAGCTCCATTACGGAGACCCCAGCAGGATCCACGCGGTGGCCCTGAAAGAGGGACACTGGCCTCCCCATCTCCCTGTCTCCTGAAAACCACCCCAAGCAGCTACAGCTGAACAGCCCAGGTGCCCAGCAAAGAAAAACCTGCCCCGCCCTGGCTGGTTTGGCTCAGTGGATAGAGCCACGGCCTGCGGACTGAAGGGTCCGGGGTTCGATTCCGGTCCAGGGCACATGCCCGGGTTTCGGGCTAGATCCCCAGCACTCGATCCCCAGCAGAGGGCGTGCAGGAGGCAGCAGATCAATGTTTCTCTTCTTTGATGTTTCTAACTCTCCTCCCGTCCTCTCTAAAATTTAAAAAAAATTTAAAAAACCTGTCCCTTCCCCTTCCTTAGGGCAGATGCAACCCCGCAAGGGGGCGCCACAATCCATCGTTCAAAGCACGTGGACTGACTGGCAGGCCTCACTAAGGGCCAGGTAGTGGACAAGCCTTCTCAGCCCAGACACTCCTTCCTATACGGAGAGTCTACAGTAAACATGTATTTAATAATCAAATTTTCCAGCTTAGAGAAGAATTTAATGACTCCCTGTGTACCCTTTACCCAGCTTTAATCCAATATCAATTCATAACCAACCCATGACTATACCCATTCCCTCCCCCCTAACCTCTGGGTTATTTTAGAAACGAAGCTGAGCCCAGCCAGTGTGGCTCAGTGGTTGAACATCGACCCTTGAACCAGGAGGTCATGGGGTTTTTTGTATTTTTTATTAGGAGGTCACGTTTTGATTCCGGTCAGGGCACATGCCAGGGTTGCAGGCTCCATCCCCAGTAGAGGGTGTGCAGGAGGCAGCCGATCAATGATTATCTCTCATCATTGATATTTCTATCTCTCCCTTCCCCTTCCTCTCTGAAATCAATTAAAAAACATATATACATATTTTTTAAAGCAGAGATATCATTTCACCAATAAATACTTCAGGATGAAAGACTTTTAAAAAAGCATAACCACAATACTAGTGTCACACCTTCAAAAATTAATTCCTTAATATCACCAAATATCTCATCAGAGTTCAAATTTCCCCTAATTGCTCATAAATTTTTTTTTTTGGTTGGGTTTTTTTTCCTTTTTTTTTTTGCAGTTAACTAGTTTGGATTTGAATCAAATAAGGTCAACGCATTATATTTAGTTGATGTATGTCTAAATTTCTTGAAAACTAGATTCCCCATCTTTTCTTGAAATATGTTTTGCTGTTGAAGAAACTGGGTTGTGTGTTCTGAAGTTTCCCAGTCTGGATTTTGGTCATCGCGTCTCCATGTGTCATCCCACATGTTCCTGTTCCCTGTATTTCCGATAAACTAGTCCAGTGATTTTCAACCTATTTCACCTCCTGGCACACATAAACTAATTACTAAAATTCTGCGGCACACCAACAAATATATTTTTTGCTGACCTGACCAAAAAAATTGGTATAATTTTGATTCAATCGCTCCGGGTGGTTATTGTTGTGTTGGCTTTTGCTTTTTTTTTTTTTTTGCCAATCTAAGGGAAAAGAGGTCAGTGCCCCTGACTAAATAGCCGGGTAGTGTATGCTTTAGAAATTCTTTCGGGCTGAAACCAGTTTGGCTCAGTGGATAGAGCGTCGGCCTGCGGACTCAAGGGTCCCAGGTTCGATTCTGGTCAAGGGCATGTACCTTGGTTGCGGGCACATCCCCAGTGGGGGGTGTGCAAGAGGCAGCTGATCGATGTTTCTCTCTCATCGATGTTTCTAACTCTCTATCCCTCTCTCTTCCTCTCTGTAAAAAATCAATAAAATATATTTAAAAAAGAAAAGAAATTCTTTCGGCACACCAGCTGAAAAACGCTGAACTAACCGTGGGATCCAGATTTAGATTTGATTTCTTGGCAAAAATAAGACCTAGTTAGCCCTAGCTGGTTTGGCTCAGTGGATAGAGCATCGGCCTGTGGACTGAAGAGTTCCGGGTTCAATTCCAGCCAAGGGCACATGCCTGGGTTGTGGGCTCGATCCCCAGTGAGGGGCGTGCAGGAGTCAGCCAGTCAATATTCTCTCTATCTCTCTCTCCCTCTCCCTTCCTCTCTAAAATCAATAAAACTACATATGTATATTTTTAAAAGAGCCACAATTATTAAAACTCTTAAACAAAAGTCTTCAGACAAAAAAAAAAAAAAAAAAGGCCGGCAGGGGCAGTGAGAGAGACCTGACCCTGGGGGTCTGTCTGGGTGTGAGGGCAGGCACAGGGGTGTGAGCAGATTTCTGTTTTGAAAAGATCACTCTGGATGTTGACGCTAGGTTGGAGAGGGAAGGGAGACTCAGAGGGCCGAGTGCTGTAGGGTTCCATAAAGGCTTTCTGGAAGGCGCAGAACTATTAGGACGGTAAGCAGATCTAGGGTTGGGGAGGAGAGAGAGGGGTTGGCAGTGGGGGTAGGTCCTGGAGCCGTTCTGGGACTTGGTGGTGGCCATACACCTGAGTGTTTGTCAGGACCAGTCAGCCAGGCCTTGCAGAGGATGGGGATGCTGTCTGACGCATCTCCACAGCCCAGGCCCATCAGTTACCTCCACAGATGGAGGCCTATTAGGAAATCCCATCTGGAGGACAGACCCTTGTCCACTCATTCATTCCACAAGCAGTTACCGGGCCCCTCTGTGGGTCAGGCTCCATGCTGGACACTGGGGGCTCTCAGATGACCAAGACCACGGCCCTCCCCTCAGAAACATCCCGGCTGGCCAGTAAGCGGCATCTCTCCACCTGACACATTCACCAAGGCCTGCTGCACACCTCTCCTGCTCCCCTTCCCGGCCCCAGCGAGCCAGGTCTGGCCAGACCGAACTCACAAGTATATCCAAAAATAACCTTTATTGTAAGGCGTATAAAACAGAGCAGATCAACTGGCCTCAGTCTGTACAAAGTGTGGGGCATCAGACCACCTGGGCTTCCCCCATTTCTCCCATAATGCCTTGCCCCAGAGTAGTGCCCAGAAAGGAGCTCCCTGAAGGGGAGAGGGCCACCCCAAGTGCCTTCCCTTGAGAAGAGGGATTAAGGGTGAACTGGGTGGGGGGGGGGGTGGGCACTTACTGTCTCAGTGAAGCAAAGGAGCAGAGGAGAAAACGGGAGTGGGGGGAGCCTTCCAGTTCTTCTCGATCCTGTCCCCACCCTCTGACCCTCCGAGTCCGCCCTATGAGCCCAGGGCTGGGACACAGGCCCTATGAGCCCAGGGCTGGGACACAGGCCCGATGAGCCCAGGGCTGGGACAGGCCGCTGCCACCGGGTCAGAGGGCCACGCGGGTGCAGCAGTGGCGCAGCAGGCAGGGCAGGATGCCGCGGTTCAGCTGGTGGAACTCCACGAGCTGCAGCAGGTCGGTGAAGCGCGTCTGGCCCTCGTCCATGCTGAAGTAGAGGCGGCCCTCCTCCTCGCTCTGGGGCAGAGCCAGGGGGTGGGCGGTCAGGGAGGGGCGTGAGCCTGAGGGGCTCCCTCCTGGGCCAGGCCTGAGGTGCCCACTGCTTGTGCAGGGAGAACGGGGACCGGGAGGGGAGGGTGGAGGCCACAGGCTGCTGGGAGCCCCGAGTCCACTGCGGGCATCCAGGGCGGCGGTCGCCAACCTTTCGGACCTCACGGACCACCAGGGGTCCAGGTACCACCGGTTGGCGACCGATGATCTAGGGCAGTGGTCGGCAAACTCATTAGTCAGCAGAGCCAAATATCAACAGGACAACGATTGAAATTGCTTTGGAGAGCCAAATTTTTTAAACTTAAACTTCTTCTAACGCCACTTCTTCAAAACAGACTCGCCCAGGCCGTGGTATTTTGTGGAAGAGCCACACTCAAGGGGCCAAAGAGCCGCATGTGGCTCGCGAGCCGCAGTTTGCCGACCACGGATCTAGGGGCTGACTCACCGGCAGGATGAGGTAATGCTTGACTTTCTGCAGATGGCACAACGACAGGACAAAGCCCTGTGGGTTCCGCTGGCTGTCCCGGACCAGGAACAGTCTGCCAGGAGACGGGGCCACATCAGCCCAGGACACCGGGCGGCTGCCTTCCCTCGGGGTCTCCCTTACCCCTGGGCCTGCTGCCCCGCCCAGCCCTGCCCCTTACCCGTCCACCAGGCCTTGCTGGGAGATGAGCCGCTGGCTCTCCTCGCGGGAAATCCGTCCGTGGAACCAGGGTTGGGTTCGGTGGATGGCTGGGGTGAGAGGCAGACAGGTGGGCAGTCACTCTGAGGAGGGGGTCCTCCTACGAACCACGCCCCCCGCCAAGAGGGCACAGAGACGCCCCCAGCCCCAGGGAGGCTGCGCCCTCACCCACCTGCACTGAGGCTGGTGCTGGAGCATGGGGTGGGCAGGCTGAAACGGTGGTTCGTCTTCTTCTGCAGAGCAGAGGGGACACAAGGGTCGGGGGTGGCAGGGCCTGGCTGGGGTATCGCCCCGCCCCAAAGAACACAGAGCCCCTTTCTGCACCTGGGGGGCTCCCCTCACCGCTCTCCCCCTCCCCCTCCATGGAAACCCATGTGGAGAGACGCTCCCAGGACCAACATGCAGGTGAGTGCTGGCGCCTCACCCGCCAGGCGTGGGCCTCCTCCAGGGCGACACTCAGCGCCTCCCGGGGGTTCTCGATGATGCGCCCCGTGTGGCCAGAGAAGTCCATGGCCACCAGGGTGTTATCCGAGACACTCCTCTGCACGTGGGACAGAACGGGGAGGGGACGGGTCAGAACAGGACCCCAGTGTACCCGGAACGGGGTCTGGTACCCGCCCCAACCCATGCCCCTGTGTACACTCACCAGGGGTGGGGACCCCACACAGGACGGGCGCAGGTGGCGAGATTGAGCCTGCTGATAATTCTTATACAGCTGCACCCCATACTGGGGTGTGGAGAGAGAGAAAGAGGGCCCGAGGTCAAGCAGGTGCAGGGGTGTGGGCCGTGACACCCCCAGACCGGCCTCCCCAAGAGCAGGGCCGTGTCTCTGCCCCGGGATCAGGAGCGTGCTGAAGCCAGAGCTGTGACTCCAGCCTCGGACGCAGGACCCCGAGAGAGCAGAATGATGCCCCTCGTTCTGGAGACCTCCTGAGGGCGGGGCTCCCACTCTCCCGGGTGCTGGGATCCCGAGGGCCGGGCCTCACCTTGAAGAGGCGGAAGGCGGAGAGCCAGCAGGTGCGGCTCTGCTCGTCCTCACTGCAGAAGATGCACAGCCCCTTGTGGCCATTGCGAAGCTTGTTCGGCTGCGGGGAAGGAAACTGGCTGATTCCTTATCGGCCTTTAGGACCTGGCCTCCGTCTCCTGTCTCCTGTCTCCGTGGGGCACGGGCAGGGGCAGGGCGCAGGGAGAGGAGTCTGGGTGTCCCAGGCAGAGCTCAGAAGCCCCAGGTAGGATCCAGGGGGGCTGAGCAGTCCCCACGCCCTCCCAGGCCAGGCCCGGGCCCTCACCTTGATACAGAAGCCGAAGTCCGTGGGCATCCCATACAGCTTGCGGCCCTGAGTCACCACGTACGCGTTGGACTCGCTCACATCCGCTAAGTACTGCAGGTGCCTCGGGTCCTGCTCGGCACAGGTGAGAGGGACTTGGTGCGGGCAGACTCCAGCCCCCAATCCCTGCCCAACCCAGCCAGCTGAGGAGCTATCAGGCCGAGAGGGGCGGAGAAGGGCCCCAGGTGAGAGCAAATGGAAACAGAGGCAGGACTCGAACTCAGTCCACCTGCCTTTCCCACTGCTGCCTCCTGGGGCAGGTAAGCTGGGCCGGAGAGAGGAGCAGCTGAGGGTCTCAGGGCCCAAGGGGAGAGAGGTCCAGGGGTTCCAACAGGGAGGAGGCAACACCTAGCAGGACCCGGATGGGGTTTCAGAGGGGCTGGGACCGTCACCCGAAAGACCTCACCTTGGAGGTGCCCTTGGTGGAGTAATAGAGGCCAGACCGGCGCAGGAAGCAGAAGAAGCGCTTCCAGAGCTTCCGTCCTGACCCCCGCAGCTGCAGGAAGCCCTGGATCTCCGGGAAGCTGCCCGCATTCAGGAAGTTCTGCGGCCGGAGGAGAGCAAGAGGGTGAGAGGCCGCCCCAGCCGGTGTGGCTCAGTGGATAGAGCGTCGGCCTGCAGGCTGAAGGGTCCCGGGTTCTATTACGGTCAAGGGCACGTGTCCGGGGTACGGGCTCGATCCCCAGTGGGGGGCGTGCAGGAGGCAGCTGATCCATGGTTCTCTCTCATCGTTGATGTTTCTATCGCTCTCTCCCTCTCCCATCTCTGAAATCAATAAAAATTTTTTTTTCGCCCTAACCGGTTTGGCTCAGTGGATAGAGCGTCGGCCTGCGGACTGAAAGGTCCCAGGTTCGATTCCGGTCAAGGGCATGTACCTTGGTTGTGGGTACATCCTCAGTAGTGGGTGTGCAAGAGGCAGCTGATTGATGTTTCTCTTTCATCGATGTTTCTAACTCTCTAACCCTCTCCCTTTCTCTCTGTAAAAAATCAATAAAATATATTTTTAAAATAATAAATAAAAATCATTTTTAAAAAAAGAGGGTGAGAGGCCTAGTGGAGGCCACACACACACACACACACACACACACACACAGAAAACACGCAGCACGCAGGCACTGCACCTTCCCAGGACCTGCCCTTATGAAAGGAGTTGCTCCACATGCATTTATTGTCCCCATTTAACAGATGAAGAAACTAAGGCTCACGCAGGGAAAAGACACGTCCACAGTCACTTAGACCTTCGCCAGGTTCTCTCCGCCCCACGGAGGGAGGCACAAGGCTTAGGGGCCGAGAAGCAAGGGGGACATACCCGGGGAATCGGGACGACGCGAGTTTCCTCACCTGGATGAGGTCTTCATGTGATAAGCCCGTCGGTGCATCCAGACAGCTGGAGACCATCTTCTCCGGGAACAGGGAGTGCTGGGGCAGAGGGGAGCCCAGAGTTAAAGTCTGAGGGTCCAGGTTAGGATCAGGGTGTCCCATTGCCCAGAGTCCCCCCCCCCCCGCCCGCGCACACACACACACACACTCACTGGGGAGCTCTTGAACAGTTCATACTTGGCGAAGTTCTTCCGGAAGACAAAGCGGCTGTCTCCGCCGATGGGCCACGCAGCTTGTACTTCCACTACCGACTCATGGTCCTCCAAGACCCGCTCTGGGGTCAAGGGCAAAAAGCAGGGGTCAGTGGAGATCAGCCAGACCTCAGGGATGAGCCATCTGCTTCGCCCAAGGTGTGAAGCATTGCCTCCTGGCCCAGGCAGCCCCTTGCGCCCCAACTCACCCAGCGCTAGATGGGGGTGGCACTCCACCAGCCCCCAGTTCTCATCACTGAGGGCGTGAGCTCGCTGCACCAGCATGTCACACACGTAGCGCGCGGTGGCACCCGCCGCCACCTCCACGGACCGGCAGGCCCCGTCTTCGCTATACACTTTCACTACCTGCACCCCAGGAATTGCAGATGACTTGAGGCAAAGCAAAGGGTGGTTCTCCCCCTCCCGCCACCTGCTATACCCTCAGGGACCCCTGAGCAAATCCCCCGCCTCCAAGAAGTGGTGCTGTACCCATCCCGGTCCCCTAGCCCGCCCAGAGCCCTGCCTGCTCTTTCCCAGGACAACTCACATGGGGGCAGCTGGTGTCTCGAGGGAGCAGCCCCCGGGCACTGGCGAGTCCCCCAATGATGGGGGTTTGTGAGGGAGGACTGCACAGCTCAGGGAAAGGGTTGGGGATGGAGGGTAGAGAGGTTGTCCGCAGCTCCTCCTCCCGAAGTCTCCTGTGTGGGTTGGGGAAGAGTTGACTTCAAGCTTCTATTGTATTTCCCCGTGCTGACCGCGCCCCTCCCCCAGCCCCCCTCAGCCCCATCACCCCATTGTACCTGCTGGTCGGGATGGACAACGGCTGGGACCTCTTCACCTCCCCAGGAAGAGGGGCATCGGGCGGCGGGGGAGTCCCGGGGGGGGTCCCAGGGGCTGGGTACAGGTCTTCTGGGGAGCTGCTGTGAGGAGGTGGGGACAGGCCCAGCTCCATGGCATCTGAGGGAGAAGAGGGGTCTGAATGCAGCCGCCCTTGTGCCTTGTCCTGGGGAGAGGGGCCAAGGGGACCCAGATCTCCTGACCCCCCACAGCTGTCAGGTGCCCCTCGGAGTTTACCCAGCACCTCATTGCCCCCCTCCCCTACCTGGAGTTTTCCTAGAGCCTTTGGGGAAAGAGTGAGCCCATTTTGCAAAAGGGGGCACTAAGTCCTGAGAAGGAAACATGTTGTTGTTAATCCTCACCCAAGGATATATTTTTAAAATGTCTTTCAAAATATATTTCTTATTGATGTTATAGAGAGGAAGGGAGAGGGATAGAGAGCCAGAAACATCGATGATGAGAGAGATGGAGCTTGCAACCCAGCATGTGCCCAGACTGGGAATCGAACCATGACCTCCTGGTTCATAGGTCGACGCTCAACCACTGAGCCACGCCAGCAGGGCTAAAATATGTGTTGTTGTTTTTATTTACTTTAGAGCGAGAGGAAGGGAGAAACACTGATGAGAGAGAAACATCCATCGGCTGCCTCCTGCACGCCCCCTACTGGGGATCAGGCCCGCAATCCCGGCTTGTGCCCCCACTGGGACTCAAAAGGTCAACCTCTTGGTTCCTGGGTCTAGGCTCCACCACTGAGCCACACTGGCTGGGCCTGAGGATATTTTTTTCATTAATTTTTAGAGAGAGTGGAAGGAAGGAAGGGAGGGAGGGAGGAGGGAAGAGAGAGAGAGAAACATCAATGCGAGAAAGACACATAGATTGGTTGCTCCTGCACACACCCGACTGGAGTTGGGATCGAACCTGCAACCCAGGTTCGTGCCCTTGACCTGGAATCCTTGGCCCTTCGGTGCCTGGGCTGACGCTCTAACCACTGGGCACACCAGCCAGGGCTTCAAGAAGGAAACATTCTTGCTCCCACCACAGGTGAGCCAGGGAGTAGAAGCCAGAGTTGGGACTCCTAGTCCGGTGTCCTTCCTTTAGCCCCAGGTTGCCCAGGGGAAGAGCTAAGAGGGTCGCCCCACCACAAGCCAAGGCGCAGCAACGACTCCACGAGGCACAGACTGTCTTGGGCTCCAGCTCTCGGGGTCAGGCCCAAAGGTCACCTCCCTGTCTCCGGCGTGTGGGGCCCTCAGCCCTCGGCTCTGCGCGGGATTTTTGTTGAGTTGCCAGGCCTGGCTGCCAGAGCCTGTTGTGGCAACGCATGCCCGCGTGCTGAGTGACGCACAGAGGGGAGGAGGAGGTGGGAAGGACAGGAACCAGGAAGGCAGGCGGCAGGCTCAGTTGTGGTGGGAGAAGGACACCTTTGCCCCAGTAGCTTCCTAACCTGTGTGCCCTCCCCAGGCCCTTCCTCCTGCCCAACTTTCTTGAAGTTCTTTTTTTTTTTTTTAAATATATATTTTATTGCTTTTTTACAGAGAGGAAGGGAGAGGGATAGAGAGTTAGAAACATCTGATGAGAGAGAAACATCGATCAGCTGCCTCCTGCACACCTCCTACTGGGGATGTGCCCGCAACCAAGGTACATGCCCTTGACCCGAATCGAACCTGGGACCCTTCAGTCCGCAGGCTGACGCTCTATCCACTGAGCCAAACCGGTCAGGGCTCTCGAAGTTCTAATGCTAGAGCGACCTCCTCGGAGAAGCCTTCCTGAAATCTCCACATGAAGTCCAAAGGGCTCCCAGGGCACTGTGCTGGCCTCGTGCCAATCACCGTGCTCCTGTCTTAGCCACCCCGTGGTCTCCTCGGCAGGCCAGGGTCTTCCCACATCTCAGCACCCACAGGGCATGGGAACCCAGGACAAGTAAGAGTAGGAGAAACGAGGCCAAGAGGCCCACTGTGGGGTAGAGGTAGTGCAGGCCCCTCCTCCACAGGAACCAAGACCCCCTTGGCTGGATGAGACCTGGGAGACCTCGCTGATTCCAGCCACGGCCCCCGGCCCGCTCTCTGGATATTAGACCAGTGTTGTTAGGCTGCCTTGGGCACCTGGGATTGACCCCCACCCCCACCCCCCAAGGATGTGGCAGGCCCCTGGCCCTTAAGTGAGAGAATGAGGGGATTTGGGGGGCAGGTGAGTCAAGGTGGGGCGGGGCAGCACTGCCTGGGGCTCTCCATTCAACCTTGACTCATCTGCACAACTTCCTGGCTTAGGAGAAACACAAACAACCCTGCCTCTACCCACCACCCACCCTCTACTCCCGCCCCCAACCTGCCAGCTTGGAGGAATGGGAGGCACAGGGTAGGGAACAAGATGGGGGAGGGAGAGGATGCAGGGCCTGAGGCTCCTTTGACATCATCTCCTCCTTCCCTACCCTTGGCCTCCCTCCACTTCTCCAGTCCAGGTGGGACTTGCACTGGTAGGGAGTCCAGTAACTATCAGCCAGCCCAGGAGCCCCCTCACCCAGGAAAGAGAGAAGAAAAGCCTGGCCTGGATTCAGAGGCCCATCTGGAGTGGAGCCAACCTCCCAGTGGTGCTCCTCATTCACCCAAAGAAACCTCAAAATGCTCCCTCCCTTGTCTGGGACCTCCCAGGCTTTCAATCTGCTGCTGCAGCCCACCTCTAGCACCCAGGACTCAGCAGGTGGGGGAGACTCATCCACACCTCCCCGTGGGATGAGGGTCCTCCAAACACATTGTCCTAGTGTCCTGGCCAGAGGTGTACCCCAGGAGCAGGAGTGAAAAGTCAAGACACCGAAGAGGGCAGACAGGCAGATAAGGAAAGGCCCAGGAGAGAGACAGGGAGGGGGCTTAGGGTCTTGCTGGAAGGGGAAGCCACACCCACCACCCACCATCCACAAACACCAGTATATCAACACCAAAACACAATCCCACCACCAGCACCACCCCCAGCTAATATGTCAAACAGGCCTGCTAGCTTCATTCCAGGGAGGACGAGGGAGAGGGGCCAAGGGGCTGACCCTCTTAGCTCTTCCCCCGGGCAACTTGGAGCTGTTCCCAGGAAGGCAGAGACCACTAGTGGGGTGGTCTGGGTCCTCCCCCAAAACAGATTCCGGTCAAGGGCACATGCCCGGGTTGCGGGCTTGATCCCCAGTAGGGCGCGTGCAGGAGGCAGCCAATCCATGATTCTCATCATTGATGTTTCTATCTCCCTCTCCGGCTCCCTTCCTCTCTGAAATCAATAAAAATATATTAAAAATAAAAAATAAAGTTTTCAAACTGGGGCCCTAGGAAATTCGCGTGTTTAAGAAACCGAACTCCCAAACCAATTTGACCCCTCAATGCTTCCAAGTCCCAGCGGCGGCTCCCCCAGCGCCTCCCCTGCCCGGTGGCTCCGGCCCCGCCCTCCTTCCCGCCCTCCGCGCCTCCTTGTTTACTTCCTGAATCCGGCCCCACCTGGCGGGCCCCGAGGTGCGCAGGGTGCAGGGCCCATTGTTGAGGCCAATAGAAAACAAGGCCGCCGTCCTGCTTCCCAGGTGGGGGCGGGGCTGCGGGCAGAGGCCCGGGCTGCGGGCTGGACGTGGCGGGAAGGCCCAGGTGTTGTCCGGTTCTCCAAGCCCCGCCTCCATGGGGATTGATGGTAGGGGGCAAGGCTTAATCTTGGGGGGTGCTCTTAGGGTGCAGGGCCCAGGTGAGGAGGCGGTAAACCCCTTTGTGACCCGGAGTTGGAGGGCGGGACCAGGACCCTGAGGCCCCGCCCACTCCCTCGCTTAGGAAAAAAAAAAAAAAAACACCCAATGGGAAGGGGGCAGCTCTTTTAAAGTTTAATTTGGGAAGAATGCTCCAGTGTCCGGGGAGTTAATCATTACAGGCCGCTGGCCTTCCAGAAGGGCCCCCCCTCAGGGGGTCGGGGGGAGCGCAGAGTCCAGGGTAGGCAGACGGAGAAGGGCCTTCTGGAGTGGCTGTAGGGCTGGGACGCCTTCCAACGGCCGACAGGTGCATTCTCCATCCCCAAAGTGCCAGGGCGACCCAGACCCGGACCCCGCTCTTTCTCCAGCCAGTTCAGTCCTACAAGACCATCCCCCCGCCTTCCCCCCGTCCACACCCCGCCCCCCCAGGACACACTCTCCCCCAGGCCGCGTGCGCTGCAGACCGCCGCAGACCCAGCTTCCACTTCGAGGCCCACTGCGTCCTGAGCCAGGGGGGCGCCCCCCGCCCCGGCCCCGCCGGCCCATCGAGGGCAGGACTGTGGTCCTGAGCGGAGAGATGCCATCCTCTAGAACCCCCCTCTCTTACTGCCCTCCACACGGATGGGAGGGTGCCCCCGGCCCCGCCGCGGAGACGTCGGTCTTTGATAAACTTGGGGAACCTCACACTGGGGTAAAACCAGGCTGAACGGGGAGCGACTCCCGGCGGCTGGCTCGCCTTCCGGGAACGGGGAGGGGCTAGTTTCAGCGGGAAAGCCGCGTCTCCGAAAGGGAAGAATCTGAGCCCCGACTTCCCCGCTCCCAGCGCCCGGGCCGGCCCGGGAGAGCGGGGTGGGTGCCGACGGGGCGGGAGGGCAGGAATGCAGAGGACAGGCGAGGAGAACGGGGAGAGTCTGAGGGCAGATGGCGAGGAGGGGGCGGGATGAGAACCTCGAGGAAAAGAGCAAGGGAGGCGGCCGGGGTAACTCAGCAGGAGGCCGAATCTTTCCACATGGACCCCGGACCTGCCGGGGCTCCGCACCCCCAGGACAGAAGGCCCGCGGCGGTCCTTACCTGGGCCTTGCGCGCAGGTACACCTGGCTGGGGCCGCGGGTTTGGGAGGGAGACGCCAGGCCCTTCGCCACCTGCCCCCCTCCTGCCCCCGCCCTCGGCCTGACATCACTGAGTGGGGGAAGGGGGAGCCCGTCGGCGGCTCAGCCGCTCACCTGGGCAGCCCGCCAGCCCGGGGCCCTGAGACCAGCACAGCCTGGGGCCCCGGTGCGTCTGGGGGGTGACAGCAGGTGGTCCTCTGGGATCCATCTCGGTCCCCTTACCTGGAAAAGCCTCAGCAGGAGTCGTAGGACACAGGGTCCGAAATCCGGCTCAGTCTAGGGACCCTAGATACCTGGACTGGATTTCCACTCCACTCCCTCTTCTCTACAGGTGGCAGGAGGGTGTCCCCACTTCGGAGGCAGAAGTGGGGGTGGGGGAGCGTGAGCAGCCCTGTGTGTACCCGCTTCTGGCCCAAGGAAACTAAAATTTGTTGTGCAGGTGGAGGCGGGGCCTGGAAAGGGGCCTGGGAGGAGGAAGCACCCTAGGGGCGGGGACTCCCTGAAACTCGACGCCGGCTGGGATTGTTTTTGTCCTTTTCAGCCTGGCAGCAGGTGCCAGGGGAGAGGCGGAGACAGTCGACCTGAACCGCCTCCAGAGCGAAGATCTAGAGTCCACGTCGCCTGTCAGGGAGAAGCTGGGGGCGGGGAAGTGTGTGGGGGGGGAGGCCCCGTCCACTCCTCCCCTTGTCCCTTCTCCAAGCCTGTTCATTGGCCAAGCGAGGGGGCTATCGGTCCCACCCCCTGGGGCAAAGGGCACTCTGCAAAAGAGGGAAGCCTGCCCCTTGACCTCCAGCCAGTCTAGTCACCCACGCTGCATCCTGGCTCCCTGAGAGGCACTCAGAGTGTGTCCTCCCTTCTAAGCAAAGTCCAGAGACTCGGCTTCTCCTTCTGAAACCGAAGGGGTAAGTCAGGGTCTCTTGGTGGGAGGAGTGATCGAGGCCAAGCTCTGGCCAGGTGCCAGGGGACTCCCTGCGAGCCCTCACTCCAGCGCTCTCCCGCAGCATTAGGCAAACACTAGGGCTGGAGGAGGATCTGGGAAGCTTGAGATCAAAGGCAGCGGCAACCGCCCAGCCAGGAGTGGGTAATGGTTGGGTAAACAAACGATCCACAAGGTGATAAGAGGTCTGCCCTGGGGGAGACCATGAGAAATGGCTCCAGCCTCAACTTTCCCCAAACTAGATTTTCCTAGGAAAAACCAGTGTGAGTGGACTAGGCAAAGAAGCGGGGAAGGGAGAGGTCACCCGGGCCACGGAGCAGCTTGTGCAAAGCACGGTAGACAGTTCCCTCAATGATTCCTTCATTCATTCAACTGGTATTTGTCAAGTACCTACTACATGCTCACCCCGTGCTTGGTACTGGGGAATCCATCGGTGAGCAACAAAAACAAACCCCACCCTTGTCCTCAAACAGCCCAGGCAGGGAGACTGATGTTAATCAAAGGATCACACAAACAATAAGAAATGATAGGTGACAACTATGCTGGGAGAATGACTCACCTAGGGAGTTAGGGAAGTCTTCTCCGTGGAAGTGACAATGAGCAGAGGGGAGGCTGTGTGGGGCAAGAAGCTGGGTGCGGAAGGTATGGGAACGGCAAGTGCTTTGGACTCAGCTGGGCTTTTCCCAGTGTGGCCCGTGACCGCCTGCCTCCAAATCTCCCTGGGCTTGTGCAAAAAACAGATCCCCGTGCTCCTCCCCACCTACTGAACCTGTCTCTGGGGCCAAGACAGGAATGTATGGTATTGACAAGCCCTCAGGTGGTTGTTCTGTAAACCTGGTTTAAGAGCCACCCATCCTGTCTGTCCAGACCGGCAGGAACTGTGGACAGAGGCCAGACCCTGCAAGGTCTATCTGGGCTTACGTACAGGCACCGAGGAACAGGCCAGTATCTATTCTGGAACGTTCACTCTGGGTGTTGAAGGATAGGTTGGCGAGGGAAGTCAGACTCAGAGGGCTAAGTGCTGTAAGATTCCACGTATATGGATTTCTGGAGGGCGTGGAACTATAAAGACAGAAAACAGATCTGGGTTTGGGGGAGGGGGAGAGGGGTTGACCATAGGGGCACAGGGACTTGCGGGAGGTGATGGATTGTTGTGTATCTTGGTCATGATGATGGATATACCACTGTGTGTGTCAGCACTCACAAACACTCAAGAGGGTGAATTTTACTGTGTATAAATTGTATCTGAATTTTTAAATTAAAAAACAACAACAAGAAAAAATAGATTTATAGCTCAATGAAACAGAATCAAGAGTCCAAATATAAACCCTTACATTTCTGGTCAATTTATTTTTGACAAAGGTGTCAAGACCATTCAATGTAGGGAAAAGGTTAGTCTTTTCAATAAATACTCTGGGTCAGTTGAATATCCACATGCAAAGGATGAATCTAGATCCTGACCTCCCACAAGGTACACAAATTAATTCAAAATAGATAGACCTAGCCCTAGCCGACTTGGCTCAGTGGATAGAGCGTCAGCCTGCAGACTGAAGGGTCCCCAGTTCGATTCCGGCCAAGGGCACATGCCTGGATTGCGGGCTCAATCCCCAGTAGGGGCCATGCAGGAGGCAGCTTATCAATGATTCTCTCTCATCATTGATGTTTCTATCTCTCTCTCGCTCCTTCTCTCTTCCTCTCTGAAATCAATAAAGAAATATATTTTTAAAAAATAGATAGACCTAAATGTAAGAGCTAAAACTAAAAAACTTCTAGAAGAAACCATGGGAGAAAATCTTTATGACTTTGTATCTCAAATACAACAGCAAAAGCACAAGTGACAGGTGAAAAAAATTGATAAATTAGACTTCATCAAAATTTAAAATTTTTTGCCCTTCAACAGACACCATTCAGAAAATAAACACACACACACACACACACATTGTCAAACACTGGGAGTAAATATAGCTGATTAGGGACTTTGTATCCAGAATATATAAAGAACTCTTACAAATCAATAATAGACAAACAACCCAATTAAAAATGGGCAAAATATTTGAGTAGATGTTTTTCCAGACAAGATATGTGAGTGGCTAGTAAAGTTGTTCTTGTAAAGGTGCTCAACATCATTCGTCATCAGATAAATGCAAATTAAAGCCACAATGAGCCCTGGCCAGTTTGGCTCAGTGGATAGAGTATCAGCCTGTGGACTGAAGGGTTCTGGGTTAGATTCTAGTCAAGGGCACGTATCTGGGTTGCAGGCTCAGTACTTGGGTTGCAGGCTCAATCCCCAGGCCCCAACAGGGCCCGTGTGGGAGGCAACCAATCCATGTCTCTCTCATATCGATTTTCTCTTTCTCTGTCTCTCTAAAAATCAATGGAAAAATATCCTTGAGTGAGGATTTACAACAACAACAAAGCCCACAATGATATACCACCTCACACTCATCAGAATGACTATAATCAAAGGGACAGACAAGTGCTGACAAAGATATGGGGAAACAAATCCTTATATATTGCTGGTGGGAATGTAAAATGGTCCAGCCACTTTGAAAAAACAGTTTGTCAGTTTCTTAAAAAGTTAAGCATAAACTTTCCATGCAATCCAGCAATTCTATTCCTAGAATCTACCAAGAGAAACGAAAACACACGTACAAAGACAGTTACATAAACATTCATAGCAGCATTATTCAAAAATAGCCAAAAACTGGACTTTCAAATGTCCATCAATTGGAATAAACAAAAGGTGGCATGTCCATAAAATGGGATACCAAGCTACAAAATGGAGCAAACTACTGGTACAGGCTACAGCATGGATGAACCTCAAAACCTGTACACGGAATGAAAGAAGCCAGAAGCGAAAGACCATATATTTTATCATTCCATTTAATATATGAAATGTCCAGAAAAGGCAAATTTATAGACAGAAAGCATGTCAGTGGTTGCCTAGGACTGGAGTTGAGAGCTGGATTGACTGCAAGCAGGCAAGAGGGACCTTTTGAGGTTGATGGAAATGTTCTGTAATTGGATCATAGCCATGGGTACACAAATCTATATGTCATTGTTTTAAAACGAACGGTTTAAAGGGATGCTAGAGTGGGTGACCTGTTAGTATATTACGGTGGGACGCCAGGGAGGGAAGACGCAGGGAGACCTCCTCCCCAGCTTCCATATCTAGAGTGGCAAAATGGGAACAATGGTGTCAGCCTGTGGTAAGGCTGGGATGACAGGGGAGGTGCAGGAACTGGAGGCACGTGATGGGATCAGGGAGCCTAAGGAGTGGGAGCCCCAAAGTCTATGGTTCCCAGATGCAGGGGGAAAGGTGGTCACTGCCCCAGGTTGCATCCACAGTTTAGAGTTTAAGAGCCGGAAATACTTGAGTGTGTGACTATGGGGAGTTTTAAAATGCCATGCACATGTTAGCGAGAAATGGCAACTATTCCATACAATAGGCCAACGCCGGGTCCTGAGATCCCTTGCTCCACCACCTTCTGGCCGAGAAGAGCAGCGGACACCAGGTGCAGGACAAGCCCCCGAGCTCGCTCTGAAGGTGGTCTGCACTGGCCCACCCAGCCGCGAGCCTCCTGGCCAAGGACAGTCAAAACCTAGCGGCAGCGGCAGCCGCGGCCTGCAGGGGGCGCCCGGACGGAACGCGTGGCCCCGCCCCCTCACGTGCCCGCGGCGTCACGTAACACCCGGAAGCAGCGGCCGGAGCGGAGCCGGCAGCAATGAGCGGGGACGTGGGGCCGATGTCTGCAGCGCCCCATCGCGGGGAGATCGAACCGGGCAGCGGGGTCCGCATCGTGGTGGAGTACTGGTGAGCGGCTCCGGCCGGTGAGGTTCCGGTCCGGGTGAGGGCGGGTCCACGGGCGGTCCCTCCCCCGAAACCCAAGCGAACCCCAGGTATGGTCGGTCTCCCTAGTGAACCCTGCGGCTTTGAGGCGACCTACCTGGAGCTGGCGAGCGCCGTGAAGGAGCAGTACCCTGGCATCGAGATCGAGTCGCGCCTGGGGGGCACAGGTGAGGCCGCCGAGCACCTGCCCAGTCGGGGTTCTGAATCCCAGCCACACCGCTCTGGCCCTGGCAGTGGCTGTTTTCGTGTCCAGCAGTCTCTGGCACCTGAGTGAAATGTCCTGACAACTTGACCCCCCCCTTCCGTAGTGGGTGAACCCGGTAAGGGAAAACCGGCGAGACGGTAAAAGGACAGGTTTGGAGGGGAGGGAGCCCTTCGTGGAGTTCAAAGAAGGGGCACACATGCGATGCCTCCTGTGGGTTCCTTTGGCCCGACCCAGGGTTGGGAAATGGCCTGAAGAACTACAAGTCTCTAAAGGGACGTGCGGAGGACGCGAACGCCTGTGCAAAGCCTGAGTGCGGAGGACCCCCTGACCTTTGCCTTGTCCTCAGCATACCGTTCATTCGCTGGTTTATTTAACACCAGGGGCCTTTGAGATCGAGATCAATGGACAGCTGGTGTTCTCCAAGCTGGAGAATGGGGGCTTCCCTTACGAGAAAGATGTGAGTATTTGCAATGTTGGGAGCACCCCCCGTTCACCAGGCCTCCACGGCACATCATCCCCATCCCATCTCTCTGCCCTCCAGCTCATTGAGGCCATCCGCAGGGCCAGTAACGGAGAACCCCTGGAAAAGATCACCAACAGCCGTCCTCCCTGCGTCATCCTGTGACTCCATGGGATTCCAGGTTCCTGTTTGTGTTCTGGGATACGAGCCTTGGTCTCCCCTTGGGTCCTGCTGAGGGTTCCCCGCTGCCTCTTTCCCCTCACTTAGCTCCAGGTAGCTGAGACCCTGGCCTCCACTTGGCCCCTTTGGGTACCAGGAGGGAATAGAAACTTCCGTGGGCCTGGAGGGTGGGAGAGCCTCTCCGCTGAGATTACCCCAGCCACCTTGTACCCCTTCCAGGGATCAGTGTCCACAAAAGCTTGCTCCCGGCTCCAGCCTGGCTACACCTGTAAGAGGCCACGGTAGTTCTAATTTATTTTCTACTAGCCCCAGGCATTGTCAGCTATGGGCAATAAACTGGCATTACAAACACTTTGTGCCAACTAGTGTGTGTTATGTCCAGCCTGGGAGTGGGGGGGAGGAGCAGGGTGGCTGTGCTGGGTGGGTGCGTTTTTTTTTCCGGTTCAGCGATCTCTTCTCATAGCCAAGGTAAGGAAAATGAGCGACACAGTAGACACTGCCTCTTCCCCCCACCCCCCACCCCCATCTCATGATGGTGGGCGGCCTTAGGGATTTGTGTTTTTCTAAGCAAGAATGATTTGGTTGGCAAAGGGCTCTCAGATCAGTATCCTCAACTCCCAGACCCCCCTCAACCCAGAAGCCAGGACGTTGGGAGATGGGCTTCTCATTCACGCTTCTCAAAGATTACTAGTCGCTCCCTCCAGGAAAAGATGAGTTGAGTGTATGTTAGGCGGCAAGCAGTAAGGGATGGCACGGAACTTCCCCCAGGCATAGGCTGGTGCCCAGCTGTTTTCCAAAATGTATTTGCAGATGGAGAAAGTGGGTGTGGAGAAAGGACATCCCCAACCCCAGGGACCACCCCCCCCCCCCTTCTACAATACCCACTCCCCCCGAGTCCTTATTTTATCTTTTTTTAAAAAAAACAAAACACAAAAAAAACATAAGTAAAAACAAAACGAAGAAAGCACTCTGTACAAGGACTAGACCTGGGCTCTACTGCTGTCCCCTTCCTCCCGGGGCAGCGCTAGGGCTCAGAGACAGTCTCTGAATGGATAGTTCTTGCCCTCGACACTTCCTTTGGGCCTCTTCCCCTCCTCGGCCCAGCTCCCCTGAGTCCTTCCGTGCCAGGGGTGTGGAAGGAGGGAGCCAGGCTGGGCTGCTCTCTCAGGTGAGGAGATTGTGGCTGTGGCATCCACTGGACCCTAGAGTCTGCTGGGACAGGACTCCAGATTACTGAAGACACTCTTCCGGATGCTGCCTCCTCTTCCAACCAGGCTGAGCTCTGAGCCACCTGGGGATTGGAATAGGAAGGACGGGGCCTGGCATGGCGGGCTCCACCGATATGGTCCAAGGGCCCTTTCCCCACGTGGTCCTCACACAGGAAGTCAGGCCTTCCCCACGCCCCGTGGGCTCAGCAGGGCCTAAGCAGACATGGCCTTTTGGCTCACACTGGCGCATCCAGGCCCAGGTACTCGGGGTTCTCTGCCGTAGGGGTCCCTTCAAAGGTGCTGGGCAGAGAGCCACGCTCTGATGGGTCCTGGTCCCAGTAATAGAGGTTGTCAAAGGCTGGGCTGAAGGCGGGAGGAGGGTGGGGCTGAGGGGCAGCCCTGCCTCGGGGCGCCAAGTACTCAGGGTTCTCCACAGCGCCCCCAAAGGCAAAAACGTCTTTGACAACCCCGTTCTTCCCAGGGGACAGAGTCTTGGGTGAGAGAGTCTTGGGCCTTTCCAGAGTGGCACTGGCAGATCGAGGAGGCGGCAGAGGGCCCTCTAGGGGTGAGGGGGGCTTCAGGCGAACCTCTGGCTGGTTCACGTATTCTGAAAGGGCAGGAGAGGGGGTTTGTCAGGGAAAGAAACCCATGTGTCCCAGCTCCGAACACAGCCCCCACAGTGGGCCCCCACCTCCCAATCTCTCAGCTCAGGCCTGGATTCCATACCTGGCTGGGGACTGCAGGTCACAGGGGCGACGTAGCCATCAGTCTCAGGGGGCAGGGGTACCGTGGGGTCCTCACTGTACCGCTGTAGAGGGCTGGGGTCATGTGGGGAGAGGCTCTGCAGCCCCTTGGCCGCCCCCATTCCCAAGTCGCTCTCAAACACATCAGAGCCCGCCCCCTCTGAGGGTGCCAGTGGAGATTTCGGGGGCTCCTCCTCAGACGGCTCCAGCCCCAGTGTGAGTTCACCACCGCCACTCTGGGGACAAGAGAGAAGGTCATGATGGTGGAGTCATTCATAGATTTGAGATGGAGACTCTGTGGGAGGTGACAGGGTCGCAGGAAAGAAATAGAGGTCCCCTTTGGGGTATGGCACAGTCACCATGGGGGGAGTGGGGACGTGGGTTGGAAGGCAGCAGGAACCCTTAAGGAAAATGGGATCTCGGTGAGAGGTGGTGGTTGGGGGACACAGCGAAGTCCATTAGGGTCAGGAGAGGTAACCACACCCACCAGAGCGTGACCAAGGGCACTGACCCTGGTGGAGGAGCTGCGATGCCTGCGGTGGGCCGTGCCCCCCGCACCCGGGGCAGGGTCTGGGCAGAAGAAGCCTTGCTGGGGCACCAGGTACTCCTCCGCGTCCACCAGGTCCCCCATGTCGTCATCCTCCAGCAGCGATCGGTAGAAGGTGCTGTCCAAGGGGCTGGCAGGGCCCAAGTCCTCATTCTGGGGAGGAGGGAGACAGCGTGGCAGCCTCTCCCCAGCCAGTGCGCGGCCTCCGGAGGAAGGCTCAGGGAGGTGCTGTGCAGGAGGCACGCTGAGTCGGGCAAGGGGCCGGGCTGGGAGGCCTGGGACCCCAGGGAGGTGGTGGATGGTCCAGTACCTGGATAACCACGAAGCGCTGGGGGTCCCTGGCCATGCGGGAGAATTCGGCCACCAACTCCCGGAACCGAGGCCGGCATTCCGAGTCAATCATCCAACCTGGGGGCGGGCGGAAGCTCAGCATCTCAGCCCCAGTGGCAGCCGGTGTGCGGCCCCGCCCCCTCCCTCTCCAAGCTTGTCTAGTGATTCGAGGCCAAAGCTCTCAGGTGGCAGAGACGGGGTACCAGAAACTTTGAGAGTCTCTGTAAGTTTGCCCTTTTCATTTTGCATCTAAGTCTCTTTCCAGCTGGAGCGTCCCTGGCCTGGTACTGTGAAAGGGAAGCGAGACCCCTTGGGGGTTCCTGTAACCATGCGGGGCCTCTGGGTCACATGCATTCTGTCTTGGCCCCCTTCCATGTTCCTTGTAGAGCCTCTACCCAGAACCTCCCACCCGCCTCCAAGCAGCCAGCACAGCCCCACCACGCACATTTGACCATGATCATGTAGACATCGATGGTGCAGATGGGCGGCTGGGGCAGCCGTTCGCCCTTCTCCAGCAGGTCAGGGATCTCCCGGGCTGGGATCCCGTCGTAAGGTTTGGCCCCAAAAGTCATCAGCTCCCATACAGTCACCCCTAGGGCAGAGACAGGGTGGAGACGGCAACAGGAGGAGCTTTAGCGTCTGAGTCCCATAGGCTCTGCCCAGGAGCCTGGCACCATGGGGGAGGGAGGGGGGGGATGTGTTGCCAGAGGGCAGGAGCCACCTTTAGTTCTTCCCCAACCCCTGGGACATGCACAGCCCCTAGCAGGTTGAAGCACTGCGTCCTCCCTTCCGACCCACATTTATGCTGACGTGTCTCCATTCATTCTCATCCTTTCACCAACACAACATCCCACCGTGGACGGGACTGTGGCTCCTCGTCCACCCCTCCCCGTGCTGCCCACCACGCACCGTAGCTCCACACATCACTCTGGTGGGTGAACCGTCGGCGGAGAATGGACTCCAGCGCCATCCACTTGATGGGCACCTGGGAGAGAAGAGAAGTCCTTGAACTAGGTGTGTTGGGGGGGGGGGGGCGGTCATTCTCAGAGTGCTCCACCTTGGGGGGGGGGCGGTCATTCTCAGAGTCACTCCACCTTGCCCCCATCCGCATGGTACTCCGTCTCATCGATGTCCAGCAGCCGAGCCAGCCCAAAGTCCGTGATCTTGACGTGGTTGGGACTCTTGACCAGTACATTCCGGGCAGCCAGGTCCCTGTGCACGAGCCGCACGTCCTCCAGGTAGCTCATTCCCTGGGATGGGAGGCATCCTGGTTGATCAGGCTCTGGCCACACTCTCCCGGGAAACCGCCCCGTCCCAGCCCTGCGTGGGGGCAGGCTTGCTCTCAGGAGCACCCAGGGCGCCCAGACCCCCGCGGTGCATACCTTGGCAATCTGCACGCACCAGTTCAGCAGGTCCTGGGAGCCCAGGCGCCCGCGGTGTTCTCGGACGTGGTCCAGGAGGCAGCCATAGGGCATGAGCTGTGTCACCAGCTGCACCGTGGAGGTCAAGCAGATGCCCAGGAGGCGCGACACATAGGGGGAGCCCACGCCAGCCATCACGTATGCTTCCTGGGGGCAAGGGTGCACACGGAGGGCGTGTGGGAGACCACACACCCCAACCACCACGCGCCCCTCCTGAGGGCCAAGGTGTGACCGGGGGCCCCCACCCCATCTAACACCAACCAGAGCCACAGCCCGCAGCATGGGGAGGTGAAGCGTCCAGGTTTGGGGATCACACACGTGTCCCCTTAAGCCCCAGGGAAGAGGGAGCCCGGAGCCCAGACCTGCAACCAGGGCCCCTCCCGCACTCCCGGCTGGGAAGGGCGGAGGGACTCACATCTAAGATTTCTTTGTTGGCTTTGGGAGACGTGTTTTCCCTCAATACTTTGATGGCCACTGGGATCTTCACGTTCTCCCCATCCGGGATCCAGATGCCCTGGGCGGAGAGAGGGGGATGTGAGCAGGAAGCGGCGGTCCAAGGAGGTCCTTCCTTATGTTTCCCCACCCCTGGGCCGACCCATGGCCCAATTTACCAACCACCTCAGTACTTAGCCCCCCTCACCAATCCCTTCCCCTGCCCCAGCCTCTGTAACTGCCCTACCAAACATCACCGCCCCCAGCTCAGACCCCCAGCTCAGAGCCCTTGGCCCCACCCCTGTGCACCCTCTGGGACCGCCCACCCCAACCCTGGCCCCGCCCCTGACCTTGTAGACGGTGCCAAAAGCTCCGGATCCAAGCACCTTCACCTTCCTCAGCTCTGTCTCTTTGAGGATCCGCATCTGAGCCTGGTTGGGCATCGCTCCGCTCGGTGTCAGCGGCTCCACCAGCTGGGGGAGAGGGTGACCCTGCCTCAGTGCCTGGGGGGGGCTGGGCCGCAGACCCCCAAGCAGGTCGGGAGGCCCTCACCTCCGTTTCCTGCAGCAGCCTCCGCATCGTGTACTTCCGGATCTTCTGCCGCCTTCTCCTGATCAGGATCCCGAGGACCACCCCCACGACCATGGCCAGCAGAATGCCCACCACCGCAGCAATGATGGACGTCACAGGGCTGCAGAGAGGGGCCAAGGTCAGGGGTTGGGGAGCAGCCTTGGGTAGAAGGGCTGAAGGGGCCCCATGGGGGCGCATGAAGGTCACTGGGGTTTGGAAAGGGAATTTGGAAGGGTGACCCACAGACGTCTACCCGCTCTTCCCTGTTTTAAAACCTCCCTTGGCTCCCTACTGCCTCCAGGATCGAGTCCAAACTCCTGGCTAGATATTCAACGCTCTCACCACCCACCTCCAAACTGTCCATGCTCTTGCCCCTGGCCTAGCCCAGGATTCTCAAACTTCCCGACAAAAACCACCAAGGAGCTTGTTAAAATGCACACGTCTGGAGCCCCACCCCCCGAGATTCTGACTGTGGGAATGGGGTGGGGCCCAGGAATGTGCACCCGGTGATTCTGATGTTCTGGCCAAATTTTTCCCCCATAGGTCATGGTTTCCCACCCCCCCCCCAACCTTTGCACACGCTGCTCCTTCTGCCCGGCCCACCATTTCTCTGTGGGATCGCCTTTCAGACTCAGCCCGGAGCAGCTGGCACTCCTGGGCGCTGACCCCGCGTCACTGTCCTCCCTGCCCCCTCCCCTGCTTGGCCAGGGGCAGGCGCGTTGCAGACTCTAGTGAACGCTTGCTTCACAGACAAATGATTCCCTAGGACATCCGCCAATCTTTTTCTCCCCAAAGCCCTTCCCCCAGCTCCCCACTGCCCAGAAGCCCAGTCTAACCCTGTGGCCTGCTGGCGAGGGAGGGCCCATGCCCTCCAGATCCAGCCCGAGCCTGACTCACACTTCACCCTGTATCCCTTCTCTGTGCTGACTAACAGGGCACCACACCAGAACTTTCCAGTAAGCACAGCCGAGGCTTTTCCGACACTTCCCCACGACTCCACTCCACGTTGCTGCTTTCCCCCTAAGGCAGGTGACGTACCTGCCCCTCTTTCAAGTACCTGCCCCTCTTTCACGGCCTGGCTCAAATGCCACCTCCTCCTTGAAGCCTGCCTCCACCCCTCTTCTCTCCCTCAGGGCTGCGGCTGCACTCTCTTCTCCATCTACCTGGAGTCCCAGGGTCCCTTACGAGAAGTCTAGCTACTCAATGGTGGGAGGTACTGGGAATCTTTGCCATCTTTTCCTGTTCCTCAGGCCACAAGCATCCTGAGCAGCTCCTCCATCCACTGGCTGAAACTAATTGGAAGGAGGTGTGTCATGTCAGGAGCCGTCCCCCCCCCCCACCTTCAGCAGTGACCACCCAGGGGCTGGTGGGGGACTGGGGAGCAACAAGGGGCGTGTCCTGGGGACCAAGCTGACCTGGCTCTCTGCTCGGCGGGGCAGCCCTTCTCATCCAGGTCCACGCAGCTGCAGGAGAGAGAGACCCGTCAACAAGGCTGGGCACCACCTCCTGGGCTCCCCCAGCCGCCCAGCAACCCCGGAGGGAGGTGTGGCTGCGTGGTTATCCCGTTTGACAAAGGCAGAAACGGGGCTCAAGGTCATCAGTGATCTTCCCACCACCCCACAAGGGGGTCCCTTCCAGCCGGGGAGCCCCCTGCCCCTGTCCTCCTGCACCTCCTGCGGTGTGTCCTGTGGGGGCCCCCACAGGAGCACCGAGTCCCAAAGCCCAGCCATCCCCTCCCCGAAAGAAGGCAGTGAACCGGCCCCACTTCTGCAGAGGGCAGTCGGCGGCACCTGTGCACGAACTCTGTGACGCAGCAGTGCCCCCTCTCAGGGTGTGCCCCAAAGATGCCCACACTGGGGGGCATGCCCAAGATGTTCACTCCCGTGCAATAAACTGCCAAAAAATAAAAGTAAAAATAAAAGGCCCTGGCCGGGTAACTCGGTTGTTCAGAGCGTCGTCCCGAGACACCAAGGTTGTAGGTTTTATTCCCATCAGGGCCCAGGCAAGAAGCAACCCATGCATGCATAACTCAGTGATGCAGCAACATTGATGTTTCTCTCTCTCTCTCTCTCTCTCTCTCTCTCTCTCTCTCTCTCCCCCCTCCCTCCCTCCCTCTCTTCTTCTCTCTCTCTAGAAAACAATCAATCATTAAAAATTTAAAAATAAAAAGGCCTTCTCTCATCGATGTTTCTAGCTCTCTATCCCTCTCCCTTCCTCTCTGTGAAAAATCAATAAAATATATTTTTTAAAAAAATAATAAAAATAAAATAATAATAAATAAATAAATAAAAATAAAAAGGCCTAATCAATATCCCTCAAACAGGGACATAGTTAAATAACACTACATCCACGCTACCGCTCGAGCAGTTCACAAAAGGAGGAGGGAGATCCACGTGCAGTCACAGGAAGCACTTGCAGGGCGCACAGAGTGGGGCAGTGGGAGGGTGGGGCAAAGTGCAGAACAGTATCCCAAGGCTGATCCCGTTCACAGTAAAAAGCGCACACACACAAAAGCCCAAACTGATTGATGGGAGTTGAAATTGCTGTTTCCTGAGCATCTTTGACCCACAAACAGCAATCTTTTATGACTCAGCCCAACATGTTTATGTGAATGTGCAGAGAAAAGCCTGCAGGAGGGCCCCCCCCCCCCCCCCCGCAGTGGATCTGGAGGGTCTCCCCAGGGAGCGGGGAGCAGGGGCAGGGACCGAAAGGGCACGTTCGCTTTGCAATGTTTATGCTTCTGAATTGCTGAAAACGCCTGTCACAAGGATGCATTCACGTATTTCGTGTGTAACTAAAGGCAGCTTTGTGGGGGAAACAAAAAAAGAGAGAGAATAGGGCAGATCACCGTGTTAGGACATGAAAAAACATTGCAAGATTCTGTCAAGTGAAAAAAAGCCATTTGCAAACAATATGTATGATGTATGGTCTACAAAACCATTTTGGTAAAAAAAAAAAAAAAAAAAAAAAAAATGCCCTAGCTGGTTTGGCTCAGTGGATAGAGCCTCGGCCTGGGGACTGAAGGATCCCGGGTTTGAGTCTAGTCAAGGGCACATGATCGGGTTGATGCAGGAGGCAGCCAATCAATGATTCTCTCCCATCATTGGTGTTTCTATGTCTCTCTCCCCTCTGAAATCAACAAAAATATATTTTTAAAAAATTTTTATTAAAAAAAAAAGTTAGAAAACAGATAAAAACAACTGGAGAGCAATAATAGACAAACATATCCTATTTAATAATAGACAAATAGGCAAATTGACCATACCTCCGACACACCCACAAGCCACGCCCACCATCCAATCAGAGCGAGTATGCAAATTAACCCAAAACCAAGATGGCTACAGCCACAGAGAGCAAGGTTTCCTAGGTAACAGAGGAAGCCAAGCTTTCCGCCTGCCCTTGCCAGGCCTAAGCCTCCACTCAAGCTACAAAGTTTCAATTATAGAAGGTAAACAAATTCAAACAAATGGCAGCAAAATGGAGCTTGAGAGAGCAGGCCAGGGTTGCCGCCGGCAACAGGGGAAGCAAAGCTTTCCGCACACCCTGGCTGGGCTCACCCGCTTAAGGCAACAAAGTTTCAATTATAACCCCAACACAAATGGCTACCGGCCTCGGAGGGAGCCCCAGGCTTGGCTCTGCTCCAGGCTACAAAGTTTCAATTGTAGAAGGAAAATAAATTCCAGATACCAGGGCCTCTGCTTGTGTTGCCAGGGGGCATGGCCAGCCTGCAAACCACCACAGGCCCCTCACTCAGGCCGCCCCACACCCCAAGGGAATCCCCACCTGATCCGGGACGCCCTTCAGGGCAAACCAGCTGGCCCCCACCCCTGTACTAGGCCTCTATCCTATCTAATAAAAAAGTACTATGCAGATTGATCATCACTGCAACACACAATATGGCTGCCCCCATGTGGTCAAAGATCCTGTCCCCATGTGGACACAAGATGGCCACCACAGATGGCCAGCAGGAGAGGGCAGTTGGGAGGCACCCAGCCTGCAAGAGAGGGCAGTTGAGAAGGACCAGGCCTGCAAGGGAGGGAAGTTGAGAGGTGATCAACCCTGAAGGAGAGGGCAGTTAGGAGTGACCAGGCTGGCAGAGGAGGGAAGTTGGGGGCAAACAGGCTGGCAGCAGAGTGGTTAGGGGGTGATCAGGCTGGCAGGCAGAAGCGGTTAGGGGCAATCAGGAAGGCAGGCAGGCAAGCAGTTGGGAGCCAGCAGTCCTGGATTGTGAGAGGGATGTCCGACTGCCCGTTTAGGCCCGATCCCTAAACAGGCAGTTGGACATCCCTCGAGGGGTCCCAGATTGGAGAGGGTACAGGCTGGGCTGAGGGACAACCCCCCTCTGTGCACGAATTTCGTGCACCGGGCCTCTAGTATATAACATGTTATAATAATATATGTTAGAATGCACAGATAAAAACAACTGGAGAGTATAACATGTTAGAATAATATATATGTAAGCATGTACACAGATAAAAACTAGGGCAAAACACTATAAATGATTAACAGTGAAGACAGAACTGCTAGCAACACTAGTTTATATTTCATAAAAATGTTTAGCATGTTACTTTTGTGATCAGACAAAAAGGAGGTGAAAATTAAGTCTCAGATTTCAGCAGAGCAGAGTTGTCCCCTTGTGCAATGCCGCAGAGGCTCCTGGGACAAAGCCCGCCTTTTTGCAGGAAAGGGCCCTCAGACTCACGAGTGGGTGCAGTTGATGGGGCACGGCTGGCACGTGCCCTCCTCATCGGGGAACTTCCAGATGGGCATGAAGGAGAGGTCAGGTTTCACGCCACTGGGGCATCGAGCCACACAGAAGGGAGAGTCCTTGTAGTGGGCGCAGGCCATACACTGGTCAGCCTCCTGGGAAGGCAGGGAGGTCTGTGAGGGGCTGGGTGTAGGGTGAGGCGCCTGAGTCCCCTTCAAGCTTCTGACAGCCACTCAGCAGCACTTTCCACACCGCTCCTGGGACAGCCTACACCTGCTGTGTCTACTGCCCCTGCTCTTCATCCAGGCCCGCCCACCCCCACCCCCACCCTCACCCCACTCCCCACCCTGCTTCAAAGCTTGATCCCTGAGCTGCGGGCTTCAGATGAAGAACTGGAAGCCAAGGAAGGGAGTTCACTGTCTAAGGCCATGGTCGGCAAACTGCGGCTCGCGAGCCACATGCGGCTCTTTGGCCCCTTGAGTGTGGCTCTTCCACAAAATACCACGGCCTGGGCGAGTCTGTTTTGAAGAAGTGGTGTTAGAAGAAGTTTAAGTTTAAAAAGTTGGCTCTCCAAAGAAATTTCAATCGTTGTGCTGTTGATATTTGGCTCTGTTGACTAAGGAGTTTGCCGACCGCGGGTCTAAGGTATAACAGCAAGTAGTCATAGTAACGAACATGTAGACAGCCTTTCCCGGGAAAGGCACTGTGCAAACCCAACTTCACATCAATTCTTCCTATGCCCTAAGGCAGTGATGGCGAACCTATGACACGCGTGTCAGCACTGACACACGTAGCCATCTCTGATGACACGTGGCCGCTGAGGCGGCCGCATGCAGAGGATGAAACATTTGCTGCTCCCGAGGATGAAACATTTGCGAAATAATGTTTTTTCCTCAAAGGGACACACTACCCGAGTTATGCTCAGTTTTTTGGCGAAGTTTGACACACACCAAGCTCAAAAGGTTGCCCATCACTGGCCTAAGGAAACAGGCACTAGTATGACACTCGCTTTACAGATGAGGCTGGAAGTGGGACCTGCACTGGATCCAGGTAGTCTGATGCCTCAGCCCACAAGGCACAGCCACAGCCAGGAACACAGGCTTCCGCCCAGCCAGCGAGGCTCAGTGGTTGAGCGTCGACCTATGAACCTGGAGGTCATAGTTCGATTGCCAGTCAGGGCACATGCCGGGTTTGTGGGCTCGATCCCCAGTGCAGGACATGCAGCAAGTGGCCAATGAGTGATTCTCTCTCATCATGGATGTTTCTCTCTCTCCCGTTCCCTTCCTCTCCCAAGTCAATAAAAATATTTTAAAAAGAACGCAGGCTTCCCTGGATCTCTGCACAGTCTGAAGGGTCTCAGGGTCCACCACCCAACTCACAGTCCCCAGCATGGAGTCTCCTTCCACCCTCCCGCTGTTCCACCCCCTGCTGCCCCCCCCCTCGCTGTTCCACCTCCCGCTGTTCCATCCCCCGCTGTCCCACCCTCCTGCTGTCCCACCCTCCTGCTGTTCAGGTCTGAGCTCAGGGCTCTCTCGGCAGATGTTTCACCACACTTGGCCAGGTCCCTGGCAGTCTGCCCCAACCCACCCTGCTTCCCTCCGCCCAGCTCTGAGCCCACCAGCACCTCACCGATCCTAAGCAGGTCGCTGAGCCATTCTGGGGCTGGCACTCAGGGTGGCACGGCAGACAGTACCTGTCCTTCACGTACTCCCTGGGGTGCCTGAGAGAGAGGGATGCGGGTGAGGGGGTCTGGAAGGAGCCCCTGTGCACCCCTCCGTCTTCCCCCTGCTCTGCCCCGCATACCCCTGCAGGACGCGGCATTCCTCCACGCACTCCTGGCCCCGAAGGAACTGGCTGCAGTTGACGCACTGGGTGGGCCCCGGGCCCCAGCAGTGCCCGTGGGCGCACAGCGGGTAGCAGGCCAGGCCCTCACCCACTGCAGTGAGAGGAAGGAGTCAGAGGGGACTCTTAGGGAGGCTCAGGACCAGGTGAAGCAGGGGAAGAGGCTGTGGGGTGGCTCTGGGTGGGAGGGGTGGGATAGGGCCTGGGCGATGCAGGGAGAGAGAAGAGTTCTAAGGTCCCAGGAACAGGGGGGGGAGGGGGTCACTGAGGCAGTGAGGCAGGACTCAGCTAGAAGCCATGCCAAGGGGTCAAGCCGGCCAGAGCTATGTCAAGGGTGGCGCCCCAGGGGCTGCTGGGAGGGCCCACGGGCACTGCGTGCTGGCAGACGGGGAGCGGGCAGCGCTGGGCGCCCCGTCTTACCGCACTCTGCCTCTGGCCGGTTGGCACTGTGGAGCAGGGCCTGGTGAGGGTTCCGGAAGAGCCGCTCCCAGGGCACCGTGTGTACAAAGCAGAGGCGGGCGTTGCGGTGGACGAGGGCCAGCCCACTGCCCAGTTCCCGCAGCGAGCGCAGCCCCAGCCATCGGATGCCCAGGCCTTGCAGGGTCAGCGAGTAGGCGCCGCTGAGGGAGAGGAGTGCTCAGCTGCAGGGTGGGCAGCGCACCCCTGACCCCTCCCCCGTCGGCAAGGGCTGCCCTCACCTGCTGTCCCCATAGAAAGGCTGCCCCTGGAGCCCCTGGGGAACCGGAGGCCCCACATGCCCACACATCTCCCCCCCCCCCCCCCCCCCCCCCCCCCCCCCCGCCCCAGCCCTCCTCATCCAGGTGCTCACTCGTGCAGAACGCGTCCCCGGATCACTTGCAGGTTCTGGAAGACACTGAGGTCAGGCATGCTGTCTGGCCACGCGGAGATGTACAGGTAACCTGCAGGCACAGGGGGAGGCTAGGGTGTGGGGACAGGATGATGACCCCCCAGCCCCTTCCGAGCAAGATGCGGGGGCAGAGCCCACCTGTGATCTCCTCCAAGGTCTCAAACACTCTGAGCTGCTTAGGCTCTAGGGGCGCAGTGTTGGAGGCGGGGTCCCTAGAAGAAAGACGAGAGGAGTGAGCAGGGCCAGGAGGGCGTGAGCACAACCCCCAGGGCTGGCCCTGCCGCCCTCCCCACCCTCCCCTCTATTAATAACCGCACTTAAACCCTCTGCTCAAGCCCGGCTGTTCCCATCTTGAGCTACAAAGCCCAGGCCCCCGTTTGGCAGGACCCATCAAAACAGTATTTATATCCTTTGATCTAGAAATTCTACTTCTAGGAATGTGGCCTGGAGGGACACTGGCCCCTGAAGGCACGTACAAGGCAGAACTGTCTGTAAGAGCAAAAATTGGAAACGACCTCAGCACCCATCAGTACACAGGGGAGCTGTTAAACATACCCCGGATCTCTCCAGGCTACAGGCAAAAAGCTGGCATCCAGGAGCCCTTAGTGTGTGCCAGGCACTGTTCTAAGAGCTGATGCATATTAACTCATTCAAACTTTATAACCACTTTATGAGGCTGGAACTACTTGTGCCCCCATTTTAAAGATGAGGAAACTAAGGCACAGTAAGGTCACATGAACAGTAAATGGTGGAGCCAGGTTTCAAACCCAGGCGGTCTGGCTCCCAGGCCTGGGCTCTTAGCTGCCACCTGCTCCACAGCTGTTGAAAGAATGAGGCAGAACCGTCACGACCAGCCCCCTAAAGGAAGGAGCAGACAACACCCAAGGTATGCTCCAGCTCCGTTTACCTAAACCAAGCCCCTCCCTCCCCAGCAGAACTACGAAAACGATGTTTCTGGCCCTGGCCAGGTAGCTCAGTTGGTTCGTGCCGTTCCCATACACCAGGGTTGTGGGTTTGATCCCCAGTCAGGCCACATGCAAGAATCAACCAATGAATGTATGGGACAACATACTGACTCTGGCTCTCTCTCTTCCTCTCTCTCTGTCTAAAAATCAATAAATTAAAAAAACAACAACAACTGAAACTATGTTTCTCCATGTGTCCAAGTGCATATAATGGCCTAAAAGACACACAACCTGTTAACAGTGTCTCCTCTGGAAAGGGCAGTAAAGGTGGAAGAAGTGTTGAAAGGAATTTTCTCCTTTTTATTAAAATACTAGAGGCCTGGTGCATGAAAATTCATGCACTGGAGGGGGCGGTCCCTCAGCCCGGCCTGCCCCCTCTCACAGTCCGGAAGCCCTCAGGGGCAGGAGGCGACCCGGTGATCAGGGGAAGGCGACGCCCCCATCACACCTCTGCTGCTGCCACTGCCGGCAGCGCAAGCCTCGGCCAGCCCTGGTTACCTGAGCCTCCGGCTGGCCCTGGGTGGCTGGGCAGCTGCCATCCGAGGCTTGCCTGCGCCTTGGGCTGGCCCTGGGCAGCTGGGAGGCTGAGGGGACTGGAGGACTCCAGAGGAAGGTGCCACGCACCTGCCGCCCCGGCGGGGCTGAGGGGACTGGGTGCCGCCATCTTGTGGCTGTGGGCACCTCCATCTTTGAGGGCATGGCAGTTAATTAGCATATTCCCTCCTAATTGGCTGTGGGTGCCACCATCTTTGTAAGGGTGTGATGGTCAATTAGCATATTCCCTCTTTATTAGATAGGATAATTCACATATAATAAAATGCACAGATTTTTACTAGACAATTTGATGTTTTGACAAATGCATTCATTCAAGACTCCACCGCCCAATCGAGACACAAAACATTCCCATCATCCCAGACATTTCCTTCCTGTCACTTTCCTGTCCCCCATCCCAGGACAGCGCTGTTCTGACTGCTATCACCAGGGTGGTTTGGCAGGTCTGCAACTTCACATAAAGGGAATCACACAGTGTGGACTGCCTTGTCTGGCTAATTTCCCTTAAGATAATGTTCTTGAGAACATGTATATAATCAATGTGTTTCTTTTTGTTGCTGAGAATTTCATTGTACGGACAGGCCATCATCTATTTGTTCACCTACTGATACACATATGTGTTATTTCCAGTTTGGGACTATTAGGAGATAAAGCTGCTATGAACTCAAGGAGAATGTAACTTGGCCTGGACGGCTGGACCGCTACACAAGTGCACGTTCACGGGTAACATGTCATTTATGGAAATAGCACCCCTCTCAGAAGTCCCCACTCCCTCTGAATTCCAGGCCTCCCACCTGTCTCCTGCCCCCCCTCCCCCACCAGATGCTGCCACTTCTGGGTCTTCAGGAATCGGTGGCTGCCCCGATATTGTCTCCGACCATTGTGCCCGCCCTTAATCGGCGTATCCTTACCCCTCAAAGCTCTCTGGCAGAAACGCCAGGCTCCCAAAGATCTTCTTGCAGCCGGCAAACTCCTGGATATTGGCACTGGTGACTGCCCTCACCTCCCGCAGGTGTTCCATGCCCAGCCCATAGCACACTGTGGGAGTGGGCAGGTGAAGGGGCCAGCTCAGCCCCGGCAACGGGACTGACCAGCCCCCACGTGGAGCACCAGGAACTCAGACTCCTGGGTCCTGTCCACAGTCCCCTCTTAGGGCCACATGCCCTCTCCCCACATGGGCAAGATATGGGGGAGCTTGTGGGACTGATCTGGGGAGGAGCAGGGCAGAGACGGTGGGAGACAAGGACTGAGTCCCAGGAGGGTCTGAGGAGGGGCGGGGGACAGTGGGCGAGGCCAGGCGGGGTGCAGAGGGCCCGGAACCACAGCTGGTTTGGGAGGCGGTGGGTACCTCGGGCACAGGGTTTGCTGCACTTCTCACACCGCTGTGTTCCGTCCTCAGCCGTCACCTCTTGGTTGTTCAGGGGACAGACCAGGGTGCAGGATCCCACGTCCGTTGACAGGTAGTTGTCTGAGGAGACCAGGATTGTGTGTCCATGTGCCCCAGCCCTTCACACCCCACCGTGAGCAGTGCCACCGTGCCCGGGTAGCACAAAAAGAATGAATCAACCAGGACTGAAAGGCCCCTGAGCAGGTCTGAGCGTTCACCGCTCCTGTACTCCGCACAACAAACCTGGGCGGTGGACACAGTGAGATTCCCATTTTGCCAAAAGGGAAACCAAAGCTCGATTTTATGTAAATTACTCAAGGTCATTGTGCTGGTGAGGGGAGGGGCCAGGATTTGCATTCATTCAAACTTTATAACCATCTTATGATGTTGGGGCTATTATTGTACCCATTTTAGAGATGAGGAAACTGAGACACAGTAGGGCCACATGACCAGTAAGTGGCCTGGCTCCCAAGACTGAGCTCTTCGCTTCTACCCTCTCTGCTGCTCCGCAGCCGTTGGAAGAACGAGGCAGCTCCCCAAAGCCAGGGGCAGACGGTACTCACAACAGGCTCCCATTTAGGTAAACCAACCTCCCCAGCAACATCACGGAAACCCTGCTTCTCCGTGGCACTCACAGGGGCAGGTGGTCACACAGCTGGCACCAAAGGTATACCGGCCCTCGGGGTTGGGCATGGACTCGAAGGTATCCGTGTTGTAGGTGACCAGGGCCGGGCAGTGCAGCTCACAGATGCCACTGTGGTTGAAGTGGAGGCAAGCCTGGGGGGCAGGCAGCGGGTGGTCACGGGGCTGCCTTCCCCTGATGGGCCAGGGGCAAGAGGCGGCACCAGGCAGGGTGCCCCTTCCCGAGGGGGGGGGCCCAGCGGGCACATACCAGGCAGTCAGAGTGCTTGGGGCCCGTGCAGCCGGCAGCACACTGCTCGTGGCAGCAGTCGGTGGGCAGTGAGCCCTTGCAGCGGGCACAGCCGCTGGCACACAGAGTTCGCGTCACTGTCGGGCAAAGGGCAGGATGAGGGCTGGGTGGCCACCCGGGCACCAGACCCTCACCAGCATCACCTTCTGGGGAAGAGTCCCTGCCCCAGGGAACACACCTAGGGTCCGGTAACCCACCTCTCCCGGTAACCCACCTCTCCCGTCACCTTTATTCCACCCAGCCCCGCCCCCCAGATCCCGGGCCTCCCGGAGACTCACGGATCTGACAGTCCTTGGAACTTTCTCCCCAGCAGTGGGAAGGGTTACAGGATGGAGAACAGGGTTTGCCTGGGGAGAGGACAGAGAGGCGGTGAGGCCGAGACCAGGAGGCAGCATGCACAGAGGGTGAGACCCGGGGGAGCAAAGGGAACTCCAAAAACAGAGACACAATCGAGAAACAGGGAGCCCTGGCCAGGGAGCTCGGTTGGTGAGAGCTTCCAATATGCCAAGGTTTCGGGTTCGATTCCCAGTCAGGTCTCGACCCTCAGTGGGGGGTGTACAGGAGGCAGCTGACTGATGATTCTCTTTCATCACTGATGTTTCTCTCTCTCCCTCTCCCTTCCTCTCTCTGAAATCAATAAAAGTATATATTTTTAAAAATCAATCAATAAAAATTAAAAAGAAAAAAGAAGCAAAGGGAGACAGAACAGAGGGCCACAGAGATGGAGAGATGGCAGGAGGCACCAAGAAAGAGGGTGGTGTTGGTGCAGGGTTGGGGATGTAACCCGGAGTTGAGGGGAGGGGGGCGGGAGGGTGAGAAAGAAGAGGCTGCAGGCAGGGAGGAGCGCGGCTTACAGGCCCGTGAGCGGTTGGTGTCTATCTGCGTGAGGGCCAGCTGGTTGTTCTTGTGGAAGATGTCCTTCCACAGAACCGTGTCCTGGTGGCAGAGCTGTGGGTTCCGCTGGATCAAGACCCCTCCCTTCAGGATCTCTGTGGGATGGACAACAAGCTGTCAGCTTCTGCTCCCGCCCCCGGCCTTCTAAAAGGGGAGCAGGCTTCTTAAACACACCCCAGACTCCCCAGGGAGCAGAGAGGACACCTTCAGCGTCTTTTAGCCCTACCAGGACCATCCCCCGCCCCATCGCCCCCACAGACACGAACAAACTGAGGCCCGGGAGGAGGGAGGTGTCCATGTCAGGGTCCAGATGCCCAGGGACTCTCTCTCCTCCTCCCACCTCTGCTCGGTGCTCGCTGTAAAAAGAGAGACTGTGGAGTCTGAAACCCCGCCTCGCCACTAACTAGCTGTGCAACCTCGAGCAAGTCACTTATCCTCCGTCAACCTGTTCTCTCATCTGTAAAGTGAGGATACCATGAACGCTCCCTGGCGAGATCGCGGCATGACTGAAATAGCATCATGGCGCGCACAGCCGCTGGCACGCGGGGTTTGGGCCACTGTCAGCCTCGGGGCTCCCATCTACAGTTACACAGGTTGTTCCCCACACACGTGCACTCAGCCGAGAAGGGGGCAAAACCGCCCAGCATCCTCACTGTCAACCCGCGTGGGCTGGAACAAGCTGTGACTTGCCGGGAAGAGGGAATCTTTTTCTGTTCTTCACAAGGACACCTTCCCTAGCGCCACCTGCATCCATCCAGAGGGGATGCAGGTTCCAGTCCACCCAAAGCCTCCTGGCTAGCAGCGGCCCTGGCCAGCTCTAGATCACCAGGCGATGACAAGGGTGATGGTGACCACCTGTGAGGCTTCGCAGCTGCAGCTCCCGCAGCCCTCCTGGGGCGGCCCCGGCGACAGGGGTGGCGCTGTCCAGCCGGTCTCCGTTGTCCAGCACGGCCAGGGCATAGTTGTCCTCAAAGAGCTGGGTGCCTCGGATGATTCGCAGCCTCTGCAGTGGGACCTGGGTCACGTGGCTGTGAGCGATGAGCACGTAGCCCTGCACCTCCTGGATGTCCTGGGAGGGCGCAAGGGAGGTAGGGGTTGAGGCAGGCCTGGGTCCTGCAACACTGCCACCCTCCAAGGCCTCCTCGGGGTTACCAAGTGCTCGGGGATCTTGGGCAAGGCCCCTATCCACTGAACAGTCCTGCTCTCTTCATGTGTAAAATGGAAACCAAGGCCACTCCCCAAACCAGATTCCTGTATGATCAGGAAAGATAATGGTGGGGGGGGGGGGCACTCGCTAAGCCGGGAGCAGGTGCCCCGCCCTCTCTGCTTCTCAGTTTCTTCATCTATAAAAGGAAAGGCTTAGACGAGATGCCATCTGTGCATTGCATACCTGACCCCACTCCAGGGCACCATGGAAAAGGCTCAGCAGGCTGGTTTCCACTGTCCTGCTCATGACCCTTTCACATACATTCCCCATTTTATCTACAAAAAGGGGGAGGCAAAGCATGCCTATTGCTCCCAATATACAGATAAGAAAACTGAGACCCAGTGCAGACAAGAGCCTAGGCCACATTCGCATGGTTTGTGAGTGGCAGAACTGGCCCTGCGACCCACATTTCCCGCTACTCCGGGTGGGAGAGGGACAGTGGCTGGGCAGTTGGACAGGGGGAGGTGATCATGCTGGCAAGAGAGCAAGAATTTAGCAAAGGGCCTGGCCGGTGTGGGTTAATGGTCACGGTTCGATTCCTGGTCAGGGCACATGCCCAGGTTGCAGGCTCAATCCCCAGTGTGGGGCGTGTAGTAGGCAGCCTATCAATGATTCTCTCTCATCATTGATGTTTCTATCTCTCTCTCTCCCTCTCCCTTCTCTGAAATCAATTTAAAAATACTTTTTTTAAAAAAGAATTTAGCAAAGGAACAGATGCGTTCCACCTAGAGATGTCCACGGCCGGCCACGCTACAGAGAAGGAATCAGCTGGCCTTGCACTGGAATGGATAGGGGTTAGATAGCAGAAAGGACTTCCAGGTGAGGAACCACCAGCCAGGAAATAGAGGCCCAGCTGGAGGCAGGGACTGGCTGGGTTGCCCCTGGCTCTCACCTGTAGGAAGAAGAGGCTGGCATTGCCAGGCAGGTAGGTGAGCTCCAGGTTACCCTGCACCACCTGACAGCCCTGGTAGAGGTGGCGGAGCATGTCCAGGTGGGTCTCAGGACTGGCGGGGAGCCGCAGCTTCATGTCTGTGCCGGTGCACACTGGCGGGAGGGAGGAGGCGGGTCAGAGGGCACTGTGCAGGGAGCTTCTCCACCCCGGCTGCCTCCTCCACACGCAATCCCCAGAGTCATGCCATCTGGGGCATGGACCCCTCCTCCCAGGTCCCTTGCACCTGCAGACGGTGCAACAGCAAAAGAAAGTTCGCAAGTTTGGGAAGAGGAGGGAACTCAGGGGAGAGCTCCGTCTGACTCAGCCCATTCTGAGCATCGAGGGCCCTGCCGTGTAAGCCTTAGGGAGCTTGCCCTCCCAATCCAGGGGGCTGTTTGCAAAGAAAGCCTCTCTTTGTCCCAAAGCCACGACTCAGGGCCAAGGGGTAAAAAATCCCCCAACGGAGGTGCTGATGAATCATGAGCCCTCTGGATACCCCCTCTCTCTCTCCCAAGCCAACAAACTCCGGGTATTCTCCCCAGCCCATTCCAATGCCACCCACGTGCCAACCTCCTGGCAGGGGATACCCACCCCCACAATGCCACCCAGAAAGTGGGGAAGGAGGGTCAGCTGGAGTCATAGCGGGGGCATGGAGACCACCAGCGGCCTGGCCACCGCAGGGACCTCTAGAATTCCCCCAGGCAGAGACAAGGCGCATCGGACCCCATCTATGGGCATCCGGACCCAGATCCTGGGCCAGAATGATGCCTACTCCCAAGGCTCCTCCTCCGGTACCTCACCCTTGCCACCTCCTCAGGGCAAGACTCCAGAAGCAGCTGGCACAATCTATGCCACGAAACTCCTGCCACAAGAGCACTACGTCAGCCCCGTGTGCCTGCCCAGGGCCAACTATCAGCCAAGGGACATCACGATGAACTGCCCCCAGGCCTACCTGGACCCCAGCTGGGGGTCCCTGAAACCAGAAATGCCCATGAAGCCCAGAAATACAGGAAGGGTAAACTCCCCCTGGTGAGGGGGCGCTGGGGGCAGCAGCTGGCACCATGCCTGCCAGCAGCGGGGGGGGGAGATTAAACTGTCCAGTTGAACTTGTTTTTCTGCTCTGGTGAGAAGATGAATCACCTGGTGCGTCTTGCCCAGGAGGGTGTGCCGGGGGGAGTGGGCGGAGGGCACCCCCAGGTACACAGGCCCACAGGTGCCTGAGCTGCCGGGAATTCCTGCTGGTCCCCTCTCCACTTCCTACAGGCTACGTGCAGACTCAGGGGAACCGCAGGGTGGCTGCTCTCGAGGTCTGACACCAGGGCTCCTGCTCTCCCATCAACTTGGAGCTGGAGGCCAAATCCTGAAAGGGGGGCCGGGAATAATACCCCCTGCCTCCAGAAAGCTGGGCAAAGGCTTGGGGGGCAAGCCCCACCCTGCCCCCCATTGCTTCCTGGGCCTCCTAGTACTCTCCAGAGTGCTCTCTGTTCCCACCCCTCTGGGCAGACGGGGAAGAAAGCAAACAGGGAGGAAGGGGAGGGCCCAGAAATAGAATCAAGGGTCCCTCCCCCCTCCCAGCTCCCAAAAGAAACAGGAGCGGGGTGGCAGGCCAGGCCCAAAATAACGCCCGCTGCCAGGACCTCCCCCAGCTCCGCAGCTTCAGCTGCTTTGTAGTCACAGCTGTTCCAGGCCCAGACCCCAAGGCCCTGGCCCAAGCCCGGGAAAGGGACCAGCAGCGCTGGGCCGGGGCTGTCTCCACCCCCTGCAGCCCAGTGCGGCTTCCAAAGGACACCAGCTGTGGCAGCCAGGCAATAGGAAAACAACAACAATGGAACAGCGGGGGCAGCTGCAGTGACTGAGGGCCTACTGTGTGCTCAGCAGGCACTCTGGCGGGAGCTTCATAACATCCTGCAGAGGCTGGGACTGGGACCTCTATTTTGCATAGAAGGAAACGGAGGCTGACAAGGGGTTATTCTCCCAAGAGGATGAAGCCTGTAGGGAGCAGGATTTGAACTCGAGTCCGTGTGCCTTTCGAGTCTACGTTTCTTCCACTAGGCCTAACTGCACACACAGATTAACCCCACACCCCGCACCAACGTAAACACACATCAATTCTACCGATGCCCCTGAAAAACACTGCAGGTGCCGGGCAGGGGCAGGGCAGAGTTGCTGGGCTGGGCAGGAGCAGAAAGAGCAGTAGCCCCACCCCATTAGTGAATTTGTCTGTGGCTCATTTGAGTCTGATTAAGACTTTTTAAGTGTTGGCAACGGGTGGTAAACTTGGTGCCCTGAGACCCACTCCCAGGGATCCGGAAGCTTGAGCGCTAATCCCCGCATGCACACACCAACCTGACATAAAGCCAAGAAGGCCTCCTGACACCTCCCTTACCGCCCCCTTCCTCCCCTTCACCAGGACCCTTCCTCCTCTCCTCCTCCCCTTCTCCTCACCAGCTCCCCACTCCTCCATCCCCACCTTCAGCCCCCATGGTTTTCTTGGGGGGGGGGGGGTTGGAGGTCCTGTTCCATACAGGGGAGCTCATTGTTTCCAGCACACCTGCCCCTTAGGAGCCACAAATAGGCAGGGCACAGAGTGAGCACGGTGTTTGCTGGATGGAGGGAGGGAGGGATGGATGGATGGATGGATGGATGGGTAGATAGATGGATGGAGGGAGGGAGGGAGGGAGGGAAGAAAGAAGGGAGGGAGGGGTGGGTGGAGGGGGTGGAGGGAGGGATGGATGGATGGATGGATGGATGGTGGAGGGAGGGAGGGATGGATGGATGGGTGGGGGATGGATGGATGGGTGGATGGAGTCTAATCAAGAGTCTCCAAACCAAAAGGGACCAGTTGAGGTCACAGTGTCCATCCCACTGCTGAGAGGCTGGTCACGGTCCCTCCCACCTGTCCCTCCAAATAAACTTCAAAGGTCAGGGTTTGGTCCCCATTCTGGGGGTGTCCTCAAGGGGGTTCTCTCCTCCCCGCCAGCCTTCAGGCCCAGCTGCTTCTCTTGCTCACCAGCCAATACTTCCTTTGGCTTCCATGAACACTACCTGCATTTCCAAAGCTCACCTCCCCCAGACCCACCGACCACACACCCGGTATATCAGGGGGCCTGGGCTCAGGGTCACCAGATCAGAACCCAGCTGGGCCACTCACTCTGTGACCCTGAGCATATCCTGGACCTCCAGGGTAGAGGCCAAATCAGGTTCATCCCTATGGCCAGCAGTGCCTGTGACTTAGTAGGCCCTCAATGAATATTTACTGGCCTTGGACTTAGCTATAAGGAGGGAGTAATAAAACAATAACAACTCTTCCTTTCTGCAGGCAAGTTAAATGAGAAAATGAATCAAAAAGCAGTTTGTAAACATGACAAGGCTTGGTAAACAGAGCTGGGACAACACAAACATTGGCTCTAACTCTCCTGCTCCTTGAGAGAGAGCACACCCTTCCCCCACCTCCTCTCTCTTCTCTGGGGTAGACGGGAAAGGTGGCCTAGCAAAAGATGGGGGTGCCACCCCAGAGGGGTTTCCCAGAGGCAGAGGGCGGGCATCTTTTTCCAGATCATTCCAGCTACCCAGGGTCAGGCATAACGATCTGGGCCCTACACCAGCTCCCCTAGCCCCAGCCTCAGCCTGGTCCCTCTTGCTTCTAATGCAGCCGTCTCCTCCTCCACAGCCCTGCAGGTCCCACCGGCCTCCACCCCACTGCAGCCCTCAGTCCCCTGCCATTCCAGGAGGACGGGCCCAAGCAGAAGGCAGGCATGAGGTGGACAGGGAAAGATGACTCCTAAGCCAAGAGGGGACCTGAGGTGTGCGGGGTGCCCGGTTCAGCCCCATTTTCTATAGCCTAGATAAGGAAGCTCATCCACCTGGATAACAGAGTAGCACCTCTACCCCAGTCTGGCCACCTGGCTGCCCCTGAGGCTTTGCTCAACTCATTTCTGTTCAAGAGAATAAGACTGACCAACTCCGAATACCTCCTCATTAGAAGCCAAAAATGCCCTGGACATTACTGGGTGGCTGGGAAGCCTTGGATAAGTCGCTTCATTTCCCTGAGCTCCCGTTTTCTCCTCCGTGCAGCTACTTCCCAGGGCTACTGCAGAGATGGAACGGAACTGTCCACGGAGAAGAACCCGGCATAGTCGAAGCCAGCCGTGCATTTTTGAAAAGTGAAGGCAAGGGAAGTTCATAGCAGAAGTGTGGGCAATTCCCCACCAAAAGGAAAGAAAAAGTGCTCTGTATTTGGAATGTAATGTGTTTTCTTTTTTGCATTTGATACTCTCTTTTCAACTGTTTTATTGTGGATATTGAAATGAGGTTACTTTCCCTAAGTATAGTCAAAAGAAGGAGAGTGTTGGGAGACTCCTACAGGGATTAAATATGAGCTCTGCAGGATAAAAAAGAATGTGTTTGCTGCACTTTACAAAACCTGAACTCCAAGAGAGGGTCTCAGCAAAGTCCTAGGTCTTCCCCTTCTTCCCTTCCCCCCACGTCCCTACCCTCAGTCCTGGGATGTAATGGGGGTGGCTAGAGGCTGCGGGGTGGTGTGCTACCATTCTAACCATTCCCTGCACAGCACACCCCGCATCTCTCCCTGCACCCAGCAGTGCACCCTGAGGAGTGAGAAGTCGGAGGGAGTCCCCAGTCATTGCAGAACCGACCCCTCAGATCCCGGCACAGCAGCCACCCAGCCACGCCCCACCTGCCCCACTCACAGGCCCAGGTGAGGACAGCCCAGCCTGGCCTCGCCCTTTTCAGCAGAAGGTCAGGGGTGAAGATGCCAGCCTGGGAAACAGGGAGGGAGGGATGGGCTCCAAGGAGAGCAGCCTCCGACCCGGGAGAGAAGGCGTGGGGCCACCTCCCGCTGTTTACAGCAGCCCTGGCCCAGCACCTTCCTCGAGAGGGCAGAGTTCAACCAAGTCCCCAAGTCAGCAAAGAGAGACTTTGTGTTTAGCAACACAAAGCCCAGACATACACACACACACACACACACACACACACACACACACACAGACCACACAGCTCAAGAACACCCTAGCATAGAGGCCCCTCAGATAGCACAGCAGGGCTCTGACGGAGGGGCCCTCCGGCCACAGACGAGAGGACACCACCCCTTCCCCAGACACCAGGACCCGCTGGGACCACCCACCACTCCCAGAACCCCCTCCGGTGTCTTCCCTCCACCTGGGGATGCGGGGGCAGTGTCTCCCGTGGCTCCATCCAGGTAGACCGACAGTGCAGTGTGCGGTGGGGGGCGCACTGCCTGACCTCCGTAAGCCCAGCTCCCGCCTGGAGAATGGGAATGCCCCCGGCCTTCTCCCCCGGGGCGGTGCTGAGGATGAAAAGAGGGAGCGCACGCAGACACCATGCGCGGTGCCTGGCACCGAGCGGATTTCCAGGTCCGATCGCTCTTGCCTAGAGATGGACACAGGGGGCAGGACACGGTGCGCCCCCATCACCCTTCCCCGCACACAGCACGAGGGAAAGGCAGGGCTCCCCCGCCCTCGGCATCCGCCCATCTGGCCCCCGCCCTAAGCCTCCCCGCACCAGGCGCCCAGGTATCCCTCGCGGAGAACTCTCCCACGTTACGCCTCGGACCGGGAACCCCACCCCCGCCCCCCAGCAGCCACAGAGCGCCGTCCCTGCGCTGGCCTGGAAGACACTGATTCAGAACGCACGTCTCGCCCGCCCCCGCCCCCGCCCCCACCCCAGACTCCGGCGCGGGGCGACGGGTCCCCCCTCCTCCGGGCGCTCGGTGGACAGGGCGCTCTCCCCACCTCCCCCTCCACACCCAGATCTCGCCCGAAGCAGGAGTCACTGAACGCAGGCGGCCGAAGAGGGGCGGGGAGGGGGCGGCGGGAGGGACCCCCGAGGAATCCAGCCCAGGCCCGTCCGGAGGCGGAGGCTGCCAACTGGAGAGGCTGGGAGCAAGCCCGAGGGGCTGACGGAGAGGAACACACACACACACACACACACACACACACACACACACCCCACAGCGTGCGCACAGCCTTCGGGGGGACTTTCTGAGCAATCCCAGAGAACTTTGCTGACAAGTTCCCGGCGCGATCCCGGAGTCTGGAAAGCGCCGGTCTCCGGAATGGGGCCGCGGGAGGCGCTGCGGTGCAACTGCGCCCCCCCCGCCCCAGCCCCTGCCCCGACCCCCTGCTTCTGCCCCCTCCCCGCCGAGAGCCTGGACGGTCCGACCCTTCGGGTCCGGGAGCTCGTGCGGCCCCCTCCGCCCGCCTGCCCGGGGGTTTCGGCGGGGCTCCCAGGCTGCAGGGTCCCGTCGCGGCTCCCTGCCCTCCGCACCCCGGACTCACCTTGGGTGCCCGCGGCTCCGGGGGGCAGGAGGGCGAGGAGGAGCCCCCAGCGGTACCAGGCCGCCAGCTCCATTGTCCTCACCGCGGCTCGGGTCCCATGGCTCCGGCCGGACCAGGCGGGGGGAGCGGCGGGCGCCGGGGCCGGGAGCTCCGCACCGAAGGGGCTCCCCACGAAGGGGCGGGCAGCGGCCTGGGGGGCTCCGGGCGGCTCCCTGGGCGCGACGCAGGGGAATCTCAGCTCCACAACTTCATTCTTGTACTTCCTCGAGGCCGCCCTCCTCCTCCGCCCCCTCCGCCGCCGGTGATTGGGAGCCGGCGCGCTCCTCGGCCCCCCGCCCCCTCCAACCACATTCCAGCGAGGCCCGGGGAGTGGCCACTCGCGGCTCCACTTTCTCCCTCCGCGCAGGCCTGGGTGCGTCCCTCCCAGCGCCCGGACGCCGGGGTGCCGCAGCCGTTCCCACCCGCGTCCGTGCAGAACCCCCGAAAGCACCGGAGGCGATTGCGCCCCCTCCCCCGGGAGTCTGGGGCAAAGGCTTTGGGCTGCCCTCCTCTTGAAGGCGCAGGTTGGTTTCATCGTACACATTCCTGGCGAGTTTGCAGCCTACTCCATCACATGCCCATTGGTTTTAATACCAAATAATGGTTTTCCCACCCCATCCTTAAGTAACATCGATAGCCGAGGGGGGCGGGGTCGTGTTTAACTTGTGGCTTCTGGGACTCCCTGGCTTACCTTCTCGAATCTGTTAGGTGTGCTTTCCAGTCTGAAAAGCTGGGTTTTAAGAGGGTCTGCAAGTTTGGGGAGAGAGGGTCCCGTTGGAGGGGCCTCCCATTGGGCGGACATCCCTCTTGTTTCTTTACCACTGGGGCATTCGGCACCAATTTATCCAGGGGTTCCTGTCTGTCCTGCACCTTTCAGAAGCAGCTCAAGTCCACCTCCTCTCCCTGCATTCCACCCGGAGCCCCTGACCCGCACCTTTCAGAAGCAGCTCAAGTCCACCTCCTCTCCCTGCATTCCACCCGGAGCCCCTGACCCGATACTTAAGGCCAGTGGGGGGTGGGTTGCGGGTGGGGGGCTGGAAGAAAGACATGTTTTTGTTGGAAATTCCAACCAAACATTTCACAGGACGTACCACACTACGTCTTACACTGACAAGTTATTCCTTTTTGATCTGAAATGCTAATGTAACCTCCTTCTTGTTATTTGCCAAACCTGGTCACTCTGGTTGGGGTGCCTCAGCCACGAGCACGCGTGTGCTGCTCAAGGCGGGGATCAGAGGCACCTCCTGGGAACTGACAATGGACAGTAGCATTCCTTCCTTTTTTTTTTTTTTTTTTAAAATCCTCACCCGAGGATATGTTCCCATTAATTTTTAGAGAGAGTGGAAGAGAAGAGGAAAAGACAGAGAGAAATACGGATGTGAGAGAAACACATCGATTGGTTGCCTCCTGCACAAGCCCTGACCAAGGCCTAGGCTGGGACGAACCTGCAACCAAGGCTGACGCTCTATCCACTGAGCAACACAGGCTAGGGCTAGTATTTCTTCTTCTTTAAAAAAAAATGTTTATTGATTTGAGAGAGAGAGTGAGGAAAACAGAGAGAGAGAGAGAAAGAGAGAGAAACACCGATGTGCTGTTCCACTTACTAGTACTTACGCGTTCATTGGTTGATCCTTGTAGGTGCCCTGAGTGGGGATCTAACCTGCAAGCTTGGCATATCTGGACGACGGAGCTAACCGGACAGGGCTGGGCACTGGCCTTTCTTAACCTGCTTGCACATTCCCTAGCCTGGTGGCAGGCGGGCACCTTCACAATAGGGGGCATGGAGAACAGGGTGCTCTGTGAATCAGAGAGACCTGGGTTCAAATCTCCACTCCACCACAGGTTAGCTGTGTGACCGCAGGCAAGTGACTGCACCTCTCTCAGTCTGTTTGCTCACTAGTAAAAGAGCATCGGGCGTTCTGTGCTTTGGTTAAAGGATAATGCTACTGAAGCACTCGGCACGGTACTTGCCCGTAGGAATTACTCAGTAAATGGTCTCAGGGTTCGTGCAGACTGCTGCAGATCTAGGTTTTGTGGGGCCTGAAAGTTACGGAATTTGGGGGCTTCTTTTTAGGACAAGGAATACAAAAGTTATGAATGCAAAAATTGACGCATGCTCCAGCTCTAACCAGTGATAGTCAAACCACAGGCCAGGTTCTATTAGAAGGTCAGTCATGAATCCAATTTAGACAATTTTTGTTTGTTTGTTTGTATGTTTGTTTAAGAAACAGAACGGAATGCCCTGGCCCGGTAGCTCAGTTGGTTGGGGCATTGTCCCGATGCACCAGGGTTGGGGGTTCGATCCCTGGTCAGGGCACATGCAGGAGTCAACCATGGGGGGGACACACTGATGGGTGGAACAACAGTTCAGTGTTTCTTCCTTCCTCTCTCTCTCTCTCTCCCTCTCTCTCTCAAAAATCAATAAATAAAATTTTAAAAAAGAAATAGAGTGGAATTCAAAAGACTCATGACATCACATGCAGGAAGGGTAAGGGTGGGTAAAGGAATGTGTGTCCTGGTGATGAGGGCCAATGGATTTATTCCTTGAATAATACTCATAAACGTTCAAGAAGTCCTGCTGTGTATGGAGACACAGCTGCCCTCTGGGGTGGGCGTCAAAACCCCTCTTTTCTCTTCTCTAGGGTTTAAGAGTTAGAGCGGGTGAGGGTCAAAGAAACTGGCTCAAACGAGTTAACCAATTTGTCCAGGACCCTCTCATGGCTAGTGAGGAAAAAGTGGAACAGCCAGCAAAATCGCCCCCTCCCCCTCCCCCCATCACACAGCCCAGGACCTGGTCAGGTGCCTCTCAGCCCTTCAGGGGGAGAAGACAGTGACCTGGCTCCAAGAGTCACTTGCTGGTCACACACTGGACAACGTGAACCTGGGCTTGTGAGCATTCGGCCTTCAAGAGACCATCAGGGTGTTAGGGTCCCCCAGCCCCCCTGACATTGAGTTAGGAGGGCTGGTCCAGCCAGGAAAGCTGCTGTGACAGCTTTACCCCTACTCTGCGCCACCCTCTGTCCTACAGCCAGAGGAGGCAGGTGTTATCTGTCTCTGTTTTACAGAAGAGGAAACCCCAGGTTCCCAGATAATGGGAACTGAGGCATGAATGAGGCTTTGGCTTCATCCATTCCACTCCAGAGCCGGAATGAAGGGTACCATGAACCCACCTTCACCCCATGCCCCCGCAGGGGATCCAGAGGAGGGCCCTCCAAGAAATCCGGGAATCTAACTACCGGCCCCACGCGCCTCTCCTGCCCAGCCAAGCCAAGCCCACCCTCTCTGCATCCCAATCCCTGAAGGAAACCCAAACTGCAGACAATGGTCAGTCCGAGTGGGCTGCCAAGGGGGGGCGGAGCCAGCGGGCGGGAGTGGGATAGGGAGGAGCAGAGGTCTGCACTCACGCTCTGGGGAGGAGGCTCCACAAGGGCCGCGGCTCCCAGAGAGAATGAGCCCATTCAGAGCTGGGAAGGAAGGGGAAAAAACCTTGTCTGGTGTTTGACAAGAGGAGAGGAAGGGGGGCGGGGTGGGCGCTGCTGATTCGCTTCTCCCCTCCCCTGCCCCTCCAGCAGGGCCTGGCAGGAGCGCCAAGGAAAGAGGATGTCTGAGGGACAAAGGCTGGGAGGGGAGGGCACTGGCGGAGGGCGGGAGTGGGGGGACCAACGTGGTTGCTAGAGGAGCCTGAGAGTTTGCCAGCAGGGTCCAGCAAGGCCCCGGGGAGGAAGACAACAGGGCAGAGGGGAGCCAACCAGGGGCCCGAGGACAGATGCATGAGATCCGCACGAGAAGGTCTTTGGGCGGCAGGTTCCTGGCCTCTGGGCAGCGGAGGTGACCACGGCACTAGAGAGGCAGGAAGGGGCTCTGGCTTAGGGAAGGTGACCTCCAAGGATCAACAGACGGGGGTCTGGAACCAGCAGCCTGTGAAATGCCAATCAATCATTGACCAGCCACTGAGACTGGGGGCCTCAGGAGACTCTGTTGTGTGTGCCTGTGCGTGCGTGTGCGTGTGTGTGTGTGCGTGTGTGTGTGTGTGTGTGTGTGGTGTGTGTGTGCATGTGTGCGTGTTGGCACCAGAGTCTCCTCCCTCTGCCTTCCTCACCTGCCAGCCTGGGTCAGAGGATTGAAAACAAACAGAAAAAGGGAGGAGACGGTTCACAGTTCACAGTCCGAGGTCCAGGCCGCAAACTGGGGCCTACCCCACAGGGCCTCGGATCTGGGATTGCTGGGAAGCGTCTGTCTGAGTTAGTTCCTGGGAAAGGGCCTGCAGAGAGTGGGCACCAGGCCTCCCTGGGGCCCCTGGAGAGGAACTTGGGAGGTTTGGATAAGAAAATCTGTTCTTCCAGAAGGTGCCTTTTAAGAATACTTGCAACCTAGAAGGCTAGCCCCAGTCCCGAGGTTAAGAAGGGAGCTGGTCAGACAAGCTGACCCTGGGCATGCTGACCGCCTCCCTCAGTCCCTCGCACCCCATCTCGGTGTGCAGGCCCAAGACCCTTCTCTCCCCCTAGGCTGTTTTGCCAAGACAAAAATCAGTCTGGGCCCCGGCCGGTATGGCTAAGGGGTAGAGTGTCGGCCCTCGCACCGAAGGGTCACGGGTTTGATTCCCAGTCAAGGGCACATACCTGGATGGCAAGTTCAATCCCGTTCCAGTTGGGCAGGAGGCAACCAATCAATGTGTCTCTCTCACATCGATGCTTCTCTCTCCCCACTCCCTCACTTCCTTCCACTGTGTCTAAAAATCAATGGGGAAAATATCCTCGGGGGAGGATTAACAAGGACAACACCACCTCTGTTCTCCCAGCCTCACCTGGCTGTAATGCAGGCACACAGAGGGCATGTGCCTTCCGTCCTGGCCTGTGCGTACAGGCTGTCAGGGTGTGTGTGCTGCCACTTACCAGGCACGTGGGGAGCTCTGGCTGGACTGGCTCAGTGGTAGAGCATCAGCCCGTGCACCCAAGGGTCGCAGGTTCGATTCCTGGTCACGGGCACGTAATTGGGTTGCAGATGTCTCTCTCTCTCTCTCTCTCTCTCTCTCTCTCTCTCTCTGTCTCTCTGTGTGTCTCTCCCCATCCCTTCCACTTTCTCTAAAAACCAATGGAAAAATATCCTCGGGTGAGGATTCACAGCAACAACAACCAACCACGTGCTGGAGCTCGTTCCTAAAAGTGTCCCTGGACTGTGTGGCCTTGTATAGGCTTCACTTTGTCGTCTGAAATACGAGAGTTTGATTGAATGGTTTCTGGTCACCGAGGTTCACGATTTGGAGTAGGGAGCAGTGACCCCTTCAATCCCCCGTGCTTCTCCCTTAAAGCCCTCTTGAACCGTCCCGCTGCCAAATTTCCAATTCTTTATTTCACAAGCACTGGTTCTTCCCGCTCCATTTAGCCCTCCAGAACCCGGAGCCCATCCCCCTTCTGCTGGACATACCACTGGGGCTGCGAATGAGGATCTGCTGGCGTTTGATTTGAGGAAGAGGAGATAGTGGGGGGGGGTGGGAACAAGTCTCCCCAGAATGCACCACCCTGGCAGGCAGTTGATTTGAGCTGAAAACAGTCAGAGCCCAACAAACGCTGAACGAGGTATTGTTTCGCCTCCCCTTCACCTGTCCACGGAGTCAGACAGGAGATCCTGCTTAGGAAGCTGCCTTGGTTAGCACAGTCGCCTTAGCACAGAGGAATGAAAAACCTGTGAGCCAGATTACCCTTGTCCCATTGTTTCTAGCTAGCCCTGCAAGGATTTGTTTGCTCGGTTTTTTGACTATGAATTGCCTACCTCCCCTTCTTTGGCCCAAAATCACAGAGATACCTCGTCTTGCCCATCGTCTTAGGAATTTTCATGCTTATGTGAATTCCCCGTGAGCACGTATTAAAACTTGATTTTTTTTTCTTGTTAATATGCTGTATATCTTTTAAACATTTTATTGATATTAGAGAAAGAGAGAGGAAGAGAGGGAGGGACATCCATTTGTTGTTCCACGTATTTATGCATTCATTGGTGGATTTCTGTCTGTGCCCTGAATGGGGATTGAACCCAAAACCTTGATGTATTGGAACGATGTTCTAACCAACTGAGCTACCTGGCCAGGGCTCATGCTGTATGTCTTTTGAATTATTTCACCAGGCACAAGTACTAAACAAGTAAGGGGGAAATTTCCCTCACCCCAACACTAAGAAGCTTCTAGAAGCATAAAACTATGGCAATCATGATGACCTGATTTGGGGGGGCAATTCTGGTTTCAAATAATTTTATTCACTGAACCCACATTGGTTTTTTTTCTCTTTTTCCTCGCCCTTTGCAGCCAATCATTCTTTAAGATCGGCCAATTTCTCTTTCCATACATCTATGATTTTCCCGGTTTCACCTTCCTGAGAGCCACCACCCGCTGGCCTAAGCCCACCAGTTGTCCTTGAAGGAAGCACTGCCTTTGATCTCCCAGTGCTGCTCTCCTCCCCTTTCAATCCTCCCCCCACCCCTCCTTCTTCCCCTCAACAGTGAAAGTAAATGTTTTAAATAAAAATCAGATCACTTAGTTCACTCCAGGGCTAAAACACCTCCCAATGGCTTCCCCTTGCCTAAGCCTTTCACCTTGACCTTCTTTTATGTTTTTCAAAGATGCCAAGTTTGTTCCTGCCTTAGGGCCTTTGCACTGGCTGTCCACTGAGCCTAGAACAATCTGCCCTGAGGTGTTTGCAGAGCCGGTTCTTTCTGGTCGTGCAGGTTTCGGTTCAAACTGTTACTTTCTCAAAAAGGCTTTCTCTGACCACTCAAGGTAGTCTCTCCCTCCCCACCCCCTTACTTTCTCTCTCTCACTCACTATTACATGATCCAGTTATTTAACTCAGTATTTGTGACTATATACAATTTTTAAAAACATTTTTCCCTACCCTAGCCAGTTTGGCTCAGTGGATAGAGCGCTGGCCTGTAGACAGAAGGATCCCAGGTTCGATTCTGGTCAAGGGTATGTGCCTTGTATCTCGGTTTGGTTACAGGCCCCTCCCGGCCGGCCCTGGTCGGGGGCGTGCAGGAGGCAACCAATCGATGTATTTCTCTCGCATCGATATTTCTCTCTGCCTTACCCTCTCTCTTCCAGTCTCTAAAAATCAATGGGAAAATATCTTTGGGTGAGGATTAAAAACGACAACAACAACAACAAAACACATTTTTCTTTCTTTTTAATTGGTGATATATACAGATGGTACAAAATTTAAAAGGTATAAGAATAAAAAGTGTCCCTCACTTCCCTGTAACCCAGACACAGTTTCACTCCTGTCCAGATGCAACAACTATTTCCACTTTCTTATGTCTTTCTAGATATATCCTCTAAAATAACAAACACCATGTACTCTTATTTTTCTTCACATGAAGTAACATGTATAGACACACACATATACACACACACCATTCTTTTTTTTTTTTTATTTTATTGTTTAAAGTATTACATATAGTAGTACATATATCTCCCTTTTTTTCCCCATTGACCCTCACCCAGCCTCCCTTACCCCGTCACATGCCCTCATCCCACCCCCCAGGGTGATGAAGACCAGTGGGCAGGAGCCAAATCGTGCAGGGCATGGGGAGTCATTGTGCTTATATGCATGCATACAAGTCCTTCAGTTGATCTCTTTCCCCCGCTCCCCAACACTCCCCAGCCTTCCTGCTGTAATTTGACAGTCTGTTGGATGCTTTACACACATACCATTCTACATCTCGCTTTTCATACTCACCAAGAATATGAATATTTTCCTATGTCAGTGCATTACAAATCTGCTCCATTCCTATTAATTGTTGTGCAGTATTCCATTGTAACTGAATGGATCTCTCTCAGTTAATGTAATCCATTCCCTATCAACATACATTTCGTTGTTTCCTTTTCTATTGAAAAATAACGAACAATGTTGCCATGAATAGCTTTGTACTTATACCATTTTGCACTTGTGTAGATATACCTAGGAGAAAAATTGCTGGTTAGAGGGTTTGTGCAAGTTGCTGGTTTAAGGGTGATGTATAATTGATAGTCTGATAGTGCTAAATTATCCTCTATGGTGATCATACCAATGTGCTCTTACATTAGCAGTGAAAGTATCTTAGTCTTCTGTTTGATACTTGTTTATTGCCTGTCTCCCTTCTCTGACGATGAGAAGGACCGCGTCCTGTTCACTCTGAATCCAGAGCCTCACACCTGGTAAACTGCAATACATATTTGGTGAATGAAGAATCTTCATTGTAGGCCGTCCCCCAGTTTTTGTTCTAAGAATATAGTCCGTTCGCCTATGAGCCTGCAGCACACGGAACTGTTTGCTTTGTCTTTCTCCTCCCTAGACTGGGAACCATTTCTGATGCGTCTTTCTTTTTCCGTGTGCAATGGCTGACACACAGTAGGGCTCAATAAGCCTGAGTTGAAGGAATGAATTGATGACTTTGAAGGCCGTGACTCACATAGGAGAGTCAGGAGCAGAGGAAGCTCAGTGGGGAAGAGGTGGCCCTGGACTGAAAAGTTGGGAGGGGGAGAGGCCCCGGAATGATCTAGAGATGCAGGGCGGTGCTGAGAGAGAAAACCCACAGGAGATGTCCTAGAGAGAGCACACCCCATCTCCCACCAGGACCACATGACAGAAGTCTCCGCCCTCGCCCTCCACCAGATCTTTGGATTGTTTTTTCCACCAGGCTTTGAGTTTTTCTCCATGTAGGTTTGAGTTTTCAAGAACCTATGAAATGTTTGAGACCTGCTGAACTAATTTTTAAAGTTAGCTCCAAAATATAAGAAAAAATATAAAAATTAATATTTTATTAAATGTATATAAAATATAACAATATGTCAACTATTAACAGCAACTCAACAATATATAGTTATTTGTAAGTTTTATTTAATGTGGGATATTGCCACATTATATTAATGTGTTTGATATAATATAGAATGAGGTTTCCGAAACTGGAAACTTGAAAGTGTTTTGTGTTTTTTTAAACCAAAAACTTATAGTGCCTGGCCTGTGTGGCTCAGTGGTTGAGCATCATCAACCTATGAACCAGGAGATCACAGGTTCAATTCCCTGTCAGGGCACATCCCAGTGGGGGGTGTGCAAGAGGCAGCCGATCAATGATTCTCTCTCATCATTGATGTTTCTATCCCCCCTCCCTCTCCCTTCCTCTCTGAAATCAACAAAAATATATATATATATTTAAAAATAAATAAAAATAAACTCTTTTAGTTAATTTGGAGTTCTCTCAAAGAGAGACTCCTGTATTATAAAAGGACTAGTCTAGCAGTTGCAAAGTAGTATTAGCACCTGATTGTTTCTGATCAGCTCCTGGAAGGGCTGAGGGGTTGTTTTGTTTATTTCAGCTTCCCAATCGGTAGGTAACCACCGTGCTCAACTCCAGGGGACACTATACAAATACAATATGAATGGTGCCTCCTGGAGTCGGGCCTTGCCTCGCTTGTGCTGGAGGTAAGGGCTCAGGAAATGTTTGCTTAATGTGTGAGCGAATGCAATCCAATTTTACTTCCTGCTCATTTCACCTCCCAAGATAAAAATAAAAAGTTGACTAGGGTTAGGGTGAAGAGAGTAAGAGAGGAGGAAAGTCAGTCATTAACACACACACACATACACACACACACACACACACTAATTATGCATCTAACTAGGAGTCTTCCATGCTTCATTGAGATGGGTGTGATGGGTGTGTGAGTGTGAGTGTGTGTGTTGGCGGTAGTGCAGGATGGGGGAATGCTAAGGCAAGTATCCTGTTCCTAAAGTCCTCCTCTTACTCTTCCTTGAAACATTACACCGCTCCTGTTTTCAGTGTGTTCTGAATCACGCTGGCGATTTGACAACCCTGGAGTTGCACCCAAAGCCTTACGTTTAATTACATTGCTCATTCATTTAAACACAAACAAACAACTCGTTCTTAACGCCTGCCTGGGGAGAACAGACCACTGCCTGGTATATCACCCCCACGTGTTATCACCCTCAGCAGGGGTGTTTGAACCGAGACCAGGAGGATGAAAAGGAGTGAGAATAAGACGGAAACAGAGGAGACAAAGCCAGGAGGCTGGAGAGACATGGCCCTTTGAGGCAGGTCTGGGGCAGGGGGCTGACGAAGACCAGTGGGCAGGGGCCAAATCGCGCAGGGCTTGGGGAGTCATTTTATCCCGAGGTAACAGGGAGCCAGGAAAGAATTTCACGAAGGAAAGTGACAAGGTCAAATTTGAATTATTGGAAATGGAGCGCGGGCTGGGGGGAGAGGAAGAAGAGGCGGGGAGACTCGTTGAGACGCTACTGAAGCGACAGATGGTCTTCAACCAGGGCTGGCGTCGGTGCCAGAGGAGACGGAGAGGGCAGGCCGAGGACGTTAGGAAGTGAAATCCAACAAGGCTGGTGACAGAAAAACAGCCCGACCTCAAACAGAGGCCCCGGGGAAGCAGTCAGATGGATGCTGATAAAGGACCACTTTACTTGGCGCCTTAATCCACCTGGCGTCCTCCTTCCCTAAACCCAGCCGCCTCTTTATATGGAGATGACAATAAAACAAGGGGCGGGGCAGACGCCCACGAAAATCCGGGTACTTTTTATGTAAACGAAGTAGACGTCAGCGGAGACAATCAAAGTACTTCCGGTGACTCCGGATGTGAAGACTCCTAAGCTCCTCCGCCGGCGGAGGGCCAAGGTGAAGGATGGCCGGGCGGACCGCGCGGCTGGTGCTGCTGGCCGGAGTGGCCACGCTCGCCAGCGGCTCCCAGGGCGACCGCGAGCCGGTGTACCGCGACTGCGTGCTGCGGTGCGAGGAACGGAACTGCTCAGGGGACGCGCTGAAGCACTTCCGCTCCCGCCAGCCAATCTACATGAGCCTAGCAGGTAAGCCCCGCCCCGTGAACCACGCCCCTCGCCTTGGCCCCGCCTCTCTCACACCCCCGCAAATACCCCCCTGCAATGTCTGGACCTTAATTTCCTGCCCAGGACTCGTTGTGACTGTGAGCGGAGCCCCAGGATAACGAGAGGCTCATCATTCAGTTTTATTTTTCCAGAAACTCTCATTTACTTTATATTTATTCGGTCAAACGGGTACTTATTTAATACTTCAGAGTACAGGACCCTGGAATGACACTGAAATCAAACCAGGGTCCTGCCCTTCCAAGCTCACAGTCCCCATGGGGACGAACTTCTCAAGTGCAAGGTGCAGGATGATTCGAGCCATAAAGGATCTTTAGATTAAGCAACAGGACCATATAGGAGAGGAAGGATTCCTTTCTAGCACTGAGGGTTTGGGGGCAGCGATCATCTTAGAACATCTTGAGAAGGAAGGGCTTCCCGGGGATACATTACATTTGGACCTGCGGCCATCGTGGGCACCCTCTGTGTGACAGGTGTCAAAATAGTCCATTTTAACAACCCTTGGAGGTGGATTCTGATTTTACAGATAGGGAACTCAGAGAGGTTAAATGCCTGCCCAAAATCACACAGCTGGTAAGTGGTATGTAGAGTTTCCAGTTCTGGCCCGTTTAACGACAAGTTTGTTCTCTTTACTATCCCTTTCCAATCTAGACCAAGGAAACGGAGCGTGGAGGCTCTGGAACGGAGCGTGGAGGCTCTGGGCAGATGAAGGCACATCCAGAGGGCTTAGTTTACTCAGGGAGAAGGATGCATACAAAGGAGTATTGGGCAATAAAGTTGGAAAGACAACTTGGGGCCTTAAAAGTCAGACTGAAGAATTTGGGCTTTGTCTTTATAGGAGGGGGTTAAGATGGCAAGTGTTCCTCCCTGGTGAGTGAGAACAAACCCTGAGTTCAGGAATCCATAGATGAGTCCGTCAGATGCCAAGATCCTCGTCTTGAGTGTAAGGAGAAGAGAAGAAACATATCTGTTTGCTTCCTATATGCCTCCACCCCTTAGAGCAACATATGCCCCTTTCCTTATGTATTTGTCCCATCTCCTATCCATCCAAGCGGGAACCTAGAATTTTAAGATTTCTTCTAGTTCTCTTCAACCTGCAGACCCTGTTGGCCTGCATTCAGGTTTAGGCCCTATTCAAGCTCTCTCTGTGCCTCCCATACTGGGTGGTTCACTAGGCCCATTTATCTGTTTCAGGCTGGACCTGTCAGGACGACTGTAAGTATGAGTGTATGTGGGTTACCGTTGGCCTCTACCTCCAGGAAGGTCACAAAGTGCCTCAGTTCCATGGCAAGGTAAGTTGGAGGGTCAGGGAGGTAGATGGTGGTAGTGTAGCAGGAGTAATAGCCCCTACCTCCCCCCCCCCCAGTTGGACTACACAATCTGAAGGGTGGGGTAATGTGTGTTTGTTACAGGTGCCTGTTCTTCTCGGAATATGCTGGTTTTCATATGGGAATCGGGTGGGACCAATGTGTCCTGCCTCTAGATTTGGAATAAGATCTAGGGTCTCCTCAGAGGGTGGTGCTGGGCTTCTTAGAGTTGTTGGATGCCCACCTTGCTGCAAGGACACATTCCCTCACCTACCACAGCATCTTCTCTGTTGCTTCTTCAGTAGGAGCCTGGATTAAGATAGCAATACCCCTCAGATTGCCTAGGGAGGACACTGAAATCAAACCAGGGTCCTGCCCTTTTGATATGATAATGAGATATTTTTTTAAAATATATTTTATTGATTTTTCACAGAGAGAAAGGGAGAGGGATAGAGAGCTAGAAACATCGATGAGAGAGATACATCGACCAGCCGCCTCCTGCACACCCCCCACCGGGGATGTGCCCGCAACCAAGGTACATGCCCTTGACCGGAATCGAACCTGGGACCTTTCAGTCCGAAGACCGATGCTCTATTCACTGAGCCAAACTGGTTTCGGGGATAATGATATTTTTAAAATATATTTTTTCTTGATTTCAGAGAGGAAAGGAAAGAGATAGAAATATCAATGATGATGGGGGCGGTCAATCGGGGAAAAAGGAGACATATCTAAAACTTTAGACAATAACAATTTTTTAAAAAATATCAATGATGAGAAAGAATCATCAATCGGCTGCCTCCTGCACGCCCCCTACTGGGGGTCCAGCCCACAACCCAGGCACATGACCTCCTCATAAGTTGACGCTCAACCACGGAGCTACACCGGCCAGGCATGATCCGATAATGATCTTGTTCCAGTCTGTAGTTGGCAAGAATTATTCTCCCCGGTTTGTCACAGAGTAAGCTGTGGCTCAGAGGGCTGTGGTTAGAGGTAGAGGAGGGATTAGGACCACTGTCTTCTGGATGGCAGGACTATGCTGTTTCTACCACGCCATACTGAGCCATCTATACCGGCCCACCCAGTCTTCCCAGAGACCAGGCTTACAGTGCCGAGTGCTGGCCAGGATTGAGGGGTGACCCTCAGCCAGGGAGGGAGCTGACTGACTCAACGGGACTGAACCTGAGGCTTTGGCCAGGTCCAGAGCTAAGGGCAAGCCAAAGATAGGTGGGGCCAGCTGGGGGTCGCTTGCCCCTCAGGCCCCCTCCATGTGTTCCTTTTTCAGTGGCCCTTCTCCCGGTTCCTGTTCTTCCAAGAGCCAGCTTCTGCTGTGGCCTCTTTCCTGAATGGGCTGGCCAGCCTGGTGATGCTCTGTCGCTACCGCACCTTCGTGCCAGCCTCCTCTCCTATGTACCCCACCTGCATGGCCTTCGCCTGGGTAGGTACCCTGGCAGGATTCTCGCTTTACACCCTCGTCTAGGAAAGAGAAACGCTGAGATCCCCACTCGCACCCTCTAGGGCTCCCACCCACCAAGCTTCCCCTCTGTTTTCCAGGACTGGAGTTGCAGTTGAGGGGTGGTCAGGCCTGGGGAGACAAAGGGAAGGTGCTGAGTCGGGCCTTGCCTTTCTAGCAGAGTCCCAGGCCAGGCTGTTTGGGAAGGAAGGAGAGAGGAAGGAGACCTCGTTCCTGCCTACAGGAGGAAGCCACTAGAAGCACCAATAGGGCAGCTGACAAACACAGAAGGGAGATGGTGGTAGGAAGCCACAGGTCTTTCCAAGGGCCCCTCTGGAGAACTTGGAGCAATCTCATCCCTAGCCCCGGCCGGAAGCAGTGGCAGCCACAGCACTCCCTCAGCCTGGTCTTAGACCACCCGGGGGACAGCCGAAACATGTTCCATCTGAGTATCCAGAGGAGGCTCGGAGCTTCACAGTGTGACTGGTCAGAGCTGCCTCTGTCAGCCTTAGGGAAACAGTCTCCACTCACTCCCCTTCCTGACATAAAAGCAGCCATTCATTCACATGTTGAGCACCTACTGTGTGCCACTCACTTTGTTGGGTGCTGGAGATCCAAATGTGCATGAACACAGATGGTTTCCTGCCCTCTGGTACTAATCCCACAGTTGAATGTAGAAGTTCAGTGGAAGAGAGGTGCTGTAGGGTCATGTGATAGGGGACTAGATCCGAATGGGACAATCAGGGAAGGCTTCCCTGAGGAAGGGGCAGGCCAGGAAAGGTCAGAATGGTAAGTGAATGTTAACTAGGTGAATTCAGGGGAAAAGGAAGTCATTGTCTATGGAGAAGACTCAGAATGTGCACAGGCAGGAGAGAGCTCAGGTTATATGAGGACCTAAACGGCCAGGAGGCCTGCCGTGCAGGGAGCCAGGAAATGGGGTGTGAGCCTGGTGAGTAGGTGGGCCGTGGACGGGGCCAGCCCATGAGGAGCCTGGGGGTACACTGGGCACAGCTGTCGCCAACCGGTGATCCGCAGGCCACTGGTGGTCCGTGAGATCCGAAAGGTTGGCGACCGCTGCCTTAGGGCACTTCAGATCTTGACTTGCAAAGCATCAGGAAGCAATGAGGATCAGAGAGAAGGAGTTTCATGAATAGATGATTTGGAAAACTCATTTTGGCTGCTGTCTAGAGAACAGATTGGAGGGGGCTAGCAGGTTTTAATATATTATTATTGGTTTCAGAGAGGAAGGGAGAGGGAAAGAGATAGAAACATCAATTGTGAGACTCATTGATCGGCTGCCTCCTGCCTGCCCCACACTGGTGCTCAAGAAGCCACCTGGGCATGTGACTGGAATCGAACCGTGACCTCAGAAGGTCCCAGCTTGTCTTCATGCCTTGTGGTCATTTCAGGACTCCTGTCTGCATCTCCCTGATTCTCGGATCTTTCATTCCACTGTCATCTGCCACTCAGCTTCCTTCTTGCTGGGGTGTCACACTTCCCAGGAGTATCCGAGGACCCTCAGGGACAGAGCAGGCGCTGTGAGGTTGGGAGAGGCAGACACTTGGGGCCTGTGTCTTAGGGCACCCTGCAGAACACTGTTCTGGGGCATGGAATCCCCTCATGCCATCTGTAGGCCTGAGGGACAGAGTATCAGCATCCACGCTCCCTTTAATGATCCAGTTTGGATTTTACACTTGATCTTTCGTCCTGTGTTTGCAGGAGGGAGGGATCCTGCCTGTGTGGAGGGTGTGGCAGTGGACTTTGTCCTGGGCTGGGTCCTCTGAGCATTGGGGCTCCTGATTTCTGTTGGGGTGGGGTAAGAAGGCCCCTCACCTGCTCCAGGTTAGATGTTGGGGGGGGGGGGGGCGGTTGTCTTAATCTTTTCCTTTGGGAAATGAGGAGGCCCTGCCCCCAGCAGGGCTAATGAAGCGTTGAGGTTTAGGTCTGAGCTCTGCTGGGCTGTGTGTGGGCAGGGTTCGAGGGAGCCCTTCAGAGCTCCGAATACCACGGACCTTTGACTTGATGGCACTGGGAGCCCCTGCTCTCAGCCAAAGCTCGGAGGCCAAACCAGTTCCTTGCCCCTTCATCCCGCAGGGAAAGGACCTCAGGGGTAGAGGTGAGAGTGGGGTCCCAGGAAAGCCCGCCTGCAGGGTGGTTTGTGGAGGTGGGGGCTGCCTGTGCTCTTCTCCTGCTGAGGAAACTTCCAGAAGAGATGGGTTGAGGCTGCAGCAGGATGAGGGTTAGACTTCAGGAAGGACTTCCCAACCATCAGACAAGAGCCGGTGAAACCGGCAATGGCAGGAAATCAAACAATCCTTTTGGATGGTGTAAAAAGCCCCCCTCCTCCCCCCTCCATCCACCTCTTCCCCATCTCTCTCAGGAGTGAGCTGGGGCAGGCTTGCCCTGCGTGAGGCAGGGGGTGAGACACCGTGGCCTCTGGGGGGGAGGGGGGCAGGATGGCAGCAGGCGTCATATTTAACATTCTGCCTCCCCCACCTCTGAGACACCGAGCTATTTAAAGACCCACTTGTTCCCACCAGCACGGTGTCAGTGACAGCCCGAGCACCGGGGCTTAGCACAGGGGTCGAATTCCTGACAGATCTGGCTCGCTTGGCATCCAACCAGCTTCACGATGGTGATATTTTTGTCTCAGTTTTCTTATTTTCCAACAGACTGAAACAGTCTCCTGCTCGCCCTCCACCCAGCCTTCCCCGCCCCCTTCATTTCCACCCTCACTGGCACCCGGCCCCTGGCCTCCCCTTCCCTCCGTGTTTACAAGAAGTTCTTGGCGGCTGCTGGGCCAGCCCGTCCTCTGATTGGCCAGTCACGTCCTGGGCCTCCCCGTTCTAGTGGAGCTTGGCGAAGGAGCCCCGGAACAGCGGGCACTTGCCTCGCGGGGGCTTTCCCTTCCTTCTGCGTCCCGTCCCTCCGTCCACTTCACTTGAGTCTTGATTACAAGCTGAGTGAAGGGAGCTGGTGTCTCTTCAGTGCCTCCTGGTGGGACAGGAGCTCAGGAGCCAGGAGGCGGGGGCTCTTCCCATCGCTGAGGTGTCTGTGTTCTGGGATCAGAGACCTGTGGTTTGACCTGGTGCATTGGGACCCTTAAGGAAGAGGAAGATGGGGTCAGGTAAAGGGAAATGGTGGGGGGTCAGCTTGCTGGACATGATGGAGGAAACTGACATTTATGTGGCACCTACTGCATACCAGGCCACAAGTAACAGCAGCCATTTATTGAGTGGCCCCTCTGTGCCGGGCATTTCGCAGACATCTTCCTCAGGACCCCCAGGCAGTGAGTACTATGATTAACCCTGTTTTGTAGGTGAGGCAGCTGAGGCACAGAGAAGCTATTTGCTCGTTAGGGGCTAAGTGAGAACTTGAACCAAGGGCCCGTCTCTTTGTAAAGGCTCCGACATTCTGCCCCCAGCCTGGAACTGTGGGATGGGCCCGGGCAGCTGTGCGGAGACCACCTCTTCTCCACCTGGACTTGCTTGACCTATAGGGGGAGTGGGAGGCAGACTTGGCCGCTCGGGTCTGTGGAGAGGCGTGAGGGTCTCATGCTGGTCATCAAGGTGGGGAGAAACAACACCTCATGTTGTACCCGGTCCTGGGCACTGGGCTGTACACTGCACCTGTATTACTCCTTAAATCCTTGTCAACACCATTATCATTCCCATTTTACAGATGAGCAAACTGAGGCCCAGCAAGGCTAATTAACCTGTCCAAAGACACAGAGGGAATGCAGAGCTGGAATTTGAACCCTGGCTGTCTGGCCTTAGGCCCTTCATTCTTAATGACACTATCTTTCCTGAAGAGGAGCTCCCCAGAATGGGACACTACCCAGTGGAGAGGGGACTTTTCAGGGGTACAGAGGCAGTTGAACAGGGGACCAAGCAACCCCCACCCCTGTGCCCTACAGCTCAGCCCTGGCCTTGTGCAACCCCCCTCCCCTGCTCTCAGTGTTCCAACCGCCACTTAGCTCAGTCTTTTGTCACCTCCCCCTTCCTGCCGGATTACAAGGAGGCCTGGCTGGCTTCCAGTCCCTTCTGCCTTCCCCTCCACCTCCCTCTCACACTGGCTCCAGGGCCATTCTCCCCAAGGATGTCCCTGTTCCAGGCCTGCCTCGGAGACCTGGCCCGCGTGATCACCTGGGCCTCCAGCCCCGAGCCTGCTCCCCTCCCCAAGCTGACTCTGAGCATCACACTTTGTGGGAGCAGCGTCCAAGAAGCCACCGTGTTCGGTCCCATGTCTAGCCTCCAGACCACGCCTCCATGACCGTCTCGGGGGAGGGGGCAGCACGAGGGCTGGGACAGGAAACAGCCGGCCCTAGAATCACCACCTGCCGGTCAGGGCTGGGAAGGGAGGAAGGCGCACGGGCAGCCTCCTTTGTCCCCGGTCTTGAGGAGCGTCAACAGCGAGATTCAGCCCAGGACCCCGGCCAGACAGGCTGGCACAGGAGCAGGGAGAGCCCTGCTGGCCCCTCCCATTCTCTCAGAAGCCCCCTGGGGCCTGCATGAGGGACCATCCTCCTGTCCGAGCTTCCTGCTGCCGTACCTGCTGGAGAGTGGCTTCTTAGCCTGCTCCCTCGGTCCCCTGCCGGGCCAGTGTTCCTGGGGTGCTGGACCCATCTCCCGCTGGATCGTCCCACCCTAGCGCATCCCTCCCTGCCCCCGGGGCATCCAGGCTGGCTGCTGCTGCTGCCTTTGACTGGTTGTCGCTGATTTCCCAGCCCTTCCGCCCAGTCCCAGTGTGTGTGCCAGCCCCAGCCCACCCGTCCTCCAGTAATGTGGGCCTCTCATGGATACAGCGGTCCCTAAACGAAGTGCCAGCACCGAGCCCACGTGATCTGGGGCTCATTTGCCAGACGATGTGTACTCTCTCCCGGCAGTTAATTTCCAGGAAGGAGGCACCAGCTGCTCCCCTGGGCCCCTGACCACCCCAGCCTCTCCAGCCCTGCTCCTCGCTTCTCCCAGAACTCGGAGCCGCAGCCACTGGGCCAGCGGGTTGGGCCGGCCCAGCCAGGAGGAAGCTGGGCTCGGCTGGCGGCTGGCGGAGCCTCCTCCTCAGAGACTTGGCCCCAGTGAGATCTGCCTGATCTCCCTCTCTTGCGTGCTTGCTCCAGACACACCCCAAGCTGGCTCGAGCCCCTCCACCCCACCCACTTCATTCCCGCCCCCAGAGGCTGAGGTCACTGGCTCCCCTGGCCCAGGTGGGGCTGTCTTCACCTGCCAGTTGGGGAAGGAGGCGAGGCCCCCCCAGGGGCTGTTGTCTTAGGATTGAGTAACCAGGGAATTTGACTTGGCCAGAACTGGTTCCCAGGCCAAGCCAGAAACTGTGGAGGCTTCAAACCCCCACTCCCTTGGGGGGTTCAGGTGGGAAGCTGAGCCTGAGGGAGCTGGGCCAGGAGGGAGGGGAGGGGCACAGATTTGTGTGGTGGGCTCCAGGAGCAAGTGGAAGCACATTTCTCTGCTCCGAAGAGCCCCTTCCCAAAAGCGAGACAGGTGTGAGCCCTCTGTGGGGGTCTTTCCCACCTTGGGGTGCACACTCACCAGCCACCTCCCTCCTCAGGTCTCCCTCAATGCTTGGTTCTGGTCCACAGTCTTCCACACCAAGGACACGGACCTCACAGAGGTGAGCACCCCTCCTGCTCCCTCTCTGCGCCCAGAGGGGTGGGGCGGAGCCGGCGCCTGGTTTTCCTGCTGACTCTGCTGCGGGAGCTCGCTCTGCGCTGGGCATTGTAAACCTGTTCATGCACTTGAGCCTCACTCAGCCCTTGGTGTGATGGTTATTGGCTCTTCTTTTTAAAAATATATATTTTTTATTGATTTCAGTGAGGAAGGGAGAGGGAAAGAGATAGAAACATCAGTGGTGAGAGAGAATCATTGATCGGCTGCCTCCTGCACACGCCCCACTGGGGCTCGAGCCCCCGGGCATGTGCCCTTGACCGGAATCAAACCCGGGACCCTTCAGTCCACAGGCCTACGCTCTGTCCACTGAGCCAAACCAGCCAGGGCTGGGCTCTTAGCTGATGAGGCAGCTGAGCCTTGGAAAGGCGAAATCACGTGGCCTGGGTCGCCCAGCAGCGAAGGGGCGCAGAGCCCACAGCTGTGGGGCTCCGACTGCCTCTGGACCCCAGGCACGCTTTGATGCTCTGGAGTCTCGGCAGGCACCCTCCGCCTGTGCCGCTGAAGCTCCCTGCTTGAGCAGTGAGTTAAAGGTGTGTGATGTGCACACGCGGTTCAGTCTGTTACCTTCAGACGTGAAGCAGCAAGAGGCAGAAGCAGCAGGAGACACCAGCCCCACGGACCATAGACGGGGCCTCGGCCACCCCTCCTTGTCCCAGGCCCCGGCGGGTCCCCTCTGGGTCCTGCCCTCCAAGAAGCCCCGTCCACCCCCCACTCCCCTCCCGCGGGCCCCTCATCCTCTTCTCCCTGTCCTCAGAAAATGGACTACTTCTGCGCCTCCACCGTCATCCTCCACTCCATCTACCTGTGCTGCGTCAGGTGAGCCCACCGCGGCTGCGGGCCCAGGCCCGGGGAGGGCGGGAGGCCTGCCCAGCTGGCCTGTGGGTGGGGGAGAGGGGCAGTGGCTTCCATGTGCTGATGTTGGGGTGAGGCGATGCCTCCGGGAATGCCCCTGGGGACGGGCCACCCTCCATCTGAGCAGCTCTGGATGGTGGGCAGGACTGTGGGGCTGCAGCGCCCAACGGTGGCCAGTGCCTTCCGGGCCGTCCTGCTGCTGCTGCTGACCATGCACATCTCCTACCTGAGCCTCGTCCGCTTTGACTATGGCTACAACCTGGCGGCCAACGTGGCCATTGGTGAGACGGGGCTGGGGCCCCGGGGGTGGCACAGCTGCAGACCTGCTGGCCTGGGGGGAGGAGCTGGTGCTGTTCCTAGAGAAGGAGGTTCTAAGAACCTTGGGTGGGGAAGGGAGAAGAAAGGGGAGACTGGGTGGAGAGTCTGAGGTGATCCTGGGGTCAAAGGGCCCAGGGACAGGGAGGCTTGGGGGGGGGAGTGTTGGAGAGATCCAGGGAGTGAGCCTCTGCCCACCCCCACCCCCGCCCCCCAGGCCTGGTGAACTTGGTGTGGTGGCTGGCCTGGTGCTTGTGGAACCGGCAGCAGCTGCCTCACGTGCGCAAGTGCATGGCGGTGGTCCTGCTGCTGCAGGGGCTGTCCCTGCTCGAGCTGCTGGACTTCCCGCCTCTCTTCTGGGTCCTGGATGCCCACGCCATCTGGCACATCAGCACCATCCCCGTCCACGTCCTCTTTTTCAGGTGAGTACTCGCCGCCCGGGGCTCGCCTTCCTTGTGCCCTTGCTGGCCGCTCTTAGGGGAGACAGTTCTCCGCTGCTTCGCCCCCGGCCGGCTTGCCTGCGCTCACCCCGCCCCGCCACCAGGGGGCGCCCTCGGGCTGGGCTTCAGTGGCTCCTTCCTCTGCTCACAGCTTCCTGGAAGAGGACAGCCTGTACCTGCTGAAGGGATCGAAGCTGGACTGAAGGCCCGGGAGCCAGTCTGCCCTCGTGGGGACTCTGCCCGCCCCCTGCTGGCTCCTCTTCTCCCCAGCCCTTGCGGTGATTTATTTTTTGAACTTACACATGAGGGTGTGGGCCCAGAATCATGTCATAGGCCCACCACCTTGCTCGCCCCACATGGCCCTCACAGGCATGTGTTGGGGCCTGGCCTCTGAGCATCTGGGGCTAGAGGATGGGCAGCCCCTCTGGTTCCTGAACTGAGCTGTGTTCTTAGCTCCGCCAAGAGGAGAGCTGCCTCTGCTTTCCCGTCAGCCACCTCCTCGCAGCCCCTCACCGCCTGGTGGTGGCCGGAGACCTCTGTCCAGCTGGGAGACCGGCTACCAGGCCTTCTTGGATGCAGTGGGATTTCCTCCTGTTACCCCCGTGCCGTCCTCCAGGGACCGCTAGGTGGCACTAGACGCTTGCTCTTTGGCTGCCCATGTTTCCAGGCCCGATGCACTCCACCCCATGGGGTCTTGAGAGACCAAGCAGTTGGGACTGGTGGGCACAGGCCTGAGTGTGTGGGATGCTGGGTGTGTGGGACAGTGTGTGTGAACCCTGGCCTGGTGCAGTGTGGAGAGTGGAGGCGTGGGGTGTGAGTGGTTTTAAAGTGTGTGTGTTGTTAATCCCTGACCGGGTCTTAAAGCTCAGCTGGTTAAAGCGTCGTCCCGATGTGCCAAGGTTATGGGTTCAGTCCCCGGTCAGGACATATACAAGAAACAAGCAGTGAATGTATAAATAAATGGAACAACAAACCGATGTTTCTCTCTCTTCCTCTCTAAAATCAATAAAAATTTAAAAATAAATGAAGTGTGTGTGCTGGGGGAGCAGCAGGTTAGTGTGGGTTAGGGGATTATACATGGACTGAGTGTGAGTGTGGCCACAGTGCGGGGAGGCTGGAGCAGGATGAGGGGATTCAGTCACCGTCAGTAACCATTTATTGAGCACCAACTCTGCACAAAGCCCCAAGATCTGGCTGGGGGTGTGGGTGTCCCAGCTGCATGTGTTGGTGGATGTGTTTGTCTGGGGCCCCCCTCCCTTTGCAAACCACAAAGGGGCCCCACACAACTCGAGATCACCCTCCAGAACCAGAACCAGCCCTTTGGGAGGCAGAGGGAGGAGGGAAATGGGGATCCTCTGGGCCCCTCCAGCCTCCCTCCCTCCCCCACCCCGGTGCCCGGCCTGCTGAGCCCTTTTGCCAGAGCCCTGACCCTCAGCAGGGGGAGAGGCAGTCTGAGGCTGGCTGAGGCTGCACCCTGGCAAAGGTGAACCCCGCTAGTCGCTGGCAGTCCCCGTCCATTCCTGCTCCACAAGGATAGAATGTGCAGCTCCAGAAACTTCCACCCAGAGGCAGTCTCTGTGATTGGAGCAGGAGCAGGACTCCTGGTCCTGTGTGTGTCCCTGCGCTCACCTATGGATTTTTGCTCTTTCCCTGCCACCTTGTCCCTCCTGGGGGTAGGGGCACTATGCTAGGACTCCAACTGCAGGGACTTGGGTGGCCCATGGTAATTTATTTTGATCCTGAGAAGTATTTTAAGGTCGGAGGGTAGCAGGGACTTACCTAATACACCAATTTTCAGCCTCAGCTGCCCTTATTCAGCTCATGTGTGAGAGGAGGACGGGCTGCAGGGGAGGGGGAAACAGTGCCGGCTGGAGGCAGCGGACAGGTGGGGTCTCTCTGCCTAGGTATGTGGGGCCGGGGCGGGGGGGGGGGGGGGATGGCAGGGACCAGACACAGAGCAACAGCAGAGCCCACAGAGCCCCAGTCCAGCTGTGGGGGAGCTGGCGGAGGGAGCTGGTGCCTGTTCTTCCTCTCACTTCCCTGGGTCTTGGTTTGTGCCTGGACTGTAACCCTGCCCCTTGCAAGTTCCACTTCAGCCTCCTAATTCCCCATCCCACCTCCCTTCTGGTCTGAGCCATTATGAGCATCACCTGCAAACAGGATAACAGGACCTGCTGCTGAGTGTGAGAACCAATGGACTAGTACAGTGGTCGGCAAACTCATTAGTCAACAGAGCGACAAACCGCAGCTTGCGAGCCGCATGTGGCTCGCGAGCCTCAGTTTGCCAACCACTGGACTAGTAGGTGCCTGGCACACAGCAGATGCTGGCTGAGGTCCCTCTGACCTAAGCCTTCCTTAGTTTGGGGAAGATGCATGATACAGAAATCTATGTTCATGGAAGCTTCTGGGAAACAAAGGCTAGGGTGGTGCCTCTCCTCCCCCCATGTCCCCCCCCCCACACACACACACAACACAAGAGAGAGCTCTGGGCCCTGTAGCTTCCCAGGAGAGCCACAGACAGCACTGACACGCGTTAGGACAGACATTTCTTTATTAGGTGCCGCCTCAGGTAATAGGGAATCTGATGGCTGAGGGCTGCCGGCACTGGGTGCAGGGGGGCCTCACACCCCCACCTTCTTCTGGGCCCAGGCAAAGAAGATGCCCTTGACATCGTCTACGCCTGTTCGGAGATGGGCAGGCATGGTGTAGGTGCGGAGGTCTCGCACCTGGTAGCCGCTACGCACCAGGGCCTCCCTCACCTCCTCCTCACACAGGGGCACCACCGCTAGCCGGGCCTCCCCCGCCAGGTACCAGGACTCCTCCAGGGCCCCGATGAGGAGGAGGTGCCCCCCAGGCCTCAGCAGTGTGGTGATGTGGTCCAGGGCCCGCTGGAAGCTGGCAAGGTCAGGGCTCACCGCCTCCAGGCAGAAGGTAGAGACCAGGGCATCGGCAGGCAGGGGCGCCGGGCTCCCCGCGCCCAGGGGCTGGGGCTGGTGCACATCGATGGGGAGGACCCGCTTCACCCTGGCTCGCAGCTGGCGCTCCTTCTCCTGCCACGACTCACTGCGGGGACAGGATGTCATCAGGGCCCGGGGCGCCATGGGCGGCCCCTGCCAGCCCCTCCTGCCCCGGCCCTTACCCCTTGCCCTCAATGAGGCAGACGTGCTGGCTGTACACGCTCCAATCGAAGGCCCCCGGCTCCTCCCGCAGCCAGAGCCCCAGCTCCTGGCGGTTCACTTGCAGGAAGTCTGTCATGGTGATGTCCTGGAAGTGGGCGCAGGCGCTGAGCAGCTGGTATATGGTGGGGCCTGAACCGATGTCGATGAGGGTGTGTCCAGACACCTCCCCTGGATGGGGCAGAGGAAGAGGGTCCTGGTGCCTGCCTGGCCCTGCTCCCCCCGCCCTCCTCTCCTCCTCTCCCTCCCTCTCTTGCTTCTTCCCTGGTGTCTCTTCTGGAGAAAGCATTGGCTCTGGAGTAGGACTAACCAGAGTCCTAACAACATACCTCGAGAAAGGAGCTTAACTGTCAAAGTGAACCCGCCTTCCAGGGGTACTAAGTGGGGAAAGCCTGGGGTGCTGGCCGTTTCTCCCCGTGTCTCTTTCTCTCCCCAATCTCTGTCTCTCTTTCTTTCTCCGCGTCCCTCCTGATCTCTGTCCTGCACCGTCCACCTCACCTCTCACTTCTGAGCATCCTCCCCTCCGCACCCCTGTGCACAGGTCTCTGCTATCGCTCCTCTTCCTCTTCTGTTTTCACCTCCCAGCTCCCTGCTCCATGGTCCGCACTGGCTCTCCCCGCAGCTCCCCGCTGACCCCCGGGCCTGGCTGTGCTCCCCGCGCTCACCTGTGGCGAAGGTCTGCGCCAAGCAGCGCAGCTTCCAGGGCCCGACGCCGGCCGGGCTGCTCAGGTCCCCCCGCGGGGGCGCGTAGTTGTTGCGGAGGTAGGCGCCGGGCTCGAAGCGCTGGTAGGCCGAGGCCACCTCCGCGCGGCCCGGGTGCGAGTCCTGGGCCGCTCCCGCAGCGGGACGTGGGTCTGCCATGCTCCTGCTGCCACCGAGGCCCACCCGGTGCCCCGCCGGCCTCGCAGCCCCTTTATCTGCGGCCGGACCCCCGCCCCATCCCTCCGCGGCGAGGGGAGGCGTGGGGTGGGGCGGGGCGGAGCTCGGAGCCGCCCGGGGCCACGCGCGCTGCGTCCCCCCCACCCCATCCATCTCCCTTAGTGTCCCGGCCGCAGACACGGGGGCGGGGGGGCGGCGGCCCCCGCGGGAACCTCTGTCCCCGCCGCTGCCCGCGCTTCCCCCGCCGCCCTCCACGCTCGGCCCACCTGGCCTGCTCCAGGGCCCGCAGCTCGGCTCCCCACCCCGTAACCCTGCGATCCCCGACCCCGCCGGCCCCCCGCGGCCCCCCGCAGCCCCCGTCGCTCTCCTCCCGCCCCCACGGCCCTGCACCCCCTTTGCCCGGCCCGCCGTCCCTTCTCTTCCGCCAGAGATCGCATCGGCCCCTTTCCCAGGCCCCCGCTCAGCGCTCTCCATCCAGGGCCCAGCGCCCCGTCGGGCTCCCCTTCCCCGGGACGCCCTGTCCAACATCCACCCCTTTCCGTGGTAAGGGCACCCCAACTCCCTCCTGCAGGCCGCTCTTTCGTACTTTCCGACCCCTCCTCCGTCCCCCGGCGCCCTCCGCCTCCCCCCACCGCGGACAGGACAGTCCGTCCCGGCTTCCGCCGGTGTCGCCCCGGGCCCAGAGCGGAGCGCGCCCCGCCCGTCCGATGCCGGCCGCGATAGGAACGGCGAGCCGGGCTAATGCACTTAGCGGCGGAACAGCCGGGCCTCCCTGACGGCCTGCGGGCTCGGAGCCACTTATCTGGGGGCCGCCGAGGGCGGAAGGCTCGGGACGTTCCGGTCCCGTCGGGGCGCGGGCCCCAGGTGAGGGCGGGAGGGCGCAGGGCCGCTCTCCAGGCTGCGAGGGCGCCAGGGGCGCGGCCTCAGCCTCTGGGCCCAGGGACCTGGGATCCCGCTGGTCTTGGGCTGCTGACCCCCCTCCCTTCCCAGCCCACTCCCGCGCCCTCTGGGAGAGGGGGCCAGGCCAGGCTGCCCAGATGCCAAGGTCTCCTCTTAACCTCCCAACAGGAAGTGGATGCTGCAGCCGGGCCCCAGGGTTTTCCTGGAGTGGGACCCCTGTGGGTCAGCCCAGCGCCCCCTGCCCTGGGCAGGCTACCATCCCCTGGCCTGCTCCTTGCGCCATCCGGCAGACAGGTTGGAACATGAGTCGCCACAACAGCTGCAGGGGGCACAGACAGGAGCCTACCCCCACCCCACCCCCAGCAACCTACCCTGGGCTCCCAGAGAGGGAGCGGGGAGCGCCTGACCGCGGCCAAGGATTGCCTGTCTGGATTCAGAGCTGAGGCAGGTCAGCCTCGGGGTCACTGACCACGTCCACACACGGAGACACAGCCAAGGACAGTCCTAGCGCCAGCTCCCTCCATATTCTCCAGGAGATCAAACAAACCCTGATGCCAGCTGGCCTCCTGGGCACTGCCCTGTGCCAGGGGACGGGACATGGAGGCCAGACTGCACAGCAGAGTCAGCGAACCAAAGGGGGACTGGACAGACAGCCCCCTGTTTACAGCTCTCCCCCCGCCCCCCAAACATGGGTGTACCCACTCGCTCTGCCATAGTTAGCTCAGATGCAGGGCCTGTTCCCAGCAGTGAGCATGGGGAGGGGGTGACCCCAATGGGTGGCCCCCCCCAACCACAAGGAGAGACGTGAAACTGGAACACGACTGAGCATTTATTGCAGCGCTAACAGAGGGTGCTGGGGGCTCCGCCCTGCCTCTGCCCTCGTCACATCCCCCTCCCTCTGGTCTTCTCCAAGCCTTCCCCAGCGCCTTTCCCATCGCCTTCCACTCTCCCTCGTCCTGCTCTGAAGCTGGGTCACCCCTCTCAGGCACCTCTTTCCCCCATCAGCACCTTTTGTCCCTTCTCCTGGGCCGGGGCTCTTCAGCTGTGCTGGCCCTAGCTCTCCACACTTCGTGCCCACTGTCTGCTCCCCTCCCTTTGGGAACTCAGGGGGACCAGGCATCCTGGCCTCTGGCTCCCTCCTCTCCTAGCCCCCAACTCTGGGCAAACTACAAAGCATCCAAGGCCAGCAGCTCCCCTCCATGGTCCTAGCCAGGAAGGGCCCAGCCCAGGGAAGCGGGGGAGACACGGTCCCTCTCAGCCTCTCTGTGCGTCCTGGGACATGGAGCGGGACAGAGAGCGACGGAGGGTGCCTGGCTTGCTGACGGGCACCACGGGGGGCAACTGCTTGGTGATCTCGGCCATGTCCTGCCGCTCCGCACACTGGCCGCTCAGGGCTGTCTCCAGGGCCAGCAGCTCCCGCAGCTGGAGGGGGGTATCCTCGCGCTCCTCCTTGGCGGCGCCCACCTTGGTGGGGGTGAAGATGGGCAGCGGCAGCACGCGCTGGTAAGGCAGCAGGTACTCCTGCAGCCCTTGGCCGAGGATGCCCATGCGCATCACCAGCCAGGGCGACTGCTGCACCAGCGCCTGGCACTGGCCCTGCCGGTGGTAGGTCTCATGCCGCTGGGCATCCTCCTCATGCAGGGAGCACCTGGGGGGAGGGGGAGGGGCACTGAGCTCCTGCGCGTTGCCTTCCACTTATGGGCTGGGCAGGGGACCCCGTGGGTGCAGGAGGGGTGACCCCACCCTGAGAAACTTTGTGCTCGGGCTTCCTAAGGCTCAGGAGGGGTGCTGCTGGGGAGGAGAGGAGGGACCCCAGCTGGCCAGCACTCACCCTTCCTCAGGCCGCGTGGACAGGGTCAGATCCTTCCATTCGGCCCAGAAGGCCTCTCGGCGCTCACAGTCCTGCTCCGACACCTGGCAGCTCAGCTCAGACGTGGCCATGATCAGCCTCACTCCCTCTGCTCCTTCCAGGCCCTTTAAATAGCCCCTCCTCCCCTCCTCCAGGGCTATTTTCAGCCACTCTGGTGTCAGATGCCATAAGAGCCAAGACTCTGATGGGGGACATTGGGCCCAGGATGGGGGGTGGGGTGCCTGGACTTTTGGCTGGCCCAGGTCAAAGGTCAGCTTCTGAAGCGATCAAGATACTCCGATGGGGGCAGGGGTCTTCCGTGCAACTCCCCCAGGTGCCTGACACTCCTTGGACACTGTCTGAGACCAGGCACATGCCCAGCCTCGTGCCACCTTGGCACCTGCTCTCGGCCCCACCCCTCCCCCTCAGCCAGGGAGGACAGAGGCTTGTCTGTAAACAGAGCAGGAGAGTGCAGGCACTGAGGCCCCTCTGGGCTCTGTACCAGGCGGCCAGGTCCCCGGCCCATTGCTCTCCTCTGCCTGGGTTCGAGGGCACATCCCCGACTATGCCCTCCCCAGGAAGGGACAGTGCAACCATATCCTCGGGTGTCGGCATGTAGAGGCCAGTTCTGGACTGCCAGCACCACACCGGTGGCAGGGATCCTGGCGGCTCACTCCCCACCTGGAGCTGGGCACGAACCGTTTCCTCCCCCACGGCCAGTGGTCAGAGAAGGGGTCTCCCAAATCCAGCCAGTCAGGGTGGAGCAAGGTGTGGGAGTGGCCCCCAGCTCTATTCCCAGTACCCCAATTGGGGTAAAACAGCGTGAGGGGGGCAATCCAGGGGCTCCGATAAGGGGCAGTCAGCAGACCTGGCTCTAGCCCCAAATCAGCCATGAACAGATGTGACAATGGGGCAGTCCCTGCCCCTTTCTGGGCTTCATTTCCCCCCACTTTCTGGTCACAACAGCCTGACCAGAGCTCTGGGGCCTGCCAGCTTCAATGTGGCACCTGGGCAGGGCCTGGGCCTGGCCACGGGGAGCAGGATGGCTGCTGGGCTGTAAGCTGGCACACAAGGTGGTGGGCGGGCAGGGGGGGAGGAGGAACGCGGACAAAGCACCAGAAGAGGCCGTGACAGGAGCTGAGATGAGGGCCTGTGAGGACAGCTGGCACCCACCTGGGGCGGGACTGCACACTCCTGATGCCTGAGGCGCTATACCTGAGCTTGGCATCTTTAGTCTTGTAACAGCCTGTGACACAATCATAGTGAGTCTCGTGTTTACAGAGGAGGAAATGGAGGCTCTGATGCAGATCTGGCCAGGCTCACACACAGCCAGGACCGAGGTGGGCCCCGGGCTCTACGCAAGGTGGCTCCTTTGGGAGCCTGCAGGCAGGGAGGGGGGAGGGCAGCACCCTGGCCCTCGCCTGGGATCTGACTCTTGTGTGGCCGGGCACAGGGGTACGTACGAATGGAGCGGAGATCCCAGGGTGCCTCGGTGCCCAGGAAGCCCAGACCCCTCCTCCAGGCCCCTGCTGGTCACGGGACCCCAGCAACAGCCAGGGCCTGCTGGGCCTCCTACCTCCTCCCAAATCCTGGACTGGAGACCTTAACCTGACCTTCCTCACAGGAAGCCTGGCAGGGGTGGGTGGGGCATTTTTCTCTGCCCTGTCATCTGCCCAGTTGAGCCATTCAGGAAAGTGTGTGTGTATGCTGGGGGCCGGGGGGGGGGGGGGGGGGGGCGAGGGGGGAGGAGTCCAGAAACTGAATCCCACTGGCTCCAGCGGGTGAGAGAACGCGCCATGGATCTGGCCACGGTGGTGGCTCGCTCCTTCCCTCCCTCAAGTGGCCAGCTGGAGGGCTTGCTTTTTTTTTCCTTTGGAGTTCATAGTTTTATTTTTTGTTGTAAATATATATTTTTATTGATTTCAGAGGGGAAGGGAGGAGAGATTGAAACATCAATGATGAGAGAGAATCACTGATTGGATGCCTCAAGCACGCCCCACACTGGGGATTGAGCTCATATCCCGGGCATGTGCCTCGCAACGCGGGCCTGTGCCCTGTCGGGAATCGAACTGTGACCTCCTGGTTCATAGGTTGACACTCAACCAGCCTGGTGAGTTCATATTTTTAATTGGCTCAAAATACAAAGGTCCCCAAGGAGGCCCTGGGCGGAGGGAGAGACCCTGGGAGAGGCAGGGGTTCACTGACAGCACCCACCATCCCCACCTGCCACCCGCTCCCCCACAAGTACATGTGGAAAAAGGTCCCAGACCCTTTAAACAATCCCCAAACCGTGATGAGAGCAGGCAGATGAAGGGGCTCCTGCACCTGAACCCAGAGACAAGGCCGCTCTGGCTCCATCCCGCCCAGGGCCCTGGCCCTCACCCACCAAGTCTGAGGCTCCCACTCCACCCCCTGCCCCGGGCTGGGCAGGGGCGCCATGTAAACATCAGCAGGACAGACGCCACTTGCCCCGGTGCAGAGCCCGGAGTCTAGATGCTGACCCCACGGCCTGCTCATGGCTGTGGCTCAGGCACAGCGAAGCGCGGCAGCTTGGGGTCAGGGGATGCCACGGGAGGGCACGGCTTCGTCCTCCTGAGGCCAGGTCCTCTGTGGGCAGCCCCGCCGGCCCCCCCTCTGGCTCTGGAGGCTGTAGCGACCGAACCCTGGCCCGCAGGGTGGCAAGGGGCACAGCTATGCCCGGGCCCCCAGCTCTCCGATGCGCTGCCGCAGGTGGAAGGCAAATTCAAACATGGTGGCTGCGAGGCTCTGGTGGATGAGGTACCGGGGCAGGCGGCCCTGGGGAGGGAAGGGAAGGGAAGGTGGGGATTAGCTCTCAGCAGGGCTCCTCCCTCAACTAGGGCACCAGCAGGGAGTGCTCTGGGCCAGAATGCAGGTGCAGCTCTGGAATGCCACCGAGGCCACCCTCGCCCCCTCACCCTTGGCAGGAAGAACATCCTGTGCCCAGGTCTTGGCACCAGCCAGCCAAACAGACCTGGGAGGGGCTAGGCTGGCAGCCAGCCACCCCTCCTCAGGGCCTCAGGAGCCAGAGGTAAGAAACGAGAGGCACAGGCCCTCCGGCTACTGAGGGCAGCAAGATTTGGGGCTTTGTGGCCCAAATCTAAGAGTAAGAACGGAGGTGGAGAGGAGGGCGGGGCAGGGAGCCCCGAGATCACACAGCAGAGCCTCTGCACGGAGCCTGCCTGCAGCCCCGGCCCCTCACCTTGAGATCTGTGTTAAGGATCCAGATGAAGGTGCAGACGCGGGGGTTGCTGGCCGACTTGAGCACGACGAAGCCCCCAGGACCATTCTCGCCCCTAAGGAGAGAGGCACCACTGGGGACCCCGGAGCCAGGCAAGGCCCCTGACTCGCCCCCTCCCCCATTCCTGGCCCACCTTGGACGTGGGCAGAAGCGGGAAGGGATCTGCTGGTCCAGCAACTGCCACCCTGCGGGAGCCCAGAGCCCACGGCTGCCCATCCCCACCTCCTTGTGATGCTCAAACACTCCCACCGCAGCTGCCAGGTCTGCACACCTGGGCGCCCCCCACCCGCCCAGCCCTCACCACTGTCCAGTCATTCTAGGTCAGCTCTAGCTGTGAGGGGTGGCCGGGCGGGCACTTCTAACCCCTGCCCAATTCAGGGAGCAGAGCAGTGCTGGTGGCTTCCAGGAGGGGGCGCCCTCTCAGGAGGTGGTCAGGGCCTGGGTTGTATTCACATCTCACCCCATTTAATCTGCCCACAGCTCCACTGAGCACCCTTAAGCCCACTCCACAGATAAGGAAGTTGGCACCCCAAGAGGAAACTAGCTTGCCTGTCACCCAGCAAGTCCGGGTCGTGCTGAGCCCAGAGCCCAGTCTGATACCCAAACAAGAGTGCTCTCTGCGACCTCAGGAAGGAAGGGGAAGGGGGGGTATCTGGGCGGAGGCCGCCTGTGGCTCTGGAGTCTAGGATTAGACAGACGGAGAACCGTGGGGTGCCTGGAACAGGCCGCAGGCACTGCGTCACCCCTCTTCCTCTGGCAGACTTGGAGCGAGCGCTCAGGAGAAAGGCCAGGTATCGGGACAGGGAGAGGACAGGGGAAAGGTTCTCGAATCTCCAGCTCGGGAACGGGGCGGGTCCTATCCCAGGCTACCCCTGGAGCTGCCCAGAGTGGGTGGCGTGGGTCCAGACATGACTCCCCCAGCCTCCAGCGCACGGAGCAGCCGATCAGCAGGATTAGGGGCTGGGAAGGACAAAGCCCAGTGGGACAGGGGACAGGAAGGCGACCTCAGCAGGAGTCCCCAGCTGTACACAGTGACCCCGCCCTGTCCTCACCACCGCCCGGGAGGGGCTGCCTGGGATGGCCCTGGGCCAGGCACGGCTCACCTGACGTATTTGTGGGTTGGGGGCTTGGCGCAGTGGGTGGTGGCGATGCCCGAAGACAGGTATTTGTCTCTGCGCCGCTCTATGCGTCGGACATTCACAAAGTCCCTGGGGGAGGGAGGGTTAGGTCAGGGGGTGCCAAGCCCAAGATGCAGGGGCAGGAGGCCTGCCTGAGAGGAGGGGTGTGGTGGCTACTCACCGAGGGGAGACCACTCCGCCCGCGGCCCCCGCAGACACGTCGTAGGAAACGAGGGTGTTGTCTTCCACTCGATGCAGGATCTGGGGGTGTCAGGGGGACATGAGGTGCGGTCCATCCCAGGACACCCCAGCCCCGCCTGCTCCATGCTCAGGTCCCTTTACCAGCAGCCACTGCCATCCACTTTCCCAGCCCTCTCCCATTAACACTGTTGCCATCACCCCCACTTCACAGATGGGGAACCTGAGGCACAGAGCAGTTCCATGGCATGACCCTGGGCGCCTGGGGTAGCTGGCCACGCTAGGGCATTGCCCTGGCCTGCCATGTCCTCGGCCTCGGCCCTGGCCCGCTCACCTGGCAGGCGGTCACCGTCTTGTTCCACAGCACCATCCTCTCCGGCTGCAGGATCACCTCCTGGTACACCAGCTCCGCGGGGCAGGGCAGGAAGGTCTAGGCGGGGCAGGCAGAGGGCTGGGTGGTGCCAGCTGTGCTCGGGCACCCCAGCCCTTCCCTCTTGGTGGCGAGAAATCTGCCAGCGGACCGCCCCCCGCCGCCCCTACCTGGAGTCCCAGAGGCTCCGGGACCCGCCAGACACCCAATTCCCTCCCTCACCTTCAGGATGAACGTCTTGCCATGAAAGGGAACCTCGATGGTGTACACAGTGTCCCCGTATTCCTGTGGGAGGGACAGAAGGGGGGCCGGGAGGATGGGCTGGTGGCTCAGGAAGGGGAGACAGGGATTTGAGGTTTTTAACAGCTCAGAGCAGAAAACTCCAGGAGTCTGGGGATACTCGAGCAGCCAGCAGCCGCTATAAAAACTGGTTCTGACAAGTGTCCGGCAACAGGGAGGGGAGAGCTGTTCATCTCACGTGAAAAGACAGAAGCACAGCTGTGGCCGTGACCACGAAGAACCGAGTCTCCAGGCCCAAAAGGGCTGCCGGAGGCACTGGCCAGAGACAGGGCAGGCATGTTTCCCCGGATTCCCAAGCTCTCCGCCATCTTCTTAGGTCATATTGTTTGATCATTCAACAAAATACCAGGCACAAGCCCGGCTTCCCCTTCAAAGCTGAGCCCAGAGAGCAGAGCAGAGCAGCAGGGAGATGAGGATGGGGGTGGGGAGGGTAGTGGGGGGCAGCAGCCATGGAAACATCCAATCCAGCCTGACCTCCTGCCAAGAGGCCGCCCCAGCCCAGCCCCCTCTCCTGGGGCAGGGACAGGGCTCCGCCGGGTAATCCCCGGGCTTATTCTCAGGCCTCAGAAAAGGGAGGGAAAACTCCCCACACGTGGGCAGGGCAGGCGGGAGAGAGGCTTCTTACATTATTCTTCTCGAACTTCCAGTTCTCCTCCTGGGCCAAGATCTGGTCCACCACAGCCATGGCCTCCTTCCCCTGGTGGATGTACTCCCACTCCTGGTCGGGGAGGGGAGGCGGAGGGGTCAGCTGGGGGCTGGTACCCCACTTTGCTCGTGGCTGGTTCTTTCCCTAGACACTCACACCTCTCACAGAAGCCTGACCCAGCCGGACACGGGGTGTGCACCGGTCTCCCAGGCCCTGAGGGGTTCTGGGGCCAGGAGCTGTGGCTCCGGCTGCTCCCCACGGGGGCCCGGGCATGAGGCGGGCCAGTGGGCCTGACAGCAATGGGGCTGACACTCAAATGGGCGCTCACTGGCATTCAAGCTGCTGAGGTCTACCCTCTGCTGGGAAGCCCCTGCCCACCCTGGCTGAGCCCAGCCTGGCCCTTGTCTGCGGTGCCATCCAAAGGGAGGGTGGGGGGGCAGCCAAACACCTGGGCAGAGAAGCTTTTCTTCCCGACAGCTTCTTCATCTGATTCATTGTCAGACCCTGCAGAGAACGAGCACAGATGACAATGGGAGAGGTGGGGAGAGAGTGCGGGGAGGTGGCGGGGTTCGGGTACAAACGCAGGATGTGGGGGTGGATGGAACTGTGTGGGAGAGGGAGCTGGCTTTCCCCAGGGAGACCATAGAAGGAATAGAAAGAGCAGCCCCAGCCTACACCACTCCTCACAACGCCCCTCCCTGAAGGCGGGTCCCCACCCACCAGCCCTCACCTGCAAAGGATTCTGGGGGTGAATAGAACTGGCCCTCGGAAAGAGCTCCGGAGAAGAGTAGGGGTCCTCGGGCGACAGCGGCCTGGGCAGCAAGGTACCCTGGGAGAGCAGACACGGCAGCCATTGTCCCACACCAGCGACAGGCCAGCAGCCTGGTCTCCCTGCCCCGGGCTCACGCTTAGGCTCCTGGGAGCTACTCAGGTTGGCAAGATAGCTCAGAACTGGCTCTGAGGCCTGAACTTCTCCTCTCTGGGGGCTGGCATGACCCCACTGCCTCCCTTACCCCTGCCACTCACATCGCTCCTCCTCAGCCTCCTGGGGGAGGACCTTGAAGTCAAGGAACCAGGTCTCCAACCAGGCAAGGACAAAGGACACGATGGGGAGCAGGTAGCCGAATGCCCCTTTGCTGAGCAGCTGTGGAGAGAGGGGGCTGGGCTCTCTCCACATCCCAGAGCAGGGCCCCTTCCTGCGACTGCCCACTCTGGCACATCCCCCACCCCTGGTACCAGCTGCTTGGGGACCCTCTGTGGCACATGCTCTGAGATGAATGAATTCTACAGCAGGATAGCCTGAGGTTAGACTGGAGGAAGCACTTTCTGTTCTTGGGGCTGTAGGGGGCCAGGGGGAAAGCCAGTGAAGATGGTTCATTGGGGCCTGGCCAGTGTGGCTCAGTGATTGAGCATCGACCCAGGAACCAAGAGGTCACTGGTTTGATTCCTGGTCAGGGCACATGTCCAGGCTGTGGGCTTGATCCCCAGTAGGGGGCATGCAGGAGGTAGCTGATTGATGTTTCTCACTCATCAATTTTTCTATCTCTCTATTCCTCTCCCTTTCTCTCTCTCTAAAATCAATTAAAAAAATATATATATTTTTTTAAATAGACGATTTCTTGGAGTATCAAAGGAGAGGTTACCCCCTCACCCCAACTCAGTTACCCCAAATCAGAGAAATGGCCCCTTCTTAGGAGAAGCCCATCCCTCAGGCCAGATGCCCACCAGACCAGCCAGACCCTGAGCCACTGACCTCAGAGAGGATGACCTTGACAATGAGGAAGGCACTGGACACCAGCGTGGTGACCTGTCCAGGGGAAGGGAGGAAGGAGAGAGGGAAAACAGAGGCTGGGGAGTGAGCCCCCCTCCACCTGGTGCCCTGCACCAGCCCCGCCAGGGCCCAGAGCTGCCGGGAAAGTGGCGTCTTACCGCAATCACCCACCAGTGCCGGAGCCGCAGCACCGCGTAGCCCAGGAGCAGTCCGGAGAAGCGGAAGAAGGCCAGGACCTGGGGGTGAGGGGGTGGGGACGCCATCACAGGCAAGCCAATACCCCAACCCCTGCTGAAGGCTCCCCTCCCCTCCAGCCCGGCGCCCCAGGCTCCCTCCTCATGGGTGTGCACTCCTTGGGAGAGAACAGCTGAGCTAGTGCTTCTTTGGGGACAACTTGGATGTGACCTTCTTGGACCCGAGTCTTAGCGTCCCCCCAACACACACACTGGGGGCTCTCTGAAGGTGGGGACTCACTTAGGAGCCCTTTTAAAGACTGAGGACTCCCTGAGGGTGGGCGCCAAGTCTCCCTGCTCAGGTCAGAAGGTGCCGCAGGAAGAAGAGTCTAGCCAGAGTCATGTCCCTGCTCCCTCTCTGCTCCCAGGACCTCAGGTCACTCACAAAGATGTCAAAGAAGGAAGTTTTAAATCTGTAGTGGATGATCTCCTGCTCCAGGTTCTTCCGAATCCCTGTGTTGGTCTGGAAGAGGAAGACACGAACCGCTCTACAGGCAGCACCCAGGCCCGGGCTGCCCCTCCCCTCCCGGAATGGGGAGGAGAGAGGAAGGGCGGAACCTGGAAGAGAAGCTGTAGACGCTGCCCACCCCCCCCTGGGGGTCCCCGAAGCACCACGGGAGCTCAGCCAGAGGCCTGGGACCCCAGCAGTAGTACCCTCCCCCTAAGGATCCAGGCAGCCCAGGCAAGCAGGGGTCAAGCACTGGTGATGGTGGGCACACCAGCCGGCAGGGGTACCTGTGGAGGCCGGGGGCCGTGCCAGGGAGGCACTGGGCCCTATGCCGTAGGTGGGCTGGCCGGTAGGTAGGACGGCTTAGCCTGCCGCACATAATTTCATCTCCCTCCCACCACTTCGGTGCTCCATCTTCCCAGCCAACCATCCATCTGGGCTGATGGGGGCGGGGGGGTGGGCAGTGGTGTCAGACGGAGCCCCAGGTGGCAAATCAATTGATTAGGTTTGTGCTTAATGGGCAAAATCCATCACGCTGCTGGAGAGGATGGCGTGGAGTGAGCAGACTTGTCCTCACCCCTGTCCCTGCCGTAGCCACCCACACACTTTCAACGGGACCCTGAGACCTTGCTAGGGAGAGAGGGGGCCTGGACAGATGTCGGAGCCAGGCTGCAGCCCGAGGGGGAAGGCCACCACCACCGAGACCAGGACCGGGGCTTCTAATCTCTGGCAGGTGATCTGAGTTTGGGGGCGGGAGGCTGGTTAAAGATACAGATGTTCAGACCACGGAGTCTGAATCTTAGGGTAAGCGGAACATCTGGAATCTTTATAAAGCTTCCTGGTGATTCTGGTGCTGAGACAGGGAGCCAGCAGTCTGGACAGCCCCCCCGCCCCCCACTGATGTTAGACCCCCCGCAACCCTGCATACCGCCACCACATGCCTCTACCTCAAGACTACCCTGATCTGCCCTGCCTGGTTTGGCTCAGTGGATAGAGCATCGGTCTGGAGACTGAACAGTGCTGGGTTCGATTCCAGTCAAGGGCACATGCCCGGGTTGTGGGCTCAATCCCCGGTAGGGGGCGTGCAGGAGGCAGCCAATCAATGATTCTCTCTCATCATTGATGTTTCTATCTCTCTCTCCCTCTCCCTTCCTCTCTGAAATAAATAAAAATATATTAAAAAAAAAAAAAGACTACCCTGATCTCTGTGGAGTTCAACACCCCCATGCCTGGCATGACACCCCACCCCACCCAGGCCCTGCCCTCCTCTTCTCCTCATCTGCTCCCTCTTGGGCTCCACAGCCCCTCTCACCCCTAACAGTTGCTATCCCTCAAGCTCTGTCCTCCACCTTTTCTCTCTCTCTTTTTAAAATATATTTTTACTGATTTCAGAGAGGAAGGAAGAGGGAGAGAGAGATAGAAACATCGATGATGAGAGAGGATCATTGATTGGTTGCCTCTTGCACGCCCCACACTGGGGACTGAGCCCGCAACCCAGGCCTGTGTCCGACTGGGAATTGAACCATGACTTCCTGGTTCATAGGTCGACACTCAGCCACTGAGCCACACCGGCTGGGCATCCACTTGTTCTCTTTACAGAGAACTCTCCCTCTGCCTGGGCACCTGCCTGCACCAACTGCATCCGGACTCAGGAGAGCCGAGTCCCAGTCTCTGGCAGCAAGACCTCATGACCCTGCTGGGTCCTTGTAGCCACTGGGCCACACAGTCTGTTAGAAAACTAAAAGGATACATGTGCTAAAATAGGAAATAAAACTACAAAATTGAAAATGAATAAAACTTGAAGTGTCTCCCAAGTGAAGCATTTTGTTAACTGTTAATGGCTAAACCCAGCACCCTAAACATTTTCATCACATTTGAACACAATGGGAGGTTAGGGTTCCTCACTTTGCAAGGACTCCCACATACGCCCAATGACGGCCTCGCTATCACAGCCAATACAGCCGGATAATCTCAGAAGTACAGTCATCAAGACATTTCCAACTCCTTCCTGGCAAGCACTTACACCCTGAGGAAGGATGTGGGGGAAACGCGGGGCTTGCTCTGATGTTGGATGGACCTTCAAAAGGAAGAACGCTAAGACCTTGGAAGTTCTTTGAACTGCCCTGAACCTCGCTGGGCCTCGGCGTCTCATCAGGAAGATGGCCCCAAGGTCCGTGTGGCTGTGGCTCTGTTGAGATGAAGGTGCCAGCTCATCTCCGTGGGCCAAGGACAGTCACCTCCGAGCCCTGGTTGCCCTCCAGCTCCACATGCCCAGAATCAAACTTACCCTCTTCACCCTTCAACCAGCCCCTTCTCCAAACTCCTCGCTTCTATCAACAAAGTCCTCCTTTCCCTGTCACCCGAGCTTGAGACCCGCAGGAAGGGCATCTGCCGTCCAGAACCCTCACTTTACGGAGGACGCGAGGGGAGGCTCAGAGAGGCCGCGTCCCTTGCCGAGGTCACAGTTAACACAGAGGAGGAGCTGGGACAAGCCCGAGTCCGGGAGGCCCTGCTCCCGCCGCTCCTGCCTCTGTGGTCAGGTCCTGCTCTGCCCTGTCAGCGCCTAGAGATCAGGCCCCACCGCCAGCTGGCCACCGGGGCGGGGTGGACCCTACACTGAGAGGCAGCTTTGTCTCCAGGCTGCTGGTGGCATCTCACCAAACCCTGAGAGGCCGAACGGGAGGGTCCTGGAGTTCCAAAATGGGGAGGGAGAGCGGGGAGTCACTGAGAACTGGGAGCTTACACTGGTTTGCCCTCCACGGTGCCCTCTGCTTTTAGCACAGTGCCTGGAACACAGTAATGGCTCAAGAAATGTTTGCTGAGTGAATGAATGAAGCCAGAAAGCAATGTAGGGCAGAAAGAAGACAGGTTTCAATGTTGGGGTCTCTCCTTCTTTGTAGAAACCGGGAGGTTCAAATCCATCCTCCACGCTTGCTGAGGGACCTGAGACAATGACTCTACCCCTCGCTCTCTGAGGTCCAATTTCCTCGCTGGAAGGTGAGAGCAGCTGTTCTCCCCATTCTTCACTTTACCCGGACATCAACCCCCGTACGGCAGGTGGAGTCACCGAGGCCCAGGTGCCCCCCAAGCACAGCTTGTGCCTCCAGCCTCCAGCCCACTCACGTTCAGCTCGATGATCCAGAGCAGGGAGATGAAGAGCAGGTCGAAGGTGACAAAGAGACAGAAGGTGCGGCGGACGTCAGAGATGGCCTGGCGCTTCTCGGGAGGGGGCAGGAAGAAGTGCGAGGAGAGGCTCTGCTTGTGGGACAGAGATGAGCTGAGGGAGGCCACGGCCGGCAGGCTGCGCTCCAAGTCGCAGGGCAGATCCCTGGACAGTTTGGTCATCCTGGTGGGCCCCCACCTCAAGGCAGGGAGGGCGGGGCCTCAGCGGCACAGCTGCGGGAGGAGGCAGGGTGGCTGGGTCAAGCCAAGCATCTTAGGGTCCTGAAGGTCCCGTTAACCTCCTTCACCCTTCACACACAGCCCCCAGGCACCCACTCGCTCCCCAAAACCTCTGACACACAAACACACCCTCCCAACCCCAGGCCAGGGCCCTCTCTGCCCAAATCCCTCCCAGCAGCCCGGCTTCCGGGCTGAGAGGTGTGATCATCCCTCTCACTGTCTCTTCCTTCCTCCCACCCCCTGCAAAGCCCAGCGGCCCAGGTTCACCCTCGGGGGGCTCTGGGGTCCTCCCTGGTGTCTGGGGACGTAGCCAGCTCCTGCCCAGCCCAGCCCCGAGGTTCAGCCTCTGGTGTCAACAGCCGCCCCTCTGGCCGGCCCCACCCCCACCCCCAGGAGAAGAGGGCCCAAGCTCTGTTCTTTGTTTTCCAAGCACAAAGCCACATTCCCTCCCAGGAGCCAGGCCTACTCTCCCACCCCCCAATCCGGGGCAACTGGGAGGGACTTCCTGGAGCAGAGTCTCCCAGGGCTCTGGGTGTGCAGGGAGGACATCTCCGTCCCTTCTGCTCCACCCCACCATCCCCACCCGAGGCCCAACCACCATGTCTCTCAACTGGACACTGCCACTGCTCCTGATGGGCGGCTCCAGGCTGCCTCTCTCACCTGGCAGCAACCCCTTCTCCACACAGCGGCCAGAGAAAACCTTCAAAACATCACGCCGATCCTGCCATTGCCAGCCTGCAACCCTCCAACCGGGGGGCTCCCACCGGTCGGAGGGGAACAGCACCCTCCTCACGGGCCCTTGCAGCCCAGGCCCCGCGGGGGAGGTTCTGCCATGCTCCTCTCGGAGGTCCTCCCGTCTCACTGCTCCACCCGGGCCTTCAGGTCCCTTCACCCGGGCCTACTCGGGCCTGGGGCCTCGCTCTCTCCCGCTGCTGTGTGGGCTGTTCCCCAGCCCTTCCACTGACAAGCCGAAAGCCCTCTCCTCGGAGCCTCCCACCCTCCTGCCCGGTCAGTGTCAAGCATGCACCTCCTCAGAGGACTCATCACTATCTGAAACGTCTTCTTTATTGTTCTGCAAACGCCATGGGTGCAGGGCCTCGCCCTGACGTGGTCACTGCTGCCTCCTAGAGCCCCGCACAATGCCTGGCACCCAGGAGGTGCTTAGTGACCGATTGTTGCCTAAGTGGGTGACCCAGAGGGGCTCCTGGCCCTCAGCCACGTGCTCCGCAGCAGAGAGGACCAGGGCAAACCCTAAAGAGAAGAACCAGCCCCTACCCAGGAGCTCCACTGCCCGAAGGACACTGTGGCCGTGGCCGTGCCTCATGCCCACACAGGGCAGGATGGCTCTTCCTAGTCTGCAGATGAGACAGCGCAGCTCAGAGAGGTGAATGGACGGAGCCATCCCTTCACTGCCTGTGCGCCTAAGGGGCCCCGGGGCACTCCCTCCCTGGGGCATGCCCATTGCAGTCCCAGGCCTAAGATCTCTGCTCCACCAACGTGCTGCAAGGGACCTCAGAGGCCCCGCTCCTGGGTGGGGGAAGGAAAGGTTCCGTCTAGAGCCTGAGAGGAGCTGACTCAGCGTAGTGGGGCCTGAGCTTGTAGGACTTGATCCGTCTCCCTGAGTCTTCTCACCGGCCAGCACCAGGGGACAGATGTGGGGGCCAGTGGAAGGGGAGCCGTGGATATCTGTCCCTGACCCGGGAAGGCAAGAGCTCAGCGATCTTCCTCCCGATTTGCTGTTTCCTCTAAACGTTTGCTGGATCTACTACCTGCCACAGTCCCCTCAACCTACGAGGTCCAAAACAAGCCCCCAGTTTGTGGCCAGCAGGAGGTTCTGAGCAAGCCAGCTCACCCATCCCTGCCTCTGCGCAAGCCCCAATGACGGCTCCCAGCAGAGGCACCCGCCCAAGGCCACCCCCAATACCACACTCTTGGGGTCCCCATGACAAGCTCCTCTGGAGGGGACTGAAGGAAAGCTGAGCGCAGCTCGGGAAGGAGACGGAGAGGAGGGATGTGACAGGCCGCTGGCAATGGGACCCACACATCTGTCAGCAGGAGCCAGTGCCAGACGCACGCGCAGCGCGTCCCTCACTGTGGCAGGGCCGCAGCTCCAGGGCGGTGACATTTCCTTGTCTCTAACAGCCCTCCCGTCTCCTGTCAGACCTGTCTCCATCTCTCCCCTTTCCTGTCTATCTTCGCTTTGTAACTGTCTTTGCACCCCCTCTCCCTGCCCGTATGCTGCCGCCCCCTCTGGGTCTTCCTCCCCATCTCTCCCATCTGAGTCTTCTCTTCTCCCCTTCTCTCGTTTTCTCCTGTGCCTCTCTCCTGGTCTCCTCTATCTGCCTGCACCTTGTCTCTCTCCCTCTTCCCTGTCTCTCTTCAGGGCACTATGGCTTCCCGACTCCCAGGCTGCTCCTGTGTCTGTCTGTCTGTCTGTCTTTCCCCCTGGCTTTCTCCCTCCTTCCCTCCCTGGGGACAGGACTCGGGTGGCAGCAGCTTGGGTGTGAGAAGCGCTCAGAGTGGCGAGAGCACTGACACACACATCCAGACATCCCTGATGAAGCGAGAGACACAGATGAGGGCTGAGAGCAGAGGTGTTGGGGAGCCTGGAGCTGCAGACACAAGGGTGTGAGGAAGCCAAACACGAGGGGGTCTGAAGCAAGGGTGGGGGTGGCTGCCCAGAGTCGGAGGGAGAGTTTCTGTGATCTCCCTCCCGCACGAAAGCAGCTCAGAGTCCAAACAAGTGAGAGCGTGTAATAGAACGAGCAGCGGTCAGGACGAGGCCCGAGGCCCAGGCTGGGGCAGCCACTAATCCCGAGTAACTCTGGGCACGTCCTTCTCCCCAAGGAAAAAGGTCCGTGGTTGTTTTTTTAAAAACCTCCCGTTTTTAAGCAAGAGAAACGTAAATAAATAAGTAAATCCCTACCCGGAACCTTCCTGTATGAAACAGAAAGAGGATGGGCTGTTCTGGGTCCTGCCCCAGAAGGTGGCCACAGAGCGCCTCACCGGCAGACTTTCTACAAACTCTGGGGTCACCCTGAGGCACCTCCGTGGCACGCTCACTCAGACGTCCACAGGCCTTGGCGCTCCCTCAGACCCCGTCAGTCTGAGCGGTGAAAGCCACCGTGGCCTGGACCTGCCCTTCAGCCCCCACAGCACTTGTTCTCTGGCCCCCTGGCCCTGGACGGTGGGAGGTGGCAGAACAGCTAGGCTTGGCCTCCGTGCCACCAGGCCCACCTTCTGATGGGGGGGGAGGCGGGCATGAGTGCTGTGAGGCTGGAGCCAGCAGGGCTGCCACCCAGGCCCCTGGGAGCGGCACCTCCCTCCCAACCCCACCGCCTGCTGTCACCGGCCCCTCCCAATCGCCTTCCGAGGTGCCGGGAGCGGAACAGCACGTGTGGCGTGAAGGAGTCCGCCTGAGCTGGCTGCAGGCTTGATATTCATCCTGTCTTTGCAGAAGCTGAGCTGCTAAGGCTTAGGGAGAGGCGGGAAGGAGGGAGGGAGGAAACTGGGGGTTTTATCATCCTAGGTTGGAAGGGAAAGGGGAGGGGAGGAAGAGGCAAATCAGGTCTCCGGGCAAGGTGGATGAAGTATGGTAGCAACCATCCTTAGGAAAAACTGCTGTTTGGATTTTAACCCTGCTATTCTGGCTTCTGCACGCACTTGCTTGCTTGGACAATAGGGTGGTCACCTCAGCTTCCAGACTGAGACCTGGAGACACAGAGGTCATGTTCCTGCGCCTGTGGACCAGGACGACAGGAGATCGATTCCCACTGACTCAGGAGCTCCAGGAGTAGAAACTGTAGATAACCTTTAGAGATTACTGACTCTGCTTGGGTCTGCTTCTGTAAAACCTGCTTTCCCCAGATAGGGCCACATTCCAATAATGTCCAGCAGGGGCTGGGAACCCCCCTGCAGGCTGTTCCCAGACTTTAGAATTTAGAATTTAGAACAAAGGAAAGTTTTTGTGGTTTGGACCTTTAAAAGGACTGCCTACAACTGGGACGGCGCGGTCGTGAGGGTGGCCACCTGCGTGTGGTGCCCTCGCGACCGTCCTGGCCAGTTCAATAAATCCTTGCCTGCTTTTTTTAATCAATCAGCAGCCTCCGGTGGTCTTATTTTGACTCCTGGGTTCGACCCCACAACAGTGGAAAGCTAAGCCCTCACCCCACCTCACCCCAACCCCCCGCCCCAGGCCCCCGGGAACCGCCAGTACTGCCAGTGCATCAGGAGCCTTGGGTGGGGTCCAGGACTCCCAGCAGGTAACAGCAGGCAGCTGAAATCCCGGGAAGGACTCTGAAATCTAGGTTCAAATCTCAGTCTGCCCTTAACCAGCTGTGTGATCTGGGCCAAATATCACTGCTCTGCGATTTGGTTTCTTCAGTTGCATTAAATAAAGGCAACAATAAAATACAGCAAGTCCTCACTTATCCTCGAAAGATTCTGTGACTTTAAGGGAGACTGCACATAACGTGACTAATTTTTTCACAGGCTAAATGATATAAACAAGAGTTAAGTTCCTACGGCAACACTATGCGTTATAATGAAAGGATGTTGAACCATTGAGGACCTGCTGTACTTAATGCCACAGGACTGCACACTTAAAAATGGTTCAAATGGTAAGTATGTATTTTACCACAATAAAAAGGCAACAATTGCTACCTCCTAGGGCTGACATCTATAAGGCAGGTGCTTTGAGATGGAACAAGTAGCTGGCAAAGCCCTTCAGGTGTGTGTGTGTGAGGGGGGGGGGGGTGATTACACTATAGCGAAGTGTAATAAAATCACCCCAAAAGGCCTTTGTTAAAACCCGAGCTCTCCACAGCACTTGTCGCCCCAGACCTAGATGCTCAGCGGTCTGTGTTTAGGCCTGTCTTCTCCCACTGGAATGCAAACGTCAGGACAGCAGGGTCTCCCAGGGCTCTGCCCACGGCTGCGTGCCCAGGACCAGAAGGGCACCAGGCTCGCAGCAGGGACTGAGGAAACGTGTTGAAGGACTATTGACACGCTTCCCGCCAGGAGCGCACGCACACACGCGCACCCTGCCAAGTCCAGACCACCTCTCCCGGAGCTGGGTTCCACCCTCTGCTGGTGTCCCGCCTGGTCCGGGGCCCACACACCGCCCCCGCTAGCTGGCAAGGAGAACTGGTTTCCTGGATCCCCGCAGGCAGGGTGGCCGCTCCCCTCCCCTGAGCCTGGACTGGTAAGGAGAGGTGAGTTAAATTCCTTGGGGAGCAAAGGTCAAGGAGGAAGGACTGAGCAAGACCCCAGCATGACCCTTCTCTTGCTTTGGCGGGGGTGGGGGGGGGGTAATAGCGCTACCCCAATAGTCTCCTGACCACTAACTGCTCCCAGGACACCGTATGGCCGGCTGGTCTTCCTTCTGTGCCTCCGTTCCCCTGTCCTCTCACTCTGGGCTGACCTCCTCCCACTGGGGAAAAATTCTGACTGATGAGAACAGTTCAAATGTCACCTCCTAGGCAAAGCTGTCCCTCTCCCCCAGGCTTCCCCAACTCCGGATCTCGGGACTCTGGCTCAGCATTCCCCTTACACACAGCCATCTCTCTGGAGCCTTGAGGCCCAGGCCACACTGTCTGGCCATGGTACATGCCCCGTAAGTCCACTGCTCTGTGGAGCCGCAATGCCCACCCTGTAATAGGAGGAAGGGCATGAGTCAAAAACCCAAAGCCACCTTTTATTAGGCTGGCCCTTAACCACATCACCCTCTGAACCTCAGTCTCCTCATCTAAATAACGGGGACAGGACAATATAGTGCCCACATCACAGAGCTCTTAAACAGGATTAGAAATAACACATGCCAAGTGCCTGGGCCTAATTAACAGCAGCTGTTACTACCACGAGGGGCCGTGGGTTCGGGGTTAGAGGCGGGGCCCTGGGCCAGGCATGTGCAGGCAGGCCCAGCACACGGCGCTTCTGCCCAAACTGAGGGTTCCATCGGTACCGCTGGGTCGGAGGATGGGCTCTGGTCTCAGGGAGCTGGCCCAGGATGGCCCAGCTTAGGCTCTCCTGTAAGTCCAGGCTCAACGGCCCACGCCCTCAGCCTCGGTACAGCTGGCTGACAGCCCCTACTCTGCCCCAGCCACCGAGGGTTTGGGAAGTTTCCTGGACAAGTAGGAGTTCAAAGAGAGGACACGGCAGCAGCGACAGATGAGACTGCAAAGCCGAGGCCAGAGCCCCGTTTCTCCCTTCCTTCTGGGGAAGTAAGTGGACAGGGAAGAGTCAAACCAAAACAGAAACTAGATTCATCACTGTCCCCTCCCCGCCCCGGCCCGGGAGGTTCTGACGGAACAGTTTACTGGAAAACCCTAACAAACCGAGACCCACTCAGCCCTCCTGCCCCCTCCACATGCCAGGCCCTGTTAAATGTCAGGATGCCCCCAGCTCCGTGATTCTATGACCCTGGCCGATTCGGGGGGCTGGTGAGTCAGGCCCTACCCCACCCCTTATTGCTGTTGGATAAAACCTGGGGCTAATGAGATCAAGTTCTCAAGGTCAGTCTGGAAAGGGCGGGTCAGCTTCCGGGAAAGATCACAGTCCCCATCAGCCCACTCAGGGGAAGGTCCCCTGCAGGGGTGGGGTTGGGGCCACTCAGACTCCTCCCAGCACCAGCCCTAAGGAGACAAAAGCCAGGATCAGTCACTTCCCAGCCAGAAAAAGTTCACCATGGGGATACACAATTGATCAGATGTGATGGCCTCCCTGTCCCTTGTCCCGATAATGTGGCTGCTGTTTTGGGGGCTAGGACTCTGAGAACACAACGATGGACCTGGAGTTAGGAGGTAGTTCTTAAGTCCTTAATGAGTGATCTTAACCTTAGCTGCCAAGTCTCAACTTCCTCATCTATAAAATGGAGCCAACAATCTCTGCCACTTGATAGAACAAGTATGAGCGGTCAAACGTATAGGATTTTTGTCTTACCTGCGAAAGTCCAAATGTGCGAGAGCCCAAATTAATGCAGCGCACACACGCTAGAGCCTACCATGTGCCAGACACGGCTGGTCCCTGGGGACACTCAGCAGCTCCTGGTCTGGTAAGGGAGGCTGACAGATAAATAACAAACAGTGCTACGCTGTGATCAGCACTTTTAGGGAAGAAGGAACAAAAAAAGGACTGTGGGCTCCAGAAAAAGGAGCATCTGACCCAGGCTCGGGTGCATGAGGTTGGGAAAGCCACAGGGAGGAGCAGCCACCTGACCTCGGCCTTGAAGAATCTAGGCATCTGTTCCTGGAGGCCAGGAGGATGAGCATTCCAGGCAAGCAAAACAACCTGAGCGAAGGCCCAGCCTCTGGGCTCAGGCACAGACGCTGCCCACAGACTGAGCCTACCCCAGGGGGCTCGCCCCCGAATTCCTGGTACCAGGCCTCTGGACCACCCCAGGGCAAGGTGCCTGCAGGCTCCTAACCCAAGGGGCGCTTCCTCACGGCCAATCGGCCAATCGGGAAAAATAATCCCCAATCTCAGCAGGAGGTGCCTCCTCTGCCCTTCGGCCCATCCTCTCCCGGACAAGAACTCAGTTTAGAGGACCCAGCTCTCCGTTCTCTGAGCACAACAGAGTTCCCACCACCACCACCCTCCCCCGGCCCCCCCCCCCCAATTAATTTCCAAACCACCCTTGGCCTTTCTCTGCCTTGGGTTCCCAGAGCTCTGTGCACATTTCTCTAGAACTCATGCTTGCCATGTAACATCCATTTCCAAGTTCATTACTGAGCAGACAGACATCAGGGCTGGGTCTTTTTCACTCTGAAATCCTCACTCGATAAATCCAGCTCCTGCCCCCAATGCCCTCCACCGCAGTATTTAACTTCCTGACAAAAAGCCAAGCTTTCAGGCTCCGGGACAGAGAAAGTAAACCACACCAACTGCCCTCAAGCAGCTTATGAAATGAAAAGTCCTAACCACTGCTCTGTATTGTTTTTACATAAACAATAACAGATAACATTTGTTGAGCACTTGTAGGCTCACTGTTTTAAGCCCTATACACACACATTACTTCATTTAATCCTGCCAATCATTCTGTGAGGTAGGCACATTACTATCTCCATTTTACAGATGAGAAAACTGAGGCGCTCACTTCATCAAGGTCACAAAACAGTATCAGGGCCCAAGAAGCCTGATTCAGGAGTTTGCATTCTCGATCACCATGCTATTATGGACAGGGTGCTGCAGGGACATAGAGGAGGAGTATTTAGTCTTGGGGGTTGGGAGAAGGGTGATCCGGGGGCGGTGCTACCTGAGCAGAGCACTCTGACGGACAAGTAGAAGGTAGCCTGGCAGGTAAGAGAAGAGGCTTTCTATGCAGAGGGGCTGGTGTCTGCAAAAACAGAGAAACAGGAAATAGCAAGGTGTGGGCAAGTGCAGCCTGCAGCGCCATATGACTGCACCTTAGGGGGCACACAGGAGACTCAGGTCATAGAGAGCACTGCAAACTGCGCTAGGAACTCAGCCTTTCCCATAGGTAATGGGAAGCCATCCAAGGGTGTTGGGCAAGGTGGTGACACTAGGAGACTTGTGTTTTAAAAGGATCCCAAGGGTTACAGTTTGGAGAGTGGGTGCAGGCAGCCAGGACTGGAAGTTGCTGGGCAGCCACTGCAATCATCTGGTGAGAAACACACCAACAAAGGTGGTACAGAAAAGATCGCTGGGCCAGGTCTCCTTAGAGGTGGGAACTGAGGGAGAAGAGAAACTAAGATATTGCCCAAGTTTTTCCCGCTAGGATGGGGTGTGGCAGAGGAAGAAGGAGTCTGCAGGGGAAAAGGCCCTTCAAGTTCAAACGCGGTGCGCTCCAGCTGAAGTGGAGCTGCCCTTCCGGCAGGCAGCTGGGGGGCCAAGTCTGGGGCTGCAGGGAGGGCTGCCCTTAAGTTGTAGGTCTGGGCGCGTTTCCGTATGTAAGTGGTGTAACGCTGGAGCCCTGGGAGTAGATGAGACCGTCCAAACTCAGTGACAGAGTGAGGGGCTGGAGCAGAACCGGCACTTCCACTGTCAGAGCAGCAGGAAGAAAACAAGGAGCTGCTGACGGGGAGGAACCCCCCAAAGTGGGAGGAGGGCATGCGTCAGCTATGCAGTTAGGAATGAGTGTTCCTGTTGCTATGCACCTGTAAGAACTCAAGAAAGATACTTTAAAGGGCCCTTCTTTCGTCAATTAGAAAGTCACTGCAAAGGAAGTTGAGGCCGGATGTCAGGCAGACGCAGATCTACCGGAACGCGTAGATCTTTTCCTCCCCATTAGGAAACTCTGACCCCTCCCCATATCCAACTCCAACCCAGATACCGTTCCCCTCGCCTCTTCCCTCACAGTCTACAGGGGGGCTCTGGAGGGCGACCCGGGCCGCCTTCTCCAGGCCCTCTCGAGGGGGCGGGCCGAGGAGGGCCAGAGACCTCCGACCCCGCTCTGGACAGAGGGAGGCCGAGCAGAGGAAGGGGGCGGAACCTGGGACGCGGGGGGGTGTGGGCAGGGTCGGACGGAACCAAGAACGGACGCCGGGCAGGAAGACGGGATCCTCTAGCAAGACACAACCCGGTGGCACTACCCAGCCCCAGAGACCTCTGCTGGACCCACCTGCTGCATGTCAGCCACCGGCCCGGCTCTTCGGCCCCAGCCGAGTCAGCACCACGGCCCCGGCGGCGCCTCAGAGCGGAAGGGGATCTCGCGACGGCACCACTTCCGCCGCTGAGTCCGCCCCGCAGAGCGAACGGGGGCGTGCGCAGCTGAAGCCCCGCCCCCTAGTCCTCCAGCCCCAGCCCCAGGGGCCGGAAGTGGGGGCTGCTGCTAAAGTTAGACTTGCAGAGGGTCTTCCTAAGCGTGGGGAATGGGAAAGAAGCTCCGGACGTCGTCTTCATTGGGCTCCATGGGCCTGGCACAGTGGGAAAAGGGGGAACTTCCTTGGAAAAAGTGGAAAAAGGCCTGTGGTGCCGGGAGAACAGGATCTGGAAAAGTCCACAATTACTCTTGAAACACTTCCGTTCTCTTTCCTCCCCAGCCTCTTTCAGCCATCCCTAGCAGCACCTAGAACTTTTGTGGTCGTTCCTAAGAGCGCCCCGAGCTTATTTTCTTCAGGAAGGACTCCTGGATTAGAGGACTGGACAGTAGGGTCAAGGCCCTGACTCTTCTTTTTTTTTACATTTTAATTAATTTTTAATTCTCACCCAAGGATATTTTTCCATTGATTTTTACAGAGAGTGGAGGGAGGAGGAGAGACAGAAGAGAAAGAAAATCAATGTGAGAGAGACACATCAATTGGTTGCATGCACACCTGACCTGGGGCCAGGGATAGAGCCCGCAACGGAGGTACATGCCCTTGACCTGAATTGAACCCGGGACCCTTCAGTCCAAGAACCAATACTCTATCCCTTGAGCCAAACTGGCTAGGGCAAGGCCCTGACTCTTGGATGAACACCAACCAGGTCTTCCATGTGGGGAGGGGACCTCCTCCCTTTCCTTTTCCCTGAAAAGAGGAGTCTAAGCACAGTTATTTACAAAGATTTATTACAGCAAGGAGCGGTTCAGGTCTGGAGTCAGGGAAGAGGGGAAGGGGGCAGAGCAGCTGGAGGACAAGAAGAACCTGGCTCCCCTCAACATGTGCCCCCCCCCCAAGGATGTATACTAGGTGGCATTCCTGGCATCAAAGCACAAACAAAACGCAACAAAGCAGGCTCTGCCAGTCCGTCTTCCAGGCACCCAGGCTAGGGAGCAGGGGTGATAGGGGAAGATTTCCAAAATGAAGACACTGTGGAGAAGGGTGCCTGAATCCTCAGCCCTGCTAGAAGCCAGTAAGACGGGTGGTGACTGGGAATCCCCCATAGGAGGAGAGGGGATGGAGAAGGATCTAGGGCACCTACAGGTTCTCTGTACCCCCCTTTCCTCAGATCTTAGGGTCCTGCCCTGTGGTTTTCCTGTGCCCAAGGGAGAGGGTCTGGAAGTAGAATTGTGAAGGATGGACCTTTGTCCCTCGATTACTAGATTTTCCAAGCAATTTCTCTCGCATCCTACATACCACTGGGTGAATAGGGGAATAACTGGCAGGGGTAGGCATCAGGCAGCAAGTGCCCAGGACTCTGGGCATCAGCCAAAAGTGGGCAAACAAGCAAACACAGACCAGCTTTTTCTTCTAGAAGTCAGAAGCCGCAGCCCTAGCGAGTGAGGGGAAGGGGAGAAAACAGGGTGGGGATTGAGGGTTTCTGCGGAACAGTGATGCCCCCTCCACTTCCTTCTGGGAGATGCAGAGCTGAGTGCCTATGTGCCAGGCTCAGGGTGGGCAGGGCGCTGTGGGTCTTCCCCGGGCTCTGCAAGACAAGCAGAAGGACTCAAGGCCTGAACACGCCTACCAAGATCCCAGCTCCGCCTCCCCGCACCCCACTCCCAAGCCTCACCACTTCGTGCGGGGTCTCTCACTTGGTCCTCAGAGCTTCCATCTCTCTGGGGCTCATCCAGAGGGGGCGGACGCTCCCAGGGCCCCTCCAGACCCTGGCCACAAGTTGTCTTCTGCCCAACTGGGGACGAGGGGGAAAAAGATGAAACCAGACTCTGAGTGTCCACCTGACTGTCCTGGATCAGGAGTTGAGTCTCTGATGGCTGAGGCTAAGCTTTCTGAGGCCATCATGGTATAGCGGAGAGAACTGTGGACTAGGACAGCTCTGCCAATGACTAGCCACATGACTTAGGTCGCCAACTGGTGGTCCGTGAGGTCCGAAAGGTTGGCGAACGCTGACTTAGATAGTTCAGTTTATTACCTCTCTGAAGGGGATGGTAAAAGCGAAATTGTGTAGATGACCTTAAATAAGAGGATAAGTAATACCCTGCCCAACCCAGCGCTGGCACCAGGGAGCCACTCTGGGAGCGGTGGCAATTGATATAGCTCCTCAGTAGTCTTGTCATTCAATCCACTGCCCTGTTGCATTTCTGGAGGGAACAATCTCCTCTATTCTTTCTACCTGTTCTGGAGGTTTCAGTGGGAGTTGACTTAACTAGAGCTTTCGCTCCCATGGCTGACGTCCTGACGGCCAGAGATGCAGAGAGAAGGCCCAAGACATTCTGTTTGGGTGTAAAGACTGGGCACATCAAGCAGGGATGGTCAATTGTTTTCATCCCCATAAATACATGTGCACTTGGAGGAATAGATGTATGTGGTGCAGCCTTCCATGTCTGGGCATGGGACAAACAGCCATGAAGGTCTGGGGTCTTCCTGCCTAGAAATTCTCTGGGCCTTGGGGCCCTCTGTGGAAATCGTTGGGTCTGAGGCCTCTGGCCCTGAGGCCCTTTCTGTAGGTCTTAGGCCCCTCTCTCTTCTCTCTCTTCCCAGGTAGCTGGGGTTGGAGGTGGGGTGGACCAGATGGTTCTTGTAGCCTAGATTCTCCATCTAGACACTAGAGGGCACCCTCTCACCCAGCTTAGGAAATAAAAGAGGAGAACCAGTCACCCAGTCACCCAGTCCTGGAGAGGACTTACCAGCCAGCCCCCTCTGCCTCCCAACAGAAACCTCATCCTATGTTCAGAAATGCAAGTGATGGGGACATTGGACACTCTTAGTCCTCTACGACTGCATCTCCTTGCACCCCCTCACCACCACGGAAGGGAAGTCCTTCCTTGGGTCCAGGCGCAAAATTCATATGGCCTTGCCTTAATTCTCAGGGAAGAGAGGAAAATTGGGGAAAACCTGATTGGGAGAGGGGCTGAGTCGATGTGAGCTTCCCAGGTATCAGGTAAGGCTGAGTGTGAGGTATCCTGTGGGGTGAGAGGATGGGGAGGCCCCTGTAGTGATTGCACTTTACACGTGGGAGAAACTGTGACCTGGGAGGGGGTGCCCTAGGGCACTCAAGGAGGACTCCACCTGGCCGATGGTGGTGGGACCCAGCTTCACAGCCCCTTCAGCTTACCAGGTGGCCCCCTACTGCCCTTCAGGACTTCAGCCTGGCTGTCCTCCTCCTCCTCTTCTTCATCGTCCTCCTCCTCTTCTTCCTCTCTTGGGTAGCCCAGCTCCCGCAGCTCCCCAAGCTCATCCTCCTCCTCCGAGGCCTGGTTCTCGCCCAGGTTGCTGATGGATTGCAGGTGAGACTCGGCAATGCGCTGCACGGCTGCCACGGGGACACCCAGGAAGGCAGGGTCAGCCGGGCCCAAGAACCAGCCCCTGCAGCTGGAGAGGCATGTGGCCCAGCCCCCAGCCTCCTTTCATGGCCTCCGTCAGAGCTACCCCTTCCCTCCCCGGGGTCTAGGTCAAAGGCTGAAGGCTACAGGTCAGCCTGCTGGGGGCCAGACCAGGGCTGAAGCAGCAGGGGGTAGACTCGATCAGATTTGGCTCTTAAGCTGATTAAAGGTGCTGGCCCCCCAGAGGCTGGCCCCAGGCCAGAGGGTACCAGGCCCCAGGCCAGAGGGTACCAAGCCGGACAAGACCAGGCGGGCACAACAGCAGCTTAACATTCCCTGGCTGGGGAGCTTGCTTCTCCAAGGACCTGGACATAGTGTCCATCAGCTACAATCCCAGGCAGAAGGCAAGGAGCCCTTGGGCCAGGGCCCAGGGGATTTGTCCCTTTCAGTTTCTGGGGAAGTGCCCAGCCGGCTTAGGGCTCACTGCTCACCCCTGTGGCCCTATTGTTGGGCTTGGTCAACACCCCCTGGCACTGCCCCATCGCAGGTGCCACTCCATGCACCTCTGCCCAGTCTCTAAGGGGTAGGAACAACCCTGAGACTGCGGACATAATAGTCTGCAGCCCGTGAGTCTGTGCCTGGGGATGTGGTGTGCTCAACGCGGCCCCCACAATCTTGACCCACATCCCCAAGCTTCCAGCTCCCTCTGTGGTGACCTAGAAAGCAGCAAACACCACCCACCCCCCCAACACCACCAAGGCCTGCTGGGATTGGGCCTAGGAAGGGAACTGTGTGGGCAGTTGGAGACAAATTTCCAAAAGATGGAAAGGGCCAGGTGTTTCAGAGAAAGGGGCGAGGGCTGGGGGATTCTGGGAGAATGGCAGAGGTTGAGGGGACGCTGTGAGCCGTGGCTGGGAGATTCTGGGAGAATGGCAGAGGTTGAGGGGACGCTGTGAGCCGTGGGTGGGGGATTCTGGGAGAATGGCAGAGGTTGAGGGGACGCTGTGAGCCGTGGCTGGGGGATTCTGGGAGAATGGCAGAGGTTGAGGGGACGCTGTGAGCCGTGGCTGGGGCAGAGGCAGCAGGAGGCCAGGAGCTGGTGGGATTTTAGGGCATTGGGGTCACTAAACTCACAGCCCACAGACAAGATGCTGATGAGCTTAGGGCTGGGGTTGCCACAGTTCCTTCTTGGTCTGCAGGCAGCCCCTCCCTCAGAAAGCCCCGAGGGGTAGATCCAGGCTGGAAACCTCCGGTGCAGAGAGCAGGGCGCCACAGTCCTGCCAACTCGGGGACAGGCACAGAGGGTGCATTGTGTGTGCCGCTGCCCCGCCCTGCCCGGTGCCTCCCGCTGGCTCTGGGCAAGCTACCCAGGCAATAAAAGCACAATAAATTGCCCTGCCCTGGCCTTGGGGACACGCGCGGCAAAGCTTTGCCTTGAGCCAAGTGTGAGAGCTGGGCCTGGGAGAGACCCCCTCAAGCCAAGACTCAGAGCTGGCCACCCTCTCCCAGGGGCCCTGGGCTTCTCCCCTGCAAACCCGACCCTGTTAGGTGCTCTCTCTCACCCAGAAAGGGGTCGAAGCCTACAAAACAGTGCCCTTCAGGTACAGAAGGGTCCTCTGAGGGCTGGAGGGAGGGGAGGAGGGAGGAGAGGAGGCGGCAGCTCCAGCAGCCTCCCTCTCCCTCAGCTGGAGGAGGTGAGTTCAGTTCGTGAGCCAGAGCGACAACAATCGGGGTGCGCAGAGCCAATCTGGCACCCCGTGGGCCTCCCGCGTGCACAGCGCCCCGTGCCTGTGCCTCTCGGGGCTCTCTTGGGTCTCCCCCTCCCCCTTCCCACTGCCTCCTTTTTCTGTCTCCATCTCTAGGGCTCCGAACCCCACCCCCCACCAGGTCTCCTTGTTAAACAGTCCCTGGTCTGCCCGCCCCTGTCCTGGCCCATTCCACTACCCTGCTTCTCCCCACTCAGACTCTCTCAAGGAGCAGTCCAGAGGGCGGGCCGGGGCCGGGGGCAGGGGGGCATCTCTGGCCAGTGCAGAATGCCAGAAAGCCCTGACCCATCCTCTTCCCCAGCCTCTGCCTCGTGCTCACAGGCAAGAGCACACGGGATGGCTTTTCCTCGTCTCCACTCACCGCCCCCACAGCCCAGGGCAGGGAGGAGAGATGTCTTATATTCTCTCCTCAGAAGATGCCACCCACACCCCACTGCTGCTTCAGGGGGCAGCCTTCCCCACGTCCCTACAGGAGGGAAGTCCTTCCAGGGGCTGGACTACACTGCCTGCTCGCTGTCCCCCCATCTTCCTGTCCTGGTGGAAGAGAAGAAAGGGCCCCTGCCCATCTCCTCTCCTCCCACTCCCAACCCTGGCAAGCAGCGGACAGGTGTACCGGAGGACCTTGGCTAGAGCTGGGAACTCATTCAACCCACCAGGAGGGAGCTCTCCGCACACCCTTCCCACACCCTTCCGGTCTTCCTCCCTCCGTCTGTGGGAGGAGGGGGCTGAGCATAGGCGGGAGTTGAGGGGGTGGTGGGAAGGCATCCTAAGGCTGAGTAGGCACCTGCCCCACACTCCACTCTGCCCGACCTCCCCTTCCAGGTGTATCTCCCACAGCTCTCCACTTCCGGCCAGGGCTCCAGGCGATTTCACACCTCCTCCCCTTTGCACACCTCTTCCCTCTTCCTGGAATGCTCTCCCGGGCCTTGCCAGCCAGTTGAATTCCTGTTCATCCTTCAAATCCAGACGTACACATCCTCTCCTCTGGAACTCTCCCTGACCCTTTGAGGCAAGGGCCCCAGGAGGGGAGGGACCAAATCTCACTCCTGGTTTGCCAAAGGCCCACACTCGGTGCTGTGCTAGAGAGTGGCTTGCCTTTTAATACAGAAAGGAGAAGCCCCGGGTGCAGACCTGGGCAGATGTTAGTGAATGGGAGAGGGGAGCAAGGGGTGCAGCCCAGAGAAGGAGGTGCCCTTTGGAGTGTGTGTGTGTGTGGGGGGGGGGTCGGCTGCACTTGCAAAGGGGAGGTTTGCAGCTGAGTGCCTCACATGGGTGCCTACTTGTTATTTTGGCCACCTCTTCTATTTCACCCCACAGGCACCCTTCCCCGCCTCTGGACGCCTTCATTTTAAAAAAAAAATCCTCAACCGTGGATAATTTTTAATTGATTTTTAGAAAGAGGGAAAGAGAGGGGGAAAGACAGAGAGAAATATCAATGTGAGAGAAAGACATCAATTGGTTGCCTCCTGCATTTGCCCTGACCAGGGCCCAGGCCGGGGAGAATCCTTCAACCCAGGTACGTGCCCTTGACCAGAATCGAACCTGGCACCCTTCGGTCCCCAGGCCGATGCTCTCTATCCCCTGAGCCAAACCGGCTAGGGCTGGGCACCTTCTTTTTTTACAAGAAAAAATCAGGACCGAATTGGTCTCTAAGTAGAGGTTGGGGGAACACAAGACACCCCCACACCACCACTGACAAAAGCTCAACACTTCACCTCCCTCCCTCCCCAGGTTCAGCCCAGTTCCAGGGGTCACAGGGATGGCCAGACTGATGGATGGGTGGGGGACAGTACCTTTCAGCGATGGGGGTGTGTAGGCACAGGGGTTGGGTCTCTTCGACTTGAGGTGGTGCCCCTCTCCTGAGGCTCTCTGCCCGGGAAAGTGCCAGGTTAAACAGGCTCACCCCTTCCCTTCCCCTCCCTGCATCCCATCCCACCCATAGCAACCGGGGCAGCTGGTCTAGCCTCTGCTAATAGGTCTAGGTGCCCCTCAGGTCCCGCCCCAGGCTGAGGGCACCCCATGGCTTTGGAAGGGCCTCCTTAAAGCTGTGGCCTGACTCAGGGCGGGGACCCCAGGTTCTGGAGGCCTCACCCCAGGCTGAGCAAACACCAGGGCTGAGGAGGATCACGTAGGGCGCCGGGCATCCCCGCCCGAGGTGCTGATTGAAATGCTGATTGATATGCTAATGTGTCCTCCTGGGTGGTACCCTGCCTTAGCAGGGAAGTAATCCCAGCCAGCCCACCACAGCCCTCCTTCCAGCTGCCCTGGACACTCACCTGGTGCGGGGAGGCCTCCTCCTCTGAGGAAGGCCATCCAGGAACGCAGGGAGGAGGAACAGAGAAGAGGAAGGAGAGGGAAGAGAGAAAAGAATCTCAATTACTTTCCCCAAAGGGCCAGGCCCGGGAACGGGAAAGTGTGCCCTTTCCTTCCCAGTGTTGGGAGGTGCCTGTCCGTAAATGAACCCGGGAGAGCTGGGCTCCCAGACTTTACCCACTCCCCACCCTCCTGCTCCATCTCCTCCTTCTGGACTTTGGCAAGGGCCCCAAGAAGGCACCAGAGTTAGGGTGGGGCCGGGGCTGGGCCGGGTGGGAGGGGGCCCACCTGGTGAGGAGTGCTCAGAGACCCGGAACAGCATGGCAGGGGTTGGTCTCCGGCGCCGGATCTAAGAAGGTGAAGAAAGAGGTGGGGAGGAGGGAGGATGGGGCCGACACCTGCAGGCCTCCCCCTGCACTCCCCCTCCTACACCCCCCCCCCCCCCCGACTCCCGCCTCAGGCAGCCGGGAACAAACAGTGCTTTGGATTCCCCGGGGAACCTTTGAATCAAAGCCTGTCAGAGCTGACAGGAAGTCTCTAGCTCACCCAACCCTCTCATTTTACTCAGGTGAAAACCCAAGGCTCAGAGAGGTTTAGCAAAGTGCTCAGGGCCACACAGCACACATCAAGGCAGAGGAAGAAGGAGAGAAAAACCTGTCACTGACTCCCACCCATGCCCATCCCACTCCATGGCTACTCCACAATGGGCATCTCCCTTTCCACCTTGCCCTATAAGGCCCTTCCTCTCCCGTTTTTTGAAGACTTCGGACCTGGGGAACCGAAGCTGGCTGTGGTGCTCCATGGACTATGGCACCACGTGGCCCTGCCCACCTAAGGTCAGCTCAAGGGCTCCAAAGAAACTGGATCCAGCTGCAGAGGGAGGCTGAGCCAGGACACTGCAGGCACCGCCAGCCTCACACAGAGGCTCAGGTGCGGGCCTGAGCTGCAGACCCACAGGGGCCTGGGGGTATTTCTGGGGGCCTCGGTCTGGGCCCCTCTAGCAGTCTCTCTCAGGCTGTGGAACTCTTAGTCCGTCCTCATAAAAAACAACAGCCCTAGCCTGTTTGGCTCAGTGGATAGAGCGCCGGCCTGCAGACTGAAGGATCCCGGGTTCCATTCTGGTCAAGGGCAATGCCCGGGGTTGCGGGCTTGATCCCCAGTGTGGGGCGTGCAGGAGGCAGCTGATCCATGGTTCGCTCTCATCATTGATGTTTCTATCTCTCCCTCTCCCTCTCTGAAATCAATAAAAATATAGATATTTTTTAAAGTAAAACAAAGAAATCGAGTGAGACTGTCGACATCATAAACAACAACAACAAAAACCCCACACACAAACAAAACAGAAAACAAAAAGAAAAGTCGCCCTCCTTCGTACATGAGCCAAGCAGAATAGTTAGGGCCTGGGGTGGAGGGGGCACAGAGCCCTCCCAGGCACTGCCCCCGCCCCAGCGTGGCAATCAGACCAACTGTCAGTTAATTAGGTCCCCTCTGAGCTCCAGGGAAATTCACCAAGAGAACCAGGTGAATGGAGCTGAAACTGCCACCTCCCCTGCCAAGCTCCCACACTGCCCTGCAGACCCACAGCTGCCTAGGCCTGGGGCCCACGGGACGCCATGGGCCCCTGTCTCCCCCCAAAACGACTTGGCCCCGCGCTCCCTGCTCAGTTAGGAGCCCAGTGCGACTCAGCAACAAGTGAATGGGGCCAGGCTGCGGGGGGGGGGGGGGGGGGCTCCTCTCCCTCCTGCCACCCCCTCCCCACCTTTCGAGGCCTCCCAGCCACCAGGGGGGCCCTTCCAGAGACCTCAGTGGTCCCTGGGGACAGGTCTGGCTCCTGTGATGAGTGGTCACCCCCACCCCCGTTGTGGCTCCGTCCAGGGCCTGACAGGAGGAGGCTCGGGCGACCCGGCCCGAGCAGACAGGATGGGCCGAGGCGGAGGGCCGTGGGACGAGGGACGGCGGGGCTGGGGCCCCCGCTCTAGATCCTGGGACAAGAGACCAGGTTCGTCACTTCTGACCGGCGCCGGCCGGGCCCGGGCCCAGGGGGCCGGTGGTGGCTGGGTGGGAGGACACTGTGCAGGGTCCGGAGGACCGTCCCCTCCCAGGGCGGCCCGGACGCGCCTCTCCCGGAATTCTGGGGCGCGGGGTCAGGACCGAGGCCCCGGGAAAAGTTGCACGTGTCTCCGGCGAACTTCAGGCGCTGCTGCCCGCAGCCCCGCCGGGTCGAGACGGCGCGGGACTCTCCGGGCCCCCCGTCCCCAGGCCAGCGTGGACCCCGCAGCGCCCGGGGCGCAGGGGAGCCCGGGGTGTGGGTGTGTGGGGGAGTGGGGGCGGCCCCCTTACCATCTCCACCTGGCGGGGGTCCAGCTGGCTGGGGGGCGCGGGCACGGAGAACTGGATCTTCTTGCGGTCCTTGGGGTCCATGGCGGGCAGGGTGGCCGGTGGGGCTGGGGTGCGCGACTCCGGTCCCGGGCGGCGCTCCCGCTCGGCTGGCCCGCTCCGCTCCGGCGATGCGCGGGGGGAGGAGGAGGAGGTGAGCGCGCTCCGACCGGAATACCGCGGCGAGGGGGACGCGGAGGAGGGTCGCCGCCGCCCCGCCCGCCCCGATCGCCTGCCCGGCCCCCCGCCGCGCTCAGCCCGCGCCCCGGCCCCTCGCGCCTCCGCCCGTGGGCTCCCGGCTGCGGGTCTCTGCGCCCCTGCCGCTCCCTCCTCCCCTCGCTCTCTCCGTGCCACTGGGCGTCTCTCTGCCGCCCCGCGCTGCCTCTACCTCCCGCTCTCCCTCTGCGTGTCTCTCTGCCTCGGCCTCCCTCCCTCTCCCCCGACCCCACCCCTCCGCCCAGCCTCGGGGTCCCCGCCCGTCCCCTCACCTGGGACTGGCGCCCGGGGGCTGGATGGGAGGGCTCAGGGGAAAGTGGCCAATGAGCGCCGAGAAGCGAGTTCTCCCCGGGCCGGGGGGGAGGGTGGGAGTGTGACCAGGCCGGGGGAGCAGGCTGGGGGGCCCCCTGCCGTCTCCCCAGAACTTGAAGCTGCATTATTGATGGAGTCCAGCCGGGAGGATAATGTGGGGAGGCTGAGGGAGGGGAACGGGGGGTGGGGGGGGGGAGGGGGGAGGTTCAGCAGGGACTCTGGCTTTAACCCCTTCGTGGCCCGGGCACTTGGAGTTTCACGGGGAGACCTGTGAGGTCGTGAAGAGAGTGCCCCCAGCATGTCACGCTGTGAATGGGGGTGCCCTGGAAATCGAGGGAGTGTGAGAGAGCGGGGTGTGCGTGGGAGGACACGTGTCAGTCATCCTGCAGGGAGTGTGTGTGTGAGTGCCAGCAGCCCTGTGGTGCCTATAGCTGGGGAGGGTGTGTGTGTGTGGGGGGGGGGATGAGTGCATGCTAGTCTGTAAGTGTGTCAGAGTGTCAAGGATGCAGTGTGAGTGGCAGGGTGTGGGCGGACTGTGTGTGTGTGAGGGAGGGTGTGGGTGTGGGGGAGGCTGTCAGAGGCTGTCAAGGTGACGAGCATGGGTGTGCCAGCTTACAGGGGGGCACTGTATCCACAGCTCTAGCCTGTGCAGGGGAGGGGATGAGGTGCTGATCCTGTACAAGGTGCACTGGATTCACGTGTCTCCTGCCTTTTCTCCCCAGATCCAATGGGCGGGAGACAGAACCAGCCCAGGGGCACAGAGTTGGGGGTGTTGGGGGGCTGCCTGTACCAATACACACACACACACACACACACACGTGCTATCACATGTGTGAGTTCGGTGCATTACGGAACAGAACTGAGGGGAGAGGAGTGTGCTCATTTCCGAGGTGTGAGCCTCTCTCCACCCCACCCCCCCCTTTCTCTCTCTCTAAAGATGTTTGTGTGTTTCTGGAGGGGCAAAGGGGAGGCCCCTGGCCCTGTGGGTTGCACTGTCCCTGTGTGTCTGTCCAGGCCCTGGGTGTCTGCAGGAGCCATGTTTCGCTCTGCAGGCCTGTGGGTGAGGGCCTGAGTGCCTCTCTCTGGGGCCGACCGGGTGCGTGTGTAGATGTGGACATTGTGCGTGTCTGCCCGGGATTCTGTTTGTGTTGGCCATGTTCTCTCCTGGCCACACGCAGGCCTGCATCAGTCAGGAGCCCTCCCCCCACCTCCAGCAACTTTTCCACTCTAGCCCCGGCGTGCTGGGTCCTGGCAGAGGCCGAGCCAGGGGCACGGGAGGCCAGGGGAGTGCTGGGATTGGGGTCAGGGGCATGATGTGCCCCAGAGTCAGTGTTCGCTCTGGGGGTGAGGGAGAGAGTGGCAGGAGGGCAGTGCTTTGCTCATGAGAGCCGAGAGCTCTGGCTACTCAGCTCCACACCCCTCAACCCCAGGCCTGGCTCAAGTCCCGCCCGTGTTTGTTGACTTATATGCTTGTTGGGAAACAGCCGGATGCCAGGCTGCTGGCCCAGGGGTGTGGGCATCTCTGGCAGCCCCTGGCTTGGCCCAGACCCCCCTTCCAGATGGGGTGTGGTGGGGAGTGGCAAAGGCCAGTTTGGCAGCACCTGGCGAGGGTAAATAGGAGGTTCTGAAAGTCAGAGGAACATGACCGGCCAGGCAGTAATCCGAGTGGCCGCTGGGCCAGGGAGGGCGAGGGGCTTGTGGCTTCCAGTGCTGGAGGGTGGGAGGGGCCTGAGGTGGGATAAAGGGGTCAGAGGGCAGCTGGGCAGGTGATGAGAGGTCAGGGACAAGCAGGGTCACCACTAGTTGCACCTTGGAGCCCATGAGAGCTGAGATGGCCTTGGGGACCACAGCGGCTGCGGCTCATTTGAGCGGGGAGGATTGTTTGTGGAGGTTCTGCCAATAACCTCAGAGTTCTGGGGAGGCCTGCATCAGGAAAAGGCCCCTGACCCAGGCTGGGGCAGCTGGGAAGGGAGCCTTCCCTCTCAGCCAGGCCTGGAAGATGGAGTGTTTGGGGATGGAGGGGAGGGTCTGTACCCTCTTCCCCCAGCCTTCCTGGCACCCACAGCTCTGGCTGCTAAACCCTGGGGTTAAGAGGGGTCGGCAAGGCTAGCTGACAGGGGTACAAGCACAAGGGACAGACAGACAGGAAGGAGGAGGAAGGGAAGGAACGATGACAGAGATAGGAGAGAGAGAGAGAGAGAGAGAGGAAGGGGGAAGTAGAAAAAAGGTGAAAAGAGACAGAAAACACGTGTGAGAGATGGAGAGACAAAGGGAGGAAGAGAAAGCATCACGACAGAGAGGCAGGAGACGGAGATGGAGAGAGAACAAAAATAGCTCGGCATTAAGATAATTGCAGCTCGCAGCTCTGCCCTCCGCTAGGAATTAAATGAGGTTTTATTACTTTGATTTTTCTCTCCTGGATCCTACGCGACTTCTCAAGAACTTGGGGAAAAGTTTTTCAGGTGGGCGGTCAGGTGGTGGGGGCTGCGTGGGTGACAGAGGAAGGGAACAGGACTTCTGGGAGCTGGGGGAGGCATGGGGAGCGGCAAGGAGAGTGGGGAGGGGCTGGGAAGGGTGGGGCTGGGAGGGGAAGGGAGGGGAGCCTGTGTCAGGCACATCCCAGAGGGGCTGAGAAGCAAGGGGCCAGGGTGACCTCCATTCTCTTTGACTTAGAATTAATCATATGCAAATGAGATGTAAAAATAATATGCCACTCCTTGGGTATTATTCTTGAGTTAGAAGCACAGGCGATTAGGCCCAAGGAACAAATTCAAGACCTTGTTTGACGTAACTCTAATTGAACTTTGGATCTTTCTACTTGGACTGACCAAAAAAAAAAAAACTCTTATCACAGGCTGTCTATTGATGCACAATAGGTGTAAGCACACTATTTTTAAAAAAGATTTTTAAATTGATGTTTTAGAGAGAGAGGAAGGGAGAAGGAAAGAGAGAAACATGGAACCGGAACCTACTGAGAGTCGAACCAGCAACCTTTTGATGCACAGGACGATGCCCAAACCACTGAGCCCCACCGGCCAGGGCCTGCGCACACTATGCTGAGCGCACAATTTCTCTTCACATCACTGCCTGGTGCTTGCCACAGTGCCCGGCGTACAAGAGGGACCACGTTAACTGTCTCTGGAAGGTGAATTAGGGAGGGTGGTACGAGGCCTTTGCCCTGTTTCTCGGAGGTGGGGAGAATGGACAATCAGGAATATTCTATTCCTTCCCCCAAGCAAGATTCAGTCTCATGGACTGAATATAAACTGGGGAGCTGGGCAGACCTGAGGAAGAATCTTAGGCCTATACCTTACTGTGTGACTTTAGACAAAGTTCTTAGCCTCTCTGGTCCTCAGTTTCCTTGTGTTTCAAAGCCCAGCTCATAAGCAGCAGTGACAATTCAATAAGAAGTGAAGAGAGGTCAGCAGGGAAAGAGGAAGCCCAAATGTGAGATGGATTGACTCCATGAAAGAAGCCATAGGCATGAGTCTACAGGAGCCGAGCATGGCTGTTCAGAACAGGACATTGTGGACATCATTCATTCATAGGGTCACCAGGAATCAGAGCTGAATCAATTGCATGAACACACACACACACACACACACACACACACACACACACGCACACACAAATACACTTGCCCCAGCCCAGTACAGGGCTCCAGGTAGGTCATCAAGAAAGTTCCAGCTCTAGGGATGCAGTCTGAAAATGGCCAGCAGGTGGCAGAGTCGGCTAGAGTTTGGGCTGACCTGCTGGCACTTTGAGACTGTAGTTAGGCATCACACCCATGACCTTGGCACCACTGAGTTGAACCCAGCTGGCTGGATTGGCATGAGGCAGCTGGAAGGGATGCCCCAGGAAGCCCTGGAAGCAAAGTTAGAGAAGCTGGGGAGCACTAGCTGGGCGCACTGGGCCATCTTTCCCTGACCCTGGTGGTGGTGATGGGCAATGGGGTGGGGGGCGGGGGCAGGAGCGGAGCATCCCAAGTCCTGCCTCTGGAGAGGAGTGGACGGGGTACACTTTCAGCAGGGACAGTGGTGGCTCCAGGACAGGCAGGCAATCATCCGAGACTTCCACTCACACACTCATTCATTCATCCATTATGCATCCTTTTGCTCATTCAATAAATTCCCATTGGGTGCTTTAAAAAAACACACACACACAACTTTATTGAGTTAGAATTTATATACAATAAAATGTACCAATTTTAAATATACATTTCTATGAGTTTTTGAAAATTTTATAGCATATAACCACGATCACAATACAGATATAGAACATTTTCATCACCCAAAAACATTCTCTTTTGCCCCATGCAAATCAACCTCCCCTCTCCCCTCACTGGGTGTACCATTAGTCTTAGCACACTATTTTGAGACATATCCTCCCCACCATCTGTCTTTGCACCATCATCTGCCTGCCATAGTGCCCAGAATACAGTAGGCACTGCATGCTGTAGAGGGGATGGATTGAGAAATGAATGAATGGATGAATATGTAAGTCAAAGACATTGACTACGGTGCATATACGGAGGCAGTTACTCTCTGCTGGGCACTGGGCTAGGTCCTTTATATACACACTAGTGGCCCAGTGCACGAAATTCGTGCACATTAAAGGGGAATTAATTAGAGGACATATTTTAATATTGCTATTTGCCTTTTCTCTATAATAGAAGTGTCAGAGATGAAAGAAAATTAGTAAAATGTATATGAAAATCTTCCTTCTGTCCAGGTCTGGGGCGAGCCACGGGAACCAGAGTCAAGCCCCTGCCCACCCACGTGCACCTCGAAATCACGCGAGACCCAGACCCGGTGGCCCCACCCCCATTGGGCTAGATCCAGAACCAGCCAGCCCCAACCCCGTCAAGCCCCGCTGGGTGGCGGGGGCACAGCCTCAGGTCACCTGGCTGGGTGCTGGAGCGGGGGGTGCGGCCTGAGGTCCCCTGTCAAGCCCCACCAGGCAGGGGCGCAGCCTCAGGTCCCCTGCCCCGGCCCAGCACCATGCAGCCTCAGGTACCTGCTCATTGCTTATTGTGGGTGCAGCCATCTTGTTACAGTGTGATGGTCAATTTGCACATTCCCTCTTTATTAGATAGGATTACCTCATTAGTATCATTCCATTTTACAGATGAGGTGAATGAGGCTCAGAACCTTTTGCCTAGACCCAGAGCCTGGGTTCAAACACAGACAGTCTGACCCCAGAGCTCTCACGCTTTACTGCTGCCTTTAATACATCCAGGATGGGCAAGTGGAAGGTCGCCTGCATGTACTGCACCCACCTTCTCTCTTGCTCAGCATTAGATGGGGTTTCTCTCTCGCCCAGCCTAGTTTGGACCCATCTGGGGTTGGTGGAAGGGAGGTGGTGGGGTGGGAAGCAGAAATCAATGTGCCTAGGCTGCCCTCTGGTGGCAGATACGAGTACAGCGGTTTCTCTGCTTTCTGGCGCCCCCAGGTGGGGTGTTGCTGAGAACGAACAAGCCAGCAGCCCACAGCGGGGGCAGCCTCAGCCCAGGGCACCTGGAAACTCCCTGCTCTGGCCACTGCCTGGTGCCCCCTGAGGTGCCAGCTGAGGCTGCCCCCGAAGAATGCCAGCTGCCGGAGCCCGCCGCCTCCCACCCCCTCCACCAGCCTCACACACACTCCAATCCCGGTCCAGTCGGCTGCTTCCATTCCCCGAAGAAGAGGCCCTAAAGTTAAAACAGCTGTTAATTTATAAACCAATTTTTCCGTGACTGCTTAATAAATCGCCAGCAGCTGCTCTGCCCCCTCCTCCTGCCCAGGCACCCGGCCCTGAGGGCTGCATGGAGAAGCTCAGAGCCGCCAGCCTCCCCTCCTGCCTCCTTCCCCCAAGTCCCCAACTTGCCCCCATTTTCCAGGAAAGTGGGTGGGCTTGGGGGAAACCCTGATGAACCCAGCTTCTTTGGGTTTCAGTGGAGTGGAGAGGTGAGGATGGGTTTTCTTACCTAGTGGGCTGCAGCCCAAAGGCCATCCCTACCCATGCCCTACAACCCCGCTCCCCCCGCCCCCTGACACACACACCTAGACTCCCAGGCCCAGAAGGTAGGTGTCAAAGGTTGCCTTAGTTCTGGGGAGATGAGGGTGTCCAGATTCCCTAGAGACGTTTCCCTGAGCCCCTGGGAGGTAAGGGGACTCTGGGCTCATCCTTGAGAGTGCTGGAATCTCAATTCCCATATCGGGGTGGTCCCCCTGACAGATGCTAACAACTCCCTGACTCTGCTGTTCTCTCAAGGGTGGGCTGGGGAGAGGCCCACCCACCCATCCCCAGGATAAGGAGAGGAGGGATTTGGGCCTCCAGAACAGTCACTTTGCCCAACTCCCTCATATAGAAGGCACCATGAAAACCCACCTGGCGGGCACAGCCGTGTTCTTTTTTAATTGACTTTTTAGAGAAGAAGGGATAGGGAGAGAGAGAAACATCGATCTGCTACCTCCTTTATGCCCTCTGAGCCTGAAACCCAGGCATGCGCCTTGACCAGGAATTGAACTGACAACTCTTCAGTGCACAGGACGCCGCCCAACCCACTGAGCCACACCTGCCAGGGCCACAGGCATGTTCCTTCTCTTTGCATCTGCAAATTCCAAAGGCACTCAGGGGGCAAGTCCTGCTGGCACTGTGACCCCTGACCCCTCTGGGCAAGGGGTCAAACTTGCCATGCCCCTGTAGCCACAAGGAGCTCCATGGAAAAGGGGAAGTAGGATGGTAAAGCACAGCAGGTCAGGAGTTCAAATCCCGGCCTCCCACTTTCTAGCTGTGTGACTTTGGGCAAGTAACTTAACCTCTCTTTCCTTCGATTGTCTCCATTTATAAAATAGGGATAATGACAGAATTATGAGAGTTAAACAAGTTTATGCATATACAGTGCCTAGCACATAGGAGGTGCTTACAAAGTGACAGAGTATTATCTTGGCTTCCCCCTGCTGGATCTCCTCGGTCCCCCAAGTAGCAAACCTTGGGGTGGGGGTGTTCAGGAGATTTTCAGGTGGTAGGTAGTAGGGGACAAAATTAAGAAGAAAACCAACTAGGATTCCTGAGTTGTATGGTTCTGACTGGGCTTTTTCATTCTGTGCCATTCTCCCACCACCTCCCCCAATCCCTTCACCCCCACCCCTCCCTACTCTGTTAGCCACACCCTCCCCTCCCTCCCAACCCCCGCCTGCTTCTTGGGAAAGAAGGGAAAGCTTACACACACTCCAGCTCCTGGAGCCCCTACCTCTTAAGAATTAAGTTCTGCCCAGTCGGTATAGCTCAGCGATTGAGCATCATCCCAAGAGGCCACCGGTTCGATTCCTGGTCAAGGCACATGCCCAGGGTTGTGGGCTTGATCCCCTGTGGAGGGCGTGTAGGAGGCAGCCAGTCAATGATGTTTCTCTCTTTTCAATTTTTCTATCTCTCTATCCCTCTTCTTTCCTCTCTCTCTCTCTCAAAAATCAATAAACATATTTTAAAAAAAAAAAGATTTAGTAAGTTCCTCCCACAGTCTGTCTAATTGAAATCCTTCCATTTCTTCTCTTGTTCTCTAGTCAATAGGGGCTGCCATGACCCTTTCCTGCCCCACCCCCACGGGGATGGGGAGGCATCAGAGAGCCTGCTGGACTCTTCTGTCACACAGGCCAATGGACTCTTCTGTCACACAGGCCAACGTGAGCCCGGCCTTGCCATATCCTCCTTGTGTGCCCAGAGCAGTTTAGTCGGCCTCTTTGGGCCTTGGGTTCCCCAGCTCTATAATGGGGAGAATCCCAGAGGCTACCTCCTGGGTGTTGTGAGGGTTGAACGCGACACTGCCCATGAACCATGACGTTCTTAGCATCAGGCCTGGCTCTCAGCAGGTGCTGAGGACCTGGTGGTGGAAAGGCAGGTGGCAGAGTGCGGTGGAAAGATGCCAGAGCTGGACCGTCTGGGGTCAAAGCCCACTCCACGACTCCCAGCTGAGTGACCTTGGCTCTAACCTTTCTGTGCTCCTGTGTCTTCGTCCCTAAAATGGGGACTATATCAGAACCTACAACAGTGAGACACCTAGAGCTCTGGAATAGTTCTCCAACTAAGTAAGTGTTTGCCCGAATCCATGGTATTGTTAGTTGCTGTTACTATCATCTGCCCCCCCCCCCCCCCCCGCCCCCCCCCCCGGCCCCCAGCACTGCTGCTCTGCTACTCTTCAGGCTCTGCTCCACCCAGTGGCTTGTTGATGGCAGAGGTTTTGTTGATGGCAGAGGTTGGCAGGGTGAGCAGACCCAGACTGGAGACCCTGGTGTTGGGGATCTCGGCTCAGGGCAGGCCCGCAGCCTCCACTTCCTCAGTGTTCCCACCTCTGGCGTCCCCTTAGTTCTGGTTTGGGCGCCATCAGGAGGCACAGCCCTCCGCCGCTTTGAGTCAATGGTCCTGCAAAGCAGCCAGCCTCCTCCCTCTGCCCAGGTCCTGACTACCTCCTGGAAATAACGCGGGTCCCGGGGGCCCACTCAAGCCTAGGACTGCTCTGCCAGGGTGCCAGCTGGTGCCCATGGGGGCGGGGCAGCAGTTTGATCATGTGGAAAGGGAAAGCGGGAGGCACCCCGTGCCTTGGAGGCCCCCACCAGAGACAAGAAAGGACTGGGCATCCAGGACATCCTAGTAACTTCCTTCCCCTCCGGACAGACAGGGGTGAGAGCGAATCTGGGCCTGTCCAATGCCTCGGTTTCCTCTGCCATCCTGCAGGTGGAGTCTCCACTTCTGCTTCCCTCCCCCTCTCCCTCGCCCCTGCCCCAAGGCCTTGGCTTTGGCCTCTCACAGCTCCTTGCCCTCTTTCCTTTCTTAAAGAAACGGAGCTTAGCCTCCTCCTCCCCACCGGATTCTCTCCTTGGAAGCCTCACAGAAGGACACAGGGGCGGGGTAAAAGCTAACCCCTTGCTGGAGACCCGCCTCTGCAAGGTCTGGGGCTGCGTCCCAAGCCCGCCCAGAGCGCCGACCCCCGGAGTCTCCCCGTGCTCGCGCCCCCGCCCCTTCCAGCCGCCACTGGCCCTTTAAGAGCCTCTCTGCGCGCCGCCGTCCCGGATCAGCCAGAGAGACCATTAAAATTTTATGCAGAATGAAAATGGGCCAGGTCTCCAGCTTCCTCGCTCCCATCCAATGATTTATTACTCGCAAATACCACAGAACTAATTAGTATAGTAATTAATTAATACGCATTTGCATATTTGCATGTGCAATTAGTGCAGTGGAGTGATTACTGGGAGAATGAGGGGCCCCGGATTGTCAGATGTGAGGGGGAAGTGGCCTGGAAAAGAGTTAGTGGGAATGAACTTTGTAGGGAGCGCGAGGGCGGGGAGGGCGGGGAGGCGGGCAGGCGCGGGGGGGGGGCTCGGGGCGGGGGGGCGCCGGGCCCGGGCGCAGAGCCGCCCGCAGGCAGCACCCAGCCGGGCCGGACCGCCGCCCCGAGATGCCCGTCGGGGGTCGCGACCCCGGCGCCCCCTCCCCGCCCCGCCCCGCCCGCCCCGCGCGTGGCAAGGCTCCAAGCGTGCGCCTGATTGTTATGCATTGTGTTTCTGGTTGCGAGCGGAGCCCGCGGAATGGGGCTGGCACAAGCTGTTTCCCTGCCACGCGGCGGTGGCACTTAAAGGGGCAGCGTTCTCTTCCCGCCGCCGCCGGCCCGGCCCCGGCCCCCCGACCCCACCTCTGAGCCTCTGCTGGACCCGTTTCCGAGAGGCGACCTTGGGCTCACGCCGGGCTCCGGGCGAGAGGGCACGAAGCGGCCGGCCAGGAGGTGGCGTGGCCCCCGGGGGCGGGCACGTGCGGAGGGAGCCCGGCGGGCAGGAAGTCAGGCTGCGCGCTGGGCTCCGTGCCAGGCGCGCGGCGGGGGTGGGGAGGAGAAAACAGGGAGAAAGCCAGGAGGAGAAGGAGAGAGGGGCAGGGTCCCACTTGGTGCCAGGTGCTTCCTCCTAGGACAACGGCTCGCTTGGAATCCTCGCAAAGATTCTGTGGGGTAGGGCTCCTTATGCCCATTCTACAGACAGAACAGAACAGCGTGGCAGGTGGCTCGTGATCAAGTGGTGAAGCTGGGGTTCCAGCTGGCCTGTCCAGCCCCAGGTGCTCAACGTGGTGCCAAGGGCCAGAGGAGAAAGTGGCATTTCCTTAGGAGACACCAGGGAGGACTTCCTGGTGGAGGAAGCACCTCGCTGAGCCTGCGATGCAGAGGAGGACACCTGAAGAAGCTGAGGGAAGAGAGATGCAGAGCAGAGGAACCCCATAATGTGACTGCCCCTCCCTGTGTATACAGGGATCCCCCACCCATCCATCAATAGAACTGCAGAGACCACGGGGCACTGGCTCCTGTGACTTGGGGACTTGTATAGACAGAGGACAGACCTTATGCACCAGTCCTTCCCAGGGCGCACTCTCTCCCTCTCTTTTTCAGAGTGTGCTGGTCCCACAGGGTAGAGATCATGGGGGCTTTGGAGAAAGGAGCAGTTTGTAATAATGAATAAGAGCATGTAGACGCAGAGCCAGAGCTTGGTTCAGCCCTGATTGGTGTGGCTCAGTGGATAGAGCGTCGGCCTGCGGACTGAGGGGTCCCGGGTTCGATTCCAGTCAGGGGCATGTACCTTGGTTGCGGGCACATCCCCAGTAGGGGGTGTGCAAGGGGCAGCTGATCGATGTTTCTAACTCTCTATCCTTCTCTCTGTAAAAAATCAATAAAATATATTAAAAAAAAAAAAAAAGAGCTTGGTTCAAAGCAGGCTCTGCCACGTACCAGCTGTGTGATGTTGGCCTTAACCGTAGCTTACAGAGAGCTCTGCAGCCCCAGGGACAGCAAGACCCCAGAGTAGGACTCGGGGTCCTAATTTCTAGTCCCAGCTCAGTTATTGGGTGACCCCAGGCAAGTTGCCCCCCTCTGTGCTCTGGTTTCTCTAAAACGGGGCACTGGTCCCTGATGCTCCCACCCCTAGACTGTTCCCTTTCCTCCCCATACCCACCTCGGCCCCTCAGGGTCCTGAAGCAGGGAAGTAATGGCTGAGTCTCATTCACGTTGTCCTGGGCTCCACTCTCCCAGGGGCTGAGCCAAGAGATCTCCGGTTAAATTGTGACCTCCTGTCCTGATTGGTCACTTCCTGCATGACCCCCACTGGGGATGGAGCCCACAACCCGGCATGTGTCCTGACTGGGAATCAAACTGTGACCTTCTGGTTCATAGGTTGATGCTCAACCACTGAGCCACGCCCGCTGGGCCTGGCTGTCCTTTTGGTCCCCCTGTCAGTGCTGGGGGAGAAGAGCAGGTGGGCAGGTGTCACTGTTCCCATTGTACAGGTGAGGAAGCATAGGGTCACTCGATTAGACCAAGGTGGAGACCCTGCTAAGTCCAGGACTGTTGGGACACCTTGCGCCCCCCCCCCCTTGGTGTGACTGACTGCCTTCTGGTGTGGACCCTCGGAGGGACAGGGGCCGCGCATCCTGACTGCTCACTTGGAAAACTGACAAGAAAGGCAGAACAAAGAGGTGGCAGCGAACAGAACTCCAGGCCCAAATTTTAAAACATAAAGTCAATCAGGAACATTGGGCGGAATCAGCCATGTCTGGACGGGGCCGTGGGCTGAGGCAGCATCTTCACACCTGTTGGCTCCTTTAACACAACGGCCCATTTTACAGACGGGAAGCCTGACTTCCACGTCAGCGCTGGGATTGCGGGGAGGCTGATGGCGGAGGAGGGGCTTCCTGGGGTGGGTGTCCTGCCCTGGCTGCGGCCTTCCGTTTCGGGGGTAGAACGGGCACCTCCTCAAACAGTGGCAGGAGAGGCCTTGGTACCACGGCCACTTGTTGAAGATACTCTCTGTGCGGGGCTCTGGGCCTAGTTCCTGCCTTCCAGGGAGAGGCTGTCAGGTTAGGTCAGATGTCATGACCTATGAGGTGTGCAAAGGAGGGGCATCTAATCCAGAAAGACTTCCTAGAGGAGGTGATGCTTCAGCTTACAAGGTGGGAAAAGGGGGGAGGGCACGGCTCAGGCAGAGGGGACACCCTGAGCAAAGGCTCACCGGCATGAGGCTGTGGACGTGGATGCAGTGTAGAGCAGCTGAGGGGCAGAGGTCAAGACTGGGGTAACTCAGCCGAAACCGGTTTGGCTCAGTGGATAGAGCGTCGGCCTGCGGACTCAAGGGTCCCGGGTTCGATTCCGGTCAAGGGCATGTACATTGGTTGCGGGCACATCCCCAGTGGGGGGTGTGCAGGAGGCAGCTGATCGATGTTTCTCTCTCATCGATCTTTCTAACTCTCTATCCCTCTCCCTTTCTCTCTGTAAAAAATCAATAAAATATATTAAAAAAAAAAAAAAAAGACTGGGGTGACTCTCCAGGGAGAGCCGGACAGCAGCCAGATCAGGGGTGTCCCTAAGGAGCATGGCTTGATCCTAGGGGTTATGGGGAGCCTTTAAAGGTGCCTTTCCGGAGGAGGAGGGGTTCTGAGATATGGAGGGTAGCTTTGGGGAGTAGCATCAGCAAAGAGAAGCAGCTGGAGTGAGACTCAGCCTTGGACCTGGACCTCACCTCCCTACCCCTCAGGGAGTTCTTTTATCCCATGCAGGGTAGGAGTGGGGTGGGGTAGGAAGGAGAGGGGCTCCAAGTCTGCTGAGAGGTATGGGCCCAAACAGGGTTCCGCAGAGGCGACCCCTGCCTCGCCCTCAGGTCTCCAGCTGGGCAGGAACCACCTGGTGAGGTTCTCTCATGTGACCTCAGAACCAGAGCTTGAGCACTCCTGGGCTCAGCCTCCATGCCCCAAGCCCTTCCTCTGAGGGCCACTGGGAGGAATCTGTGACACCCCGCCCCACCCAAGTCCACCTCCCCAAACTGAAATTTGTGCAAAAGACAGAGGAGAGGGGGCTCTGGGCCGTACTGCTGTAGGAGATTCTCCAGAGGAGTACCCCAAACCCTAAACCAGCCAGGCATTAACACAACAAGCATTTATTGAGCGCCAACTCAATACGGCCTGTGTGCAACACTGGACTACTGAGAGCTATACACCACCCTGGTCAAGTCAGGGAGGCAGATGGGTAAATGGATCCTCTTCACAAAGGGTGGCAGTGCTGGGGCTGCCCTGCCTGGGGCAGTCAGGGAAGGCTCCCAGGAGGCGGTGTCCATCCAGGAACCAATTGACAAAAGGGAGTCTCAGGGACCAGCATTCATCAGGAAAGGAACTTCTATCAGAAAAATGGGTCTCAGCCCTGGCCGGTTTGGCTCAGTGGATAGAGCGTCGGCCTGCGGACTCAAGGGTCCCGGGTTCAATTCTGGTCAGGGGCATGTACCTTGGTTGTGGGCACATCCCCAGTGGGGGGTGTGCAGGAGGCAGCTGATTGATGTTTCTCTCTCATCGATGTTTCTAACTCTCTATCCCTCTCCCTTCCTGTCTGTAAAAAATCAATAAAATACATATATTTTTTAAAAATGGGTCTCAGAAGCCAGAAGTCAAAGGTTATGAGGCAAAGGTCACTCTACTTTGGGAGCAAGGGAATAATCCTGAGGGGGCTGGCTTTGCTGAAGGACCAGGAGGTCTACTCCGTCTTCCTTTGTCCTGGGTTGGGGGGAAGAAGGTCAAGGGTGCAGCAGGAGTTTGACCAGGAATCTCCACACCACACCTGGCCCCATGGGCTGAGCCCACCCACCTTGGGGTGGGGCCTAGACCCAGAGTGAGAACCAGAGAAAGGGCCCGGAAGTCCAGGAGGATCCTGCCCGCGTGCTGGAGGTCAGGACAGGAGGTCAGGACAGGAGGTCGGCAGGGAGGAGGGGGACTACACCTCGCTGGCCCTCCCCTCCCCCTCCCTCGTGGCACCACAAGGCACGCAGCCGCATATCACCCGTGCCAGCCCTCACCTCCCGGCAACGTCGCCGCATTCTCAGCCACGCCATCTGGCATGCCCGCCGCTCCCCAGAACACTGCGGCGGGCGGGGGAGGGGGCAGCGGGGCAGGTGCCCACCCAGAGCCGGGAAGGAGCGGCAGGTCCCCCTCCCCCCAGGTCCTCGAGGACTTGAGGTGGGCGGGGGAAGGGGGGCAGGTGCTCTTACCCTTCAGGAGGACGCTTCGAGCATCCCCAACTGATGGAGCAGGCACCAGGCACCGTCTGGGTAGTGCCAGCCTGCCCCTCCCCTCCCCCCTCCCCCCACAGCACAGCCATTGCCAGGAGCACAGGCCTCCGAGGGTCTCCAAACCCCTGCCCGCCCCTCACATCGGCAGGCGGGTGGGAAGAGCAGGCCGCCCTCCTCAGCGCCCACCCTCATGCCCTGCGCCCACCTCGCGGGAGGCCCGGGAGACGGGCTGCCGGCCTCGGCCAGGCCAGGGGCCCTGCTTCTCCTCCACCGGCCCCGCGTCGGGCGCTGGGGGGGGCGGGGGGGGGGGGGGGCGGGGACCAAGGCTCCTCCCGCACGCGGCCCCGCCCGTCCTCTCCGGGGCGCGGCGGCGGAGCCTCTGCAGATGTGGGCGGCGTGTGTTTATTTTGGTGGAGCAGGAGGGTAATGAGCGCGGTTTACAGAACATCATCCTGGCCCCTGAGCGAGATTCCCCCAGACTGCTGAGGAATGCCCGCCCTCCCGCCCGCCCCGGCCCCGCCCTGCCGCCCCCACCCCTGCCCCCCAGCACCCGCCCCTCCCCCATCCCTTACCCCACCCTGCACCCACCTCCTCCCTGCCCCCCACCCGACCCCTCCCGGCCCTGCCCCCCAGCACCCACCCCCTCCCTGCCCCCCAACCCGGCCCCTCCCGGCCCTGCCTCCCAGCACCCCGCCCCTCCCCCAACCCTTACCCCCCCTGCACCCACCCCCTTCCAGCCCCGCGCCCCCTGCAACCGGCCCCTGCCCCGCCAAGCCAGAGCATGCCCCAACCCCCTTACCCCCACCCCCTGAACCTCCCCTCCCCCAGCCCCTGCCCCGCCCCTCACACCCTGTCCCGCCCCAGGACCCGCCCCTAGGCCCGGCCCCGCCCAGGGCCCGGCTGCACAAAATGGCCGCCGCCCCCCCCACCCCCAGCGCCATCTTAGGTGCCCAGACTGTGGCCTCCCCTGGGACGGGGCTGTGTCTCCATGGGAACCTCAGACCCTGGCTCCCCGCGCCCTCCTGGGGGAAGCGGGTGGGCAGCGGAGGTGGGGTCCCCAGGCCTGGCCGCGGGGCCCGCACCCTTTCCCCCTCAGAGGCCGGACAGGCCCAGGCCCCGCACCACTCCCTTCCCCGTGCCAGGGGAGGAACAGATGGCATGGCTGGTGTCCTCCTCCTGCTCCGTCTCCTCCCTCCACTGCCGGCCCCATCCCGTCCCCGGCCCCGGCCCCGTCCCTGTCCCGTCCCCGGCCCTGTCCTGTCCCCGGGGCAGAGGGGCCGCGGTGCACGTGCGCACGTGTGTTGTGCCTCCCTCCAGCCCTGTCTGCGCCATCCCACACGTCCCTCTGCTCCACTTTCCCCGGGTTTTTATTGTATCTTCTAAATAAAGTTGAAATGTGTTGAGTGAGAAAAACTTGTTCCATTTTTCTGAAGGAAGAAAAGACAGGGCAGGAAGCAGGCGGGCAGGGACGAAGGTCCCGAGCTCCAGGCCCCGCCACGCTCCCGCCTCTTCTCCGAGGGCCGAGCCCAGTCTGTCCGCAGGTGACGGAGGACTGGAGCACCTGCTTGGGGCTCCCCTATCCCAAGCAAGGTCCTGCCCCTGCCCCCTGCCCCCTGCCCCCTGGCCCCCTGCCCCCTGCCCCCTGCCCCCTGCCCCCTGCCTGGAGCTGGGAGGGGCTTGGGAGACTAGACCCGACCTCAGTGTCCAAAGGAGGGGGTTCGCTTACTCATCCATTCATTCACCCATGAACCCAACAAAACCCAGTTCCTATGGAGCCATTCTAAAAGCACCCTATAAAGCATTCCCCGTGTGTGTGTGTGTGTGTGTGTGGTGGGGGGGGGGGTTATGTGCACGACACTAATATTGTAAAGCATTTACCGTTTACAAGGGGCTTTAATAAAAACGAGCGCTGGCATTTCCTGAAGCCTCGCTATATTGCTGGCCCTGTGCTAACCTCATTACACGCATCATCCCATTGAATACTAACCACCGCTCTAGGAGGGGTAGCATAATTATCCCCATTTTATAGACGGGGAAATCGAGGCTGTCAGATGTTGTGGAACTTGCTCCAGGCACTCAGCCTTCTTTAAAGCTGGGAAAAGTGGGGTTGGCCCGGAACCAGAGCCCAAAGCAGGTGCAGGCAACCACAATGCCACACAACCGTGGGGGCTGGAGAAGGGCCCCGTGTCAGGATTGGAGACTCGCCCTCAGCAAAGGGGCGGTAAAGCTCTTCACGCTGTTCCCAAACTTGAGCCTCTGCCCCTCCTCAGGCCCAGCCTAGTTCCCTCTCCGCCGTGGCCAGAATGCCCCAGACCACCTGCCATAAGGTCCCAGACCCACAACCCATGAGCGGAGGAAGCTCACCATCAGCTTCTCCTGGGGAGACCACTGAGGTGACTGTGGGGATGTAGAAGGAGCAGCGCTGGGAGTCACGCCCCAGCTTCTGCTCTCCACCTGTGTGCTCCTAGGCAGGTCAGCTCCCCTCCATGGGCCGCTGAAAGGAGTTGGGACTTGTTTATTATTATTATTCAATTGGGATTTTAAAACATATTTATTTTTTATTGATTTCAGAAAGGAAGGGAGAGGGAGAGAAAGATAGAAACATCAATGATGGGCCCCTGGCCGGTTTGGCTCAGTGGATAGAGTGTTGGCCTGCAGACTGAAGGGTCCCAGGTTCCATTCCGGTCAAGGGCAAGTGCCCAGGTTGTGGGCTTGGTTCCCAGTAGGGGGCGTGCAGGAGCATGTTTCTATCTCTCTCTTCCTCTCCCTTCCTCTCTGACATAAATAAAAAAAATATATTTTTTTAAAAAAGGAACATCAGTGATGGGAGAGAATCATTGATCGGCTGCCTCCTGTATGCCCCACACTGGGGATTAAGCCCACAACCCAGACATGTGCCCTGATGGGGAATTGAACTGAATCGTGACCTCCTGGTTCATAGGTCGATGCTCAACCACCGAGCCATGCCAGCCGAGCGGGACTGTTCTTCTGAGGCTCCTTATGGTTCCCACCAAGTGCCTAGGAGAGCCTCCTCCGACAGCACCAGCCCCTCCTCCTTCTCCAAGGCCTCCTTCCCCAATGTATGTGCCTCCTTTTAGAACCAAACTCATTCTCCCAAGCGTCGGATCAGTGTCCTAACAGCCCACGAGCCCCTCCGGAGGCTCCTAGAGGGAGGAAATGAAATCTGTCCAGATTGAGGGTGAAGACCCCATCTTTGCACCACACAGTGCCTGGCACACGGTTGCCATCAAAGTGTGTGTGTGTGCTTAAGGTAGAATTGAAATCGTCTGGGCATGTGTAATCTGGAGGGTGGGGAGAGGGCCAGGAAATGTGGGGCTGACACACACAGATGCCTGAGTCAGAGTGTGGGCAAGGGGCTCTGATGGCCCGCTCACACACAGGTATCTATCTGAGGAGGGTGTGTATCCATTTTCCTCACCACAGAGTGAGGAACAGGTGTGTGTGTGTGTGTGTGTGTGTGTGTGTGTGTGTGTGTGTGTAAAGTTACCTCCCTCAACCCATGCCATTTGCATCTGTGTCTGGCCCGGTGAGAGCCAGTGAGAGGGTTGGGTGAAAGGTGAGCTGTAAGATAAAACAGCAATTTCCTCCCTTTCTTATCAAGACACCTGTCTGACCCACCTGCCCTTGGTCACTCAGAACTGCTGGACTTGGCTTCTGTTCTTTCAGTATTTTTTGTATTTTTTGCAGGGAGAGGAGAAGGCTTGAGTCTTCTCCAAGAACTTTAGGCCATTCCCAGGCCAGGCCAGCCCCTCCCCCTCTCCCATACGGGAGTCAGAAGGCCAGGAGAGGAAGATGCTGGTGGGATGGTCGCTTGTCTAGCAGGGGGAGGGGATGGTGGCGGGGGAGGGGTGAGGGGTGAGGGGTTTCTGGGTTAGGAATCCAGACTGAGACCCTCTCCCCCACCCCCAGATGGTGGGTGCAGAGGCTCATCCCAGGGATTCCTTGCTACTCCACCCCAACATAGCATGCCCCCAGACACAGGAGGAAGCCTCTCCCATCAGCTGACTCCACAGATATACACCCGTCCCCACAGACACACACACACGCCCATGCAGCGGCTCAGACATCCAGGCGAGTCTTCCCTTTTCTCTGTCTTTCCCTGGGTTTGAATTTCGTTCAGCCACATATGTTGTGTGTGCGCGTGAGGGTGGGTGGGGGAGGGGCAGACAGGGATGAGGGATGGCATGATGCCAACATCTACCTATGGGGCTTGGGCCAGGGACGCCCCCCACAGCCACCCTGGGAGGGGCCTCAGCTGTCCCTTTGTAGCCAAGGGGGTTCTCCCGGGGGTGGCCAGCACAGAAGTCCCTTCTCGGGACTTAAGGGTCTGGTCCCTGACCCACCTTTGGGGGCCTGCGAGAGAAAAAATGGGCAGAGCAGGACCCCGGAGGGAGCGTGGAATTCGGGGCCACCACAACCCCCCATTGCCAGTCTTGCCACCCCATTGTTCCCATGTGGGGGCTCTATATCGGGGGGGGGGCAATTCCTCCCCCTCCCTCTCAATCCCTGCTCTCCCTGCTTTGGGCGGAGAGGGGAGGGCAGCAGAGATATTTATTTATTTCCTTTATTTATTTAATTTTTTTTTTTTTTTTTTTTTGGAGTAGAGAGTGACAGATGGCGGCGGGTCCCGGGGGAGCCGGCTCTCCCCCAATGCAGACGCATGCCAATCACCGTCTCTCATGTGATAGCTGCTGCCCGTGACGTGCCAAGCCCATATGGCCTGGCATAGAGGCTGGTACCCCGCCTGGTAGAGATGCCACACTCGCTCCGCGGTTCGCATGGCGCTCTGAAGACGCCGGTGCCCGCCGCCTGGAGGAGCCGCTACCCCCGCTCCCTGAAGATGGGGGAACAATGAAATAGGCGAGAAGATCCCGGTCTCCCCCTCTCTCTCTTGCCCCCCCTCCCCCTCCCCTCCCCTCTCCCCCGGACTCCTCTCCGAGGTAAGTTGTCCGAAAGAGAGCTGGATCTGACCCGCCGGCTGAGGGGGGGCGGCTCCAGCCACCAGAGGGTCCCCAAATCCCCCTTCCTGGGGATGGCCCCTCGCGGGGTGGGCAGCGGAGGCGCCCCGGGGTCCCGCGCCCCCAGGGCTGCAGCTGGGGGGCTTCGGCGGGAGGCGCCTGCCTGGGGGGCTGCGGTGGGAGCGGGATCACGGGGCGGCCGTGCGGAGGCTGGGACGGGACCACCCGTGGTCGGTCGTCCCGGAGGAACCTGCGACCTTCCCCGTTAGAGAGAGAGAGAGAGAGAGAGAGAGAGAGATTTGGATTTTCCCCCATCAATCCCGAAAATACAACGAGATCAGGAAAGCGATGTGGGAGGGAGGCCGTCTGATGGGGGGCAGGGGGTCCCCGACCGCAGGGGAGACGGCGGGCTCGCCGCCCTGTCCCCTCCCCACGCCCGGTCCCTGGGTCCTCGCCGCCCGGAGCCGCCCGGAGCCGGGGACGCGCGGCCTGAGGAGCCGGCGCTCCCGCCTCGGGAGCCGGGGCTGCGGGGGTGGGGGCCCAGCTGGGGGCGGCGCGCGGCCAAGTTGCAAATTGGATTAGGGCGCGGAGGGGTGAGAGCCGCGGGCGGCGGGGGGCGGCGGGGCCGGGGCGCCGGGGCCCGAGCGGGCAGCTGTCCCCACCGGCGGCCGCCCAGCCCTCCTCCCCGCCGGGAGCCAGGAGGCTCTCGGGGCCGGTGCGCCGCCTCCCCGGCGAGATCTCCCTTCCCCAGAGCCCCTGCCCGGTCCCCGTCCGGACCCCGAGAGGACCCAGGCGCGGGGCGCGGCCCCGGTTCAGGCGCGGGGCGCAGCCGGGGCCCAGCGCGGGGAACCGGGCCTGAGCCGGGATCGGGGCGGCCGGCCGGGCCGGGGTTGGGCCGGCTCTGGGCGGGGCGGGCGGAGGAGGTGGGCGTCCCGGGCCCTGGCAGGGAACCCGCACGGGACTGGGGGGGGCAGGTGGGCTGGGGGAAGGCGCTCTGACCCCGGCGTGCCCCTCACTTTGTGCTATGTCTCCCCCTCGCCCGCGGGGCGCCCTCAGGCACCATGCTGACCCGCCTGTTCAGCGAACCCAGTCTCCTCTCGGACGTGCCCAAGTTCGCCAGCTGGGGCGACGGCGACGACGACGAGCCGAGGAGCGACAAGGGCGACGCGCCGCCGCCCCCGCCGCCGCCGGGGCCGGGGGCTCCGGGGCCCGCGCGAGCAGCCAAGCCGGTCCCTCTCCGAGCAGAAGAGGTGCCGGAAGCCGCGCTGGCCGAGGTCAAAGAGGAAGGCGAGCTGGGGGGCGAGGAGGAGGAGGAAGAGGAGGAGGAGGAAGGGCTGGAGGAGGCCGAGGGCGAGCGGCCCAAGAAGCGCGGGCCCAAGAAGCGCAAGATGACCAAGGCGCGCCTGGAGCGCTCCAAGCTGCGGCGGCAGAAGGCGAACGCGCGGGAGCGGAACCGCATGCACGACCTGAACGCGGCGCTGGACAACCTGCGGAAGGTGGTGCCCTGCTACTCCAAGACGCAGAAGCTGTCCAAGATCGAGACGCTGCGCCTCGCCAAGAACTACATCTGGGCGCTCTCGGAGATCCTGCGCTCGGGCAAGCGCCCCGACCTGGTGTCCTACGTGCAGACGCTGTGCAAGGGCCTGTCGCAGCCCACCACCAACCTGGTGGCCGGCTGCCTGCAGCTCAACTCGCGCAACTTCCTCACGGAGCAGGGCGCGGACGGCGCGGGCCGCTTCCACGGCTCCGGGGGCCCGTTCGCCATGCACCCGTACCCGTACCCCTGCTCGCGCTTGGCGGGCGCCCAGTGCCAGGCGGCGGGCGGCCTGGGCGGCGGCGCGGCGCACGCCCTGCGGACCCACGGCTACTGCGCCGCCTACGAGACGCTGTACGCGGCGGCCGGCGGCGGCGGGGCGAGCCCGGACTACAACAGCTCCGAGTACGAGGGCCCGCTCAGCCCCCCGCTCTGCCTCAACGGCAACTTCTCGCTCAAGCAGGACTCGTCGCCCGACCACGAGAAGAGCTACCATTACTCTATGCACTACTCCGCCCTGCCCGGCTCGCGGCCCGCGGGCCACGGACTGGTCTTCGGCTCGTCCGCGGTGCGCGGGGGCGTCCACTCCGAGAATCTCTTGTCTTACGATATGCACCTTCACCACGACCGGGGCCCCATGTACGAGGAGCTCAACGCGTTTTTCCATAACTGAGACCTCGAGGCCGCCCCTTCCTTTTTCTTTTGCCTTTGCCCGCACCCCTGTCCCCAGCCCCTGAGCGCAGGGGCACCCCCGTGGCGCCGGGCGCGGGGTGCGGGCCGCCGGTCCCGCGGTTCTCTGGGCAGCACGGTCCTCTGAACAGTGGGTGGCCCTCCCAGGGGCCTCGCTTTCCCCAGGGGACTCGCCTTCTCTCTCCCCAAGGGGCTCCCTCCTCCTCTCACCCAGGGATCCCCTTAGGGCACTTACCTGGAGACACCCCCCTCCCTTACCCTTAGGTTTCCTTCTCCCTTTTCCCTGCAGACCCCGACGGGTTAGAAGGGGGGCAGCTGAGCTGTGGGATCGTTCCCCCCTCTATTATTATAACTTTTAAAACAGACACAGAGCTGCCGAGGCAGAGCAGAGCCGGGCGCCCCCTCTTTCCTAACGAGGGCAGAAGCCAGGCTGCCCAAGCCTGGACCTGGATCGCCTTCACCCCAATCCTTAGTCTCAGCGTTTCGTGATTTTAATTTTGGCGGGAGGGACTGTGGATCGAGAGGAAAGAGAGAAGCCAAGACAATTTGTAACTAGAATCCATTTTCCCCTTTCCCTTTTTTTAAACAAACAAAAACAAACAAACATACAAAAAAAAAAAAAAGCTAAGAGGCGACGGAGGCCGAACGCAAAGTCCGGATCGGAGAGAAAACGCAGTAAGAACTTTTAGAAGCAATAAAAGGCAAAAAATACTACTACCAATAATAAAAAGACACAAATATCTATGCAAGGAGGTTCTGACTGAGCCTAGCGGCCCGGCCCGGCCCCGGGATGCCCCTCCCGGCCCGCGGGCTGCGCCGCCCTAGCGCGGATCTGTGCACTTTGGTGAAGTGGGGGCCGGCGCCGCCAGCTCCTCCTCCCCAGGTTCTTACAATCAGTGACTCGGAGATTTGGGGCCCCAGTGCCACTGCCCTCCCCCCGCCCCGTCCCCGTTGTGCGTCATGCTGTTTTTTAAAAACCTGTTTCCAAATTTGTATGGAATGGCAAACTGTTGGGGGGGTCGGTTTGGGGAGGGAGGGTTTGCATGAGAGACGTACACACGCACACCACACCTCACGCACACTCGGGCCGGGCGCGGGCGTCCCGGGGCAGGGGGAGGAGAGCTCCGTGGCTTCCCGCCCCGCCTCAGGCACCTGTACCCCTTCCTGTGGTGAGACTGGAGGCCAGGATCTGGGGGCAGCCCCGCCCCGCCCGACTGTGCTCCGGTGGGCGCCAGCGCCCAGCGATTTCCGGTGGCTGGAGAAGGGGTTTTTGTCCGAGTTGTCCTCTGGGCTCAGGCTGGCAGGCGGGCAGGGAGAGGGCGGAGGGCTCCTTCTGGAGGCTCCCCAAAAAGGGGGCAAAAGAAGACCCTCTCCCCACCGGAGGCAGGAGATCAGGCATCCAAACACACGGTGCAAAATGCAAACCCACAGGCGACACACCCACTCATCCACCCGTACACTCACACGCAATTTCACCTTCCTCTTGTAGCGAAGATTAAACTCCCGTCGGACACCCGAAGTGCATTGCGTGTTTCTGTTCAGTTTAATGACGATTAATAAATATTTATGTAAATGAGATGCAAAGCCGGACCGGTTTCTCACGGTGGTGGCCTCATTTCATTCCAGGGACTGAGCTGGGGCTCTGGGTGACGGAGACAGTCAAGTGACTGTGCAGAGGCCAGGTACAGGGACGCTGGCCATCCTGGGTAGGATTCCCACCCTCGAGATCCCTCACACCCACCCACTGGGCACCCAAACGGCTGCGCTCACTGTGCCTCCCAGACCTGACACACACACACACACACACACACACACACACACACACACACACGCACAGCACAAAGCATTGCACTCGTCTCCTTACACTCCTCCAGTTCCCAAGCACGCACACAGCGCACCTCCACGGGAAACAAAATATCTTTTTATCCCCGAAAAGTGCCCGAGTTGGGAGCAGCCAGTTATTTGACAACTCTCTGCGCACTGTGGCAACAAAAACAAGTGTGCGGGGGGGTAAACAGACAACCATTTAAGCCAGACATGCCTATTTTAAATTTATTTTTTAAAATGATAAGGTCATGAGGATGGAACATGAATGGAGGAAATCTTTTCCGTCTCAAATTCGTGTTCAGTGGACTCCGGGGAATGTTGAAATCGGTAGGGGTGCTGATGAGGTTGACGGAACACTCCAGAACTCTATGAGGATGCCCACACGCCTAGCCACCCACCAGGTAGAGTGGAGCCCGACCTAGCTCCGAGCTTCCCCCGGCAGGGCAGTGGGAACCCCGCTGGTACACAGCCTCCTTCCTGCCTGAGGAGGCGCCTCACACAGGCAAGTCCTCAACCTAGGGGGGCGAGGAAGGGCACCTCAGAGAAGGCAATCCTGCCCGCCGCTCCGCTCCCCCACCCCAGACAAGGTAGCCTCACATTCTCTCTCTGGGCCTCAGGGACAGAGGTATCTCTGAATTGACTTCCCTGAAAGGATTCTCCGCCCCAAAAACACCGGTGCGCACTGGGCCCCTGAGATATCTGGAAAGGGGGCTAAGTCCCAAAGACCCTCCTCCCAGAGCCTGAGTCCGGCACCCAGCTGTTTCTCACGCTGCTTCCATTCTCTTTTTAAAAACATTGTTTCTTATTGTAGAGCTGCAGTGGGGGCCGCAGTGTGTGTGGGTTTGGGGCTTGAGGTCAGGCGTGCTAAGGCTTTTAAAGGTTGGGTCCCAGATCCCCAAATGACAGCACCCTGACACAAGTGGGAAAAGGAAAGGTAGTTGAAGAAGAAAACCCCACATGCAAAAGGGTGGGTGGTATTAGACTGACCTTCAGCTGGGCGTCTCCCCTAAGTGACCACCCCCCAAACCCGCTCAGTGGAGACATGCCCTCCCTCCTCCACCTCCGGACGGTTGCTGAAGGAGCGGCGCCCAAAATGGGAGCTGTCCCATCCCCGGTGCTGACTGGACTGCAGCCTCGCGCCTTCCCTCCGCGGAGGGAGGTCGCGCCAGCGGAACCCCAGGGAGCACCAAACCGCCAGAGGCCCTTCCCAACGATCTGCCGGAATTCTTCCCATTTTCCGGAGAATTTCACTGTACTTTTAAAAATCCACTGCCTTCTCTAGAATTCTCATAAGATCGCCTCTCTGGAGTGAGATTAAGAACCGGGCCCTCATCTCCTGAATCTGCCCCTGTAGGTAGTCAAAGGGACTCTTACCGATCTCTGAATCACCCCTATTCTTGGGGGAAAGGAGTCGACCCACCTTCCTTCTCCACCACATTTTGCGTGGAATATGGAGCAAGGAGCACATCCTAGATCCAAATCTGCTCAGCTCATGGCTGGGGCAAGGCCTGGCAGGGGCAACTGGCGAAAAAAGCAGCTCAGCCTCCATCCTGAGCCCGAGTCTTCACCTGCCCTGGGAGCAAGGTGAACTGAGCCCCTCTCCCGCTCAGCCGGTTTCCCATAACCCTCCAGCACCCAGGTGGCTTGGGGCTGAAAGTAAAGGTCCCTCCACGGGGCCACCCTGGTCAGACTACAGACTCCTAAGCTTCGCTCTTCAGGCTACTCCACACAGCTCAGTTCCCTTTCCAAAGCCCGGTTCCAGCCCCTTTTCAAGGGATGTCGATGACTCTTGGGCCATTGTGTCTGTGGTCACGTTGGATGGGTGGGGGCTCCTGGACCCCTTTTGGGGTTGGGGATCCTGAGTGCCCGGGCCTTTCCTCCAATTCCTGACCCTCCCCCCACACTCCCTGCACTCTGGCTGCACTCTACCCTCCCCTTGCCCTCCTCACCAACGCTCAGCTTCCCTGGCGAGATGGTGAGATGAGCACGAGAAGAAGATGTGTGCGGACACAAGGCCCCAAACTCCCCCTCGCAGGCCCTTTCCTCTTGCTTGCCTGTGTGCACACTCAGGGAGAAGCTCCAGGAACAGAAGGGGAGGAGGGCGGAAAGGGGCCGGAGTCGTGGAAGGGAGGGGGCTAGGGGAGAAGTCGCAGGAAGGACGCCCTCCTGGCCCCAGCCGGAGCAGCAGGGACCTCCAGCGCGCACCAACTGGCTCAGCTCCCACCCCTGGGCTGCCGAACTTGCAGGCTGGAGCCCAGATCCGCCAGGAGGGCGTCTTCCCCTTGGTTTCCCCACCCCCACCTAAAGCTCAGCGTTTGGAAATGACAGGGAAACAGAGACGTCTCTGAGCCCAAGCCATTTGTCCATCCAGAAGGAAGGGAAGGGAGGAAGCGCCATTGCTGCTTCTCCCCTCTCCCCTTCACTCCTTTCCAGCGGTGAAGGCCACCACATGCCCTTGACCCCCAATGAACCCCCAGCGCTGGTTTCATCACCCAGAGGGACAGCCCCATCAGTGACCCAGGTAAACTGAGCCCGATGGGAGCCAGCAGCACGGAGCCCTGACACTCCCTAGACTCTGTGGGTTGGGTTTGCTTCTCTCTCTCCTAGTTTTCCTTCTACGGGAAAGCCCACAAGACTGTGGGCGCAAGGCCGGAGATTCCGTTCCCTCTTGGGTGACCTTTGTTTTCTCCTTTTCCCCAGAATCTGAAAAGTTGCCTGTTGATTTGAGGGGACATTGAAAAGGAAGGCTAGTTTAGTTCTCAAGGAAAGCGGGAAGAAAGATGTGCAGGCCAGGCCTGCCCAGCCTTGGCCTGGAGCTCCACTGCCAGGTTCTCCATGTGCAACAGGGGTCAGCCAGGCCTCCCCACCTGGCCTGCTCCTACACGCCCCAAGGAGAAAGCGCTTTCCCCCCAGGCGTGGGAAGGGGCCCAAAGGCCTGGGCTGTCAGAACAGGCTTCCCAGCTCACTGTGGCTTTTCTTTCTTGAGGGCTGGGTCACCCAGGCACTGGCCACAGGCTCAGAGGGGAGGGGACCACCTGGGCTGGGAGAAATCTTAAAACCCTGCCCCCCCCCTCTTCCAAATTCTGAAGCGGTTTCTTTAAAAATTCTGGACCGTTTTCCTGGGTGAGAAGCGGTCAGAAAGGGCACAGACACCCCAGGGGGGCTGAGCTGCTCTTTAAACTTTCTCCATCCTAAAGCGCAGGGATGGGTAGGAGCGCCCTGGCCACCTGGGAGCAGCAGGAGGAAACCGAGATCAGCAACGGGTTTCTGGGGGTGGGGGGTGGAGAGAAATGCCAAGGGCTGGGGCCTCAGCCCCCCAGTGCGGGTTGGGAAAACTGGGGAGCTGGTGGGAGAGGGTGAGGAAACTCCTAGTCACTAGTCGCCGGCTGTGCCAGGGAGCTGGGCATTGCATTGGGTGGAGAAGCTGCCCAGATGTGCGCCCCGGTGTGGTCCTGGCGCAGCCAACTCCTCTGCCAGCGCCAGCAGAAGCGCAGCTCGGTCTCCCCGGACAGGCTGGGGCTGCGGGTGGCGCGCCTGGTGTCCGGTTAGTGGAACCTTCCTCTCGGCCTCTCCCCACCCCCGTCGGTGTCTCCTTCCCCTTTGGGGAATGAATTGAATTAGGAACGCGTCTTTCCGGGAGGATGCGGCCTCCCGCCTGAGGCCGCGCTGGCCAGGAGGCCGTGACTGCGAGGTCTGGCCCCACCAGTGCCCCGGGAGCGCCCAAGTCCTTTTGGGGACCCGCGTGCCAGTCCCTACCCGTAGCCAAGTCTTCGCCAAGGGCACAGCTGGGCGGGGTCTGGGCAGTCCGCCCGGCCTGGGACATCTGTTCTCGCCAGAGTGGCATTAAAGGCGAGGGATGGGGGTGGGGGCTCAGAACCAGCGCCTCCCTCCCGGAGGGGGCCGGCCCTCCGGACCCACCCGCGGCCAGGCGCAAGGCACGGCGGATTCGAAGAGTTTGTCCTCGCCCCTGGGGAACGGAGAGAAGAGGCGTGGGGCAAGGGTGTTTTCTCCCTCGCCTCCATCTCTCTCGCTCCCCAATCAGATGCCACGCCGGACATCGCTCCTGGAGGGCAGCGGGGCACCCCTGCCCCGCGGGAGCGGCCTCGGAGCCCCGAGAGGCGCGGGCGCCGGGACCGGCGGAGGCTGCGGGCCGCGGGGAGGCGGGACGGATCCCGCGTGCTGCGAATCGCGCTCGCGGGGCTCCGAAGCCGAGGCCTGGGCGCCGCGCAGGGGGAGGGTTAAAAACAACTCAATTAAAACATCGAAAACATTTGGGTTTATATTTGGGGGAGGGCGGTGCTTTAAAAAAAAAAATCCGAGAAGAGCCACAAAATCCCGAAGCAAAACCAAACCCAAACCCTTGACTACTGATCATTTTGTGGAAAATCAGGGAAACCTCTCAGACAGGGCTCCAGGGGCGCCGCCGCGAAGCAGCTCCCGCCTGGCCGAGCCCGGCGCCTGGACACCCCTGCCCCACCTCCGCGCCCTGGCGCCCAGCCCAGGTCGCCCCTCGCCCGTGCCTTGGTGCCAGTCTGTGCCACTCAGCCGGTGCCCGGTGCCCGGTGCCAGGCGCGGGGGGAGGCGGGGAGGAGCCGCAGCTCCAGCTTAAATTCCATGGCATCTGTTCATTATTATACAGTGAGGATTTTTATATGGACAGCTAAATTAAAGACAGATTTTTGCCAGAATTGCAGATCCCATAAAAATGATGACACAGGATGGGGGCTTTTTCTTTAAAAAAAGAGAAAGAAAGAAAGATTTAAAAACTCAGCCCAACAATCCACAGCCCAAACCCCTCTGTGCCCTTCCCTCCGACGTGAGCGAGTGACTCTGCCCCCTTGGCCCGCCTCGCCTGGCCCACCAGCAGGGCTGCCCGGGGAGGCCCGAGCGCAGCGGCTCTCCGCGCCCAGCCTGCGCCCAGATGCCCAGCGGCCAACCAGCTTGCTCCGCAGCCCCGGGCGGCCAGAGGCACGAAGGCGGGCGGGGTGGCGGCTCCGGATGGGAACTGCAGCGGGGAGGAAGCGGGAAAGGGCCAGGGGTCGGGCGGCTTGGCCTTCTGGCACCCCCAATGCAAAGGGGTGGCTGTGTTTTTGGCTGGTTGCCAGGCTGGGGCCGGCTGGTGAGGACCCGGCAGGTGGGGCTCTCCATTCTGGGGAAGCGGACAGCACCCACTCTCCCCTCTAATGGAGAGGGCGCTGCCGGGATGGGGCCCTGGGCCCCATTGGCCCAGGTGGGGGAGTTCTGGAATTTGGGGCTTCTGAGATTCTAGAGGTCTGGACCCCGCACCTTGGTGGCATTGGGCAGGGACTTGGGGATTCTGGGTCCTGCGCCAGGGAGCAGACCCCCAGACTTGGGTGGCTCTGGTTGCAAGGACTGGCACGGGAAGTTCAGGGGTGACGCTGCAGGGCTGTGGGGGAGACGGTAAAAGCCGGGGCAAGCAACCAGGGGGAGGTGGAAGCGCAAGGGCCACTCTTGGGGTCCAGACATGTCCCCCCAATTAGTGGCAGCCTTTCTTATTTTTCTTCAAATATTTTTTCCCCCAGGGAAGAAATATATCTGTTTGGTGTCCTGCAGACCATCGCTCTGTCTGTGTCAGTCTGTCTGCAGCTCTGTCTGTGTGGCTGTCTGCTCGTCGCCCTCAGACTCGGAGCTGACAGAATTCATATCAGAAGAGCGAGCGCAGGGACATCTGTGTTCGGAATGACTGTGCCTACTCGAACCTGCCAATCGCTCCTGGCACGCGCCGGGTAGCAAATGCCTGTTACCTCGGAATGCTGGCGGGTGGGGCGGGGGAGGGCGCCTGGCACCGCCCCGCTGCCAGGCCTGCCAAGCCCCCTCCCGCCCCAGCCCCCTTCCCCGGGCTGGGGGTCCACGGAATTGGATTGTTCATTAATTAGCAGTGATTAGGAAATTTGGGTGCCTCTCAGCCCGGGAGACCCGGCGTCCTCCCTAATCTCTAGCCGCTCTCCCCTCCTGCCCCCCTCGTTTTCCGGATTAACTCGGGGTTTCTACACACAGAGCGAAGGCAGGCGGCCAGTTTGGGGGCGGGGGCTCACGGAATGCAGGGGAAGGGGTCTCTGGAGGGAAGCATTCCGCCCAAGTTGCCAGGAGGAGTTGCCGTGGCGAAGCGCGAGGGTCTGCGCGCAGGGTTTGCGTAGACGCGGCGGCCGGACGGGCGGTGGGGTGGGGAGGGCCCGGGAGGGACAGGGACCCGGGATCCGGGACGCGGGCGCCGGGCAGAGGTGCGGGAGGCGGAAGAGGGCAGAGGAGGAGAGAGAAGGCCAGCGGCCGGGCAGCGCCGCCCGGCTCTCTGGGCACCGGAGCCTCCGGGACGCGGCCCACCGCGCGGGCCTCCCCGCCTCGGCCCAGGCGCGCTCCCCGATCCGTCAGCCGGTTCCGCTGTGGAGACGGGAGGGGAGGGCGCCGTGCCACCGCCAGTGCCAGCTGGGGGGGAGGGGGTTATTGCGAGGAGGGGCGGAGAGCACATCTAAAATTCCGAGACATCTGTTCACCGGGGAGGAGATGCCGGGCGCTAGAAGGCTGGGCGCCCCCACCCCGCTGGCGCTGCCCGCAGTTCCAGGGCCGGGGCTCCCGCCCCCGCCCCCTTCCCCTTCCCCAGCCGGGAGGAGGGGGCGCCCAGCGTGGGGTCGGGATGGGGTGTGGAATTCAGGAGATGGGGTGTGGAATTCAGGAGAGAACCCGGGCTCAGGGGCGGGGTGTGTGGAGCAGAGACCCTAAGAAGGAGGATGTGGAGGGCTGTCTGTCAGAATAGACCTTCCCTTCCCGGCACCCACAGACAACCCCCTACGTGTACACGCACACCCAGATCCGCGACCTACTCAGACATAACCCTCCCTTTCCTGAGAACAGAACACAGAACTGGCCCCCGGCACTCAGTCACTCACTCATTCACGGGCTCTGCCGGCTGCTGGGCCTGAGCTGGGCCTGAGCCGTGTGTGGGGAGATTCCTTCCTGCCCACCAGGAGCCGGAGCTCATGCAGGGGCCCCAGCGCAGGGCACTCAGCCTGCCTCACAGCCACAGCCTCTGTTCCTAATGGGAGGGGGCTCAGGGGGTGTCAGTAGCAGCACTCACCCCCCTCATCTGTAAGCAGCTTCCCCCCCCCCCCCAGATGGACAGGGTCTAGGGGCCTCACCAGGGGGCCCTGACCCCATTGCCAGCCACTTGTCACCTTCTTACCTATCCCCTATTGGCAGGAGCCCCCCCTCCCGGGTTTGGCCAGAATAAGACCCCACCTCCTTCCCACCAAGCCTTGATGACCACCGCTTTCCTGTGCCCTGGCTTGGCACCTGCCCCACCACCAGGGCTGCCCTAGCTGGGCCGACAGAGGCCAGGTCTCTCAGCTGGGAAATGTCCATGTGGTTGCTACTTAAAACCTGATTTATGAGGCCGTGGCGGCTGCGGAGGCTTGGCCTGCGGTCCTGGTAGTAATCAGGGGCATATGCCCATCTCGCCTGGCACTGCCCAGCTTGTGAGCCCAGCCCTGGCCTCTGCTCCCCTGCTGGGAAGTGAGAGGCATAAAAGGTACCAAGTCTCCTTTCTCTTCAAGCCATTTTTCTCTTCCTCCACTGGCTTCCTTTTCCTCCTCCTCCTCTCTGTCCCTTTCCTCTCTCCCTCCTCCCTTCATTCCTCCTCCTTCCCTCCTCCCTTTCTCTTCCTTCTCTCCCAAGTGGCACGGACCAGCCTGTGTGCCGGGCTGGCGCTCACAGCTGCAGCCCATCTGCTATGATTGAATGGTGACAGTGATGAGACAGGAGCTGGGGGGAATGGGAGGACATGGGGGCTGCCCTGCCACCCCTCACCGTCCTGTGCCAGCCCCCACATGCTTCCCTGACCTCCAGACTGAGACCATCCTTATGCCTGTGTAGGGTGGGGTGGTCCCGCCTCTAAGTAGTGAGGGAATTCCTTTCCTCCCAACTAGATTCCTGCGAAGGAAAAGGATGAGAAAGGAGCAGGATAGGTAGAAAGGGGGGAGGGACTGTAGTTGGGAGAGCAGTCTAGAAGGAATGGCCCACATGTCCACACCCGCACTGACGAGGGTGGAGTCCTGAGGTCCAGCTCCAGCTTTTCTCAGGAATCCAGGACAACATCCCGACAGCCCCTGGGGGGCACCTCGTTCCCTAGACCCTGTTGCATTCCTTAGCATGGGCGTCCCCTCTGCACTCCAGAAAAGAAGGTCTCGTTAAACATGAAGAAACAGTTCCTCACTCATCCCAGTGCAAGACCAAGATACAACGACCTGGAAGCTAACATATCTTTGGAACTTATTATGCATCGGTAACTGACTTAAGCATTTTAAGTTAATAATCATCTAGACCCCCCCTATGAAATTTGAACTTTCATTATACTACAGACAAGGACACTGGGATATATATACCTAGCTTGTATCCTAGGCTTGGCTTCTTCCCTCTTGGTAGAAAAAAAGAGCGAGACTAATTAGGAGGCCCCAGAATTGTTTTGAATTTTTATTTATTGATTGATTTGAGAGAGAGAGAAACATCGATTTGTTGTGCCACTTACTTATGCATTCATAGGTTGATTTTTGTTTGCGCCCTGACCGGGGAAACTTGCAACCTTGGCATATCGGGATGATGCTCTAATAACTGAGCTGCCCAGCCAGGACAGGAGAGCCAGTATTCTTTCTTTTTTACTAACTCTACTGCTTCTGCCTTTCTTCTTCCTATGCCTGCTCCTCACCCTCAGTCAACCCAGTATCTACTCTCCATTGAACACCCACACGTGTGTCTTTCTCTTCCTGCCATGGAAGAGATACAGTCAACCCTGTATCTACTCTCCATTGAACACCCACACATGTGTCTTTCTCTTCCTGCCATTGCCCACATACAAATAGGTGGCAACATCCCCAAAGGCACCCACTCTTCCCGTCCCACCCCTGAGGAAAGTGCATACACAGACTTGAGTACCTCTGACCACCCCCTTCTTTGCTGGGGCAGCTGCTGGCCCATAGGGTCTTTCTGCCTGAAGCTGTGGGGGAGGGTGTGATTTGGAACAGCTGCAGGACCAGGCTGGGCTTCCAGTCTACTCTGGGCCCCTCAAAATCAAGGGAAGCAATTTGCTCCATCTGGCATATTTCCCTTGACCTTTCCCTGGACACTGGAGTCTGTCTGGATCACTCATGCCTTCTCTTGCTCCTGCCATCTGCATCTCCACTCTCCTCTTTCCTCTTTCTCCAGTTTTCCTCTTCCCTTCCTTCTTTCATCCATCTTCATAATTCTTTCTCCTCCCCTTTTGTCTTTTTGTTCTCCCTCATCTTCCCCTGTACCCCCTCTTGCCTAGTTAAATGATAAGCCCTTTGGTCCTGGTTACCCCCCGCCCCAGGTCAGGAATGTAGGCATTACGCATGTTCCATAAATTTCACAACTAAGGGGCTCATGGTGGGAGAGCATTCCTACTAGGCAACCCCACCTGAGGGAAGTTTCATCTCAAGAGAGGGAGATGGGAACCCATAATCCAATCTTGTGGATGAGCGTTAAGCAGTCACTAAATCCCTGCAATCCCCAGAACAAATCCAGATCAACATGGATGTGCACTTGTCCAACACAAATTGGGATAAGAAATCAGATGGGGAGCGATGTGCAGGGTCATGACAGGTTTTCTTGGTGTCTGTCTCCTTCCCCTCCTGTTGTAAGGCCCTCCAGGGCAAGGGGGGACCTGAAAGGGACGGCTGGAGGCCAACGGGAAGCACACATCCATGGCACGCTTGCCAAACTCTTCCAATTTTTGGCCCTGAAGGGCAAAGATGGATAAATCCTTGAGCCTGCTCTTTGTTCAGGCATTCCTTAGTTCCCCTTGGTATCTTGGTATTCTCTCTCTCTCTCTCTCTCTCTCTCTCTCTCTCTCTCTCTCTCTCTCTTGCCTATAAAATTCTCCACACACACACCCCCTTCTATTCTCTCTCCTCCATTCCTTCTTTCTTACCCACCACCTATCCCAGGTCTCAATCTTCTGTAAGGAGTACAGTCTGGTTTCAGCACCACGAACAGGTACACCCGGTGGGTTTGCCTAACCGGCTGGGTGGGAGCCTAACGTCTCTACCTCTGCTGGGTTCTGTGCAAGTGGTGACTGCCCACGGGTTTCTTCGGGTGTGTGTAATATTTGTGTGAGAGTGTATGTGAGTGTACCAGAGCCTGCGTGAACGCCTATGTCTGTGTCTCTCTGGGGCACAGCCTGTGGGCGTCTCTGGTTGCATCTGTGTGTTTGTATCTGTCTGTGCCGTGTCCCTGCCTGCTCCCTGTGTCCCTGGCTGAGAAAGGGGACAGGATGGGGACGCTCCGTTCTGGAGGTGGGGGAGGCAGCGGGTGGCTTAGTGTCCCAGCCGGGCCTGGGGGCGTCATCCTTGCCCAGACGCACCAGGCACCATGTGGCATGTGTGCCAGCCGGCACAGGCTGAGGGCATTCTGCCCGGCATGGGAGGAGGTGGGGGGATGCAGGGAGCTGGAGACAGGCAAGGAGAGGTGGGGAGCTGAGCTCAGAATTCAACTCTGGGGCCAGGCCCTTTCCATCCCGCGAGAGCTCCACTTACAGGCACACGCATGTGAGGCCCAGACAACCACATAACCATCACCTGGTACACACACATCCTGAGGGGGATGCACGGAGGCAGGCCTGTTCTGGCTTGCACACGGGTACAAATCACCCTTTGCACACCAATCCCTGCACAAATGCACACACATACACGCAAACACCGAAGGCATTCTCAGAGGGTGGGGAGGCAAGAATCACCCCATTGTGTCACAGAACAGGACCCTCACTCATTCCCTCACGCATTCCGTGGGTGGGCACTTCCCTCCTGTGACACCAGGCAACCAGCCTGAGGGACTGGGAGCTTCTATGACAGCTGTTCCCTCCCCAGCAAGTGGGCAGGTTACCCCAGCACAGTGCAGGCCCTGCGGCTGTCATCAGGAGTCTGCCCTCCGCACCCAGGGACGTCTGGGAAGAGGATGCAGCCTCTGTGCTTCATCTGGGAAGGACCCAGTGAGGGGGAGGGACAGGCATCCGCATGGCCACTCCCTCCAACACCCAGGCAGGCCTCCTCCCCCAGAGAGGCTCCTGTGCTGGAGAAATCCTAGACTTCTCACCCCCCTCTCAATGCCAACGGGCTCTGTGACCGTGGGCAGGTTATTTCTCAGTGAGACTTCAACATGACCATTTATGTGAAGGGCCTGGCTGAAGGGAGTGGTCACCATTCGTATTACTATATTCATACTATGGTAAGAGCGATGGTCAGGATCAGATAACATCGCCAAAGTGTCTAGCTCAGTGTCTGACCCATAGCGGGTGCTCAGTGAATGCGAGCACAGTGTGAATGCAGCGGTAGAATTTCAGGATTTAGACAGAATTCTCTCTCCAAATTCAAGAGGCTCACACTCGGACGTGCAGCAGGAGGAATGGAAGTCAGACGTGTGAAAAAGCTCAAGGACAAACTGGGAAGCAAGAGTGGGGTGGTGAGAGGGCGCCCTCTTGTGGCGGGACATCCAGATCGCCATCCTTCAGGGCCAGGGAAGCCCCGGCCTGGAGGGTCTCCATTCCAAGTCTGAGCTCCTTGTATTTCAGCATCCAAAAACTGTGAGTAACAAGGTAGGATCTAGGACTGGTTTCTGTAGCCTTGGCTCACCCCTTGGCCTCTCGCATGCTCCAAGTTCCGGCCCCTGGAGCTTCCATAGGGTTTGGTGCGGCTGAGGGGCTCCAGGGACCTTGCCAAAATGCATGTGCACCTCTCAGCCCTTTTGAGGGCCAGCAAGCAGGACGGTGCCACAGCCCTTAGGGGAGTCTAGGGCCAGCTGGTCGAAGGTGAGGATCTGGGCCCCGGCCTTGAGGATGCGGCTAAGGGTGGGTCCCGGACACGCACACCATCTGTTAAGGTCCCTACAACCACAGCAGTTTTGCCTTCCCGGCCACGAGGCTTTGTTTTCTGGATCATCCGGGAAAGGGACAGGGGCGGCCAGTTGGTGCCACTCATGAGCAACCTCTTCAGCACCACTTGGTTGAAGGTGGGGTTGGTGCCTGTGGCCAGAAACCTGTACAGCTTGGCCAACAGCCTTGGGTGGACACCCGGCTCTTGGGCTCCTTGCGCTGAACCTTTTGGTCTTTCTTGTATGGGACGTGGACTCCCATGATGGTGCCTCCTGGTCCACAAGTCCAGAAAGGGCCCAGTCTGAACGCCTTCTCCACCCATTTCTCCCCTTGGCTTCCCCCTTTCAATAGATAGCAGCACCAGCTTAGCTCCTCAAGCCCAAGACCTGGGCATGGCCCTCAGTTCTCCCTCTCTCCATAACGACTCGACTCTCTCACCAAGAACCACTGGTTCTCTCTCCAGTACGTACCCCAAGTCCAGGACCCTCTTCCTTTCTCAGTGCCTCCCCCCTACGCCAGGTCACATCACCTCTCTTCTGAGACCCTGCTCTAACCTCCTCTCATTCATTCTCCCATAGCATCTAGGTAAGCCTTTAAACGTAGACGCCAGGCCTTTCACTACCTGGTTTAAACTCTGTACTGGCTTCCTTAGCACATAGAATAAAACCCAAACTCCTTACCTGCTGGGTCTGGCCCCTGCCTCCCTCCCCAGGGTCATTTTCTGCCTCTGCCTCTCCTTCTTCGTGCCCCAGCCTCACTTGCCCTTCTTTCCACCCTGCAAGCACTAAGACCACCTCCCGACCCCCTGGACTGGGCTCTTTTCTTTCTTTCTTTTTTTTAAATATATTTTATTGATTTTTTACAGAGAGGAAGGGAGAGGGACAGAGAGTTAGAAACATCAATGAGAGCCGAAACCGGTTTGGCTCAGTGGATAGAGCGTCGGTCTGCAGACTGAAAGGTCCCAGGTTCGATTCCGGTCAAGAGCATGTACATTGGTTGCAGGCACATCCCTGGTGGGGGGTGTGCAGGAGGCAGCTGGTCGATGTTTCTCTCTCATCGATGTTTCTAGCTCTCTATCCCTCTCCCTTCCTCTCTGTGGAAAATCAATAAAAATATTTTTAAGAAAAAAAGATACATCAATGAGAGAGAAACATCCATCAGCTGCCTCCTGCACACCCGCTACTGGGGATGTGCCCGCAACCAAGGTACATGCCCTTGACCGGAATCGAACCCGGGACCTTTCAGTCCGCAGGCTGATGCTCTATCCACTGAGCCAAACCGGTTTCGGCTGGGCTCTTTTCTTGGCCCAGCTGATGCCCACACACCTCCCTCCCATTCTTTTCTTGGCTGGCTCCTTTTCATCCCTCCGTTCTGTCTGTCCCCTCACCCTCATATGAAACCTTTTCTGATGCCTTTACCCAAAGAGGGCTTCCGGTGGTTCTCAGCTCAGCTTCTGTTGTTTCCTTTGCAGCACTTCCCTTAGCGGTTGACTTGTTATTTGCCGGCCTCCCCTGCTGGTCTGTAAGCTCTCTGAGGGTCAGAAATGCTGTATTTGTTCTGTTCCCAGAGAAAAGGCTGGGCCTGGTTTGGAGCAGCTACTTAGACCGTGTGTTTGAATGGCTGAATTGATGAGTGCTTTGACATCTTCCAAGGCGGGTGGGGTAAGCTGGTCCCGTAGCCTAGGCTCCAACCTGCCCCATTAGGGGTCTGTCTCATCTCTCTTTCTTCCTCTCAGGAGGCCTGTCTGCTGGCAGCCTCCTAATTATATTTTACTTGACTATAAATCTTTCCGTTAAATGTAATTGAAAAACATACCTTTCGAATCATCGCATTAACCTAGCATCCACTCTGAGGCAGTAATTAAAGACTTCCTAGAATCTCCCACTGGTTTGGGGAGAGCTGGCTCAGAGATCATCCTCTGCCAACCCCGAATGTGGAGGCGTCAGTCCTCCTGCCCCCAGAGAAGATAGAGGCACAAACGCAGGCCGCCCACAGGTCAGGCTCAGGAGCTCACATGTCCCCGTCTCCTCTCCTCACTGCAGGACTCAGACAGCTGGGAGCAATGCCCAGCCCCAGCCCAGCTCTCCTGCAACAGTCCCCTCTCCTGGGCTCCTGGCTCAGAGCCGCCTCAGGTGGAAGGTCAGGAAGGAAGAGGAAAGAGAAGGATCAAATGCTTTCCCAGCACCTTAAGTGGGTCAGGTCTGTTTCAATCAGTCTTTGCACGCAGCTTCCTGGCGACAGGCTGAGGTCTGCAACACGGGAGGGTTAGAATCCAAGTCAAAAGGCCAATGTGTTAGAACCTACGGAATATGACAGGCGCCCTCAGGCCCGCGCCTCTCCCTCTCCAGGACTCCAGCTCCTCAACTCTACTGGTTTCCTAAGCCCAAAACTCGGGGTCACCCTTGGCAATGCTCTTTTACACCCCACCCCGGGTTCAAAAGCAAAGCTACCTGCTCTGCCTTCAAAATGAATCCACCCTGGGGTCCAGCTCATGGGTGCCTGGATTTCTTTCTCTCTCTTCTCTCTCTTTTCCCTCTTGGTCTTCTTTTCTTTCCTGCCCTAGACACATGGTCCACTCATCTCTACCTCTTGGGCAACCCTCATCACCAGCTCCCTAATCTGTACACTTATCCCTCCTCCTTCTTTCCTTCTGCTTTGCCCTGGCCAGCCCCCGACTCTTCCCCACTCTTAGTTTTCCTGGAGAACATCAAATGGGTGGTCTTTGCAGGCTGTTGGAAGAATAATCAGCCTCACCACCTGTCTTCCAAGAATGAGGGTTTTCACTTACTATATGACCTGGGCTGGGCTCTGAGTTGAGTGCTTTAGACCAGCTGTTGCCAACTGGTGGTTCGTGAGGTCCGAAAGGTTGGCGACCGCTGCTTCAGGCCAGCACTGTCAGAACTTTCTGCAATGACAGAAATGTTCTAGCTCTGTCCTCATCAATATGGAGTCACTAGCCAATGTGAGGTTATTTTTTTAAATTCTTTATTGTTTAAAGTATTACATATGTCTCCTTTTCCTCCATTGACCTCTCCCCGGCCATTTCTACCCCCAGCACATGCCCTCACCCCGCCCCCCTCCCCCACCACACACACACTGACTGTCGGTGTCCATGGGTTATGCTTATATGCATGCATACAAGTCCTTTGGTTGCTCTCTTACCACCACCACCACCCCTGCCCCCCCACACACACTGCCTTCCCTCTGAGGTAGGACTGTCTGTTTGGTGCTTCTATGTCTCTGGATCTATTTTTGTTCATCAGTTTATGTTGATCATTATATTCCACAAATGAGTGAGATCATGCGATATTTATCTTTCTCCGACTGGCTTATTTCACTTAGCATAATGCTCTCCAGGTCCCTCCATGCTGTTGCAAATGGTATGAGTGCCTTCCTTTTTACAGCAGCGTAGTATTCCATTGTGTAGATGTACCCAATGTGAGGTTATTAAACATTTAAAAGGTGGCTAATGTGACTGAGGAAATGGATTTTTAAATTCAAATTAATTTAAATGTGGCTAGTAGCTTCCACGTTGTTGGGGGGAGGTGCTGGTTTTGACACATTATTTTATTTAATCTTTATAATTATCTTGGGGAGTAGGTATGATTATCCCCATTTTACAGGTGAAGAAGAGTAGCTAACCAGAATGATCCTTGAAGGCAAGGATCTTTGACTATCCCAGTGCCTGGCACACAGTAGGATATCAATGAAAATATGTGGAATAAAGGAACAAACCTGCCCCAGATACTTCTGCCTTTGCAACGGCAGGGCTCAGAGTCTAATTTGAGTCTGTTTGCTTCCAGAGCCCAAGTTCATTCCCTCCAAGTTATTTTCTCTTAAATATTCTCTCCAGTCCCGTCCCCAAATTCTCTCCCTTAGGGTGACCTTGGGCTGACCCAGGAGTTCCCTGTCCCTGAAATGTTTAGCCCAGGCAGGGATATGGGTTCCTCTATCTACCCTCAGCTCTGATGCCAAAGACTTTGACTAAAACTCACAGATCCTCCTCCCTTCACGGCAGGAGCCCCCGTGGCCCGGGTAGGTCTCCTCCCTCCCCCTCCCTGCTCAGGGCTATTCCTCTTCCTCTCTGCTGAGGAGGGGCTGAGCTAAGGAGCCTGGTCATTTCTTCCTTTCAGTGGAATAGCCTGGGAACCGCCCCCCTCCTCTCCTCCCCCGCCCTGCACTTCTGGGTGTGCAGTGACTTAAAGGCAAGTAGGTGGGATACACCCCCCCCCACGCACACCTCACCCCCTGAGGACGGAGACGGAGGCATATCCTGTTGGTGGGATGCAGGGGCAGGGGCTCTTCCTTGAAACTGGCAACTGGATTGTTGGTGACCAACTTCTCTGGACTACACAGCTGTGATCCAGCAGAGCTGGGACTGGCCTGAAGCTCTAGCCTTTTCTCTCACCTCATTGCCAGAAGGCGGTTGGACCACACATCAGAGGTCAGCTCTTCCCTCTTCACATGGCTTATATCGCCTGGCCTACGTATTATGGAACTGGTCCCCGTTTGGACCCCAGCAAGTGGCATTGAACTGAAGGAGGTGGAAAAGGGGGTGAGGAGGAAGAGAGGAGAAGTTGGAGAGGGATGAGCTCTGGAGCTCTGAGCCAGCAGTCATTTTTACATATATAATATTAAAAATATATAAGTAGTTTGTATTATTATGATGATTATTAACTATTATTATTTTGCTAATCCTCACCCGAGGATATTTTTTCCATTGAAGTTTTTTTTTTTTTTTTTTTTAGAGAGAGAGTGGGAGGGAGGGAGAGAGAGAGAGAGAAACACTGATGCGAGAGAGACACATTGATTGGTTGCCTTCCACACACACCTGCAACCCAGGTGCAGGTCCTAGACCAGGAATCAAACCCACGACCCCTTGGTGTGCTGGCCGATGATTTAACCACTGAGCACACTGGCCAGGACTTATGACTATTATTGCTTAGGCTCCTGGAGGCCCCTTCTTTCATCCCCATGGATAAGAGGGGGGCTTTCCCCTATTACTGTCCATCTGGAACTTTCATCTGGACCAGAGCAATTTTTTCCTTACTGGCTTCCCTGCCTCCAGCCTCGCTCTGCTCTGACCTCTACACCCTGTCAAAATTCTTTTTCTAAAACTCAATCCAAACCCACCACCCACTGCTGAAAACTCCTCCAAAATTCTCCCACTTCCTACCAGGACACAGCAGGCACAGTGATTAAGAGTTTGGGCTCTGCCCGGCCAGAGTGGCTCAGTGGTTGACCTGTGAATGGTTCGATTCCCAGTCAGGGCACATGCCCAGGTTACGGGCTCCATCTCCAGTGTGGGGTGTGCAGGAGGCAGCCAATCAATGATTCTCTCTCATCATTGATGTTTCTCTCTCTCTCTCCCTCTCCCTTCTTCTCTGAAATCAATAAAAATATATTTTTAAAAAAGAGGTTGGGCTCTGGGGTCAGACATGGGTTTGATGCTCAGTTCTAGCTGAGTCTTCTAGGCAAGTTCCTTAATATCCCTGAGCCTCCGTTACTACTCGTCTGAAAAATCGGATAACAGTACCTTCTTTGTGTGGTTATTGTAATGAAGGAAGAAGGCAATAGCTCTACCTATTAGTATGAGCACGGCAAGCAAGGCTGTCTGTAGGAGTTAGACTTTACAATTTTTAGAGCAGGATTGTTCGAATGAAGCACCTGGCCTGCCCATCCAGCTTTGTTTTCTGCCATCCTCCACATGAACCCCATGTTTTTGTTTGTTTTTTATATTTTATTGATTTTTTACAGAGAGGAAGGGAGAGGGAGAGAGAATTAGAAACATCGATGAGAGAGAAACATCAATCAGCTGCCTCCTGCACACCCCCTACTGGGGATGTGCCTGCAACCAAGGCACATGCCCTTGACCGGAATCGAACCTGGGACCCTTGAGTCCGCAGGCCGACGCTCTATCCACTGAGCCAAACGGGTTAGGGTTGAACCCCATGTTTTGATTGTAACAGTGTATCACTCACTATCCCCTATGCTGAGACATTTAAAAAAAAATGTTTTTAATGATTTTTAGAGAGAGAGAAAGGGAGAGGGAGAGAGAGGAACATTGATGATGGATCAGCTACTGGGGCTGGAGCCCACAGCCTGGGCATGTGCCCTGACAGGATCAAACCGGTAACCTTTTTGGTGCATGGGATGACACCCAATCCATTGAGCCACACGGGCCAGGGCCTGAGACTTCTTTTGGTGCCTTTGCACATGCTGTCCTCATGGCCTAGAACAGCGGTCGCCAAGCTTTCGGACCTCACGGACCACCGGTTGGCGGCCACTGCTCCAAAGGTTTCCTAGAGTGCTCCCTCTCCTTGCCCAGTGAAATGGTAAACTCCTCATTCCAGCCCGTCCTTGGCGGAGCCTTCCCAGACCCCAGGGTGGGGTCGATCACATCCCGGTGTTCCACCCTCCCAGCCTTGACCTCTGCTCAGCCTCGGGTTCAAAGCCACAGGCCCGGGCTGCCTGGGTTGGAATTCTAACTCTGCCACTCCCTACCTAGCTGGGTGACCGCAGGCAAGGTCCTTCATCTGTTTGTGCCTCAGTTTCCTGATGTGGAAAGTGGGGGTGAAAATAATAGTATCTGTGTGAAAAAGGTGTGAGGAGCACCTGAGTTACTGCATGTAAGGAATCGGTCCCCATACTTGGCGCAGGGTAAGTGCACAGGAAGGGGAAGCGGCCATGACTATTATTCCAGCTTCTCTTCCTCCCAGGGCCCGGCTTAGTGTACCTGTGTCTCTCCCACAGGCTGTGAGCTTGGAGGGTAGAGTGGACATTTGGCCCCTCTGCCTGGACGGACAGTCATGGAGATTCTCCTTTACCAAGAGCTTTCTCATCTGTACCTTGTACTAATGTTCTTCCCATTTTATAGGTGAAAACACTGAGACCTGGAGGTAAACGCCTTAGGGCCCTAGTCAGCAAGGAGCAGAGCCAAGGACCCAGCTGACTCCAATCGACCCCCCTGAGCCTCAATTTCCTCATCTATAAAATGGCCTGGTAGCAGTTCTTCCTCTCTCTCAGGTTTGCTGTGAATTTATGTAAATGTAAGGGAAAGAAGGGGGTGTAGTCCCCCTTATGAATTAGGTAATGCTTTGTCTAAGAACAAGAACTACTCTGGGGGTGATACTGATGAGTAGCTGAGACTCAAACAGCCCCAAAGCCCCAATCAATTCGCCCCTCTCCCTAGGGTTTGTCTGGAGCCTGGGGCCAATTCAGCAACCTCCCCCATTTCCTGGGCCCACTGCCAGCCCCTCCGCCCCTCTCCCCCACCCATTGCCACTGGAAGACAATGGTGGGCAGGCCCAGCCTTTGTGAGAGGGGTCAGGCCAGTTAATCTTGGGCCGGGTTGAGGAGGAGCATGTAGGGGGACAGGGAAGGGAGAGGGGGCTGCATGTAGGGGACGGAGAACAGAGGGCTTGTCGGGGTCGGAGGACGTTGGAGGCCAGGGGCCTGAGGAGTAAAAAGCTTGAAACAGGCTTTGGGGAGCGTTTCCTCTGAATGTAGATTTGAGCTCCTATTAAACTTGCCAAAAATTTGTGTTAGCTAATGGATTCTTAATTCTGTCTAAAATGAGAGAGGGAAAATTATGCCATTCATCTTGTATTGGTTTGAAATTACATCTGACACCTAATCGATCATACTGTGGAACATTAACTCTTTGGAAGAGACCCAACTTTTCCTCTCTCCCTCGCTTTCCAGAGCTCTGGAGCCACCCCCCACCCCCTGATTCCTTCTTTTGTATTTCATTAACTAAGCAAAGCTCTGGCTGTCTCTGGGGATGCGGGGTGGGAGTTAGGAAAGGGTTCATTTGAACGGAAGGAGATAACCAGGACCCCCAAGCGTTTGTGGCAGACCAGAGCCCCTGCTTCCAACCTTCAAGTGACCTCCCCTCTCTTCCTGCTTTTTCCTGTGCTTCCTGTGACCTGGAAATGCAGCATTAAAGGCATTGGGGTGTGGGGTGACCTCAGAGCCACCTTGGGGGCACCAGGGAGGGGCGGGAGCCAGGCAAAGCCGAGCTAGCACCTGGGGCTGGGGCAGGGGCCTTGGCAGGGGGCTCACCTGCGACTTGCCTGGCAGATGGGTGAGGAGGAGGAGGGCAGATGACAATAGATTTGCCTCTGGGGAGCCTGATGAGTTCTGACTGAAAACCCCAACTCCAGACCCGCTTTTCCAGGAGGAGGACTTTCCGGCAGCAGAGAGAACTCACTGGAGGCCGACAGACCTGGGCTGGGATCCTGGCTTCACTCCTGACAAGCTGTGTGACCTTGGGCAAGTTACATAACACCCCTGAGTCTCAGTTTCCTTCTCTGTCAGAGCAGAAGAGATGATAACTCTGGCACAAGGCTGGGGTGAGACCTGGCTGAGACAATCCAGGTAAAACGGGGACAGAGCCGATCGCAGTCTGCCTGGCACACAGTAGGTGCCCAGTAAAGGTGACAGCCACTCCCCTCCCCACTTCTGCAGCTTCTCCCGCCCCTTGCTCCCCGCTCCACCTTCTCTCCCACCTCCAACTCACTAGGGCTGAGAAGCCACAAGGTCAAATCAGGCCATGAGGGCCAGTCCGTGTCTCCTCCTAAAAGGACACCTGAAGGGTGGACCTCCAGGGTTTCTGCAGCGCAACCCCCTCTTTCTGGAGCTCCTATATCTCCTCCAAAAATTGTGGGGTTGTTTCCTACAGGGAAAGCTCTCTCAGCAAACTTCACTCTGCCTGGAGGGGGGGATCTCTTGAGAAAGGGGGGATCTAGGAAGTGAGGTCAGGAGAGGCACTTCCTGGGAGGCAGTCACTTGCTTTCAGGGGAAGGTGGGTTAGGCTGGCAGTGGGGGCTTGGTCCCTCAACAGCAAGGGAGAGCAAAGGGAACCAGGTGCGTGTGTGAGGGGAGGAGGCAGGGACCCCCACTTCTATTCCCCAGGGGGCACAATGGCTTCTCTCATAGGTTGGCTTTGGGTACTCTGGGAAGACAAGGTTCCGGGGCCCTCCAGTTTCATGTGAAAGGGGTCGTCATGGGAGGAAGGTGGAGGCAGCTGGCCTCTGGCACAGGACAGCATGGGGAGGGCTGAGGTGCCTCTTTCATGGAAAGCTGGGCAGTCTCTGGGCCCTCCAAGGGTAGATTTCACTCTCCATAAGCACCCACAAATACCTGAATGAACGGATGTGCAGGTGAGGGCTGAGGCTGCTTTAAGTGACCAGTCAAGGTCACACAAGGAATCATTAGCTGCTACCAGGAATCTGCTCCAAGTGCCAAAAATAGCCTAAAGTGGCCCCACTGTATTCTTGGTCCTGTGGAGGGGGCCCTATGGGGAAATTTCCTCCAGCAGCCTCATTTTACAGAGCAGGACCCAGGACTCAGAGGGGGGGGTATACTGCCCAGCGACACAGGGTGAGGCAGGGCAGCCGGAGACACTGGCCTCTGGCTCTCAGTCCAGTGCTCTCCTCCACCTGCATAAATCTGAAGGGGTTATTACGCAGTCCCAGCAGAGCCTATGCTGTTTCTGGGGAGGGGGCTGGAGTTTTGGGAGTGAGAAGAGCTGCTGAGAGGTTTTCCCTGAAGAGAGAAGAGCAGAGAGGGCTGGGGAGGTTTCTTAACTCCCTCTCCCGCCCCAACACACATACAAACACACGGTGGCAGGAATTTTATTTCCAAATGTCCCTTCTCCGGGGAGCTCACTGTTTCCCAGGAGACGTCTGGTGGAGATGCCCCTTCCTGCCAGCTTCCCTGGCAGCCACTAGGCGGCTGTGGCTCCCTCTTCTGCCTAGAGCAGCCACAGCGAGGGTCCCATGTGATTTGTATAAATAGGAAGCGAAGCCCAGGCCTACAGGTGCTGATGATGGAGCAGGTTAGCCAGGGGTGGGTGGGCAGCCAGGCGGGTAGGCAGGCTGAGGAAGCCACTCACAGGGCCACATTGATCAAGGGCATGATGTGCCTCGTACATGTGCTGACTTCCCTTTGGTCACCAGAGAAAAAAATTCCTCCCTGACATCCCCCCACTCAACTGGTAATGTTTTTTAAAAAAATATTTTTATTGATTTCAGAGAGGAAGGGAGAGGGAGAGAAAGACTGAAATATCAAGGATGCCTCCTACACACCCCCTACTGGGGATCGAGCCTGAAACCCGGGCATGTGCCCCTGACCAGAATCAAACCCGGGAACTTTCAGTCCACAGGCTGACGCTCTATCCACTGAGCCAAACCGGCCAGGACAACTGGTAATGTTTTTTATTGTGTTTTTACGTTGAATATAAAGGTAACACATAATTGTATTAAAAATAAATAATTCTAACAAAATGAAATGAACAAAAGCTCCAGACTAAAATTTATAATCTTTTTCCCCAGGAAAGCAATTAGCCTCTGGCTGAAGAGTCCAGGGCAAGAGTCTGCTCTGTTCAAGAAAAAGAGGGAAAGCATCATAACACTGGAAGGTTCTAGAATCTGGAAGGTCCTCCAGCAGCAAATACCCTTGATTTGAAGGGGCTGACATGTGTGTCTATTCCCCCCTCCCCCCCACAGAGGATCTTCCCACCCTCTCTGGCTCCTGCACTCCCACCTGCTGGGTGCACTGTGCTGCCCCAGTGCGGTCACCCAGGAATACTAGTGGGGAAAATAAATCAATTAACTCATCGATGAGGAAACAGACCCAGAAATAGACACTTCGCTGCCCGAGTGGCCCAGATCATGTTCACAAACAAGATTGCCACAGGTCTGGAAAAACTGGCCTCAAATTCTCCACCAGCTCCCTCTTTCCCAGAACTGACAGGAGCGAAAGGTTGGAGTTAGCCAAAAGGGCCAAGTTTGTACAGGACATTTCCCAGATCTGACCCTTGAACAGGACAGGACAGAGGCACTGGAGGGAGACGGTCAGGGCTTACAGAGAGGAAGGCCTCACAGAGAGCCAGAGAGACAGGAGGGGTGCAGAGCCTGATGTGAACGGAGAAATTAAATCCACGCCATGCCAGTGAGGTGGGCAGCAGTTTTGCCCCTCTACGCTGACAAGGAAGCAGCTTTGGCTGGAAGGTTCCATGCCATCTTCTACTCAAAGGGATTTAGGCATATGGAGGAAAGTTACCTCCTTCAAGGAGACAGGAGGGTACCCAACACAGCAGCAGAGATAGAAGCCTGCTTCTCACCCCCTTTTCTCCTTTTTTGCCCGATAACTTAGGTAGGGCCCTGCCATCATTATCCCATTTAGCCATTGACAACTGTCAGAGAGGTCTTAACGCCATTTTGCAAATGAGTAAACCAAGGCTAAGAATAGTAAAGGGACTTGTCCAGGTCAGAAATCCAGTGGCAGAACTAGGAAGACGATCCCAGGTTCCCAGGTGCTCTTTCCCCTGAGGCCTCACCTCAGTGTTTGGTTTCCTGGAGGGGGAGGGGGGGGACGATTTTGTGGCCAGACCACACCCCCTGCTAGATTTGGGACCAGGTTCTTTAACTACAGAGGCCTCTGGTCTTCCTTTAAGCTCAGCTCCTTGCTGGGTCCTGTTGTTTTGGCAGACCCTGTCCCTGCTTCCCCTGAGAACTGTACTTAAGAAGGCAACCTGGGAGGCATGTGATCAGACACGTGCCATAGGGCCTTGGCCCACGTGATCAATGTTCCTCAAAGATGTCACCTTTCCCGATTGGCAAAGGCTTATTCTCCCGAAGTTCGAAGTTCTCAGTCTATCACTGTGCTCCCTTCACAGCCTTCCATGTCCTCCCGGGAAAGGCCCAAAGCATTTGCAGAGGGCAGGCCCCGAGACAGAAACCCACGCTGCTTCTGTGGCCCAGGGCTGGCAGCTCGGCCCCCAACACTAAGCCCCAGACAGTTCCGCTCCTTCTTGGCGCTCTCCCTGCCCATCGGGTTTGGGGGATGGCATGGGGGGGGGGGGGGGGGGCGGCGGCAAAGTCCGGCCTGGCCCTCCCTCCTTGCCTGGCCCAGAGGCCAGCAGCAGAACACCGAGGGCCGGCAGGCCAAAGAGCGAAGCGCGGCTGGGAGCGAGGGCCCAGAAAGGGGCCCGCAGATGCCGCCTCTTCCCCCCTTCCTTGGCCGGGGCCCCCACGGTGTCCGGGAGCAGGAGGAATCAATCAGGATAATGAAGCCGCAGCCTGCCACGCACCGCGGGGGCACTGAGGAGTCGGGGCCGGTGCCAAGTCCGCCAGACGGTTCGGAAGAGCGGAGCCCGGCGCGGCCCGGCGGCGGCGGCGGGCGGCAGCGGCGGCAGCGAGGAGCCGGTATGCCGAAGCCGGACGCAGCTCGGAGCAGGCCCCTGACAACCGCGCCTTGGCAACCGGGACGCCCAAGAGGAATCTTAAAGCTGCAGAACATCCTTTCCTCGCCGCCAACTCCTGGAGCCCAGGGGAAAGGGGTCCTGCCCAAAAGGGTGGGTGGGTGGGAGGGAGTCAGGCTCTGTGCCTCCTGGGACTTGCGGGTCCAACTGATGCCCTCACTTGTTTATTTGTCAAGTGTAGATCGAGCCTACAACGAGCCTACAATCCTACGTGCCCAAGGCGGGTTAGACAATGGGGAGAAGGAGCGGTGATTAAAAAATGAACAAGGTCCTGCCAAGAGGAGTTCACAGTCTAGCGCGCAAGGCGGACCAGACTGGCTGAGGTGAGCAAAGCCCTGTGTTACCCAGTATAACGGGGCTTCGGCTGGAGGGCTGAGGGGCTGTTACAAAAGATCCCCACAGCACCTCCCTTGCTCCAGGTGAGTTAGACGCTTCTTTCCCGGACTGTTATTATCCCAACAGCCCTGTGAGATGGGTATTATAATTATCATCGTTATCGATCCCATTTTAAAGATGAAGAATTAGAAGCCCAGAGAGGTGAAGGTACTTAGCCAAAATCTCGTTTTATGGTTTGGACAGTCTTGGACAATCTGATTCTGGCCAGCTTTCATTACAGCATGATGTCTGGAAGGTCTGACTTCGGTGAGGACTTCCCAACACAAATTGTGTAAGAAGCGAGGAGAAAGGGTAGCTAAGGGAAGAGATGGCTAATTTTCCCTTCTGCTGCCCACTACCCTGACCCTGTCTGCCCTGTCCTGTGGGTCTCTATATGGACAGAGGGGTAAAAGACGTGACCCCAGAGATCCCTCTGGTTCTGTGATATATCTTTTGCCTGAAGTCCAGGCACTGTGCCACCCTCCGGGCAGCAGTAGTTGGCATGGAGCTGCAAACTGGAGGAGATTCCAGGCTCCTTAAACAAGGGGTCAGAGGTGGTGGGGGAGGTTTAGGGGTGGTGGTAAGAGGGCTTTGGCAAAAAAAAAGCTTGAGTCAATACCAGTAAGAAGGCTGGGCCTCATCTTTCCTTCCCTTGTCCACCTCTCTGTTTCTGCACATTCACTCAGGTCAGAAATTTGAGCCAGAGCCTGGGGTAGGCTTGAAGGCTTTTGGTGAGGCAAAAATCATGCTGGCTTTGGAGTCAAGCCCATCTGGTTTCTAATCCTGGCTCTGTCACTTACCAGCTAAGTGAGCTTGAACAGGTGACTCAGTCTCCCTGAGCCTCATTCAGTTTCCTCATCTGTAAAGTGGAGGCATTATTATCTACCTTTCAGGGTTATTGGGAGACTTAAATGCAGTGAGAAAAATGTAAAATGTATGTATGGTGTCTGGCACATGGTAGATGCTTATCAAGTAGTAGATGCTTAACAAACTTAAAGGTGCCTTTGCTTATTTTGGTAGTCTAATGATGGCTCCCAAAGATATGTCTACATCCTAATCCCCAGAACCTGTGAATGTTACCTTATCTTGGAAAAGGGCTTTTGCAGATGTGATTAAGCTAAGAATCTTGGGATGAGAGGTTACTTTGCCTGGATCATCTGGCTGGGCTCTAAATGCCACCACAAGTGTCCTTGTAAGAGAGATGTAGAGGGACATTATACACACAGAAGAGTAGCAGGAGGAGTGAAGACAGAGGCAGAAATTGGGGTGATGCAACTGCAAGCAAAGGATGCCAGCAGCCCCTACAAGCTGAAAGAACAGATTCTCCCTTAGAGCCTCCAGAGAGAGCATGCAGAGTCCTGACAACCTCTTGATTTTGGTGCAGTGAAACTGATGTTGGACTACCTTCCTCCAGAAATGTGAGAATAGATTTGTTGTTTTAAGACACCAAGGTTGTGGTGATTTATTACAGCAGCCTTGGGAAATGAATACACTTACATTGGAGATTTTGTCTTTTTATTATTGTTATTATTGATTTCAGAGAGAGGGAAGGAGCGGGGGGAGGGGGGGAGAGAGAGAAAGAGGGAGAGATTTGTTGTTCCACTTATTTATGCATTCATTGGTTGACTCTTGTATGTGCCCTGACTGGGGATCAAACCTGCAACCTTAGAGTATCAGGATGATGCTCTAACCAATGGAACTACCAGGCCTAGGTGGAGATTCCATCTTGAACAAAACCTAGTACCTGCTCTTTAGGAATTCACACTCTAGTGGGAAATAATACAAAGAAACAATACACAGGAATGTCCAAAAGGTGGAAGGGTAATGTAGTAAGGCTGCTGGAGTTAGAGAAGGAGTTAGCCAGGTAAGGGACTAAAGCAGGAAGGATATTCCAAGTAGAGGAAATAGTGTGGGTAAAGGCAGTGAGTAGGAGAGCACATTGCCTTCAGGAAACTGTTCACATGTTTGCAATGGCAGGTGCATTGGGATGTGGGGGGTATCATGACAGAACTGCCGAGATGGACAGCAGGGGCAAGAGAGCTAAGTAGTTTCCAGCCCAGAATGGAATAATTCCTCTGGCTGGGCCCCTGATCAGAGAACCCTAGACTGTCAGTACTGGAGAGAAGCCTTGGGGTCCATCCAGTCCATCTCACACACAGGGAAATTGAGGCCTACAGAAAGTGAGTCCATCCAGCGAAGAAGCTACAACATGATGGCGGCACCGTGGTCTCTATGTTGAGCCTGAGTATCCCATGTATGAGGGTCTCCGAGAAACTGCTTGGTGGTCCCTCTGTAGCCTACTTCCAAAAAGCACAGACCCTGTGGTCTCTAAACAAAGAGGGGGTTATTTGCATATTATTTACATGTTGCTAATTAGATGAGAGGCAGATTCACTCAGCCCCTTCACTTCATGTCTCCACCCCCACCTGCCAAACTCTCACTGCCATTGAGTTCTTCCTCATCCATCTCTTGACCTCAGGAACTTCTCCCATAATTCTAGCCCCTGTCTCACTCCTCAAGGCCCCTTACCTAGTCCCAGCTCAACCCTACTGTATTAACTGTTTGGTCCTGCCTGGAAGAAGTACCTGTGTGGAGGATCTTGGAACAGGTTACAGTAGAAAGGAAGATGATGGGCTTTCTAGCTTGAGGTTTACTCTGGAAATGGGGAGCAGGGAGCTCTAACTCCCTGCAGCCCAGGGGCCATCTGAATGGGGCTATGGAGTGGGGGAGGAAGGTGCTCCTTGGGGATCTGGTGGGCAGCTGCCAGCTGCATGCCCCAGGCCTGCCCTGAGCCTCTTGGCTGGCAGCCACACCAGCCCATAAAGGAGCTGGCTCCTTCTTTGAGGGAGGAGGAATCCTGGGGAAGGTCAGGGAGCATTCTTTGGCAGCCTTACATTGGTGAGGTAGAGGTTGCCATGGAAGTTATTGTGGATCCTCCAATGGGATGGCTGAGGGTCCATCCAGATTCTTGGGGCTGTCATCAACCCAGCCCAGAAAATTGTGAGGCCCTGTGCTAAACTAAGCACACTGTCTCCTTGAGGGTAGGCACTCAATATGTTTTCTTCTTCTTCTTTTTTTTAATCCTTACCCGAGGACATTTTTTCCCATTGATTTTTAGAAAGAGTGGAAGGGATGGAGGGGAAGAGAGGAAGGAAGGGAGGAAGGGAGAAAAGGAAAGAGAGAGAAACAGACAGACATCAATTGCTTGCCTCCTGAATGTGCCCCGATAGGGCTAGGGATCGAAACTGCAACCAAGGTACATGCCCTTGACAAGGAATCAAACCCTCGACCCTTTGGTCCATGGGATAATGCTCTAACCACTGAGCAACCAGCCAGGGCACAATATATGTTTTGTTTTATAATGAGGGGCCATCTGTTTCCTGGAGACAGGTAAAGAGGAAAGGGGGTCACAGACAGGTACAGCTTCTGCCTCTCTCACCTCCCATTAGCCCATTCTTCCCTCTGAAAGCAAGGCGACCTCTCCCAGATGAGAGGTCGGAGCCTGTCATCTGACGGCCACCAGAGAAGGCACCATACTCTAGCCACAACAATGCACAAAATGAGTTTCAGTGCCCCAGAGTTGCTGTGGGGCTCTGTCACCACCATGGCGGACTCAAGGTAGATTCCAGGAGCTAGGAATGTTAGTGCATTAGGATTTATGGGAAAACCTGGAGCACAGCTCAGGCTAGCAACTTACAAAAATCAGCTTGCTCCGGTTAGGACAGGGGCCTGGATATGGGAAGAAAGACTGCCCTGCATATATGAATAATTTCTCTGCATACATAGGTGATGCGTGGGCTGTGTGTAGATGTGCTACATGACGCCTCAGCAAACATCCTGACCTGCATGCACAGCTGTGTGCACATATCCCAGTCCACACAACTGCATGTTGCACATGAGTGTCTTCGTGGAATTCCACCTTCCCTCTTCTCTGCTCTGGGCCTTCTCTTCTTGTTTCCTGGTAAAATGGGAAGTGGGGTAGGCACATCAGTTTCACCATCCCCAGCTCTACGCCCTTGTGTGGAGAGTCCCTGCCTCCATTTTCCCATGATAGCAAGCAGTGGATCCCTCCTTGGTCCTGAGTCGGGGAATGTCAGCCCATTACTGGCCTAGAGGACTCCATCTTGTACCAACTCTTTCTTGCCCTAGTGCCGTGGTTGGCAAACTGCGGCTCACGAGCCACATGCGGCTCTTTGGCCCCTTGAGTGTGGCTCTTCCACAAAATACCACGGCCTGGGCGAGTCTATTTTGAAGAAGGGCGTTAGAAGAAGTTTAAGTTTAAAAAATTTGGCTTTCAGAAGAAATTTAATCGTTGTACTGTTGATATTTGGTTCTGTTGACTAATGAGTTTGCCGACCACTGCCCTAGTGTGTCCCATGCCACTCCCTCATCTAATGTCCAAGTCAAGAGGAGCAGAGGGGAGGAAGTAGGGTGATTCTATGGGAGTGGGAGTAGGAAGGGTGGATCAGATACTGTTCAATTTTGCCTGGGTCCCTCAGGAGCACTGCTGCTCATTTAAAATTCCGATTTAAAACTGAGCGGCTCTTTAAATTTCCACATTAGCATGCCGCCCTGATGCCAGGCCAAGATGTTGGGATGGATTTGGCAGGAACGCCTCTAACAGCAGCAAGCAGCAGCATTTGCCAGCAATAAAACAACGCATGAATAAAAGAAGGCTGGCTTGGCAGCAGCAGCAGCAGCACAGGTAGCTGGGTGAGCCCAGGAGGGGCCCACATATTTGGGGGCTCAGGCATGAAGGCCTGTGCAGGGGCATGTATGAGTGTAGGCCTCTGTGGCTGTCTTGGCCCTCACCCTCAATCTGTGCCTGCAGTGGAATCTGGGGTGAGGGCCCGGGCAGGATGGAGGTTTCTCTCCTGTGCCTGTCTCATCCCCTTCCCTGAAGAATTATCATCTTTGAGGAGACAGATGTTGTCTTTGATGAGGACACAAGGACTTGGCCCACAGCCTGAGTTGACCTACTTCATTAGGGGCCCAGAGAACAGGTAGGGTCAGAGAGAGAAACACTGTCTGGAGTGGACTCTAGATCTATGACCCCAGATACCTGAGTGCGGAGAGGCACTGTCAGGATAAGGGCACTGGATGAGAGGCAGCTGTGAGAACTAGATATTAGTGCTCAGCTGGGTGGAAGAGATGTTCTGGGCTGGGCATTGGCTAAAATAGGGAGTGGCCAGGGAGAGCAAGGGGCTGCCCTCACTTTAATTTTGAGGTCAGACGGCAAGGGCAGCAGAAAGGTGCAGATGAAGGCCTGGGCTGAAGGCTGGCCACTTCCCAGACAAATCCACTCCCTGCTTCCGAGGGTCTAGAGCAGGGGTCCTCAAATTTTTTAAATAGGGGGCCAGTTCACTGTCCCTCAGACCGTTGGAGGTCCGGACTATAGTTTAAAAAAAAAACTATGAGACCTAGCTGGGTTGGCTCACTGGATAGAGTGTCGGCCTGCGGACTGAAGGGACCCGGGTTCGATTCCGGTCAAGGGCATATGCCTGGGTTGCG